>NC_060252.1:24206361-25511993 GCF_921293095.1 Ischnura elegans
GTATTTAAGTTGTAGCCATTTGAAATTGCAATTTATTTCATTGTGGAAAGTTCACAATTGAAATTGACTGCATTTAAAGGTAGATTGACCAATCTATGTAACATAGAATGAAAGGAGGATACATTTTGGGAGGTTGGATGGCATCAGTAACTCGGAATGATTGTATCCCCATAACAAGGGTTTCTGTATATACCAAAGTCATGTTGTCATCAACTATGGACGTGGAGAGATCGAGAAATTTTAGGTGCTTTTTGGATTCTATTTCTACTACGAAGGTAATATTAGGATGTCGAGGATTTAAAAGATTCAGAAAATTATCTAATTGTCTGACAATTCAGCTCCAGCGGCAAATGACGTAGTCAACATAACGGTACCAGAATATGTTAGATGAGATAGAATGCCCGAATCAAATAATTGGCGTTTTGAATTGTCCGTAAATATTTCGGCTATTACAGGCGAAAGGGAATACCACATCGCAAGGCCGTCTGTTTGGTGATAAATGTTCTTATTGTACAAAAAATAATTTTGGCTGGCACGCTGTTCCATTAGACAATGAAGTTCACAAGACACACTGTTATTAATGTTGTGGTCTCTCAGTAAGTCTCTCATAAGTAACAAAGTTGTTTGTGCAGGTACAGAAGTAAATAGATTTTTTACGTCAAATGAAACTAGCTTGGAGTTGGATGGTAACGTATGAGGTGTTGAAGTTTCTGTGGCAAAATGATGGGGCTATTAATAATATATTTTGGTGAAAAACCAGGCAATTGCCTAAAGATGATATTTAATTTAGGGGCTAATTTATAAAATTAGAGCAGGAGGATAAAGCTTTTTTAACACTTTTTTGGAATCTATCCGTTGGATCACGGGGGAGAATCACGAATGAGGTATCCTCCAACACATCATCACATTTGGCGATGCAAGAGACCTTATTACGGATTAGCACACTGTTCCTTTTTTCTGCTTTGGAAATAATCAAATCTTCTTCGTTTACCTTCTAATTGATTGATCAAAATCAACTTGGTTGTGATTAACTTTCATATGGTTAGATGTACTTGGATTAGCAAAAGTAATATAATTATATACATCGCACAATTTTGTTTTCCTACATTCTCGCGCCGGAGGGCTACTTGTACGTCGAATCCGTCGAAATTTTTTTACATCAGATGGAAGTTTTTTAACCTTCTAAAAACACATCTCTAGTTTTTACTCGTCGGGACATAAGTCCCCAACAATGGAGGAAAATGAGGATTACACCTCGGGAAAATCATTGATAGATGACATTTCAGCCACTCAGAGGAAGTATCTCCGGAAAGGCTCGTCAACAGGTCGGTTGCAGTACGAAGTTTGGACTTAAAACTTTATGTTGCATGATCTCTGCCTTCTCTTCGGGTTTCCACCGCGTCCGTTGGCTTTTGTCGAAACTGTTCTCGCCAAAAGGCAACGGACGCGGTGGAAACCCGAAGAGAATGCAGAGATAATCTGATCAACGCCGCGAAAATCTTCGAACCTACTTTATGTTGCATGATTATAACAAATCCTGTATTAGTGTTGAAAATCTGTATTTAAATGAATAAATTGTTATCAAAGACAAAAAATAGGTTTTGGATTGTTAAATTGTGTACAAAAAGCAATCAATATCTAATATACATAGAATCAAATGTTTTATAACAATTAATGAATGGATAACTCAAGATTCTAACGCGATAACATATTTTAGCCTACGGATTAGGATTCCCCATGAGGCCTACGAAGCAAAAATTTTGCTTGCAGTTTCGATTCACAAAACTGCATAATAGGAGGTTTAATTCCGAAAAAGGGGAGGGCGGATAGTTTTGGATAGCCATATTTTTCTTGTGCCGCAACAACTTACAATAGGAATACGCCAAAAATACTCCATTCGATATTGCTGTATAAATGCTTACCGCGTAAAATGTATCTTTGGATATTTAGTTTTTCGGCCCCTGGGAGAAGGGAATCATTCATATAATGAGGCAAGAATTTAAGCAATGAGTGAACCCGGGCCCAATTGCAGCCGCTATTTGTTTTACTTTTAAGAACCTCAACTAAATGCTAACGCTTAAAACAAAACTTTCCTCAAACGACAATGCGTCTTGTTATGACGAGACGACGATTATCACAACTATGATAAGAATAAGGTCTCAAGGAAAGACAAAAACATGCATTAAGGCCTGGTTACACGGTGCATTAACCCGTACGGGTTAATGTCTAAATGTATGAACGCGAGAATAAACGGAAAAATTCACCGTGTAACCACCCCAAAATGTACAAATGCATGAACGCGTGAACGGAAAATAGAACCTGTTCTAATTTCGTTCATGCATTCGCACAAGTTGATAACAGAGCCACCTGGTGGGAAACGACACATATAGTTGTCATCTGCAGGGCTATTCCACGGCCGTCTTGGCTATTCAGTAACTCTTTACGCGTATTTGTTCATTTGTACTGTATCGTAAGTGCTTGAATCCTACCACAAACTCACCATTTGCATCTACACTAATATTCGCGTAGATTATCCCTGTATGTATGCCGGACATACCAAGTTTATGCCTATGGTATCTTATTGGTTGTATTATGCCGGAACAAAACAATCGATGAGGTTGTCACAGAGTTTTCAACGCGACATTTGTGAAATACAACGGCTATCATACGACTTATAGAACACATTTAAACATAATTTATATCTTACGAATTAACGACAATTCTACCTTTTATACATCCGAGGTGGGAATGCGCTGGCTCACCACAAAAATACGACTCACATTACGCAAGTTCATAAATCGACAAGACCTCTAAACCAACATCTTTTCCATCAACAGCAAATATCTTCTTAACTCTATTAACCGTCCCGGACAAAAGAAGAACAAAGTATTAAAAATATCTACTCTCATACATCATCTACACTCAGTGAAACAGATGACAGAAAAATGTCAAGTAAACACGGCTTAAAAACAAGATGCGTCTACAAATTTTCAGCCTAAGTATTAACTTTGATAACGGTTTGAAATAAATAGAGTACTATTGAGATATAGCATTAAGCGAGCGATAACGATAAATATTAAATATAAATAAATATTACTGGCACGAAATGAAATAACTTCGGCAACTACAATGAAAACCACTGTTTACACGGCAGCGCAAATATATTACCAGTATGTGAAATTTCCTGGTCCTACATGAAACAACGAAAAGGGAATTATTTTCTGGTAGGTATCGTCTGCTTCCTACCTAATGATACTGTTTTCACATTTAAATTTTGCGCACTGTAAAGGGAATAAACAAAAACTAAACGCCTCGCGTTACGAGAAAATGTGTGAAAACTTGTGCGAACGCATGTACCGTGTAACCGCTCATTCATGCTCCTCGTTCACGCAAACGTCCATGAATTCAGACATGCAAACAGACACGCATTCATACATTAACCCGTACGGGTTAATGCACCGTGTAACCAGGCCTTTAGATGATCCCCGGCCCCATACGTAAGACCCGAAGTAGAAAACTGGTAGAGCCGAAAGAAACCTTTCCATTTTCGACGTGGTAACAGAATGGGCCATTACTCATCCCGCTATCGAGCAAACAAATCAAGGTCACCGACCACCCCTATTCCCAAAAATGCTACTGCTGATGCATACCTCTTTGTGTTCGTTTGCAGCTGCGCGCTTAAGAATTCATTACCAAATACTTTTAAGCTTTAGTTACCAACTGTGGTGAAGAGGCTATGACCGTTAGCGAAAGGCAAACAGTGCATTGCTTTTCAGTGTAGGGATCCAATCTCGCGTTCCTATTTTATTGCAATATTCCGGCACTTGGTGTTGTAAATAACATTTACACTTCACCAAAGTGAGGTATTTCATAACTGAAGTTCTGAAGCACACTACTCGAAATGTATTTCATTCGATATGTTGATCGTTCAACGAAGCGATGAACATCAATAAGATTTATATGTCTCTTGAAGCGAAAAGATCTTCCCTCACGGAAAATCTCTTCCTCGTCAAAACAACAACTCACCTCGCCAACCTATCTGATTGCAAAACGATATCCTTGGGAGGCGGGAGCTTTCAGCGTGGACCCAGGCCAGTAAGGAAAGCCTGACGAGGTGCGTTCATCAAAAATTCATAACTCCCCTTGTAATCGAGATAAAGTTACAATTCTTTCACCAAAAATAAATTTATAGTTTTGTCCAAATTTCATACGCAGCATATATGGACCTATATTGTGAGATACG
The DNA here is from genome assembly GCF_921293095.1 of Ischnura elegans. Taxonomy (NCBI): domain Eukaryota; kingdom Metazoa; phylum Arthropoda; class Insecta; order Odonata; family Coenagrionidae; genus Ischnura; species Ischnura elegans. Next base: position 24,210,605 of record NC_060252.1, read on the forward strand.
AAAGTTAGCAGGCGATTGATTTTTACCCTGCAAAATTCCAGATTTTTCGTCCGAAAGATGTATAAACACACATAACAACGTTGAAACTGAGTTATGAACAAATTAAAGTTTACCAGTATGGAAATAAATGTGCTATAAACATTTCCTGCAAGTTTCAACTTTATTCTAAGAACAGTCTGCCGGAAAATGGATTAGGAATATAAACTCGGAAAAGTCAAGTAACTAGCCGAAATTCGAGAAAATATTTTTATAACAATTGTTATAAACAAAATCGAATAATTAATGTCTCTACTTAACGTAGCAACCCTTTCTGCTTCAGAATATATTTTTAGACTTGTGGAACGAGAAAATTAAAAAAATTGCCAAAATTTTTCATAGCCATCTGGTTAATTGTTCTGGAACTACACCAAAAACGTATACGATTTTTGTACGTGTGGTGAGCTCTCTATATATACTTACTCTATGATTTTAGCATGGTATACGTTGGACGTATTTCCTCAGGGGTGACAACTTTGCCCTCTAAAACGAAGTTTCAGCCCGGGATATCCTGGGCTTTCGAGATTCTCCTCGGGTTCTAAATGAAATTCTGACTGATCTTCGACAACACTTATCTTCGACATTTGCTTGTGCAAGGTGTTTGTCATTAAAAATCCTTGGTTAACAGGGCATATCACGGTTGAACTAAATGTAGAAATAATAATATTAGATGTAAATTCTTTTTTATGTGCTGTACCCACTAACTCTGCCAATTTGCAATTAGTATTTCTCTACTGAGTTGTTCATAGGCCATACGCAGTCATTTTAATATTTTTTCAAAGGGCCGAACACACAGTTATCTAATGGCTGCGGTTTGTGACTCCAGTGAGGTGACAAAGTAAACATTACCACAACATTCATTTTTACTAACTCAATAGCATCAACAGAAATATGCGATTCATGGTTGTGTAAAATTAGCAATGGATTATTATCTTGAGAACACTTTGCATGATCGATGAAATGCTTTAAAACCAGTAAAATTAAATTGATAGTCATCCATCCAGATGGGTTTGCAGCACCTACTGATCTCATAAGCTAAACAGTATTTTTGGTAGGAATTTCACTCTAGAAAACACAAAAAATGGAGGAATTGTATTAACCTGAGCATTTATATTATAGCACAATGTCATCGAGGAGCCTCTTTCAAAGGAGGTAACTTCACCTACTTGTTTTTCACCTTTGGGGGTTATCACTTTTCCTTGGAGTTGAACGGTAGTGGAACCACTTTCATCATGATTGTATACACTTCCAGCAGAAAATACGTGTTTCACACAAAGACCTGACAGATCGAAAAAAATGCACTCACAACAGTCCTGTAGAGGACCATGGCTTTTGCCAGTGAAGTTTCCGATGGTTAATCGAAGGATTCCGCTTCATAAATCCATTAAACAAATCATCATCAGCGATTTCTTTCTGATCGCAGGATGGCAGGTATTTCTTTCCATTGTTCTGAGCAAACTCGTATGCTAATTTTTTCGTGTGCAGGGGACAAGGTCTGTGGTGAAGTCGTGCTGCAGTTGTTATCCACAGTTTACTGTGTTGGTAATTAATTTTATAAGCTATGAATCTCAAAAATTCAATTTATAAATAATTTCAATTAAATAGATAATACGTAACAAACACTCTTGCCTCAAAATTCTCTTTAAAATAAATTTTAATTGCCTGTTATTCTTCCTTTCACGCAAATCACTGAATGTTCCCTGAGCAGGCCTATAAAAAGGAGAAATGTCGCAGCACTTAATATTTATGAGACTCTATCCTCACTACCTAAAACTCGCTTATGGCCAAGACTGAATTGTTCCGTATTAAGAGCATTATCTACATAAAAATTGTGGGATTCAAGAAATTTAGACAAATTGTCGCATACGATCTGGGTTCACACAAATTATTCACTTCGGCTTTACTTATCTTATGTGCATTGCTGTTTCCATTCTATACATTTGTCCTCAATTTGCTGCATTGAAATGCACTGCTTCAAACCCTAAAGCACGAATATAAAGCCAAAACACTATAAAGTCACCATGACATGAAATTAGAGTGCTTTTAGGTTACGGAGATTGATAGTTCGAAGCACTTGGGCTGTAAGTCGGCGTCCAACTATGACCCAATCCGAGGTGTCCCACTGTGCCCCAATTCAAGTTGTCCCACGGTGCCCCAATTTGAGGTGTCCCACTGTGCCCCGCATGTCCTGAAGTCTTATATTTGTCAGCAAAAATTTTAAACATGTTACTTTCGGAAAATATGTTTTTTAAAATATTATACAGTCTCTAAATTATGTATTCGACAAATCATCTTCTATGAAGATTGTTAAAATTAGGAAAATTGCATTAATATTCACAACATGAAAGTTACGAAAATTATAGCAAAAAACACATTTTATAACATTTATGCGAAACTACTTAACATTATCAAATAAGATTTTTGTGCATTATTTCCCGTTACATGACTTCCATAATTTTAGTACATTTGCTCTTTGACCGAGTAAATTGTTTAAATAAATCAATTTCCCACTGTACCCCGTGTTCCACTGTGCCCCAGTCTCCCTACGATTTTTCCACACTTTTTTATTCTTTCTCGACCGGTTTCAATGCATACGCATAATTATCAAGAGCTCTCTAACTTAAGGAGCATAAACCTGGTATTTATATTGAGGGTAGGTTTAGGTGGGGTAAAATATAGAAGCAAGAATGGAGAAACGGTTGTGGTTGAGTGCTCTTTCGCGGGATGTCTTTCAGACAAATGAATCATTGATCTGGATAACTGAAATATATACATGTATATTTCAGTTATCCAGAGTTCTCCACCGGTATTAATGCATACGCATAATTATCAAGAGCTCTCTAACTTAAGGAGCATAAACCTGGTATTTATATTGAGGGTAGGTTTAGGTGGGGTAAAATATAGAAGCAGGAATGGAGAAAGGGTTGAGGTTGAGTGCTCTTTCGCGGGATGTCTTTCAGACAAATGAATCATTGATCTATTCTATTTCAGTTATCCAGATTTCTCGACCGGTTTCAATGCATACGCATAATTATCAAAAGCTGTCTAACTTAAGGAGCATAAAGCCTGGTATTTATATTGAGGGTAGGTTTAGGTGGGGTAAATTATAGAAGCAGGAATGGAGAAGGGTTTTAGTCTGGGTACTCATTTGCGGGATAGTGTTCCATTTAAAATATTCTACTCCGTATTAAGTTTTACACTTAATTTTTTCTAAAAAGTGCCCCCTTTTTTGCACTTAAATTCACGTTGCCCAACTTTGATCTCTTAGTATTCCCAAAGGTCTTTAGTTCCATTGGCTTTTAGTTTTTCCACAAGGAAGCTGTATTGATTCTTGTTTTTTAGAATATTCATTTTTTATACCTTTGAAATTAATTAAGTTTTCGTTCACAAGTGCATGGCACACCTCAGCTATTATTGAAACCAATGGCGATCGATTGAAAATCGTTTGGTCGATCGAATATCTTATGGTTGGAAGGAGATCAAGAAATTGCAGAGGCGTTAGAGATGTGGAGAAGAATGGAGAAGGTGAAATGGTGTGAGGGAATGGGGAATAATGAAGTACTGGATATGGTGGGTGAGGAAAGGCAGCTCCTATACTTATGGGATACGGAGGAGACAGAAGGTTTGGATGCAGCTGTAGTCTGAGCGACGTCCTTAAAAATAATGATTCCGATGGCTTTGTGCCTGGAGTATCATGGGTTTCAAGACACCATTCTTTATCAATGCTATTGCTCTCACTCTTAAAAAAATTAACCTCTATGGTATGGCAGTACTTGTTAAGCGTTCCTTAAAGCTGGGATTTGTGCCTTATATCTTTTAAGAAACCGAAAAGAAGAAGAGTTGAAAAATAATAATACAGGGTAATTAAACCTGCTTTCATATTTTGTCCTCGAGACACAGATTTATGGCCAACCCATACTTATATGTAGTGGTGATAGACATAAAAATTACACGAAAGAGGGAAACGATCTTACGTTCCATATCCCTATTCTGCACTTGTCTTTCCAAACCAATGTTCCTCTCCCAGCAGTTGTCACCATCACATCCGATGGAGGAACTATTACATCTCCAGAATACATTACTGAGAAGAACGCCAAGAGATCGTGTCACATTTAGGGTGAGTGGGGGGCTGCATCTCTTCGGGAGGCAAATGTGACGACCTGCCGTTGTCATTCTCATAGCACTTCTTCAACCTTCGGAAGCTTTCGAAAGCTAGTGCTGGAGGGAGATGCTGAAGATCAAATGGACGGATAAAATAAGACACGGAGAAGGGTACGTAGGAGTAGAAGAAGAAAGAACCAAATGGAACACAATTGAGGAAAGAAAAACCAGATGGATTGGTCGCACCCTGAGTCAAAATGGATTCGCGAAGGATATAATCGAGAGAAAACTAGAGGAAAAAGCCCCAGGAGGAATTCGGGTCGAATACATGGTATAAATGAAGAAGAAAGTTCAAAGGAAGCGATACGAGGAAGTAAGCCAACTGGCATTAGATGGGGTGCTTTGGCGGTCTGAGGTCAACCAATTTCAGAATTGAACGACCAATGACGATATTCACCAAAAGACTTTTTTAAACAATCGCAGTTAAGGGATCATATTCTAGTACTCTACCGATTAAGTCAGGTTTCCATGGAGTACTGAAGAAGCATTCTGGCTGTTTCTCCTTCCTTCATGAACTTCCCTCTTCAATTCATAGTAAGACCAGCTCCGTTTCATTTTAACTAAAAACCTATTCTTTTCCTTCCTCTCCCTCGTTTACCTAACATTCTACCCTTTAGCATTGTTTTTAACATCCCCTTCCCGCTAAGTACTCGCTTCATTCGTACCATCTGCCTTCTCCGTATCTCATCTGAAAGCTGCCTCCCCTCGCCAGCCATATCCGGCACTTCGTATTTCCTCCCCCTTTCCATCTACTTCGCCTTCTCCATTCCATTACATACCCTAATCTCTAAGGCCTCTTCCAGTCTTATCTCATCCGCCTTCCTAAGTGCCCAAGTTAAGGGAATAACCTTTTCAGAGTATAATTTTAACGTGGGCATGTTTGTTTAGCAATTATGAACGGGAATAAAATATCGATTTTGCGATTTGAGATACCGCACTTTAAAGTATAGTAATGAAATTTATAACCGATCCGATTCTTACCACGCGAACTATTTTCGTGACAGATTTTCGGGATTTCCACCGGTTTAATTCGTTGTAGGTATATCAACAACTTTTCAAAGGACGACTCGTCAATCATCGTCATCGCGGATCAGTTTCAGTGAATAGAAAAGCGTTGAGATGTAACTATAAACAGTCACAACAATCAGGTCACTCCTGATTGGCCGAGAGAATTCGGATAAAAAATAGGAGTTCTCTCATTTTTTTCTCTTTCAAACGCGAATTCAGGAATTGCTAAGTTTACACCCCATGTCTCGATATTAGTATAATTTTATTAAGCTGAATCTCATGGACCTCCTTAGCGAGCCTGTCCCAGAAGTTCCTGGGACCGAAGATTAATCTGGTACTAACCCATTTTATCGTGTGGTCCTTAGTGACGCTATGTTCAGAAGACTCGTCGGATAGCCCTAGCTCAAGCGTAGGAAAGTTGAAGGCATACAATGATTAAAAACTGTGTAATTCCCGTGAAAACTTCACGGAAAAACGTTTCAAGAGATCTAGTGAAAGATTTTGGTTAAAATACTTTGGTACATTGCGAAAGAATACTTCACCAATATTTTCTTGAAAAAGATATTACTTACCATATATTTCGCAGAAAATGCTTCATCGGCTGGAAGGGTAGCCACCTGTGAAGACAAAAATAAAAAGTTTATTTGGCTGTTGACATTTTTAATGAAATTCATACAATAAAATAGTATTGCATTAAAATGATGCGTATTTAATTTTTTAACGTAATTTTATTTGAGTAATTTTTCACATACGGCTGTGATGCCAATTCACAGTGAAATTTTTTAACAATAACATGAAGTCGACAAAATACAATAACAATATAAAAACTAACAAAGAACTAACCAAATTTCAAGACAATATCATAAGTTTTACGCAGGTCATCAAAAAGAGGCCTACAGGTGTAGATGGAGGTAAAGCTTCCTTTAAGTATTCGCTCGAATCCACAAAATTTTAATAATCAGTCCGTAGGAAAGGGCACGTGTCAATTATACGGTATATCAGTTCGCACTCCGTATACATATTATTATCTGGCTTCCGCAGCGCTTTGGCTACACGGCCGGAAGTTGCGCATCGTTTAGGAGCGTGTCCTTGGAGACAAGGCCAAACGGTAGTAAACACAAAAATCTGAACCTTAATTCACTCACAATCCTATGGCAGCAATTTAATATGTCAACTTCTTTAATCGCTACCAACATGGAAAAAATAAATCGCTAAATGAAGTCATCCGTTAAAGTTAAAAATGTAAAGAAGGTATAGGTAATGTTTAGCTCTAAAATTTACATTTAAATATGGTGTTTTGAGGTTTAAATCATTTATAAAATTCGTATTTGCCAAAACATTGGAAATTATTGAAATAAATACCTGCAATTTTCCTCGGTTGTAAACTTTTATTCCGATCTTTTCGTTGTCATTACATCAACCTTGTAGATGATGTAGTTACATTGAAACTTAGGTCGTAATAAATTTTATAATCATGGACATTTGCAATTATTTATTTCAATATGGAAATATTCCACTCTCTCACGCTTGAATCTTCAGATTATGCATAGGAAATGTGTACATCAAATGCAAAATTGGTCAATTGTTAAAATCAATTATTAAAAAAATAATTTTTTTCATTTTAATTCTATTTGTTGAAATGATTCGTTGGATAATTTTTGCACTGCAAAAGTAATATTTAGTACTTGATCAGTTTTGTATTTTTTTACCACTAACATTTTCATATAATATACCATGAAACTAAATATCCGAAATAATAAAAAATAAATTTCCAAAATGCCAGAAAATGTTTTTTTTATAATTAACCTCATTCCTCGAGAGATCTTATTTAAATATAAACAGGCGGTCGAGAAAAAAATAAATATAACATATGTTACATAAAATTTACTTCAACCATTAATGAATGTGATGATGATTATGTGGTCAAAAATTCCTATTTGTTGTTCATGCGTCAACTTGTGTAGATGAGTGGAAAGCATCCCTTCTCAACAATATTCCCTCCCCAGGTTATTTCAAGGCATTCCTGATAGATGTGTACAGAAGTTACGCGGACTTCAATTAACGGAAGATAAAAAATACCACTTTTAAGTAACTTTAAGGTAAATCGTAAAGAAAAATGTCAGCTTATTTAATGAACGGTTAACGTATGAAACGCCTTATCTGTCCAGCCCTGATTCACTCACATATTATATCAGTGGCATTTTAAGAGATAGCAGCACGGGTCCTGGGCCGCATGTAAACCGCAATTGCGGTATCTCTTTAGTCGACGAACTACGCTCGATTATCATCGTGTGGCACTATATACATGTGACTCAATAAAGAGATACGAGGAAGTAAGCCAACTAGCATGAGATGGGGTGCCATGGCGGACTGCAGTCAACCAATCTCAGAATTGAACGACCAATGACGATATTCGCCGAAAGACTTTTTTGAACAATCGCACTTAAGGGATAATATTCTAATATATTCTACCTTAATCGAGATAACTTAACTAGAGATTAACTAATAGAGATTAACTTTACTAGAATATAATCGAGTTTTTGCCTCCTTGCAAACCGCAGCATATAAAACAACCCCACTTTTGATTTCGAAAAAAAAAACAAAATTGTGCATTCAGAGTTTGATTTATCAAAACTATTATTTCGGGAAAAGGTTCACATTTACAAAAACAAAAATAGATGTAAATGGTTAACTGATATCGGCAATTTAAGTTTTTTTCTCTTAAATTACTGGTCAATTTTCTGAAAATATAACTTTTACCTTCAAAGATAAGATGATACCGATTAACATGGCGCGTTTAGAGTGAAGGCAAGTTTATCGAAAAAAACTTTTACCGATTAATTTGAATTCAGCCCTAATTTTAGTCTCTAAGCGGATTAATAACTTGGAACGAATCAATCGCGTACGACCAATCACAGCTTCCATTCAGGTGGGTTGACTTTGACGAACAGCAGAAATACTTATGGAATTGAATTTGAATTTTGGAAATGGTATTTTCCAGCTAGACGCGGGGGGTTTATTCGGGAAGGTTGGTCTGCATAGGTGAGGATAGAGCTCATCGCAGACTGAGGCAAAGGCTTTACAATTCAACGGGCACGGGGACCAGTTCCTTTCCAAGTCCTAAGGCCTGGATTCGATCCCGGGGCCTTTTGGTAAATGTCTTTATAGTTCTTTCCCCTAGCAGGCAACGCTAACACCTTCTCTTGCACAAATGCATGGCCATGTGGTCAAGAAATAGCACTTGATCCTGTTTCACGCAGTTGTTGGGGCAATATCCTTCGCTTTGCTTACACCTCTGTCTCTCAGGTACTTATTGTTGGATGGGTCACGTGTTAACAAGTTTCAGAGGGTCTGTTTTAGCTCTAGTACTCGACTCTGAAGGCCTAAACTAGATAAAATCGCATACAAATTTTGAAAGCGAAGACCCTATTTATGGCCTTTTCTGGGAGAAATCATTTCAGCAGTTCACTCCATTTGCGAGTGACCTATATTCCGTGGATGGTAACAGAGATGTGTCTTGCACCTGTTTCATCTGGAGCTCGTTGGACGCTAGGAACGGATCGTTTCCTGGTCTCTCGTTCACGAGGTGCTGCAAACTGTTTACGATTCGGACGGAAGTTGTGAACCGAGGTTATGGGAAATTAGGGAGCTGTCTTCAGCTATATATTGGCCACAGGAATTCGTGTGGTATCGCAACGATCTCTTGCTGCTGGAAAATATCGCCGCATAAGCTTAAATATCTAAGAGAGGCTTGTGTTTTTTCCCTGAACATGATTGAATACGTGTTAATTTTGTGAAATCGTGACTGATGTTATGGATATAGCTACAGTTCATACCAGTATTATTGGGACACTACGGGATCAGTATGATATGCCTCATATGAGCGGCTGCCTCGCTTGTACGAAGTATTCCGTACAATAACATTAGGCTAGAACGTCCAAGCTATACAGCTAACCCTTCCGAATTCTTTCATTTTTTTATATTTGTTTTACGCTGATAATTTCTGTTCTTCTGAGACGTTGATCCTATTAAAGTAAAAACATCTCTGAATTTGAAGAACAGAATTTCTTGATGAAAATAATCCATTGAAAATAAAATAAAATTTTGCCTCCTTGCAAACCGCAGCATACAAAATAACCCCACTTTTGATCTTGGAAAAGAAAAACAAAATTGTGCATTCAAGGTTTGATTTATTTAAATCGATTAATTCGGGAAAGGGTTCATATTTACAAAAACAAAAATAGATGTAACTGTTTCACTGATATAGGCAATTTAAGTTCTTTTCCCTTAAATTACTGGTAAATTTTCTAAAAATATAACTTTTTGCCTTCAAAGACATTCATTTTGAGATATATTTACAGCCTTTTACATTTTCTATAACGGTAATGTCGCACCATAATGTCATATCAAAATAGTTAAAATATGGTATTGGTTATAACATGGTATATTATAGCATGGTATAATGGTTATAATAATTGTTTAAATATCATAACAAAACAGTTCCGAAACCTCAGCCATACATGTTTTTATTCAATCAAATATGTGGACTATACCCTAAGAAATAGGGTCCGTGGTATCCTAGTGGGAAGAGTGTTGGCTTCATATCAGTGGGTCCCGGGTTCCCATCCCAGCCTTCGGACAACCCTGAAAAGAATTTTTGGTGCGCGCGGTGGCCCTGGGATAGTAATTTGCCCACTTGCCCTGAATGTGCGAAATTAATACACCTGTGGCCAATTCAGGGATGAGCTCTAACCTCACCCATCCATAACCAACCTTCTGGTTGAATCACTGAGTGACGTTAAAAAGTATGAGAGGGATGGACTAACACAAGTAGCACTAGAAAAGCCAATTATTCTGAAAACATTTAGTACAGTCCCGTCTAATAGCTTCTCTTCAATCAGCTCCAACAAATATACTATAAAAGAATATGAAATGTATTCTCAATTGAATGGCAGCTACTTTTATAAAGTGAAGCATCAATCTCGTCTTTTATTCACACGCATATGACTAATTTCGAGGTAAGCTCTACCCTCACCCGGCTAAAGCAACCTTCAGGTTAAAACACTGAGTGTGAATCCGAGAAATACTGTAGTCAAGGAAATGGACAGTTAATCAAATAAATTGAAGCTGAAAGGATTCAAGAATTGCTGGATTGTCGGTATGCTATTTCGTCATGATGGAACTAAAAAAACTTTGATAGGCTCCACACGACTTCTATTTGCTCAATAAGTTTCAGAGTTGCCGATGAGCGCTGAAACAAATTGGGCTAACGAAATACGTGTGGAATATTTCAAAGTTATTATGTACTCCCATCGAGGCGAAAATGTTAAAAACTTTCGTAAATACCACCCAAATGTATTATCTTGTTGGTTAAGTGTCCGGTCATTTAATCATCCCGTGTTCTCGTATTTTACCGTGAAATATCTGCGGCTGGTACTAACATTCCCTCCTATTATCTGTTCACGCGTCACATAGCTTCTCCACAACTTCCTCAATTGACGCCCTGTAACTCAGCTTATGGTAACCAAGCGCTAATGAAAACAATATTTGATCAACGCGTTTGAGAGGGCATACTGAGAGTGTGCGCATGACGTCACACGTAACGAAGTGCAGCTATTTTGACTGCATATGTAGTAGTGAAAACCTGAGGTAGTACTATTCTCATTGATCCTAATGTTTGTATTCATCGTAGCGATGGAAGTAATCGTCAGATGGCTCTAAAATGTGCTCTAATCCAGAGTCATATAGTACAATCCAGAGTCCGAGTCATATTGTACCCTCAGCACTACTCCATCATCAAGTCGACTCGTCGTACACGCTTCCAATTCGGGAAAGCCAGTGTCTGCCATTTTTAGGCCAAACACCCCCTAGAGCCTTATGAGGTAATGGGAAGATACAATTTCTTATAGGTTTATTGAGCGCATGAAGATCGCATGGCATTCAAAAAGTGTTGAGGTGTGTTTGAAGCCTGTAAGAACCTTATTACAAACACTTAAGGCGTGACAACTACTGGAGAGTCGCAAATAAATGGAATTCATTTGTGGAGTTATTAGAAATGTTTGCTGCTAAAGAATTGTCCATTTCTCTTCATTTTACATTGAAAAATTGAAAATAAACTAGATTTACGTGTCTCGACGCCCTTGATTCAACACAGTCCGCCATTAGTGACGTGCCAAACAATGGTGAACTGCGACGACTTAATTGGTTGCTGTCATAACGCAATCTAGAGAACTCTTCCATATTCGCTGGATTTCAAGTGTTGAACTATGGTTTATAATAAAAATGTATTGCAGTGCTGCCAATGCAGGCATGTAGACAGGGGGAGGGAGACTTCAGCACCCCCTCCACAACCCGAAATTTCCCTTTGTGGCCACCGCCCGCCATGCATACCCTTAAGTGACAAATAAAGCCCAGGGGCACTTATCCTCTGAATTTCTCTCGACTATTAAAAGTTATGGACTGAGATCAGGGTCTCAGATTCGAAATTTGCTCTAAATTGGATGATATTAACTACTGCCGTTGTGGCCTAATGGAGTTTAATTTTTTTTCGAACAATCACGCGGATTTCGGAAATGAACTTCTACCGAGACTAAGCTACGATAATTACGACCGTTCCGGTAAAATTCAACGATGAGTATAAGTTTCACAATTATTTAAACGAAATTTAAGCTTAGTAAATGAAATGTATTATTTACCTATGTGTCGGAATAAAAAAGGAAGGAAGGCCATTATTGGTAACCCGCATATGACTTAAGCCAACCCACTCCCCCTTCACTCTCAAAGCAAATTTCTGTCTACCTTCAGAATGCTAATGTAAATACTTTAGTTTGTGCACTTCATGTAAACAACGAGATGAAATTACTATTCGTCTGTTATTCGAAATTTTAATTGATATTTTGTAGGCAATTCATTTGCTTGAAATTAACGCTAAGCTTTCGTTTCAGTTGGTGCATCTACCCCGCAAGCTGCCACACATGGACGTGTGCTAGATTATAGATGTTTGGAGATCACGGAGAGTCTGGTAAGTGTAACGCACCCGTTTATAATGTACTAGCAATAAATATTTTAAGACGACGGCCTGGATGTCTGTATATCTTTACCTCCGGATATTCGCGGATGCAAACGATATGTCTGACACCTGGCGCCCAACAATCGAAACTTTGAAAAGGTAATCGCTTGAATAATTGAACGCTTTTTGAGCGCATTTGGTTTTTGCGAGTTTTTTTTCCACTATGTCCGGAAATATTGCGATTTCGTTACGCGTGCATTTTCGGGTACCGCGGACATCAACGAATGTTTACACCTTCCAAAGCCAGAAAAGCTCGCAATTTTAAGTGAGATATGAAGTACATTCTCCGCTGACAAGATCGAAAATGCAACCACATGAGATTATGAATGGAATCAACGCATCTGGGGCACATAGCCGTTAACAGAGACTCCTATCACTTGTGCCGAATGTATTTTAAATATTTTGTTATATGGAAAGAACGATTTTCTGACCTCATTCAAAGTTTGCTGGTCAACATCAAAGTATTATACAAGCTCAAATACTTAAGTGATCCAAGTTTTCTCTCGATTTTCGGCCGAAAACGGAGGACTATGAAGGGGAATGATGAAGTAAGTACTGTGGATATACTTTCCCTAAAAAGAGTGGAGCCATAGTCTTCTTAGGTCTCCTCGCGTCGACTAAACTATGGTGTAACACAGTAACGAATATTCAACCCATGTGATCTAGTAAATCGGCCAAACAAATCTCGTACAAGATGAAGATCTTTGTTAGCCACCAAAATATCTGTTTTAACTTGAAAATGATCATTCTGCGACGGATTTTCGATAAGTTTGTTTACGCAGACGGGTAACATAGCAGCACTTGTATTTGTTTACTTTTCACTAGAACTGTACTGTACGAGAGGACTTATTTCCTGTATTTTTTATTTGAATATATGAGTGCAAGAACTAGAAAATGGTCAAAGGGGAAGTTTCCAGAAAAATAAGAAAATGTAATGACCCTTGACCTCAGAGAGTAGAGCGTTAAGTTTTCAACTGCGTTTGCTGAACTTATTGATGAAAACTACAATGTTTGCTTCATGTGTTTGTGGAGATCTCATTTATGTAAAAATTGATCATTATCAGGTTCTTGCACTCAGTTATTTCATTTTATTTCAATTACACATCATTACTTAAGCGATAGACGTCATATGGCTCAATTAAGAGCATATGGCGTCACGGTGCTACAATTTCAATTTTGATTGGAAAAACATTCAACACGAGAGGAAGTCGAAATTCGTCCAAAAACATAAGCTTCATTTGTTGGGAAACATTTTAGCCTCATTGTACGTATCATGGAGGGCGTAAGTTCGGGAGCTGCAACGAAAAGTGTAAATCATGATCTCTGCAGCTGTGTTGACTCTACACTTTGATTCGAAGCACTTAAAGCCGTAGAAAAAAGCAAACAGTCTCCCGTGACACTTGACTGTCTCACTGCTCCCAGGATGAGCTCATGGCGCACCGACACACTGAGTTACCATGTCAACACGAAATGCAGCAAATTAATAAAAAATACATCCAATTTACTAAAAAAACTGGTGAGGTTGAGCTTTCTAGTATACTTGTACCAAATATGTACAAAAACACTACATTATCGCAAAAATGCAACGATATGGGGTCAATTAAGCCCCAAAGTTATTAGAACATAACATTTTGAATGAGAAAACCAGTTGATGATAGGAAAGTGTTTCGTAACAATTCTGAAAGAAAGCACTTATTTTTATGAAGAACCGTATGATAAAAGTAACTTTACACGCAGTCACGCGCACGCGTGCTAAGTTATATACACCAAGGATGGAATTTGCCCTGAAAAAAGAAATCACTTGGGCTTAGCCGGGATTCGAACCCGAGTCTCCCGATTGCCGGTCAGGTACACTGCAGGTATGATATAGATTGGACGATCCGGGTTCGTATTCCGGTTAAGCAAAATGATTTTTTTCATGGTAAATGTCATCATTGAGATATAAAGCTGAAATTTTCCGAGGTAGACAGAAATACTTCACCAAAATGAACTTGATTCTTTGAATCGTTTTTCTTTTGAAATTAAAAATTAATTCTATGTGGAGAGCAAGGGAGTTACACTGAAGTGCTTTATTCCGCTCGTAGTCTGCGTTGGAGTCTCACAGGGTAATGACTACGAGTAGGGTTAGACTTGTTGTTGCAGTCGCTGTTTGCAGAGCTGCGCACGCGCAGTTCATTTTTTCATTCCTTCTTCACGCCCTCCGCCTGATGTTAAGAGATGTCTTCAGACGGAAGCCTCAAGTGCTGGTAAGCAGCGATGAGCTCATCTCCCCTCATATTGCGACCAACTCCATTGTCCCTGTGTTGATTCCTATTTGCCGAATACCCTCTTCAATGGCGTCATCCCCAAACAATCCATATCCTTTTCCCCTCTCCCTTCAAGCTTCAAGCGGAAAATGTGTACTTCAAGCAGGAGATGTGTTAAGTATCTGTACACGGTGAAAAGGAATCGGTACTCGTATTTTAAGTTTTAATCGGTCCATCGGTCAAAAAAAACTAAAACAAAAAAAATCAAAATATTTTACCCATATTTCAGAAAAGTTTCCCAGCACATAGAGTGACTCCATTGCCACTTCAATTGAAATTTCAGCTTAACCTCTCGCGTTATACTATTCTTTGACCTCGTTACGACGACGGAAATTTAACAAAGTACCTAACGCGCGATAATGTTCAACGGAAGGCATAGGGAATCTAGTCAATTAACTCACCAAAATTTATGAAAGATATGGCCACTGCTATTACTAGAGTTCTCCTTCTATCCTTGGTTTTTTCTTATCCCCTTGGTTATATTTTTTCTCACTGTCTCCCCTCTGTACTTCTGTTTCCCACTCCCTCCTCAAATTTGTCAAATCCTCTCCAACCTTTTCCTCAAATGCATAAATGTGATCATCTCAAGTAGTAGGTACTTTGATATCTTTTGCCAGATTAGGGCTCTATAAGCCGAAAAGCGTCGTGGGTATTATAATAATTGAGGATAAGTGCAACTATATTTTGGGAACATAATCACAGATACACTAATATTGTACGTACCGCAAATGTTTTAATAGTAGGATCCATGTTTCTACACTATGTCATTCTCAAAGGTCCCTCAGTGTGTAGTGTCGAAATATGAGTCAGGCCATTAAAATAATGTGAGGCATACAATAGTAGTGTATCTATGATTATGTTTCCTGTTACATAGTTTCACCAAATATCGCCATCCACCTTTAAATTGGTCAAAATATTTTATTTTAATACGTCGAACTCCCACTAAATCATCCCTGAATCGGTAGAATTTATGCCATAATCTTCTTTCTTCCTACACTTGATTTAGTATTTTTTTCATTTGATATTCCATCGTTGCACTTCATTTTTATCATTCGCGCATATCGCCATAGTTCAAATGAACTTAAGCCCAGTTTATTGAAAAAATTTTTTATAAATTACCCATGAGGTGCACATAGTATCCATACCATAATGGTAACGTTCATAGAAAAAATGGCGCGGAACAGGTGAGCTAAGCGCAAAAATTTTCATTGGATTTTGTTTAATTTTGAATTGGAAAATTAGCGTGGAATTTTGGAATGTTTACATCATAAAATGGCAAAAAAGGAGCGTTTTCACCATGAAATGGCAACAAAAATCGCGCTTCAACGGGTGCTTTCCATTCATGCGACTCACGCGTCGACTTGTGTCGACTCGCGGTAACTGTTTATAACTCTCCTATTCCTGTGCGTTACCATTTGTTGACTTGTGTCACAACAGTCGGCGACACACACAGAATGGAACGCTGAAACCGCGACGCAAGTTGACTTGTGTCGACGTGTGTCAATGAATGGAAAGCACCCAACGAGGAGGCCACTACAGCGCCTGCCTCTGTTTTGTTTCCTATCGGGCCTCAGTTGCCTTGGAGACGATTTGAGATGGCTTGACGTGACCACAGATGATATGTGTATCGCATTGATTGCTGAACCTTCCTGACGCGTGTACTGTTCTCCCAGTAGCATTATAATTCACGATATCAAGTGCGCCTATTGCGCAGGGGACAGCTTTCCTACGCAGATCGGATCGTCATCGATGATGTGGTGATACGCACGATGTTTTACGGCTTGTGAATCGTGTGTCTGCTTCGGAAAAGTGCACTTACCTCTTTCCTGCGATATCACAGTTCGTTTTACAGTGTCAGAAAACCCAAAGTGTCCCTTGGTGGTTTTTTGAAAGAAATACTCTCCAAGACATCAGGTATAAACTTCTTATGGATTCCCTTTGCTTACTAAGTAGTTACGTTCCATTTTTACCTCAGAAAAGCATTGCTTACCTCATACAATTATCATATCTTCTTTCTTATAAGAACACAGATATATACAGGTGGATGAAATATAAAATTTCCTCTATGTATACATTTTTTCCTATCTTACGTTGATGACATATATTATCCATATCCAGTATATGTGAAATCTACCCGGATGTCGACTGTGCTAAGTCATTAACGAGTTGAAATTAGGGATGGACGGATCCAGGATTTTTTTCGGATCCGGATTCGGATCGGATCCTAGATTTTTGGAGCCGGATATTTTGGATGGCGTATGACAAGAATCGCATGCGACGGCACATTCGAAGAGAGAATCGGAACTCTTTCCACCCTTATGGGCGTTGCATTCACTGAAGCTATTATTTAAAATTTCGGATCCAGATCCGATGTCTTCCGCGACTTTGGATCCGATGAATCCGATGAAGGGCAATATCTGCGGACATTTGGATCCGAGGTATCCAATCCGACCATCCCTAGTTGAAATAATTGATTTTACTTGATAACAATGATAAAATTTAATTTATATTAAGTAATTAAATGATTATCTGTGGAAGATATCAATATATCAGAGTTAGGAAGCAGTATATCTCAGAATGAAGGAGATATGTAGTTCAAAGTGACTTCCCCATGTGGTCGCACTAGAGAAATTTGTTCGAAGAATGAATGATTCTTTCAAGGAGGTTAGCAAGGATTAAAGTTTTGGATTTTGATAGGTTCACATGTATCTTTCTGAATTTTCATGTCAATGAAATATGAAAATCAACTGAATGATCTTTCACGGAATGCAAAACCAATTAATGATTCGGCCAAAATGGAGAACGCATTTCAGGAGATTCATTTAATTATTTTATAATTAATCAAAATGTTTACGAATAAACGAATGTGTACAGTCCTTTATGTCATAATTACAATGGTTAAATATAAAAGAATATTTTCACCCAAAAGTAAGTGGCTTTTAGAGAGTCTCCAATAATCTTTAAACATCGTTTGTTGATCTGGTGAAATAAAATCTTGCATTGGAGAGCCACTTTATAAATTACCACCTTTTGCTGTTTTTCCAGATTTTTGTAATAATTGCGGGGGAGGGGGGGTCGTCCTCCTCTTGATCCTCCACTGTAACTCGATCAGTCTTTTCATCCGTTCTCGAGAAAATTTAATCCCTGGGATTTGACTGATGAGGCGTTGCAGGCGCTAGAATTCTTCCTTCGGAGACCTCACGATTTCACGGCAGATTTATCCAATAATCCATCTCCACGGCGTCTAAATGTTCCGCGAAGAAGCTCCTTCCCCAACCCATCCCTCTAAAGTCTTCCTCCCGCCGCCCATACACAACTTGAGTGCTAACCATTCTGTCCTTGGACGCCACAGCCATAGTGGACCCGAACTCTCTCTCGCAGCGACGAACAAAATTACGGCTGACAGTGAGAGTGCAAGTGGATGAGGAGTGATAATCGGGGGAGGAACGAAGATAATATTGTAAAACGTAGTCAAAAAAAAAAGCTGAACTCTGGGAGTGCCGACAGAAGTGGAAATTTGAAATGAACGTGAGCATTTTTGAATGTAAGGAATAATTTCTAATGAACCGCTTTATTAATCAGTAGAAAGTAGGATCATGTATATAATAAAGTAAAATATTTATTTATTGGGATATTGCACACAATTATTTTGCATAGATAAAATAAATTGAGTTATATTGTACTAATCTTCACTATTCTTGTATCGAATGCACTCTCCTGCACGAGTATGGACTGGTTGCGGTGACGGTGATGCGAGTCTAATGGTTTGTACCCCTCTACAAGTACTGTGTATATAGCGAGTACACTGTGTATATACAGAATATACACAATTATACATATAGTAGCGGTGACGGTGACGCGATTTCAATGTATTTTACCCATCTACAAAAGTGCTCAACGCGCCATAAGAAATTTTCACTTAAAAAAACACCATCATTCACTGAAGTGTAAAAAATGAAAGACTGGAAAAAAAGTAAAAAAAAAAAGAATTTATGCAGTTATTTTTACCAGACTTATCGTTTTTCACCGAACGAACTATTATCAACTACGCAAGTTCTAAAAGTTAGAATTTCGCCAGTTTCTGACGAGATTCATCGAAATTTTGGATTCCTATGGAACGTTGAATATGTCGGTAACTTTTACGAAACAAGTTTGATAGATACAGTTCGATAAATACTATCAATATGGAAGCATCGGTTAGATATAAAACTAATTATGTACTACGATTACATCAAATAATAGAGTGTTCGATATTTGTAACCAAGCAACAAGCACGTTGGTAAAATTAATCATCACTGATGAAAGTTACCAAACTCTCAAGCATATCGAATTAATGCAGTTATTTTTCACCGAACTCTTTCGTACCATTATTTTATCATCCACGCAAATTCTGAAAGTAGTCGAGGCGTATCTTCTATTGATTTTGCATTAGAGTGTTACCATGCGCTAGCCTTCTTATCGCCAAATTGTGAAAAAGACTATAAAGGGAAGACGCTTACGTACTGAAAACTTATTTTCGAATAAATCGCAAAAAAAATTAGTTGAATATTGTATTCTTTCACACATTTCAATTTATAAATTTCGTTTATTAAACACAATTTGAGTGACGATTTCATGTATTCCGAAAATTTATCTATTATGGATGCTTTTATTAAGTATGTTCTCTTTAAGCAACAGTTTCGGTTCCAAGAATGAAATAAGTAATCTAATAATCTGAAGGATGACGCTGCAATCTAGGACTACATATTTCTTCACCAGCTATATGGAAACTGCCTATCAGTGATCAATGTAATTGTCAGGAGGAAGATGAATGTCCAATGTTGATTTTTCCGAGTCATTCTGGGACCAAGAAAAGAGTCCTTGAATCCGCGCGTCTTCTCCTTGAAGTATTAACATAGATTTTATCAGTGACTGTGAATAGAACACTTCTTTCCTTCGTGAACATGAATTCACTTAAGAATCTAAGCTTTTTCCGAGATACTAGGATTATTTATTTGAAAGATATTATGTAAGTTTATTAATAAAATCAATCTCTATGGGATTCTTCAGAAGTAACCTGAGATACTTCAGGAGGTGGTAGGCGAAACAATTTTAGGCATTTTTAATCCCTATAAAAATGGGGTCGCAACTCCTTAGTTACTGACTTATAGCAACGCACACATTATTTTTGATGCACGAGCCAGTTGCCATGAAAACGGTTTTTCTTTGGTACCCCTTCTTTTCGGCATTTATTTAGTAATCCGGGTTTATTAAGATACTAAATAATTAAGTTTGAACGAAAATATGCGATAGTAATTGTAGAAAACAATTAGCGTCTAAATGAGTGCAATAGAGCAATAGTATTGTTATGGGTGTACCCAGCGAGGGGCAGGAGGGGGCAGCTGCCCCCTAAAGGCCCCCCTAGAAGCAAAAATCGCAAATGTCTTTAAGGAAAATAATATCTTTAAAAACTAATAAAGGGCTGTTTTGGTTTCCTTAAAATGTTGGTTTCATTCACCTTTTCCATGCTTAAATCTTACCTACAGCTTGAACAACCGTGGCTTGTCCCCCCCCCCCCCTAGTTTTGATCCTGGGTACGCCCTTGAGTATTGTTGATATCGCTCAAAGCTCTCGTTTAATTAGGCTCATAGATTAATGCACATGTGTAAATTTTCGTGAAAGTTTATTTCCACCAGATCTGAAATCACGCACTGAAAGACCGATCGCCAGAAATCTCTTTTTATAAAGATCCCGTCATCAATGGGAGTGAATAAAATTCTGCTTTACGCCACCGAGAGGCGTTGATGCAGCGAGCGTGCGAAAAACACTCGGCCTATTCTTGAGCACGGCCAGACTGCCCCATGCATGAGTGGGGTCTATTATTACGCATCACGTCTCCGTCCTAAATTAACCCAGAGAATCGAATCGAAGACTTCCCAAACTGATGGACCGCAGCTTTCAAAGAGATAATTCAATCCGGGAAATGTCATCTACATCTACATAATACCCCGCAAGCCGCCAAAAGGCGTGTGGCACGGGGTGTTAGGACACCAGCCATATGCATATAAAAAATGAAGTGCTCTAACGAAGTT
This sequence comes from Ischnura elegans, assembly GCF_921293095.1. NCBI lineage: Eukaryota > Metazoa > Arthropoda > Insecta > Odonata > Coenagrionidae > Ischnura > Ischnura elegans. The sequence continues at coordinate 24,231,256 of NC_060252.1, forward strand.
GGGACTAGCGTTTATTAAAGTCCTTTATGGTTGGGGGGAAAAACGAATTCCCATATCTATCCGTTCAGCAAAACATCTCTCTTAATTTATCGCTTCTATCGGACCTGGAAATATAGTGTGGCTCTATTAATATGTTCTCTGTGTCGTTCTTAAAGATACCCATTCTCAATTGTTCAAGCAATCTAAGCCTAGCGCGCAGCCTCCGAGTCTCAAGCGGCTCCTAGCCTTATTCGCTTAACATCTGAGTAACGCTGTCTGTACCGTCGAGGCTTTTTTGAGGAACCGCGCAGCCTTCCTTTGTATTTTGTTCAGTTCGCGGATTAAGTCTTTCTGCACCGGATCCCATACGCTCGCTGCATATTCAAGGTGCGGTCGGACGAGAGCGAAATAGCACCTTCATTTTACTTTCTCATCCGAAAATTTTCCCACAATACGCTAGACGACATTTACAAGCGCGCCCTTAACTTTGCCTTCCAAAAATGTTGCTCACATAATGTTCCACTCATAAGAGTTTTTGGAAGCATTTATAAATCATTTACTTTATTGTGGCCCAGTTGGTGAAGGGTTTTGCTCCTGATCGGAGGGTACCGGGTTCAAGTCCCGGGTAAAGTCTTCGGGCATCCCAAACGAAATCCTAGAAGTTCGAGGAAGCCCAGTGAAAAGAACCGGTCCCACAACATGAGGATATCAGAACGCTAGTGGCTTAGTATGGGGTGAGCTCTACCCTATCAAACTCCGGATTGAATCAATGATTGAGGAGAGAGCAGTGGCTAGAGCTTTGGGCCTCCCATCGAAGGGTCCTCCGTTCAAATACCGGCTACGCACATTGGGGAGAGTGAAAGAAGAATCTTTTATATATTGTATCAGGTAAGGAATTAAAGTTTCTGAGGTAATAGTTTTGAGTGCTCGTCGAATGAGGTTGATAGTTGATGATTTTGTTGAGTTGATGATCGGCGTTTAATGCTGCCGGTATCTGAGTGGGCGTGCTTGGCGATTTACTTTAAAATTAATTTCGAAATATGTTTTCAGTTACAAGAGATTCCAAAAATCTCATTTTTTCGAAAATATTTATAAATCTTACACTAAATTGCAGTTCGTTTTATTGGCAGTATTTTATTGGCATATTGCAGAATCAGTTCGTTTTATTGGCTGTGAAAGTCGATAAAAGTTATATAAACCATTCCCACTCACTTCAGCTATTCTCACGTTTGTTCAAAGTAAATAAACGCGAAATTTTCTGCCCACTTTTCATCACTATTCATGGATACCGTTTCCAGTAAATGTTATTAATAGTTTTCTACCGAAGTTTGACATGAAAAAAGTGAAGTACAACAATATTTCAGCAAGGAATTGGCATGATAATTTTGGTGGCATAATATTTTTTAGCATAATTGGCTCAACTATTTTGGCATAGTGGTGTAGTATTTTTTTTAATACTTGGGAAAAAATTCAAAGATTCAAAATTAGACTTGGGCCGATACCACTTTTTCCGACACCAAACCGATACCTCGATACCAGCGGCCGATATCGATAGTATTATTTGCCGATACCTTACTTATTTTCCCAAAATAATTAATATGTGCTTTCTTTCTCGTGAACTAAGCTCAGTAATCCAAAGTGTGATATAAGAGAAATTAATGAGAGAAATGACATAGTGATAACTCTTTTATTTTGCAACTCTTACAATTAATCACTGGGATTAAATTTCAGACTCTGAGCCCTCGTACATTTTTAAATACAGGAAATTCTTTTTTAAAAACATGAGCTACTGAACATGTTCAGCAGTTAAGAGGGTTCTTCTATCAGAAACCAATCAGAAATCAGAAAATAAAGAAAAATCTAAATTCCTGAAATATGTGCCCTGATTCCTGACAATGGTGAAAAAATCAGGAAGGAAAACAATTATTTGGGATCGATGCACCTACGTTCGAGACTCGCACGGCCATCAATCAAGCCAGCTATCACGATGCGACTTCTTATCGTCGGTGAGATTATTTAACCATGTTAGCTCACCGCGGCTGACACATCAACGAGTGTCATCTACCAATAATTTCCCCTATGGGATTTTACGAGACAGGAGGTGGGGAAGTCTTGATAAGATAACCCAAAGCAAAGTGAAGTGCGGCTGGTAAACCGCGTATCTTAACTGAGCTCCCCCGTGCTTTGTCTGTCCCGTGCTGTTCATTTGCGATCAGTGGAGTAGCCAGGGGGGAGGTCCGGGGGGTTCGGACCCCCCCCCCCCCCGAAATATGAAAAAAACAATCATTTTCCTTCATAGAAGAAAACAAAATATTAAAAAAGCCATGAATTAAAAAAAATATTGCTTTAACGAATTAAGTTTTTCGGCAATGAAAAGTTTTAAAATTAGTTTAAAACCCATTACTTAGTACCGAGTTTTTCAAAAATTCCCCCCCCCCCCTGGTTTTGGACCCCCACCCACCGAACGAAATTCCTGGCTACGCCACTGTTTGCGATCATGATGTGTACGTGAATATTTGGGCATCACAAATACAACAGAATTAGAGGATTCTCCAGCTAGCCACTAAATATGCTATTGATGTGCACTTTAGTAGATACCTAGACGCATCAACAATTGCGCATTCAATGGGTTTACAAAAGTCGCCATCACCAAATAAACCTTTTCAAAAACCCTGATTGTTTCTGTGGCGAATTTCTTCATTGGGGTATTTTGTTTTTGATTTTTTCATAGGACTCGCTTTAAGGTCATAAATCGTATGTTCCTGTATTGGGCAACCGAAGGTGCTAGTAAGATTGTGGACACCAATGAGGCAAAACTCCTCAAAAGACAAATAAAAACAAATTGAAAAATAAACCAGGCAATATATTTCAAAATAAAAGTTCAACAACGAGTAATACAAACCAACATAGAAAATGACGACCCTTAACACTTGACAAATGACAAATAGGTAGTGAAGCCCGACCGGTTTGAGGCAATTGCGGGCGAGGTCTGAACCCCACGCCGTCCGGTTGCAACGAAAGCGAAGAGACTTGCTCGAGTGGGTGCTAGGTCGAGGAGGGGAAGTTGGTTCTGCGTGAAGCATGGATATTGAGGGGTAATTAGAAGAGGTGTTGCTTCCTTTTGGTCAATAGCTTTCCCGAAAACTAAAACTCAACTTTGAATGTTAGACATGAAAAGTAACGAGATCAAATACAGTTGTTTCAATGTACTTATTTCCTAACACTTTCTGGAAATCCTAGTTTTCCTCCCCGTTTTCGCTCGCAGTGTACTTCTAAAACATTTGAAATTAGAAATTTTTCAGTGTACACAATCACATTGTCCGCGGCATGCCATTATTTCTCTCTCTAGATCCACTCTGCCAGCGTGTAAGGGGAAGGAGGGAAGATTCACGGGACTGAGGAGTGTCCCGCGTGACGCGCGCCGCGCCTGGCGGCAGGGAGGCGGGGTGCGTGCGGCGAGCATCTTTGAGGCAGCGTTTTGGCACCAAGGAATCGAGATACGACAAAACGGGTGAAATATTTGCCCAGAGATCTTTAACACATCATATAAACCAGGGAAAAAGTATTATCCCGGCTGAAAACCTCGACATTCAACATAACTTCATTAAGGTCCTTCAGGCGCATTAGGCACGGCTACCCGTCGTTGCACGGACCTAGGGATTTTATATAATTTTTGATCTCCATTTCGCACATTTAGAGACCATTTATTCTTAAATAAGATCATATTGTTCATATGAGAGCCTAATGGAGGGGGTGCTGGAAAATGCCAAAGGATCATATACCCATTCTATGGATTACTGGATAGATGTTTTATTTTTCAATAGAACCCAAATCTCATTTTACTGGATAGGTAGCTTCATATTAGAAATACCGTGAACGAGACTAGATAAATTACTCTAACCTCTCCGATGTCGACGCTGTTAACTTTTAATCATAAATCTGAAGCCGAGTCGACAGGTTATCTTTTAATTACAAAATTTGTATTCGTGATAATGTGGTCTATAGAGATTCATAACTTTTAAATCCTATTTCCATTTATTTTAGCAGGAGCATTTCCCTACGGCCTTTGAAATTAAGTTAAAAACCACATTGTATAAGAGGATAGAAACTCCAGATGAAGAAGGCGAGCCTTCGTAACGATAAGATAACCTGTCCCCACTCCTCAATATTTCCGGTTAAAAGTCAACAAGCCATTAGGAATATGTACCTCGACACGTCAATACTTTTCACCGACATTACGATAAGATATGAGGAAAGTATTTAGTCTCGTTCACGGTATTTTAAATTCAATTCTACCTCAAAATTTTTCTCATTAGGAAGAAGAAAGTAGTACTTCGTCACTCAACTCAAACAAGCTGTTTTTATAGTAAAATACCTAGTATAAACAACAGAAAACTTGATTTTGCAATGGAAGTAATGTAGCGTGTTCAAAAATGTTGAAGTACTACAGTTTTCTAAGAGAGTGAGGTTTGGGTTCTATTGAAAAATAGAGCATATTGCCAGTAATTCATAATATATTCTGTGAGCACCGTAGCACCGGGCACCGTAACTATGAACCGTCTGAGAGCTATAGGTTCTTCCGATGAACCGTTCAAAGAGCCATTCCTTGCTCGAGGAAACAACAACTACACGATGGAAATGAACCGTTTCTATGTAAATGAGAACTTGGAGCAGAGTCCTCTATATTATAACCTGAGAGAGTAGTGTTGAGAGGAGAGCAATCTAGAGGACTCTGCCGTAGAGTGGGCGTTAGCGCCAAAGGTGGTCAATGAAGATATAAATAATGATTGTCTTTGAATACATCTTTGACGTTATATCGAATTTGAGCTGAAATTCGGAAATAGAGAAAAACCCCCAAGAAACGTTGCTCTGTGTAAAATATTTTTTTTAATCTCACACTTATTATCTTAAATTAAAAACAAAATACATTGGGACAAAGCATGGGAGTACATGAATTAATGATTACAATTTATTCTTTGGAATATGAATGAGAAGTACTACAATTTTTCTTGATTACATTAATTTAGTAAAAATATAATTAATAATTTGTCAAAATTTATTATTCTTAAAAGATTTGCCAATCATACAGGACATAGTGATAAACTTAATCTTTTTTAGGGCTATCACATGGCGCCTAGGCTATTGTTTGGATTAACGATTTAATATTAACTACTAAAATTCATAATTGAATTTGTACTCAATTGTTTATTTCAATAGCTATTTTGTGTAAAAATGAACTTTAAACTTTTATTTTAAAAATTTTAATTTAAATTTATTAAATTATTAATCTCATTCCTCATACTTTAACGTCAGCTGATTCAAAGCTAACCTCGTCAATTTCTTGGTTAAGTTTTGATGAATACTGATCTGTTCGAATTTGGACAAGAGGAGCGTCCAATTGATGAAGGGGAAAGTAAAACGTCATTAGAGAATGCAATACAGCAAGGTATCTAGCTGTGGAGGAATGCAATGAATAGGCCCAGGCGATGTTTACTGCTGCAGGACTTCGTATTTTTCGGGCAGCAGACGACTCTCTCATATTTTATACCAAATTTCAAGTGAGAATGCTTTTAGAGCTAAATGATGAATTTTTAAGTTACCCATTTCATTCTTGTACTTCAGGTTTGAATTTATGTCATAGCAGATTTAAAAAAATATTTTAAAGGTTATATTATATTAAGCCTAATGAAAAACTGGAAAAATAAGTCTAAACATAAGTGTTAGGTTTTTTTTAATATAACTGTTATCATTCGTCAAAACTTTCGCGGGTACTCGTCATGTTGAATAAAAACTTTTGGGCTATGTCGCCGCGTCAATTCTTGGGTGGCCCCATCGTTTCCCGACCGATGCTGGACGCTTTCTCAAGGGATTCTTGAATGAGAATCGACGCGATGAGAATTCGAGATTCGAAGATTCGAGAATCCCTTGAGAAAGCGACCAGCATCGGTCGGAAAACGTAGGGGAAATCCAAAAATTGACGCGGCAACATAGCCCAAAAGTTTTTATTCAACATAACTTTTATCAGTTACTTTTTCAGAAAATTAACTTTTACTTTAATCGATTAATTTTTTGTAACCTTCCTTTCTCAGACTTAAGCATACCTATTTATAATTCTTCTTTAATTCTACCTATTCACTTGCAAATACGGTAACTACTATGGTATTGGCCTGGAACATAACTATTAATTATGCTGTATTAAATGTGTCGCAAGGGCTCAGCAATCTCCATCGATAGGGGAGGACATGAATATGACAGTTGTTTCCTCAAAATGAGGATAACTTCTACGGAATACATGTGAGTAGTATTATCGTTTCAATTTTCCTGCATTCCACAAATATCAATGCTAGCCACTATAAAATGTTGAAGACAATGTTAACAATGCAACTTTCTAGAATGCGGTTCAAATTGTTTTCCCCTTCGTTCGTTTATAGAAACGATTGTAAATACAGCGACTTGAGGAAATGAGAGTTCAATGAAGGCCTTCGATGTCTGATTTCCTAGGAGGATGTTAGCAGTTCGTGAGGAATGGATGTATTACAAGCAGTGTTTAGAAAAGAGGATAGGAATCCGTTCGAGTAAAATGCAAGGCAACGTAGGGCGTTTTCAAAAGTCGCTCAATCAAGTTCACCCCATATCGAATTAGAAACAATCAAGTTTACTAAAATCTAACTCAATGGTCATTAGCTCTATGATCACAGCCTTAGATGGCGTTTACGTTTCTTCAGTCTGATCTTAATCGTGCTCACACTTTCCTCAATATAGGCCTCGCGGCGAAGAGACTCTAGAACAGACAGATTCAGAATGTCTTTTTTTCCACGATCAATGAGAGGTTGTAACGGCAGTGATAAAACTCATAAATAGATTAGATGACTTGCAGTGTAGCTTATTAACCTATGTAAAAATTAATGCATCTTTCTTAATTTTATTATTTCTAACAGCATATGGTAGTATAATTTGTTAGTATGCGTGACGTCTTTTGGACTGTGTGGTGTGCATATGGGAGTCCAATTGCATGCTGGTGATTGATCATCCCCTGCCAAACACCCTAGAGGTGTTCGTGAAAACTTTCGCGGGTACTCGTCCTGTTGAATAAAAACGAATCCAGAATCCCTTGAGAGAGCGACCAGCATCGGTCAGTAAACGTTGGGGCCACCCTAGAATTGACGCGGCGACACAGCCCAAAAGTTTTTAATCAACACCCTAGATGTGGCTCGCAGGGTATTATGTAGATGTAGATACTGGTGAAAATCGTGAGCCCATGGGAGAATTTGATTGGAGAGGTTCATCAAACCGATCTTCGGATGGAGGAATGATGACCATTCCATCTCGATGGAGGCTGATTTCTGTTCCTGAGGTCGATATTTAATCGGTTTTCACAAATGTCCGTAGCGCGGTGATGAGTGTTTTGCGATTGAATTTTTTGCCAATATTTTGCAGCATTGTGTTTGCAGTGGCGAGGGATAGCATTGAATAGTTACTAATCTAATGGATCACATCATTATAAATTTAAAAGTACGTTTAACACCCCTAATTATGTCTTACTTTCCCGAGAAACTTCGATCGGAAATAAGATTTGGTGCTTTCCCGGCGAATAAATTGGGTGAAGAGTTCTCGGGATGGCCGACGCGTCAGGAACTGCATTACTGCCAGCTTTTCGATATCCAACTCGGCCACTTTCCTCAGGACTATGATCCCGAGAACTCTTGAACAAATCTGGGATCGCTTTGCCCGTCGGCGACGCGAGTGGCGACTTCTGTAAACCCATTAAGGTGAGGGGTAGGTGACAAAACACTTAGAGGTAAACTTGACGATCCTCTTTTAAAATGTTCGTGAACGTTCGCACATGCGGTGTGCACTGCCAGTAGCTTTGTTTCTTGCAAGATATATCCTTTCCGCTTCCAAGTGATATCCTTACAAGACATATCCGGCATCGCGAGTCGACAGCGAGAAGTTTTCCCCAAGCGCAAGAGATGGATATTGGATGTTCGCTTTTTCCGCGTTTCCCAGCGTTGGAGGAAGAACAGGTTCCTCTCCTCGCGATGCTCCTCAAGGCCCCACAGGAGAAGTCGGTCCATCACGTCTGAAGCCGGCGAAATGGGCGCGCCATTGACCGGGCGACCTCGGGACTCACCGCGCGTCAACATGCGTCTGTTTTGCTTATTTGTTTGTACGAATTATTACGTCGCACGCACGCTCAGGGCGCCAAACAATTGATGATCTCTACGCCGTCTAGTAGTTGACTTTAAGAAACATTTAATAACATTTTTTTAATTTCTTTTAAATCCTTACCGAATAATATTTCTATTACAACTGTAGAGCTTGAATTTTTTCTCACTTACATATAATAAGAGCTGCCGCCAATACAGGAAGAGTGATGCAGGGGTAATGTGGAATGTCGTAATTTTTGTCTTTCTTGGTTTAATTTCCATTTTTGGGCACTATTATCTGTATGTATATTTTTTGCCTATGTTATATAGGTAGGTAAGTACTTTGTTTTTGCACTTTAGCGGTTAAGTACAATTTAAAAAAATGAATGCAGCACAGGTAAATTGAAAATTCATTCATGAATAGGTGAATGGGCAACCCTGAAGCGTCGAGAAAGTCTCAAAGTTTGTCCAATTTCAAATATTTGTTTATACATACTTCAAGTATTATTTATATTAGGAGGAATAAAATTATTATTATGACTAAACTCGCCGTGGGTGGGTAGGATGAGGAATGACGAGGTGATAGGCACAGTAGGCGATAGTGATGGATCATGAGCAATAGAAATGTTCAATCAATATCTTTTGTGTGATCGATTAATGAACGGGATCACGCCGAAGAAACTGAGCAATCTTTTGGGCCGTTCGCGACCGAAGCCCTTCATGATTTCGATATCGATCTTGGTCGATACTACAGTTACATTGGTCGCGATAGACATCGGTTGCGAACAAATCGTAAAGTTTCTTTGGAGAGATGTCTTAGAACAGCATAACTAACTATCAACGAATATATCGCATTGCCCAAAATTTTATTAACAGAGTACAACACGTGTTTCAATTGTTATACAATCATCAGATACTAACAGAAACTATTTTTGTGTATTGTATAACAACATAAACACGAGTAGGACTCTGTTAACAAAATTGTGGGCAATACGACATCGCCGTTGACCATTAGAAATCAGTCGTGATTAACATAAGTAGAGATAGACGATCGACCATTCCAGATTGACTCACTCAAGTAAATGGTGAAAGGTGATCCACATATCGGAAAAGACAGTTTTGACAAATCATTAGTAAGTGAGGAAAGAAAGATTTTAGATGAGATACGGAGGAGATAGATGGTATGGATGAATCGAGTACTTATTGCTAGTGTGGAGGGATGTTGAAAACGGTGGTAGAGGGTCGAATGTTAATTAAGCGAGGGAGAATAATAGGAGGAAGGAAAGAAGGAAAGAAGAATTAAGAAGGAAAATAATAGGACTTTTAAATTGGCTTAAAGGGAGTAGGACTTATTGTGAATTTAAGAGAGAAGCATACGCAGAGAGGACAAACGGCCGGAGTAATTCGCAAATGATTCATGAAAACAAACCATAACTGGTAGAATACATACAATATGTAAATAGCTTTATTTATCAACAATGAAAAATAACCGGCGTACACGATTCTCTGTTTTCCTCCTCCTAAAAAGATCAAATGCTTTGAAGTTCTTCATTTCCGGTTACTACCGCGTCGGTTGATTTGACGATGACAACAGTTTCTATGGCACTGTTGCCAGCACCTTAAGGTCAATTTTCTGCATTGGGGCCAACCCAATATTTGGTGTAAAAGCAGGGGTGGTCCCCTTGGGGGTGATTATAAGGGAGGTCCCCTCTCCTTCAAATGAGGTTCTATGTACGCCGATGTGGTCGGGTGTGAATGTGACGTAGTAACGTGACTGTCCATTTTCTCTTTCAAAATTCCCGTGACGCAGCGGGACAATCCGTTCGTATATACATATATAAAAAAAAGATCCGTAGGTTTTCGACCCCGGTGTAGATCTGCTTTCTGTAATTGGAATTTCAGGCACGTGTGGCGATTACTCGGATGAGGCGAGTGATTCTTTTTTCGAGAGAAACTGGTTCTCCAGAGGAAAGAACAGAGGTTATCGCCTAAAGACGTAAAAAAACGCGGTCTCGGCCGCGACATTCCTCCGCGAATATTTGCTAGGAAACGCAGAAGCATAATCTCCTGCATCACACCGTTAAAACAAGATGCATCTCTCACGTTCTTTTAACGCGACGTATCATTTGTTCAAAACATGCGAAATCATTTGAAAATTTCAGGCATCTGTTGAGTAAGCCCCTTGTCAACATTTACCTTTATCTATAGCACAAAAATTTTATTGCATTACCTTCTCCGTCGTCAATAGTCAACAATCCTAAGATTGGTTTGACAAACCTCTCCATCTCCGCTTTTCATGTCGAGTATATTGCATCCATTTTACATCCTTTACAACCTATCCTGTGCAACTCATTCGGAGCCGTCCCTTGCCATTCCTCCCGTCCACTTGCCCTTCAGCCATTGCCTTCATCAGGTCATCATGCCTCATAGTGTGGCTAACTGAATTGTCACGACGTCTTCTTAGGGCTTATGGAAGACCTCTTCTCTCTTTTTAGCTCTGTCGCAGCTACTCCAAATACTGATTTGAAAGACCTTTTCTCTGATGAAACATTGTTATACTCGAGATGAAGGTAAATCGGTGTTGATCTTCACTCCCTGAAAATTTCAAGGTGATAACACAGTGTAGAAATGATATCCTTCGTGATTTCACATTGGTAAATTTACAAGAGGACTCACCACTCCCTCTTGGCATTTGGTTTTTTGTCTTTTGTTTGGTATTCTATTGCTTGCGTTAACATTACACTTTCATGCTGAAAATTTCAAGAGAGCATTGATGCGACATTTGACAACATATTCCTGTTTCTCTAATTAAAAAACGTTACATCTGAGAAAATACCAAGGAGAAACTTGCGCATTTGAGATGGAGTGAAATGTTGAGTGGGATTTACTCTAAAGTTCACATATCACATGTGTTTGCATCTCTGTAAATTTCAAAATGATAGCGTGAGTTTTTAACAAGTGATACATTTGGCAAGAAAAAGACCGATTAAGAGAGAGATACCTGTCTTCTTAATGAGGTTCACTGCCTCGGCGGAAACGGTCAACGTCAATGGTTATAAACGAAAAGTTCTTTTAAACGAAATTCAGTAGAAAAAGCATTAAAAATTTCCAAATTTTGCCAAACATTTCCAGTTTCTAAAATAAATTATTTACCTGAAATTTAATAATGTCACTATATTTTATGCAAAGGTTTTTTTCATAAGTCAGATTGTTAGATTTAAAATTCCTTTTTCAAAAAAACAGCACTCAACAACGCCAACGCAAACACATGTGACAAAAATTCACTGTTTCTGTAAACTGGATGTTTTGCATAAGTCACTACACTCACTAGTACGGCAATAGCAAACGCGCCTTCTACGTGGTCATAGAATCCTGAATGTTTACTTCGTGAGTAGTTACCACTGTCGGCGTCAAACTGATGTGCCGCTCTACATTGCAAATTTATATCTGGACTTCAGTGCATGCCATAATAATGAACTATGCGTCATTTTAAAGGAAACTTTAATTTCGATTTTATTTATTTTTCTTTATTAATTTTTCTATGATCTGAAAATGCATGATTTTTATGTAATATAGATTATATATGGGCATTAAAAGAATACGCCGGAGCGAACGAATGCTGCGTTGCCACGTCTTGCACGCGAAACTTTGCTTCCTGGTAACCGGCACTGGCCCGGCACCGTTTGGCAACATGGCATTCATAGAAGTTATTTATATTCACAAATATCAATATTTTTACAGATTATGGATCATATAAAAATTGCAAATAAACTAAGGAGTGTTTTTATCAATTTTATTTTTTCTTTCGGGGTAAACTGTAGGACTAGATAATGTTGAAACATTTTCGTTATTTTGCAACAAAAAATGCGTTCTTAAAATACGCAAAAGCAATTTTATTAATCTAAATTAATGTTTTCCACTTATCCTGGAAGATGAACGTTGTAGACGCAGTACTTTTCCCAAGGTTGAGTTACAAAGTTCATGAAATTGACAAAACGGCTAATTTTATGGTGCGCGGAGTCATTTCTTGCACTCGCGTGTCTACATTTTTGAATTTTTATGTAAAAAAATAAATAAATAGAATTGGAAATAAAATTTCCTTTAAAATGACGTACAGTCCATTATCATGGCATGCAATAAAGTCCAGATATAAATTTGCAAAGTACAGCGGCACATCATTTTGACGCCGACAGTGGTTTTGCACGAGGTGAACACTACGAGTAGTACCTGCTACTACTAGTGGCGCATCTATCTACTCGGGAGCTAATGTAGAGGATTCTGAGGATGTGTTTAATGTTGACCCGCATTGGGTGTGGTGGCTAGACCCGCTTTCAAAGGCCCCGTCATCATTATCGTGGGAAGGTCGGCTCGCATCGGAGCATGTTGGGATTCCCCTCTGCCTGTGGGTGGGAGTCACGCACGAAGGCGGAGCACCAATCGACACACAACGGCTTGGGGTCGTGACGAGATTTTGAGTCGCTTTCACTGCTTGGTCACTATTGTAGATATCCATCATGTGTGAAACACATTATGGAATGTCTATGGTTACATATACGTACTATCCCTCGATAAAAAATACAGCAATATTCCACAAAAACCAATCCTGAAACGATTTTATACTATCCCTCGAGTCACGTTACGTTATATTAGGAAAGTGTGACTACAAAGTGAGAGAAATTAGCTACTTTTCCCTCGTTAGGCCACATCTGCAATACGCTGCCAGTGTTTGGGACCCTCATGAAAAAGGCTTAATAACAGAGTTAGAACGCGTGCAAAGAAGAGCTGCCAGGTACGTGAAAGGTCGTTACGATAGTCTGGTTAGTGTAACTGACCTCTTAGATAAACACGGATGGGAATCTCTGTCAGACCGTAGATTGAAAAATAGACTAAACCTTTTAAATAAATTCAAGAGCAGTGTCTTTTCTAACGAAGTTAGCCATATCTTACGGACGCCAACATAATACGGAAGATCGGATCATATAAATAAAATAAGAGAGATAGATTGTAGAACGGACAGGTTCAGAATGTCTTTTTTTCCCACGATCAATGTGAGATTATAACGGCAGCGATAAAACTCATAAATAAATTAGATGACCTGTAGTGTAGCCTAATAGCCTATATGTAAAACTTAATGCAAGTTTCTTAATTTTATTATTATTTCTAACAGTATAGTAGTATAGTTTGTTAGTATGCGTACCGTTTTGGACCGTGTGGTGTCCAATTGCATGCTCCATGCTGGTGATTGATCACCCCCTGCCAAACACCCTAGAGGTGGCTCGCAGGGTATTATGTATATGTAGATGTAGATGTAGCGGGGAGTGTTACTTCTTCAGACTTTTACTAGAGAAAGGCGTGCGCTGTAGACATTCGCCTGCCGAGTCCTCCCTTGCATTCATTGATGTCTTTAAATATTGTTCGGGGAAAAACTGATCTCTACACCAATACGTTCGGTGTAGTATATCTCTTATTTTATCGTTTCTTTATGACCTGAAAATATAGCGAGTTTCTTAAATTATACCACCCATGTCGCCCTAAAGATATCTATTCTGAAAAGCTGAAGGGATCTAAGCCTAGTCTCCGAACCTCTAACAGCGGCTCCCAACCTATTTTGTGTAAAAGCCGCAGGGTATAACATGTCTTTACGTATTCACGACTCCAAGCTCTGCATTTTTAGAATAATAGTGGGCAACGTAATTTTAAGCGTTGTCATAATGTCTGAAGGAAAGTTTCATTTCAAAATAAAAGAAGTTGGAATTATAAAGGAATAGTCTGTCTTTACATTTATTCTTGCAGTGGGTATTACCGAGGTCGCGTATAGGGAAATAACTGGCGGTTTCATACGTGGGTGTCCCACCTATGCCTTCCCGATGCGTATATAATTATTACGCCACATTATTACGTGTTCTTGGGGAGTTGATAATATTTACGAGACTGTGGGTTATTTTTTCACTTACTTCCTTGCCTTTCCTTATTTGGATATATCAGTCTCCCGATAGTTTCATCTTTTCCCGCGACTGCGTTATATTCGCCACCGACTATAATGTAGCCACGTTTCAAAAGTCATCCTTGTAACATAGATTTAATAATTTTGACTGAGAAATTACTCAGAGGTTAGAGTATTTGAGTACAATAAAATTTATAAAGATTTCTCCAAGTTTACGTATGGAGTGTAACTTTATATGGTAGTGTGCAGCATGAACTCTAGGCAGGAAAATAATAAGAGAGCCATGAGCCAATTTGAGCCATGGTTCTAAGAGACGGTGATCGAAACTTCAAAAGAGATGTTATGGAGTTACTCACCCGATAGGAAACCTGAGAAAAGTCAACGCAATACTGTGCTATGGAAGAATGCTGAAAAAGAAGTTTCCCGATAGAAAATCGAACTCTCCCCTCCTTTGTTCAATGAGTTAACAATGACCTCGCTCAGATATTTACTCTGTTTCGAAGAAATAAAAATGTTTTACTTTTCAAGGTGGATAGAGTCCAAACTTCCATGGAAGTATTACTTGCATAGCTTTTGCCGATGTCCTTTTGCCTACGATGTAGAAAAGGTGTTTTTCGTGCACGGGACCACAATTTCCTGTCGAATTCCATAAAATAATCTTCATGTTTTAAAAAATATCTAAGTTTAATTCATGAATGATTGGTGAGCGTTGATAATTTTGAAACGCTGTTGTAAGAGGACCATACAATTTGCTATATATTTAAATAAATCTTGTTAACAAACAAATTAAATAATACATCATGTTTGCAAGCCACTATAGTAATAAATTCTTTACGCACTTAATTTATCTTCCATATCTTTGTGTGTCTAAATATTGGTTAGATGTAACTCATTCACACGTATTTTAATGGAGTGCAATTTTGAGAGGTCCTTCTCAAGGTGGCCTGATGTCCAACCTCTTGTTTTCAATTTGGGAGGGAGTATTAGCATTCCATTGTTTACCCACTAATATGAGGTATCCATTAGGTACATTCCTGTCTGTTTGTAACCCGTCGTGATTTTTTCCTGATTCGTACAACTGAATTATGAAGTATTTACAACGCTTTAATTTTCAGTCACACCTCGGCCATATCTTATTATGTTGACGCTAACAAGGAGGATAAAATTCCTTGCGTAAGTTATTTTAGCGGTAAATGACAGTCGATATTATTCCCGAAGCTTTTGTCGTGTTTTCCTTTGGAATTATCCAACATCTCTTCCTCCTTTCCCTTTCTATGGAATTTATTCTCATGGTTTCTTACAACGAGCTTCCTTGATCGCATATCATAGGTACGACACTGATTATTGAATTTTAATTTTTACTGCTTTTTATGTTGAGTATAAACGCTAGAAGTTCGTTAATAATCGCTTAAATGTCATCAAGAATCGATTGTGTGTGTTTTTTAAAGAAATATTTTTAATTTTCGGCTATAATTGTTATTAAAAACTAAAAACATTGATTAGGATCCAACTCATACGTAATTGAGTACTATATTTACACGAGTAGGTATGTCGTGTTTGTTCTTAAAATGAGTAATATGCATGTAATTAAATGTTCTATTAATAGATTCATGATTAATTTTTTATTTAACTACGATGATTTACACTATTTATTTTTATAATGTGTAAACCATAATTTTAACGCTGAAATCATCAATTCTTCTATTTTTTTTAAATTGTGTAACAAACAATCTTAAAAGAATTTACAGATACCCTAATTGTTATGATCATAAATTTATATACGTATTGATATTTATATACTAATTATCTTGGCTAATGTTGTTTCATACGGTATTTTTGGCCCTGAGGATGCTCAATGAGCGAAATATGAGCAGAAACAATGGTGAAAAACAGCATTATTCCCAATGAATCATTCGGGAATCATTTCCCAGATGTGCAGATTATAGCAAGGTGGGAAAAACTGAGAAGAAGTCAGTCTTGAAAAACGGATGCTTTTAACTCAGTGTTCAAGAAAAACTGCATTCTGCCAAATAAAAGGTGTTTTAACCTTGTGCATTTTCATGTTCTATATTCTTCAGGCCTAATCCTGGAGTTCAAAGAAGAGATGCTGAAAGAGGGATGTGGTAGGGCCAATGCAGTTATTCAGCTGCTCAATGACGAAGGATGGGAAAATATTGGCAGGCATGTATTGAAGTTCTACCAAAGGTAGGGAATATGATGAATGATAAAATAATGATGCCTTATTCGTTAAAGTATTCTTCCTCTTTAGCATTCTATATTAAATTAGGTCAAGGTAGCTTTGCACGAAGGATTTTGCTGAATATTCCGGCATCACTCCTCTCCCAACTTGCACTCCCCTTTTCAGTTCACTGTAAGGGGTATTTACTCC
The DNA here is from genome assembly GCF_921293095.1 of Ischnura elegans. Taxonomy (NCBI): domain Eukaryota; kingdom Metazoa; phylum Arthropoda; class Insecta; order Odonata; family Coenagrionidae; genus Ischnura; species Ischnura elegans. The sequence goes on from NC_060252.1 coordinate 24,247,715, forward strand.
CTTTCGTTCCATATCTCTGAGTCCTATTCTCTTCCACCTTTTACATTCTTCATTTTAACCTCACTCCCACTGTTCTGGAATATTTCCTTTGCTCAAGAAAACAAAATTTACATGTGCCCCTTCTCTCAGGGCTTATGTATAGGGTATAGGGTGAGTGCTATAGTACTGAGTACATTGAAATGGAAAATAACGTTTTCGAATGAAACTCGATATTGAAATCGTCCTCTTCAACTGACTCTTTATTAGCATTAATACAGCGAAAATACATTTTCTTTTACTTATAGAAATTACCGTCGTGAACTGGGCGTGAAAGGTTTTAAATTATGCTGCTAATAGCCATTCATGATTTGTCTGAACCACCATTGATATGTCTGGCAAGGCCAGTAAATACATTTCTCGTTATCACGAAATCTGTGGAGTGTGGTTATATAAGATAATTTTATACCCTAGAAGGAGTATGTTTCATTTAAGGGTGATTATAAATCTGAGGTATAGTATCGTCATTTCCTGAATATGCACAGAAGGACCCATTCCATTTCTATGCATTCATCCTTAGGTTAGTTTATCGAAAAATATCGTATTGGTACAACCACGTCTGAGCAGCTGAGTATTTGAAGCTGAAGGCATTGGAATGATGGTGAATCGCGTAAAAATAACTTTAAATTCCGTCTCATCAGAGAGTCAATCGAATTCCGAAAACACTGGGATTACTTAAAAAACAGTTCACATTCATTGGAAGTAATGAATGCCGCGGAAAGGAGTAATTTTTTCTAATAATAAGCTCATTAAAAAACTTTTAATGAGAACGGCCAACAATTGGCTTCTGGCAGTTGTCATTTTCGACAACTTCCAATTCGTCATGCTTCTTTATTCAGCAAAAAAATAACCCATTGTTATCCACGTCTCGCTTTGCTGCGTGACTCTATAAAAATTCTACCACTGAAAGAGTAATTTAACCCTCTATCGCCTCCTACTCATGTCTGCATTCTTTACTTCCTGTCACTGTTGATCTATAACTGTTGTCTCTGGCGCTATCAACATTCGTTTTTATCGTTTTTTTCTCGTAATGAGCACTGCTCAATTTCCGGCTTGTGACGGAGACTCTTATGCCTACATTCCACTCGTAATTGACAGGAAAAATATAGTTCTATCATAAAACGTATTTGGTTTGCATTCTTTTCATTTAACAGTAATATAGATAAGTTAATAAATGTATGGTAACTTTTTAATGGCCTGAAATGTGCAGAATCCTCTTATTTTCCGAAGAAATGGTGAGTTAGAATTACTTATACTCTTTTTCCTCATTTATCCATAAATTTTCAGTGCACTTGGACTCAATGTATGTCAAATACTTCGCTATGTTGAATTCTTAATCATACAATAATTATTTCATTAAAAGATTCGCAAGAGTGTGTTTGGGAGAAAATTCAAAATATGCTCTCACGAACAAATAGAAAATGGTATCTGTATCTGGAATTATTGCCCACACTATCCGAATAGGCTATTCAACTACTTGAACCTTAAGTTTGGATTTAACAGGTGAGAGTAGCGCTCATCTCAGATTAAGCCACAGGCTTGTTAGGTTCGCAGACTCAGTGCATATGGAGAAGAGGGAATACATTTTTCTATGGGTTACTCCACACCTAAAGGATGTTCTTAGGGGATGACGAGGGCTTCACTAGAATCTAAACTCGGTATCTGATGCGCTAATGACTCTTAACCATTCGGCCGCCTTGCTACTAAGCAGCAGTGGCGTAACTATGTATAAAATAGGGTGGAAAAGAGTATGTATCCCCCCCAAAGCCTTAGAGAAGTCAAAAATTTATTTAAAAATCATGTCTAGATTTGATACATATTAACTGCCTCTGACGTAATAACTGTTTAAAGTTAAATTATGAGCGTGAAAATGATGTAAAATGCATTTTCAGGCATGTTATTTTTCAAAAATTTTCCTGAACTCTCCATTTCCTGGGGGGTTTGCCTCCACTAATCACATCTACATCTACATCTACAAATTACCCTGCGAGCCACCTCTAGGGTGTTTGGCAGGGGGTGATCAATCACCAGCATGCAGCATGCATTTGGACTCCCACATGCACACCACACCGTCCAAGAAACGTCCCGTATAATAACAAACTATACTACTATATGCTGTTAGAAATAGAATATAGAATAGAAATTCAGAAACATGCAGTAAGTTTTACATAGGTTAGTAGGCTACACTACAAGTCATGCAATCTATTTACGCGCTCTATTGCTGCCGTTATAATCTCTTATTGATCGTGGAAAAAATGACATTCGGAATCTGTCTGTTCTGCAATCTATCTCTCTTATTTTATTTATATGATCTGATCTTCCGTAGTACGTTGGCGTCCGCAAGATATGGTTAACTTCGTCAGAAAAGACACTGCTCTTGAATTTATCTAAAAGGTTTAGTCTATTTTTCAATCTACGGTCCGACAGAGATTCCCATCCGAGTTTATCTAAGAGGTCAGTTACACTAATTCTGTGGAACATATCACCTTCATCCCCCCTCATCCAAAGCCTCCCCCCCCCCCCCCCCCCCCGAAAGAATAGAATATCTCTTCTTACGCCACTGATAAGCAACATATGCATACAAAGGTATTTGAACGTACAAAAGGAAGAGAACCGCATAAAACGAATAGTTACGGCTCTGCGCACTTCGAAAATTCAACGCTGATGCAAAATCGACCAATTAATCGACATCCAATTTTCGTGATGCTTTCACCCCGCTTTCCGCGCTTTTTTTCCATCAATGCCGTCATTGACGAATCTGTCCAGAGATATAGCGTAAAGTGCTCCTCCTATGGTTAATATTGGCAATTGCTTCTATAAAATTGGCCTTAACTCTGATGGAGCCTCATGGCTGTATGACTGTGCCACGTGGCAAGATGCCATTGGCGGGCGGCTTTGGTGATGTCACTCGTCGGCTTTCGTATGAGCGGGAGTCTCCAATGTGCTCATTTATGTGTCACCGCTTGTGATTGGTCGTCGTCTCCATTGAGGCGTACGATCCAGGAAAGTTGAATAGAACAAGGAAACGGGCTGATTTTTACGACGGAGTCCTCATAGCTCGCACTATGAAGATTGAGAAAGACATTTTTCTTCCTTCTCGTTGTTTTTCCACCGTAATCATAATGTCTTTCTTTCAATTTCACGCCATAGAGCGAGCAAGCGGAGAGCTTAATTGCTTTTGATTGGTGGTAGTCGAGGGATTTTTTTTCCTTTGTTGAGCCGACGTATGTGGACGATGATAGCGTAAATTTAACCCCCCCACCATCATTTGCAATTGCATATTCTATCCGAATTTCTGCTTCTGTGAGATACTGGAAACATTTCGAGATAATTATATCGTTGGTATTTTTTTTCAACCTCTAATGGGCTATTATGGGAGTGGGATAAATATAAGGCTGAGAGAGAGAGATTAAAAATTATTTCATTGCTAAAACTTGAGCACACTGCAGTTACTTTCGATATAATCCCCTCGGTGATTGAGGCATTGGTCGTACCTGTCGACAAGTTTTACACGACCGTAAAATTTGCTACCAATGACTTCAAATGAGATTCAACGTCATCCTCAAGCTCATCGTCCATTTGAAAACACTGCCCTGCAACCCACATCTTTATTTCAGCAAAAAGATGGTAAAAAGGAAAACTTATGCAAAGAAATATAAAAAATTTTTATCGAATGACTGAACTACTCCTCCTTCGGGAGTGTTAAACGTTGAGGTAATTAACGTTTCAAAGTAAATTAAAAACACGTAAACAGACCCAATATTCAGAATCAGACCTGTCACGTGATCTCAGATTTTTGCCATTGTAATCTCAGTGGCAGGCGGAGAAGCCGACATTCAAACTTATTTATATTTACTCTTACGATTACACCAAAAACTATGCAGTGGGTTTTGAATGAAGGTTACCAGGGAGTATTTTAGGCAAATTTAAGTATTCTTGGCTGGCCGCGTTGAGTTTTACTGTCGGTCTTTCGAAGCGATATCAACTCTCTTGTCAAGCGTGACACTTCCAGAGTGGCAAGAAGAAGTGTGTATAAGTAGGTTATTGTTATGTGATTACGGTCATTACATTTATTCGCGTTCAATCATGCTTTGAATAGAAATCGGATCGATAAAATTACGGTGAATAATTTTATGACCACCATTAAATTTCCTTTTTCATGCTGCAATAAATACTTTACGGGCAGCTAATGAATATTTGTATTCCTCTGGTCGCGGCACTGATCGCCCAGGCTTTAGGTAACTTCAATTCCTACTCTCACGATGTTCTTGCTGTACCTACCTGTTTTTGCTGCCTTTATTCGAACATTATAAACATCTTAAGTTATTCGTAATAAGTAGACTTTCTTGCATTTATAATATGTGACTTTCTAGTATTTGTAATACGTGGACTTTCTAATGATAACAAGTCGAGAGTATAAATTTCAGTTACAAGCCATCATTATAGCTCATTTTTCCGAGAAATCCTGATCGCTTTTCAACTTAAGGCAGGATGGCAATACATTGTGGAACTTGGAGACAGGAAACATAGTAAAGATACACTGTTGTTTGCTCCACGGAAGTTTTACAAACCGTCCCACGTTTCGACAATGCACTAGGTCACCTTTGAATATGACATAGTGTATTGTCGAAATTGGGTCGGTTATTATAACTTCTGTGGAGCATACAACAGTGCATCTTTACTATGTTTCCTGATCGCTTTATTTGTCAGTGATTCGATTAGTTTCTTTGGGGAACGTATAAAAAATGCGAGGTGAGCGAAAACATATCCAGAGGTCGAATTGAGAATTCCCTGTTGCAATCGAGATTATTTCAAAAATGGAGTATGCAACAGTTGACCACACGATTTGTTGTCACGCACGGCGCATTGGAATGGTTTACAAAAATCGCCACTCACTCTGCTGTACATCTACATCTTGCCCTGCGAGCCACCTCTAGGGTGTTTGGCAGGGGGTGATCAATCACCAGCATGCAGCATGCAATTGGACTCCCACATGTACACCACAAAGCCCAAAAAACGTCACGCTAACTAACAAATTATACTATCATATACTGTTAGAAATAATAATAAAATTAAGAAAATTGCATTAAGTTTAACATAGGCTATTCGGCTACACTACAGGTCATCTAATTTATTTATGAGTTTTATCGCTGCCGTTCTAATCTCATACTGATCGTGGGAAAAAAGACATTCTGAATCTGTCCGTTCTACAATCTATCCCTCTTATTTTATTAATATGACCCGATCTTCCGTAGTATGTTGGCGTCCGTAAGAGATGGCTAACTTCGTTAGAAAAGACACTGCTCTTGAATTTATCTAAAAGGTTTAGTCTATTTTTCAATCTACGGTCCGACAGAGATTCCCATCCGAGTTTATCTAAGAGGTCAGTTACAATAACAAAACTATCGTAACGACCTTTCACATACCTGGCAGCTCTTCTTTGCACGCGCTCTAACTCTGTTATTAAGCCTTTTTCATGAGGGTCTCAAACACTGGCAGCGTAATCTTAATGTGGTCTAACGAGGGAAAAGTAGCTAATTTCTCTCACTTTGTCGTCGCAATTTCCTAATATTCTTTTGACAAAACCCATTTTACGGTGGGCTAGACCGGCTGTAAGGAAGAGCGATCCGATTATTGCGGAGAAATTAATCACAATTACGGCTGTTGACATGAATTTTATACTTATTATGGTATGAACTATCAAATTCATAACTTTTCAATACTAGTCCTCACGATTGCAAATATTATGATTAAAATGGATCGCTCTGAACTTATCGGTGGACATTTTTGAAAACCGATAACAATGCGGCTATCGTGGGAACATGAATGCAATACGTAGTCATTGATGTTAATAAATTCCGAATTTCCCCTAATTAGCTTTGTTTTACTATATTTGCGTCAAAATTATGCACGTTGACGTGGGGACGAGGAACAGTTTTCAATCATCCGGTGTAAAACCTGAGAAGCCCTCCTAGACGCTTTACGCTGCGAGAGAATACTTAGCACTAATCAACCTTCAACGGGACAGACTACTGGTGACTGTACTATGACGCACTTCCCTACATCTAAATCTGCAAAATTCCCTGTGAGCTACATCTACGGTGTTTTGCAGGGTTTGAAAACCACCACCATGCATGATGATCCCCTCATGCACACCACACAATTATAAAATATAATATTACGTATATTAACAAAAAATACGTGCAAATTCATGCAGAGGCAAAACTTGCCAACGGTTAGTAATTCCAATTTCAAACAATTGAAGGTTAGAACAGTGGAAAAATAAAAAAACATGCAATGAGTCGCCATAGCGAGTGACGCTATTAATTTTATTAATCGAGACAACGTTTCCATCGTTAACATCGAGGTCGATAGTACGGCGGAAGAATGACGTTTCGAATCTCTCGGTTTCGCAGTCTATTTCATTTATTTTATCCTCGTGATCATGTCTTCCATAGTGCGACGGTAAAAGAAGGTATTTTTCTCGTCGTCTGAGAGAAAATCGTCCACAAATTTGCTAAGTAATTTTTATCCTATGCTTTGCACTACGCCCCAGCAAAGATTTCCATCCTAACTCCTAATTAATGCCCAATTGGGAACGCTCTGCCTTTGATCGTAACAGCTCATCAAGAATCTGGCCGCCCTACGCTGCACTCTATTAATTTACTTCACAAGGGTCATACACGCAAGCAGCATACTCCAAGTGAGGTCATACTAGAATCATTCCTGGATTGTAATGTATTGGTGCCTCTTCCGCTAGCGAATTCTGCCCAGGACGCACTGCCATGGTGAAGGGAGGAACGTTAAATTTGGTCGCCAGAGGTCAATGTCACCCGTGGCTCACCTGCACCGCTCTTTCGACTTTCACTCCGGGGGTCTGGCCTCGCCCCTTTTCGCCCTCCCCCCCCCCCTCGGGAATTCCAAAGCGGCCGTCTCATCCGGACGGGTTGCGAAAAGGGAAGCGAAATGCTGTTTGGCTGCCGTGGGAATACGTCATTACCGGGACAAGTCACCAATAGCTGATATACAATACAGTCGGCCAAAAAATGGCTGTCACTTTTCGCACCCTTACATGGATTTACCATTGTCCGCACGTAAGGACCGTGGGATTTACTATAATCGCCACTTGCAGCGCTCATGATACAGCGATCGAATTTCACGAGGATTTAAACTATGATTAATTCTGGTAACCGAAATTTATATTTTTGATTATGTAATAAATCTAAAGTATAATTCTTCTATGCTAGGTCGTTAGTGGCCTTTCTATGGCTTTTTAACGAGAGTCCAAACCTTGTATGGATTTACCATAGGAATCGCTATTGGCTGGCAACTTTCGCCTCTGCATGGATGTGCACGCATTTTTCGTTGCCATGCGTAATATTTTATGAGTGGGTGGTGTGAATGTGGAACTCCTCTTGCATGCTGCATGGTGGTGATTGGTCAATCCCTGATAAACAGTCTTGAGGTGGCTCGCAGGGTATTATGTAGATGCACTTGAGTAAATTTAGCGTTTTCTGTGAGTGCAGCCATTTATTTATTATTCGTTATACGGTTTAAAAGCGCCGTAAAGAGATAGGGAGGATCACTTTGCCAAAGAGAGGTGGTACAGCGGGCCCTCATGGCGTGTGAATATACTGCATGAGCACAGCGGATCACACGGCCCCGAAAATATAATATCGCACTTGCGAGATCGGTGTTTGCACAACGGAAACTTGCCTTTCAGCGGCGGGGTCGACGGGCTCCCTGAATGTCGAGGACAGTGCTGTCACTGGCAGCCAAGGCCAACCGCTCATTAAACGCATCACTGCGCACGGCCATACCCGCCTAGTATATAGACATTTCGGGGTCATTATTAGAAGGCGCCTCATTCCCCCTCGACCCGTAATTTCTTCTAGTCTCATTACGCATCAGTTGTTTAAAACTTAACGCTATCATCTTAAAATAGGCAGTTTCGATTTATTTCTAGCCTCTCATCATAATCATACGCCAGCAGTCGTGAGATTGGTTTTTCGCAGCTCTCCATTCCACTCATTCATTCTTATTTATAACTATTTTAATCACTACGGCCAATATTGGATGGATGACGGGTCACTAATGTTGTAGGCCTATCTTTGATTACATCCACATAATACCCCGAGAGCCACCTCTAGGTTGTTTGGCAGGGGGTGACAAATCACCTACATGCAGCATGCAAGAGGACCGCCACATGCACACCGCACGGTCATAGAAATATTACGCATGCTAGCAAAATATACATGCTTATTAATCAGACAAAACTTGCTAATTATTATTAATTCCTAGAGCAAATGTATGCAAGGTTAGAACTATGAAAAAAAACATGCAATGAGTGATCCTAGTGAGCGATGCCATTAATCCTATCAATTGAGACAACGTTGCTATTCTTAATAGTACGAGGGAAGAATGACATTTTAAATCTCTCTGTTTTTCAGTCCATTTCTTTTATTTTATTCTCATGATCACGTCCACTATAGTACGATGGTAAACGAAGGATGTGATTCACGTCGTCTGAGAAAATATCTTCTTCGAATTTCCTTACGTAAGTTAAGCCTATACTTAGACCTACACTCCTGATTATAAATGCTTGACAAGATATTCGCACTTATGGTTTTCCTTGAGATCATTCAACTTTAGAGGACTAAGCATTGGAGGATTTCATTAAATAAGCTATACTTGTCGTACGTGTAGTGCTAATTTCATATCATTCATTGCTTTCTACCGAAACGGACGTTGCTATTATAGCTTTGTCTCCATGGACGTTTTTTTCGTATCCGAAATCCGCCTGATATTTCGCAAATATGTTCAAATTTTATGCTTGAATAATCGATATGTTTCTTGAAGGTGATTTGGTGGCAGGCACTATGAAATGTAACTAGGTATGTGGTCCGATGTAAAGAGACCTGCGAACTTAATGAAATACATAGGAAAGCTGAGCGATTTGTCAAAAACTGCCGCGGGCGTACAGAAGGCGTCAAACGGATATTAAAGAAATTATGCTGCGAGCCGCGAAAGACTCGTAGGCTGCGCGCTAGGCTTTGGTTGCTTGAGCAATTGAGAATGGTTATATTTCAGATCGACATCATACTAGAACCCCACTATATTTCCAGGTCCGACAGAAACGATAAATTAAGAAAGATATTTCGCTGAAAAGGATAGGTATTGGAATTCGTTTTTTCCCGAAAAATAAAGGACTCCAAGAAAAGCAAGACGAAATTATGTTAAAGCATTTCATTTTTATTTGTTAACTGCTGGCGTCCCAACATCCCCTGCTATACGCCTGTTAAAGCGGCTTGCGATATATATCTAAACATCTACATAATACCCTGCGAGTCACCTCTAGGGTGTTTGGCAAGAGGTGATCAATCACCAGCATGCAGCATGCAATAGGGTGGTTTCCTATTATTTTTTTATTGCCTAAATCGAAAGATTATTACTCCTGGAGTACGTATTTCACGCTTTTAGATTTTTAAATGACAATATCTATTTTTTGCGATTAAATGAAAAGTGAAAATTTTCAAGCGCGCGAAAACGCGACGCTCAAGTATGAATGCCGGGAAATATCTCCGTACGTCGTATTTCTGGTTCCCCCTCCCGCCCGGTGAGGTGACCTTGAGGCGAGGCTTAGCGCTGATACGTCGCAGGCTGCCAGCGGGTAGCTGAGTACCTTGCTGAATGGTAGTGCTTGGCTTAAACAAGGTTTATTAATACCTTATCAAACGAAGAAAACTTTCCGACCTTAGCCAGTTTTAGTAGGTGATTATGAAGACGTTTCCCTGAGCTCTGTGCCTAATACATGCATTGGTAACCTCAGACTATGCATAACTCCTATCCTTTCGCGTAGAAACTAGGTCCCTGTGACGTCACGTGGAGTGGAATCGCATGGGCGCCAATCTGGCCTTTTTCAAATGAGGATAAAAATGGACCCTTGCCATTCGTCTAAACCGGTATTTCAAAAACCAAATACTTTGTGTATTATGAATACACTAATGGTGGGTAACGAATCGCAATCAATGCCTATCGTTTTCTTTGATGAAGGAAACTACCCTATTGGACTCCCACGGTCCAAAACGGTACGCATACTAACAAATTATACTACCATATGCTGTTAGAAATAATAATAATATTAATAAACATGCATTAAGTTTTACATAGGTTAGTAGGCTACACTACAAGTCATGCAATCTATTTATGAGTTCTGTCGCTGCCGTTATAATCTCTTATTGATCGTGGAAAAAATACATTCTGAATCTGTCCGTTCTAAAATCCATCTCTCTTATTTTATTTTTATGATCCGATCTTCCGTAGTACGTAGGCGTCCGTAACATATGGTTAACTTCGTTAATTTATCTAAAAGGTTCAGTCTATTTTTCAATCTACGGTCCGACAGAGATTCCGAGTTTATCTTAGAGGTCAGTTGCAATAACAAGACTATCGTAACGACCTTTCACATACCTGGCAGCTCTTCTTTGCATGCGTTCTACTTCTGTTATTAAGCCTTTTTCATGAGGGTCCCAAACACTGGCAGCGTATTCTAAATGTGGTCTAACGAGGGAAAAGTAGCTAATTTCTCTCACTTTGTCGTCGCACTTTCCTTATACTCTTTTAACAAAACCCATTTTACGATTAGCTTGACTTTTACGATTAGCTTGACTATCTAAAGGCGGAGTACCTGAGAAGAGATGGTGGCTTCTTGGTTGTTAGTGGCTTCCTGTATCGCGGGCAGTCGCCATCAGGGGTCACATAAAATTTCTGAGGGGTTGGCCCGGTCAAAACAACCGAGCTTGCGCGGTATCATGCCAACATCCAACGTGTTGACTTTCCGCCACTGTTTGGGTGTATTTGTAGTTTAGTGGCTGCTCAAAGGGTCCGTGGACCCGAGGATGAGAATACATCATGGAGGCGAATAGCACGGCATAGTTTTCGGGGCTGGCCTAGTCAAGGTCGAACGTTCACTATTTTTGCCTTGGCCCAGTTGGAGCGTCATTCCGGCTGCTCGCCTCCTCGGCGAAGCGCGTCTGGTTGAAGCTAATCCCAGCGGAAGTAAAGGAAGCTTCAAAGCGTGCATCCATCGTCACTGGCTGGCCGCATCTCAAGAAATAAAACGAAAGCAAAGACCTTCTTGCATGATGAAGCAGTGGCGCAGCGAGGGGGAGGTTTTGGGGGTTAACCCCCCCCCCCCCAGAGCTCAGAGAAATATTTAAATTTAATCCATTTTACTTCATTGGATTGATATTACTAATAATATAGTGTAAGGATTAATAAAATATCCCTCAGAAAGCCGTAAAACTCACCATTTTGAACCGTTTATAATAAAATTCCGCAATTTATTAATCTCGCACCTACCACTTATCCTGGTGGGTATTCCATACCCCCATACACCCCGGTATTAGTTGCACCTAAACCCCCCCCCCCCTAGCCATAATTCCTAGCTGCGCCTCTGTGTTGAAGTGAGGGGAAAAGATAACTACGGGTAGAGAGCTGAGAAAGGATGAAAGCAGACGAAAAGATTGTGGCATTTGTATTAGCAAAGTAAACGCCAGATAAAAATACTAACAATAGATGGAAATTGATCATCGATGAACCATCACTAACGCGGTTATTCAACCCGAATGTTTGTTTGAATTATTTATGAGACACTCTCCAAAAGCATTAATGAAAATCTGAGTTGGAGATAAATGTTAAAATAAAATGTAAATGTACGTATCCACAATTACTTTAATGCATACGACGCTTATCGGCTCAAGGAACCATCATCTGGTACAATGCATCAGAGTAGGTACATTAGAACATCACATTTATACTTTTTAGTTAGGGATGGGCGAGGATTTGACAAGTTTGAGGAAGGGGTGGGAAATATACGCTCAGTGGGGAGACAGCGAGAAAACAAACATCCAAGGAGATAAGAAAAAACCAAGGATAGAAGGAGAACTCTAGTATTAGCTGTAGAAGAACGACACCAAGAAAAAAACAGGGAATGAGTCATCCAGTGGCGCCGACTCCATGGGGCCTTAAGGGGCCCGATCCCCCTCAAAAATTCGTTATGGGTGTGAGGAAAAAAATGTGACAGGCTTGTCGATTTTCTCAGGAGTGTCCAGGTATCGATATTCGGGTTATCAGGGTTCTAATGTTGATCATATGACTCTTCTAAAATTCTTAAAAAACTTAAAACTCGCTACTTATAACATTTCCCGGGGCAAAATCCCCGGTTTGAGCCCCCCCAATATTTTTTGTAAGTCGGCATCCCTGAAGTCATCTTTGTACCCCTGGTTCCAGGATATTTAACGATATGATGTAAAATTCCGCGACATAATTGTTGTAATATTAGTTTTGCTCTGTGCGAGCCCTGATTATGAGTGAATTATCTCCTCTTAAAATTACGTGACTCTTACCACACTCGAGTATTTATTCCCCCAATCGGTAGATAAGTCGTACGTTCTATCTGTAAACTTGGCGGAATCATCCCCCAACCCACTTTCCACCAAAATCCCCTGACTTGGACCTCTTGGAGTGTAGATAAAGGTAAATGTGACCGGGATGCATAAGTTAAAAAAATTCATTGCAGAATCGATTCTATCAATTCATTTCCTTTGGGTTTGATAGAGAATCGTGTTGATAAAAATTAAATTCATTCTCACTGGTCAAAATTCCTAAAGCCTGAATCACTCGATCATTTTTCCGGCCCTTAGAGTGATACTTATAGCGATAGCTTCTCAGGGACCAAAGAAGAGATCGCTCCACCCATCGTTTTCTGAATCACACGGTCATTCCCACCTTCCCTTTTTCCGTCGTTTATTCCCTCACCCTTTCCCTTGGGCTACAACCTTGTCGCGGTGGAAAGGCTTGCGCGCTCCTATGACCCCTAGAGCTGCACTGGCGGGATTAATTCTAAATTATTCCCGGTAGGGCCACCCATGCCAGATAGGTCGAAGGGTAGGAGCCAGACGAAAGATAGTCCGCGTGATGGTGTCACGTAAAAAACACTGTTGGAATGGAAGTGGGAAACCCTACCAACTATCTCTTCCCTGAACACATGGAGTACAACCAAATGAGCCTCGGAATCTCATCGCCCGGGACCCGTCCGCAAAGGGCGGGTGTCGGGCACGGCAACGAGGTCGGCAAGGTCCTCGGGGTCGCCAACATGCGAAATCCTTGCAGAGACTTATCATCATCAACATCAGTGGCAGCAGCAATGAAGAAAGAAGAAAAGAAGACCAAGAAGATGGAGAAGAAGAAGTCTGCTATAAATGTGGGGACGTGGAATGTGAGGACTATGATGAGGGCGGGAAAGTTAGAAAATATCAAAAGGGAAATGGATAAAGGGAGGATAGATATCTTAGGATTATGCGAGGTGAGGTGGAGGGATGGGGGGGATTATAGGAGTGATGGGTATAGGGTTATATATAGTGGAGGGGAAGAAAGCCAGCGAGGGGTAGCTTTAGTATTAAACGGGAAGATGGGTAAGCGTGTGGTAGGTATAGACCAGGTAAGCGATAGGATTCTGGTGGTAGAAATTGAGGCGCGGCCCACCAACCTTGTGGTGGTCCAGGTTTACATGCCCACTAGCAATCATAGGGAGGAAGAAGTAGACGAGGTGTATGAACAGCTCGAGGAAATAATTAGAGACACACCGGGTAAGAAAAATCTGGTAGTGATGGGGGACTGGAACGCCTCAGTCGGGGAAGGGAGGAATGGAAACGAAATAGGAGATTTTGGTCTAGGAATACGGAACGACAGGGGAGAGAAAACAGCAGAATTTTGTAGGAGAAACAAATTATTCATCACAAACACGTGGTTCAATCATCATAAAGGGCGAAGGTACACGTGGAAAAGTCCAGGGGATGCGGGGAGATATCAAATAGACTACATTATGGTAAGACAGAGGTTTAGGAACAGTGTGAAAAACTCGCGCAGCTTCCCTGCAGCGGATGCGGATTCGGACCACAATCTAGTGCTCATGAAATGCAACGTAAGATTCAAAAGACTTATGAAAGTTAGGAAGGCGAAGAAATGGAACGTAGAAGCCCTGAAGGGGAGTATGAGGAGAGAATATCAGGAGCTAGTGGACGTTAGTATACGGGAGATTGAAAGTACCAAGACGGTAGAGGAAAGATGGGATAATATAAAAACGGGAATAGTCAAAGCGGCGGAGAAGTCAATTGGTTACGTTGACAGTAGAAGGATAAAGAAGCCGTGGATAACGGAGGCAATGGTTAATGAAATGGAGGAGAGGAGGAAGTGGAAGAACGTGGACACAGAACAGGGCAAAAGAATGTATAGGGAATTGAATAATCGATTACGACGTGAAACTAAGAGGGCAAGGGAGGCTTGGTGGAAAAGACAGTGCGAGGAAATGGAAAAGTTCCAGAAGGATGGAGAAGTAGGCGCGTTGTACGCCAAAGTTAAGTCGCTATCGGGCGGCAAAAGAGGACAAGCCATGTCTAAAATTAAGGCTAAAGATGGGAGGATGCTAACCGAGCGGGAAGAGGTACAGGGTAGGTGGAAGGAATACGTGGAGGACCTGTATGACGAAACGAACAGACCAGAGAGATTGACTCTAGAGGAGGAAAGTGCAGTGGAGGAGGATAATCTTGGGCCGGAGATAATAGATTCAGAAATAGAGAGAGCACTCCGTGATATGAAGGCTAGGAAAGCAGTAGGCGTGGACAACATCCCGTGTGAGCTTCTGAAGAATCTAGGGAAGGAAGGTAAGAAAAGGTTTTTCGAACTAGTGCGCAAGATCTATGAGGAGGGATTTTGGCCGGAGGATTTCGTGAAGACGGTTTTAATTCCGCTTCCGAAAAAGAAGAAAGCTGTGGAATGCGGAGATTATAGGACTATCAGCCTAATATCCCATGCGGCTAAAGTAGTGCTGAGGATATTGAACAGACGAATGGAGGCGAGGGCAAACGAGTATTTGGGCGAAGATCAGTTTGGTTTCAGAAAAGGGAAGTCAACTCGTGATGCAATAGCAATAATGAGGTCCCTCGTGGAGAGGAACCTAGAATATGAGCAGGACGTATATGTGTGTTTCGTGGATTTTGAAAAAGCGTTTGATAGGGTGAACTGGGTAAAGTTAATGGATATTCTCAAGAGAATAGGTGTTGACTGGAGGGATAGACGACTGATTTGTAATCTGTATATGGCCCAGACTGCGCAAGTGAGGATAGCGGACGGAGAATCTGGGTGGGCAAGCATTGGCCGAGGTGTGAGGCAAGGCTGTCCTCTATCGCCACTGCTCTTTAACGTGTATGCTGAAGAGATGGTAAGGGAAGCGTGGGATGAGTTAGAAGCTGGGATAAAAGTGGGAGGAATGATGTTCAAATCAGTGAGATTCGCGGATGACCAGGCGTTGATCAGTCAGTCAGCAAGGGGGCTTCAGGCCCTAGTGGATGCGTTATACGAACGTTGCGAGGAGTTTGGGATGAGGATTAATCACAAGAAAACTAAGGTAATGCGGTTTTGTAAAGCATCACGAGCGAGGAATGTGAGACTCAAGATAAAGGTGGGTGGTGAAAAACTTGAGCAGGTTGAGCAATTCAACTATTTAGGCAGTACGTTAGAGGAAAACGGATACAGTAGTAAGGACATAAGGAAGAGAATCGCATTAGCGAAGGAGGCATTCATGAACAGGAAGGAGCTTCTTAGAGGATCGTTGTGTAAGAGTTTAAAGAAAAGGTTAGTGAAGAGTTTGATCTGGAGTGTAGCTCTCTACGGTGCGGAAACGTGGACTCTGAGGAAAGAAGACGAGAGAAGATTGGAGGCGTTCAAGATGTGGGTATGGAGAAGAATGGAGAAGGTGAAATGGACGGAGAGGAAAAGGAACGACGAAGTGCTGGATATGGTTGGCGAGGAGAGAAAGCTTTTAGATGAGATACGCAGGAGACAGAAGGTTTGGATGGAGTTAGTGCTTAGCGGTGAGGGGATGTTGAAAATGGTGTTGGAGGGTAGAATGTTGGGGAAACGAGGGAGGGGAAGGAAAAGAATAGGATTTTTAGATAGATTGAAAGAGAGTAGGCCTTACAGTGAATTAAAGAAGGCAGTGCTGGAAGGAAAGGGAGGCTCCCAGATCACCTCTTTAGTACTCCATGGAAACCTACCTTAATCGGTAGAATACTATAATAATAATAATATTCCCTCACTTTCCAGTTTTACAACTTTCCTTCCATTAAATGCTAAGCGTGGCGCAACAATTTTTGTTACTGGTAGTGATTCTGATTGGCTGAAGGACAGTACAAGCCATGGTTTCAACCATAGAGAGAGGGACGTGCTGAATGTTGGAAATAGGGGTAATATTTCCATCCCTGGAGCCTTCGCGGAAAATGATCGCGAGGAACGATTTCCTTCATCAATGGAGCCATCGCTGGAGCTATCCCTCGGACAGGACGAAAAAAAATTTAGGTGTTCAATGGTATAAGGCTCAACTATGTGGAAGATGATATTCGAAAATGAGAAGAAGAATTCGTTGACTTCCACTAATTGATTTCCTCGGTACGACATGTTTCGATCCATAGAGGTCATTATCAATACTACATTATCATTATTAGTACTTGATTAAGAATGGTTTGTCGAAGTTCTTCACTAAATTCTCATATCAGTTAATATTCTCACACCTGTAACGTATTTCTTCTCTTTCGCATCATCATTTACCTGTTCCATAGATTTAATTTTCAATACGCTTTGTCTTCCGCTGATTATTCTATTTGTTAGATGCAAATTTACCCATTTTTTTTATTACAACCGTAAAAATCAGCCGTAGGTATAATCAACGGGATTTTGAACCCGTGATCTATCAATGGTTGCAATATATACAATAGTTTCGTCGGGATCGGATTCAGAATGACGATAAAAAATTAAATTACCTCTCCTGGTTGTTGACGATGGAATTAATCTTTCGTGATTGAGAAAAATTCTTTCCCTGGTGACCAGATACTTCCTCATTCTCAGTCACAAAGTATCCCGGAGAGTGTGATTAAAGCCAAATTATCCGAACACCTCACCACTCTTGGAAGTGTAATAAAAATGTATTTGTGATGATAGCTGAAAATTGTCTTGCCCTGAATATGTGCAAATAAAAGTGTCTACGTTGGCAAGGGCATTGTCTATTTTAATGGAGACTTAATTTCATAATAACCACAACGGTGAATTACATTATAAAAAACTTAAATATATCTGAATGAAATTCATAAAATACTATTGAAGAATTGATAATTATTTACTTAAACTAAGCATCTAACAGATCACAAGAAACGCCTTCTATTTCCACTATAAGTTGGTAGAGCATGCCAGATATTTTTAGATACTCAAGTGGGTTTACATCACCAGATGAAATCTTTGCCAAATAGCTTTTCGCCCCGAAACCTCCAAATCCGCCTAGTCAACGGGTATTCTAGATTATTAAAACGCTATTTCGCGAGCTATGCAATGCACGGCTGTTCACCTTAGCTCGAGAACCACATGTCTGGATCTGTTCCAAGTATTTATAAAATTGCTTTCCATTTCAGCGTGATGTAAAGCTAAGGTAGTGACGTTCAGAATTATATCACCAGTTGTGTCACATCGTCAGAGAGGGCAACTGGAGTTTGCGCCAACTATTTTAAAAAGCAACCAATCGCAATATCTTGGTCTTAATTATTTATTTTCGCTCATGAATTTCTCTTAATGAATTAAATATTACAAGTTTCCATATTGGTATTTTTATTTGAAAATGGTATTTTATTTTGAAAATGTCTTTTTTAATAGTAACTTAGTTCTTAACCCTAAAAAATGATGAAAAATGAATTATTTTGCGGGTAATTATAAAGTGTTACGATGAAAATTTTGAAATGCTACGAATATTTTGAGAAGTTTTCACATAAATGCAATGGTGCTTGGCGTAACATGGTGGAACTCCTTCATGATGCACAAAGGTTAAGAAAAAGACTTCGCTGATTCACAAAATAACAGATGTTTTTTGTGGAATTATTTTGTGGAACAGCGAAGTTTTCACATGTTTTAAGGTTAGCGATGCAAAACGATAAATTTATGGAATAATAAATTTGGAATACGAAAAAATATTCCAGGAAGTGCAAACAAGTTCTGGTAGGCATTTGCTTAGTTATACGCGCATTACGATATTTTAGGCTGTATTACATTATCGCCATTAGTATCACGGTGGATAATATTCAAAATAGATTTTAAGTATCATGTAATACTTTAAATTACCTACTATCATTTTAAGGTTAACGGATAGCTTTAAATTGTGTTATTTTTTCAAGGTAACGATTAACGAACTTAAAATTTCGAGTAGCCTTCATAAAAGTAACGAGGTTAAGTTTTGAATTCGCTGCACTCAGCCCTTTTATTCGGTACAAATAAATTTTCTGACCCGTCCGGGATCTGAACCCGGGTTGAAAGAATGAAAGCCAACACAATGGCCCACCACTACAATACTATCCCATTGCGAATCCAGTTTCCTTTTCAATCGATATTGCATTCTTTAGTTGGTGGTTTTCTATACCGTAGAATCGACTAATTTTTTTCGTTAAAAATGAGTAAATCCTTTACCGATATTATGGTTTCCGAGTTCGAGTAGTGAAAGAGGCAATAGAAATATGTTTCGAGGGGAAAATGCTTAATTGAGACTCTGGGCATTACATCAGCGAAATACGACGACCGTCGATTGATAAAATACAACGATCCCGGACACAATTCAAATTCCAATCCCCCTGAGTCAATTTGAGTCGGCTGGACAACAATGGGTCTCAACCATCCTTTGGTTAGCTCAGTGTAAAAACTCGGCGTGGGCCAAACCACGACCACCGAGAGACAAGGCCTGAGCGCTGATGCCTTCTAATTGTCTGACGTCACGAGCCGTAGGTTATCAACCACGCCTTACGACAATGCTTGCAGTTGTTTATATTCATAAGCCATTGCGGTGAAAATGGTGATTGGGTTGTTGAACGCTAAGTTATTTGGAGTTTTAAAGCTTTTGCGATGGTTTTGTGGGCAACAGTATTGAATATAAGTGTTCAACAAATAGTGTACTAGTGTTGTCTGCCTCTGTGCAGAGGAAAATACACGGAGGAAACGAAAGCGTGCGTTTTCAAATTTCCTAAGGACGAAGAAACGAAGAGGAAATGGATACTTACCATTCCAAGAAAAGACTTCCAGCCGACGAAATATTCCAAGGTGAGTTACTATCTTTTTCTTTCTATTTGGACGGCGTGATTATTCAGGGAAATGTTAGTATAATGTAAATGTTGATCGTCATTAAAAGTGAATTAAAAAGATATTTGATATAAGCATTGACCGGTAGACGAATTTTTATGGTTTCTTGAAACAATTCTACTCTCGAGTGTATTTGCAGGTTGATTTCAATATTATTTGCGTTATCGCTTGAATAATTAATGGTTTTAACTATTTCATAGTACTTAAATGTCTTTGAAATTCTCGAATATCAACGCTAAATAGAATACGGCGCTTATCCTCGTGTCCTAAGGTGTTGTTATTAAGAAGAACTTGATTTTTTGAGGGTGTTATGAATAGTTTTGTTATTAGTAAATTGTGGAAACATGTGAAACACTCGGGATGAATAAATGAGATACCTACTTGTGTAATAAATATGACCCATGCCTACGATGGCATTTTACATTATTTGTATGTTTACGCATGCATAGGGTAGTATTACTGTTTTAGAAAAGAAGATTTTTTTGCATTAAGTAGTTCTTACATAGATGATATGTACTAACTAATCGTGTTAATCTGAGAACGATTGTATGGAGAGCGAAATCTAAAAGTCTTCGAGGGTATTAAATGAACGATTCTTCAGTAGTTAATAAATTATGGAAACATGTGAAACGCTCGGGATGAATAAATGGGCTACCTACAAACGAGATAAATATGGCCCATGTCTAAGTTTGCATTTTAGATCAAATATTGTTAATCTAACTACCATTGTAAGCACAGCGAATTATTTAAGTCGACTTAAGATCTTGTTTACTACACCCTTATCAGACGAAGGTATTCTTCACTTGAAATACAGTTGATTTTCCGTCTACCAATAAAATTATCTCCATTTTTAAGGTGTGTATCCGGCATTTTCTGGTTGAAGATGTGCTTCATTAAAGCTCCTACTTCGATGAGAAGTCAAGAAAACTGCTGGCTGTACCATTGAACAGCCCAAAACTGAGGGATGGTGCCATGCCAAGGATCGTCCCTAATTGCCCTGGGTACCTTACCACTTCAGAGCAGACCAGGGTTGCGCCATCAATGAGGGAACAGCGTCTTGAAAGTGCTACTGTGGAAGCTGCTTTAGCTGAGAGTTTGAAAACTCAGGAAGCATATAGGGCTTAGAAAAGCTAGACTCTTTCGGAAACGTAAATTCTCTGGTGAAGATGAATAAGCATTCAGCATTTTGGGATGTGGTCGTGAAGCCGTGTGCTATAATATTAAAGCATTTGGAAGAGTGTTCAACACCTCTTATTACTTACTCATTATAATAGTATACATTCATAATAATATCAAAGTATACCACTGAAAAAGGGAATTGAAAGCAATAGGAAAATTCACTCCACTTTTTCAAGCCTATTTCATGTATGAAAAGTACCTATGATGTGTTGGATAGAATTTAAAAACTCCACAAATAATATAAATATTTATAGCGATATTGTAGCTCTACTGGAAGAATGAAAAATTAAAGACTATGCAAATCAATCTTTGAATAACTTTATCAAATCACAAATGTCTCTTGTTCCATAAAAAAAGGTAAGTAGGTTCAAGAAAAGAAAGTAAGCAAGGTTCATCTGTGAAATATTTGTATTTGCTGCAATGTTTTTTTAATATCTCCTGAAGTTCATATATTTGCTCGCAATTCTGGTCATTTGGTTTTCCCACATCTAGTTACTATCAAACGGCTCTGCTCTTCTTTTACAATTGGTCCAATTAATGAGCAAAATGAGCATGGGTTTCTATTTTACGTGAGGCACCGAGTATCTCATTACAGAGTCACGAGCGTTATATCACCCTTATCATGGATGAAGTTCATTTGAAACCCTTTCTTGACTACAAGGGCAGATGTATAGAAGAACCTGCATATAACTCCAGCAGTTTAGCTTCTAGCGCTCATGTGTTCGCGGTAGAGAACTTACTATATTCATTTAAATATATTGTCCATATTTTGCCAGTGAGTACTCTGTCAGCCTGTGTTCTAAAAGATATTCTGAGCAAGTCATCATTGGTCTCGAAAAAGTTGGTCTGGATGAGGTTTGTATTATAAGTGAAAACAAATCCATCAATAGGAAGGCAGTATCTCTCTTCACCAATCCACCAAGGCTGAGTATAGTTTATCTACATCCTTCTCATCATTCTTGACCATTATTCTAAAGGCTTGACTCTGTCCATATGTTTAAATGTATTCGCAACAACTGGATCAATAAGAAAAACTATAATTTTCCCAACTGAATACATTATATGCTACATTTCTGTGTTATCAGGTAATACATGGTATTTTTCCATTCAAAACAGTTTCCCCAGGTACTTTAAAGCAGCAAATCCTAGTTCACCGTTTCTTAAAAGGCTACAATTCGCCCCATTAAGTGATTAAATTGCCATGAAATTATAGTTTGCAGATAGGTCTAATCAAAACAATCCCTATATAATTTAACAGAAGCACAATCTAGTTTTATCCTAATCTTGCGCATGTGTAAGAACATAACTTTTTTATTTCATCATCGTGTAATGCAGCGATGCTGAAAAAATAGAAGCCCCGTGAAGGATGTAAATATCCTATGACTTCTATGTTATAAGAACCACTGATGTGTAAAAAATGTTTTATTGAATATAAGACTTTTAATGATATTCTCGAGGTTTCGAATGCATTTGGAAGCAAGCTGTTTCTCTTCAAAGAAGATTTTTCGGCGAAGGCGTTGGTCCAGTCGAAACAATTATGTTTCCCGAGGTAGGGCTTTACTGTTAACATCATTTACATGTAATTACATATGATATTATATACGGAAAATTGTAGCCGGAGAAATGTCTGTTCACATATCGTTTGGTTTTCTTACGCATTCCCCACCAATCGGCGCTATCAATGGCAGTCTTTGCCACTCCCTCCGTCCGCCTACGACTCGTGACGTCACGATTCAGCGCTCAGGCCTTGTCTCTCGGTGGTCGTGGCCAAACTCGACAGTCAATCTTAGCCCTGATGATGATGTGGGAGTTTCTCATCGAAACGTTGGCCTTAAAGAGCCTTACCCGTCGATAAACCTGAGAAGATTTTATAGAAGGGGTATCTTACCTGTAGCGGTCCTTTGTTGAACCTCGCGGCGTACTCGAAAGTCTTCCTCTTCTCTTCCAGTTCCTCCCTCCTCATCTCCAGTTGAGGTTCGTGTTGTGGCAAGAATGAGTGGTGCTCGTACATCGTGTATCTGACGTGCGGCTTCACCCACCGCTGCAGCGGAAACACGTGTCTCGTGTTGCGCCTCCTGTCCTCCACTTCGACCCTGTCCAGGAACCAGTGGTCGCCTATCCCTGCCTCGTCTCTCCACACCACCACCTTGTGCACCTTGCCCTTCATCTCTCCCAGCTTCCAGATCGGATACGAATACGTCTGACCCCTCTCGTGGTCATTCTGGAGCAGATTGTCCAGCAGCACGTCCGGCGTTACGTTGCCCAGGTCATCTACGATGCATAGCCACACGTTGGCGTCCGTGCCGGCGCCTTGTCGGTCTCCCGTGGTCACGAAGACCTCCACTTGGGCCTTGCCGAATATCATGCTCATCAGGGCCCCCATCACGGAGGTCGGAGGGGTCTCGGAGGGTCGGGGAGGGGGGTCCGAATTCTCCGACCCGTACGTCTTAGCGAACTGGGTTCACGGAAGGGGGACAAGCGTTGGGACACTGACAATGAGTCCCTTAAAACCGTTACGGGAGTAAGATTCCTCCAAAGCGTATTTCTTGCTGTCGTGATGTGTTGTGGTGTTGTGAATCCCTCCAGACCCTTAAAATCGACTAGGGATGCTTTCCCCGCTAAGGCTCGTAGGATATGCTTTGCTGTCGTATTCCTTGCAGTGTTGTGATCAATCCTGTCGGACCCTTTAAAAGCGACTAGGGATAATATCCCCTCGACAGCTCCAAAGGGTATTCTATGCTGTCTTTAGGTGTAGGGTGGTTAGAAAACCGTCAGGACGCCCTCAAGCGAGTAGGGACACTATTCCGACACCGGCTCCCTGTCCCTTAAAAGCGACTAGGGATACGCCCCCGTGGGAACTTGATGGCGTTCCACGCTGTCTCAGTTGACAGGGAAAGGTTGTGGTACTATTAATCCGTCCGCTTGTGGTAGTGGTCACTTGGGAAGGCGTTACTCAACTGCGAGCACGAGCGGCGAAGATCGGTTTTTACGGCTGGACCGTGGGTAGGTAGTTGTGGTGGTGGAGGGGAATAGCTCGAGAGGGAATCACCTTTTCTCCCGAGTGCAAACTCCCACTTCCCCTCAACTCCTCACTTAACTCCTCTCCGCCGCCAATCAGAAACAGCCAATCTTCAGCGCTTCCCAGCACTTCCCCTCCCCCTTCTCTTCGGGCGAGTTTTTGATGCTCTCTCTTCCTTCCACGGTCAGAAGAAGGCACCTTCGTCGCACCGAATGCTCTTGTAGCCGCCCAAGTCCGCCAAATCCAACTTAACCCCCCCCCCTTCTTGAATGCACCCTACTTCGCAGTAAACTCACACCAGAAGCGTTAATTCCACGCATACATACCTACACGCACGCTGAGTCATTCTGGAGTCTGGCTGGCTGTTTAGATCGAGGGCATTCCACTGAAATAGGGGAAGATTAGCCTCAGTTATGCCTTCGAAGGCCTGCGGAAGGCCTGTTTACGCGGTCGCGAAGAGGAAAGGTCTCGCTATTGTTGCTATTCTGTAAGCCATTTTGAAGCAAGGGGCTCCATTACTCCTATTGCAATATTCGTGTTTTGAACATTCCGCGGCGTAGAGTTCCGTACTTCAATTTACGTGGCGAGAATTTCCAACGGAAACTCAGCTTCCGCCGCTTTAACAGCAGACCGCAGTTGACGACGGAGTCACATGCTGTAATTTATGTCATGTATTTTCACTGCCGTGTAAGCAGGGGTTTTCATTGTAGTTGTGGACGAAGATTTATTTCATGCACGTAATATCTATGCATATTCATACGTTTGAATCGTGTAATTTAAGTTATCCTTGTCTTGTACCTACATGCTTCTCATATTCTCTTTTCGGAACATACTTATTGGAGTTGTAGGTAATGTCATGTCTTTGTGGAAATGTTTTGATATTTTTCATATTTATCGTTATCTCCTGCTTAATGCTTTATGTCAGTAGTACGTAACTTATTTTCAGCCATATATCAAAGTGAAAACTTAGGCTGAAAATGTGTAGATGCATCTTGTTTGTAATCCGTGTTTACAAGACATTTTCCCGTCATCTGTTTCATTGAGTGTAGATTATGCGTGAGCGTAGATATTTTTAATAAGTTTTTCCACTTATTCCCGGGACGATTATAAAGTTAAGAAGATATTTCCTGGTTCAGAGGAAACTTGTGTTCCATAAATAAATTCGCTAGTACTGCGAGTCAGTTATGTGTTGTTAAGTCTGCATTCTCATCTCGGACGTATGAAAGGTAGAATTTTCGTTAATTCGTACGATATAAATTAAGTTTAAATGTGTTCTATCAGCCGTAGGATAGCCGTTGTATTTTGCAAATGTGTCAAAAAAAACTTACCTCGATGTTATAACCTCATCGATTGTTTAGTTCCGGCATAATCCAACTGATAATACATATTAGGCATTAACATGATTGGTAAGGGATACATGCAATGTTACTGTATGAATGTTAGTGCAGATGCAAATGGTGAGTTTATAGCGGGATTCAAGGACTTAGGATGCAGTACCAATACCACCTCTAATATTTACAGAGGATGCATCATGTAAAGACATGTACAGAGGATTTACATGTAAACAACTTGTTGTATGTTGATCAGCCCAATTTTTTTCTTGTGGTTTGAAAGGACTCGGGTGCAATGTCAATGTTAGAATAAAATGAATGAATACTTAATTCTACAGCCTGCATATATAGCTGTGTAATGTAGTTTTGGGTGGTGAAGTTGGAGGGACATTACTTGCGGAAAGACAGCTCCTCTGCTGATAAATATTTATTTTGATGAATAAATGTATACTGATGTATAATCATTCACAATTATTGCCATAGAGTGGATATAGAATCTTCATTCTGTTGTGATGGCTACTGTTATCACTAATCCAATACAAGTGATTGAAAGTGAAAGGATATAGCTGACAGGTGACTCGATTTTGTATGTTTATATTTGCTCCCTTTTGCAAATGAAATGTGCAGCTGCTGTGGCTGGAGTTTTCCATGTCTAAACTGTGGAAAGGTAGATGCTTACATTACAGATAGACGTTTGTAGGCATATTCTTCGTGTACATTGCATACTGGGTAAAACTTCAATTATTTTACCTAGTAGTCATTATGGAGAGTACACTATACTGTTTTCAGTGTCATCTGTCTCGTGACAAAAGGTGACTGCATGTAGTTTGTCACATATTTTTTTTGTTTAAATTGGCTAGTAAATACATAGATGAAGGTGTGTTGTTTTGGTGATATCTATTATGCATGATGCTTCCTTTCGATTATGGTGCGACTATTATTTTTATTATGGAAGAGAGAGTGAAGAGTATTTATTCAGTGGCCATTAGTGTGATGGTTCCAATGAATGAATTGAGGAAAGTCGTTAATTTTATTTGTATGGATAGTGGGGAGGGGGTATTGTCTGAGGGACAGATACCAGTTTGCACCTGCTGCAGTAGCATAAGGGAATATAATCAGCATAAAGGAATTGACTCCCACATTCTAGTCACTCTGAATCCAAGCTGAGGGATTTATGCTTTTATGTGAAATGACTCATAATAATAATAATTTTTTATTAGCCCTGTTGATCCAAGAAATTGGATATAGGGCAAGTCAAGAATACAAAATACTACAAACTCACAATATCTACACACAATCAAGGTCATATACAGAAGTCTCATGGTAAACCTATGTGATAAGACAGCCTATTACTTCATAATGTGCAACAGATATATGTTGTTCCATAAGACATTTTGAGAGCTTATATTATTTCTGACATTACAGTGTTAATGTCCTCATAAGGTTTATGATGAGGTTAACCTATTTTCAATTGAATGTGTACCATTAATTTATGTGACGATCGAATCTCATTGAAAATTGATGGTAAGAGAGCCCTTGAAATACAGAGGATCACGAGAGAGATGAAAGAGACACAGTCTTTGTCTGAGGAAACTAATAAATTTGCTGTTTACATGGTTCTTTTGCATTAATAGAAGAGGTCTTTCAGGGAAAATATTTGATATCTCAAGATTTGGCTTGGGAACTAATAAATATTTTATTTCCCCACAAATTTCAAGCTCAAAGACCTCCTGTAGTACCAATGCATTTGAAGGTATATTACTAAACCACGTCAACCTTTATCCCTTCGATAAATTAGTGAAAATTGTACATGGAATACTTAAATATATGTATTGTGTGCACCGCAATTTTATGGCAGCTACCGTCAGTGACAGTAATTTGGGTTTTAGCCAGCCATCCCTTTGTCAGCAGAGCAGTTTAGGCGGTAACAGAAGCATAGAATGCTCCTCCAATATTGACCAAATGTATATAATTTCCATCGATAGAAATTGAGCTGAGTAATATTAAAGTAAGTGTGAATTGCAGCCAAAGAATGTTGATGCCCATGAATTCCAAAGCAAATTTTGATCAGCCCAATACTGTTTACATAGCACTTTCAAAAAATTTATGCTGTTGGAGAATAATCAAACCAACATTATAGTTCATTTTGATAATTTGTCATGGATTAGACGATTCTGAAAATTATTCTGTGTTCTTAAAGCTTCATTACCTGAGGTACCAGTCATTCTCTTAATGCAAATTAATTGGAGACAGTTGAGGTATTGCTAGAAATAGGCCTTATACAGCTAAAATTTATTTATGCATTCACAGTAAGGGATCCTATTTCTTTCGTTAAACTTTCAACATTTTTTTATGACGTAATATAAGCAACGAGAGATGTTGCTCTGGATGTTCATGAACTTTACTTATTAATAGATTTTATTCCATTACTATGGGATCAGAAACCTATCACTGCAGAAATTTGGTGATGATGCTACTCCACTATTCATATTATTAACTTTTAGCAGCTCCTCACCCCCTCTAATTTAATGGTACATGATGCCTATATCATGGGACCCATTCTACATTGACAGCCGAAGTCTCTTGCAACTACTATCATCCTATATGCTACGAACACCCACTCAGTAGCATATTATTAACATGCTTGTGAAACTAGCTCTTAAAAAATTTGAAACATGATGGTAACTGATACCACCTCTAAAACTACAGTTGCATTTAGTTTTACTTTGTAGTCACTAAATAAATACAGGGAAGCTCAAAGGAAATAAAGTAAGAGAGTATAATTTGTTAGTCATTCCCATTTTATTCAACAGGAAGTTTCCAAGCATCAAGATTTCCAGGTAATTCGTTAAGTCGATACACATGGAATCAATCAGCTATGTATGCACAAAAATTAAAGATACTTGGAATAGTGGATATCAGTGTTGGTTTTTGGGTATTAATTTAGGAAAATAATTATTTGGTACAGGGGCGAATCCAGGATTTTTTTCCGGAAGGGGCACAAGCAAGGCCGTATCCAGGATTTTGTTCTGGGTGGGGCACAACGATACCTCGTAATACAAAACGAACGCAATCATAATGGGACCGTATTAAAAATCTTGCATATTTTTGAGGGTCTGGGGGGGGGGCACTTGCCACCGTGCCCCCCCCCCCCCTGGATCCGCCTATGATTTGATGCATAATTTAGCATGCATTAGATGATATGAATTGTATGTTGGAAGAAATCACCATGATTTTTTAAAAGTATACTCCTTGGATCGAAAATTAATAATTTTAATATCATATACATATGTATCCTTAAGAGCAATATATTAAAAAGTGTTATGAATGATTAATGTGGGCCACCAGAGACCCAGTACCCACCACCGGGCCCAGACTCCAGTATACAGTATACCATATGCCTGGCCAAGTACCTACCCCTGAAACTAATTAAACTGAAGCCCATGAGGGGGTTATAAATTCTATTGAGAGTTGCATTGGGGTTCTAAACTTTAGGTTCAGATATTTAGATGTTTGTTAAAACATTGAGCGCTGGAGTGTACACCTAAAGAATCAGGATTGATTGTCCATTCTTGCGTTGCACTTCATATTATGTGCATAGAGGCTGGTTTTCACTTGCTAGATTAGGCTGATTATAATGGAGATCCCAGATCTTGTAGAGTCCCTAATTAATGAAAGAGGCATATTAAACAAGTCCAGAACTATTAGACAATTATTTACAGGTTACCTAATGCATAGGTAAATTACTATGTGATACTCTACCATTGCCATAGATTCTCCTGTTCATTGCATACAACATCTAATTTCTTCCACCTGATAGAAATTTCCCTTAACAATTATCACCGTTTGACTCTCTATCCTTCTTGAATGTGAAGTATTTCAGAGTAAAAGTAGAACAGACATTAGTATATTTCAGTTTATTTCAATTGCTACTAATAGCAGTCTTTCCTCTCGCTTAGAAATGGTAAAAGAAATATTTTTAGCTGTACTAATGACTTATGATGCTGCAAATTTGCTACCTATATGATATTATATAGTGTGATTGATTTGTAAGCATCCAAAATTATGTGGTAGTATACTCCATCACATGACTTTATACATGATTAAAAAATTCCCACTGTATCTCTTACATTGAAACTACTTAAAAATGAAGAAGATTTTCCTTTTCTTCAATGAAAATATGTAATTAATGTCACTGTTATTCTAAAAATTTCGGTGTATAATACATTAGCATTAACAAATGTTTAGGTGCATTTTGGGGGTAGCATATAGCTCTAAAAATGTTAATGCAGGAATTCATATTGTGAATATTGAAGTTTGGGTTGAAACGTAATGATAGGCAGTCTGTTCGAAATTGGTTCTTCTATTATTTTCCGTCTTCTTAGCACCCTGTTACCAGCTCTTATTCCGTTTATTTATCCTTTATAGCCTTGAGTATTCCAATAATTAAGCAAACTATTCTTAGGATATCGCTGGCGATTAATAATAATTTTCAAAACATTTTACCACACTCACGACAACCGTTTACATTACTGTTTTTATTGCCCATGACTATGACATGACTTATCTAGCCAATTCTGCGAGAAACAATTTGAGGAAACTGACTACTTCAATCTAAAATAATTGCATGGCCATTAACACGGTTCCATCAAAGGTGTCGAGCGTAAAGGTGCATTTACGCTGTGTAACATATGTTATATAAAAAAGTTACATATAACATGTTTTAAAAAAAAGTTACAAATCCGTGTAACAAGTTACATGCAACATTGTGTTACAAAACAAAAATTCGTCTTTAATAACAACTTTTTGGTTTCCCGTACGAAGTGGGAAAATGTGTAACTTGTAACAGAAAAGAGGGAAGGCGAATGATGGGGATAGCCACTTGACGGGTGGGCTAGGACTTAATCTGTAACAAGGGTAACCTGCCCAGTAATGGACACCCTTAAGAAAATTTTAACTTAAATAATTTTTTGCAGGTCTCCTTTTATCATTAGAAAAAAATTGATAATCAGTATTGATAGCTAATGACTTCTCTCATTAAGTCTGCATATCCTGTTATTCATGCAGGTTCATGGTTTTACTGTACTTGCATATCTGTAAAATCATCTCAGAATTGCCAGTAATGGACACAGCAAAGCTAGTGGTGGACACCCCAATTTTGGACACTGGTTAGGAAAATAAGAGAGAGTTTTAATAGAAGAAATAGTAGCTTTATTAACTTTCAAAACTGATATGACACAAGGAAAAAGAAACTTTATCAACCTCGAGGTCCTCTGATAAGTACTTACTAAAATACATACTGTACATGTTAACTTCCAAGTTATATTTTATTAATATTGAATTCCGCGGAAGTAGTGCCGACCTCTAACAATCTGATACGGTTGTATAATTTGTAGAATTTGACTTAACTTAATACGTTGAACATCTTCAACGTTTGGAAAAATATAAACATTGTCAACCTTGGTGGACTTTTTCAAAAATTTTGCTGTCACTAGACCTGCTTTAATATCCATCACCTCTCCAATGAACACTTTCGTGGTTTCTCTTTTTGTATTTTCATTGTATAAAAATTTAGCTACAATGAAATCGCCTTTCTCTACCTGTCCATTGAAGGGTTTAGAAGATGCCACTTCATCTTCTTCTTCGCTATTCCAAAGCTTGGAAGTATCAGATTCATCATGTACTGAAAAAGATTCATCTTCGTCACTCTCTTCAATCATCATTTTCTTCTTTTCCTTAAATTTATCTGCCTTTCTATTTTCTCTTTCCTGCTTTCTCATCAGTTTTTCTAATTCCCTTTCCTCTTTTTTTTTTCTTTTCTTCTCTAGGAAAATCTGGAATGAATCTGATGTAACAACGGAAGGAAGGTTTGGGCCTAGTCTCCTTCTAACCTTTTTTTCTTCAATTTTAGGGTAGAAAAAGCATTTCTTAAATGGAGAGGGAGTTCCAATGGCTTTGAATTTTTGTAATTCCTCCGATTCACTCATTGTAGTTTGAGTACTAGTCTCAGCAGCACAATCAGAAACCGATAGACTTCCTTTTGCCCATCAGTCTCGGAAGCACACTCACTTTCAGATGCACCATTAGTTGTTTGCTGTCCACTTTTTTTTTAATCTCCAGAGGTTGTACAGTAACATTGCATCTTCTTTTCCTTGCCAATTGTTTGGAAAACACTCATTTTAACTACACAGCAATTCATTGTTGATACTTTTCTCTACTTCTGTCAAGAAATAAACACCCAATTGCTCTTCTACCACTTGCCCCTGGACGCAGTCTTCAAGGCATCGAACTTCAATGCATTTGGTGTAGTCCACTGCATTGGCATCAAATGGACAAAGTCCACATTTCCTAAATCCATTTATAATGCTTTCCTTTGTGGTTTTTTGGAAAACCGTGCAAGAGATGAGCAAAAGTGTGTCTGGTAACTTCTTGAGGGAAATTGAAATACTTCGCCACTCCTTCACAACCTTTGACCAGCCTGCCTTGAGAGGTTTGAATACACTTACATCAGCAGGTTGCAGAATGTGGGTGCTGTTTGGGTAGAGACTCACAAGAATCACTCCCAAACTTCGGCACAGTTCACTAGTGTGTAGTGTTAAATGTGAACGGTGTCCATCAATGAAGAAAAGGACAGGAAACTTAACACCTTCTTTTTTCAAAGAGGGTACAAAGTGATTCCCTAGGTACTCAAAGAAAATCTCCCCTGTCATCCAACCGGATGGAGTGGCACCGATTCCCCAAGCTGGTGGATGATTTTGGGCAATGGAATTGGGGATCCGCACGTATGGGTACAACACCATTGGTGGAACAATCCAACCAGCAGCTGAAAAAGCAGCCATTACTGTTAACTGTTCCTTGCTGTTGTTTTGCACCACACTGTAAAAATCGCCTTTTCCTTTAGGCCCAATAACTTTTCCATTCTTTGGACAAAGTAGAAACCCAGAGAAAGAAAACCCTTTTAGAGTGATTTTTATCCATTTTTTTCTGAAGTCAAACTAAACACAGAAGGGTATTAACAGAATGAAAAGGTTTTCCAAGGGTTTATAGGGGGTGTCCACTACTGGATTTGGTCTTCCAGAGATGGCCACACCAGGGTCCATTACTGGAATTCATGTTAAACTAGGCTGCCAGTAGTGGACACCCCCTATAAAGTGCTTCAAATTCATAACTTTGGAAAAGTAAATACAAAATACGGAAGTTGAGTTCATATTTAAGGTAGAGGTTATATTTTGAATGAAAATAAACAACAAACTTAATGGATAGCATCAGACTTAAATAACTACCTACCTAAACACGTAAGACAGCAAACTGGCCATTCACGCGGTGACGGCCATGTTTAATATTTTTGGTCACGTGTGTGCCAACTTCATCAAATTCTATCATTTTACCAACCGCATATATTGCAGTATATTTTGGTGCAAAATTCAAACCAAAAGCAGTCAAAATAGTAATTTTGAGAGCATTTTTGTCCGCCCGTGTCCATTACTGGCTGGGTGCCCATTACTGGGCAGGTTACCCAAGTTATTTGTGCATTTTTGGCCCCACTGGACTCTTGTTATAAAACAAATGTTAAAAGTAACTTGCTATATATAACATGTTACACAGTGTAAACGCACCTTAAGCAAATGCATAATAACGCCGAATTCCTCTTATTTACAAGTTTTTATCCCACTGTGTTCTTTAGTTTCCAATCACGTACATATTTCCGGCGAATTAACCTTCAACGTTAATATACACCTTGTGCTCTCACTTAAGTTTATAATCTTGTAACATACTTTTCATTAATAAACACAATAATTCATAACAACTTTCCACTACCTTCCGAATCTCGCTCAATTTTTATTTTGTCAAGGACAATTGCATGCCGATTTTCCCTGATTGGCTCGTGGTCTTCAAGGGCGCGTTCCGGTGGCTGCACGTAGTTGTGCTTTCTCGCACACGCGGCGCGTTGTCGACGGGTCGAGAAGTCGAGTGCCCGGCGGTGCTGGCTCCTAACGATCAAAATATGAACTTGGTTTACTCCAGCAGGTGAGATTGAGAACGTATTTTGAATTCCCTTAATCCAGGATCATGTGCCACGCAATAGAAAATGCCCTTGGTATATCTACCTAATCGTTTTGGAATTTTAGCTCAAAATCAGTGGAGATAAGTAGCGTCCAATGGTTGTTATAAATGGCGGTTTACTATATTTATATATGGTATTCGCAATCTTTTTCGAATAACAATTTTTTAAATCTATATACCTCCTGCTTACCATCTCAATAGGCGTTTGGCGGAAGATATTAGATTACCAATCATTAAGCTGAAAAATAGCAGTAGCCATGAAGATTTTAATAAATGTCAGGGCGGGACTTCGTTAGATCCTCAGAGTAAGAATTGGGGTAGAGGGCGCTTTCAGGCTGCGCAGTAGCAGATTCTGTGGTCAACATGGTTACCACGTGATCGTGGGAAGAAGTGCGGGAATCCTTACTCTTCTTGCGGCAAGTAGTGTGGGATGTAAGTGCGGGATCTTGACTACATGCGCAGTAGCCAAAGCGCACTCTCCCCCATCCTTACTCTGAGGTTAGATCATTAATTCTTTTTCAATTGTTAACGGGTTGCGTCATCTATATGCTTCTCTTGCGGTGTAGCATATAAGTATAGATGAAAATTTATCTGCAACATGTTGCTCGGTTGCGTGAGAATTGGTAACGTAAATCTATGTAACCAGTAGTTAGAGAGAAAATTACGGCAGTGCAGGTATTTCTTTTTATTAGAACACATTTTTTCTCTGCTTTTTGCTACTGTCAACGTATTTAAACTGATTCCTAGGTTTCCCAAAAATTCTGTAATTCGCAAAAAGGTCTCCGGACACAAATGTACAAATAATATTTTCAAATTAAAACGAGGCAAATTCTCTTCAGCAAAATTCATTGTTTACTTTGTCCGTGACAGCCGCTATAGATAGACGTGGTTTTATGAGCTCTGCAATTTTCGGCTAACATTTCATTACTTGCTCGTGAATATTGGCCAAAAACAATACTGGTACGAGGCCCCAGCCTCCTAGCCAGACATACCTGCTGGTGACGTTTTCTTATTTCCGAATATAAAGAGGACTTTATAGAAATAAATTCACAATTAGAACCTGATCGAATCAAAGTACCCTTAGCAGCTATGAAGCGCATTGGCAGTACGCGAAAAATATTACGAAGACGCCTTCGCCGGTCTTATCTTATCAAAAAAAGTAAAAAAAGGTCTGTTATTCGTCACAGAAAACCTATTTTTTGCTGTATTATATCGAAAAAAACTTTTGTCACCAAATTTTGACGTTTTTTTACGTTTAACCAGAGAGTAGTAACGCATACTCGGCCTAACGCATCCGTTCGCGAATTCGAGGTATAGAGATATTCAGCACATTTTCATTGAGCGTGCTGAGGAGGTATTTTAATACCTGACAGTATTTTTGATTCATTTTATGCTATCATATCAACGGTTGTAAGCCGTTATTTATTTTTAAAATGTCTTTTATTACACACAAGTTTTACGCAGTTTTTTTTTAACTATCGGGCAGAAGGAATAATTTTGGCGCTTTTAAACCTACTTCATCAGAAATTCCACGCAAAAAAAATCAAAATGCATGTTTTAAATATAATTTGAGGCGGTTTCCGACTTGTTACGGCATTTGTATTTTTAACTTCAGTTTCAATCTGAGACGAAGGCAGCATAATATCATTCCAGATGTGATCGTTTGTTACCCTGTATACATATACCCAGTATTCTTATTCCTTGACGCATTTAACATTCGGAAGAGAGCCAAAATATCTTTCGGTTAATTCCTAACTAAGCCCATCGAGACAAATATAGCCCAATAGGATACTTTCCTTCATCAAAGAAAACGAAAGGCATTGATTGCGATTCGTTACCCATCATTAGTGTATTCATAATATACAAATTATTTGGTTTTAGAAATCCCAGTGTAGACGAATTACCACGGTTAATTTTAACCGCATTTGAAAAAGGCCAGATTGGCTCCCATGCGATGCCACTCCACGTGATGTCACAGGGATCTAGTTTCTCTACGAGTAGATAGGAGTTTTACATTGTCTGAGATTACCAATGCATGCAGAGTCACAGAGCTCAGGGTAACATCCCTTAATAACCATTCATTAAAATTACCTAAGTTCGAAAAGTTTCCTTCGTTTGATAGGGTGTTAACAATCCTTATTTAAGCCAAATGCTACCTGCTAGCAGCCAGCGTCGTATCAGCGCTCAAGCCTCGCCCCAAGGTCACCTCACACGGCAACAGCTGGAACCAGAAATACGTCACACGGGGTTTTACAATTCCCAGTTTAGACGAATGGCAGTGGTCAATTTTAACTGCATATGAAAAATGCCAGATTGGCGCCCATGCGATTTCACTCCACGTGACGTCAAAGAGACCTAGTTTTTATACGAGTAGATAGGAGTTTTACGTCTTCTGAGATTACCAATGCATGCATGAGGCACAGAGCTCATGGAAACATCTCTTAATAATCACCTATTAAAACTTCCTAAGGACGGAAAGTTTTCTTCGCTTGATAAGGTATTAATAACCCTTATTTAAGCCAAACGCTATCCTGCTAGCAGGGTACTCTGCTACCTGCTAGCAGCCTGCATCGTAGCGGCGCTCAAAGTCTCGCCCCAAGGCTACCTCACAGGGCGGCAGCGGGAGCCAGAAATACGTCACACGGGCTTTTCCCAGCATCCATACTTACACGTCGCGTTTTCGCGCGCTTGAAAATTTTCACTTTTCATTTAATCGCGAAAAATGTTTATTGTCATTTAAAAATCTAAGAGCGTGAAATAAGTACTCCAGGAGTAATAATCTCTTGATGTAGGCAATAAAAAATAATAGGAAACCACCCTATTTCATCGAAATGACGTATGAATACTTGGTGATTCGCACAAACCTTTCTTCAATAGCCTTTTAAAAAGAGCTCAGCTGACTTATCAATAAAAGAGCTCATCGCACTTATTGAAGTTGAAGAGGTCTTCTTAGAAGTCAAAAAGAGTTCCTGACGGGATCGCGAATAGCCTTCTGAGTGGTCATGACGGGAAGACGTGTACGGTCGCCGAGTGCTGTCGTGAATACCAATTCGCGTGCCATCATTTGGAGTGTGTCACGAGTGGTGAAGGGGAATCACGCGCTCAAATTGCTTCGTAGGGACCAGACAGCAAATATGTCAATCTATTATTCTCTCTGTCTCATTTCTTATCTTTTTTATTTTTCAACGTCATTTGCCCTCGATCGTGAGTAGCAGAAGTGAATAATCGCTTTCTTCCGTTCTTATATTGACTCGATCGCTGTAGATATATTCCTGGTAGAGCTTCAGGGAATCCCCTGAATATCCTTTCCTTGTTTCAATTCCTCGTAAGACATTCATCTATCCCTCTGTCCCATAACCCCTCAGTCGCCTGCAATTAAAAGGAACTTTCCTAAGCGCAAGGCAGAGGCGAATAAAGGACGAGGACGGGGGACCGGCCACCCCCCGAAATTTCCGGACGATTTTAAATCATAATATTTTTTAAGTTGCTCATCAATGAAATTTTTAGTTAATCATCTTTACGAACAATTATTTAAAATAATTTATGAATACCTATAAGTTACTTAAGCAATTGCCAGCTGATATTAAACCTAAAACGTATTATCAATCGCTGAGAGAGGTTACATGCCACTAACGCGCGCACCATGATGAGTAATGACTACCCCCCAAAAAATGGAATGGTCTTATTCCACCCGTGTCACATATACCTTTTGTTTTTTTATAAGCATAGATCGACCGTTTAAAAAAAGGGATTACGCCGTAAAGCACATACCGAGGGGAGGGGATGATTGAGGCTTTTTACTTTAAACAATATTCTACTATATCTACTGAAAAAAATGCGCTAAAAAACCTTAGTGTTTTAGTGTTTTATCCACATTGGTTGATAAAAGTTTATAGTAAATTTATTCCCACCATGGTTATACTGAGAAAATATTTCAGTAAATACATTTTAGGTTGAAATGATTGAAAATCCATTACAGGGGGGAAATACGTCAACGGAAAATGTGAGGCCTGTTTTTTGTGTTTACGAAATTTTGCTTCTAGCATTGGATGCATAAAAATTGATAACTGGTTTTTAATCTTAAAAGAAGGTAGCCTTACGTTTACTGATGGACGTTTTTTTTTCTTTTATCAATAGATTTTCGTCATTATAATGTGCCATGAAAGGTCATTTTTAAAACGAAGCTTTTGAATCGAAGCATAGTAGACTGAATTCTGAATATTGGAGTTTTTAAATTGAAAATCTAAAACATTACTAAAAATATGTGAAAATAAAAATTTTTCGCCTTTTATCCCATAAATATCAATTGAAATATGTTTATTGTTCACTGTGGGAAAAAATAACTTTTTAATAGGCGATGATGAAGGAAAAACAAAATTTGAAGATTTCTAAAAATTTTTTTAAAAATAGTAAGCCATTTCTTCAGCATAATGGAGTATCCGCTACAGATATATTTGTGTACCTCCTCGTAATAGCAAAAAATTAGGCATGACATTGTTTATAATCATAGCTTTATGGGAAATAATTTATAATATTTTTCTATCCCCCTTAATATTAAAAGTACTAACAGTATACTATGGACAGAGATTGGAGTAAATTATTATTGTCAAATTCAGAGGAACCAATGTTAAACACAGATTTAAAAATATGCTCTTGTTACTGTTCTGTACTGAGTGTCAGTCTTAATAATAATCTGCTTTCAAATCTAATTTTTTTGGAAATTGAATATAAAGTGGGCATTTTGTATTAACTGTACTTATACCTGTCTCTGAGTAGAAAGATACGTAATTGTTAGGTAAAATATCAATAAAGCTTTGATGAATAAATCTGTAAATTAATGACTGTGATAAAAATCATGTGACCACATTACTCCCCAAATTGTAGGAAAATTTATGCTATTATTGAATTCAAAGTACGTTGGTGGAATGAAGATATTGCTACAGCCAACACATTATGGGAGTAATTGTGTTACCTTTGTAAGAATCCATCAGATTGTACCTTAACTAAAGCCATTGGCTTCACACCTAACACTCACTGCAAAGAAATATCGTCTCTGTTGATTTTAGCACTCAACAACAGAGGAAGCGATCAAGAGGTAGTGAGTAAGGGGGAAGGGGGCTGTAGAGTCTCCAATTCAGAGGCATAGACTGGAATTTCGTTCCAGGGGGGAAAATATTTTCAAAACAGGGTACTAAGTAATGGGTTTTAAACTAATTGTAACACTTTCCATAATCGAAAAAAAACTTAATTTGCTGAATAAATATTTAATAAATTCAGGAGTTTTCAATATTTTTTTATTCTTTTGTGGAGGAAAATAATTGCGTTTTTATATTTTGGTGCGGGGGGTCCGTACGCCCCAACGTACGGACCCCCCGTACGTCCTGGCTATTGCTCCAATTCTTTATAATTTATGTGTGACATAATATTAATGATTAAATTTTGGATGGGGGCAACTAATTTTAGGTAGTGAAATTCAGTTTAGTCATAAGCCTGAATTTTGCTTTATTCTGGCATTGCAAGGTTGCTGTTATCATGCCTGTTGTCATCTTTGTCAAATTGATAGAAAAAATATACAAAAACGTATGATATGAGATACGAGGTTGGGATACAAGTTGGTCCCTATTTAGTGCTGATATCGAGTGGAAAATAAAATGTATTACTAAATATCTATGTAGTAGATCGTGTTTATTTTCTTTACCTTTTTTCTGTACCTAATACTGTTTAGAAAAAAAAATCACTCGTACCTCTTAGATTCTCACATCTTGCAACGCACACACGTCGCGAGAATGAATTGACGAGAAATAGGTGGTTAGGAGTGAAACAAATAACAAACAATATGGTTCATTTCCAACAGTATTAATACATTTAATAACCAAAGTAAGCTTTAGGAGCACAATACATAAAATACTAAATTGCCTGAGGTTAATGTACTCTTGCCGTTGGGAAGATGCCGGGCACGAGAGTTCTTTCCTTGTCCGTGGTCAGTAGCAGAGAGAGCGAGCCAGGCGGCTTACAGGATAGCGGCCGCGCTCGAAGCAGGCGTGAGAGGGGAGGTGAAGGCAGAGGAGGGGAAACAGGTTTCACACTGACGTTTCACCTTACAATTGGCTAGGTGGTGGCGGAAAGTAATTGAAGTTCACACATGGCATAAAGAGGCCGACACCGTTGGTGAATTCACTATAAATTGTGAGCATTTCACAAGACGCGAGGATCAGCGGCACGCGTGGATCAGGCAGGCACGACGTACTCTGGCGCTTCGCGAGATTGGTACTCAGGAGCTCGCGAATCGTCTCCTCGTGATGAAGTCTGAGAGGGATTAAGTCTGATAGGGATTAAGTCTGAGAGGGATTAAGTCTGAGAGGGATTGAGTCTCAGAGGGATTGAAAAAGTGCCCATTATGGCACAATCTTCATGTGTGATGTGTGGTTTATATGAGAAATATTTACTCTTTCTTATTTCTAGGAGTTTTATGGCTTCCCAGGTTAAGATTTCCATATGACAGAATATGCAGGGAGGTTAAAGGTGTTTTTTGGAAATATGCAGCAAGTGCAAGGGAAATGCTCTGCAATCATGTGGAAAATGTGGATTTCGACACTGGAATTTTCTGGAAGAGTGTAGGTACTTTAGTAGATGTATATACTTATGTAATATGCACAGGGCTGCAGACTAATAAAAAATATTGGGGGGGCCCACACTGGGGTCTTGCCCCGGGAAGTTTTATAAATTTTAAAGTTTTTTAAGCATTTTAGAAGAGTCATGTGATCAACATTAGAACCATGAAAACTCGCCTCTTGATACCTCGACACTCCAGGGAAAATTGACAAGTCTGACTCATTTTCTCCTCACACCCATAACAAATTTTTGAGGGGGCTCGGTCCCCTTCAGGCCCCATGGAGTCGGCACCACTGAATATGCAGAAAGTGAACATGTATAAATTGTATGAGGTGTTCTTTTTTGTTGATCAATGTGTTTCTACCAGTGGAAGGCTGTGCACTGCAGGCAGCAAGAATGAAACAGTTGCTGAAAACTCTATCGTACCATTAATCCTGTCAGTCGTAATGCCCCATTTATTCTTCATTCATCTTACTACTATTATCTCAACAATGGTTATGTTTCATAATGGAGATAGTGGTAAGCACCAAATGTGCATAGACCATAAAATCTTAACATTTCCGCAAGATGAAGTGGAATTAGTTGAAAATGGAAAAGCATTTGTAATTTTCTTCAGAAATACGCATTAGGTTTAAATTAATACCATTTTAACACATTTGCTGCGGAGATGAGTCTCCCTGCACAGGTTTGGGCTGCTGTGGAAACAAACGGTGGGTCATAGGGGTACATATTTGATTCTGTTAGTGGTGACCCACTGATGGGTATTGCCTGAGTCCATCTTCTTGCCACTATCAAGAGTATCTGGAAATTATGATAACTTCAAACCTATCGTGGGGAAAACACAAAAGAAATATTTGTGGCAGACCCTGAGGAAGCTTGTCAAGCGTGTTACGGGGAGATTTCAGTATGAAAAATTAAAAGTTGTGCTATTATTTCACATTTGTCTGGCCACTCCTTGAATATGCAGCAATTAAATGGGATCCATTCCACAAAGATTAATCTGTGAACTTAATAAAATACAAAGTAAATCTGTGCGATTAGTCAAAAACTACTACAGGCATACAAAAAGCGTTACACATATATTTGGGGGCGCAGCCAGGAATTAAGGCTGGGGGAGGTTTTTGGTGCAACTAATACCAGGGTGTGTGGGGGTTTGGTATACCCACCATGATAAGCGGTAGGTGCAAGATCAGTAAATCGCGGATTTATAATGTAAATGGTTGAAAATGGTGAGTTTTACTGCTTTCTGAGGGATATTTTATTAATCCTTACACTATTCTATTTGTAGTAATATCAATCTAATTAAATAAAATGGATTAAACGTAAAAATTTCTCTGAGCTCTGGAAGGGGGTTTTATCCCCCAAAATCCTCCCTTGCTGTGCCACTGC
Source organism: Ischnura elegans (assembly GCF_921293095.1). Lineage (NCBI taxonomy): Eukaryota > Metazoa > Arthropoda > Insecta > Odonata > Coenagrionidae > Ischnura > Ischnura elegans. The sequence goes on from NC_060252.1 coordinate 24,288,569, forward strand.
AGATATGAACTGAATTAGGCTTGGAGCCACTAGAGACTTGGAGTCTGTGCTGTAGGCTTTGATTGCTAGAGCAATTGAGAATTGATATTTTTAAGAGTGAAACAGAGAACATCATATCGAAACCACACTATATTTCCATGTCAAAAAGAAATGATATATGTATTAGGAGAGTTATTTGCCGAACGTATAGGCATGGGAACTCGTTTTTCCACTGCACATTGAAGGATTTTAATAAATGCTAGGCAGATCTTCAAAATACCATTTCCTTTTCCTTTCTTTGTGACCGGTGTCCTAACACCCCTCGCTATATGCCTATTGAGGTGACTTATTTTAGGGGTAGTATGCAGATGTAGGGATGGTGCCACACTCAACTGCATCCACCAATGAGAGTGGGTGGAATGGAAGTGGAGGATCATGGGGCAGCCACCGTCTGGGCCCAATTTTCAGCTTTGGACCATGCTAGAGGTCCTTTATTTGGAGGCCATATCAATACAGTGCCCCAAGAATGTGGTACAGACATTCCAAGTTTTATGTCTCTAACTTTTCTTTTTTAAAAATGCTGGCTTTTGCAAAATGAAGTACCCATAGTGGTGAATTTGCTGTCGTGCAGAATGGAAATCGCGTGTACCCACTGGCAGGTGATACCTCAGCAATGGTGTTAATTCAGTTTCAGAGTTTCCGCTTCATCATCAGGATTCTAATGGTGTTCACTGTAGCCAATTTATGCAAATTTGTGCTTTGGAGGGAGTGGTGGGGGAATTTTTGGGGAGAGGGGAGGGAAGGAAGGTGATGCTTTGAAAATTATTTGATGGGGGTGAGGTGGATGTGAACGAGAGGAAAGAGCATGGATACAGAGGAATAGGGTGGCTTCCTATTATTTTTTTATTGACTAAATTGAAAGATTATTACTCCTGGAGTACGATTTCCACACCTTTAGATTTTTAAATGACAATATCTATTTTTTGGGAATAAATGGAAAGGGAAAATTTTCAAGCGTGCGAAAATGCGACGACTAAGTATGAATGATGGGAAAACTGTGTGACGTCATTCTGGTTCCCGCTGCTGCAAGTGAAGTGACCTTGGGGCAAGGCTTTGAGCTCTGATACGATGCAGGCTGCTAGCACGTAGCAGAGTACCCTGCAAGCTGGTAGCCCTTGGCTTAAATAAGGATTATTAATGCCCTATCAAACGAAGGAAACTTTCTGACCATAGGCAGTTTTAATAGGTGATTATTAAGACATGTTTCCCTGAGCTCTGTGCCTCATGCATGCATTGGTAATCTCGATGCAGACGATGTAAAATTCCTATTTACTCATATAGAAACTAGGTCCCTGTGACATCACGTGGAGTTGCATCGCATGGGAGCCAATCTGGCCTTCTTCAAATGCGGTTAAAATTGACCATTGCCATTCTTCTAAACTGGGATTTCTAAAACCAAATAATTTGTGTATAATGAATGCACTAATGGTGGGTAATGAATCCCAATCAATGCCTTTAGTTTTCTTTGATGTAGGAAAATACCCTATTATTCATGGTTAACAAACTTTGACAAAACACCAAATGTGAACTCGGTGAGTTGACAGAGGTTTGCTGGTAAAAAGGCATATCGCAGGCATCAATTGTGTGGGCTATTCATGTGACCTCATATGCATTCTATCATTTTTCCAACGACTGTGTTTAGATGTTTTTGCTCATTCAAACCATATTTATAGAGATTGAGGTTACTGATAATAGTCTCATGTCACTAGGAACACTTTTTGGGCTAACAAACATCTTCTATGCACAGTGGATATTTTAACTGTTGAAAAAAAAGGAATGGTAAAAGGCATGTGGCTTGTAGGATCTGTAGCCCCCAGTGGCTTGGACCCAGAGTCTATGGATGTATTAGGAGAACGGCCAAATGAACCAACGACAGTGACTCCATGGGACCTGACGGGGCCCGAGCCCCCCAAAAATTCATTACAGATGTGAGGAAATAATGTGTCAGGCTTGTCGATTTTCCCCGGACTGTCCAGGTATCGAGATTCGAGTGATCAGGGTTCTAATGTTGATCATATGACTCTTCTAAAATGCTTAAAAACCTTAAAATTCACAACCTATAAAATTTACTAGGGCAAGGTCCCTGGTTTGGGCCCCCCCAATATTTTTTGTAAGTTGGCACCCCTGAACAACGATTCCTGTTTCAAGGGAAAGATAGAGAAAATGAAATATGACATGTTTAATGCATGGGCACCCAGCTGTTTCACCCTGGGGTCAATTGGTACCTATTAATATTAAAATGATTATGAAGGCAACAGTTGGTGGAAATACTGAATATTAAATAATGTAAATGACATTTTTTACTTTCCACATAGCTTTTCTTTCCAATCAGATGTATTTAACCATTTTAAAAACTGACTTGTATCCTTATTCCCATTGTGCTCATGTACTGTTGATGGAACCCAACGCCCTTATTATAATTCTCCCTATTCCAAATGCTCCCTCTCAACTTGAGCCTCCCCTCACTCCTCATGGAAATGAATTATATAATGAAGTATGTATAGGAATTGTGTGAAATACTTTTATGCAAGGACCAAAAACTCTGCCCCTGGAGATACTAAGAAGCCTACCTTAATCGCTTTCCTTCCACATATTCAGGGAGCAAGGAAATATATGGCTTAGTTGCTTGCAAAACATGGTACAGTGACAACTGTGTAACAAAGACCACCAGCTTTCCATGCAGAGCAAAGGATTGACAACAATGAAAAGGTATGGTTCTTTTTCACAGAATTTATTTAAGATGACCGGTTTCGTGACAGAGGCGACATCTTCAGGTACAGAAATCATTGTTTTTATAGTTATTTTGTTGTTTATTTGGTTGCTATTACCTGTTGGTTGGGGAACAAAATAATTAGAAAAACAACGATTTCTGTACCTGAAGATATTTTACATACCTTTTTATTGTTTACAATGGATTTTAACAAAGTTACTCCAGAAGCAAACAAGTTTAGCAAAGGATTGAGTTCCCACAGCAACCCAATGCAATATAAACCAAGTTACTTGCAGGTGTAGCAGTGTATATATTGGGCAAACATGCAGAGTCCTAAAGATGTGGCTCCAAGCAGTGGCATAACTATGGGGGGGGGGGGGGGGGGGAGGGATGAGGGGTATAGATCCCCTTCAAAGCCTAAGAGAAATAAAAATAATATTTAAAACTCTTGTTAAGTTTTGACATTTAATAACCGTGTCTGCTTAAAGTTAATTTTTTTGTGCAAAATTGATGTGAAATGTATTTCCAGGCATGTTAATTTTCAAAATTTTCACCAACGGGGGTAGGGGATCGCCACCCCAGGCAATTCCATCCCCCCCCCCCCAAGGCCTAGTTATGGCACTGGCTCCAAGAATACCAAAGAGTCACAAGAAATTAACAACTGTGCATCTCAGCCATAGCTGAACTCACCTGGAGTGGGAATATGCACTATGTTGACTTTGGCAATGCAAAAATAAATGTTAATGAGAAGATATACTATCCATGCATCATAAGGGACAGGGGCGCAGCTAGGAATTAAGGCTGGGGGGGTTTGGGTGCAACTAATACCGGGGTGTGTGGGAGTATGGAATACCCACCAGGATAAGTGGTAGGTGTAAGACTAATAAATTGCGGAATTTTAAGATAAATGGTTCAAATGTGAGTTTTACGGCTTTCTGAGGGATATTTTTATTTTTTCCTACACTACTCTATTAGTAATATCAATCCAATTAAGTAAAATAGATTAAACTTAAAAAAATTTCTGAGTTCTGGGGGGGGTTTATCCCAAAAAACCAATTGATCAAACCAATTTGGGAGAAAAATAAAAATGAAAGCATCAGGAAAGACAGACAAATAAGAAGTCTTTGGGCCAATGAGAGGATGCACGACCAGGGCCAGTTTAAGCAGTAAGCAAAGTACGTGGCCTCGTTGAGCACCAAGCAAAAGGGGGTGCATAGGCACTCAGTCCAATGTTCAGTAGGTACTAATCAATCAAGGAGATAAAACGTTGAGGGTTGATTTACTCCACAAAATTATTATACAATTAAGGAGATATCATTATAAGTTCACCCTGATATTTAAGTCTCCACCCTTATTCCTAAACTATTTGTGATTATTTTAAAATGTCTTGAGAGAGAATCTTTACTACCTCTCAGGTGTTTTTTGAGTGGGGAAGGGAGGTTCTTCACTTACACTAGGAAAATGTCTAGAACTGCCTGTTGTGCCTCTCTCTCTCGTGCCTGACTTCAATGATGGATGTGTATAAACAACAGTCAATACCACCTCTTGGCACTTCATCAAGCTGAAGAAGCCAGCTTCAATGCCGCTGAAGCTGTTGTCTACAGAGATAGACACATACAGTTCATATCCAGTAAATCTCTCCGCTGACTGAGACATTGAAATTGATCACGGTATATATTAAAAGCTATGTGGAAAGTACAAAGTTGTTTGATTTACCATGTTTGAGGGAATGGGTACCTCTCCTAAGAATGTTTCTACCTACATAAAACCCTGCAAGTCACCTCAAGGATAGGAAAGGCAGTGACAGGCATACCTTTGAATTTGGTTCATGGGTTTTTGAAGAGCAATCTATCTGGTTTTAAAATATTTGGATATAGCGGAGTTTTCTCTGTAGCTTCTGCAGCCATTGCAGGGAGCTTTTTCAGGAGTAATGAGTCAAACTCCAGAGGTTACGCCCAAGGGTCATGCAGGATGGGAACAAATTTTCATTCGAAGGCTTGTTTGAGGGGGCATAATTTGTGATTTTAATAAGTTTGCATCGCATTCAATTTGGTTCAATTAATTCGGGAAACAGCAAATTGAATATTTTATGCTCCCAGATTTCTTTTACCTCTTGACTTTGAGAAATGTTACTGATCAGTGAAAGTAACATGCAGTAGGCATTAGGGCGGATCGCAAAAATCGATTTTTTTTCAAATCCATCTGGCCCAATGAAAAAAAGTTGTGGGACCGATCAAAAATAAGGCCTGAAAAATTTGAGACCCCTAGGTGAACCCCTGACCCTCGCTCAAATGCGATTTAGGGGGGGGAGGGACAAAATTCTAAAAATGTAATATTTTATGGTCATTCCCTATAGATTTTGCCGAGTTACTGCCCTTTTAAGACAAAAATTTCGTGCATTTTGACATATCTGCCTCCATTTTGCCACAAAATGCCTAATTTGAGTCCGCGTCCGCGAAGAAAATATTCCAACGCCCACGCAGCGTCGCGGATACCAGAGCCGCAGGCCGATCCCTTCCCCTCCACGCTCGCTTCTCCCCCTCCCACGCCTCTAATACAGCTAAATTCATCCCGCGCATGCTGCTAGGAGATCGTTTATCTTTGATAATATAAATCAGAAGATGGTAGAAGGTAAAAAACGATGCGTAGTGAGACGACTTGTCCCTTATTTGGCGCCTCGTCGGCGTAAAAACAAATCGATGTTACCAACTGTTAGAAAAGTGATGAAATATTTTTAGATCTCCGCACGCAGGAAAGGAGACTACGGCCTATGAAGACGCCTCTCGAGTGGCTATGAAGGTTTGGTAACTTAGGTTATGCACTTCTATTCCGGTATTGTCCGACAGCTGTGACTAAATGGATTTTGGGTGAAGGCCGCCGGCGTCCCCTCCCCGCTCCCCCTCGAACGCCCCAGATGCACCAAAATTCACACCAAGTGCGTCTTTCTTCGTTAGTCTTACTATTATTTTATGTATCAGCATCGTCCGGTGAGGAAAAATCACGAAAGAATTACTCAATTGCCTGCTTTCCAGTCTGTATTTCTTATGTTAGTGTCATTCCTCGTCTTTTGCTGCTGTCAACATAGTTTTTGTAATTTTTTTCGCGAATCTCTCGTCCGTATGTATAATAAAAGGAATATTGAAATTCAAATTTGAACTTTCATCAATAGATTTTTAAATTCCACAGCGCTAAGCTCAGATATAGCCGAAGGAACCGGAGTCTCTCTCCAATATATCATCAGCGGGTAGTACTTTACGTCGATATTAAAATCCAGCAATTAAAAAATCTCGGGATGATCGCCAAACGCATCCTTGCAGAAACGCAAATTGGGTCCCTAGATTACCCTCCCAACGTTTATGTCGCAAATCCAAGTCAACATAGTGCAATTAGCAAATAGACCACTGTAAGGGATGAAATAGGAATTGATGCTTTCCCGGCGAATGATGTGGGTGAACTCTTTTCGGGGTTCAACACAATTTATCCCTTAGGATGAGCCCCGAGTCGGAGCTTGAAATGTTGGCCATTATGGAAAAATTAATCCGGTGGGAATTTCGAGAAGAGTCTACCCACACTGCAAGGGATGTTGGAATTATGCTTATAGCAAAGGGATGATGCCTCCTTTTTGGGCGGTATTCGCTTGGTACCACCATAATCAAATCCTTTTTAATTCTGTGTATCTAATTTTCACTGGGAAAGGAATCTATAATCGCAGATTTTGTAACTTTTGCTAATCCTCCGACGGGGGAGGCAAACCTCCAAAAGTGGGAACCTGTTTCTTCAACTAACACCACACATTCCCCTCTAAACTTGTATTGATAAGTCCTCTTCCCTTTTTTCATCAGACTAGAGTATAGTCTTTCATTCCAATAAAATAAGGCCCTTTGATGACACCTCTCTTTTCTTATTCACAGTAATTAGCATCTTTTTCTGTCTACGTAAGTAATTCTGGTACACTAGCTTTGATGTATCTTACGAAGTTATGACTTTTGCGTCAGCTAAAGTTGCGGGAACGATCATTGGGGTTGCTTGGTTCTTGCATATACCTCTATCACAGTTGGCAGACGCATTTTTCCCGAAGAAGTTCCAATTTGAGCTTATAGTCCTTAATGTTTATTTTATGAGGAAAGTAGAGATACCAATCGGCTAATTTCTCGCCAGTTTAATTTTCTTCGGATGAATTGATGAAGAAAATTTTTGATACTATTTTCCCGTACAAGAATTGACGATGATGACTCAACACTCTCCTACGATTCCCTTTTTTCCTCAGTTGTCGAGTTTCTTCAGGGTTCAATCCAGCAGCCATCATCTTTCTTTTCGTCAGCTTGTCTCTTCATTGGGGGAACCTTATGCTCCTCCATGCACTTACACGCAAAAATATCGCATAATTTAAAATGTTCCTTTAAAATTTTTTGAGTCTTATACTTCAATAAAACCCTACTTTTGGCCAATTACGATTTTCCGTAAGTTTTAGTACTTCCTGTGGTACCGCTAAATCCATTTAGTCACATTCATAATGGAAGAGAAGCGCGTCGCCATAGTTCGCACACCTACATAGCCACTCGAGAGGCGTCTTCATAGACCGTAGTCTCCTTTCCTGTGTGCGGAGATCTAAAAATATTTCATCACTTATCTAAAAGTTGGTAACATCGATTTGTTTTTACGCCGACGAGGCGCCAAATAAGGGACAAGTCGTCTCACTACGCATCGTTTTTTACCTTCTACCATCTTCTGATTTATATTATCAAAGATAAACGATCTCCTAGCAGCATGCGCGGGATGAATTTAGCTGTATTAGAGGCGTGGGAGGGGGAGAAGCGAGCGTGGAGGGGAAGGGATCGGCCTGCGGCTCTGGTATCCGCGACGCTGCGTGGGCGTTGGAATATTTTCTTCGCTGACGCGGACTCAAATTAGGCATTTTGTGGCAAAACGGAGGCAGATACGTCAAAATGCACGAAATTTTTGTTCTAAAAGGGCAGTAACTCGGCAAAATCTATAGGTAAATGACCATAAAATATTACATTTTTAGAATTTTGTCCCTCCCCCCCTAAATCGCATTTGAGCGAGGGTCAGGGGTTCACCTAGGGGTCTCAAAATTTTCAGGCCTTATTTTTGATCGGTCCCACAACTTTTTTTCATTGGGCCAGATGGATTTGAAAAAAATCGATTTTTCCGATCCGCCCTAGTAGGCATGTACCAGGGTACTTCACACATCTTGTTCCTATATTTATTACCCACTATATATATAGCAGGCACGAGGCCAGAAATTTGCTTTGGGCGAGCTTGGGTGCTATGCAAGTTGCCTATTCTGATATTTTGGAGGTATGCATCCGGAAACCAAACATTTCATGACAAGGATTGCGATCTGTAATGGAAACATAAGCTATAGTGACAATGCAATATATGCAGCTGCAATCAAAAATTTTGATACAATAGAGGCATACTTTTATGACACTATTTTTAAGGCTTTTAATAGAGGGCATGGTTTGTGATTATCATTAGTTGGCATTAAATAAATTTTAATTTTATATAAATCATTCAGGTTACAGCTGCTAGAAAGTAGGAGTTCTCCCTCGTACCTGGCCTAAAAAATATCACAGAGAAGTTTAGGCAGGCACTTAGCTGGAGGAGGAGGGTTCACAGTCCCCTCACCTAATTTTTTTTTCCTTCACGGTCTATGCCCTTGATACATCCATTTTTCAAAGAAAGGGCCTTAAATACAGCCCCTTTTCATAAATTTTTATTGCTTTGTGGATGATAAGTTCATTGATTGGCCTCATGCAATAGAAGTGCTACACCTGTTTGTGCTGCACATGACTTACCAGCGCCCAAGCATGGACTTTAGGATGGAAGTGGAAAATAACTGCTGACTCCCTTTGCTTGACATTCTGTATCATCGACACATAGGTGGCAGAATCAGCCACAGTGTCTACCGCAAACAGCCTACGCATACCTACGTGCCTCTACCTGTATGGCTGCAGACACCACCACCCTTCTCAAAGATGGGCTGTGATGTCTATGCTCTTTCATCGGGCCACAGCCATCTCAGATGAATTTGCCCCCATAAAGAACATTCATAGGCAGAGCTGCGATGAGGACCACCTTATAAGGAGCTGAGAAGTACCGTCAAACCTGGGTCAGATTCAAGATCATATCATGACCTGGGTCCGGGTGGTATAAAATACACCCCGAGAGAGAGGGGTGTTCTCCGGTCTAAAATTTTTTTAAGAGCTACGCTTTATGATAAATACAACTCTAACTTCTCTCACCTTGGGGACTTGTAGCCATGAATTTCCATATATGTATACTCTCTTTACTCCTTCACAAAGATATGAAAACTATTAAAGTAATAAAAATAAAATTTCTTTTACAAAATTTTAAGGGGTCATGACCCCTGTGACCCCCCCTGAATCCGCCTCTGCACCAAATCACCCAACTCGAAGGTTAACCAAGAAGATAAGAAGAAGCCACTGGCCAAAGCGTATCTTCCCCACGTGTATAGCATCTCAGAAAAAAATCCCGAGAATTCTGTTTAAGCCCGATCGAGAAAATCCACAAGCCACCTTCCCAAATTTGAAAGTTACTCATACGAGCATAGGACAGTGGCGGATGCATATGGGGGGCGCAGGGGGTGCACGACCCTCCCCCCTTCCTTGTATGGCGCCGCCCGAATTGCCGAACATTGCAGAACCACAATAGGGTGGTTTCCTATTTTTTTTTATTGCCTAAATCGAAAGATTATTACTCCTGGAGTACGCATTTCACGCTTCTAGACCTTTAAATGACGATATCTATTTTTCGCGATTAAATGAAAAGTGAAAATTTTCAAGCGTGCGAAAACGTGACGCTTAAGTATGAATGCTGGGAAAAGCCCGTGTGACGTCATTCTGGTTCTGCGCCGCTGCGATGCAGGCTGCTAGCAGGTAGCAGAGTACCCTGCTAGTACGTAGCGCTTGGCTTAAATAAGGATTATTAATACCCTATCAAATGAAGGAAACTTTCCGACTATAGGCAATTTAAATATGTGATTATTAAGAGACGTTTCCTTGAGCTCTATGCGTCATGCATGCATTGGTAATCTTAGACGATGTAAAACTCCTATCTACTCGTATAGCATCTAGGTCTCTGTGACGACACGTGGAGTAGCATCGCATGGGCGCCTATCTGGCCTTTTCAAATGAGGTTAAAATTGACCATTAACTTCTGGTAACTCTACCATAGGCGGATCTATGGGGAGGGGGAGGAAGGGGGCACGGTGGCACATGCCCCCCCAGGCCCTTAAAAAATATGCAAGATTTTTAACAGGGTCCCATTATCATTGCGTTCGTTTTGTATTACGAGGTATTCTTTTGCCACCCCCTCCCCCCCAGAACAAAATCCTGAATTCGCCCCTGTACTCTCCGCTACCGCCATTCTCGGCGGCAAGTAGATTGCATCGCAGCGGCGTTCATTGCCTCGCACCCAGATGGCCTCACACAGCAGCAGTCGGAACCAGAATGACGTCACATGGGCTTTTCCCAGCATTCATAATTAGCCATCGCGTTTTCGCGCGCTTGAAATTTTTCACTTTTCATTAAATCGCGAAAAATATATATTGTCATTTAAAAATCTAAAAGCGTGAAATACGTACTCCAGGAGTAATAATCTTTCGATTTAGGCAATAAAAAATAATAGGAAACCGCCCTAATAGGAATAAGACGATGTGGGACATGGAAGGAGTGGTTGAGATCTCAAGAAAGGTGCACGGGGGAGGGTGCAATATATTTTAAGGAGGGATGAGGAGTATGTGGAGAACAGAATACGAAAGGGTCTAGCAGGTTAAGATGGTGAAAAGTGCCGCCTGATATTTTGAAGAATAAAAAATATACACTTAAAGTGCATTGGGCATTGTTTATTTTAATGTTTATTCTCAATAAATAATATTAAAAACTGATCAACAATCGTTGCTCTCAACAATCAAATCAAATATCCTCCTGGAATACATAGATGCAAATGGCGCAAAGCAGTTATTCGTGTTTTTGGCGGTGTTCCACCAATTTTTAAAATCTGAAAAAATAGAATTATTCTTCAAGGTAGGGTAAGAACATTTATTTTTTTCGGCGAGTCTATTGTTTCCTAAAAATTTTAATTTAATTTTGAAAATTTCAAACTTATGTAAGAGTTTGGTTTTCGGTCAAAAATTTTGAAAAAAAATCAGGATGGTAGAACGTAACAGTATGCACACTTTAAAATCAAGAAAACGATTTTACAAAAATAAAAACTGGAGATATGGCTAAAAAACTAAAAATCATGTTTCAATTTATTTATTTATTTATTTAGTCCAAAAACAGCACGAGGCCAATTACAGAGGACTACAATAACAGGAGAAATAATTAAATAACATTAAGCAACGTAACCAACAAAAACAAAAAAAATTCAACAGTAATTACAAATAATAACAAAGAATAGTCATCAGGTGGGGCGAGGAATAGGGGGAAAATTACGATAGTGATGGTGCAAGTTGGGTGTGGGATGAAAAAAAGGATCAAAATTTGGAACACATTTGGCATATGAGTTAATGGAAGAAGGAAGTCTGAATAGAAAAGAACGTTTAGAAACAGAAAGGCGGGGGGTGAAACAATGAAATAGGTCACTCGACCTCGTCGTGCGCGAAGGAACACGAAGCGGAAAAAAAGAAAGAAGGTCTGATGACCTGTATTTGCCATTGATGATATTTAAAAAGAGTCTCCGGTCATTGAGGATACGGCGATCAGCTAAAGTAGAAATGCCAAGAGAGGATCTAATCTTATTGAGGGAAAAGTTACGAAAAGGCAAGTGGCGGTAGCGGACAACAGAAAGGAAAAAATTCAATGGACGTTCCAGGAGCTTTAATGAAGAAGGTGGGGCCGAAGACCAGATTTGGCTGCAGTATTCTAGGACCGGAGAGACACAGGAAAGGAAGAAGGTGCGTAGAGCAATTAAATCCAATCCATTTTTGGGGTTCATTTGCATTGTCGAGGCCTGAAACTTTGGGTAAACATAATATTGGATGCAATTTAAGTGTATATTTTTTATTTACCAAAATATATGGGGGCACTTTTCACCATCTTAACCTGCTAGACCCTTTGTAGGTAGAAGGGAAGACCAAAGAGAAGATTGTGTGGAGAAGGATTTGAGGGAGAAATAAGGGTTTTAGTGAAAGGGACAACTGCTCAGGATATATACTAGAGTGACTTGGAAGCGACCAGCTAGGAACAGCGACCCCAAACGGGAACTAAGCTGCAAATAAAAAAGAATAGTGAACAATTAGATGGAGCCGCACTTAATTCAAAGATGAATGTCACCATAGTATACTATAGTGTGGCAAAAGCTTTACCTGATGACGCCGCACTTAGACAAAACCGGCCGTCCAAAATTATAAAGTCATATGTTAAACTTACAAACTTATTTTCATTAAACATGAAACAATTTAATCTGAGGTTTCAGGCGAGATGGAGTGGAAACGGAAGATAATGAAGAAGCAGGAGCGATTTACACAATTTTAAATTTATTGGTACTATGTTATGGTAATTAATTGGTAAATGTATTACTCCTGCTGCTTCATTATGAAACAATTTAACCGAGTGACGCCTCAAAATATTGATTATATCACGAAGATATGTTCATTTCTTCTTTGGAATGTGGGAAATAAGTCATGCACACTAACTCCCTCAGCCCGCAATCGAGACGTGGTAAAATTCGAATTCCCGTATTCCTGTGAAAAGATAGCAGCACCGATAATTCAACCATTAATTCATGAAATGCGAAAATGTTAGGAAAGGGAGAGAGAGAGTTAGCGGCCATTTTGCGTGTGCAATGCGCTTATCCCGGGACGCCATTTTACAAAAAAACTCTTAATTGATATAATTAAGTGGATTCCAATCAAAATTAAGTTATCGGCCCGTTGCAGGGCGATGGATATTATTCATAAGTTCGATAATTAGCCCAAATGATTTTCCAAATCTACAATAATGCCCGCGCGTTAAGCTTGCGAATTATCGAACCTCTTTTAATCGTCGCGACTTTTGCGAGCGTCGATTGTTTTGCGAGCGGAAAAGAAAAGGAAGAAGAACAGCGCGGAGCGTAATTGTTTTCTAAAACGGGCGTCCAAATGAGATTACGAGCTCGCTTTGAGCGCAGGTACTAAAAACGACTTAATTATCGCGATCATAATGACCGCTCAAGCCCTGAAGTAATTAAACGAGTCGAGCGTTTTAATTACTACCGTTTAATAAAATCTAATGAATCTAAAGCTATCCATTTTGATTATAAATTTTGCATTGCATTGGGCATTTGACTGCGTCGACTTTCCGTTTCGAAGTAGCACCTTCTTTTCACGCAAATTGATCCACTACTGTAGGATTTCTCATCCAATATGCATTTCACACGCTTTGAATTATTCCGACAATATGGCGACCCATTTCGCGATCATTATTCCTGAAATCTCGAATTTCTCTACCATAATTTATGCGTTCACGTATCGAATTCCATGCTCAGCATTAATTATCTAAACATTGTATGGGGCAAACCAGTACGTTGCCTACTTTTGCTCGAGTCAGGAAATCTGAATTTGGGGTAATGAAAATAATTGACGGGTTACATTTTCATCGTGACGAACTCCACTGATATATGACTCTCAAATTCAAAACTCCATTTCGGGAAGTATTGTTTATGAGTCAAAAATTTACAAGAGGTTATACTCCATTATTCGATTCCAATCATTGAGAAAAATGTGATACATTTTTATATTATTTTAACTAAAGCTTTCATTCATTTTTAAGCAGAACTGGATATAACTGGCAACGAATTCCAAATAAACGGGATCATATTATCTCTCTAGAGAGCTATTACTATGCGTAAAATATAAGGGTGTTTCGTAAATAATATATCATCATTAGCAAACAATCTTATGATATGACTTTGACGCAGTTCTCCATTCCTCTCTCCTATCCTCTAGCCCAGGGGTCTCCAATTTACTAGGCCACGAGGGCCACATTCCAAGTTCCGAATCGCCCCGCGGGCCGGATAGCAAATTTGACGATGACTGAAGTATTCAATTCCAACGTCTACTGAAGTATCCGGTGGCATATTTCTTATTTATGAACAGTTGAAGGCGACTTTGACGTGCAGTACAGCGCTGCAATGCTCCTAGCGGCGTCTCTCGAGTTAAACGAGCGAGAATAGGGTAGTTTCCTTCATCAAAGAAAACGAAAGGCATTGATTGCGATTCGTTACCCACCATTAGTGTATTCATAATATACTAATTATTTGGTTTTAGAAATACCGGTTTAGACGAATGGCAATTGTCAGTTTTATCCTCATTTGAAAAAGGCCAGATTGCCGCCCATGTGATGCCACTCCACGTGACGTCACAGGGACCTAGTTTCAATACGAGTAGATAGGAGTTTTACATCGTCTGAGATTACCAATGCATGCAAGAGGCACAGAGATCAGGGAAACATGTCTTAATAATCACCTATTAAAACTGGCTAAGGTCGGAAAGTTTTCTTCGTTTGATAAGGTATTAATAATCCTTATTTTAGCCAATCGCTACCAGCTAGCAGGGTGCTCTGCTACGTGCTAGCAGCCTGCATCGTATCAGAGCTAAAGCCTCGCCCCAAGGTCACCTCACTTGCGGCAGCGGGAACCAGAACGACGTCACACGGTGTTTTCCCATCATTCATTCTTAGCCGTCGCGTTTTCGCGCGCTTGAAAATTTTCACTTTTCATTTAATCGCGAAAAATAGATATCCTCATTTAAAAATCTAAAAGCCTGAAATACGTAATTCAGGAGTAATAATCTTTCGATTTAGGCGATAAAAAATAATAGGAGACCACCCTATCGCGAGAGTGCGCGGGCCGGACCCGGCCCGCGGGACGTATTTTGGAAACCCATGCTCTAGCCTCCTCTTAGCGACGCATTCTTCTCTTGTCCTTCATATCCTGTCCTGCGTAACTCATTCGGGGCCGTCCCATTGCCCTTCTTCCCTTCCACCTGTCCTTCTATGATTGTGTTCATCAGGCCATCATGTCTCACAATAAGGCCAAAAAAGTTGTTCCGCCTTTTTCTTAAGGTTTTTAGAAGATTTCTCTTTTCTTTCACTCTCTTAGCACTCTCTCGTTACTTACGCAGTCGCAGGGGTGCAGGTAGGAATAAAGGCTGGGGGAGGGGAGGGGGGATTCAGGTGCAACTAATACCGGGGTGTGTGGGAGTATGGAATAACCACCAGGATAAGCGGTAGGTGCGAGATTAATAAATTGCGGAATTATAAGATAAACGGTTCAATGTGCAGGTGAGTTTTGCGGATTTATGAGGGATGTTTTATTAATCCTTAAACTATTATATTAGTAATATCAATCCAATCAAGTAAAATGTATTAAACTTAAAAAAAATTTCTCCGAGCTTTGGGGGGGGGGGGGGGGTTATCCCCCAAACCCCCCTCGCTGCGCCACTGCGCCAGTCAAAGGCAATAACATCTATTTACGCGCTCGTTATCTGTTTATATTTTGTCTATCTTAGAGATACGAGGTGTATTTCGGTAAACTGGTGTATTCAGAATACATATTTTGCGATGCCCCGACATATAGTCAGTAGAATAGCCCAAGTGAAGAGAGCATTCCTCTGAAAGACTAATCTTCTTTCTTAGGTATTTCTTGAAGCGGAATACCCCTGTATAGTATGCAAACGCGTGCTTTTTTCGCCCAGAATAAAACTATTTTTCATTATACCTGGCAAATGCGCGAATTATAAACCTTTCCCGATTGAGAACAAAAATATATTGCTTTATTTTGGATCAAATGGGAACCAATATCACAAAAAGACCGATAGCATTTATTAACTCCGTGATTTTGTTCTCGTTGTAATGTTCCGTGTTTTTATTTTTTATCCTCCTCGTAATAGGGTAGTTTCCTTCATCAAATAAAATGAAAGACAATGAGTGCAATTCGTATTATTAGCGTATTCATAATATACAAATTATTTGGTTTCCGAAATCCCAGTTTAGACGAATGGCAATGGTCAATTTTATCCGCATTTGAATAAGTCCAGGTTGGCGCCCATGCGATGCCACTCAGAGGTGGCTCCGAGGTGAGTTTCAATATGTTGGAAATGATTTAGTTTTGCTATTTGCCCTTAACAAGGCATATGCGTAACACATTTAAAACTCCTCAAATCAACTGTGCTATCAAGTAATACAAAGCTGAAGATCTATAAAACTCTTATTAGAGCAGTCTTTACTTGAAGAGATTAGAAATGGACACTGTCAAGTCAGAATGAAGAAAACCCCTAGTAAAATTTGAAAGGAAGATAATGATGAGAATCTACGACCCAATTGAAGGAGGAGAGAGATGGAGAATTAGAATAGTGTGGTTTCCTATTATTTTTTATTGCCTAAATCGAAAGATTATTACTCTTGGAGTACGAATTTCACACTTTTAGATTTTAAAATGACGATATCTGTTTTTTGCGATAAAATGAAAAGTGAAAAATTTCAAGCGTGCGAAAACGCGACGGCAAGGTATGAATGCTGGGAAAAACTGGTGTGACGTCATTCTGGTTCCCGATTCCGCCGTGTGAGGTGACCTTAGGGCGAGGGTATGTGCGTCGCTGCGATGCAGGCTGCTAGCAGGTAGCAGGGTACCCTGCTAGCAGGTAGCTCTGGCTTAAATAAGATTTATTATTGCCCTATCAAAGGAAGGAAACTTTCCTACCGTAGGCAGTGTTAATAGGTGAATATTAAGAGATGTTTCCTTGAGCTCTGTGCCTCGTGCATGCATTGGTAATCTTAGGCGATGTAAAACTCCTATCTACTCATATCGAAACTAGGTTTCTGTGACGTCACGTGGAGTAGCATCGCATGGGCGCCAAACTGGCCTTTTTCAAATGCGGTTAAAATAGACCATTGCAATTCGTCTAAACTGGGATTTCTAAAACCAAATAATTTGTATATTATGAATACAATAATGGTGGGTAACGAATTGCAATCAATGCCTTTCTTTTTCTTTGATGAAGGAAACTACCCTATTAACGTGGAGATAAATGGAGTACGAGACGGGTAGGATATTGTTAGATTTACCAAATCATTTCGGCTGGCATGTTTGGGCCATGTGAATAGGATTGGAAATGACAGAACGCACAAGCTAATGCTTGATAGCAAGATGGAAGGGGTCAGGAGGAAAGATGGACCCCGCGGGAGATGGCTACTTGGTGCGTGGAATGATTTGAAGGCAATCAGAGTACCAAGGTGAACGGAGGAAGCAAGAAGAAGAATATAATAGAGGAATATAATGGAGAAAGCCAAGGCCCACACCGATCGGGTTGTAAAGCGGCAGATGATGATGAGGGAGCAATTGTATTTCTACGAATTAAAAAATAAATAAATTCCGGATTGCTTGTCGTTAAGACTTCTGAGTCTTGCTGACCACTCTCTTGCATGCATAGAATATGACGTAAACGTCACAGGATAATGATGAAATGAAGGTTGCTGTGAGTCGTCTGGGCATATATTTGTAGACAGCGCAATAAATTTTCCTCTACCACCCCCATTGAAACCGAACTATGTCTCATATCAATTGAGCATCAAGAAGAAACATCGTAGTGGTTATTTTACCCCATGGAAATATTTTAACGTCGAACTATCGTCAAATTCAGTGTAAAACTGTGTAATTCCGTTTCCTTACTGCCATTTCTATCTAAATAGAAGTAGATATATCGTCACTGGGAACTTCTGCAAGCAATCACTCAAGCAGACGAACTAGTCACCACCCAGCAAGGAGTGTATCCGTGAATATTACTTGAACTCATGGGTAACTATTGTTGTCCCCATCAGTTGAAACTTAGGGCGATTACGTTTTTTAAACCCTATCGACAACAAAGAAACTCTGGGTGACTTGAATTAATATCACCAAGTGGTGGTTAGCCCGCATTTCTAAATTGCAGCTAAAATTTGGATGGCGTCACATATTTAACCAAATATGGGCAATGTTTGGAAGTTCAATGCGTGAGTGCCTGCTGAGTGCGAGGGAATGGCTCACTTCCATTGTGCCATTGTTTATGCCTAAAGGAGTGAATGACTCATTGAACGATTCAGTGGAAGATCCAATAGATCTCCGAATGCGGCCATTTTCACTCGGAAATACAGAATAACCCGCCAGAACTAAGAGTGAAAATTTTCGACCAATCAGTACTCAAACAGATTGAAGTCAGGACAAAGTGAAAGTAAACATTGACTTGTTGTCAGGAAAAAGTGAAATTAAACATTGACAGTGCATGTTGACCCTGCGTAATATTTTTAAGTCAGCGCGCTCAGAAATCCTTCATTTTTGCCTTTTTCCATTTTTTTCAAATACGATGCACTCAGGTCACTTTCGACCGCACACTGGTGCGGTCGAAATTAGACTACGGCTCATTCGTGTATGCGTCCGCTCGCGAGACGTATTTGAAAGCACTTAATTCAGTGCACAACGCAGGTCTGCGACTATGCACTGGGGCGTTTAGGACCAGCCCGATTCCCAGTATATATACCGACGCAGGCGAGCCTCCTCTATGCTACCGAAGGACCTGGCTTCTTTGTAGCTACGTTTCCAAAATTTTAGCAATGACGAGTCACCCATGTTATAGTTTACTTTTTAAACCCCGTTTTATTAATGTTTTTAACCGAAGGACTAAAGCAACCAGACCAGTAAGCGTTCGTTTTAACGATTTTATTCGCGGATGCGAATTCACGCTACCTGAAGTGTATCCTGTTTCATTCTCGGAACACCCCCCTTGGATCACTCCCACTCCGGTGGTGAATATTCTTTCACGATCTCGACCGAAGTCTTCCACAACTCCCTCGGAGTACCAGCGTTTGTTTGCCATGTTCCGATGGAATCACCCCAACCTTACCCCCGTTTACACTGACGGTTCGAAAGATAACTCTGCTTGTGCATGTGCAGTGTTCTCCCCTATCCACGGGAACATCAGAGCAAAGCTTCACCCGATGTGCAGTGTGTACACGGCGGAGCTTTATGCCATAAGGACAGCTCTAGAAGCCCTAGGTGACCACGGCGGCTCCTTTGTCATATGCACTGACTCCAGGAGCTCGCTACAAGCCATCTCTGGCTTCTCACCCGTGCACCCGATCGTGCAAGAAATACACTCTCTCCTGCTGACCCTTTCGAGAAAGGGTTTGAATATCCATTTTCTGTGGGTACCGGGACATGAGGGGATAGCCGGGAATGAGATAGCAGACGCTATGGCCAAGGAAGCTCTGAATAACGAAGTTCTTGTCTCAACGCTGGTTCCCCACGAGGACTTACGAGCATCTCTAAGAAACGTGGTATTTGGAAAATGGAGGGAGTCATGGAGGATTCTAAATAATAACAAGCTCCGTGGCATCAAGGACATGGTAGCAGCGTGGCCCTCCTCAGCTCGTAGTAATCGGAGAGAGGAAGTAGTACTTACACGATTGAGGATAGGGCACAGCCCCCTGACCCATGCGTATCTCTTTACTGAAGAGAAGGAACCTCCCCAATGTGGGGATTGTAAATGTCCATTAAGTATTAGACACATCATGCTAGATTGTGTTAAGTACCGCGAAGCGCGAAGACGAAATAATCTAGGGGGAGACCTAAAAACCCTTTTAGGAGACCACCCTACCAACTTAATCTGCACATTTCGGTTTCTCAGAGAAATAAACATTTTTAATAAAGTCTAATTATGTACACTTTCAACGAAGACATCAGATGCAGTAGATTACTTTATACATAACTTTTGTAATTAAATAGCACAGCAGTGGTGCAAAATGACCTTGCCGTCGACGCACCCTAAATCCAAATACTACTACTACTACTACTACTACGATGCACTCAGAAAAGTTACAAGATCAAAACTTGGGGTGGGTGTGCAAACAATGGTCGTTTGCGCTTTACATTTTTTATTACTTTCTCAACTTTTTACAAACATTTAAGCACGGAAAAGGTGAAAGAAACCAACATTTTAAGAAAATTATAACAGCGCTTTATTAGTTTTTAAAATTACTTGCTTGAAAATATTTATTTTTATTTTAGTTACATGTCTTATACTGATATCATTTTTCGTGGGTTTCAAGAAATTTTTTCAAACCATTCTTTTTAATCCAGTTTTGATTTTCCTTAAAAATTTTTGCGATGTTTGTCTCTAGGGGGCATCTGTCCCCTTCTGCCCCCGCTGGGCACGCCCAATGTGAGTTACACTCTGTTCCCCTTGCAATTCGCATGTCAACTCAGCTCATTTCTCTCCCCCCAATCGACCCCTGTTTGGTTTGTGCATCGCGGTGCATCGTGGGAGCTCCATTTTGCAGCATAAGTACATCAAGGAGGTGGCCCGAATCGCCCAAGTCTTGCACATCAAAGTTTTCATTCAGTGCACCTAATGCTTCAGTATGCTCCTCGTCAGATGTGGCAATAATTAGATCATCAACAAAGATTGTAAGATAACTGGAAAAGTCATAATTTTGAGAAATTTAATAGGTGAAAAACTCTGGACAACATCACAATTGCCAGGAGTAGATCAACAAGAGAAATAACAGGCAATAGAGAATTTGCGTACCCTAGGTATTTCCATAAAATTTATAGTAGTGGCTGATATATGGCTTCAAAAGATCTCCATGAAAATATCCAGATCATATTTTGACTCGTTAATGTTTATTTCCGCTATTTTCACATTGTTAACATTTATGTCTTAAAGCCCAGCCGTTGTATTTTCGCATTGTGACGTCAAATTACTGGCTAATTAAATAATCAGCTGAAACACTGCACTTGCAATAAAATTATCTTCACAAATGACTGCAATTGATTGGTGATGATCAGAATTGAGGTTTAATCGAAATCTACACCAAAGATTCTTTTAAAATTCCATAGAGAAATGAAATTCCTTAGTTACCGAACAACATAAAGTTAAAAAAAAAAGCCAAAGAGCAAACTTTGTGTTACCTCGTTGTATCATGTATGTGCATGCTAAAGCCTCGCATCGAAAAGCATATAGGTCGTGTGTTTCTGCGGAACCCAAATTTCGTACATTTTAATAAAATAAAACATGTTAACGACATCTCCTATGGATTTATGGTTTGATATTGAGCATTTTTGGCTGTAATAGATATTTTGACCCAGTTGCTCAGAAGGTAGCCGATAATATATTATGAAAATCAACAGCTGTAAGGAAATTTGGAGTGAAAATCAATTACATTGGCGCATAAGGTGTGGATGTTGATGAACACAATTTGAGCAGTACCGTTGACGATAAATTTGAACATGCTCAATCATTGAATCTATAGTAATGGAGGGGGGGGGGAAGAGGGTCAGTTATACCCCCTCCAACCCGATGCATGCCTTACACTCAGCTCATTCCCCTCCCCCGTTGACCCCTGGTTGGTCAGGGGCGCGGTGCAACTCCAGAGCTCATTTTTGACCCCTTTCATTCAGCGTGGGGCTGTCATTGGGCGAAAAAGAATGCACTTTGATACGTACACATACAAACACGAGCGTGCACCAAAGCGACGCGTGTCGACGCAACAATCGTAATTCCCTCGTCACAGGTTCGCCTCACATGACCACACGCACGCGTTTTTTTTTTCAGGAAAAAAACAGCGTGCGAACGATGCAGCTTATTCTGTTGCGTAGTCGAGATACTCGAGGGAATGTTTGGATGTGATGAGGTCGGCAAACCGCGGGCCGTGTGCTGCGCGCGTGAAAGCTTGCCGTAAAACGGGGCACACTAGCTGAAAATGCTTTGGATGATTGCGTTTATTCGGTTATATATGGTACTCGGCAACTAAGGATTTCTTTCAGTTCTCTTTAGAATCCTCTAGCAATTTTTAATTTAGACAATTCGATTAAACCGTCTTGGAGTAAAGGAATGGTTACCGTGGCAAATTATTTATGATGAAGATAAGTACTTTACCATAGGACATTTCACTTTGTAGAGTATTTTCTATGGAGTTCTAGAGTGCGTGAATTTTGAGATGAAAGTGGCCGATTTCCGAAAGAAAGGAATTGAAGATGATGCCATCCCCATATTCGAATTTGCAACACGGTGAAGATCATGTCATCTTAAGTGCAGTATTATAGCTTATTGAATCAGGTTGTGTGGAAGCTGACGCCACGATGCGAAAAGAGAGAAAATCAGAAGTCAAACCTTTGAGTTTTATCAAACGAGAGCATTGGGCAAGTTTCAACAACACGATTGCGTAATCTCACCTCATTGCGTTTTGAGATTAATTGTCTCAGACAATTATAATCGCGCATTTTCGTCCAACCTTAATTATTTAATGTCCTTTAATATCCGGAGTAATAAATAAAATATAGAAAGGGATGGATACCCAAGAAAAACCGTTTTTATGGCGAGTGCCAAGTGCATCCAAGATAATGTTTGCGTTACCATGGCTCAGTAACTAAGGAGTTGCGAACCCATGTTTATATGACAAAAATGCTTGAAATAGTCTACCCTACCACCTCCTGAAGTACTGCAGATTCCTCACAAAACACCCTCTATAATGTCATAGAGTGTAAACTGTATATAATCAATGTTACAATCGGATGTAATAATCTGATAACATTAAATTATACTTATTATTATTAGCAACAGAGGCGCTTTTTAATAGGATTTTGCGCAGTTTTTCGGAACTGGATTTTTGGTCCCTGTTTCTGATTTCGGTTATAAATGCAAGAATCGGTTGAACCGAGTAACGAAATGATGAACCGAACAAATCCCTATTTTGATATAATTAATATGTTTATATGCCGTCTTTCTTAAAAGCCTCGTGTGCGTAAAGAATATAAATTATAGGAACAATAGAATGAACTCTTTGTTGTTTTCGTCACTACTTTGTTTTTTTTTCACCCGCGGTATAGGGGGTGATAAATTATTACAATCAGGTCGCTGGGGAGGGGGGGGAGAGAGGGTTAGGTTATGAGTGGAAGGGTCAGGGTAAAAGCGGACATCGTCCTAATTACGTTGCTTCAGGGTTTTGTCATTATTTCGCCGTCGAACGAAACGAATAATTCGAGGGCTAGCCGCTAGAGGGAAGCAGGCGCGCGGATGCAAGTGGTGGGGTGGGTGGGGGACTCATTGTTGTCTTTTGCATCGCCACGCGGTAATTAGTCGTTCGTCCTCACTACCACCAGAGCGCGAAGGGTTTTATTATAACCCGCGCGCGCTTTTCGGCTTCTTTTACCGAAATATCCCTCGTAATCCCGACTCTTTTTAAACCCTGAATATCCGCTCTGCACCGCCCTAAATCCGTTGTTGGTCGCGGCATACGTTACTGCACCCGTTACGCCCTTGTAAAGCAAGGATTAGTGGAGGACGGGTAGTAAACACTCTCTTCGGTTAACACGTGTACCCATCATGTGCATCACGTGATGTAGGAAGTATAAGCATCAGCGAGACTGAGAAGAAAAATTAGTCACACATCAAAATGAAGTGCATTATACATTAAAATATTTTTAACTTTGTGGAAGGCAAAAGTGATTTGACCCTTCTCTTGACTGATTTTTCTTGACACCCAAATGCACAGTTAGTCCACCATTTCGCGATTCGTACCTAAGTCACGTGACACATTACCCAAGTTGCCATTGAGACGCTCCATGCTTAATGGTACCAAATTGGTTGCGTTAATCGCTCTCTACTTTTCATCCTTATTTCATTATAGTTCCACCTATCTGTGACGAAGCGTATACTGGGGCAATGGAGTCAGGCTCCGATTTTTGACGATAATTGAGTATCCTTTATTTATTAAAATCGTTCTCCCTATAGAATAGTAGCGCCTGTTTTCAGTGAAACGTTAAGCAGAAAGATGAACTAGGTCAAAATATAATAACAATATAAAAAAACCAACAACTAATTAACCGGGGGGCGAAGGGGAGAGCACAACATTTGATCAGCTGGCATGTAATACGTGGCTCGTATGTTAATGTTGCATGAAAAATAAAAGGGATCGATGGAGTGATGAATTTAGAAGGGAGGATAGGCGATAAAAAGGCAAAGAGTGCTTTTTGTGAAATGTCCTGTTGATAGAATAAGGAAATGAAGCCTGAAATATGAGCGGATGGAGAGAGTTGGTATGCTAAGGTTGAATCGAGAAATCAGTACAAGGCTGCCATTTGCCCAGTTAAGGGTATTGAGAGGTAATTTTGTATCCATTTTAAGTGTTAAGGTTATGGAGGTTAGGCAAGGCAAGAGAGAAGACAGAACAGCACCAGAGGACATAATAATGTGATTCCGAATATCACAGCACAGGGAAGTTTGATGAAGGACAAGTTCAAGTTCAAAACAATCAGGAGTATTTAAAAAAAATAATCGTAAATATTACAATAATCATCCTAAATAAATGGCATTTGGCTAGAGTGGGCCAAAAACTATTATTTTTTTATTGTCTAAATCGAAAGATTATTACTCCTGGAGTATGTATTTCACGCTTCTACATTTTAAATGACAATATCCATTGTTCGCGATCAAAGAAAAAGTGAAAATTTTCAAACGCGCGAAAACGCGACGGCTAAGTGTGAATGCTGGGAAAACCCCGTGTGACGTCATTCTGGTTCCCTCCGCCGGCGTGTGAGGTGACCTTGGGGCAAGGATATGTGCGCCGCTGCAAGAAGGCAGCGGAGTACCCTGCTAGAAGGTAGTGCTTGGCTTAAATAAGGATTATTAATATCTTATCAAAAGAAGAAAACTTTCCGACCTTAGGCAATTTTAATAGGTGATTACTAACAGATGTTTCCCTGAGGTCTGTTTCTCATGCATGCATTGGTAATCTCAGACGATGTAAAACTCCTATGTACTCGTATAGCAACTAGGTCCCTGTGACATCACGTGGAGTGGCATCGCATAAGCGCCATTCTAGCCTTTTTCAAATGCAGTTAAAATTGACCATTACCATTCGTCTACACTGGCAATTCTAAAACTGAATAATTTATGCATTATGAATACAGTATTGGTGGGAGCGAATCCCAATCAATGCCTTTAGTTTTCTTTGATGTAGGAAACTACCCTATTATTCATGGTTAACAAACTTTGACAAAACACCAAATTTGAACTCGGTTACTTGACAGAGGTTTGCTGGTAAAAAGGCATATCGCAGGCATCAATTGTGTAGGCTATTCATGTGACCTCATATGCATTCTATCATTTTTCCTACGACTGTGTTTAGATGTTTTTGTTCATTCAAACCATATTTCTAGAGATTGAGGTTACTGGTATTAGTCTCATGTCACTAGGAACACTTTTTGGGCTAACTGTCATCTTCTATGTACAGTGGATATTTTAACTGTGGAAAAAAAAGGAATGGTAAAAGACATGTGGCTTGTAGGATCTGTAGCCCCCAGTGGCTTGGACCCAGAGTCTATGGATGTATTAGGAGAACGGCCAAATGAACCAACGACAGTGGCGCCGACTCCATGGGACCTGAGGGGGCCCGAGCCCCCCCAAAAATTCATTACAGATGTGAGGAAAAAATGTGTCAGGCTTGTCGATTTTCCCCGGACTTTCCAGATATCGAGATTCGAGTGATCAGGGTTCTAATGTTGTTTCCTTCATCAAAGAAATCGAAAGTCCACTCCACGTGACGTCTCAGGGACCTAGTTTCTATACGAGTAGATAGAAGTTTTACATCGTCTGAGATTAACAATGCATGGATGAGGCACAGAGCTCAGGGAAACATCTCTTAATAATCACTTATTAAAAATGTTTAAAGTCGAAAAGTTTCCTTCGTTTGATAAGGTATTTATAATCCTTATTTAAGCCAAGTGATATCTGCTAGCAGGGTACTGTGCTACCTCCTAGCAGCCTGCATCGCAGGGGCGCACATGTCCTCGCCCCAAGGTCACCTCACACGGCGGCAGCGGGAACCAGAATGACGTCAAACGGGCTTTTCCCAGCATGCCCGCTTAGCCGTCGCGTTTTCGCGCGCTTGAAAATTTTCACTTTTGATTTTATCGCGTGAAATGCGTACTCCAGGGGTAATAATCTTTCTATTTAGGCAATAAAAAAATAATAGGAAACCACCCTATTGTCATTATACATCGATTGAAAAAATGCATAAGTGTGAAATTTGCAATGCAGCTGTGTTATTTTCTTTCGGCACTTTTATATCGCATTAACGAAATCTCTGGGTGCACGATGATATGTAGGAGGAAAGGTTAAAGCCTTTCGCGATGCACTCGCTCTGCTAAAAACAAAAGAGCGAAATTCCGCGCATTTCGCCCGTTTCCTTTTTTCATTATGACGCATTTCGATTTTCAATTCGTTTTTCTCCCTCCAGCTGCAGAAAATGCAAGTCCTCCCCCTCACCCCCGTCCGAAATGTCATCTCGACCCCTCTCCAACCCCTTCCAGAGTCTCGTATATTCGCGTTTCCCTCCCGCCCCCTCCGGTTGCCTGCATAACGAACACCACTGCATCAAACGGAACGCTTTCAATTTCGAATACGTCACTCGTCCGCTAATCATCCGAATCAGAGATTAAGAAAATCCTCGAAAACAACGCCATCCAGTGGGAGGATGGGGAAACACAGGAGTGGCAACGAAGGGGGTGGGGCGTGGTGCATCTCCCCGTCGCCCGGGGCGGATTGCAAATATTTCGCCCCTCACATATTGCAATGCAAGTGAAAAGATAACATTTTCAGAAATTATTACGCCGCACGGAAACTTTTTTCTCCAAAATTTAATGTTGCTACAAGTATAAACCAGAATTCAATTGCGCTAAGATGTTTTGCATTTCTATTTCAATTTTTTTTAGCTAAAAATGGTAATTTTGCTTAAAAACGTGGAAGCAATAGAAATATTATGATTAATTTACCTTTAAAATCCTGAAATGCTTTTATGGTTGGATTTTATTTCCATCAATCATAAAGCTGCATCATTGGGACGAAGATAAAAGCAATCGAAAATTAAAATGTTTGATTTGTGTAAAAACTACTACCTAAGTATTTTACTAACGTGGGTATTGCATACTCGTAATAAATCCCTCTATTGGGTTAAAATGCAATGCAGCGACTTAATTGGCTTTGTCCCAACATTTGAGCACGTGAAGTTTGACGGTGTTTACGACCATATAATGCAACAAATTAACGGGTCACAAATACTTCTTTTCGAAAGCGATGGTGTTCTTTGTGTATTTAGACCTCCTGAACATGAAAATAATGCTCAAAGATTAAATATCTGCGCAAAAAGACTTAATCCGTGAACTTAATTAAATACTAGGGAAAGCTGCACGATTCGTCAAAAACTGATGCGGGCTAACAGAAAGCGTTACACAAATTTCAAACGAAGAAGGTTGGGAGTCGAAAGGGACTCGGAGGCTGAATGCAGGGCTTAGATTGCTTGGTAAATGGAGATTAGATATCTTTCAGAATGTCACGGAAAACATCACATTAGAGCCCCACTAAGTATATTTCTAGGGCCCATATAAGCTATAAGTTAAGGAGATACTTTGCCGAACGGGTGAATATGAGAATTTGTTCATCCCAATAACAAAAAAGGGCATTTCTTTTCAATTTGTCAGCGGTTTATATCCTAATGCTCCCCGTCACAAGCCTATTGGGGGGGCTTGCGGGGTGGTATGTATACATATAGATTCGGAGGCTATATCGGCTCCCAGCCTAATCTGAAAGCCTATTGTGACTGCTGTGTAACGTCTTTATATGTATAAAATGGCTACCGTTTCTTTCATTAACTTTAATTCCCTGAAAAACTGGAACGAAAATGGAGCGTTGCATTCTCTTGAGATTGATGGGCTCAAGATTTAACTAACATAAAGTTTCGGCATCAAAAGGACAGTAGACTCTGCGTCTTATCATTTTCCAAGTCAGTGATTGCGGTGCGAATAATCTTATAGAAAACTCATTTCACGTAATGCTTCTGAAGTAGCTTTCCACTGTGGAAATATTGCAATTTCCAATTTCACTAATATTAAAAACTTCCACCACATCCTACTAACGCCTAACATCGTACAAGATAGCTTCACAGTGTCTCGGAGGGCCATCGAAAGTCCCAAGAAAAAAGTGATTATCGCTTATTCATCACTATTTCACACGCTTTCTCACTTTCTCACGAAAAAAGGATTTTTATAAAATGACGTAATAGCAATTACTCAACACCGCAATTTATATTAACTTTTTTGTTTAAATGTACGACTCATTTGTTCCAAAAGTAGGTACATTAGAGCGTTTTCTAGTCTCATAAATACGTTAAATATCAAGCTCGTATGTGACAACAAAGGGGTTATCACTAATTCGTTGCATGCGAAGCAGTCAAAAATAATACATGGGGCATTTAAGGTAAATTTGAAAAAAAATAAGCCTCCGAGTGTCCAGCGGCTCCTAGCCTAACTCGTCTAAAGATACGTCACGCTTTCAGTTCGCACGCTGCAGTTTTAATGAGTCGATCACCTCTCCGAAGTTACGCCTGGCATTTATTCAAGTCCTTTATCGCTTGGGGAAAAAACGAATTCCAAAACCTTTCCTTTCGGCAAAATATCTCTCTTAATTTATCGTATTTGTCGGACTTTGAAATATTGTGGGGTTCTAATATGGTGTTCACAGTTTCGCTCTGAAAGATATGTATTCGCAACTGCTCAAGCAATCTAAGCCTAGCGCGCAGCCTTCGAGCATCTAGCAGCTCCCAGCCTGAGTCAGTCAACACCCGTGGAAGGCAAACCTATTTTCTTTTTCGGTTCATATATAACTATTTTCTACCTGTGATTGGTTCTCACCACGATTTTATACAACTGGTGTTTTTTTTTCATTTTTGAAAATTACTGATGTAATTTCTCAATTCCTACCTTTATATTATGGATTTAAAAAGTTTCTCAACAAAGCGTCACTGCGTTTGCTTAAAAAAAACAGTACAATTCATACCTCATGTTATAATATTCTTCCTGTAATCTCAGGTTACTAAGAACTATGAAGGCCTGCTTTAGATTTATCTAGGGCATTTATATATATAATCTTATTTTGGGATGCGTTTTATATACTTATAATTGGTTAAACCAGAAGAACATATTTCTCTTAATAATATCCCTCTTAATTTATCGTTTTTTCGGAGTTTGAAATATGGTGGGGTTCTAATATAATGTTCTCCTTGTTTCTCTGAAAGATATATTCTCTCGGTTGTCCAAGGAATATAAGCCAATCGCGCAGACTCTGAGTCTCTAGCGGCTCCCAGCCTAATTTAAAATCGTAGTTTAGAAGCTGTGTAACCATTTCTGCATGTATTAAATAGCTACTGTTACCCTCGTTGAGTTATTACCCCGATGGCAATGCTGGCTTGGTTTAAGGGCGGGAGTGTGATGAGAGGGGAAAAAATGACTGTGCGAGAGCGTCGGTGATTTTTTCGTCCGATGCACGTGGGATGCACGTGGATTTGTGGACACAATTATTCCGTCGCTTTTTCCGTGATCAATTTCTTTTTTGTGATCTGACGTGCACGTTTCGCTTGTCACCTCACTTTCCGCCTCTCACTTTCCACGATACCCTCGCGATCATTTCGCCACCCGCCATGATGACTCTCTCCCCTTCACGACCGAAGCTAATATTTCATGTGATTTGGTGCAGTGAACAAATATTAGGCCATGCAATTGAGAATGTGTTTAATAACCCATAAAAAGATTATCTCTTCTCCCAAAAATCCTCGCAAATTTCATTCGATTTAGTTCTTTTATGGTACTTGACGTTAGTCTCCCATTTTGTTTGAATTTTCAAAAAGAATTTCTACATTATAATATTTTATACTATCAAATTTTCCCTGCACAATTGAAGTGGCGAAATTGGACTACTCCAGCATCGAAGCTCTTGAATAACTTTTCATTACACGACGTATGTAGGTACTTTCTTTCTAGGAAAATTCGAAGTATCTCCGCAGTGTGATGTTGATAAATTGTTTTTGGGTTTGCAGTCGGGTCAAGCTCTTCATTTTTGTCGAAGTTTCGACAAACGAGTCGTCCATTATCCTCAGGACTGGGTCAACCCTGAGGATAGACTTGAGGACTTTGAGGAGAGTTTCCATTCATGACATCCACTTTTCCTCGACGATTGTCATCATCATGCCACCATCTCTCAAGATATGGTCTTAGGTTGTGCCGTCTTCTTATCAACATTTTTATGATGCTTCTCTTCTCTCTTATTCTCCTTAGGGCTTCATCATTAATTACAGTGTTTTTTAACGGGATACCATCACGGGGCCTACCTTTCGTAGTGGTAGTAGGTACTTTAGAATCAATCCCGCAAGTGCAGCTCTAGCGGTAATAGGACCGCGCAAACCTTTCCTCCGCGACGAGGCTGTAGCCAAAAGGGAATGGGATTCAGGGTAGGAATTGCTTAAAAGAGTGCAATGAACAGCGAACCAAACGGAGCCCATGTTTTAGGTCCCAAAGAATGTGAATAATGGTAACCCGCTTGGTATGTGTTTGTGATGCCAACGGCTTATTTGCGAAGGGGTTGAGTTCGTCTATTTTTGTCACGAATACACGGAAATCTGGCGGCGCGGCGCTTCGGAAAAAATTATGATTAAGGTCTCTTTATTTAAAAAAAAATATCGCATCGACATTATTATCTAGTGTTCTGCCTGCTGATATCTAACGATCTAATCGTTGGATTTTTCTTCCTCATAGAATAATCCTCCAAGGTCGTTAGAACATTAATTGCTTATGCTTGGTTTCGCTATTTAGTGGGCCTTCTTCGCTTCTATAGCGTTGAAGTGTTTTCCCCCGTCCCGTCCCTTCCGCACCTTTCCTCTCCCGGCGGCGTCGTCGGGTTCCTATCGCGGTGGCGCCTCTTTCCTTTTCCCTTCATCTCCTCCCCCTCCCCGGATGATCGGGCGTATAAGCCATGGGCTTGGTTCCTGGCCCCGGTGCGTTGTATCCTCGAAGGGCGCCCCTGAGCCCGCAGACGTTGCTGAAAAGTATGGTATGGTATTTGGTGGTGACGACCGTCAGCTGAAGTCAATGGCGCCATGAGGGAAGGAAGGATGGAGAGAAACTCGGCGTCGGCATTAGTCTACTTTTATCGAAAGGCGCAAAGGGGACCACGGCTGAACGTCCCATCAGACGGACGGAGTGTTGCGCTTGAAATGTTCACCGCACAGCATTCAAGTAGGGATCGGTCAGTCTCTGAAAATTTTCTGCCACCGCCGGGATTTGAACCCGAGCCTGCGGGGTGGGAAGCCAACACTCTAGCCTCCACACCAACCCGATCCCCCAGACGATAGGTCTCGTATACCACTTCCATCTCCACCCGCCTCTATTGCGAGCTTTCTTCTGTTTCCTTATAGCTCTTGACCTTCACATGATCCATTATTTTCATTCTTCTCCTTCCTCTCTTCTCCAACTGGCCACTGCAACAGCTACCACATCTATTACACATCCCCCCCTCATCATAGCCCATGGCCAAACCAGTTTCCATATTGCCGTTAGGAGCAAGCTAGTGTCTTTCTCAGCTCCAGATCCAGGCTTTAACTGCTCAGCAAGTTTTTATTCTGGGTGAAGATGTCTTTTGCGATTGCTATCCTTGACTTTATTTCTTTGATACTTCTCCAGTCGTCTGTTAACCGAGTCCCTTGATAACGGTAGCTTTTCACTTATCCTCTATCACCTTTTATTTTTAAATTCGTGTAATTTTCACAGTTTACTGACAGTTTACCTCTGTCTTTCCTAGATTTATCTTTATAACATATTCCTTCATCGCATCCTCCAAAACCTTAATCACCACTTGAAATCATCGACGATAAAATAAAATTGGTGAACGAGTCAAATGCAAACTCTAAAGTCAGAAAAGTGGTAATTTTTCAATTTATGACGCTTACCCGAGGGTGTATTTTATAAAAATATGAATTATAACGTCTAAGTTGGGTAAAAATCGGTTCGCTATATCCGCGCGTTGTGGATCAGATCTGATCATACTACTGGTGTTAATATAATCTCACGCTCACTGATATTATCTCTACCAATTACGCCGTTCTCCAAACTGCATATGATATGCCATTTCGTTTTTCTGCCGTTGTTTTTTTCTCTGAATATTTATTTTTGCCTGCTTGCTTTCCCCGCTTTGAAGTTTGCGGCTGTGTGTAATTTCGCCCGGTGCATCACAATTGCGAAGGTGAAATTGCAGCTTTTTGGGGGAGAATCGCCAAAAAAATAGCAGACTATGGACATGCGTCGCTTTATATGCATTCGAAGTGCATTCGCTCGTTTTGGGATCGGAGGTCGGGAGTTTCAAATACATTTGTGCAGTAATCATTCACTCGTGACATTATAGTCACCCAATCACCACTGGTGCATCTCTCATTGTTTTAAAAAACACCTATTCACGCGATTTCATCTGGCTTTCTGCGTTACCCATTGGTCCGAGTGAGTGGTCGAGTCAAATATGGATACTGATACGTTAGCTGCGTCAATATTGTAACCGAAAGTATTTTAAGACCAACTATAACCGCCGGATGATATGATGGTTTTAGTCAGCAGTGAAGATGAGCTGACGCATTTAAGTATACCAGGATAAGCTACGGTGATAACGGCTACGGCGTGTATTTAAAAAAATATTAATCTAAAACGTCAAAGTCGGGTAAAAATCGGTTCACTATATTCTCACGATGTGGATCGGATCTGATTTGTGGCTAGCCGCGGTGAATGGTGAATGGTTTTTTTCTCTGTGGAATTTTCGTATGATGAGCTGACGCATACCTTTGGGTTATTTCAAAATGTTTTAAACAGACTGCTCAATCTCGGGCTGAATCGTTACAAGGAAAAAGACCTAGTTGTTAACAAAGGTGGAGATAAGGATGCGAGGATTATGTTCGATGGGAATTAGCTAAAACAAGTAAGAGAGTTTGATTACTTGGGTAGAAAAAAACATCCGATGGAATGAGTACAGAAGAAATAAGGAATAGAATACTTTGAACAAATATAGCTTTTAGAAATAAATACTCTTCGCTTTCGAAGCAGTCAAGATATTGCTGAGGTAAAAGCTTGTTTCAGACCTTTTAGTGGAGAGTGTAAGGAAGCGATTGGGAAAACGGAGAGGAAAATACGAGAGGAGATTGACCAATGAATAAGTTATGAGAGTAGCAAAGGAAGAGTGGAATTAGTGGAGAAGTTTAAGAAGAAGGCGTGGAATGGACCTATATTACGGCGTGAGAGAAAATGTAATATCAATGTTACTTCCACAAGATTAGATGCTTTTATTGTTGGATACAAGAAACTAACCAACTCGGAAACAATCGAAGTATTCGGGTTTCAAGAAAACCAGAAGGGACAAAATAATAAAACTGTTCGTAATTGCACCAGAAGCACAACTAAAAGTGATAGTAAATTACATTAGAAAAAAGAGAATTAGCCTGCGAAAATATCGCCAAAAACCACTCGCGTGTGCCTTGTCGGCAGACCTTTAAATAGGTATGGGGAGCTGGGAAGTGGTGGCAATTGGTCATGGACGTGTCTTGCCTAGAAAGATAGTTTGTTTGTTAATAAAAGAGCCCGTTTCCCCACGTTAAGCACACGATTCTCCGTAGTAGTATATGCAATGCACTCAAAGAACTTTCTTTCCTTTCAGTGTACCTCTTGCAGCGCCCAGCGATTGCATAGTAAGTGCCATGCGTAGCAATACTTATAAATTTAAATTTCTGATGATTATTTTCTATCACTTTTATATCTATTATCCAGATATAAAAATGAATGTGACCATATTGCATCCACACGGTAGCCGCGTCGCCATACTCTCAGCCGCCGCCGGCCAGAACCGGGGTCGACCGCACGCTCGAAAAAACGATGTAAAATTCGGGGTTGCAAGTTGGTGCAGGATTTTACTTTAGATTCACAATGTAGAAGCTTCATGGAACGACGTGGTATAAGTTACTTGGTGGAAGTCAGCGGAAGTATCTACTTTTTCTCTATATTTATGTAAAAATTGGCTGAAAACAGGCTCCGCCATTTTGTTATATATCTATGAATGATGATAAAAGAAAATATAAAAAACAATCCGAATGAAAGAAAAAGAGGTTTTTATTAAGATGGTATAACACTTTTGTCGATTAAGCTATTCATAAAACCACCGCATGAGGACTAAGTTGGCATTTTTCAGAAGAAATCGAGGGTGGTCGTTTTCCGCTAAATTTGCTCAACTTTGACCTCAACTTTATTGTTGACGTGAAGACACAGGAAATAATTAATCTGGCAAGTAATGCACAATTTACTTGAGAATATGTATGCGAAGTTTCAACTTCCTACCTCAAAAAATCGATTTTGAGGTTTTGGCCAGCTTTTTTCTGTGCGCTGTCCCACTGTGCGCTGTAACAGCTATAACAAAACAATAAAGACGCGAGTTTGTCGTCAAAGTGAAAAAGAGCGATTGCAGCTGTTTTCCTTCGATTTTCGCTGAAGTTGGTCCGTATATTTTTTGCACTAATTATCAAGTGATCAATCATACTTTCTATTCGTTCGATGCCACGTTTATTTAAGTTTAATTTATTACTGTAGTCTTCCACTGACCGCCAAAGATATCAGAAATTTTTACGCATCTTTCTAATATTGTGGCTTCGGGCAAGACGAATATGGTCCAAACGGATAGGTACTCGTTTCGGAGGAGAAACGCCACTTTGATGTACCTACCAATACAAATTTTTAACCCAAATTTATCCATCTTTATGTAATTTTAGTGATAAAAATTGCGACCATGCGTAGGTATGCATTTAAAACGTATGCGATAGTGAATCTTCCTTCCCCTTAGTGCTATAATCGGTGATCCACGGTATAAATATTTGTAGAGCCATACTGAAGTCTTCAATACCCGTTGAAATTCATGACTCATTAAACTAATTCAGAGATACTTAATTTTTTCTTCAATATCCATCCCCCTTTAGGAGTGGGGCCTGCCTCATATGTGGCCCAAACTCTAGCCAATGTAAGTTCGCCCTTGGCTTGGTTTGAAATCAACAATTATGGCCTCCGAATTTTTATCTCATTCCCATGAGGTACTCTTAGATGCAACAAAGCTAGTTGCGCTGGGATAATATTTATCATAAGAGAATATTTGGTGATCTTGCCGCACTTTAAAACTTATGCATCAGCGAAACTCTTAGTATTTGTCCTCTTTTATGCCCTAAATAACATGATCTGTGTATTTCATTCTGGGCCTTTCTTGCCTTCTCTTGTCCTTCCACGATTGTCTTCATCACGAAACCAGAATACTGGAAAACGAGTCATGAAATATGATTAGCGCTTCACTCGTCCGATTTGAGTAGCAAAGAGAGGAGGAAGTTGATGCTCTTTAGAATTTGGACGAAGTAATTTTGTTGTGCATGTCCTTGTGATGAATGGTAAGATTGCGTGTCGTAGATAGTTTATTTCTTCATCATTTCTAATACATTTCCTCTTTTCACCGGACGACTAGTCGTTAAAATTTCATTAATGACTAAGATTTCGTATTTGGCTAGTTCTCTTGTTTTGTTAACATAACTTTTTTTTAGGGAAATTGATAGGCATTATCAGCAGAGGTAACGAATTTTCGCAAATGCTACTTTTTAGCACAGTTTTATTTCGACAATAATCGTATCCATAGTTGTAATAAAACGAAAAATCTCTATCTACATAGTATGTGTAAAATTTACATACATCAATTTCACAATCATGTGAAGAAGAGTCTTTTGGTTGAACTCGGATATTTTGCTATCCGCTTGGATTGGGTGCCTCTAGTGATCATGGAATCGTGTCAGTGACTTTATCTTTTTATATTTCAAAAATTGTACAAGATATCTTATGCGGCACACTCACGGCCTAAACGTTGCCACGGGATACCTAGCCCATAGTAAATTATCTTTTCGTTCCATTTGGGCAGTGAACGAGAGAGAGAAGTCTTCGTTTCGGCAAATTGGTGGTAATAAGGCCTCATGAGAGCCGTGATCGTATAGTGGTTAGTACTCTGCGTTGTGGCCGCAGCAACCCAGGTTCGAATCCTGGTCACGGCAATACATCGTAGTGGATGAG
The DNA here is from genome assembly GCF_921293095.1 of Ischnura elegans. NCBI lineage: Eukaryota > Metazoa > Arthropoda > Insecta > Odonata > Coenagrionidae > Ischnura > Ischnura elegans. The sequence continues at coordinate 24,324,321 of NC_060252.1, forward strand.
GTATTGGTTTTGTCTAAGTCGAAATAGGATGTTTGTTTTTTGCTATTGTCTCTGTTTTTTATCAAATGGTAGAGTTGCTATGTGTTTCCTGCATCACCCTACGCTTCGTTTTTATTAATAGAATATCATTTTAAAAGTGGTCCTTAGCTTCATTGACTTTATATCACGACCATTGTAAGGATTAAGCTTTATATTGGTGATTATAATCATTGCATTAATGATGCTTAGACGATAACAGTGGAAGGCAATTCAGGGATGGAAGCTTTCGAAATATGGTGGTACACAGGAATTACGAAGATCTAATGCTTTCAAATCCCCCAAATCAAAAATCATACTTCTTTAGCAATTATGCATACTTTTTTAAGCAACATTTTTAAGTGACTCACGTTTCGAGTCATGACCGTCACTTTCAAGGATGAAATTTTAATGACGGTCACCCGTCGAAAAATGTCTTATTGTGTGTGTCTAATTGTAATAAAAAATGAAGTGCGAATTATTATTATCGTGATCATTTGTCAACAATCCTGGGTGTGGTTGGTGCAGCTCCTCCGATGATTCTCCGATAAGCCATTTGATTCGCACGTAATTCCTCTCTTATTCATCTTTTATAACCTGTCTTATCCCTTAACGAGTGACGTGAAATATTTGTTGCACTACCAGTGACGTGCGGTCTTGGAGACCGCAGTAAATGAAAAATTCATAAAAGGTTGCAACGCCATTGTTATTGTTTTATTTAATTTTCGTTTGAATGCTTAACTATTCTTAAACTTATATTAAAATTTTTACACTCCCAATGCGAACCATTTTGTCATTAAAATTGTTATTTGAAGCAGGCTCAAAAAACTGATGCCCAAAACACTTGAGTTATAATTATTCTATTTATGCGTCAATATATCGCCAGATTAAAAAAAGCCTTAAGTATTAGAGTTGGAAGGCTAAGTAGTAAGTAGCTATGAAATTTATCCAGCTTATTCCTTTCTTGATGCTTTCTTATGCTAGTGACGTATGGTCTCACAGACCGCTAATCGAATTGAAATTCAAATTTACAAAATTTAATAACAGGAGGATTAATTTTTAAGAGTGGGATGTCCTTGTTATGCAAAAATATGAAGCTAACGAGAATTATAGATATTTTTTAATATCAATTTTGAAAATATTCATAATTTTAGAAACGCAGCGGCCTCTCAGACCGCACGTCACCGGTTAAGGGTTATGTATGCCATTCGGGATCGCCCTTGCCTTTTTTCCGTTCCTTTGTTCTTCGACGATTGTGGTCACCATACAACCATATATGGTTGATTTGGGCCGGTTTTACAATGTCTGTTTATGTAGCGTTAACTGGAACTTGACACTGTCTTAATCTTACCTGGATAATATTTGTTAGCTAAAGCATGGAAAAGTTGCTCAGAAAACCTATCGTTTAGTTAGACAGGTGAAGATGTGGAAGACGTCATTTACTCTGGCTTTATTGATCCAAAATAACTGGTCCAGATATTATAAAACCAGCGGTAAGCTGTCTCGTCTTCTCCTCAAGGTTTTTAAATGGCTTCTCTCCTGCTCTACTGAAGAATCCTATATCGGCCGATCCATTTTATTGTCGTCGTTTTACCGTTAAAAAAAACGTGAAATACGTTTTCAAACCAAGTAATTCGAACTGAAATTGGGATATTTTTTCCTCGTTTGTTTTTTAATATTTATATCATTAAGAGGGAGGAAGATTATTATCATTTTGCTCCTTACTGCTTTTAACATACTCTGTTCTGTGAATTATTTCCCATGCACGAAAAGTAAAAGGATGGCATCAAGAAAATCTTATAGCCTTTGATGCAGCCGTTGCTATGCTATGTCCATTATTCACGATTGTAAACACTGCCAACATATCTGGATGTATTGCAACTGTAGGTATAGTTGGCCAAGTCAATATTTAAATGTCGTTCATTTATTCTCGTTTAGATTCACAAAAAAATGTACTCAGATTTTTCTTTATAGAGATTTCATCATATCATGAAAATGAGATAAAAATACTTCTTTAGCAATTATACATACTTTTTAAAGCAACCTTTTTAAGTGACTCACGTTTCGAGTCATGACCGTCACTTTCAAGGATGAAATTTTAATGACGGTCACCCGTCGAAAAATTACTTATTGTGCGTGTCTATTTCTAATAAAAAAATAAGTGCGAATTATCATTAAAGAAGAATTTTTTTCCTATTGCCATGTCGTAGGTATCTTGGGGATGCTATGAATATTAGGGTGGGCCGAAAAAAGGTTTTTTTTCCTGATCAAATTTGCCCTAGGCGGGAAAGTTGCGAAATGATATAAGGATCTCGCACACAAAATTTTTTTCAAATCGGATAATATTAACCACTGCCGCCCGAGCTCTAAACTTTAAAATTTTGCGAAAAATCAGGCTGATTTCAGAATCAAACGGCTATTAAGACGAATTTTATGAAAATATGGGATAATGGATAATATCAAAGAGTGGATACATGTTTATAGTTTATGAAAATGAAATTTGAAGTTTTTTAGACAAAATCTATGGTTAAAAAAATGTCTATGAATTAACAACAAAAGTAGAGTATAGACCACCCGCACAACACAACTCATTTTTTCCTACATTTCTAAAACTCCATTTTGGGGGATAAATTGCAGGTAAAATAATATTTATTTCGATTGAATTTCATTTCTTATCAAATAAGTCATCATATGGTAGTAAATAATCCCACAAAAAGTATTAATAAGGTAAATTATTTGAAATTAACATCAATCATAATGACGAATAACGTACCTGTGGAGCTGTTTTCAACAAGAAATTCAGCCAAGGCTGAGAAAAAACAGAACCTGAACACCAAGCATTTCACTAAGTAGTTCTCTGCTAGTTTCGTAAAGAAACTACCCAGAACTCACCACGAGGAAGAGGCTACCATCGAATTCCACCCGTGTCCCCCCCAGCCAACCTTCCGAAGGACACGATTGTGAAAGAACATCAATTACTCTGACAAAATTATTTTGTGATTTTTTTCAAATTTCGGCTGAAATTCTCGGTCTCTTATACACGATAATGCCCATCCATGCCTGCGTTCTATACTGCACACGGATTTTGATGCTAACATTATCATATGTACCATCCTTTCAACTGCTTGTGTATGGCAGGGAAAAGGTACTTCTAATTCAGATCTTTCCGTAACAAGGTCTTCCAAGTTTTTGTTTGTCATCCCAGCTACTATTGGTGGTTGATTTACCTCATTTGATTCCCAGTCAACCAATTCAATACAATTTTGAGCATCGGCGGTTAGAAAGATTTTGTGCTTTCCCGGCGAATGGACTGAGTGAAGAGTTCTCGGGATCGCCACCGGGTCAGGAAATCCATATCTGTCGACGTTTCGATGCCCGACTCGGTCATCGTCCTCAGGGCTGTGAAGTGTTCATTTACTGCATTGAGGACGATGACCGAGTGGGACATCGAAACGTCGGCAGATATGGATTCCCTGACCCGTTGGCGATCCCGAGAACTCACTCCATCGAAGGTTAGCTTTGGAAAATTCGAATTTCCTCGATTCCTCCTGCTGAGTTTCTTTCGATTTCAATGTGTTTATGATGGCCATTGCACGAATTTGTCTGCGTTCATCGGCTAACATTGCAAGCAGAATTACATTTCCCTGAATCATAGAGTAGCGGCGTAACTTGATGTCTCTATCTATACATTTCATAAGAAGAATCATGTTCATATTATGCTTCGGGCCTTCTGTTCAATATTGTCTCAATTTTATTGAAAACCGCATTGGAGCGTAAAGTTCGATAACAAATTTTGCCAGGGTCATCAGTTCTTTTGACGGTGCTGAACGATAGTTCATTGCAATGAAGGAGGCAAACAAACCAATGCAAAGGTCTTCTTAGGGCCATTTCCATTCCCCTGATTACTCCGGCATGGCTTCCGGTGTTAACCTCAGTTCCATCGCACACAATTGTTTGGAGTCCATCGGTAATGATCATTTCCTCCCCTAGAAAATTCGTGATGGAATCTTAGAGTCCAATAGCTTTGCCGACACATGAGGTGACATTCCATAAGTAGCGTGAACCGGGCTCTTGAACGAGAGTTACATGCTCCTCACCAATTGTTTTTCACTTTGATTGACTATAAACGAAAGCAGAGTCTTTCCTCTCGTCGAAGTAAAGCGCTTGCAGTTTAACAGTTCCCACATTCCTCCGAAGACACGTGCGCAATCTTTCTCTTTCCCTTCTAACTTAGTTCTTGTCAACAAAAAGTACATTGACTCCTTGAGTAACCAACCCGATATCTATTAGGTGCGCAGATGCAAGCGCTGCAGAGGTATGGTTTGATATGCAGAATTATTCACAGGATGATGCAAATCTTGGTAATTTCAAATTACTTACACTAACCTTTTTCCATGAAATCCTCTCCTTCACTTGCATTACATAACTCTCCGTTCAATGTCATTTCATCACCTGAGTCTTCCGAACTGAAGTCTTATGACAAAATAGGGTGGAACATTCGGGTGTTCCTTTTTTCTTTCCAACCTGCAAAGCCTCGTCTTCCTATTTTTGGTCTACTGCACATCAATGGCGCCTATCTTCATTTTCCTGCCACTTCTCTGTCCTTAGGGAATTCCCATTCTAAACAAGGCATTTTCGAAAGAATATCACAAACAGAATCAGTCTCACTAAAGCAATTTACATGCCGCAACATCAAAAAGCTGACGAGCGTGACGAAGGAAGTCTTGCTTCAGATCAATGAAAGCATTCTTGTTGACAGATCGAAGAATATTGCGATTATTTCCATGATATTGAATAATTCGTCAAACAATTTGCCTATATCCAACAACTGGGATAGAGGATCTATGCCAAATGCCTTCAATGGCATAAGCCACTGTCTCCGCGATTCCTGGCAGAGAAGTAATGGCATTTTAACTTTATTCTTCTTCTTCTTCAATGTACCGAGAGTACAAAAACATTTTCATCATCCCTTCATAAGTGGGCAAATCATTACCCAAGAAATTTTCGGGTGCAACAAATATCACGCACTCCACTCCACACCTGGTACGCTTTTCCTCTATTTTAACTATTGCGTCAATCCTACCGTAACCCTTTGAAGGGTTGGTTGGGGGGACACGGGTGGAATTCGATGGTAGCCTCTTCCTCGTGGTGAGTTCTGGGTAGTTTCTTTACGAAACTAGCAGAGAACTACTTAGTGAAATGCTTGGTGTTCAGGTTCTGTTTTTTCTCAGCCTTGGCTGAATTTCTTGTTGAAAACAGCTCCACAGGTACGTTATTCGTCATTATGATTGATGTTAATTTCAAATAATTTACCTTATTAATACTTTTTGTGGGATTATTTACTACCATATGATGACTTATTTGATAAGAAATGAAATTCAATCGAAATAAATATTATTTTACCTGCAATTTAGCCCCCAAAATGGAGTTTTAGAAATGTAGGAAAAAATGAGTTGTGTTGTGCGGGTGGTCTATACTCTACTTTTGTTGTTAATTCATAGACATTTTTTTAACCATAGATTTTGTCTAAAAAACTTCAAATTTCATTTTCATAAACTATAAACATGTATCCACTCTTTGATATTATCCATTATCCCATATTTTCATAAAATTCGTCTTAATAGCCGTTTGATTCTGAAATCAGCCTGATTTTTCGCAAAATTTTAAAGTTTAGAGCTCGGGCGGCAGTGGTTAATATTATCCGATTTGAAAAAAATTTTGTGTGCGAGATCCTTATATCATTTCGCAACTTTCCCGCATAGGGCAAATTTGATCAGGAAAAAAAACCTTTTTTCGGCCCACCCTAATGAATATATATTCTGTTTTTCAAAACGCGGCGTAACATATCTGTTACCCTCACGTATATTTCCTTTGGTTATTAAGTGTATGACTGAACGAATCGCTCGGGAGTCTCCTTTATAATATTACCCACCACTTACGTCAAGCTCCGGGGAAAGTAACTTTTCGAAGTACTGAACGGATACATCAGTACGTCTTTTTACTTTCTATTACACATATGTAACACATCCCACATATCCAGATTTTCCTACCGCTGGAATTCTTATTTTTGGATGCTAATGTTTTTTTTCACATCTCCAGACCCGCCATAATATATCTCATAAATGTAAATTTTCTTTGGGTCTTTAAACGAATATAAAAACAAATGCTACGGCAATCTCTTTTTAACATCATTCACCACTTCCGTCTGAGTCTGGGAATAATAACTTGGTGAATTATTGAATAAATAGAGCAATTAATCGATCTTATTGTCTCCTTATCACATTCTCGTGATTCAAGTTAAGTAAAATTACCATTTTCTTCTTCTTTCATCAATTCCTTCTCATTGACTGTGCCTTAGAATGGGTTCAATTGAAATTAAACGGTAATACGTACACTGCCAACTTGCTAGGCGCATTCTAGCTGTAGTACAGACCAATAATCGCGGCGTGAGCGTTGCCGCGGGAAACCAAAACCAGAATTGATTCTCTTTTCGTTCCATTTGGGCAGTCAACTTGAGAGAGACGTCTTGCTTCGGCAAATTAATTTCTATAAGCCTTCATGTTAGCCGTGATCGTATAGTGGTTAGTACTCTGCGTTGTGGCCGCAGCAACCCAGGTCCGAATCCTGGTCACGGCAACACATATAAGTGGGGGAGGCATAGTTTTTTGGCTAATGCTTCTTTTTTAAAATTGCCAGATTTGGTATAAGTACTATCTTATGCATAACCCAGCGTCTCGTTTCAATGAATGTATCAACCGTTTTGAAAAGAGGTCAATACGTGTATTTATTATATATTATGATCATTATTATCATGATTATCATCGTGGCTCTTCAAACGGAAGATTTAGAAGACAGACGCAGCTCTCCTTTCAATACTCCTGTCAGTTAGCCATTCATTTTGAGCAGTGGTCGTACGGTGGTAAAATCTCACCATTGTGCCCTTGCCCTCAGTAACCCTGGTTCCAATCCTGGTCATAGAAATGCTTATGTGGTGAGGTGTTTCCAGTGTTTTTTTTAATGGTGAAATAACTTCTTAATCGATGATCATTTGACATACCTTATTGTAGACTCACCCTTTTAAATATTTGCATTATATATTTTAATATTATGTAACTTAAGAAATATCTCGTGTAAAAACTCTTATTACGATATAAAATTTAAAGGGAATGAAAACTATGCCCTAGCATAGATTTCTCATTTATTAATTTGGTATGCCAAAAATAGTGCAGTATGACGATAATGCAAATATACTCGAAAATATTCGATGGAGAATAAATTAACCAGGTATTAACGATGAATTTCATGTATTATTTCACAAAGTCATCCGCAAGTTTGTTGCAAATCATCTTTCCACATAAACTTAGACTTTTTCTATCTAGAGAGTTTAATCTGATAGAAGAAAGAAGAGAATAGGATTTTTTTAGACAGAATAGGATGGAGTAGGTCTTAGTGTGAATTGAAAAGGGGAAGTCAATGAAGGAAGAGGACAATGCCAGAATACTATGTCAATATTCCATGCAGTGATTTATTTGCTATAAAATACTAAAAATATTACATGATGGTAAATTTTGAATGGGGCATATCATTATCTAAAATTTTCATTGTGACAGCTTTTGAAGGTTTAATAGCGCGCTAGTAACACCCGCCTGTCAAGCGGAAATAACACGTCTTCTTAATACACCATTGTCTTTTAATGAATGATATCTCACTCTCAGTGGTAATTCAACCCTAAGGTTAGTTTGGTTTGGTTAGGTGAGGGTAGATCTCACGCCGACTGACGTATGAACTTCACACATTCAGGTAGGGGACCAGATCATTTTCCCGGGTACATATATGAATAATTTATAAACGAGGATAATAATAAATTATACATTTTTTACAGGCATAAATTATATTATTTTTGCATTTTTATCGTATAATGTGGAATAAAATCCTGAACAATTGGTACTTGCTAACATTAATGTATTCCTTTCCTCGTCAGTTTCTTTTGGCATAGTTTTAAGCATTATGACCATGCTTTTTGCATTATCTTGGAAAGGTAATTTATGAATGGGTAGGATTGACCCTTTTTTCTGTTTAATCATTCAATTGAGGGGAATATGATGGAATCCCCCATTATATAAATATTACGTCATTTCCCGTGTAAAGTTACTTTGCTCAAATTACGTTCCATGTGACCTACCGAGTAGGCGTTGATTGTAATCATATTTTGCTGCACATTGGATGGAAGGCGCTAATAATTCAAGGTTAATTTGCACAATATAAAATTTCAAATGATAATAGTTCGGAATGAGTAGTTGCATGGGTCAGAATTGGGCAGTGAGTAATTTAACAGCAATACTATATTTTCAGACGGGAGTCAACCCCGGCGTTTTGCTTTCTTGTTTTAAGTTTTATTATAGATTTGCGATTTGAGTTGTAGATTTTCCGACGGACGCTGAAAAAGCAAAAACGTGCTCAGACGCCACAGGCCCAATTTGAATATTTTGTGTTTTATGTTCATTATGGTTAGAGATACGTGAAAATCGCACTTTCACTTTTATTTTATCGCACTTTCAATAACATTTTATCGCATTTTGTAGCGTCTATTTTTCATTTTCATTATGACGATAAAATTAAGTAAAACACAGTTATATGACAAAATATGGAACATTTTAAATAATTATTTTGTAAAACAATAATAAAATAAGGAATAAGAAGTATAGTGGCGGAGGTGTAGCTTGCGCGCGCTAACTTGTAGTTCGCGGCCACGTAGAGTCCCAGCCGACTAGCAGATGGCCAGTCGCTCACATGCTTTAAGCGTTGAGTGTCGGAGGAGCATTTAAACTGCGCTCTGCACAAAATGTACGACTATTGCCCTGGAAAAGGCAAATTTGCGTAAAAATATCATAAAAGTCAAGTCATCGCACCTATGTCGCATTTATTTGCGCACATCGCATCTATATCGCATTTATCGCATTTGCGATTTTCACGCATCTCCAATTATCGTCAATATTGCAACGAAAATAACAAAGGCTTGGTCACGAAACGTTTTCTTTTCGATGTGAATGAGTGCCGGCAAGATTTACTAACGTCACCTAATAAGGAAGATAGCACCGTTTTTATTTCTGCGCAAAACCTGAGATGTGACTTTTGAACTGTTATTGCTGAACATGTACGAAATATTCATGGGTAAAAATTAAAAATGTGGTCACGATGTCTCAAGTATTTTTACTTTGTTTTAAAAAATAATGCGAATACTCCATCATATATTTCTCTGTGCAACTATCTGTTCACTATTCATCTTTAATCTATGTATTTTTTTTTACATATATCAGCGCGAATTTACTAAGGTCAGATGGGCATGTATAGTTTCATCAAAAGATACCATGTGAGTCGTAAGATGACTGATATCATAAGAAATGAAAATCATTGCGAAGCACAAACATAGATATTAACATCTTCTATAAAATTGTGTACATATTCATCTATGTCTGTGCATTTATTTCTCAAATTTCATATTTTAATGCCTCTATGTTACAAGGATAGGGTTTACAAAACTCTTTGGATGACTATTTCAGACGACTTTTGAGGTTTCATCGTTGTTACGTTTCGCACGTTTTCGAGTAGGAATGGTTTGCATGATAATTTTTCTCCCTTCTCTCCCTCGCGAGTGTGGAAGAAAATGAAAATGGCGTTGTGGGTATATTTCGCTATCGCAATGTCAACGGGATGATGCAAAGCCTCAGTGAATGCCTCCGAATCTCAATTTTTTGCCGTACATTAATAGTTAAAGCGTTAATTTCCAATGTCCACCGACAGAGAGAACTCAACGCGGTGGTACCGTTTGTTATTTCGTTACACTTTTGTTCTCTCTCTCTTCGCTTCGGCCACTCAGAGACAAATGGCTTTCGCGATGTTCTTTTTTTTATCGCGCACCACTGTTCGCGACCAATGAAAACCATTCTCCCGAGACGAGTGGGAAATCATGATTTTTCTCTCTCCGCATCCCATTCCACTCCGTTTTTTTTTATTCTTTCGAATCGAAAGTTCCGATCCAATAATTCGATCGCGCGTGGGATTTTTCGATGCTGCTCTAAGTAATGAACAACTCTCCACACGGCCATTTGTCAATTTCATCAAAAAATTTCACCCACCTCTCTCCTCCCACAAGCGTTTTTTTTTCTTTCGTTGTTCCCTTTTTTTTAACGCACCACGCCCCCTACTCCTCTTCTGTTTTTTTTTAATTCTTTGCGAGAGTGGGTGCCCACGGGGGTTGGGGGGGTCCACGTGTGGACGCTGCTAGGGCGACAGCGTTGGCCCGAATCGCGTGCAGTCACGCACAAGTTTAACTAAAAACCAGGTAAATGTGCAAATGTGTGCAATAGTGTCTTTCACCGTCAAATTCTTTGAGCATTGAAGGAGACATTGTTGAATCCGAAACTCCGCGGTGCTGGCAACGAAATCCCTCGTTGACATACGAAATTTTGTTCACTACACCAGTAAATTCCACTCCTTAAAAAAGTCTCAACTACTGTTCTTACTGTTACAAATTTTCTATTTTTGACATGATGATAAAAAAGAGGCACCATCAACGTGTCCAACTGTGTATTTCAAGTGCTATTGCGATCATGAAACTGGTAGCATTTTTACCCTCTGATTTTTGGCTTTTTCCATCTACCACAGCACCGTTGTCCTCGTCCTTTTTCTATTATATGTTCCTATCCCTTTCTTTCCTTACCTCTGAATTTATTTGAATGATTATTTACTAATAATAAATACAACATTTTCAGACAAGACAATCACGAGAAAACGACTATAAGACGCCGTTTAATGTTTAAATATTTTCATACCACTCTAAAGTTAGTTGTTTGGTATACCTATAGCTGTGCACAAATTCATTTACTACGGTGGTATTTACACGAACCGGTCATTTTCCTGGCAGTAAGTATTGATGCACTTACCAAATATGGCGATTTTAATTTCAGGAGTGCCCAAAGATTGAGGGTGAGATTTTTTTATTGGCGCACAGTAATGCGTCAAAAGTTTCAGGAGAGAGACAGAGACTCGTCACCGTCATGCTTTCTATTTTCTTTAAATTTCGCCCCCCTGGAGCCATTATTAACCCTTAGGGTGCCGGGAAGCTTTATCGAGCTCCTCATGCAATGTCACTCTTAGATGCTGATAATTAACTAATCATGCAATTGTCAATATTCATTTTATTTTCACATTAACTACTTTCTTTAAATTATAATAATTAACTAATATCACCAAAAATTCGTCATATAATATAATAAAAAAGTGAAACCACATATAATAAAGATTTCCAAAAGTTTTTGAACATATAACTTTACTTGTTTTTGAGACCTAATTTTTTCCCTAACCTACTGTAAAATCAGCAAAAATGCCTCGGCACTTTTGGCGTAGTGCCAAAGGGCTAAATATTAGACCGTCGATTTGTTTTTTTTTTACCAATTCTCATCGTGCATAAACAGCTGAGTGTGCTCTTTGTCTTCATGGTTCCATGTAGAGGCTAAATAATCCATGAAAGTAATTATAACAATACAAAAGTGAAAGCTTGGTCTTCGTTTACGGTGTTTAAGTCGTTCATTCACAATGAGTACTTGTCTTCGGAGATATTACTTGTTTCCGCTGTTTTTCAATGTCATCACACTGTTAGACGTTGTTAAGGAAGCAAGGGGACAGGCGGGATTCATCGATATGATATGGGATGGAGAAATAAACTGCGGAAACGATATCGGCTAAGAAACAACTTGATATCAACACCTTGTGTGCGGCAGTTTAACGTCAGTTCCTCGGAAGAATTATAGATGGCGCCAAGTACGCGCTAATTGTTTTAAATAAACGCCCCAAATCTCGGAGCCAATTTTTCGCGTAATTCTGAATTTCAAATTATTGCCCATGTTTTCCTAATGTACATTAACATGTAAAAATACGCGTTAAACTTGGGATAACTGCAATCGGAGAGAAAAGCATACAGACATGAAACCATAAATACTCTAAACTCTATGCATGAAACAATGAAGGTGCACCGAAAAAACGCGGAGTGAAATTCGCTCTTCTTCTGTTCCAGTTTTAGTTTCGTTCCCTCCCGCCACCCTTTTTTGCGCGCCACCAAAATTATTCCCGTGTCACCACTTTTTTTTTCGACCATGAAAATTTCATCGGTTATTCCTTTTGAAAAGGACAAAAAAAAACTACAGCGTGCGAAATTACATTTTAAATCTTTATCGAACTCTCTCGAGTATTTGAGGCGTTTTTTTTAGACTGTATGCGCCACAAGCTTAACTAAAACGCGAAATTTTAAGACAGGACAATTACGAGAAAACGACGATAAGACGCCGTTCAATGTTTAAATATTTTTTATCATTCCAAAGTTAGTTGTTTGGTATACCTATAGTTGTGCACATATTCATTTACTACGGTGGTATTTACACGAACCAGACATCTTCCTGTCAGTAAGTATTAATGCACATACCAACTATGGCGATTTTAAATTCAGGGGTGTCCAAAGAGTGTGGATGAGAATTTTTATTGGCGCACAGCGTTAAAAGTTTCAGGAGAGAGACAGGGACTCGTCACCGTCATTTCTTTATTTTATTTCAATTTCTCCCCACGTCTACATATTATCCCGCGAGCCATTTCTAAGGTGTTTGGCAGGGGGTGATCAATCACTAGCGTGCAAGAGGATCCCCACATGTGTACCACACGGTCGTAAAAATATTGCGCATGATAATAAGACACACGTGCATATTCATGCGAAGCACAACTTTGCAAACGCTAGAAATTTCTATTGGAAATCAATGCAAGGTTAGAACACTGGAGAAATAAAAACATGCGATGAGTTGTCTAATTGAGTGACGGTATTGATTTTATCAAAGGAGACACCGCAGTGATCCCTGATGGTACGAGAGAAGAACATTTTCAATCTCTCATTTGCAGTTTGGTTATTATTTTTTGCTGACTTTTGCTGTTCCTTGAGAAAATACCAAAAATTCAAATTTGCTGATAAGAGAACTGAGTGGAGAGCTGCGTCAAACCAATCCTCGGATTGTTTACCACTGATGATGATTCATTCAAGTTTACTCCAAGAAAATTCGCCATAAAATAATCATTTGGCATTTGTTCCACGCCCCTGCCTGATGTCCCACGAGTTCCTCAACCAAGTGATCTTCTTCCAAGGCGAACCTCAGAGTGGGTTTTACCGAACAAGGTGATGACGCATCAAGTCCACATTTTAGGAAAGGAGACGGAGAGTGTGCTTACTAAGGCAGGGGCGCAGCTAGGAATTAAGGCAAGGGGGGTTTTCAGGCGCAAATAATACTGGGGTGCTTGGGGTATTGCATACCCGCCAGGGTAAGCGGGAGGTGCAGGGGCCTTCCGTCGGAAAAAAAATTAAGATAAATGGTTCAAAATGGTAATTTTTACGGCCTTCTGAGGGATATTTTATTAATCCTCACACTATTCTATAAGCAATATTAATCCAATTAAGTAAAATAGATTTAACTTAAAAATTTCTGTGAGGTCTGGGGGGGGTTTTATCCCCCAAAACCCCCCCCCTCGCTGCGCCACTGTACTAAGGCACTGTTGCTGAAGTAAACTGTACTTTTCCGCTATTCCACGGCTTGATACAAGTACACTTCATGCAGATAATAAGTTACCATACAGTTGATGTACTTTATGACATTTTGGGCTAAAAAGGAGTATCGTTTCTCCATAACAGTCGTATCCAGCTTTACTTGAGCTTTCTCTTAGTAGATAGAATTTCATCGGCACATTTTCGAAAGGCGGATATTTAGCTCCTCTAGTTTTTTTATGGACGATGATATAAGTTAATAGGTATCTACTCTAGGTAGATTTGTAGGTAGTATAAGAGTTTGGAACTTGGAGCATCGATTCCAAGGGATATACGAAAATATTGAGATTCATCAAGCGTTATTGTGCGTATATGGTTTACGTTTTAATACAAAAGTATGTTAAATAAAAATAACTGATATTCTTTATTTTTATTGAAAAATATCAAAAATGACACAATAAATGGTGAAACATTACTCGTTAATATACAGTGAGAAAATTATTCATTTTCTTTGAAACCGAATCGACCTTAGGTGCGGTTGCGTAAGAATGGCCGGAAAGGCACCTACCACTTCAATGTAATTTATATTTGCCGCGTCTGAATGAATGAGTTCCTGAGACAATTCGTTTTCAATGCAGTCAATTTCTTCTCTGAGTCAAGTCAGCTCCAATTGACGTCAACTCCAGAGTTGCTTCTATAACGTTGTTTAAATGTAATGTAGATCCATCGCAAATTACCACTATCGTCGGGAGCTAAACGCAGCTATTACAATCTTTTGAGCGTAACAGAAATACGAGCTTGCTACTTACAACTATCATTTTGTTTATTTTTTCTTCAATGAAGAAAATATTGAATGTAGAAATCAATTCATTCATGAAATAACAAAATCGTATTATCGTTCACATAAACCTTCGCCTATCATTGATGGTTATTTCCAGAGGACTGCCTTCTCTGTTATCATTTTCTGCTGAATTTTGCTGTACTGCTGTACCTACTCTTAGAAAATACGAGAAATTCAATTACTTTTTTAAATAGTGTTATTTCCTTAGCAAAATAAAAAATACTACATGTAAAAAAAGTTATCGAAATCCTCGTATTATCTTATGTTACAGCCAAAATATTAACAGAGAAGCTTGTGTTCAGGAAAACCAGCAAGTTGATGGAATGTCAGGTCAACTGAAAAATATATCTCGAAAAATTATGTGCGTTGCAAAAGTCATTGATAGTGATATTTCCACTGTCTCATACATATACATCGATCTTCTATAAAAGATTATTTGGCACTCAGCTTTCCGTATCCATTCGTGGTCACACTATCACTGAGTTCACATGGATTTTCTTAGCAATCTCAAGTCTCAGCCATAGTGTCATTGGCAAATTTTTCTTCACCATCATCTGCATCCCACAAACCTTTTCAAAAGGCGTGTGGCTGGGGGTTTTAGTACAGCGGCCGAAAAATGCAAACATGTCCAATTTTATGCATGGAGATGATTCATCTGTCTCCTCATTAAAATTCATTTTATACAACATGCTCGGCCGTATCTTGGGACATGATGGCCTGATGAAGATAACCATCGGAGGACAAGTAGACGGCTAGTACGGGAAAGGAAAACCTCGAATAAAATCTAAGGAAGAGGCAAAGAAGGAAGTGAAAGAGAAGAAATACGTAGGTGTGAAAAAATTGGAAATAGGAGAATGGAGAGGAGAGCTGCGTCAAACCAAGTCTTAGGATTTCTGACCAGTGACAATTGTGAAATACACTCTTTTGATTTTATTGTTTATTCTTACAGCTATCAGTAATGTCTTCATCATCTTAGATAAACACTATTTTTTCATCAAATAAATCTTTTTACAGTTTGAAATATTATATAAACTGTGGGAAAAGCCTAGAAGTCAGGGAAAAACTCTAAATATACTTGAGTTACCAAACTGGGAGTAAGTATCACCGAGAAAATAAAAAGAGCACAAATGGATTAGGGTCCTTTTGATTCTCGACCACACCACGAGAGGCGCTGGCCTCAAACCAACCGTCCCATCAATTTTTCCCATCAACTCTTAATGCGGCCGACCATTTATTTATTCTGCCGCAGCCGCGACTTTTTCATCGCGCTAAATGCTTTTTGCCGGCCCTGATGGACGCGCATTGGCGTTTTGACAGCCTCGGCAGGGGGGGGGGCTGCCGCCTCCCCACGTACGTTCGCACAGTACCCGGCAGGGGGCGTTAGCTTGGGCGATAAAATTTTCAGGTGGCGTGAAAGATGAAGCGAGCACTCTCAATTCGCGCAAGTATACGTACAACACAATCGTGCTCTGACATCCAGACCAGCAAAACGCAACTGCCTACACGTGAACAGACAGAAAGGGGTTGAAGGTACAATGTAACAATCCTCCAACCCTTTATGATACCCGCGATATACGTGGTCTACCACCAGATATTATATTGTATTCCTCCTATCGGTCTTTGCCTCAAGAATCGTCTTCAGGAAAATAGAACGAAGTGCAGAAAAATTCACAAATGGGGGTCGATTCGAAGTTAGAAATAGGGCAGGCGAAAGAGATTACCTCAGGCTGCTCATAGAGGAGAGAATTGATAAGAGGAAACGGACGTTCATTTGTCGATTTCAAGAAGGTCTTTGACAACGTGGATTGGAATTCAATGGTTAGAATTCTGAAAAGAATTGTAGTGCTACACAATGACCGAAGAGTTATACACAGTTTTGTATATAAAACTAAGTAAACTAAGCAAAGTAATAAAAGAAACTAAAAACTAAGCAACTAGTAAAAGGTGATTAATAATACTAAATCCGAACCCAGCAAAGTTACAATAATAAGGAAAGGAGTGAAACAAGGGTGTGCAGTGTGCACTGTCCCCTGAATTTTTAATGTTTGCATTGAGAAAGCCATCAATGAAAGGCATCGAGAAAGCTAACAATGAAAATGTTGTACGCGCAACAATTAAAGTATTTTTGCTTAACATTGGAGGAATATGGACGGAGTAAGAATATCAGGAAGAGAATATCGATAGCGAAGTGGTTATTTCTGAATGAGTTAGAATTGACGGCAGGATCGCAATGTTATAGAGTGTGAAGGAATAGCTAGTGGAGAGTCTGATCTAGTGTAACGGTTTACGGTGCGGAAACGTGGACACTTTTAAGGAGGACGAGATACGACAGGAGGCTTTGGACATGAGGGTGTGGAGAAGAATGGAGAGGGTGAAGTGGAGGAAGAGGACGAGGAATGATGAAGTGCTGGACATGGTGGATGAGAGATTCTATAAGAGATGTAGAGGAGACTGAAGGTATGGATGGAGCGAGTGCTAAGCGGGGAGGGGATGTTGAATATAATGATAGAAAGTTGAATATTAAGTACATAAGGGATAGGGAAGAAGAGAAAGAATTCATTTGGGAAGGGGGACGGGGCAAAATCATTAACTAGGTGTGCCATGTAAGTCCATCATTATACGATAGAATAATGAAAGTAAAACTGTTTTAAGCCATTGATTTTTTTTAGCAAAAATCAATTCTCAGACAGTGTGTTTTGAAGGTGACGGAAAGAGTTATGAAAATGTTTGTTCTAGAATTATGTGCAATTTTACTCTGAATCACTCAGTATTTTATCCCGGCAATTGTCCTTATGATGTTATCCGCGCGTTCATGCAAATGAAAAATCTCCTGAAAAGAAATATGGGCAAACGGAGAACGATGCCCCCTCCCCAAAAAAAACTACCTGAATCTTCAACCCGAACGCTGGTGTTGATAATTGACAGTAGATGACACCTCAGACTAAGGTACGAGAGTGTGAATTTCACATTGGAATGGTAGGAGACAGGGCAGGTACTTTCCCTAGGCCAATTCGCGCTTCTATGATTTTGTTAGGGGATGACCTAAGTCTTCGTACGGTACATCTGAGAATACATTCATTGATTTTTCCATTAAATTTTCCGACAATACGCTCTTCAACACCATCCCATTTACCATTTAGGAAACTAACTGAGCGAGAGTATCCGACTCGATGGCAATAATTTAGGAAGTTGGGGTGAAAACTCTTTTGGCCTTCATTACGACCAAACATTACGATAACGACTTCGACTATAAGGGAATTCAAAAGTTCCGCTTGAAGTGGCACTTACATGCGTGGAAGTTGATTTCTTGGAGAACCTTCTTAAGTTAGAACGTAATAATTAAGCCTTCGTGTTAGCCGTGATCGTATAGTGGTTAGTACTCTGCGTTGTGGCCGCAGCAACCCAGGTTCGAATCCTGGTCACGGCAAATTGTCTGAGTAGATGAGGCATATTTTTGCCGTTACCACTGTTTTTTCTCAAAATGATACTGTGGGTGTAAGTGTTTCACCCTATATTTACTTAGTTTTTTTTAGTTTAGCAATACACTGTAACAAGAGGATGAGAGAAATGTTTTTACCGTTGCTCTATTTTTCTCACAGAAATGCAGAAATTCTATCGGTACACTTTTCGTAAGAGCATCACAGTCGCGCAACCAGTGGCTTTTTTCGCTTTTTTTATGTCAAGACTTATTAAAGATTTAAATTTAATTAAAATTTTAAAATAAAAGTGACATATTTACTGGCTCTATTGTTCAGTTTTTTTTTTTAAGATACATGCTAACATAATAAAATGCTAACTCCATATACCGTAAAATTTTAAATGAATAAGAGTATTCTTCGTGATGGCAATAATTGTAATTTAGGAAGTTAGGGTGAAAATTTCGATAAATTTTCATCCTATGTTACAATCAAGCATTATGAGAACTCAGATTGGATTTTAAACCTTCGAAAGTTCCACTTGAGGTGACACATTAGGGTAGTTTCCTTCATCAAAGAAAACGATTGCGATTCGTTACCCACCATTAGTGTATTCATAATATATAAAAATTGTTTTGTTTTAGAAATCCCAGTTTAGACGAATGGCAATGGTCAGTTTTAACCGCGTTGAAAAAAGGCCAGATTGGCGCCCATGCCAATACACTCCAAGTGATGTCACAGGGACCTAGATTCTATACGAGTAGATAGGAGTTTTACATCGTCTGAGATTACCAATGCATGCATGAGGCACAGAGCTCAGGGAAACATGTCTTAATAATCACTTATTAAACTGGCTAAGGTCGGATAGTTTTCTTCGTTTGATAAGGCATTAATTATCCTTATTTAAGCCAAGCGCTACCTGCTAGCAGGGTTCTCTGCTACCTGCTAGCGTCCTGCATCGTATCAGCGCTCAAAGCCTCGCCCCCAGGTCACCTCACACGACGGTAGCGGGAACCAGAATGACGCCACACGGCGTTTTCCCGGCATTCATACTTAGCCGTCGCGTTTTCGCGCGCTTGAAAATTTTCACTTTTCATTTAATCGCCAAAAATAGATATCGTCATTTAAAAATCTAATAGAGTGAAATACGTACTCCAGGAGTAATAATCTTTCAATTAAGACAATAAAAAATAATAGGAAACCACCCTATTGTTAAAGTTGGTTTCTCGGAGAACCTATTCAAGCTAAAAAAAACTTGAATTAAGCTTTCCTGAGAGCCGTGATCATATAGTGGTTAGTACTCTGCATGGTTCACGGCAATTCATCTTGGAATGAGGTGTTGCGAGGTTTTTTTATTGATTGAATTATCTTTGGCACATAGGCTTTCAACGTAGCTAACCATTTAATTTTTAACTTTGATGGATATTTTTTTCCGATTGGCGATCAGTCGTTGTTCCCTGATGCTATTGTATTGTCGAGGTCTTTAAAATCATCTTTAAAATTTAAAAGATCCGAATTTCTCCGTTTTTCGATCCTTCATCTACTTCTCGAGTTATCGGCGACGAAAAAAAATCGACTTTTTCAACTCTTTCGCATGCAAGTTGATGAAGTCACGAGCTCGTTCCGACCGCATCGCCGCTGCTAAGGTACTCTACGGCCTCGCGTATATTCCTCCCATGATTATGGCCTGTATACTGCAATTTGGCGCACGGGCCCATGCGAAGTACCTGAGCCGCGAGCAAAGGAGGGGAGGGAAGGACCGACAAAAAACTGTATGGGAAAAACATACAGAATAGCGGCTAAAAAATAACTTTAGACCATTTCGTTATTTATGATTGGAGCACTTCGTGTTTTGTATTATTCTTCTTAGCTTTTTTAGTACTTTACAAATATGCTATTTAGATTGAGATATTATGAGAAAGTAAAAAAAGTTAATAATTCTATTAGAGGTGCTAGTTACTTTCGTCGGGGGGAGGATAGGGATGGGCGAACGGACCCGCCAGCTACCTGTGTCGGTCCCATACAGTTTTTTTATGCCGGTCCTTCCCTCCCCTCCTTTGCTTGCGGCTCAGGTACTTCGCGGGCCCGTGCGCCAACTTATGGTATACACAGTATAGCAATGGCTGTCTCTCCTATGAGCAGTTCATTCCTCCATTAATCTAATTAGAACCAGATTTTCCTGTTTACAAGATCTATTCTGTATCTTTTTGACTCCAGTAATGTTCCCGATCAGTAAAACGCGGTGAGCCGTCGCTCACTCCGAGGGTGTCTACTGGGAGAGCAGCTTGGAGGGTGGTGTAATCCTCCGCCACAGTACTGGGCAAGACACCGGTCAATAGGGGCAGCTATGATGCCTGAGGGCAAATGGGCCCAAGATATATAAAGTGGCGTTGTTCCGCTAGCACGGTGTACATAAGTTTTGGTGAGGTTCTCGTCATGTGCTCGATGCTAAAAGAGCTGCTCCTGAGTGACGGCACCTTCTTGAAGACCTCCGCAGCCAAGGTAATAACGTACCCAAACTCCCTATATCTCTAGTGGGTGCTTTCCATTCATTGACACACGTCGACACAAGTCGACTTGCGTCGCGGTTTTCGTGTTCCATTCGGTGTGTGTCGCCGACTGTTGTGACACAAGTCAACAAACGGTAACGCACAGGAATAGGAGAGTTATAAACAAATGCCTCGAGCCGACACAAGTCGACTCATGAGTCGCATGAATGGAAAGCACCCAGTCTAGTTGCCTTCCTTGAGCTGATCACAATTCGGGAGAGATTTATTAATGATCTTTCTTTTTTGTAAATGAATTATCGTTTTATTTAACCTTTTTAACGCCACCGCACTCCTCAGGCTTGCAGCCACGATTCAGGGGGTTAAAAATTCGTAGTACGCACGCATTCAGAACAAAGCTTATTCATCCAGATCAGATTGCGCAATCAGGGCCGGTCATCGAGTCCGTCACCTGCTGCTGCTGGTGCTCGGATCTCGACTGCCTTAATCGCTGATGACTTCTTCGAGCCCCGTTCTTCACCTTCGGGGGCCGCCATCGAGCCTCCAAAGACGATCGGCCTAATTAGCCGGCACACACAAAACTGCTTACTACATTGGTGATAGTTTTTCGGGTTCATTCCGCGTTGATTCGTATTTGTGGACGAGAGTTTCGGGCGCGTTCCAGCTCCCGTCTTCGGGTCTTTGGGTCGGGAGGACGGGAGGTGGAACGCGCCCGAAACTGTCGTCCGCAAAACATGAATCAACGCGGAATGAACCCGGAAAACTATCACCAATCAACTCACCGCGGAAGCCTCCGTAATAATTATGCTCGCTACATTACTCATCTATGGCAACAAAGAAATCAAAAGGACAGAATCTACAAAATTTTTAGGCGTAACTTCAGACAAAAAACTCATATGGAATCTTCAAATAAACAATGCAATAGGAAAAACTAAAGCCGCTGCAGCAGCTCTGGGGCCATTGCTCCAGAAAAAATCAAAATTATCGTTAAAAACAAAATGCCTCCTCTACAAGACGATGTTGAAACCGCTGCTATCATATGCTTCCCCAGTTTGGCTGATGGCCTCAAAAACGCATCTAACACGTATCCAAAAAACAGAAAATCTGCTTCTAAGGAAGATCGAGGGCGCCCCATGGTTCATAAGAAATAAGGATCTGCGGAAAGACCTCAAGGTTACCCCTATACTAAGTGAACTAAAAGCAAATATTCATGTATTCAAGAAATCTCTGACACGCACAGGAAACGAAAAAATAGTAGATCTCTGGGACTATACCCCGGACCCAGGCTCCAGACATCGTACGCCAATCTCGGCCCTAATCCCAAACCACATCCCTTCCCCATAATTAAAAAAAAAAACAATCAGAAATACTGAAAAGAAAATGACTATTTAAATAGCAGAAACCATATTTACAGAAATCCACTGGAGACAGCCAGAAGGCTGGGGCTAGTGATAATAATCAAAATAGAAATTCCGGCGAGGCGAGGCGATCCCACACAAAAACATTAGGAAAGAACTGTTCTCATATCTTCTATCAGTGCCTATCCCTCTAATTTTCGCCGTGAATTACCTAGCTTGAATAATCCAACGTCGTGAATTATCTGAGACCGTGGAAGACGCCTTTTTCTCTAGGAACCTGGATAGCTTGGTGGTCTGCGCAGTGACCCGGAAAGCCAAAGGTTATGGTTCCATTCCTGGTCCAGGGGAATTTTTGTCATGGCAATTTATATATATTTCTGACCTTTTAAAACCGCCCAATAAATTTAGGCTCCGTTTGAGCAGAGCGGCATTTTGACTCATCGGGTAGTAGGTAAGCGATTCCACTTCCTCACTAGAGGTCCATTTTGAGGCTCTGCTCTCCCGTCAGTCACAGATTGAAATATCTATGTAACCATTCATAAGAAATAAGAATAAAAGAATACATATTAGAAATACCAAACCCGTTTTCGCCTCGTCTCGCGGCAACACTAGTCCTCATATTACGGCTGCATCAATTGTCATGTGTCGGACATGTATGACGTTAATTTTGGCATTTCTGGCGACCAGAGATAAAATAATAATGAGAAAATAACTTGAATTTCATGGAGTTGAGGTAGTTAAACATGTGCCCTTGCAGACGATAACGTGGCTTGTTTTGTCAGTTCTAAAGGGATCAAATACTTATATCACATGGTTCAATGTGATTTTGTAACGCTGGAACTACGGATTCTCAAGTCCGCCGCTAGAATTGAATATCTACGCGCGCATTGAAATCAGGTTTCAAAATCGTCACTCGCGGCGCTGCCAGTCACCTATAGCAACTTTAACGAAAAAAATACTCGGAAGTAATATGAAACTGAGTCAATATATCATTCAACGCTTTCAAGACGATCATTGAATTTAAAAGACCACTTCCACCTCGGTTAATGACTAATAATGGATAATTCGATGGCTGAGGTCTAACAACACGTATCTCAAATTCGGCCGGTTTGAGACAGATATTTTAAACAAAGTGTAATAACATTAAAAAATAAAATACAAGCAAACAGCAACTTTTTTTCAAATGAATGCTTCATTTTCAGTTCTATGAGTTTTTAATTTCAGTGTGCAAGTAAAAGAAACTAATCGTTTTTTTGCTCTCCTGAAAAGTTGCTATTTTTGAGATAAGTGTTGTTAGAACTTAGCCATCGATATACTCTAAGGCAGGGGTCTCCAAAATACGGCCCGCGGGCCGGACCCAGCCCGCGAAGGGCTGTCATCCGGCCCGCGCACTCGTTTCAAGTAGCGCGCAATTCTCGCTCGTTTAACTCTGTGAGACGCCGCTAGGAGCATTGCAGCGCTGTACTACACGTCAAATTCGCCTTTAACTGTTGGTAAATAAGAAATACGACACCGTATACTTCAGTAGACGTTGGTATCGAATACTTCAGTCATCGGTAAATTTGCTATCCGGCTCGCGGGGCGATTTGGAACTTGGAGTGTGGCCCTCGTGGCCTAGTAAATTGGAGACCCCTGCTCTAAGGGAACCATAGAGTTATTAAAGGCTCTAAGAAGGGAACCACGATGGTGACCTGCGCCATCTAGCGGCAGATTCCTCCGTGCGAAGGTTTTCGATGCCACCTGGCGGCGGAACTCGCATATCTTATTTTGTAATTTCTTTAAACGCTTCCCCGAATTCCGTTCATGTTTTTTTAATCATTCTTCTGCCTGCGTCCCGTATTTATGAATATGTGTCCTTCCATCTCACCCGCATGTTGAACATAATGCTAGAGCGTTGAATGTTGGGTACACAAGGAGAGGAAAGAAGAGAAAGAATTCATTTAGGAAGGGGGACGGGGCAAAATCATTAACTTGGTGTACCATGTAATTTCATCATTATACGATAGAATAATGAAAGTAAAACTGTTTTAAGCCATTGATTTTTTTTGCAAAAATCAATTCTCAGAGAGTGATTTTTAAAGATGACGGAAAAAGTTATGAAAATTGTGGCATTTTTTAGTGTCCCCCCCCCCCCCCCCCAAAACATTCTGGTACCCCCCCCCCCCAGAAATTCCTTCGAACTTCCTCGAACTTCCTCCGAACTTATCCGCAGAACTTCTCCCGCCAAGAACTTTTCGCGCAAAGGTTTTTTCGCGCAAAGGATTTTTCGCGCAAAAGGCCTGTAGCAAAATCCTGTCTCTGAAAACCCTGCCTCTGGAAACTCAGCCTCTGGAATCAGCCTCTGAAACAGCCCCGAAACAACCCCGAACCAACCCCGAACCAACCTACCTGCAATGCAAGACTTATATAGGACTACTGCGGAGAAATACTTCTCCTTGGCAAGCAAGGGGAAATCGGTGCTAAGGCCTTAGTATTGCACTTGGAGTGAGAAGTTTTACCATTGTCCTATCACAAACTCTCTCTCCCTCCAACACCTCACCCCAGTATCTCCTTCCCCTCCATGTGTTCCAATGAACGATTCCTCTGATGTCTCAACCCAGAAGTTGAGGGGAAAATTCTGGGTGCTGGCTGTTGTCTAAAAACCAGGGAATGGTGTTTTGTGGAGCGGCCGTTTCTGCAGGGGCAGTGACGCATCAGTGGGCGGTTGTTGAATTCGCCTGGCTACCCCTCCACTCCCTGGAAGAAGCCCTCCCCTCAAATGCTGTCTCGCCTTGTATAGGCAAGCCCTCTTTCTGGTCGAGACCTGCTGGGAGTCACATGTCTTGTGAGCCATGAGATTTTTAGAGCAATTTTCTGCTGGTAATGTTTCCTTTGGGATCATGAATTTACTATCATTGTTTTCTGTAATACTTCTGATTTTTTGAATACTCTACTTTGAATAGATATCGTACGGTAATAACTCGTAAATTGTTTTTGGCTACCTTTTTCTTGTGAGCTGTTTTTCTGTTTGTGGAGTCTTACCCTGATCCAGCATGTGACCGACGGTTGGAGTATTTCCCTTGTCTGGACTTACGTGAAAAATCAACCAGATTTTACGACGTAACGTCACATTTTGGTAGCAGAGTTGAGGTTCGATTTCCTGTCCTTTCGTCGAGGTCTCCCGAGTGCTGGACAATGGTGACATTTCTCCACTATTTCTCCACTTTTTGCAGTTTCTGGTTGTTTCTTCTCTTAAAAGTGAGTTATTTTATGTTCCATTAAGTGCTTTTTGGTTCGTGTGGGATTACGTGACTAGTGTTGCCGACTTTTCCTCGTGGTCATATGCCATTTGACATTAATGTTCGTAATGCTCGTAATGTTCTTGATAATTTGGATAGCAGCTCGTTATTCTCGCACTATTTTTGGTGATTGGACTCTTCCAGCAGAGATAGATAGTTTTAAATCTCGCTCTTTCTCTCTCTTTTTCTCGTTGTCGTCACTTCACTTCTCAAAATGCCTGGAGGTAATACTGACAACCCGTACGAAAAAACTTATTTAACCACGGGCGAGGATCGTAAGGCCAGGGGTACGGCTAATGTGTCCGTAGGAAGTGAAGTTTCTAATAATGAACGGGAATCTTCTTTAGAAGTGGTTCCACCTCGCCCAACGCACGAGGAAAGCAGTGATTTTCACGTCTCTCACGAAATGTCTGCTTCTCAGACATTGCCAGTTTCTGAAGGGTTAGTGATTGTCAAACAATTACTCAGTGATTTTCCGCCATTTGAAGTGTCAAACAGTGAGAATTGGTTTAATTTCATGTTAAAAGTTAATGAAATCGTTTCTTTGTCCTTGGTTCCTCTGTCAACGTTATTGTACCTTGTAGTATCTAAACTACCTGCCAGCTCTCGTCATTTTTGGTTGTCTATGTTAAACTTGAATCTCGCATGGTCTCAAATCACAGAAAAAGTTTGGGCTAGAATTGTTAGTGACAGAGAGTTTGATCGTTTGATCACTACGAAAGTTAAAAGATTTCAGTTCCCTCGCGAAACGCCCCACGATTTCGTGTGTTCTGTGCGTAATGCCACTCAGGTGCTGGGTTTGCAGTATTCCGAGTCTTCTATTGTGCGACTCATTATTCAAGGGTTAAATCCTTTAACAAAATCTGCAATTATGTTCTCAAATCAGCCTAACACATTTGTAGAATTGGACTCTGTTATCACGCAGGCTTCTAAACATTTAATGGACTGTGCTGAATATTCCAACACTTTCCATCGTATCTCTAGGAATCCGTCTTCTGTTGCCTCTTCCAGTGCGCCTAGGGAAGTTTCTTTTCCTATTAATTGTTCTTACTGTCATAAACCTGGCCACAAAGTGAACGAGTGTCGCAAAAGACGACGCTTTACTCAGCCTGCCGTGAGTTTGATGAGCGTCCGTGACAAGTGTTCGACTCGATTGCCAATATTATCTATTAATCTTCATTCTATGCCATGCCAGGCTTTAATTGACACTGGGTGTTCAGTTTCACTGTGTGATGAAGATTTCTTTGCTTCTCTGAAATGTTGCCGGAGAAAGGTTATTCGTAAGAATGTTGACGTCGATTTAATCACTGTGTCGGGGCAGCCTTTTCATATTAATTCCTCTGTCTCACTCAAGGTTCAAATAGGCAAGTTTTCTTGGAACCACGTGTTTTATCTAGCTAAAATCCCGTTTCCCGTGTTACTGGGTGTGGATTTCATTTGTAATTCAAAGATGATTATTCGTCCGGCGAACGTCAGTTTTGAAATTGCCCCGAATTCTCTTTTTTCTTTTACGGACAATTGCGAAGCGTTTAAATCGGCGCCAGTTAGTAACTCATCCGAATCACATGTTCTGTCGTCCACTGAATTCACGCTGTGTGATAAGTTGAAGGGTTTATTGTCAAAGTATCCTGATGTGATTTCTCAAGAATTGGGGGTCACATCTGTTATGACCTACGAAATTGAACTGCTAGATTCTACTCCGATTCGATCCCATCCTTATTCATTGTCACCTCCAAAGGCAAATTTAATGAAGAAGCACATCCAATCTTTACTTGATAAGAAAGTGATTGAGGTTTCCAATTCAAACTGGTGTTCGCCAGCTTTTCTAGTGCCTAAAAAGGATGGATCTGAAAGATTAGTGGTTGATTACCGTAAGTTGAACAAAGTTGTTAAATCGGACGGTTATCCTACACCTTCTGTTGAACATGCATTCCAATATCTTGCTGATGCAAAATATTTTACTGTTCTTGATCTCAATTCTGCCTTTCATCAAATACCATTATCTGAGAATTCTAAGAAATTAACTGCTTTTGTGACGCCGTTCGGAGTGTACCAGTATAATAGATTGCCATTTGGTTTTGTAAATTCTCCTCAAATATTCACTCGTCTCATTAATGAAGTATTGGGCGATTTGAAATATTCATGTGTTTACCCATATATTGATGACTTGTGTATCTATTCCAAGTCTGCTGAAGACCATGTATCTCATGTTAATGCTGTCCTCAACAAACTACGCAGTGCCGGTTTGACGGTGTGCGAGGACAAGGTTAAGCTTGGTGTGGAATCACTCACTTTTCTGGGCCATCTCATCACAAATGGAACCTTGCAAGTTGATCCTGAGAGAGTGAGACCAATTGAACAATTCCCAGTTCCCAGAAATGTGAAGGAAGTGGCCAGATTCATTGGACTTTGTGGGTTTTACTGCAAGTTTATTCCAAGGTATTCTGAAATCTCTATGCCACTGAATCGCTTGAAACGTAAAAATGTTCCTTTTCAATGGACAGCCGTTGAAAATGAGGCTTTCTGCCAGTTGAAGAAAGCTCTCACCAATCCACCAGTGTTATCTTTCCCTCGATTTGACGAGGAATTTCATTTATTTGTCGATGCCAGTAATTTGGCGGTTGGTGCCGTTTTGAATCACAAAGTAAATGGTGATTTTGTCCCTGTGGCTTTCGCTAGTAAGGCACTCTTGGAACATGAACGTAAATTTTCTTCTTATGAATTGGAGTGTCACGCAATTCATTTTGGAATTCAAAAATTCAGTGTTTACTTACAAGTAAAACCATTTCACTTGTACACTGATAATGGTGCCTTGACATGGCTTTTCTCTCATCCTAAGCAGTTGGGCAAACTAGGCAGGATGGTTCTTAAATTATCCTCTTATAAATTCACTGTGCATCATGTTCGAGGAGCATCTAATTCTGTCGCAGATTGTCTTTCTCGCATTGAGCCATCCTCATCTACAAATAGTCATTTAGATGTGGAATCTAACACTCATAAGGAGTCAGCTGTTCCTTATTCTTGTGTGTTACATAAATTGCCTTTGTCATTTGTCGACATTCGAAAACACCAAGAAACTGATCTCGTTCTAAAGGATATTTTCAATCAGATTAATAATAATTCCTTGAACGACAAAAACTATTTTCTGAAGGGACAGCTATTATGTTATGGGAATTCTAAAATTAAGCGAGGAAGAGCTGTTTTGCCTACGGTCTTGAGGCCTATGATTTTTCAATATTTTCACTGCTCTAGTATGTCTGCTCACTTGGGCATGGCTAAAACTTATGATAAGATTAGCAGACACTTTTGGTGGAAGGATATGAAAAGAGAGGTTTATGACATGGTCAGAAAATGCCATCTGTGTCAAACTTGTAAACCCAGAAATGCTCCACCTCCTGGCATGCTATCGTCGCACAATCCTTCTGATGTTTGGGAAAGACTTTATATTGACTTTGTGGGTCCTTTACCTCTGACTAAAGGTGGACACCAATATGTACTTTCTCTTATTGATGGATTTTCTAAGTTTTGTTTTCTTGAGCCAGTTCGCAAGGCTACGGCCGGTTCGGTTGTTTCAATACTCACTCAAAGAGTGTTTCCAAAATTCGGTTTTCCAAAATTTTTGGTTTCTGATAATGCACAAGTTTTCAAATCTCATGCCATTAAGGAGATGTGTTTGCAACTGGGGGTTAAGCAAATTTTTGTTTCTCCATACTATCCCTGTTCTAATCAGGTAGAGAGATTGCATAGAAATCTAAAATCTGCACTTGCTATTTTGTGCAATAATGCTCACCATATGTGGGACTCTATGCTTGCTGACTTAAATTTTGCCTTGAACACTGCCTCTCATGAGAGCAGTGGTTATTCTCCTGCCAAAATAATTTTCGGCAGAGAACTAAAGCATCCTTTAATTAATCAGTGGGACATTCCAAAATCTTTATTCGAGAATGATCTCAGCGATAGTGACAGACAAGTTTTCCTGAATCATGTTATTGCTAATTTAAAAAAGGCCAGAAATAGGTATAAAGAATCCTATAATAAATCTCACTCCCAAATCACTTTCTGTGTGGGAGATCTTGTTCTCTGCAAAAACCATCCTATCAGTTCTAAAGGTGAACAGAAAATGGCAAAACTGGAACCTCTGTGGAATGGACCTTTCGTCCTTAAAAAGTATCTCTCTCCTGTAACAGTTATTCTGGAAGTTTCTCCTGGGAAAGAGAAAATTTGTCATGTTTCTCATTTAAAGGCATATCATGATGGCATTGGTAATTCCAGTAATTAAAAGGAGAGAAATATCATTGATTTTTTTTTATTCTTTTTTTTTTCAATGAATGCTAATGTTTGCTTTCTCAAATACTATTTGATGCTTGATTTCGGTGTTGAATTTCTCTTGATTCCTAATAATATTGTTTTGATTAATGAATAATAAGTCTATTTCTATGCTTGTAATTGAAATTGTTCTGAAATATTGTATTGTACTTGCTTATTCTCATCTGCTTAATTCACTCATGTAATTTAGTGTTGGTCTACTGTGATTGTGAGATGGGGTAAGGTGGAGGAATTATGGGTGCTTGGAGGGAGAGGACGGGAGATTAACTTGGGGGGAAATCCCCGAGATGGCTCGTTTCCAGATAAGCTGTGGAGGTGGCCCCAGTTATTAAGATTCAATTGTGTTTTGTGTCACCTTTCCTCCACCAAGACTTTATGGACATTCTCACAATTCTGGACAGTGATAAGTGTCGTGATTTTGCAGTGTTCGATATTCTATCGATGGCTGAGTGATTGAATTGATCAGCTGATCTTAAGACTGCCTACTGTGTTTTAGTGTGGTTTTGGCGTTGAGTTGCGACCTTCATCGCCCGACAAGTATGAACTTTCATCTTGTCGCAACCAGCATGTAGCTCTCATTTCTATTGTTAATTGAAGAGTGAAATTTAGAGTGATTTCTTTTGTTGATGCAATATGCAGTTCTCATTTTGTTAGCATCGCCTATGATTCTTTTTTGACTTGTTTAATTAATACTGAGAGATATATATACACATCTTGATTAAATTTAGTCAGTACTTGTTCAATAGCTGACATGAATACCATATGCCTTATAAATTGTTAATAATTATTGGAAAATCGAGGAATTTAGTGCAATCTATTGTCATTTACGTAATCTTGTTGAATTTTGGAGGATTCTTTATTGATAATTAATTATGGACTGATAATATTTACAAACATGGAGGGTTTAAATGGGAGAAATACTAATGCCAATGTATATTAATTAAGTGAGACACATATTATGCTGAATATTTTTGCTGGTATTTTGATAACTAATAATTATTTAGTGAATAACCGTATTTTTGAATAAACTTGTACTTAATGATTATATAATATGGGGTATATATTTTGTTGGTCGACCCTAACTTTCTCTTGGGTTGCAATATGAATTTTGGGTAGAAGTTAAAACCCATTTTTGTCAATCGTTGATTTTTGATAAGGTGGTTGAACCCAACTAATGGGACAACCCAGGGTTCTGATGAACCCAACTGCTTCACCAACCCAATCTTGCCCATTTACTAAGTGGTTGGTTATTGTATTGCTTTACTTGGTTTTAAAAAAAAACCACAAAATATCTCTGATGAGAAAAGGAACATTTGAGTTTGGTAAAGATATCCTGGTGTTATACCAATAAAAATCTTCCCAGTTCCTTCTGGTCGCTGATGATAATTATTTGTAATTTTGATTCACTGTTCACCGAAACAAGCATCACATTATGACATATTGATTATTAATTTCATTTTCTTGCTATGTAATACTAATTAATCTACTCTATATCAATTCAGCATATTTCTTGTCTCACTCTTGTAATTATGTCATGTTACTCACTTAAGAATTCTGTTGAATTCCAAACATCACTTCTGAGGTTATTATTTACAGAGTGATAAAAATGTATGTTCTTGTCAAAACTATTTTTGAGTGATATTTCTTGAATACTGTTACCTCAATCAATAAACTTTTCAATATTCAGTTCAATTCTAACCACTGAATAATGGTTTTTTGTAAATTCCATGGGGGGTTAAACAGTGGGGGTTCATCCAGTGAAAACCAGTGGACCTGTGATGCCTCGATAAGTTTTCTAGGCATTAATCAGTTCTTGGTGGACGTGTCTTGGTCCCCAAGTTCAAGCAATTTTTGTGGTCATTTTCCCACAGAGGATGTGGCATTTTTTAGTGTCCCCCCCCCCCCAAAAATTTCTGGTACCCCCCCCCCCCCCAGAAATTCCTTCGAACTTCCTCGAACTTCCTCCGAACTTATCCGCAGAACTTCTCCCGCCAAGAACTTTTCGCGCTAAGGTTTTTTCGCGCAAAGGATTTTTCGCGCAAAAGGCCTGTAGCAAAATCCTGTCTCTGGAAAATCCTGTCTCTGAAAACCCTGCCTCTGGAAACTCAGCCTCTGGAATCAGCCTCTGAAACAGCCCCGAAACAACCCCGAACCAACCCCGAACCAACCTACCTGCAATGCAAGACTTATATAGGACTACTGCGGAGAAATACTTCTCCTTGGCAAGCAAGGGGAAATCGGTGCTAAGGCCTTAGTATTGCACTTGGAGTGAGAAGTTTTACCATTGTCCTATCACAAACTCTCTCTCCCTCCAACACCTCACCCCAGTATCTCCTTCCCCTCCATGTGTTCCAATGAACGATTCCTCTGATGTCTCAACCCAGAAGTTGAGGGGAAAATTCTGGGTGCTGGCTGTTGTCTAAAAACCAGGGAATGGTGTTTTGTGGAGCGGCCGTTTCTGCAGGGGCAGTGACGCATCAGTGGGCGGTTGTTGAATTCGCCTGGCTACCCCTCCACTCCCTGGAAGAAGCCCTCCCCTCAAATGCTGTCTCGCCTTGTATAGGCAAGCCCTCTTTCTGGTCGAGACCTGCTGGGAGTCACATGTCTTGTGAGCCATGAGATTTTTAGAGCAATTTTCTGCTGGTAATGTTTCCTTTGGGATCATGAATTTACTATCATTGTTTTCTGTAATACTTCTGATTTTTTGAATACTCTACTTTGAATAGATATCGTACGGTAATAACTCGTAAATTGTTTTTGGCTACCTTTTTCTTGTGAGCTGTTTTTCTGTTTGTGGAGTCTTACCCTGATCCAGCATGTGACCGACGGTTGGAGTATTTCCCTTGTCTGGACTTACGTGAAAAATCAACCAGATTTTACGACGTAACGTCACAAAATGTTTGTTCTAGAATTAAATATGTGCACGTTTACTCTGAATCACTCAGTATTTAAACCAGAAAATTGTCCTCGTGATGTTATCAACGCGTTCGTGCAAATGAAAAATCTCCGGAAAATAAATATAGACAAACGGTGAACGATTCAAGTGCCCTTCACCGCTATCACTCGTTTTGTCGAGCGCAACGGTAGCCGAGCGCTCTCTCGCGTTCTACACTACGCTCCCGCTTTCTTTTTCGGCTATACGCATTTTTCCCGCGTTTGTGCGTGGTGGTGGAAAATGCGCATTCCGTTACTCTATTTTTTCCCCATTTTTTTCTCGTGTCAATTGTTCCTCATTACGTGCGCTTCCCTCTCTGCCGCCGCATTACATCAGCGCCGTGTCTCATTCGAAGTGCGTTCGTTCGCATTGGCATAATCATCGTGCAGCCCACACTCGCAAAAGGTTTACTCCCTCTCTTTGGCTTTTTGGCGTACCCCCCTCCCCTCCGATGCATTTTTCCTGCACGCGTGTCACTGTCCATTCCAACCTTCACGAGACATTCACTCCCGTTCCATCTACCCTTCCCAAACCTCACTCACCTTTCCGTTTCGTAGTTTTTTTTCCTCTGAGAGTACTTTTGACAGCAGCAGGAGCATCGCTAGTGAATGCAAGCGAAGGCCAAACCGAAAAAGCCCTCTCCAATTGCATCCGAGCGAGAGGCCTACCAATTCGCCCGGGCAAACACACGATAAAAATAAACATACAACCACGAACACAGATGTACATAATATCGACAGGATTGGGCTTTATGTAAACGAGGGTATCCGTAGTATAATAGATGTTGCACTTTTTCACAAAAGCTATTCACTACACAAAGTGTTTCAACACACAGAACCATCATCAGCTGCAAGACAGTGAAATCGTGCTAGAACACTGATATAATTAAGTATACATACTACCCCACTTCTTGAATTAAGTAGTATTTTTCCCGTGTCCTAGAATTGTTTTGCAACTGTTGAAGGCTCCGTGAGTCGAAATACGTTTTGTAATGAATGAATTTTGAGGATAAACGTGAGTTTCTCTATCACATGTATTCATATACATGCATATTGTATTCACATATTCTTAGGTATCAGTGATATTCATGTGTATTACAGATATTCAAATAGTCATACATATATTCAAATATTCATCGATTCCGATTATTTTGGTCACCACTACATGTTAGAGTCGTCCTTTTTGCATATAAAACACATCGGTTTTATTTTCTCCATGCCTACATTTTGCTCTACGGTTCATTTTCTACGGCTCTACAGTTTGCTACGGTTCAATTTCTGGAAACTCTGGAAACCGGTCTTTTAAATTCTCCCTCTCCTTAGAACGAATATAAACCTCGTATCTTATTCTCAATTTTCTTACAGCTTCATAAGTCATAAACGCACGTTCCCATGCGTGGAAGCTGATGGATGTGAGTATATCTTAAACCTATTATTAAAAAACGGAATAGTTGTT
Organism: Ischnura elegans; assembly: GCF_921293095.1. Classification (NCBI taxonomy): domain Eukaryota; kingdom Metazoa; phylum Arthropoda; class Insecta; order Odonata; family Coenagrionidae; genus Ischnura; species Ischnura elegans. Next base: position 24,358,028 of record NC_060252.1, read on the forward strand.
ATTCTTTTAGCATGTTCCATATTTAAAATTTGACTAATAAATGGCAGAGCAAAAATTCCGCCAACAAAGAAAAGTGTGTTCCTATTGCACCAGATTGGAACATCCCTCCTAGGAAAAAAATTACGAAAGAAACCAGAGCAAGAATATATTTCTAGATTGCCAATGAAAGGTGAGGTCATATCGCCATCTAACGTGCGGGACCCCGGTCAAGGCGAATGATTTTTTCTCTATGGAATTATCGCACAATTTTTGCATTGCAGGTGACTCCGTAACGTTTTTACCGCGGCTATTCCCGGTATTCTTAAATTCGCCATCTATCGATTTGCGGTATATTTTAAATACATTAAGCGTCGGTGAATAGATTTTCACGATCGTATCTATGCATTTTGAATTAAAAGCTTTTCTAAGAGTGCGATTAACTCTTGGTCCATAATCGCTTACTGTGAAAAACTATTCATGGACAATTTAAGGTAAGCATACTACTTTGGTATGCTACCGTATACGTATACTACATGACTACCGTAGTACGAGTACATCATTTCTAATCGCTGTAGCTGCACTTCAGATCTTGAGCCGTGACGCACGTTGCATCAGAATTCGATCGGAAACGAATCACGCACGCTCAAAATTCATCAGCTCTACACCTCTACATTAAAACTAAGCATGAAATGGATAAACTTGTATTTTGCTACCAGTGATGAGCCAACTCGAAAAAGACACCTTCCATGTTAGAGGTGTATCTATCTCACTAAGATTAGCGTCAGCTAGCAAGCAGGAGCCTTGTTCAAGAATCGGTTACTAATAAATATGCATATTAGGCATAAAAAGCGCAATGAGTTCCATGCTACGTCCAGTGACTATTATTCAGCTAATGACCACTAAATAGTTTAATAAGAATTCTACGAGGACGGTATTTGATCTTGAGCGCAATAAAAAATCTCAAGAGAGGGCTCAAGAATCGAATGTGCCGCAAAGTTTCCATCTGTAGTGGTAGCGACAAGTGTGCAAATTCGACTTTCGATTTGCCATCATAGTGTGCATTCGTGGTAGTCGTCATCATTTTTCATGGCTATAAAAACTAATACTCACGGTCTGACCGATGCCACGGGATACCATGGTCAGAATAAATTCTCTTTTCGTTCCATTCGGGCAGTCAACGTAAGAAAGGTATCGTGCTTCGGCAAATTGGTGGTAACAAGGCCTCATGAGAGCCGTGATCGTATAGTGGTCAGTACTCTGCGTTGTGGCCGCAGCAACCCAGGTTCGAATCCTGGTCACGGCAATACATATGTTTGGAGGGGGCATTTGTTTTTTTTTTATATAGCAACTTTTTTTTCTAAATGGCAATTTTGTTATATGTATATTTCGCATAACCCAGAAACTGGTTTTAGAGAATGGAAGATCCTTTTTAAAATTAATGAATATATGTATTATTGCTGTATTGAGATTATTATAAACAAAATTTGATTAGTTTTAATGGTAATATTCTACGAAACTAATTAAGATGTCGTCTGGCGCTACGGATAACGAAGGTTACTGGTTCGAATCTGGAAACATTCATAACTTTCTCCTTACAATTTTTTAAAATTCTTTCTAAAGATTTGTCTTGCACGTATTCCTTCGTTTTAGGCTTAGCTTTTTAGCACTTTATGAAGTGAACATTTTTGGTAGCCCTATAGTCCTCACTTTAATTAAATTTAATTTAGAAAATAATAAATTAAATGGAAAAAATCAGTTTAGAAACACGTTTTTATTCCAACTAAAGGGAAGAAAATATACCATTCTACTTTGCTTATGGTCCCACGTTTAATGTTACAGATAAAAGTCTACACATTTAAAACAAAAAATTTGCATCGAAATCAACGCCTAAAATCAGAGTCTCTTTGTAAATAGTCATTACAACGCACAATTACTACTAAAATCTCAAATATATGATGAAAAATTTAAATGCATCGCAGCACTGTCAAGTGTTAAACAATTGTGCACACGTTTTGGTGTTGGTCATGTAATACTTTATCTGTAAAATTTAAAACAAGTGATTTTAGGCAATACCAAGGTGGTTCATTATTTTCTTTTAAGTTCGAAGAAAATAAAAACATGGAAGTTTACATGAGTTTTTAATTAAATGTAAATCCCTCATCGTAGCTGATATTTTATCAGTTTATTCTGCGCAAGAGGTGGTGATTGCATAGAAAAATGTTTATTTTTGTTTAAGGTGAACGCTTTAAAATTACAATTTAAAAAAGTTTGAAAACTGTTTTCTTATCACATTTTTACCCAGAAAGGCATGTTTAGACATTTTGGTGGGGTCCAAAACTCCATTTCTCAAAAATGTCAGTTTTAGACTCTAGACTACGTGATACGTCGAGGACTTTTCAGACCGCTTGGAGCACTTTTACATTTGGCCAAATCGTGCAAATTTCACATTTCGTAAATTGCTATCTCAAAAACGGAGTGAGATAGGGTGTGACGTCATAGGATACAACTTGCTCGAAATTGCCCAACAGGTAATAGCAAATGATCGGTAGCTTCCATTTCGATCGGTTATGGCCGTAGAAAAATCTTTCTTGGAGAGGATTACGTGATTACGCAATTTTCGTTACTTAGAGGGATAAAATGTTTGCAGGAAAAAAATTCAAAAAACAATACCACATTCTTCAGAAAATTTGTTAAAATCGAAGAAAAATTACATGTAATAGTTTAATAACTTCCCTTACATCGGCGCATACCTAATAAAAATATCATCCGAGATACGCCTCATAGAACTCTCATTACTCTTCATGCCTCACAACAAATTTCAGCAGATGCCTGTAAAACTATCGGGAACACAGCCGTCATTTCAACACCTCACATTTTACACTCTCCACCTACCCGTTTTAATCAAGCTAAGTTTAGATATCACTGAAAACGCTATCATTAAGATACAAATGGCAGACAAAAATTGTAAGAACTAGCATAGTGACCAGACAAGGCCGCAGGCTTTTTCCGGAGGGGTCTGGAGGGGGGGGGGGGGGGGCTGATACACTCCAGCGAGCAAAAGCGAGTAAAGCACTGTATCAAAATAAGCTCCATTACTAATTGCATTTTTAGTTGCTATTGTGTCAAATAATTCGGTATTTTAGAGCAAAAAATTTATAAGGCGAAACCTTTTATCGATGAACAATATGAAAAACTATGGTTTCTGCATCTTCAACATGAAGCGCTTTTAACATGTACATATACGTTTTCTCATGAAAGGTGTTATTTAATGATAAAAATATAAAATTATTATTGGCTTGAGTGGTATTTTTGAGTATTGACCGGTACTGTTCCGACCCTGTTATTGGGACTCCTAAATCATTGCATATTAGAACACGCAGGAGTGCATTCAGTTACTCTATCGAATTATTTACATTGCTTTAAATCCTTTTCATATGAATTTTATTCCCTGGTACTTTTAATTTCATAGCTAAATTAATTCAAGAAAAAACAGAGCAGTTTCTTAGCTTTTTTCAATTTGAAAGGAAAACTTGAATCACTTAATTTGACATCTTGAAATTCGATCAATGGATTTTTTAAGCATTAAAATTAGTTCCAAATCATGAATTTGGACCTAAGTTACATTTGAAAAATATCATGAGGAAGTCTGATCACAGGTATTTGTGTACCACAAATGGATATAAAACACTTATCAAAACCAAGAGAGACTAAGTCGTATTGTGTCCCCTGCATCTCCTTATTGCATTAGTTTGAGTGAGTCTATGTCGGCGTCTTCACTGCACATCTTAAAATCTGTAATGGAATTGAAGACACTTTGACTTTTCCCCTCGAATAGATTTGTATATACGAAAATGATCTATTAATAGAAATTAATCGAAACAACAGCTGTAGCAGCCTCAAAATGTGCATAAAAACTATTCATCCCTAATTCCCGCCGGGAGGATTTCGTTAAGGACTTAAGGACTTCGTTTACCACCTTTATGAAGTTCATGGCTTCAATTGGAGAACTAATTTTTTCTGGAACTGAAACAACTCATGGTTTCCTAGTTATACCAATTTTATTAGTGCAGTTTGTCATTCATGAACAGCGTTGTAATAGTTTCTTCGATTTCATCCGATTTGACAAGATCAAAAACTAAGGAGTTATCTACGATTAACTACGGAAACGAAAAATAAATGGATTGACCAAAAAGTGTATCTCTCTGTACCATTGTTCAAGAATGTCGTAAATATTGATACACATTGCTTACAACTAGCCCACTTTTTTAAGCATGTCGATATGTTGTTCTAAAACACCAGAAATTCGTATTTCTCCAAGCGCCATAATCCATGGATGAAAAGTCACCCCTATTATTATATAAATTATATAAATAGAACCCATTTATGTTTCACACTTTAAATGAAATTTGGGAAAACATAGTTGGTGTTTTTTAAGTAGGTTTACCTCTTCACTTTCATTACCCATTTCTTAAAATTTTTTTGAATTCTGAATGACTATAAAATTAATTATTTTTTTAAATAAAAAAAGGCATCAGATTACACTCATTTTTAGCTAGAATATTGTAATGTTATAGAAGATTAGCGTTGAGGAGCCCACCGTACAGACTTGAAGCCAAGCACTGCATTTGGTTTAGGCAATGTATGACCACGTGTTGTCAAGAAAATACTCTGCGCACTGTTATTTTATTCAGCAGTTGGTGACTGAGATCGCTTCTCAGTGAATAGAGTATTTTCACTCGGTAGGATTACGGTTGAAATGTAACTGATTCGATAAAGTGCATCATAAAAAACATTACTTTCAATGAACAGCATTAATTGTAGCTTAATTTTTGTACTAATTAATATTTTATACGGATTGATTTCACATCGATATTTTGCAGACCAAAACGCTCAGCAATTGGTTCCTCGGTACCTATGTATTTGGAAAAATGCGTCGTAATGAATTTATGGAAGGAGAATAACTCCCTACAGCGTAACTATATCATTCGGGGAACCCAGTTAAAGGCAGTTGAATCCGTGAAATATCTAGGGGTTAGACTCAATAATGATCTATCGTGGAATAAACATATTCGAGAAATAACCGGTCAAGCTAATCGTAAAATGGGTTTTGTTAAAAGAATATTAGGAAAGTGCGACGACAAAGTGAGAGAAATTTGCTACTTTTCCCTCGTTAGACCACATTTGGAATACGCTGCCAGTGTTTGGGACCCTCATGAAAAAGGCTTAATAACAGAGTTAGAACGCGTGCAAAGAAGAGCTGCCAGGTATGTGAAAGGTCGTTACGATAGTCTTGTTAGTGTAACTGACCTCTTACATAAACTCGGATGGGAATCTCTGTCGGACCGTAGATTGAAAAATAGACTAAACCTTTTAGATAAATTCAAGAGCAGTGTCTTTTCTGACGAAGTTAACCATATCTTGCGGACGCCAACGTACTACGGAAGATCAGATCATATAAATAAAGTAAGAGAGATAGATTGCAGAACAGACAGATTCCGAATGTCATTTTTTCCACGATCAATAAGAGATTATAACGGCAGCAATAGAACGCGTAAATAGATTGCATGACTTGTAGTGTAGCCTACTAACCTATGTAAAACTTACTGCATGTTTCTGAATTTCTATTCTATATTCTATTTCTAACAGCATATAGTAGTATAGTTTGTTATTATACGGGACGTTTCTTGGACGGTGTGGTGTGCATGTGGGAGTCCAAATGCATGCTGCATGCTGGTGATTGATCACCCCCTGCCAAACACCCTAGAGGTGGCTCGCAGGGTATTATGTAGATGTAGATGTATGTGACACCATTCTGTTCTATCGGTTCTATGTCATCATCTGTGTGTGCGCTGTAGAGAAATTGTTAGATGTGATCGAAGTTGAGAAAAGTGCATAAAATGGAATCAGGTTTCGTGAAGGCTTCTTCAGCTTATCTTCCGAAGGTGGATGCTTTGATGATTGGCCATTTCCTTAGTGGCCACGCTGATTATGTTGGACCAGAGCGACGAGGAGTGAAACTAGCACGGTGAGTTGACTTAGACATTTACTTTTGTCTTTTATCCATCCAATAGTTATGTTTTAATGTTGCATTGGAGTTTTTCCGTTGTGTGGCGTCATTCATAATCAATCATAATGTACGGGAGACCTGATCAGAAGTTATGTAATGGAGACTGGAGTAAGAGTGTTTGTTATCGTAATTGGCCAAAATTGTCTGGAAGCAGGGTTCGAACGTTCCATCTTCATCTAAATACTACCCCCCAAGCCGCCTAAAAGACATGTGGCAGGGGGTGTTAGGACACCAGCCATTCGCATTCAAAAGGAAATGCTATAACGAAATTAAGACTGGCATTAATTAAAGTCGTTTATGCTTCGGAGGAAAAACGAATTCTCATATCTATCCGTTCGGCAAAATATCTCTCTTAATTTATCGCTCAGCCTTTCTTTGTATTTTATTCAGTTCGCGAATTAATCATTTCTGTACCGGATCCCATACGCTCGCTGCATATTCAAGGTGCGTGCGGACGAGTGCGAAATAGACCTGTCTTTTACTTTCTCGTCCGAAAATCTTCCCACAATACGCTTGACGAATCCTTATTTCTTCAGGGCTACGTTTACCCAAGCATAAATACCGGTGCGTTAGTTACCATTGGTATTTGTATCATTATTTCAAATATAGGCCTTAACTTAAATGAAAAATTGTTTCCCTACTATTATTATTTGACCTCTTTGCCATCGAGAAAATAATTCTTCGTGTTGATATGTGGCCCATAGTGACTGAATGTCACCCAAGTGAATCCTTTTTCATCATATAATTTTCGCAACTTTTGAGCTATTAAGGTATGACACCTAAGGGAAAAGAACGAGTTAAATTTAGGTTCAGTCCAAGTCCATACTAATTATAACCTTCATTTCTTTGACATAAGGCACTTTTATCGAAATATTGGTTCTACGTTAGAATTAATATAATTATAAGTAGAGTTCTAATTATCTCAAAGCTTATCCAGGTTAATTACTTAGGCCAATATTGATATGTCAGTCAGCTATGCATTTGTTTGAGTGAGGTTTATGAAAACATATGTGAGATACATTTTGAAATAATGTTGTTGAACATTCGTGCCGGGTGTTACTTTTGATGGAAATCAATTCTCAGGCTCGAAATTAAGTGTTTGATTGTTTATTGTAGATATGGTCAGACGATTACTTTTCGTTCATTCGGTATTCATGAGCTTCTCTTAGTATTTCTTAGAACAATTCGTAGGTAGGTTTGTCTCTTCTGCATTTCTTCACAGTATAAGCTAATAGGTTTTCAAGATACAAGTTTTTACTATATTTTGTTGCGACTCGCCACCAATTCACATCAGCATTTAACGGTGAACTTAGTGAATAATTATAGAAATGGACTACCTTATATTCCTCATACATGTATTTCTGCCTTCATTTTTTGTTTTTATTCGCGTTTCCTATTGAATCTTAAAATTGCGTTTGTTTATATGACCCATGTGATAAATACTTATATACGAGGTAATCTGTGATGTGATATCTCGAAAGAGGTATAGGTACTGCAACGAAGTTACTCCGTTTCCAAGAATAAGTTGTAATATTCCTAGGATCAGTACTGTTAAAGTGTCATTATTAACTTTTTCGTAATTAACTGTTTTATTCATAGGTTTTTATGTCTATTTTAGATCAGCAAGGAAGAGCTATGGAGATTCACCCATTGGCTATGTTCAAGTAAAGCGGGATGGTGGAAAATTCAGTGTTAAGGCCAAAATCACATCAGAACACAGACTAAAAGTGAATCCTTACACGGTTATTATCACATTAGATGGGGAAAAGGCCAACTGCCATGGTTGTGCAGCATCTATTGGTAAGTAAGGAGAGGTTAGACTGCCTGGTTAACGCTAACCATAAGATGATGCAGCCTCTACCTTTACCAAGAGGTGGCTGTGAGTTCTAGTTAGCTTCTGGGCCATAATTTAAGCTAAAAAGAACTTAAAGCCACTTCTAGGTGAAGTTTTAGGCAGCGTCGTCCAATGGTTAGCGCTAAATTGTGCGCCGATAGGAGCTGCTTGTGCCGTTTTTTGATTATTTGGGTGCTTGCTTTCACTAAAAATATGGAGATAAGTAAAGATGGTAGCCCTGAAGGTTATGAGGAATTACTGAAAGAGTACATTGTGTTCATAATATTCTAGCTGAAAAACCTGTTCATTTTCAATGGGAGAGGAAAGAGTACAAAATAAAATGATACTTCTTTCTTAACAGCATAGGCGGGTTTAGGAGGGGGGATATGGAAGACATGTGTATGGTATGACGCGAAAGTCAGAAAATTATTGAGGATACTGACAGCATTCCAAGCAAAGATGAAAATAATACGCACTGACTCATCCGCCATTGATTGATAATAAATTAGCTGATAATAATTGGTTAGTAATAAAAAAATTAAGCTGTGTTAAAGAAAAATGTATTTTTTTTAACTGTCGTTATTATACATGCCACTTACGAATATTTTCATCGCATCTATTGTAATTGATTGTAATATTCCTAGGATCAGTGCTGTTAAAGTGTCATTATTATTTTTTTCGTAATAAACTTATTCAAACTTAGACCGTACCTAAATGCCCCGGTCAACTTTAAGCACAGCGGTTGGCAAGGAGGCTTTTTCCTTTCTTCCCAATCACAAGGATCAGTAGGAGGGAAATCTGGTAGATCCTCAGATTCTTGGGTGTCATACATTTCTTCGATGGCCGCCACCATTTCCTTACCTACGTCGCCGCTTCTACACACTTACAGGCTGGATGGAAGGCCTATCTTGGCAAGAGAAAATGTGTGACAGAACACCTTTCCTCATGCGAAGATTGCAGCCCATCATCTTCCACTGCATAAAATGTTCAACATCAACTTCCAATTGTTAAGTATGAGACAAGTCCAAATTTTTTCTAAATATTTCAATAAAAGAGTTCGGTTTTGCAAATCGTCATTCAACAATAAGCTCCAAGATAATTCGTCCTGCATAATGCAAACAACATGGTCAAATATAAACGGGGTAAGCAACAAAAAGCTAGGAATACAGCCTGCAAATATTTCATTCGTCAATTCCAATGGCTTGGAAGGCAACCCAAATAAGGTAGCTGATATTTTTAACAACTACTTCATTGAAACACCTCATAGAATGTTACAAGCTTTAAAATAGCTAACAATTCTTCAACCATTTCCAATCATTATAATTTCCATTTCATCCATCCTGTTACCACACCGGAAAAATCTTCAAGGTGGAAAGTCCCTCCAAAATAAATTATCATCTGGATATGTTGGCATTTGAGATAAAATAATTAAGTAATCTATACCTTATATCACATCCGTACTTACCTACTTATTCAGCTGATCAATATCTGAAGGTATTTTTAAAAACACTAAAAATTAAGTAAAGCCCATTTACTTTTTTAAAAGGCAAAACATAATACTCTGGCAGTTTCAGACCCATTAGTTTTCTCTCAGATTTTTCAAAGATTCCTAAATAAGCTATGCAAAAGTGCCTTCTTGATTACTTAAATTAAAATACAGCACTTCTTCCCAATTTGGCTTTCTGCAGAATAAGTCAACCACAAATGCACTGTATGAGTTCTTAAATGACACTTAAAACAATATTTATTGCTATAATCATACTTTGGGGCTGTATATTGACCTAACGAAAGCCTTTGAGAAAGTATGACATAATCATCTTCTAGTATCTTTAACCAGCGATAGTATAATTGGACTTGCACGCACTTGGATGAAATCATATCCGATCAACAGAAATCAACACAACTTCCTCACTATGACACCAATACTATCATACTTCAAACTCTCTCATTTAGCTTAAAAACTGTGAAATAAAAGCGATGTCCCTCAACCCTCAATCCTTGGACCCTTAATATTTATTTTATAATAATTCCAAAGTACTTTAGGTGAAAACAAAATAAATGAAATCTCAGTGCATGAATACAGTCAAGACAATGATTGTGTATTTTTACATAATTTAGGAAAACATGTCAATACCCAGAATAAGAGTTACGTTGAAATGATCCTCACAGCATCGCAAATGAGTGGATCCTGTTCAGGGCTCGCTTTGCTGCGAGTAGCCATTTCCTCCTCAATACTGGATCTGTTGGTACGCTCACGAACGTCTTCTCTGGCGTTGATGTGCAAGTATTCGTGCACTTGGGAATGAAGCAGCATTTTTAAGGCTTCTTAGTTGCTATTCCCTCGTTTAGCGTTTGTTTCTCCATGCCGAAGAGATTAAACCGGTGACTTGACTAAATTAGGCACATATTACTTAAATGAACAACAGATGAAAGAATGACCACGTTATAATCGAAGCAGACTGAAATGTAAGATAGTAGATAAAGAACATGGTCAACTTTCTCTTGCCTTAAGGTGACCTTGGGGCGAGGGTATGTGCGCCGCTGCGATGCAGGCTGCTAGCACGTAGCAGAGTACCATGCTTGCAGGTAGCGCTTGGCTTAATTATTGATTATTAATACCTTATCAAACGAAGGAAACTTTCCGACCATAGGCAGTTTTAATAGGTGATTATTAAGACATGTTTCCCTGAGGTCTGTGCCTCATGCATGCATTGGTAATCTCAGGCGATGTAAAACTTCTATCTACTCGTATATAAACTAGGTCCCTGTGACGTCACGAGGAGTGGCATCGCATGGGCGCCAATCTGGCCTTTTTCAAATGCGGTTAAAATTGACCATTGCCATTCATCTAAACTGTGACTTCTAAAACAAAATAATTTGTATATTATGAATACACTAATGGTGGGTAATGGATCGCAATAAATGCCTTTCGTTTTCTTTGATGAAGAAAACTACCCTATTATTACCTGGGGTATTTCATCGTGTTGAGTTCACTGTCATATTGAAAACGTTTAAGGTCACTGGAGGAGTTATTAAAGAGTATCTGCCGTGGTATTATACGGAAAGAACACAATAATATAATAATCCCTAAGCTGACCTCTCATGCTAATATATAATACCTGCAGGCTTATAGATTATAAGAATGGTTTATCTCATCTGATTGGAAGTAGCTTGCTTGTCTCAAGATGTTGCACGCAGTACTAACATGACATTAAAATTATTCCCGGTGTCAGTAATTTCTTTCTAATGAGCAATATTTGCCTAAAATGGCTTTGGATGGGATATATGGCGATTACACGGGAAAACTAGGGAAATTTATTGATAGATACACGGTGGACACACTGTTATGATCATAACTTTTGTTAATACTTGTTTGGTGGTTGATATATTACAATCTTGATAATTCTTCTTCTTCTCGTGATGTTCTCCCCGTCGGCAGATCCCCCGCGCCAATGCTGTCTCTATTCCCTCCTGTCTCCATGCATCTCCTTAAAGTCTCCATACCTTCCAATTTTTACATTGTCGATAAATTTGAGCCTTCTCCTTCCTCTTCTTCTGATCCCTTCCACCGTTCCCTCCAAAGCTACTTTCAAAATTCCATTCCCTCTCATCAAATGTCCCAGCCAGTCACCCTTCCTTTGATTTATTTTGTCCATCAACGTTCTTTTCTCATCTATCCTATTTAACACGTGCTCATTCCTAACTCGATCCGTCCTCCGTATTCCCTCCATCTTCCTCCAAACCCACATCTCAAACGCCCCAATCCTGTCCCTGCCTCTCTTCCCCATCGTCCAAGTCTCACATCCATACATAAACACACTCCACAAATCTCTTCCTCAATTTTAATTCCAGTGCCTTGTTACACAAGGCTCTTTTCTTCTTGAAAACTTCTTTCGCCATTCCTATCCTTCTTTTTATTCCTCCTATACTCTTCCAGTCTTCAGTTATCAAAGTCCCCAAGTAGCTGTAGGTTCTCACATTCTGTATTTCACCTTCTTTTGTCTTCACCCTCAAACCATCTACATTTCGCACTTTTATTACTTTAGTCTTCTTAACGTTTAATTTCATAAACGTTATTATAATAATAATTTATTCACTCCTACATTTTGATTTTACAGCTGAATACAAGGTAACAAAAAGAAGGAGCCTTAGGTGGTATCCAAGGTCATAAGACCAGAATTGAGCCACCATCAAGTAACAAAAATGTATGCATATAAAGAAATCATAATGCAGTAAATAATACGTGAGTGTTTTAACCCTCTATGCCCCAATTTTTTACATGTGCATGTGCAGAGATCTGACAGAGAACGCCCTCAGGAGGGGAAAAAACAAACTAAAAGTAATACATGAGAGGGGATTGGGTAGGCTAAGTGTTACTTTGAAGTCACAATGGTATACAGAGGCCAAGAAATGAAAAAAATAACAAAAAGTGCATAAATACGGTATGTTACCTCAAAGTCACCCTGGGGCATAGAGGGTTAAAGAAATAACGGCAAAGTAAATGTTCAATTATTTCATGTGAGAAAAGCCATTCTTTGGCAAGTCTTAACATTTTATTTGATGATATATTTTTTTTTATTTTAGTGGGCAGTAAATGAAATTATTTTTGCCCCATATAAAGAAAACAACGTTTATATAATGTCAACCGTGGTCTGTTTGCTACTACACATGACTCAATCCTAAAGGCAACAAATTTGCGCAAAAAATAGCACAAAAGATATAATCTCTTATTTGGTTCAAGCCTCCAAAACCACATTTTAACTATTCCATACTTAAGACCCTATTTTTCCGATTACCCCAGTGTACCTTAAGACTGAATTCAGCATTTTAGAAAGATACATTGTTTCGTTATAATCACAGGAGCCCAAGTATAGAGCACGGTATATTATTGATGCAATAGGCTCCACCGCCACAACCTGGAAATATAGGGCATTGCCAAACTAGGCGCCTCGTATCAATGAATGAAACGAAAAAAATGGACGTTTAAAAAAAAAAGAAAGCGCCGCACGCGAGCGGAACGTCAGCTGTCACGTTTTTCTTTTGTTTTTTGATGGTTGCACGAGATGGCGGGAGTGCATCGGTCGTTTTGCAGCGCGTGGCGGAAGTTGATTGAGGCGTTGCCATGGATCCGTTGGTCTCTCGTGAGTCACGTCATGATTGACGCGCCCAAAAATGACGTAGAGTGACGTGTGAGTTAATGTTTTAGGCTACACCCTCTGACGGATAAAGAGAGAGAAAAAAAACTCTTAGGAATTGTGAAGGTCAGGTTTTTGTGACAGCGGAAACATTTTAGCTCACCAATGGGAGATTTTGTGTTTAAATTAAAGCACTGACGTCAAGTTTTGAAGTATTTTCGATGGTTACGTGTACCTTGGCCATATGAGGTTAGCACCAAGTGCACTTGTTCACCTAACAGAAAGGTCGTCAAATTGACGACCTCAAGCATGAAAATAAACCTCATTCCCTCACCATCACCTCTATCTAAGTGTCTGCTAAGTCAGCTAAGGAATTTAATACCATCGCCTGATTAAATTGAGGGTTCATGTTCATTTTACATATGTTTTTCTTTTAAACGATTTTAATTTTTCCTGGTGAATACTTCTGACGAATAATTCTCGGGTTCTCAGCCAGGTTAATGCTTTTATATAAGCCGACGTTTCGGGAGACGACTTGTCTCCCATCCTCAAGGCTGTGTAACTTTATGAAGTCCAATTTCATTTCGAAGTACAATTTCAGTGTGAAAATGGAATTCCATAAAGTAACACAGCCTTGAGGATGGGAGACAAGTCGTCTCCCGAAACGTCGGCTTATATAAAAGCATTAACCTGGCTGAGAACCCGAGAAATATACGTCAGATGTTTTTCTTTTCATTATTTGCCATTCATTGAAGCTGGCCGATAAAGTTACTTAATCGGTCTTCTTCATCTTAGAGTTTTCATGAGGCTTCACCTCATAATTACCCACTCTATCGATCTATTTAAATTCATCTTTCTTCCGTAACACCACATTTCGAATGTCTCCGCCCGTGATATCTCTGCTGCTGTAATCCTCCGCAGTAAGAAAACTAAATGTGAAAAGAGTTTTATGGTTCTGATGACTATTTTGCGGAAATTATGAAGAGGCATTGTTATTGTGCATCTTTTTTGTCAGTTTTCTGTCCGAATATTGGTTTGACGAAAATATTTGTTTTGACGGCTTATTTTTTAACGCCTAATTATTTCTTCTTCTTTCCATTCTTCGCCCCCTGCCTGCCTGCGTATCTCATCTGGTGCCTTCCCCTGCCATTCATCCCTTCCACTTGTCCGCTTACGATTATTTTCATCAGAGAACGTCGTGTATTATGAATTGATCTGTTAAATTATCCCTATTAAATTGTAAAATTGAGTTTCTTTCAGAAATAATGCGCTTCTTAAAAGTTTTATAACAAATATAGCAAAAAAAACTAGTGTTATAATCTTCAAACTATGTCTCTTTCTTGATAAAATTAACATTTGAACTAGTGAAGCAGTCTTGAAAATAGTAAAAGTACCTACTCCAGGAATTGAAATGGAAATCATTGAGTTATAACTCCATTCATAAAGTAGGACCTAGGTTTCAGGATAGCTGGCTATTACAAGTTAGTATCTGTTGCGTCCCTTAAGGCTGAATCACAGGATCATTTTTTTTCGTCGCAAAAATGATCACTATCGCGATCACTAGAGTAATCACTCGCAAAACGATCGTCGCCGGCAATTGTTTTTCACGATCGCGATGAGGATTCCCATCGCTATTTTTCATCACCGGTCGCTTTTTCCGTCGCTAAAACCGTCCCTAAAACCCCATATCAGCCAATCAGAACGCATTCCCGTTTATGGTGTGATTGCAGCGCAGCGTTTGGCAATTGTGGGAAAGACATAGATAAACAAACACGCTGTATATTTTCGTGATGCGGGTCCTATGACAACGAGCTGTGTTATCGGAAATGATGCGAAAAGCGACGGCGGGAGTGACCGTGTGATTCAGAAAAATGATCACTAGAGAGATCGCTTTTCGCGACTGAAATGATCGTGTGATTCAGGCTTTAACTTCACAAATAATTACACTCATTGTTTGGGGAAGTGGCGGGATTAATAAAAAGGAAGAATAGTTACGGACATGTTTGCTTTGGCGGGAGGGAACCTTCTCCATTGCTATCTATTTTCAAATTCCTCCCCTCACCCCAGCAATGAGAGAACGTATATTTATAAGGCCACCTCACAGTTCGTATCTGATGATGGCATGCTATGCTCAATCATCGGTTGTTGTCTTAAAATAAATTGTGGACTTACATCTGATGGTACTCTTATTTTGTATTGGTTTATGCTTTATTAGCTTTCAAGGCCGCTAAACACGGTGAATGATCTTGCGAATGATCATGCTGAATGATCATGCGAATCAAATCATTCGCCGTGTAGAACGGAATAATTCGCGAATGAACCGTCTTGCGCATGATCATTCAGTGTAAATTAGAACATGTTCTATTTTGCTCGCATGATCCTGTACATGATCACGTGATCATTCAGGGTGATCATTCGCATGATCATTCACCGTGTGTAGCGGCCTTCAGAGTAGCATGTTATAATCAGTCACAATCCTATATTTATATACCTATATTTGCTTACCTTACCCTTATCTATATTTGCTTTGCTTATCCTTACTTATATTTGCATTCATTAGCGGGGTAATGGGCGGAATAAAAAGAAAAACAAGTGTTAAGGAGATGGTATTCAGCGGGAAGGAAGCCTTCTCAGTTACTGTTTTTTTTTTCAAAATCCTCTTTCCCCCGACGATTAGTGAATATACAATTATTAGGCAAACTTACACTTAGTCCGTAATGATGGCACGATATGCTGATTACTCAGTTGCAGTATTCAAATACATTTTAGACTTATATTGTAGTACTTGTCGCTCATGGTGTTAGTATAATTTAATATTATTATAATTGAATATTTTGTACATCATGAAGCAGTTTCACAGAGTAACTCTTAGAGACGGTGTCGTACACTTTTGAAATGTGTGTGATTTCACCTCGATATTTGATTTCCAGCCTTCCCTGGGGCTCACCCTCTTGATGAAATGGTGAGCTAGAATCCGCTCGTACATCCTCCTACTTCAGGCCGTTCTTCTAGTGGAGTCGAGGCTCTGAGTTTCGTTTTTCGGTGGCAAAGGGGTCATTCCGAACATTTTAATCGGGTCGCGGATGAAATATGCAGGTCCAAAGCGACTCCGTCCCTCGATTGAAATAAAAAAGAACTCTCAATTCGCTCCCCCTCCTCTTACCCACCCTCTATCCATCGCGGTCCGTCACCTGGCAAACCGAAAGAGAATTGGTTGTCGCCCTGCGAGGCATCCGTCATGTCATCCCTGCTCTGCTCACGGAGAGTCAAAAACCAAGGAGCCGACCAGCATCACCGTGCGTGTCGCTTCCACCCCTTTTTCTCTTCATCCCTTTAACCTTTTTTTACCACTACTCGTCCGCAAAAAAATCATAGATGTGTCGTGTTACGGAACAGAGAATTACTCTGCACGCGAGAAGCAAGTTTACGAAAATATAGGCTGGTTTCTAGAATCAGTTAGCAGTAAATTATCCGTTGGGAGAACTAAGCTTATGCTTACAGTGCCTTAATGTCAATGTGTACGTTTGTAGAGAAGATAATCGCAATACATTTGAAAATATATTAGTTAATATTTTTAAGAGTGCCCTAAATCTATGAAGCTATTATTTCGTTGAATGTGTCCTTTTTCGTATTTTTTTTTACTATTAAGTGATCTGAAGGATTCTGAATTTTAGTTAAATGTTGAGAGGGCGTGTAACGCAGTTGTCAAAGAGCAATGATCGAGTATCGTCGAGATTATTTGAGTGATGCACATCAGACTCATGAGTTAAGATGTTATAGAACTTTCCAAGTCTACAAGGAAGGTTTGAAGTTTTTGAGCCAAGGAAAAATGCGTGAGTTTCGAGTCTGAGCCTCAGAATATTTAATAGAGTTCCAATAAAATGGTGGAAATCGTTCAGGTTGAGACAGCGAAAAAAATCTGCAATGGAAAAATCTGAAATAAATCTTAGTTCGCGAAGTCGTTTCGAAATTTGTCTCCTCACACCTTGTCACTTTCATAAAACTGGTTTGTTTCTCCTTATTCGGTCTTCGTTGAATATAATCAACCTTACTACTAGTGGCAATAGCTAAGGGGTTTGAAATATTTGCACCCTTGTTCTACACTTCTGTTTTGGCAGCCGAATTGTCATGAAAATTCGTACACTCCAATTGGTGCTCACCTTAACTGCAAGATGCACGATGATTACAAAAAATCAGGTGCTATAATTTCTACTCACTATGAAATGATAAAGATATCTATAAACTATAGCATTTATTACAGTACTGTGAATTAAAGTAACACATACCTATGTATGATCTTAGGTTTTCCCGGCGTATCAGCTGCAGAAAAGTTTCTCGGGTTTTCCACCGGTTGATGTAGTCCATGTCTCCCGACGTTTCGAGCGGCGACTTGCTGTTCATCAACAGCAAGTAGCTGCTCGAAACGTCGGGAAACATGGAAAACATCAACCGGCGGAAAACCCGAGAAACTTTTCTGTAACACAGACCTAGCTTGGAACTTAGTTCTGTTAGTATTGAAAGAAACTATAAGAATGCTCCTCTATAATAACATACTAAATGCAGACTCATAGGATTGCATTGTAACGTTTTCAATTACCCACTACTAACTTAAACAAATAATTTTATTACACTTCATAAACAAACTCTATAATTTGAAACTCGGGAGCAAAAAAACAACATCAAAAAGCCGCCATGACTATTACAATACCATTTGTACTACCCGTACTACCACTCACTGAGCCACTGCCATGAACTGCACCAGTGGGGATCTTGAGTTCTGCCGTATTCCTTTCCTCCGGTCTCTTTCCCTCTCGTAGACGCCTCCTTTTTCTCTGCGTCCTTTTCTTCTTTCTGCCGATCTTGCATTCTGCCGTATCTCTTCCTCCGCTCTCTCAATACACCACTACTCAGTATTAATGCTGAGCATTACTTATTTTGCTTGAATTCTAGAACATCCGACTAAATTTCCCACGAAGCGATTCCCATTAATTTTTTCGGTCAGGATTTTAACTCTAAAACAACTACATATAATGATGATCGATGCGTTCCGCGTACGGGAGGAGTTGAATCCAAGTTACAACTCGTCCGGTGCCTCCAAATACGGCCGACTCCGATGCATTACTTTAAATGCGCAGATTTCGTATGCGAAGATTATGTATTTTGAGGTTCAGAAAGTGTCGTAGTTAATTTAACTTATTCGCAGTTGAATCGGGATTTCCTAACATATTTATTATAAAGCGATACGGTGCAGGGATTCTGTTCTTCCAAGTGTCAATCTCATCTGATTTATATGAGCTGAGAAAATATTTTAAACGTGCGTTGTTTCCCATATTTTTGTATGGAGCGCAATTCTTAGAGGTCATTTATTTTAATGGAGCGTAATAGTTAAGGTCCTTCTCAAGATGGCCAGGCGTGTTATTTCTTGGCTTCACTATGGGAGGGGGCATATGCATCCGATTTTTAAGAATTCAGTGGAAGTATGTCACGCTTGAAGTACAACTCGCGATGAATAAGAGATTGCACCGCTGGATATGAAACAGTACGGCTTGTGCACAGGAACGTGGCTCTAGCGAAATTGAGCGGAGTTGGGGGGGATACCCTGGTTGTTGTCCGATGAACTATCGTGTTGTCATTGGCAACGCCCGTGTTTGACAGCGAAACTCGTTTTCTGGAAGAGCGATTCTGTATCGCAATAAATTTCTACCTGTCGAGAGGACGGCGAAATGGCAACTGTGATTAAATTCTTCGACTCTGCAGTCGCCCTTATGATTCACTTCGGGGGGAAGGGGGGGCTTTGAGGGTTGGGGGGGCCGACACTCCGTCGCCTCACCTCGTGTCCACGACCCCTGTCCCCCTCTACCATTGATTGTCGCGAAAAAACTGGACTTTTCTCACCCCCCGGCCGTTGAATCGAAATGAATCCGCCCGAAGACCTCTCTGACGATACTGGAAGCTCTTATATTTTTTCCGTCGTCCGTAGCTCGCACAAATCTCTCACACAAGCGACACGAAGGAGCGCCTGTCTACGGTGAACTCATAGTGATTTACTTCACGTTCCATTGCGGGCTGAAATCGAAAATTATGACCAGATTCCGAAAGAGCGATTTGTCAGGTTATGAATTGAAATAAAAAAAATCACTTGATAATAAGCTCGACACTGAAGCATATGAAATTTCCTCAGCAAATAAACCTTTCTGAGTAATAATAAAACTCCAAATTTAATTTATGAGCATATTAGAAGTTATTCAGGCATTTTTCCCGTGGAAATAAAGAAAAATTTCGAATATCTCACGCTTCAAAAATTCACTTCACATACTCGCAAATAATTGATATTTTTAGATTGAAACCTTCAGCTGCCTGATAGGGTTGACCGAGGATAGTACAATCTCGAGGGTATTTCGATCAAATTAACAAATACTGCCTCTCCAAAAATCCAGAATTAAACGATTGCATTGTTTAGGTTTGTCCCTAGAGGAATGCCTTATTGAGTGCAAGCCGACTTTATTAGAAGCTGTCATCATTAATAACTATTTCAATTTTGTTTTTGACCTTTTTTTATATCTTCAAATGAACTCTTGAGGGTTTAGTCACTTATAAAAAAAACGTATTTGCCTACTCTTCGGCAATTTAATTTCCATTTTTGAAGGCTTATTGTACGAACAATTGAGAGGTACAATAGATATCAAAGTTGACGAAGGTTAAAAACTAATTTTACAGCGCGAAAAATATCATTTAAAATGGGAAGATGGAAAAATATTAAAATAACAATAGGTTAAAGTGTTTAAATTGTATATTTTTTGCCCTTAAGGGGGATGAAACACGCATACGAAGTGCCTTTGCATGGTGGAGTCACAGTGAGACAGTTCGCGTCCCATTACGGGATGAAATCGAATAAAAATGACGAAATACCTTATTCGAATTTGTAACTTGAAAATTTACTATTTTACTCTCAAACAATTGGCATTCAATGAATGTGAAGTTAATTGTTAATGGCTGTTGCCGAAAATACCACAATTCCAAAAAAGGGCATTTTTTCGAAAATCATATCGATTAATTATCTGCTTAAACAGTTTTTTTGTTATAAAATTTATTTTTTAAAATTCATTTTACAGTTATGTGCGTGAACATACTTCATGGTTAAAAATCACTTCCTATGAAAAAATTTATGAAATAAGTTCACCGTAAACGGTTAAATATGTAACAATATATTAAGTTAACAAATGCTTCGTTAATTTAGGCTTTCAATGGGTATTCTGAAATAATAGGCTTGTTCCTCATTTGTGTTGTCGCTTGTGGTGACAGTGTGTAAAATAAAGAAACACATGTTTTTTTTCTTATTTCGATCGGTCGCTAACTTTTCGAGATGTTCGGGATTGAAAATCGACCGCCATACCCTATAACAGATAATAAATTTATGACGTCACCAACTCATGTCGAGCTCGTCCCCGCTACTCCTCAGCCCTGTGAGTTGGACTCGCGTGGTTTATTGCTGTCGCACAATCTTATTAGCGATTCTCACTCTCATTGAAACCTCTTCGTAAATTAATAAAAGAATCAGAGCTCTAGTGACGACACACTGCTCATAAAAAGCGGCAAATTTCATTTTTCCTCATTTTAAACTTGCAAAAGATTGTCTCAGTTTGGAGTATTGTATCTTTCCATCATAACTTATCATGCTCTTCCGTGTAACCAATTCAATGAATACATTTCTGGACCAAACCCGAGATGATACATTTATATTTATTCTTCGCCATTTTGCGACATTATATTCATTCGCGTATTCCAGCGTCATTACTTGTGGTATTTGATTGGAAGCGAGTCGATGGTTTTCATTCTTGAATATCGCACGATGAATCCACATTTCATCTCATGGCCTACTGAAAGATTGATTCAGGCTGACTGCATCCCAATTGGAAATATCGTAATCAGTCCATACATTCTTGGATAGTTCTTCCTCACCATAACAGAAAGTAATGACACTTCAGAAAGTAATGACCGTCTAATTATTTAAGTTTTGGGAAATTGGCAATTTGACTTCGAGGCGCACGAGTGGAAATTAATAGTATTTGTACCTGCTCTCCAATTCATTCAATTCGCTGTCGTCTAATTATCAAAATTCAGTCTGGAAACAAGAAAGAGTCATTCCGCGTGCGTCAGGTAATGAGAGAATTAATTCAAATTAATGCAAATACCATTCAATTGCCACCTTTACCTTCAGCTGTTCATTTGCGACGACATGGGAAGGTTTCTCAGGTGTAAAAGTTAGTCAATAAGTGTCAAGAGTGATCACAGGTAATATCTCTCCAAGATCAGTTGAAAGCAGTAATACCTCCATGGCAAAAGCGCTCAATGGCTGAGTGAAAATTTGATGAAACTTTATTGATGTAAAGATGAAAGGTTACTATACGATCTCACAATTTGTAAGTGTAAAAATTATAGACCAATAATAATTTACATGTTATTTAATAGAAAATTAATTAGAATGGTGACACATGAATTTCATCTAAAGAGTTTCTTTTGGCTACTAACCATCAACAAACTCCATGGTGGCATAAAAGTTTTCATTTACGTATTAAAATATAATATATTTTTATCATATTTCTTGATTTTGCAAATTTCCTAAAGTTGTTTTTTTACGTACTTTAAGCTAGTAATCTAAAATTTTATTGTTTTATAAATCATGGCATGGTTATTACCTATATTTTGGTGCGAAGGCCACAACGCCGTATGTTAAATACATGGATTCATTTGTATGTGTGTTGGTCACATTAGTAATGTTTCGCATTCACACGATTTGTGTTCTTCTTTTGTTTTGTTGTTATATTGACTCGATTATTCGATGTTTGTATTGCTATTTGTGGTTGTATTTTTGAGTCTGTGAAAGTGGTGGAATAAAAGGACGGCAATATTTTAATATCCTATTCTCCAAGAAAGGTGTTTACAAATATTTCGTTTAATCCCATCTGTGATACTCAGCAAGCTGTATCTATAGTCATCAGGAATTCTCGGGTTCTCAACCTGCGTATTGCCCGACGTTTCGGAAAACGACTTATCTCCTATTCTCAAGACGTATTGCTATCTAAATGTCTAATTTCACTCTCGTTTATTGCATCAATTTTCATTTGCCTGTGGATGTTAGGACAACAGCTCTTCGTATAAATAAACTAAAAACAGAATTTCGGTGTGGGTATATAATTATAGGAATTGTAGATAGTTATTGATTCTCATTACTACGGTAGCCTTTTGGGTTGAGCTCTCGACAGCTGCTCGAAGGGACCCGAGCTCAAAACCCGAACGAAGTCTGAGGACACACCGAAATCAAAAAACCCTTGAACTGCGAAGTGTCCAAGTGGAAGGCCCCTGCCACCCCTGAATGTTTGATATTCTCACGCCCAATGTGCACGCAGAGAGCTCTACCCGCACCTGTCCAACCCAACGATCAGGTTCAAACTCTGGGTGAGGGTATTCCGTGTAAAGAACGAATTATTTTACCTATCTCCTCGAAAATTTGCGTACGAGAGAAGTTCTTTTTTCAACACCAATCGCTCAGCATAAACGCCGTAAAAGCAACAGGCGGATATTGTGCACAGTAAGCAACTGCAGTCGGTCCTATCTAATACATTTTCGGCCATAAGATTTGAGTCTGAGCCGAGTAGCTGTCATATTAACTGTACTACTTCAATTAATTCTCACACCGATTCTAATGCCGATGAAAAAGAAGAATTTTAATCCAATTGTGGCTAAATATTGGGCATTTATCGATACCTCCACTGCAAAAACGCTCAACAATCGCTCACTGAATCAAATCCGCTCATCTAGTAGCCCAACAATCCGAATCCGCTCAGCTGGCAGTAGCTGGAACATATACGCTCACCTCCAAGCTTGGAGAATAAGAGGTGAGCGTTTATGCTCCGGACACTGCCAGCTGAGCGGATTCGTATTGTTGGGCTACTAGATGAGCGGATTTGATTCGGTGGGCTATTGTTGGAGGATTGGGTCATTTCATGACCACCTAAATACTCAAGGCCTTCGCACTGAACTTTCTCTTTTCTCTGACGTCACAGGATTGCGGCTGGCGAAAAAACCGGAATCATAGGCACATTCGAGACTCAAATCACCGATGGCGGCGCTGCAGGCGCTGGCAATATGGCCGACGCAGCGAGGTTAGTGTTATGACAATAGCAGAGGTGTAGTAGGAGCACAACTCTGTGGTAGGAAGTATCGTCGAGGCATCCTGCTGTATCAATTGAAATATGTCGAGGAAGATTTTTCTTGGTTATGAAGAGGTATATAGATACCTAGGGGCAACAACGAATAGCGGCTGTGCCACGGAGGGAGAGTGTATTTTAAATGCGGGACTTGTTAATTTCCGTTGGTTGCCTTAGCCAGCAAGGCGGTGAATTGAAAGTATTGGCTTTGGAAAGTACTGAATATTGGTAATGCATAACATAAAGTACTTACAACGTTATCACAATACTAACAAAATAACACTGGACGGCATGATTATCGGCCCTGACACCGTTCCTGCTGCTTCTACTGTAAAATGACCTCCTAAATCCGAATATGAACTCCGTTTTTCCCCATCACCCAGTTAAATAATATCAGTTAAAAAGTATTCTTTCTCCTTAAGAATGGAGTTGCACAAAGTATCAGCCTCTCAAATCAATTGTGTGTGTTGAAGTTGTCGTCATCTTCCCTCGGTATCTCTAGCAATCGCAGAGTCAACTCTTTCGGTGTTTTGGACAAGGATGATCCTTTTTTCCAAGTAGTTATAATTGTGCAAAACAGTAGAAGTTCAGCGTGGAGGTTTTCGGGGTTACTACCGCATAGATTCATCTCTGCAGACAAATCTGATCGCAAATCAATCTACAAAATCTATGCGGTAGTAACCCCGAAAACCTCCACGCTGAATCCTCACCACACCGCGAAAGCCTACACAAGGATTACAGTAGCAGTTGTTTCACTCCGGCTTTTTCCAAGCGAATGTCAGTATGTGGGCTTGAGTTGTGATCATTACCGTGATTAAATGTGTAATTATGTTACCATGTGTAAAAATCATCCTCATCGCTTCTGCTGTGTTTGCGGTGAATTGACTTAAACATCGCAGCAATAACCTCTTCTTTTAATTTTTAAAACTGCTTATAAATTTTACTTTGGCTGCCAAGTTGGCGGTCAGGGGTAGGATTAAGCTCCAAGTGTTTGTTGCACCACTTGTTACAGTAATTTAACCAAATACTTGGTCAAACCACTGTAGCATATGGCACGTAGTTTCGCGTAAATGAATGGCAATCTCTTAGAAAGGGCATAAAAATCTTTTCCTATGGGGCTAGACAGTCAGCACTGAAATTACTTTTTATGGAAGGTAAAGGCTTGGTTTTTTTCTGTAATTAAATGCATTGTTGATAGAAATACTGCTGCTTTCTTTGTGAATACAACAGCCGCGCCCGTGAAAAACATTACATAGTACGGAATTGGCCTCTGCGAGAAAGCTTTACTCATGGTTATAAAAATGTTGCTTATGTTGCCCTGGTTTCGACAGAAAATATTCACTTGCCACCATTGCACATCAAATTAAGACAGATGAAATACTTTGTGAAGGCAAACGAAAAGACAGGAGCTGAATTTCAATTTTTAACTTAATTTCCTCGTCTTACAATTAGTGAGGCTAAAGCCAAGGAAGGAACTCGTGGACCCCCAGATTAGGAAACTTTTCCAAGATTCGACGTACATGAAACACCTGAATTATAAATAAAATCGAGCTTGGCTTGGATTCTGAAACGTGTGTTAGCTGTGAGAATGAGCTGAGAAACGTGTGAATTGCTGTCAGCGTATTAGGCCATCGGGTTTAACGTGTCACTAAAAATGCATTTCCTTCATTCACACCTGGATCTTTTCATAGAATATTTAGGAGCAGTTTCAGATAAACACAGGGAATGTTTCCATGAAGACATCACCAAATTTGTGAGGAGATTTTCAGGGAAATTGAATGCGGGCATGTTGATATATAAGGCTTACTGCTGTTTTTGCATGAGAAACTTCTACCTCACTTCACACTGGTTATTTTTCTCTTTGTTGATGCGCGTGTGGTATTGAGGGCGCCAGCATGGTAGCGTACCTTCTCAACTGTTGGCACACATTTTCATTATTTTTTCTATGCCGTGTACCTAAATATTTTTATTATTGCTGATATAATCTGTTAATATGTATATTTTTATATCATTGTAGGATATTTGGGGTATGGGAAAATAAAATGGGAGCTGAAAAATGAAGAAAATAAGTGAAAAAATTGCGAAAAAAGGAAAGGTTGATCATTTTAATGGGTTTTTTAAATCATTAACGGAAACCAATCCCCCCAAATCTAAAACCTTACCATTATTTATCATGTTTTAGAACTTACCTCTTAAAAACCTAATAAGAAGTATAAATTCTAATATAATCCTTTTCATTCCTCCAAGACGTATCAAAGTGATGAAAATTAGAGTGGGGGCTTCCCCTTGAAAATGGTGGGTGATGGAGGAAAGCGGATGTCATGTTCGGATTCAGGAAGTCATTTTGCATAATAATTAGCAGGAATGGTATCAGGGCTCAACAAAATTGTCTTTGCCGTCCAGTGTAATTCGAGAAAACTCAACATACCCAACAATGCCAAAGATTTCTCAACGTGGTTTCCCATCGTCGGGGTTTACCGTCAAGGGGAATGATGGATTGCAGTGATCAAAATCAATTAAAAGACCTCACACACATATATATATATAAATGCATAAAATACATTACTTACGAAGTTATCGAAGCTTAACACTAACAATTTATCCAGAGAAAACTGAATATACCCTACAATGCCCATGATTTCGCAACGTGGTTTCTATATTACCAACGTCACAGTTGAGTGACGAATTGTAGCAATGAAAACCAACTTAAAAGCCTCGAACACATTATCAATGGATAAAATATATTGCTTACGACGTAATGATAGCTTCATGTCAACAAAATAACTACAGAAATCAGAGAATACCGAACAATACCAATGCTTGATCAAAGTGGGTTCCTGCGGTAAATGCCTAGCCACCTATGGTTCCCTCGGAGCTCTACTTTCGAATTCGGCCGATAGTTGGCGTCTTCCTTGTCTGGATTCTCGATATTCGACAGAGCACAAGTGAGTATCGTCAGTTGCGATCCTTGTTGTTGTAGTGTGAGCAAGCGATTTGAGTTTTCAAGCCTTTATTGTGGTGAAGTTATCGATTTGCTGTGTTTAAAAAGTTTTCAGTACAGTAGGCAAGTGTTGTGTACATCAATATAGTTGTAGTTACGACGGGAGAGAGATAGTGAGTGTTTTCCAGTTTCCCAAGGAAGGACTGAGAAGGAGGTGGATGAATACCATCCCAAGGAAGGATTATCAACCTTCAAAGCACTCAAGAGTAAGTATTTATTTTTCCCTATTAAAATTAAGCATAGTAAGGTGAATATTTTCTAATAATTGAATTAAATATTTTATACTAGAGGAGTTAAACGTGAGGTAATTGCTGCCATATCGATACATGCATTCTCTTCTCATAAACTTTTTGGGGTTAAATTCTTTCTGGGCTTGATCTTATATTGTTACATGTGCACCGAATAAAGTTATAATATCAACTATGTAGCATCAGGGATTGTACGAATAGAAAGCAGTGAAACGTTTGAGTTAGGAATTGGTCATCTGTTGGTCTCAATTAATTATTGCAGCTTCCTGAACTTATCCTTCGTGAATTCAAAGATTAATTTTTACATTGATCGTCAAAACGATGGTCACATTGGCCATGTCCTACTGCATTTGTTGCTGTTCTATTTGCAAGAGAAGGATTTTAAAAGTTGTGAATTTTAATAAATTTTAGTCGTTCAAAATCATGGATTAGAATCATTACTATACGCCGAGAAATATTTCCAGCATCATAAAAGTACCGTTGTGATTAAGGTAAGGTTATTTATTTGATCGCATTGATAGGTGTTAATGTATTTTCAATTTATTAACCGATATTTTCCAGAAAAATAGCTGCGAAAGCAATCCGTGAAGTAAGCTGCTACTCTATAAGGCGGGTGTATAGGTTATTTGTTTGCTTTTTATTTAGTCTTCGCTTCTTTTTTTCTTCATCATATGGATCCTCAAATGTGAATCATCTAACCTTGTCATACTCTTCTTTATTTCAATGGCTTGGAATTATTCGCTCTCTCTCTCCCTCTATCAGAATCTACTGTTTCAGCTATGTCTACGTCAATTTCTTGTATCTCAAAGTAAAAAAAAGCTTCGGAAATACTATTCATATTAAATTATCATCAAAATTATATAAAATTTCCTTATTCTTGTCCCGTATTCGTAATCCCGTTCATTAGCAAGTGGTTGGCTTTGCGCTATTTACTGATAAAGTTATATTATGTATTAAAGGGTATTTAATCTGTTCTAACCACATTCCATTATCATCTCGATCCTGCGTATGATGACTGGTGCTCATTCATTACTAAATGCTACTCCTGAAGAATTGTCAATAGTAATTAAATATGTCATCAAAATACATATCGTGATCAATTTGCTACTATTTTTTAAATTTTATATTTGTGGCTTCACATTTTTTTCTTCGCTATCTTGATCCTCAAATGACATCTTGCCATCCACTTTCTTATTTCTATTAGAAATGCAAATTCCTCTCATTCACAGATTTTCAGGTTTTAGGTCCCAAAACATTTATCCTTTCACATAACTTAAAATCGTCATTTTTCCTTTGTCCAATTAATGTCTCTCGAATTTGGATGTATGCCCCACATCCACATACTCTTGCATCTTTCACATCTGGCTTCATTTCTGTTTTCTCACATCCGATTTCATTTATTGGGTTTTCTTATCTTTGCCTATATTGGGACTTGTGCTCGTAAAATATGCGCAACCAAGCATATCATCAGAATTTTTTTCATTCCAACCTCCATTTTATCAGCAATTTTCTTCCCTCACCAATTAATGTTTTATTTCATTCATTAGTGTGAGTCCTTCGGTGATTGCTCGCCATAGGGTTGCATTGAGCGGCGAATGGTATCAATTCCATTTTCTCAAAACTGTCGTTTCCAATGACTTAATTGATGTATGCTCTTTGTTCTCCCTATTCTTAAGAGGCTGCATAAATAGTCAAAAATGAGAAAGAGGGTGCTTTTACTTTTTTGGTAGTCATGATGACTGTCTATTGTGACCCCTAGTAACAAGGATGGATACTTGCCGGTCCAATAAGTTAGTAATTTGTTCAGAATATTTACCTTATTTTATGACAGCATCACGAATCTTTCAATTTATTTCTCTGATATCCATTGCTCAGCCAGAAAGCTTAGAAATTTGTTATTCTTACAGTGCTCATAAGTGTCAAAAACTAACAAGATAATCTTTTTTCCAGGGTTGCCATTAAGATGAAATCCTTTGGGAGGCACGACAGGAACTTAACTCATTCGATAAAGTGTTAACTTTGGCAGATAAAACTGATCACATAAACTACTGTTCAAAGATTTGTAAGCTTCTTGATGACATTAAAATAAATGCTAAAAACAATAAAAAATTTAATGACTTTTTTCTATCCAACTGCAATTACTTCATAAGAAGAAAGAGGCACTGAGATACAACTTAGGTGCTGTTAAATCTGATCAATGATTGTTTTCACCCTGATAGATATCAGGCAATTTCCCAAACCCTTCTCGAGTGCTTGTGAATGGGCTGAGTTTAGGGGTATTCACTCTGAAAATTTCACAGACAAGCAAGTGACATTTGGTTTCTTGGTGTCCTCTCTGCTGGTGGTGAGAAATGGAGGTAAATGTTTCACACATTTTTAAATGATTTGGGTAGCAAATGGTCTAGTGTTGTCTGGCTCTGTGGGGCGTTAAATCTGATTAATGATTGGTTTCACTCTGATAGATATTCCTAACCCCTTCTAGAGTGCGTCTGAATGTAATGAGTTTAGGGGTTCTTATTCTGAAAATTTCACAAGCCTGTGACAGTTGTGTTCTGTGTATCCTTTACGCAGAACCTGTTCAATAATTCGTTCGATACTGAACAATGTGATTAAACGAGGTATTTTTTGACCCATTTAAAATCATTAGCGCAGGAAGTAGTCTATATATTATCTCTTTTGGTTTCGTTAAACAGACCTCATTGTTTTTCTCCGTCGCGATTCTTCCGTACCCTTAATCAACAGATTTTCATCCGTTTTCGAGGTTGGGAAAATTTAAAATGATATTTTAATATCCATAAAAAATCTTACGGTTTCTTAGTGCTAGCCTTGATACCGAGATTAATGCTTTATTTTCCCTTTTCTAATGTTTTTCGTTAACGGTATGGTCATGGATATTAACTTCATAAACAATATCTAGAACTTCATTCTTCTCGTCATTTGGCAAGAATCCCGCTATCGTCTTCATTCGTAAGTTTCATTTTGGTGAATGACTGTAGCGCTAATAGTGCAGTTGAAGTACTTAAATCACTTCTTTAGTCTCTAGTTTAGAGCCGTCAGGTACAGAAATATAGTCTTCCAATACATTAATAATGATCATTGACAATTATTCCGCGCATTGATAATTATTTTGAGGCGAATATGATATTGGAGGATAACTCAAACAAATAATCCAATAGATAAGTGAAGGCATTGTACCGTGCATTTGCCAAAAGATTCATTCCGTGTTTATTCTTGAAGCGTTTCGCAATGTTTTCCACCGGCGCCTACCCTCCCAGTCCTCTGGTACGGGATCAGGGTTCCGTGGTCGTTCTCCGGCCGTCCGTCAGCCCCAAAGCTGTGACGTCACAACTCAGTGCGGAGGCCTTGAGTATCTAGGTGGTCATGGTCATTTCCACACACAAAACGTAGTATTTGGAAAACGAAAACTATTTATTGGTTCGTACAATACAGCGAAAATATACGATTGCCATTCAGCGCGATGGTAAAGGCGTCCTTCTTAGAAGGAAGATCAGGCGAGACTGTCATGGCGCTGCTCTGTAGTGACGTAGGTCGTCGCGCCTGCCACCTAGCGGTGGCGTCAGTGAGGCAGCAGAAGAGCGTTTTTGCAGTGGAGGTATCGTTATTCAATATGGCACGCAGGAAACAAAACAGCAATCACAGCAATGAATGTAGAAAAAAACACCGAAAAAAGCAGGAACTAATATTGAACAATGGAAGGGTTATGTCTAGCGTTGGTGAAGCAGGGGTGTTCATTCACCCTGAGGGTTTCGTGTAGCAGAGGACGGCAAAAAATGAAACTGATGGTCGAAGCATCACGAAGATCACGAAGATGGCGATGGCGGTGATCCATTTAAAAGATAAAAAAAGTTAAATGCTGACTTCTGGAATCGCTCCGATGAATGGCAACGGCCATCCTCACAGCCCTTGTGAATTTTGGTTTCGCATCGCTTAGGGGAAATAATTTCTTCTCTACTTCCTTGCAAGAAAATTAAATCAATTATTGACTTACTTTTGATCTCTTTTCAAAAATAAATTTAAATCAAACAATCTTTAATTATACTATTTGACTGTGTTAGTCAATTAAATCAATATTTCAGCTTCTGGCATAGCCTTACCCATTGAATCCCGTTGCATCCACTGTCGAACTGCTTCAATTGGCAAATATGTAGATTGAATCAAGCAAGACGACCTTAGTCGATCCGTGCTCTCTTTTCAGTAGACGTACGCACTTACGAGTCGAGCCCAATAGTCGACAGCCGTAGCATTCAACGTAGACGAGTAAACTCAGACTTAAAACCTGAGTCACACGGTCATTTTTTCTCATACCTTTCGAGGGACAGCTCCAGCGATCGTTCCAATGATCGCGGAAAATAATAATCGTTTCACGCGATCATTTTCCGTGATTGCTCCACATGGATGGAAATCATATCTATTTTTTTCCAGCACGCGGTCCGTCCCTTTCTCCGTCGCTAAAACCATCGCAGGAGGTTATTTCAGCCAAGCCAATCAGGACTCACGGCCGCAAACAGCGATTGTGACGCCACACTTTTAATTGAATGGCCGTTTCAAATACGGAAAGTGACGGAATGAGCGACGGAAAAAGGAACGTTGGGAATGACCGAGAGATTCATAAAATGATAGTTCAAGGGATCACTCTTTTTTGTCACTGAAAACCTATCGCTTCTGGTTTTGAGAGAAAAATTAGTGCAATGGATTAGAGGATTAATAAATTTTTACGATCCGACATTGATAATAAACTGTCCTTATAATTCTTTTTGCTTCGGGATCGGTTTCTGCGTTCAGATGTTAGAGCTTCTCAAATTTGAGCGAATCTAGTTGTATTTATTTCCACTCCACCGAAAACAGCATGATTGAAAAATGAATTACAAATTGAGTGATGAAAATGATTTTTACGCGAAAATAACGAATATTTTTTTAGAAAAAAATCATCTCAGAAATGAACACTTTAGGACATTTAATTTTGATAGTAAGACGACAGTGAATTGAATGAATTTGAGAGCAGGTAAAAATACTATTAATTTCCACACGTGCGCCTCGAAGTCAAATCACTCTTGAGTGATGAAAAAGAGATCGTGTAAACTCAGCTCTAACATGAGTAAGTCTACGAGATCCGCATCCTTCCTTCCCTCTCCATATAATACTATATATATGTATCTCTTGTGGGAATCCGCGAGAGGGCTCCACATCCGTCAAATCCCGCTCCTTTCGGCACCTCATCTGCACCCAAAGGGGGAAAATCCCTATCTGACGACGACCGGGGCGAAAACCTCCCCCTCCCTCGTATCCAGGGGAACTACTTACTGCCGCTGAAATAACGGTGGCGGCGGGGTAAAGTAACCATGCCCTGGGTATGTTACCCATATCCAGAGCATGGTTATTTGGGTACGATAAAACTGTTAAAATTTTAATAATCCTGATGTAAAAGGCCGCATAGAGCTGTTTTAGGTGGTGTGGAAATATATAAAACTATATCCCCCGAATTTGAGAAGCTCTAACGTCCGAATGCAGAAGCTGATCCCAAAGCAAAAAGAATTATAAGAAGGACAGTTTATATCTTGTCGGATCGTATAAAGGGTCTAGCCGGTTAAGATGGTGAAAAGTGCCCCCGATATTTTGAAAAATAAAAAATATACACTTAAAGTGCGTCCAAAATTATGCGTTTTATCAAAATTTCAGGTCTCAACAATGGAAAATAATCCCAGAAAAAATTGAAACACGATTTTTAGTTTTTTAACCATATCTCCAGTTTTTATTTATGTAAACTCATTTTCTTGATTTTAAATTGTGTATGTATACCTAGTGATCCCTTGAACTATCATTTTATGAATCACTCAGTCATTCCCAACGTCCCTTTTTCCGTCGCTCATTCCGTCACTTTCCGTATTTGAAACTGCCATTCAATTAATAGCGTGGCGTCACAATCGCTGTTTACGGCCGTGAGTCCTGATTGGCTGAAATAAGGTACCAGCGATGGTTTTAGCGACGGAGAAAGGGACGAACTGAGTGCTGGAAAAAAAGAGATATCATTTCCATCCATATGGAGCAATCACGGAAAATGATCGCGTGAAACGATTATTATTTTCCGCAATCATTGGAGCGATCCCTGGAGCTGTCCCTCGAAAGGGATGGAAAAAATGACCGTGTGGCTCAGGTTTTAAGTCTGAGTTTACTCGTCCACGTTGACAGCTATGGTTGTCGACTGTTGGGCTCGACTCGTAAGTGCGAACGTCGACAGAAAAGAGACCGGCTAGACCCTTTATTACCCCTCTACAACATAGAGTTTCTTGCAATTATGTTCTCTCAAAGCAATGTCCGTTTTCTGAGTGTAAAATTATACAGCCCTACCGTATTCTTGGTACAATTTTTTCCCTTATATTTTGTTCCATTTGCTATCAATTTAAATGTGGGAAATCTTGATCCATATGTTCGCAATTGGAAGAAAAACTTTGGCATGATTGAAAAATGAATTTGAGATTGAATAGTGACAATAATTGCGCGCGAAAAAAATGAGTACTTTTTAAAAAAAAGTCATCTCAAGAAATGTATAAAGAGTTCAGGAATTTCTTACGTATGTCATTAAACGTAGAAATGAACACTTTAGGACCCCCGGAATATGACTCTTTCTTGTTCCCAGACTGAATTTAGATAATTAGACGACAGCGAATTGAATGAATTGGAGAGCAGGTACATATACTATTAATTTCCATTCGTGCGCCTCGAAGTCAAATTGCCAATTTCCCAAAACTTAAATAATTAGACGGTCATTACTTCCAGAAGTGTGTGTGAAGGATATGATGAGGAAGAACTATTCATGAATGTATGGACTGATTACGATATTTCCAATTGGGAAACAGTCAGCCGGAATAAATCTTTCAGCAGGCCATGAGATGAAATGTAGATTGATGGTGCGATATTCAAGAATGAACACTCACTCTAACGGTTGCTGTGGCATTGGAATTGTTTGCTTCGTTTGGAGGACAAAAGATCCTCAAACTCGTGTGCCTTGCTTCTCTTTTTCACGGAGAGCATTCGAGAGAGACCCCGAGCTGCGCATATACCCTCCTTCGCTTCCTTCTCTCGCAATTGCTTATTTTTTTCATCCCCCGTCCTGGGACCGCACAGCCGAGAATCTTTCCCCGATTTCCATACTTGACGAGTCGGGGGAGGAAAGGTGGTGAGTGAGGGGGTGTTCATCCGAATGGGGAGGAATGAGGGGGTGGTTTGGGGTGGATTAAAGGAATCGGAGCGGTGCGGTGGCGATGTTTGCGAAGGCCTCGCTGTAAAAGGATGCAGCTATACACACATGCGCGCACGCCACGTACGGAGGGGAATGTACTGCTGTGAAGACGGAGAAGAGGGCATTTTGGCCAATGCTTACCTCCTCTTAATGCGCAGAATAAGGGAGAAAAAATTAAACGGAGGAATGAATTTCCTCAACTCCTAAGAAAAATTAAGATCCCTGTGGGCGCAGTGTTCAGCAGACTCAAATGATGACCATAAATTATAATTTATTAATTTAATTTTTACCATTACTGCCAGTTTTTTCCGAACATGTGATACGTTTTTCACCAGAAAATAATGTAAGAAAAGACAAATCTATCGATTTAATATTGGCAAGTATAGATTAATATTATGTAAATTGAACTCTACTCGGTAGCTCGTGTGATCAGGTGATCCAGATTTCAAGATTTCAAGTTTCAACTTTACGCTGCAGTTTCTTATCTGTCTGGATTCAAATAATGAAAAAAATAATAACAGTAATAGTAATTAATTTAATTATATCTAGAGAGATTGTGATTGGTTTGCACCTCTTTTACTTAATCCTGGGACCACCAGAAAATCATTTTCGAATTTTATAAAAAGCATTCAAGAAGAGATTTTCCGGGAAAATTGGACGGAGATAATCTGCTCCTATTTACTCGACTCCAATGGTGAGAGAGACAACAGTTTCTCTCAATGTAAAATCCTTGGGGTGTAGTGGACAGCACACACATAATGCTGTTGGTTCAAATCATGAGGTCTCCAGAAAATCATTCAACTATAGTAGTTCTATGAAAATATTCAAGAAGACGTTTTCTGGGAATTTTGGTGGGCGATAATCTGACCCTTTCCTCTCGACTCAGCAGTAGATAAGGTGATGAATAAATTAAGAAGATTTATATAGGTATTATAATACTAGCTGAAAATATAATTAAGTGCGTCACATGAATATTAGGATTGTTGTCTGTTGATGATGGTGGGCTGAATCACCGATAGAGAGCTCGAGCGTATAAATGGTATTCCATTCTTTCTGCGCAATTGACTCGTAGCGGAACGTGAATCATTCACACTTCCCCACCCTATACGGAAAGGACTGCGGCCTCTTCACAACCTCCTAATGGGCAAATCACTGGGGACATTTATGCTTAATCCATTATAGCCCAATGGTGCTTATAAGCAACTCCAAAAATGTATAAATTTTCAGCGCTATTCAGGAAATATCTAAAATTCGTATTATTTTGTGGTGTAAATTTTAATGAAGAAATATTTATCTGCCACGATGATTATGATTGAGTGCAAATTTTTCAAGTTTTTATTATAAGAAATCTTGAAATTTGGTTTCTCGTAATAGTACCTCTGGGTTAGAAAGGGTTAAGTAGATCGGGTTAGTATGGCGGCTGAAGTGTAAGCTTCCCACCCTGTGGGTCCGGATTCAAATACCGGCGGCGGTGGAGGTTTTACAGAGACAGCCCAATTCCTCCCCGAGTGCATTATGGAGCACAACACATTTATAACACTCCGTCCGTCGCATGGGACGCTAAGCCATAGTCCCCTTGGCACCTCTCGTTAAGTGCAGGGTAACGTTGACGCCGGATTTCTCTACATACATATCCTTCCCTTACCCTTCCCTCATGGCGAAAATTATCTCAGCCGTCGGTCGCCTCCTCCAAATGCCATTGCATACATTCCAATTAATTAGGAGTGTTTGACATATCTTTAAGTTGGCAACAAAAACTGAAATAACGGTTTTTTTTTAAGAACCTGTACTAGTCTCAATTTCTTTTGCTGTGAAATGCCGTGAGCATTTTCTAGGACTGTACATTAAGTGCAATTTTGGGAGTGGAGGAAGCTGTATTTTCTGAGCGGAGGAAGATCAACCATGAATTAAGTTCATTTTTTTAATTTGTAAAATAATAATCCGTAACAATCATTTGCAGGCACCATTCTTTTTACCTGGTGTAAGTTTTGAATTATTACTTTCAGTTTTAGGCGAATATTTGATACTTGTTTTTCTTCAGAAAATAATGCCAGATAATGTTAATCCAGCGATGAATTGGCAGTTACTGCAAATCGCCCTTCGGTTTTTACTCATTCAGGTGATCCTGAGGCTAGTTTAAGTTTCAACTCTCCATTCGAGTTTCTTTTCTTCTCTGTATTTGATTTATGATAAAATAATAGTGGCAGTAATGATTTGCCTTTGTTCTGGGGAGGTTGTGACTGGTTTGTCCCTTTTAAATCTAATCCATCATTAACCTACGATTGTCGCTTATATCTAATTATAGTCAAGAGGTAAAAAATAAAATAAAACCCAACAATGGAATTAAATTTTTGCATGAAACATTACATGGACATGCATATCAGATTTTTGGATTAAGGTAGTTAAAGCGAGATATTTCTCTGTTAAAAATTGATTTATTTTTGTTTTATTTCAATGTGTAAACTTTATGAAATACGTTTACCATCTTCAGTACCCTTATGTTATTTTTATTGCTTAGCGCAACTGTTATTTAAAATATTTTTATCTTAAATTTGATTCTTATTCGGTGCTATTTCATGTTTGCGCCATATCTTTACACTTTTTGAACGTGGAGAGTGACGGGTACTTGAATGAGAATGGTAATTTTCCGAAATAAGGTGAAAAATTTGGAATAAAGCACTTTCTTATTAACAAGTATCTTCAATTTTGGGCTTAAGGTAGTTTAAGCGAGATATTTCTCTGTTAAAAATTGTTTTTTTTTGTTTTATTTCAATGTGTAAACTTTATGAGATACGTTGACCATCTTCAGTACCCTTATGTTATTTTCTTGCTAATCTCAATTGTTATATTTCTGCTAGCATTTCCATCCAATTAGACATCAACAAAATCTTGGTTGAATTTGGCAACACAGCGAGAATTCTTGGGTTGGCGTTGCCACTGGATCCGCCAGCAGAGGCAAACAATTTTTCGTGGCTACCTTTATTAATTTGTCTTTCAAACGCGAGAAATAGTTCTTAAATTATGAAATTAATTCCTGAAATCGTTAGAAAGCTGATGTTTAAAAAGAGCTTTCGAAGTCGAAGTAGTCGACGGCAAGTCATACGGAAAAATGCGATGGTGGTTGGCGTAACATGGTGAAACTCCTTCATGATGCACAAAGGTTAAGAAAAGACTTAGCTGTTTCACAAAATAAAATATATTTGCGACCGGTTTCGATACAGCGTATCATCATCTGGCAATTACAAGTATCAGTACATAGAATTTATACCTTGAAGGCGTTAGAGGGGTGGTAGAGTGGAGGTGGAGAAAGGGGGGACATTCGGAGTACCCATTATTGGATGCAATTAGTTTGATTGTGTTTAGCTCCTTCATCCTGTTGTAATTCGACAATGGAATCAATCATAATCTGTGAAGCATATAAGCAATATTCTATGTACTGATACTTGAAATTGCTAGATGATGATACGCTCTATCGAAACCGGTCGCAAATATATTTTATTTTGTGAAACAGCTAAGTCTTTTCTTAACCTTTGTGCATCAAGTCATACGGAATTGAAAGGGTCAAGTATTTTTCTGTAATGGCAATGTTTTAGTGACTGAAGTTTTGAGTAATCGACTACAGGTAACGAGCATGATAGACTATTTTGTCATTAATGAGGGAAGGACCTGAACATACGCCTATAGCGCAATTAATAATGCCCTAATCGTGAGTTCAACGAGCTCTCACATTCGTCATTTTCTTCTAGAAACACGATTGAATATAAGTTTTCAAGCACATACGTAATAATCGTAGGGCAATTTGAAACACATTAATTAACAGATTAAAAAATAAACTCCTTACCTACAGTTATAATTTATCAAGGAAAACCATTGCGTATGGCAGAGGTAAGCCAGTATTTTCTATGTCTCCGATGGCAAATTACGAAGCTTCCATTAAGGCTGCACAAATTGTGGTAACAAATGTAAATTGATATTAATTATTTCTTCGATAATATTCTCACACAAGCTCGATAATTTCAGAGAAAGTTTTTGGCCCACAATGAATAAAGAACAGGAGAAAATTTATTATTCGGTAGTCAGTCGGAGAATCCGTCTCTTAATTTTGCAGTTGGCCTATCTATAACGTAATGATTGTATAAAAAGAACTTCAATAAGAGAATCTTTTCTTAACGCATTAAATAATAAATTTTCTTATTTTAAGTTGAAGATCATCTCTGCTGTTTATGTTATGTTGCTTATACCTATTCTACGCTACTCAACGCGACGTTGCCAATCACATTAATTGCCCCCAGTCGTCTGCTAGAAACGACGTGAAGAGTGGGAGTCTTCTGAAAACCTACTTCGGTAGAAGTCGAATCAATTTAATCGGCCTCTTCAATGGAATGCAATGGAAATATGTAATAGACCATACCGTTGAAGGGCAGGTGGAAGGGAAGGAAGGTAGTTGTAGGCCACCGATAGCATGCATAGACCAGGTGCTGAATGATGTAAAGCAAAAGAAATAATTAGGCTTTAAAAGATTATCCGATAGGAAAATTGAGTGGAGAGCTGTATCACTCCAATGTTAGGCTTGATAATGTTGATAATGAAGCTTCGTATTTGCTATATGGAAATAGATTGTGCTGAATAATCATGGCATGTCCAGTGGTATGAAATGCACTATAGCATCTTGTGGTATTATCGAAATTCCGACGGTGTGCTACAGGGTCCCATTCTTGGACCACTTCATTGAAACATTTTTTCCCTCGGCCCTCCACCCTTGTCTCTCCTCTTTGAGTCGTCCCATGTCGTATCCTTCTCCTCAGCCTCCGTTCCAACCCTCATTCAACCCCCTCACCCACCCCCTGCCACCCCCCTCAAACACTCATTCATTGGCGAGTCCCCCCTTGTCAGCCGCTCTGTTTGAAGAACTAATGAGCTGTCCCCATCCATCGGGAGCACACAACTAGGCAACCCACATCCATACACCCTCTTCTGGGAACCCCCCCAAACCCAACATTCCCCGATCTCCCCCGGAGAGCACCCTTATCCATTGGAACCCTCGGGCTCCCCTCCTCTCACCAGCTCTACTTCTCATCTCCACCCGTGTGTGTCGCCAACTTCTCCTCCACCGCCCCCCTCCCTAAACCTCCCTTCAGGGTACCTTACTGCTCATTCAGGGGCTCTTGGGGATCGCAACCCCCTCCCGCACCCCTCGGGGTCGTCCCTCCACCGGCGAAGAAACCATTTAAACCGCTCTCTTTACATTGTCACTCCCCTGCCGTTCCAAGTCTGCCGTGTTCCGCAAGGGAATAAATTGGCCTCGGGAATTTTATCCGAACCAACGATTGCAAGATTTTAGGGGAAGGTAAAAAAACGAACTAGCTTACCATTTGAATCTACATTATCTATGAACTAAAAGAATATATAGAAAATGGGTGTGACTCGATAGAAATTGTTGCGAGCAGACAGAGAGAGTTAGATATTACAGAAATATTGCTGGGAGCTACTAAAGACTCAGTGGCTAATTGATTGACTTAGATCGCTTAAGAAATTAAAGTCTTACAAATCATGATGCTATGCTATCGGAGATATTTTCATTCTCTTTGCCCCCAGGATATACAAGAGATGCATTTATGTAGATGCATCTCAAATTAAGGTTTTGATTAAGTAAACATCTGGGAGTCATGATTATTCCAATTCATCGTGGGGAACGCTCATGAGAAATATTTGTAGTAGAGCCCTGAGGAAACTTGGATTCGGAAAGTGTTGTGTGAGTAGGCTCTCGGGTGGCAGTGTGGATGGGAGGAGCTATTTCGCACTCTTTGGGCCGCAACTCGAATGCGTGACAAGTATATGCGACAGAGAGATTCAATCCGTGAATCAAGTAATTTTCAAAGGAAGTTCAACATTCTAAGAGGAAAAGAGGACTCGGAGGTTATGTGCTAGGATTCTATTGATCGAGCAATTAAGAACTGACATTTTTCAGAGTTACAGGGAGAATATCATTATAAAACCTCTTAATGTAAATAAGAGAGATATTTTCTCGAACGAATACTAGTTGGATTTCTTTTTTCACAAACAATTCTCTTTTCATTGAATGCAAGGTGGCACTCACGCAGTGAAAATCTCTCGTAGGGCGCTCCTTAACTTTTTTTCCGTTCACTCACTTGTTACTGGCAGATGCCCAGTCACCTTCCGCCACACGCCTCTTAAGTGGGCTTTCGGGGTAGTATTAAGATGTACAATGACTTTAGTAACCTTAAACTATATGGTAGGGCATGCTAGTTGTCCAGATTATGTGAAACAGACATTGGTGACTTTTGGCTCATGCATTAGACCCCTGGAGGCCAACAAGTAGGCAGTATGGTTCTGTGGAATTTATCATTGACTTTGGTTCCCTTGAAAACCTTCGGTTTGGCACCTTGGTAGCCATCCTTCTCTTTTGACACGTCTTTGAGTTTTACCTCTCTTTAGACCACCACTGTGACCTTGCAAGGGTCACGGTTGGAATTATTTGCTAATTAAATAAGTTATATGGGTTTTCCATGTCTATAAGCCTACTATCAATATTTTTATAGGTTATGGATCATAGAAAAATCACAAATAAATTAAAAAGTGTTTTTATGAGTTTTATTTTTTATTTCGGGGTAAACTGTTGGACTAGGTAATGTTTAAACATTTTCGCTAATTAGCAACAAAATAGGCGTTCTAAAAGTACTAAAAAGCCTTTCATTTGTCCCAACTTGCTTGCTTGCAACTTATTTGTGAATATGAATACTGAAGAAGTAGTAGTTTTCCCTAGATTTAGTTACAAAGTTCTTGGAGTTGACAAAACGGCTAATTTTACGGTGCGCGGATTCATTCATTGCGTTGGCGTGTCCACATTTTTGAATGTTTCCTAAAACAAAAAATTAATAAAAATTAAAAATAAAATTGTCTTTAAAACAATCTGTTATTCATTGTTTTAGCATGTACTTAAGCCCAGATATAAATTTGCAAAGTAAAGCGGCACACCATTTTGACGCCGACGCGATAGTAGGAAATGACGTTTTAGTATGATATTCCACGGCCACTTTCATCGAGGACGAATTTCAAGCACAATAATTCCACATGTCCTTAACCGAGATATTTGACATCCACCGCTGAGACAAATGGAATTAAAAATAAAATTTATAAATAATAACCAAGTGTGCTTGACGACACAAGGGAGAAATTTAAACTCCTATTAAATATATGATATGTGTGAAATCTATCATGGAAAGTATTTTGGTTGTAAAAAAAAAGCCTTTGTGAAAAAAGTTTGCAATTTACTCAAAATTTTTATTCAAGCATTTACAAAAATTTCTTACGCATAAAGTAGCAAGAAAAGTCATTTCATTATTTATTTTTACATTCTTCTATTCTCAGTACTCGATGGTTTTAACGCGTCATCGATAAGGTATCGATATCATAAATAAACGTTATCAAGGACCCGAGATTTTAAATCGATATTTTTACGTGCAAAAAGATATATATGTACACACAGCATCACGCGGTATGCGCTCTTCCGTCCTCTGCTGTTGCTTATTTTCATAACTCCATTGTCTCCCATGATGTGGCCAATGAAACTGTTCTCTCTTTTAAGACAGTTTTCATAAGAGTTTTCTCCTTCTCTTCTTAACACTTCCAGACTACTCGCACGATTCAACGCTTTGATCTTCATCATTATTTTTTAGTATCTCACATACATGTGCATTCACTATTGCTGATCAAGGAATGAGTTTTTGAATTCCGTGATTCTACGTTTGGGCAGATTGAGGTCGTCATGTGGAGCGCGCACAACTCTTAGTTGGATTTCTTCTTCGAGTTTAAAATTCTTATAAAAGTATTGGAGTTTTTTTCGTTATTTATATCATTTCAGCGTGAAGCACGATAAAGAATGTGACGCCCAGAAATCGTTTTATCCTCCAATGAAGAATTTGTGCGATTATAGAAGTTCACACTTTGAATACACACATAGGATAAAACATTTATCTCTCAGTTGCTACACTTAAGTGAACAGAAAACTAATACGCGTGTTTCTATGCACCCGTGAAGTGATCATAATTGAGCTGAGAGGTTATTTTGATCGAAAACATTTTGATTTATCTCGCACGGGATGTTGTAAGCCGATTAACTGGGTAAGTTGATCCTATTTGTCTACTGTACCTAATTATTAGCCTACCGCTATACATTCACGTGCTGCGCTGCTTAAAATTCCTCAGTCGCGACAAGACTTAGGAAATCTAAAGATTTTATTAAAAGAACCGAGAACATTGGACTCTCAGCTCAAATATTCAGTACATAGAATGGAAGAAACCATGCCACAATTCTCTCCCCACAACATATCCAACGTTCGCAATTTTGATGCGAAGTGTGCAGAAGAAAATGGCTTACAAAAACTTGAAAATATTCAGGTACAGAACTTTAATTTCGAACGTAGGCATATCAAAAATAACATGCAAAATAGCTCATGTAAATTTAATAAAATTTAGGCATGATCTACTTATACTTGAGGTGGTTGGTTGGCCGGATTGACAAAATCCTACCAGCCTCGTCACTTATCGCCATTGCCGTGAAACTAATCTTTATTATTAAATTTCATTGATAACCTAGCATATTAATTTGTTTCACTTGCCAGGTATGAGTATCGTTGCCATTGTTGCCGTTGTTAACTAGTACTCCGTAAAAATCTGGGGGCCGATTGTGTAACTTGGCTACCTTTCGTTCGTTAGAGATCCGTTCACTCTCGATTGAGTTCCCAGTATTCGAACGTTAGCTGTAAGTGCGATTGTGTATGGACGATCGTCAACAAGCAATCGAAAGTTACGACGTTGTCATATTTACTTGGAATTGGGAATAAGTTTCGCGATTGTTTTCCTTGAGCGCATGCGCAGTAAGGCCGAGAGTGGCTGTGTTTGTTTTGAATAGCGAAACTAAGTTAACAATATTGGTTTAAGATACAATCGGCCAATTAAGTTTATATTATTGAAAGAATTTAACTTTGCGTATAAATCAATCTTTCTCAATTCAGTATTAAATACCTTCCTTTCCGTTGGAGCGTAGCTGATATTTGGGATTAGTAGTTTTTACTCAGATATCGCTGACTATTTAGAAATGCCGCGGTAAGTCTCCATTTCGTTACTTTTGAAATTCGCTAAATAATAACTTGTATCAATTGTAATTGACTTAATTCATTTAGAGGAAATACATGAGCGGATATTCGTTATTGATAGGCTCTCGTCTTCGCCTTTGTGTGTCTGTAAGGAGCAATGCCGCAGAATATTGAATATTTGCAAGAAATAAAAACTGACGAGTGTGAATTAGTACGACGTCTTAATAATAGTCGTAAGGTAAACAGTTAAAAAAGCACGTAACTCATAAAATAAATAAGTACGTTAATATTCTCAATCAAATGCATTCTCATCATCACAAACCTTTCACCTATTACTTGAAAGAAAAAGCA
The DNA here is from genome assembly GCF_921293095.1 of Ischnura elegans. Lineage (NCBI taxonomy): Eukaryota > Metazoa > Arthropoda > Insecta > Odonata > Coenagrionidae > Ischnura > Ischnura elegans. The sequence goes on from NC_060252.1 coordinate 24,401,224, forward strand.
AATATGCAGAGTCATCTTTGATATCTCCTCTCGTCTCAAACACCCGAATATCACTTCAAAAAATTTACCCTTTTTGAGGAAACCATATCGCATCAGAGACATTAATTGAAGTACATAAACCATATAGATTCAACTTAATTTAAGACGTCATTGAGAAGTTAAAATAAACTATTTGAATGCATAAATTAAATCATTTACTTGTCAATAACTGCCCGATGATCCGAATTAAATTAAAAATTGTAGAGAATATAATTTTGGCAATGTATTATAGCACAACTATAATTTACCTAATATACTATAGTGGAACCACGTTTAAATCAAGCATACAAAAAGGATAATTTCATTTGAATTGCACACACATTACATAGGGAAGCAATTGTAAACGTCCTCATCTTTGTATCGTATAGTAAACTAACACGTACAAATTGTATTTATCGATGTAATTTCACTACTTATTCACGTTATTAAAAACATAACACAATGATGTATAAATTAAATAGAATGTTTAATTCACTTAATTCCACATGAGTTAATTTCATTTCAAATGCACACACATTACACAGCGAAGCAAATGTAAACTTGCTCATCTTTATACCATAGTGAACTAATACGCACAAATTGCAATTATTTATGTCAATTCACTACAAATTCACGTAATCAACAACATAACACTGCGATTTATGAATATAATTGATTGCATAATTCACTTAATCCCAAAAAAGGACAAACAACGTGGCCATGAAAGGTAATAAACATTAAAATTCCATCCCAAACCTCACCTGCGAACGATTCGATAGCCTTATCGTCAAGTAATGTGTTGACGAAGAGATGCTTTCGATCGAGAGCCGGAATACTTTCGAACGTAAAGTTACACAATCGCTCCTTCAATTGTTTTCGAGATGTTGATCTAAAATCCACGGGAACCGGATCGTTACGTTCGAACGTAAAGTTACACAATCGGCCCCCTGATGCTGGACTGTACTCAATTCGAAACACGCGCTGCATGATCGAGGAATGAGTTTTTGAATGCCGTAATTCTACGTTTGGGCGGATAGAGGTCATCATGTGGTGCGCGCACAACTATTTGTTGCATTCATTCTTCGAGTATTTAAATTTCTCATAAAATTATTGGAGTTTCTTCGTTATTTGAATCGCACGGAATCACTTAATAAATTATTTGGTTCCTCTGATTTAACCGTTAAGGAATCTAACTTCCTTGTAATTTCCAAGAAATTAGTCTTATTTATGAGTGACGTAGATAAATCTAACGCAGGCGTCCATATTGTATTGCAACTTGAGCTAAAAGGAGGAATATTAGAACATGATGTATGAATCTGCATTTTCAACGATAGTGAACGTGATGCCACTCCATTTGTTGATAAACTTTATTGACCCACAGTACATACATTGGTAGTAATTCAGAGAAATTGCTGGATAGTATATAGATATCCTTTCCTGAAATTTTTTATCATCATCTACATCTATATAATACCCCGCAAGCCACCTAAAAGGCGTGTAGCAGGGGGTGTTAGGACACCAGCCATTTACAAAAAAAAAATGAAGTGCTGTAACGAGGTTCGGACTAGCGTTTATTAAAGTCCTTTATGGTTCGGGGGAAAAACGAATTCCCATATCTATCCGTTCGGCAAAAAATCTCTCTTAATTTATCGCTTCTATGGGACCTGGAAATATAGCGTGGCTCTAATATTATGTTCTCTGTGTCGCTCTTAAAGATATACATTCTCAATTGTTCAAGCAATCTAAGCCTATCGCGCAGCCTCCGAGTCTCCAGCGGCTCCCAGCCTAATTCGCTTAATATCTGGGTAACACTGTCGGTACGCCCGTAGCAGTTTTTGACGAAACGCGCAGCCTTCCTTTGTATTTTATTCAGTTCGCGGATTAAGTCTTTCTGCACCGGATCCCATACGCTCGCTGCATATTCAAGGTGCGGTCGGACGAGAGCGAAATAGCACCTTTATTTTACTTTCTCATACGAAAATCTTCCCACAATACGCTTGACGAATCCTAATTTCTTCAGGGCTATGCCGCAAATATTCTTTATGTGTGATCCCCACGTGAGATTCGTGGTTATCGTAACTCCCAGGTACTTCACTTCGTCTGTTGCCTTTGTGTTAATACCATCCATCATCGTTCAATCCATTGTATTAATAAAGGTTTTTACATTTTCTTGACGTCATCTGAAAATATTTCACCTCGTAGCTTATTTGAAGTATTAATTTTAAGATTTGAACGACGGTGCCACCGAAATATTTGAATTAATCTGTCAACTTTGCGTTAGTATTTTATTCCGGTGAGATGTTTTCAATGTTTGCTTTCATAAAAATGTCGATGGGGCGTATTTTCTCTTATTTCCATTCGAAATTTCTTGCCATCCCGTGTTTAAAAGCTTTCCAGTTAGTCTTCTGCTCTTCCCATCATGGCGAAGGAGGGAAATAGTGTTTGACTTCGTTCGGCAAATGAACATCGCTTCTCGATCGTCATCTGGATTCCTCTGAATTCGTCTCTTTATATTCCCTCTACCACCATGTCTGTGGAAATTTTTGGGGAATCGCGACATTTTTTGGGAATGATTTCCAAAGCTATGTGACGACTAAATAATATACCGATCCTTAGAGACACTGCCTTGACTCTCAGAATTAAAGTGGTGCAATAGTATGTAATACCCGTCCTAACCCCCCTGACAATCGCTTCTACATATTTACTACAAAAATGTACTCAAAATAACAATTGGCAAATCCTAAGGAGGAATATTTACTTTACGGGGTATTTCCTGTATTTTATGAGTGAATAATGTACCATGAGTATGTTCATATCATCGTATCTATGATGGCAACATCGGAAATATACGATTTTTAACTTCTTACTCGCCCAAACAAGACAACGCATCAATCGAGGCAGAATCAAATTTCGGAGTAGGAAACAGCGGCTCTAAGAGGTGCTTGGGCGCTGCCATTATGGTTTCTGAGAGAATTTTCGATTCCCCGCGCGCCGGTGGCTCCAAAGCGGTAATCCCCCGCACTAAGCCCCTTTCCCCACGAAATCACTTTAGAGGCTGAGGGGCGTTTGGTTGCATCCCTCGGCTTTCTAGATTAGGGTGATATCCTCGTAATCATGTTAGAAGCGCCATCTGCCTCCAAAACCAGGGTCTTTAGGCCAAGGTCAAGAGCCTTGATTCGTCAGTGCCCTCGCACATGACCAGTATTAGACTTTAGATTAATGGTGTGAGCGGAAAGCCTGCGCTCCATAAATGGAGAAATGTACACATAAGGGGAGTGAGGACTATTATTTCATCTAAGTACTTTTAACTTCATTTGTTTTGGCTCTATTTTGTCTAAGCAGCTCCGTTAATTATTACTTCCTGGAGTTGTTACGTCTTTTTGTGAAGCACTTTTTACTAAACCCACGTATTGTAACACATAATTTCTTCGTAGAGATTGGATACGTGAGTCAGTGAAAATAATGATGACAAAAATCAGAGAAGAACGTAAATAATGTTACAAACTGAGTATGAGAATAAAAGAATACACAGGCCGTAAAAAAGGTTTTGTAAATGGTTGATAGTAATGCTTAGAATTTTTTAAGGTCGTTGATATTATTTAGTGCCACATGATTACCTCATTAATTTTGATTTATTTTATAAATTGACATGCTATTTTTTACTATTAACATCGTATTTTATGTTCTTTCGGTGAAAAGTTTATGTTTGGTTGATGAAACAGAATCTTAAACAAACTTGTTTAATTGATTAATTTCAGTTTTTTCAACATCAAAGATATCAACTGTTTTTATTTTAATGAACTGGAGCATTGCTCAAATTTATTCTCAATAGATAGCTTATGCAATCATATGCGTTAAATTCCCAAAAGTATTATACAGCAAGGGTATTTATGTAATTCTCAAACTCTTTTACTACTATGCCTTTATTCTATTAAATGATTCCTACAGATTATTTGGGTGATCCGGTAGATGTATGCCTCTTTTGACGAATGGTGGCTTAGTTTAATCATTTTATCGTAACTATGGAAATCAAAAGTAAATGATTATTTAACGCGTACGACGCGTTTCGCATTCATGCACATAAAATAATTGTGGAAATGTGCAACTACCTTTTATTTCAGTGTTTCGAACCTACACTATATCACGCCTAAATCGGTTGAACTTATTTTATCGTACATCGTTTTCCTACTCTGCAGTGTGCTATTCGCAATTAATTGGATAAACCAAAATTCAATTGTTAATGTAACAGGTAAATTCATAATTGTGCAATGAAATGTTTCATTTTTATCACCAAGTAGAAATCAGTGCTCAATGGGAAGAATTAAAATCCAAGTGACCTATTGAAATGCTAATTTTGGAAGTACTGAAATTGATCATTATTGCTATTTTCCATAATTAAATATCATGCGGAGGCGAATTGATAGTTAGATGCTCAATATGGCTGAAACCTTTTTCGTACAATTTCATCGCAAACTGTTTCCCACTCCAACCGAATCATTTGTGTTGACATTGAGACTGTACATATACGCGTTCTACAGACGTCAAATGAAGTTTAAAGTTTATAATAGTTTGACTGCTGCTAATTAAGAGGACCTAATGACCCTGCATCATTAGTGAAAGATCTGCCTTCTCTGCATGAACACGAAGTGGATGTGGCTGTGTTTATTGTCATGGCAGCAAAATCGTAATATTGGTGTTCTACAGCCCTTCGTTCATTTCCTATCCCAGACTAGTTCCTTCACTTCTCCTTATATCTTCCCACTTGTCTTCCTCTTCATCAGTCCTAACGACATATATCTGGATTAAACAAACATCAGTCCTTACGACTTATTTCCGCCGTTACATTCCTCGCATAATTGCCCTATATATTATGGCATGACCTATCCTCCGGGTTCTTTTCAAGCCTAACATATGTTTTTGTAAAATAAAGGGTGACTTTTCTCTTATTCTCATACTTAAAGGTATGTTTCAGATATTTAAATGGTGGTCTTCATTTTCATTTTATTTCATGGATGGAATTCATTTTCGTGCAGTTTTTATTTCTCATCTTGTTTTTTGGTTAATATTCAACTGTGATAAATCTTATTTTGTCGATAGTAAAGTAGAATATGCCTTCGATTTCTATCACAACATATTCCTCCTGAGATAGGGTAGTTTCCTTCATCAAAGAAAACTAAAGGCATTGATTGCGATTCGCTACCCACCATTAGTGTATTCATAATATACAATTTTTTTTGTTTTATAAATACCGGTTTAGACGAATGGCAATGGTCAATTTTATCCTCATTTGAAAAAGGCCAGATTGGCGCCCATGTGATGCCACTCACGTGTCGTCAAAGGGACCTAGTTTCTATACGTGTAGATAGGAGTTTTACATCGTCTGAGATTACCAATTCATGCATGAGGCACAGAGCTCAGGGAAACGTCTCTTAATAATCACCTATTAAAACTGGCTAAGGTCGGAAAGTTTTATTCGTTTGATAAGATATTAATAATCCTTATTTAAGCCAAGCGCTACCAGCTAGCAGGGTCCTCGGCTACCTGCTAGCGTCCTGCGTCGTATCAGCGCTCAGAGCCTCGCTCCAAGGTCACCTCACTTGCGGCAGCGGGAACCAAATGACGTCGTACGGAGTTTTCCCAGCATTCATACTTAGCCGTCGCGTTTTCGCGCGCTTGGAAATTTTCCCTTTTCATTTAATCGCGAAAAATAGATATCGTCATTTAAAAATCTAAAAGTGTCAAATGTGTACTCCAGGAGTAATAACCTTTCGATTTAAGGAAAAAAAATGATAGGAAACCACCCTATTGAAATTATTTGAAAAGGCCGGTGAAGAGTCTGATCTGCAGGGTGGCACTTCTCTGTGCGGAAACAGGGAAACTTTGGAAGGGTGAGAGATGACTGGAGGCGATCGAGAAGTGGGTGTGGAGAAAAATGGAGATCTTTAAGTGGAAGGAGAGGAGGAGGAACGACGAAGTGCTAGATATGGTGGGTAAGGGGAGGAAGCGTCTAGATGAGTCACGAAGGAGACAGGAGGTATGGTTGGAGAGAGTGCTTAGTAGGGAGGGAATGTTGAGAACAGTGTTAGATGGTAGAATGTTAGGGTAAACGAGGGAGAGGATGGAAGAGAATAGGGTTTTTAGATACAATGAAGATGAGAAAGCTTTATTGTGAATGTAAGGGGGGAGTTCATGAAGAGACTGCGAGAATGCATCTTTTATACTCTATGAAACCAACCTAAGTCGGTGGAAAGCTTTAATAATAATAATAATAATAATAATTCAATAACGCAATTCAATAGTGAAGAGTTACCTTGGTGAAAACCCGTGCTCTTAACACTAAAGCTACTCAGTGAAAACTGAAGAAAATTTAAGAAAAAACATAATAATAATAATAATAATAATAATAATATGCGATGTGGCCGTTATCCACCTATGGGCCCTGCCATGACTTGTGTACTTCCACATTTCACCTTCTTCTTTTTTTTCACTTGTTCAACACCTCGTTTCTTATCCCATCCGTTCATTTAATTAATTTATATTTATTTTATTTATTTTTCATACCATCGAAAACAGCCCATTTTGACCATTTTATATCGGGGGTTTTCAACAATTTTTAACAAACATACGTTCACGAACAACCATGCCCTAGATGACGGAAACCTACCCAAACGGGACTCGAACCCGCGACCTCTTGTTTGGCTGGCGAGGACTTTACCCCGCCGCCACCGAGGCCGGCGATCATTATAAGACGCCGCCAGAGCCTTGGCTGGAAGGCTCTAAATGCATTCTTATCAGCTTTTACGTTTGCGCTAGTCTCCCATCCTCATTTGATAGCGGTGAATTCCATCGCTCTTGCGGATCTTCATTGCGGTACTTATAATGCTTAACACTAGAATGCCCGTCTCAGTCAAGTTGACCCAAAAGAGAATATTTATATTGATTATTTTGAAAGGAAGAAAATTTTAGACTCGCATTTCACGACTTTTAATTATTTATTTTGGTTCTCCTCTGTGCAAAATTTAGGCCTAATATAAATATTTTTTCTCGTCACTTATATGTACCTCCTATGCCCGGATGGCTCATTTTGACCCAGGTTATCAAATCCATTTGAAGCCTTTCTACTTTTCTTTTGTATTCAATATACCGGTGTGTTTTATAATTATTTTTTGTCAAAAATGTTACTGTATTTTCTTTAACCTGATACCATTGAAATTCATTGTACCTCCCAAACCCACCAGAGGAAAAGTTATAGGTATTCACAAATTTGTGGAAGCTAGTTTCCCATAACAACATAGAAATTGTTAAAGAACTACAATTTTAATATTTTTCGTCTAATTAAATTTTCTACTACCCTCCAAAATGATATATAAACAATCTTAATAAATAAACTGGTAAGGAATTAAGTATTTTGAGTAATGCAAACAAGGTCATATTGGGTCAAATTGACCCACTCGGTCATAATAGGGTGTAAGGATTGGCCGGGCATGCTAGCGTTAAATGGGAGTGATGTCTTCTGACGCCCCAAAATAAAAACAAAAAACTCGATAATATAAGATGGTCCAGGGAAGGAGATGAACTGGCTTCCCCAACCTTGCATTTGTAGTATTAACGCGATTGTGATTTTGTCATGGGAGACCTTTGTCGTCTTCCAACGGAAATGGAATTATGAGTGGTGGCACTGAGTAGAGTTACCGTGTTGCTACGCGCATCTTAATCAGAGCAGAAAGACGATCAGGAACCTCAGTTGGAGACTCCTCTGCCTTGATGATGATGAAGCGTGAGTCAAGCATTGAAATGTCGGGCATGGAAAAACTAATCCGGTGGAGAACCCCGAGAAGAATGCGAGCAGATAGAACTCTCTCACAGCTTGGCGAGAGGCTACCGTATTCCAAGTCCATTCTTCCTTTTCTCTTTGGTCTAGTTATAGTAATAATATTTACTGCCCCTCTAAAGCCCCTCTTTTAAAATATTATAGACACAAAACCAGATTGGAGCTTTAGGTGACCGCATATGCTATTGCCTGTTGTTGGGATCACTTTCAGAAAACAAAAGAATTACTGGATATGTTACTTCAATAACAGAAAATCTGTTCCAAATGAGATATTGATACGTAAGTAAAATATAGTAAAGATACACAAAAGAAAAAACAATGAGCTTGTAATCAAATTAACAAAATTAAAAGAAGAACATGTGGCTTGAAAATACTACTATGAAATATCCCCTATAATATATATGTTGCTAAGTTACGAGAGTTTCTCATGCTTTACGAATGCATATGTGTTTATACTCTCTTTGATTGTTTTTGCCTCCAGTTTTATATTTAATGCCTCTCTTCGAACCTAACCTTCCCAGTAGTCTCTCCCCTATCCTCTGCAGCGGGCCCACTTCCATTCTCCTCTCATTGCACACCCTCTAGGGATTGCAGGTGGAGCTAAAACTTTCCACCCTTAGCCTCTCTTTTTCACCACCCTTTCTTTTCTTCCCTATCTCCTTCCGCTCCTCCACTCCCGCTCCTCCACCTCAGTTCTGCAAAACGTCATACTCATTGAAAGGGAATTTGTTCGTTATATCTTGATACTCGTGGCATACAAGGAAAAGTGAAAAATAGATCGACAATACCTTGTAGTTGCTGTAGAAAAGGGGAAATAGCGATGTTTCCCGTCACACATAGACCTCCTATGTCTCATTCGTGTTTCTAAGATCTTTTATAAATGAAAACGTATCCTAGCGGACCGATTTACTCACTCACTCTTCAACGAACAGCCCAATATCCTCCAAAGATACAGCCACGACATTAGCAGAAGGTGACCCTTTTGTCATTAATCGACACTAAGAAAGCACTTGTGTGAGAAACATTTTTTTTGAGATTTTTTTCACCCCATACATTTGAACTTTTTGATTCCCATCAGAGGGGTATTGAATTCGGCGCAAACTTTTTTTTATTCCTTTTTTTAGGTGACTCACAGCTGAGATGTTAATTTGTATCATACTGCGGAAAAAGGTGAGATTTAATTACTGTTTCCTTCAGTTTCGCAGTACGTTTCCTTTTATACTAATTGTTCTTTTTTTGTGTCCTAACTTTTTGGGCATTTTTCTCCAATTTCACCTATAAAAATTAGGGTTGTTTATTAAATATCTTGGTGCATAGGTCTTGAAGAATTTTAATGCAAATTTTTGCCAACGTTTTGGTGCATTTATACACCTTCAACAGGGCCATGAATGAACATAAGTACATTTATTTTATACATTAAGACATAAATGGTTTATTCAGTACTTTATACAACAATAAAATAAAAAAGAGAAATAATTAAGCTGTAAATTAAAGGAAGATACTAGAATTTTAACATACCTTTTTTGCAATGTGACTATGCTAATACAATTTATAGTTACCAATCAATGTCGATGAATTGAATAAAAATGAGTTTTGATTAAATTTTCGAAGTCTGACCTTTTATTACAAATGTTTTTGTTTTTCGAAATATGCATGATTTCTTCAAATAATCTTTTTTAAAATTACTTTCCAAATCTAAAATTTCATGTTCATTGTGCATACCGTGCTTTGCAAAGGCACAATAATTAAATAGCATTCAAAAGGTACACAAAAGGGAAGCTCCTTCTACCTGAGCTTATTATTCATAAATGCTTTCAGTACTTCAGAAATTTTTAAGGCTATATCGTAGGCTTCATTACCCGTGGAAATTAAAGGTCTCCCTTTCGCTGAAATTTGAACGTGGAATTCTATGGTTATTCATCGCAAACTCATTCTGACATACTGATTTTTTACTCCATTTATTTAAAGTTTGTAATTTTACTGATTTCAATTACGTATTCATATCCTTAAAGGTTAAAATGTATTGCAGGCTGTATGCGGTAACTGATTAGTTATCAAACAGTCGGGGAAATTGCGAGAATGGTGTAAAAACTGCGAAGAAGCAAGGGAATATCGTGGCTGAGACCTCTTCCGATCTAATTTGGAAGATTGGCGAGTGTGTGGAAGAACTAGAGCTACCTCTTCTTCGCACTACTTTGGCAGATATTTGAAAGATTAGACGCATCGAATGTGGAATATTTGGAGAATTCAGAATTAGCATATTCTTGAGGGACTCTGATGTGACGCTTTTATTTTTATCCACACACAGATTTTATCGCAATATTGCAATCCTTTGAGAGATAATCCATTATGTGGCAAAACCCTCCGTAATGAATCACTGTCATGAATTTTGATCTATTTATTTAGGTTATTGAATTTGAGGTTCCATCAAATTGGCTTCCTAAATATTGGATATCCTAACCTATATCCAATATTTTGCCAATTCTATCTAGCCTATCTGTTTCTTAATTTTCAGCTTATCTATGACACCACATTTCAAGACCTAAAATATTTACTTTTCCTCTCGGCTAATTCTCCACGATTTCCCATTCACGTAATGCAACTATCAATACTTAGGCTTTTAGGAAAATTTTCCTAATTTATAAGATATCTCCTTCGGACGTTAACATTTTACCGTTGTTCATAAAAGCATATTTTCCTGGCACTATTTTTCTTCTGGCGAATGTTATTTATCTTTTACTCATGATTTTCATCCCATGCATAGGCTATAAGACCATCCAAGACCATAGGCCATCTTTTCAGGTTCATTATTTCCTTTGTTTCGTTACTCCTTGCGACCAATGAGCTCAAATGATTGATGACGTAAACTATCATGGTTGTTCGCGAATGATATATTTTTTATCGTATTCAGGATGAGATTTTTAAAAATACCATGAATAACTGACTGTGTGGGGATAAAAATTTATACACTCACTGAACGCGAGTCGTTATATCCTTTCGAAAAATCATGAATTTTTTCTTTCGATTCCCTCAAAAAAAAATTAACCTCGGAAAGGGAGGTCATAAATTTGAAAAAATCCAGATTTTGATATAAAAATGCATCATCGTTATTTGTGAAGGGCGAAATTGCAAAAAAAGCCGTAACCTTATATTGGTCGTTCAGGAGTTGTAAATTCGCCAATCAATGCAATTTAATGCAGCGGCGGAATTTCGCTTGCATCGGAAATCGACCTCTCGATGACTTTTATTTCCAATTCCGAATATTTTTTCCTTTTGTATTTCGCGACCGTGACTGTATGTCACGGCATGAGTAGTATTTTTAAAAATTTCGCGGCAAAGGGAAGGGGGATGCAATGAATAATTGGTTTCCATGACGACGGGTAAACGACGAGTGAAAGTTTAGCATCGCTCTGCGAATAACATCTATCTACCTCCCCCTTCCCTTTTCACGCAACCGTCATTCGCTCTCCACCCCCTACCCCTTCCCCCACCCCCGTTGATACTAATTAGATTAATAATTTCACTTCGAATGCTAATTCAACATGTTTCCACGCAACGTTTTCAACTCTTTGTGATCAGAGTTTCCGATGACCGCCTATGGAGTCCGCCACGCACTCCACGCGAAGTCATGTGACAGGCACCTCGACATGTATCAGCGTAATGAGGGGAAATAATGAGCCAATCATATCGAATAATATATTTGCGCAGTTTGACCTCACCCCCACGTGGCTCATTTGATTGCTCGCTAATTGCAAAAGTTGCTAGCCGTCCGCTTTTGAAGCGACATCTAACCAAAACTGCGCGCGTTACGCGTTGCGTTCTTCATATTTTCGTCGAAAATTCGAAACGGGAAAGGGGAGGGATTCCGTCACTTTTAACAGTTTCAAAACAGTTGCTACGCCCTAATTGGAATCGTTCCCATAGTAACGGTTTATCGGCGCGCGGTCATTGTTGCATCATCCAAGACTTTGAATTATGCCGCATTCCATTATTATGCGGCCAACAGCTGGGCTACGAGCGCTCTTCACTGAGCCGATATTTGCATTGATGTCTAAGCGTGAGATAATGAAGGCATTCCCTCTCCCCCCAAATTGTTTTAAATATGGATGCTCTAGCCTGTCATTTTCGTGCCCACCCAAAACGCGTGGTTTCATGCGGTTACAGCTGATTGATTTACCAATTAATTCCGTTCACTTTCTGGGTAATGTATATTTTGCAGTGAAAGGGATGAGAGATACAGGTGTTTGTTAAAAGCTAGTGATGTGGAAATACCTCCAGTGATAACAATCAATGGCCACCAGAAATAGTTAAGTAATGAGTATTTGTATGTTATCACTCGAAAACAGATCGTATTTTTTTACTTTCCAAGTTAATATTAACTGTGGTAGAGTGATTATAGAAGTATATACGTATTTAACTGAAATGTATTTTTTTTGGAATCGGTCAAATGCTTATACCAGGAAGAAAACACCTGTACATCATGAAGAGATACTTAAAAAGCTATCATACCTTATTGTTATCTTATATTTATTGGGATTTGGTACTTAAGTTTGATTCTTCTAATTTATTGTCGTTTATATTTGTCATAAATGACTGTTTCTCTTAAGTTTCTAACCTTTTTACAGTAAATTATTCTGAAAATTGCCAGCATTCGAGTAAAAAACTGATAGCAATACGGTGCATTCTAATATACATGCGTTACTATTTATTTCATATTTTTATGTTCGTAAGAATAGGGTCGTGGGTAGAATTTTGGCTTTGTAATGGTTTTATCTTTTTCAGCTTTGAGCTAGTCATAACGTTTCCTCACCGATATTCGTCGCTTTATCGAAGAAGGTTGTTCCATTGATTCATAGACCTATATCGGCGAGGAAAAGTTTCATGGCCAGCTCACCATTGACTAAGCGAAGAAGACTAGCAGTTGTTTTTTGTCCGCCATCACTCCATTTAATATCATTATGTACTCATCATCCGAGAATCGATGCGACTCCAAATTACGGTCAAAGTTTAGATTGATATGAATGTCAGTTTGCTCAATTTAAGTGCGTGTCCGGTCCACTAGTTGGAAGTGCTCAGTGGGGACACCAACACCGTGATGCATAAATCTTTCCTTATTCCGTGAGACATAATGACTCGCCTTTTTTATCTCTCAATCCTATCACTTAATCCGTTTCTCAGCAGAAGGAAGAGATCACTTTGCGCTGCCTCTCTCTGGTGTGCCTCTTTCAACTGTCTCTTCCTAAAACTGGGAAAATCCGTCCCTTTTTCACTCCATTGAGATTTACAGTGCCTCCCTTGCCTTGGAGGACACATAACAAGCACTTCTTTCTTCCCTCCCGGTCGAGAAAGGAAGCTCCTGGGACGCGCAGAATTCGTTAAATTAGCGTGTTGCCGTGATGGTGGGGGAGGGGGCTGACATTTTGAATGACTACAACCAGAGGAAGACAAAATGGCGTCCGGACCGCGTGGCTCGGGCGTTCGTCTTCTTGGGATCGCATTTCGCTGCTCTTTTATTTTTTTCACTCCTTATGCGTCTTCCTTCTTCTTCTTTCCTACCGACGCGTATTCTCACGAACTCTTGCTCTCTTCTAACGAAATGAGCAAGTTGCTCCATCCACCCCCAGCCACCCCCGATTCGTCCCCAGTTAGGAGAGGGAGGGCAGACCCTAGGGGATTCACCACCATTCATCTTCCCTCCTTCTGCTTTCCGCCCGGAATCAGAGGTTATTGCCTTTGCCAGAGGTTACCTTGAGGTTACCTCTATAAGGCAAGAGGTAACCTCTATGCCTTGCCCTCCGCTCAGCAGCGTTCATCGCTTGTGTTTTGTTCTCAAATCATGTTCTCTCAAGGTGCCCGATAACACGAAAAACCGGAAATGTTTAGAATACTCAGAGAATTTCAGTTCTCTGAAAAAAAAACTTTGGGAAATCGGCAAGAGTCCTGGATAAAACGATTTTGGCGAATTAAGCATCCCTGTGTGCATAGTTCATCTACATCTACATAGTACCCCGCCAGCCGCTTCAACGGGCGTGTAGCAGGGGGTGTTAATGTGTCAGAGAAACAAGCCGTTAACAAATGAAAAGGAATTGCGCATACAATGTTCGGCTTAGGATTTATTTAAGTCACTTATGGTTCTGGGGAAAACGAAATCCCATATTCATTCGTTCGGTAAAATCGTTTATGTCGGACCTGGAAATACAGTGAGGTTCTAATAGGATGTCGCTCTGAAAGATATCTATTCTTAATTGCTCACGAAATAGCGCGCAGCCTCCTAGTCTCAAACGGCTCTCTGGACGCATTTATTTAGTTGCTGCAACTAAAAACTCTCTAAATAGTTCCTTTGTAAAGGTTGCCAGTGCACGAGGGCCCTTGTTCTCAGGCCTTACATGGGATTACCCGGGACCCTTTGATGAGAAGCCCAGCGTTTTACCCAACAGACTACCACACCCCCCAGTCAAATCTTCATAATTGTTAAAAGCTTTTTTCCCGGAAAATGTTGATTTTTCCTTTCACTTAACTTTTACAAAGCAGTGCTTCGGATGCTAAGGGCCGTTTTCTAGAACCGTGATTCAATTTTGAGTTTTAAATTAACTTTTGTGGTTCAAATCTCAGACTCAAGTTGAGTTTGAGTATAAAGTTCATATTTTAGAAACTAACTTCAAGTCAACTCATTTCAGTTAGAGGAATCGTAGTGTAATTTACAAGATAATACGATGGTGTATTGAAAAGTAAGGTCTCCAACGACGCCATTTCCGAACGCGAGCCGCTGGGAAAATTTGACTACAGCATTGCATTCCTTGATTCCTACGCTAAAATTCAGAACCACTCACGTTACCTTAGGTCACTTAGTCGCTGTGTAGCAGTCTTTAAGGATAAGGCTCCCGCTTAGCGCGCCCGCCAGTTGCGTACCACGCTAAGTCATTCGATTTTTGAAAGCGAAAAAGTTTTCTTCGACTGAAATTCGTCACCAGTTAGTGAAAGTATGTGATGAGAAGTGTATGGGAATCGAAAACGTGCGTAAATGAAGTCGGGAGTTTTTTGATGGACGGGAAAACGTCCATGATGAGCAGCAGTTGGGTAGGCCGAGTTTGCCAGAATCAACTGCGGCTCGAATCGACGAGATGGTGCACAATTGCCGAAAAATAACCCTTCATGAGATAAAGGAAGGTCTTAATGTAGGGTGTGGTAACTTCTCCATGAAGAATATCGTGTCGGATGTACTCCGTTACAGCATAGTGTCTGCCAGGTGGGTCCCTAGGCAGCTCACCGATAAACATAAGAAAAAGTGCGTCCACATGTGTCACATCAAACGATCGCCATACTCAATGAATATCATCGACCACAATCCTTACAGCCCAAAAATTGCCCCGAGCGACTAACACCTTATTTTCCGCTTTCAACTTTCAACTCCTTGGGGACAGAGATTCTAGTCAGACGAGGAAATGCAAGACGCAGTCGACAGTTGGCTTCGAGACGCGGCGGGAGAGAGGTGCGACGCCGGTATTAAAAAGCAATTGGTCATCAAGGGGTCTACGTAGAAAAATATAAAAATGCTCAGCCTTACCAATGATGTAAGAAAAGTTGAGAATAAATTTATTTTCCATTTTTTTTTAAATAGGAGGCCTTACTTTTCACTACCTCCTCGTACATTTAACAAAACTCTAGTCACTCAAGGTGTACCGCTCAACATAAACTAGCATTCCTTAAGTACAATGTCACTCGTGGCATTATGTTCACCAGAGAAATTAAATTTCAGAGGCGAACTTTATAATCAACTTATTATCAGCTACTGAGTTTAGTTTGAGCGAGACTCGAGTGAGGTCTCGTAATGGCGGAGTCGAGCGAGATTCAGGACCAAGGCTTATGTAGCGCTCTGCTATAAGGCGACCCAAACGATTACTAAGTCTGCTACCAAGATAAAATCAAGTGGATCACTTGTAGGTAAGCGGAGAAATCATGTGCTCAATTTAACAGAGGATTCAGATCCGACGCCTCTACCACTCTTATCTTGTTACCCCCAAGTCAAGGGGGTGCGTCGTCCCCTCAAATTAATATAAAAAGGAAAGAGCAATTTTCACATTCTTAGGCTCGGTGTATTTATACTTCCCCCTTTTCCGATGATATCGCTATTCTAATCGCGCATCCGGTACATTAACCTAACCTTATCGATCTTATCTCTCCATCCATCGATAAGGGTTCATCTGGTTTTGTCGCAGGGTCATCCTATAGGCGTGAGAAGCGTGCCTGCCCTTCCTCTTCCCAGGATCGCTTTTATTGCGATTAGAGACCCTTCCCCCCCGAATCGTGCCCCTGGGGAGTCAGTCCGGGGACATGGACGCTGGAGCCCGGCGGAGGGTGAGGCCGCGGCGGCCGCCGAACATCTGTCCCGCCGACCGACACTTCCTTATCGCTCGCATATCTCTGTGTGTGATGGTTCCGGGGGATGTCAACGGGGGAGGGGGTGCGGCGAACGATGATTGTGGATTGGTGGAAGCAGCCTGGTTGTTCGCTTTAATCGCCGTTGCGGAACCTGTGTGGGTCTGCAGAGGAGAGGGGCGCAGCTAGAAATTTAGCCTAGGGGGGTTTTAGGCACAACTAATACAGGGGTGTCTGGGGGTGTGGAATACCCGCCAGGGTAAGCGGGGGCATTCCTTCAGAAAATTTTTAAGATAAATGGTTCAAAATAGTGAGTTTTACGGCTTTCGGAGGGATATTTTATTAATATTTACACTATTCTGTAAGTAATATTAATCCAATTAAGTAAAATGGATTAAACTTTAAAAATTTCTGAGCTCTTGGGGGGGGGGGGGTTTATCCCCCAAAACCCCCCCTCGCTGCGCCACTGGCAGAGGACTTCCAACTTACTCCATACCATTGCTCAAGGATCATACTCAGTGAACCTACGATGGTTTAGGTTGCAGGCGAAGAAAGATAAAATTCGTAAACTAAACAAAATTATAAGAATACTCATAATGTTTATCACTCCATATTAAGCACAAACAAAGACATATGAAAAATGTAAGGAGCTTTAGGTGACCGACAGGCGCACGTGTGCTTAGGTTACCATCATTATATAGCAATATTCCAAAACTATTGTCTAGAAATCTAGAGAATAAATATAATAGATCCATGCTAACATATGCCCGTAGTACTGCTTGAATATTTTACGTCACTTTTTCATCTTATCTATCTCATCCGGTCTTTCCCTGTTGGTTGATGGAAAATAACTAGAAGAAAGAAAAAGGTAGAAAAATCAAATATGAGGCGAAATTTTGTGTTATTGAAAAAGGGATGTATTGCAAAATCACAGATTAGAGTTATCTGTGATTTTAGAGGATTAAACTATTGATTAAACACCTCCCCGCAACATTTTGTGACATAATGAGCAAGTTTTCTGGCACAGAAAATAACATCTTATGTGCGACGTGTCTCGACTTGACTTGTTTATTGTTTAACAAGTGGTTCTTGATATTCGTCTTTTTATTTATGAGAAAGCTCAAAGTGTCCCTATTATGAATATCCGAAATTAAGATGTTTGGCCATGTAGTTTGTTTCTAACCCATTAAATATCTTGGAATTTCAATGAAGGAAAAGAATCCGACACGCCTAGCGAGACTCCTTTGCATCCCCGCCTCTGTAGAAAGGAAAGCGAGTTGTGTGCCAGGTGGACCAAGATTGGAGGATGCTGAGAGTGTAATTTTGGAGACGGAATGATCTCCCACGCCTCGCAATTTCTTCCCCGTTACTTTCTCGTGGGTTCGTGTTGGACCGAAAGGAGGTCTCCTCACAAGGAGGTAAAGTACCTCTGACGACCTTTGCTCACTTACTCTTTGCAGTTAGCCTCAATCAGCGATTCCGCAAACCACGCGTCCACGAACGAGGCGCAAAATACGCTGTTTAGTGAATTAGGGTCGTCAGCACCACCGTTAAAGAGAAGTGTTAGTTTGTAAGAGCCGCAAAAAAAAGTGATCGACCCGTTGAGAAGACGTTGATTGCCTCGTCCTGATACCCCTCTCTTCTGGTGCCCCCGATTCGCGAATGTAATTCCTGATCCTGCCGATGGTGGCAGCACTATCATCGACGGAGAGCATGGTACTCAAAACCAGGTCGTGTCACACGATTGTCTATATGCGTGATGAGGAAGATATATTGATAACTCCACTGCATGAACGCTCAGCAATCGCCCACCGAATCAAATCCGCTCGTCTAGACAGAACTTATAGCACTAGATATGAGCGGATTTGATTCGATGGGCGATTGTTGAGCGTTTATGCAGAGGAGGTATCGATATTGCAACTGTAAATGACCAAATGCGTGTTTCGAGTAAAGTTTTGGATTCTTAATCCTTAATGGGGTATGATTCATTATATAAACTAAAGTTTTCTGTCTTTTTTGAAGAAATAGGAGCAATCAACCAACCATCACAGCAAGTTGTTGCTTCATCGCCACAGAGCTACAACTACTGCGTTGGATTCAATATGGCGAAATCATGATGCATTGTGGGAGTCTGCCATGACATGGGTGTGATAAACTTGGCGGAGAGGTGATCGAGTGGAACTAGCAATGTGTATGAGTACGTCTTGGCTATTCATTTTTATATTTATGTTAACATTTGGCAATGGCCTCCCTACTTGAGGCCTTCGAGCTTGTTAAACATATCGATGTTGGCCATCACTGAAGTCAGGATATTCAATTCCGATCTAGAAATTAATTTCGTACGGAGTAAGTGATAGTTTGCCTGCAGGAGTTTGTCGACAGGTTTTATGCAGGAAAATGCCAAATGAAACTTCATAAGTTTAAATTTTATATCTTATCAGCGGAAGATGCCAGTTTCAAAGCAAAATCCAATGAAGCGTCACGCGTGTTTCGGAAAGGTGTGAATTTTGATGCATCCCGACGCAGGGGCGCAGCTTGGAATTAAGGCTTGGGGGGGTTTTAGGCACAACTAATACTGGGGTGTCTGGAGGTGTTGAATACCCGCCAGGGTAAGCGGGAGGTGCGGGGGCACTCCTTTAGAAAAATTTCAAGATAAAGGGTTCAAAATGGTGAGTTTTACGGCTTCCGGAGGGATATTTTAATATATTTACACTATTCTGTAAGTAATATTAATCCAATTAAATAAAATGGATTAAACTTTAAAAATTTTCTGAGCTCTGGGGGGGGGGATTTATCCCTCAAAACCCCCCCCCCCTCGCTGCGCCACTGTCCTAACGGTCCCCTTAAGTGTGCGCAAGTCGAATGCTATTGAGACGTAACTTCAGTTGACTAAAATTTGAGCATATTTCTTGAGAGCCATCTCATAAAATGTTGGTGGTGGGTATCAATAGGAGGACACTGTCGTAAAATCACGAAGACCACATTCCCTGATACACCATTATCACCATTCCAAAGCTACTATATTTGACTTTCAGGTGTGAGACACTTCGTCTGGATTTACAAGTACTGGAATGATTAGAGGGAAGATCCCGGTGCGATTTAGTTTAACGCCTTGTGGGTTCAGCTGCTAAAACGACACGAAGAAATATGTACATTCCTCCCCGCTAGCCGCCGAATGGTGTATTCGCAGGAAAAGAATGGAATAGAATAGGGAGGTTTCCTATTATTTTTTTATTGCCTAAATCAAAAGATTATTACTCCTGGAGTGCGTATTTCACGCTTTTAGATTTTTAAATGACGATATCTATTTTTCGCGATTAAATGAAAAGTGAAAAATTTCAAGCGCGCGAAAACGCGACGGCTAAGTATGAATACCGGGAAAACTCCGTGTGACGTCGTTCTGGTTCCCGCTGCCGCAAGTGAGGTGACCTTGGGGCGAGGCTTTGAGCGCTGATACGACGCAGGATGCTAGCAGGTAGCAGAGTACCCTGCTATCACGTAGCGCTTGGCTTAAATAAGGATTATTAATACCTTAACAAAGGAAGGAAACTTTCTGACCTTAGGTAGTTTTAATAGGTGATTATTAACAGACGTTTCCCTGAGCTCTGTGCCTCATGCATGCATTGGTAATCTCAGACGATGTAAAACTCCTACCTACTCGTATAGAAACTAGGTCCCTGTGACGTCACGTGGAGTGGCATCGCATGGGCGCCAATCTGGCCTTTTTCAAATGAGGATAAAATTGACCTTTGCCATTCGTCTAAACCGGTATTTCTAAAACCAAATAATTTGTATATCATGAATACACTAATGGTGGGTAACGAATCGCAATCAATGCCTTTCGTTTTCTTTGATGAAGGAAACTACCCTATTTAACGGTCCATATGCAAATACAGTTTTTTATTCGTCAAATGAAAAAAATGAATAACATCATACATCATCATTGCTGTTAAGCATAAAAAGGTCGATGAGGACTAATATTTTCGAGATACATGGAACTCTGTCAAAACATTCCTTAATATAAATAGTAGAGTGCTTAACCCCAAGAAATGACCGACGTTAACATTTGTTTTATTTTAGCCGTGGGTAGATATTTAAAAGGCTTTACTGCAAGTTTCATCATGATTGCTTCATATTTAAACTAGTAATGCGTCACCTCAGAGCAGCGGTCAGTTGATAATGGCGGATATCAGATATTGTACGCTTGAGTGCGAATGGTGGTATTTTGTTGGCCTCTTATACGTTTTTTAAACCTCATTTTTTTTACCGTTTCGCTCTTGCGAGTAAGTTTAGATTGATGTTATCTACCACGCGATATTAACTATGACGTTCGCCCTAAATTTAACTTTCGTTCAAATCCTTGACTCTATGAATTTGTTCAAAATTTCTGTATTGGCCTTAAATCACCTCTAAATTAATTTCCAACGATCGGTTTTCTATAGTAGCATTGGCGCGATTTATGCACATTATAGTTTTTCGCATTAAAAATATCTTTCGAGAATGATGTAGTTTTAAAGACGTGGTTTGTGAGTTTTTTTAAGTTTAGACTTGTATTAATATATCTATGCCAATGAAATTGATAGTATACCATTTCCTGTAATTGCTCAATTCTGTTTAGAAAATTATTCATGTGGTAGTTTCAAATACTCCAACTAAATTTTGGCTGGCTCTTCAATTTTGCGATGAATGCATATTTGTCTTACCAACATATGCAAAAATTTTCATCAAAATCTGAGACACTTGATGTCAAACTTTTATTGAGCTGTAGTGGATTAACCCAGAATTAGTTTTTTTCGAAGTAATACTCAAGGGGTGAGGTGTGTATTATATGTTTTTTACGCAATCATTAATCTTTCTACGAATCTTCTTTGTTTTATGACCTTCATAAAATTTACACTCCGTTGCCAAAATGCATTACTTCCCTTTCCTCCTGGTAAATTAATGATTTGCTCATTAATAGTGATCTCCTTTTAATGACCAGATTGTTAATTCAATGAGTTGGGTTTCCATTTAATTATAGAGTTATAGTTGTATTTAATCACTAAATCCAATGTAATTCCATCAATTATGGCTCTCGTATCCGATTGGCCACCGATATAAACAGCTTTATTACTTATTTCGCTCTGGATAATAATCTCATGGAAGTATATTTGGATAAAGAGTGCATTTGAAGTTCGTAGGTTATGTTTTTAATCAAGGTGCGACAGCATTATGCTTTGCTGAATGGTAGGTACTGGCATTTAACGTTCGCCATGCAATATCGTTTTGCGACTCAGTTAATTGAATCATTATCGAAGTTTCCTTCGATGCGCTGCAAAATTATTCGGCTTATAATATCTAAACATATTACTTAGTAGATACGCGAGTTAAGTGATGAAAGTATGGGCTGAATTATTTCATTAGTTGATTTTCTGAGGTTAAAAGGGTCGTTAGGAGATAATTATAGGTCTTTCTGATTGAAACTATCTATTCACTTTGCCTGATTATTCTGCGTAATTAAGAGGCGTGAGTAAGCGGGTTAGCGATGATTCGCACACGGATAGCCTTTAATTATTTATACGTGTGCATTCCCGAGAGAGCTTAAAAGCACATTGCTTCCCTCGGCTTAGCGCGACCATAAATTCAATCTAGCTAAATTGCTTTGTTATCGATCGGCCCCGTTAAATGTTTTCCGAATTAAGATTTGCACGTATGGTGGCAGAGTTATAAATTTCCTCCATTCCTATTTCACGGTTGTTTTCTGTCGACTTTCTTTCATATCTGCACTGCCTTTAGCATTGGCGTCATATATTTTCAGTTTCCCTTAACACATTCAATGCGGATGATATTTTCACCGAAACCTCCAGTGACGGATGGGTGATTTTGCTTCATAACGGTGGTCTTGGAAGTAATACAACAGAATTTGCAATTTTTTTCGTTTCTATTTCAAGCAATTAGTAAAAAACCCTAATGACATACATGTATGCCACCCGTCACCAGTAATTGACAATTCACGCAACCCGCATTACACACATGCAATTTTTCCTTGTATGAAGGAGTGAACTTTTCATATTTCCGTTTATAATACTTCTTCTACCATTGATTCCTTAGGTTAATTGCGGAAATATCTTGGAATTAGTCTTTACGTGTATTTTTTTTGTTTCAACGGCCGTAGATTTAATTTTTTCAAGTCACAGAAGTAGAACACACAATGAACGGCAAGAAAAATATAAATTTATGGGATAAACATTTTTTTAAATCTATGTTACCCCAGAGTTATTGCAAAATTGAAACATTTCAATAAAAATTCTCACAAATGTTAATGATATATTTGAAAGCAAGGCCTTATAGCCCTGGTTGACCTTCACATTCTGGGCAAATTGCAGTCACTGTCCTTCGGATGCCTTCACGGTTAGCGGAGAAATGAAGAGCCTGCATCATTCCTAAAAACCTATCACGGCACATTTTCTCCCGAATATCGGTACTCACACTAATTCTGACCTCCAATCGTTAAAAATCGTGTTAACCCTAATTGCGCCCATGTGGAGAAGAAGGCCCAGCCAAGTTTCCAGTTCTCCCTGTCTTACAGCTTCCAATCCATTATGCCCTTAGTGAAGGCCCTTGGTGAAGAATTTTGGAGGAAAATGCTTACAGCATTTTTCTCCGTCTATGAGAGGATTATTTCAAAGAAAATATCATTTGCAAGTTGAAATAATCTCTGGGAGTGCCGCTGGTAGGGAGGGACTCCAACCTTGAGCCTTAAAAATTATCAAGCAAAATAGTACAATTTGTGTAATGGAGTGTTGCATATGTGATTAATACTTTAGTTTTTATGAAAATTAAGACTGTATCTGTACCTTACCCTAGAATGTATTAATGACCTACAAAATGAAAACACCATAATGATCAGAGGACAAGTAATTGATGCGGAGCAATGACTGAGAAAATATGCCGTAAAATTAGGAAAAAAACCCAAATTATGTAAAAAAACGTAATTTGCAATAATTATTTTAAAATTATTAATAAAGTATAAAATACGACCTTTTGGACCGCATGGAAACATTTTTGAATAAAATAGTAAGTTTTGAGACGGGAATACACGTTATTAACAAAAACTAAGTCTGATAATAATTTTTGTGGTTGTACATAAGATATGAATAAATTAAAAAATAAGATAAAAATACTATTTCAAGGGAATAAATAATGGTTAAATGCCGTAATGCTTAAAATACCTCTGAGACTATTTTTTTCCCGCAATTTCGTTTACAAAGCTAAGGAAACAAATAAACAAGTAAAAAAATACAGACCAATACTGTAGATAATGTAATGCAGTGTTGCATACGCCATTAATATGTTATTTTTTTATGAAAAGGAAGAAAATCTGCAACTAACCCAACACGTATGAATAACTCAGAAAATGAAATAAAATAGAAATGAATAGAGGATTGGTAATTGACCTAGGGAAACGAATGAGAAAATATGCAGTAAAAGTAGGAAAAAGACCCAAAAAAAATCACCCAGGATAAACGTAATTTGCATTAATAAAAAAATGTTCCTAGCAAAAGAAATTCAAATATAACATCATTAACTGAAGCACTAAGATCATTTTTTTATAATGTAGTGAGTATGAAACGGGGATAAATATCTTCAATAAAAAAGTTAGTCTAATCATAATTTTTGTGATAGCACATAAAATATGAATAAATTAAAAATAAAGGTAAAAAAAACAAATTTAAAAGAATAATCCATATGTAAGACATGATTATGATATTTACGATAAGAATGATGAAAAAGAGACGAAGGAAATGAAAAGAAAAATCTCAACCTGCAAAATTGTTCCAAAAACAGCAGTAAAGTAAACAAAAAAACACTAAAAATGAAGGAACACGTAGAACTAGAAACGGACACTTCCGCAATGGTGTAAGGTCAATCCCGAACTGCGGGAGGGTGAAAAAGTAACGCTAGGTGCGCTCGGAGCACCCTAGTGACCAGCGGAAAAACGTACTCCCGAAGACATACATTTATGTCATCCGCCTGAGTGGAAAAGCCCTCATGACATATATATATGTCATCCGCACTGAATGTGTTAAATTGATGGGGTTAAGAGTTGGACTGCGGTGAAATTCGTGGAAATTTTTGTCTACTGACTTAAAAGAGAAAAATTTGTAAGTATGAAAACGTATAGATTATAGGAGAGTAGAGTAGAAAGTTGCGTCAAAGCCATCATCATAACTTGCGATGATAAAGAAATGAATTTAGGTAATAATGGAGGTTTATCTTCAAAATACAGCGTGTCCCAAAAAGAATGACCCGATGTTTAGTTGTAATAATATTGAAACAAATGCCATTAGGCAAGCGAAACAGCGCCAGATGTGATCGGCATTGTTTAGTTTTAGAAAAATCCGCTGAATGTCACTACGAGGTTTATGGATCCTACTTTTTTGGGTAACAAACCGTAACAGGAGATTCATACCTTGCAATGCTACAGAACTGGTTATTCCCACAACTTATTGACTTTGACAATTTCATCTATCAGCAAGATGGAGCACCACCGCACTGGCGCAACAGCGTGCGCAGTTTCCTCAATGAAAACTTGCCTCAACGTTGGATAGGGCGTACAGGACCGCGAGACCAGGCTTTACACTCTTGGCCTCCTTGGCCCCCTGACATAACACCATGCGATTTTTTCCTTTGGGGATACGTTAAACAGCATGTTTACGTTCCTCCCTTACCTCGTGAAGTTGATGAACTGAAATAAAGTATATCAGCTGCTGTATCGTCAGTGACAGAAGACACCTTGCGCTCAGTTTGGGATGTATTCAGCTATCGGTTAGATGTCGTCCGCGCAGCCAATGGAGGACATATTGAACATTTATCATGGGTTTATATAACTTTTGTCTTTTGTGAATAATTTTGTATGCAATTTGTTGGTGTTAAGCCCTTCTTCCTAATAAATAATCTTTTTTAAAATCTAGACATTCTTTTTGGGACACACTGTATTTTCCTGGATTTGCTTCGCAAGTAATCAGAATGGACAAAAAGAAGTCACAACTAGGAAGAAGGAAAGAAATCCAATTATCTTTACGTACGGATTATCATAATATTGGAAGTGAGACATGGAAAATAGCAGCTCAGAGAATTCGTGGGTGGAAATTTGGTAATGAGGTGCTAATTTAAGCTTTGAAAAAAAATTAAAAACTCTAAAATATTGCTGTTAAAAAATTGATTAAATTTGTATGAATATTCATGAAAATTACGAATATTATATATAACGAATGATAAATTGTGGTCTCCGGCTCGACTCGGAAACTACGAAAAAAACTATGCGAATCGTTGCTCGAAGCTGTATTGTGAGAATAAAAATTGCTTTAATTCATCTAAGAATTACTCATGCGCTTTAAAATTATAATAGGGGTATTGTGTTAACGTCAATGCGGAATGTGTTGTTCATCATGAAAAACTTTCATTGCGCGATTAAGTACTGCTTGCATCGTTTATGACCATGCAGGGATCGCAAAATTTTTCTCCGTGCGATGCATTTTTAAGTGTCGCTTTGAAGATTAAATTGTTTGTCTTACATTTAATGTTTATTTCGCCTTGAATAAATGCTACTTTTTAAATAAATAATGGTGGAAAATAGAAATACTCAAGGTTAGCCTCTGCACAGCAGTCTAATCCGATAAAGTACGGGTGAAGGCCGCCGAAAATGCGTGTAGGTATGAGTAGGGTGTCCCAAAAAAACCGAAAGTTTGAAAGTTGAGGGGGCATTTCCATTTTCCTATGCGAATGCATGAAAAAACATCCCACAAAAATTTTCAGCTCAATCGGACAATATTTGACCCTGCCGAAACGCATTCAAAGTTTGAATTTTTGAGTTTTCCAGATTTCATGCAATGTTGCCTACCCTGCAGGAGGCTCGAGTGTTAAAAAACAACCAATTTTAAGTTCAAACCATCTCCTCTAGCTCTATAGGCGTTGACAGCAACACTTGAGTCAAAATGAGCTTCATATCCACAACTCGGTGTGTTTACAAGTCCCGCTCGCCGTTGCGGCCGCCAGGCGCCAGCCGAGTGCATATTGCCCCGCCGTGTCGTGTTGAGATTCGAGTTATGCGCTTTTGCAACATCGCTCTGTTTATGTTAAAAGTATCCCGGCTTAGTCTATCAGTCACTCGTGGAGTTTAGTGTTGTGCACTAACTGAGAACGTGAGGTATTGTCGTGTGTTTCGTGGTCGAGGCTGTTTCGGCGGTGGCCAGAATGAGCGTGAAATCGAAGAGTACGCCGGTTATGCGAAGTGCGACAAGTGCGTGGTTGGTGGGTAATGAGTCCAAACATTTGCCCGGCAATGGTAAACTCCCTACGCTGCGTGAAGTTCTCAAAGTTTTCTTTTACAACCTACACTGTTCTCCAGGATCGATGTCAGCGGCAGATGCAGCAAGGATTGCAATCAAAGAGTTACTTGCTGTGTGGGGAAAGTCTAATATTCCTACGCAGGAGGCTCGAGCAGCCATTAAGAAGCTCCTGACAGCTTACGAGAACTACCATGCCCTTGGGAAAGACAAAAATAAAACTAGTGAGAAGTCAGTGTCCGCAAGAGAGGAATTCAGCAAAGTGCTCGACCGTCTGTTTGACATCGGCTGCAAAGACGCCCTTTCAAACATTACTGTGGAGGAGGACAAGTTGTTTTACATATCTATGAAAACTTATTGAAAAGGATATATGGCGGGTATTGATATAAAGTGGTGTAAATGTTTAGAAAACCGTAAGAGACTTCAAGAAGAGGATTTTTAAAGGAAAAAACGGCATGAGAAAGAAAAGAAAATATTGGATGAGAAAGTGGACCTCGTTCGACAGATGTCTGCGGAGAGTACGACGAGCTCGTCGGATTCGGAAGAAAGTAATTTTTTCCGGGTGCGGGAAGGGTGACCAATATGGCGGAAGAAAGGGAGAAATAACATTTTGTTACTTTTACAGAATTTGAAATGCGGACAAGGTCCGGAAAGCGCCGTAGAGTAAGTATAATGTCCGACATCCTTGTGACTGCTTCCCTAGATCGGACTCAAGACGTCCTCTGCCGCTGGGTCTATGATAGTCCAGGCTGTCGCCAATGCGACAGCATCTGCATTGGGTTTTAAAGGGGATGAAATCCATTTAGTATTTTCCAAATCTCATCTACATAGAATGAGAGTGAATAAAAGGTCCGAGACACTAAGGCTTATCAAGCAAGACTTTCACCCTCAAGTTCCTTTAGCAGTGCACTGGGATGGGAAATTACTTCCGAGCAATGAAGACGACAAGAGGCTGTTTGAAGGATATTTCAAATGTAGATGACATTATCAAATTTTGTATTCTTCAGCTGCAGGTTCGTAAATGGTAAATGTCAGGATGTTCAGGGTGATTTAAACTCCATCCTCAGGATTAGTATTTAAAATTATGCCCCATATTATTTTAGAACCACCATCCTCGAGACGACTACAAAGAACTTTTGGAGTTGTGTATAGTGTGGTTGGGTGGTGTGGTTCCCAAGAAAGAGAAGTATGTGGTTCGCCCCCCCAGGCCCAACTGACAAATCACGGTGGATGAATAAGGAGCTCTACGCTTTTAAAACGTGGATTTTTGGCAAGCAATTGCGTTTGTCGACACATGACAGTGACAATTTATTCAAATTGTGTTGCTTCATTGCAATTGCATTTATGAAACATTGGTACACCTGTCCTGTGGCAGTGAGCGCTCCGAGAATGGATCTTGAGCTACTTAAAGTCCTTGGTCGGAAGAAAGACCCTCACTACGCAGCAGCTTTGGCCAAGTTTTGTAACCATCTATGGTAAAAACTTTCGAAAACTTGAATTGTATGGCCCTCTTCGATGAAATGGTTTCTGACGACGAGAAAAGAGACATTGCGGAAGCAATCAGAGACAATGAGGGGTCTGATGATGACGCACCTCGGGCTACTCTTCCGCCTAATCGACCTATTAGTGAGCTGACTCTCGCTGACTTCGCTTCGAAAAATTCTGTGAAGTTTTTCAAAATTATTGGTATTTCGCCGGCATTTGTGCTGCGAGATCCGTGCACATGGAAAAGTGACGTAGACTATCAGAAGGGCCTATCTATAGTTCAGCACCTTAAGGTTGTTAATGATACTGCAGAGAGAGGAGTTCAATTAATAAAATATTTTCTAGTCAAGAAAAAATTGACAAATGATGAGGCTCAGAGGCAACATCTGTTACTAGTTGTTAAGCGGCATAGGAAAATGCATGAAAAAAGTGGCAAAAAACTCTAGTTTTTCATATTGATTGTTGTTCACAGTGCATTTGTATCCGCATTATCACAGTATAATAATAAGAGAGCATTTTCTTACAGAGGTTTCTAATTTTAAATCCCCCAAGACCCTTAGAGCTAGGCAACATTGCATGAAATCTGGAAAACTCAAAAATTCAAACTTTGAATGCGTTTCGGCAGGGTCAAATATTGTCCGATTGAGCTGAAAATTTCTATGGGATGTTTTTTCATGCATTCGCATAGGAAAATGGAAATGCCCCCTCAACTTTCAAACTTTCGGTTTTTTTGGGACACCCTAAGGTATGAGATAATGCTTTGCAAATGAGTTGATTTTTTCTTCTCTTATGTGCTCTACTGCGTTGTATTTCTCTCAGTTATTATGTGATACATCGAGGAAAAATGCAGGATCATCATCGTAAGCACTTCAGGCTTCTTCGTCAGCTGAAGTATGAATGGTGAGGAAAGGAGAGGGTTGGAAGAGGGAAAAAAAGGGGTAAGGGGAGAGGTGTATGGAAAGTTGCAGTGGTTGAAACCCCAACAGAAAACTAAATTCCTGCTATCTGTGCTTGTATATAAAATCTTGTCATCCGAAACACCTGATTATCTTTATAAAATGATTATATGTCACCTGAGTGTGAAACTTGTAGAATAGTAAGAGCCAGAAGACGTTTTAAAATTCCAAATTGCCGAACTACGGTGTACCAATTGTCAACCTTAAACTCTGCCATAAGAATATGGAATGAAATACCGGACGACATTGTTAACTGTATCACTGTAAATCGATTCAAAATGAAAATTTTTGTTTATTTACTTGAAAAAATATAATTGTAATTAAAATACTGTAATACTATGCATCATTAATACTGTATAATTGTATTTTCACTTTTGCTTTGTTGTTCACTGCTGAGACTTATTTGTAAAATGTGTTCTGGTCCATAGGACAAGGTCCTAGAGCAATGAACTTATTATTATTAATATTATCTTTTCAAGCCTACATAATTATTCATCCTTCATCAACTGCTCTCTGAATTATATCTGACGCCATTCAGCAACAATGTCCATAATTCGATCGTGTTTCATGCTAATTAAATCATGCTAAAATTCGTCTTTAACACCAGGTTTTCAAGAAAGTTCTTTCATACTACTTATACTTGGAACTCCCTCATTGCTCACGCGATATATCCGTTTGATCTTCATCATTCTTCTGTTTCACCACGTATCGAAATCTTCTAACCTTGATCTATTCGCTATTGTCATCTTTTATGCCTCACTATCATAAAGAAACATGCTCTAAATATAAGTCTCAATGCATAACTTCCTTACTTCAACGTTTACTTTTTCAGCTGCACGTCGACTCCTCTTTTTGAGGTGTGTCCTCTTCGCTCTGGCTATTCTGCTGACTATTTCCGATCTTGCTTCGTCCGTCTGCGGTCACCATGCAACTAAAGTGATGGAACTCTATCACCTCCTTAGTTTTTTGATTTCCTAGATTTAAGTTGGTTCTTCTTTTCAGCAGCAGGCCGACACTGTTGTCTTGTTTGCATTGATTTTCACATCAACCGAAGGATATACGAGAAGAAAATTGCCAATTAATTGCCCAAAACCGTGATTTTAAGATTAAGCGGGCACACTGCCTCGGCCTAAAGCTTTACTTATTCTCGATGATTGTTTGCAGTAATTGGTCCTCCATTTTCCTGTGAAACCTTCATACACCGATGCCAGTTATGCCATTGCTGTGCAATGTAGAATGTAATAATGTATATCTGTAGTTTTTCCCATAATGCTGTTCATGAATCAGTGAGAAATCTCAAATAAGTATCAGTTTGGATTTTAAATAATAAAGTGTATTATTCGCAATAAATCAATTAAATTCATTTATATTCGTTGGAAAGGTACCAATATTTATAGCTTTTACGTGATGCCTTCATACATTGCATTGAAACTGTATGAATATGTGGCTCAAACGGAAAAAAACGATGGTTTATAACTATATTTCCTCGAGCTTGACTTAAAAATTAACAATCATTCGTATTAAATGCACAAATTCATCCATACTTGAGAATATCGTGATTAAATGGTTGCTATTAATATTCAAGTGATTAAACTTTAAGATTATTTCAGAAAATGTTCAGCCTAAATAGATCAGGTGGTCATGAAACCTTTTTAAAATTACCCATCGCAAGTTTCCGTTTCATTAACGAAATAAATCATGTGTAAACGGCAATTAATTGAATTAATAATTCATGCGTTGCGATACTTAACTTCCCCCACTTATAATGCGTTGATTTTTCATATTTTTCGTGTAAGAAAGCAGGAATTTAAGACCAGGATTGTAACGCAAGCATCAATAAACCCGCTCCGAAATATATTTCAATAATATAAGAGTTGCGACTCTTAATTCGATTCGCGAACCTATTCGTTTTTAGTCTCTTGGGATTCCGAAGAAGTTAATTTTCGAGATGAGGGTCACTCTCCAATCATTCCTCCAACTTTCTTCCTTTCCTACCCTAACTCCTCATTTTCGCCCGGAAAATGAAATCAACCCTTCTGAGTTCCATATCATATCGAATCAGCAGGCTAATTCATCCGAAGAGCCACGCCCCTTAAATATGCCTCTAACCCTTATGGAATGGAACCTTTGTAGTAAGTTATCTTTGAAATATGGCGAAAAACTCAAACGCATATATTAATTAGAATTTAATGAGAGCAAGATGGAAGATGTTTCTCACTACGACGTTTTGAACTCAATCCACAGTTATTATAAATATCTTTTAATATATTTGTGCTGTCAAATTAATTTTTAATACTTGACCGGCTTAATTATTTGCCCTTTCTCGCGATCATTTTCCGCAGTGGTATTTTTCCGTCACTCGGACCGTACCTTTTTCCGTTGCTGAAACGTCGCTAGCACTGTCCTTTGGCCAATCAGACCTCATGGCCACTAACAGCGATTGTGACGCCACGCTTGGCATTTAATTGAAAGACCGTTGTAAATACGGGAAGTGAGGGAATAAGCGACGGTAAAAGGGACGGTGGGAGTGACCGTGTGATCCAGAAAATAATGGATCGAGCGATCACTCTTTTTTTGTCGCTGAAAACCTATCATAGAATGCTTGTGTCTCTGAAGGGACGGAAAATGTTATCGTATGATTCAAACTTTAATTTTTGAATTACCACGGGAAGAAACAAACGGAACGCCATCTCTTCTGTTTGCTGTTGTTTCTTGGAAACGGATGGTAATTTCGTCCATTGTTGTCGTCTTTGTTTACGCTTGCGGATGGCCTCAGTCTTTTGTCTTAATCTCCCCCTGACTACCAATCTCCAAAGTGGGCGCTCCCGGATTTCGCCTTAAAGTGGACACCCTAACTAGATTCTTGCACGTGACAAAAACGACTTCCTCCACATTTTCTCCAGTGTTTTCTCTCTCTCTCCCATCCCTTATTGCTTTCTTCATTTTTTATTTCTCATAACTTTCCTGAGCGCACCAGTTGAAGAGATGAATCCCAGTGTGTGTCGCCCGCCCTTGTCCAGTGGGGAGTCCGAAGTCTCGGCTCATTTTCCCTCACACACGAATATCGCCCTTTCCACGGAATAGTGTTCTTCTTACGAGGCGCTCTCATGCGCCATGAAAAATTCAGCCTGTCATGCGTCTACCCCCAGCCTCTTCCCAAAACCATCCTCTTTCCCTTCAACCCCCCTCACACCCTCCCAAATATCCCCTCTTCCCACCACATCTACCCTTGTGTATACATATACTGGGAGTCACTTGCAGGGTCAAAGATCATGGGGTTTCCCGGCGAATGATATTTGTTCATTGCTCTCGGGTTATGCGTCGGACAAGGCTGTTGAATGCCGACGTTTCGACGATTGACTCTCTCTCATCGTCGTCAGAGCGCACGAGATAACTCGTTGGCAGCTCAGTATACGCCCTGATGATGATAACAGAGTCACTTGTTGAAACGTTGGCCTTCAGCAGCCTTATCCGTCGCATAGTCTGATAACAATTAACGAACCTCTAGTGCGTTTGACAGGGGTTGGGGATTGAATGCTTGGTAGTCAGGGGGAGATTAAGACAATAGACGGTGGCTACCAGGCTGAGTTTCCTAAGATGTCATTAATGAGCAACATTGCCATCTATTTCCAAGAGATATTTTCAAATCATCAGCATGCATCAAACAGTAGGTATCTCATGCGCTTACCACATACCAATGAAAAATGAGTAAAAATAAGGTAACACAGAAAAAGGAGCAGTGACAAGTTTTTCAGACGTGTCGGTTGTTTCCGTATTCCCTTTTATGATAGTGTGTTTTCACCGTATAAACGTCTAATGAACTTAATAATCAACCTTTTCATTCTAACTTTGCTTTTGCTTAAAATTCGAGCTTTTCATTTTCCATTAAAAATCGACAGCTCGAAAAATCGATTTCGACCGACAATATTCCATCACTAAGTGAGATCGGGCATTTCCACTTTTTTTTACAGGATATTTTTGCAGAAGTGTAACTTCTGTCAATCAACTCTAAACGCCACTTCAAAATCGATTCTCATTTCTGCAACTCCTGTCTTTCTAGAGAATCAAAGCCCTCTCTCTTTGTGTCTGTTTCCCGTTCCCTCTTTAGCATTCACGAGGCGAGATAACCTCGATGACATGGTTCTTCCTCTCTCTGCCTCGCTTATGGCACCTCATTTGTTTTCTCTTTCCCTTGTGTGCCTTCAGGGGAGTATCCTTCCTGGTGTGGAGTATAATTTATGCCGTGGAAAAGAATCGGAGACGTCGTACTTCACGCGGGGAAACTTATTCTTTAGTTTCATTTTAGGGAGTGGAATGCATAATCCGCGTTTCCAACAATCGCCGTATTTCAACTGTCTCGGCCAATCTCTCTCCATATTGTTGCGTAGTGATTTGTCATGTATTAGTATGAAAGTTATATATAGATGACTCTACAAATATTTTTGAGTTCTAGTTGTCGCTAGTAAATTAGGTGCGGTATATGGCAAAGTATAAATTACAGGCATTTTAATAACATTAAGAGTTTGCATATATAAAAAATTGTGGCTTTGTCTACTGAATGTTTTTGGAGTTGTTTTTTATGTTTATTCCAAGAATTTGAAATTATAATAAGTACTATTAAAGTCCTGTAATTGCACGCTTCTGTGTTTTAATTATTCGAAATTGATACTGAAATACTTCAATAATGGTAAAATATGTTTGGTTTTCATTATAGAATGGAAATATATATATATTTGAGAAATGTTTAATAGGCAAGTACAGGGAGGCTTCAAGAAAATGTTCATTTTGGCTTACATCGCCATCACATCGAAAAATTGCCAAAAATTTGTCGATGAAATGATAAAACCAGGTATGTTGCTGCAAAGAGAATCCAGAGAAAAATAAGGAAATTTCTTTCGTGGCATCAGGGTAAATTTATGCCAAGGTTAGGGAATCAAAATATTCGCCATTCAGTTGTCTTGGTGAGCGCTTGCATTATTGACGCAGAAAGATGCGACGGTAAATATGCCTTAGTGGATGTATGAATTCCATAGAAAACAATTTTAGCCGTTGTTTTAATAAAATGAGAATTCAAATAACATCCTTTTGTATTGGATACTTTATATTTAATCGACCGATATTTTTTATGCCTACGTACCGTCAGCTAATTCTAGAAGCGAATTCCTCTGATCGTCGCCATCTATACTTACGTCGTAGAAAATTTGGCAGCTGTGACTACCCCGGGTAATAACTGCGACGTGTTCTTGATTCCCGGGAAAACTTAAATCACAGTTAAGTTCGCCGTGAATGGCTGATTCTAGCGAAAGTGAAATTTAGCCCTTAATTAGTCAATCATTCAAATTTTTAGGTGAACATATTTATCTTTTTCGTTTAAGCATAGTAAGGACAACATGAATGAAAGTGTTTGTTTATTTGCAAGAATTTTGATAAATTATCAAAAAATGTCTCCTAAGATATGCATTGCCCAATTTGGTTAAATAATTAATTTGCATTGGAGAATAATAAACACAAAAGAGACTCCATAATTATCATTATACAGAATGGTATGGGCTTCCGCATGTCCGCTAAAAATAAATTACGCAAACAAAACTTACCATCGATGCACGAAGTAAGGATGCGGTTGATATCATGTTTAAATTCATCAATCATCTACACAGATCGGGAAAACTCCCAGAGTTGGCGGTAGTTTTTTATGCCATTATAACACATCTCCAGCCAAATACATCGCCCGAAGTGATAAAAAATACGTGGGGAGATTTCATATGCTATCCAGGTTGAATGATGTATCCCATGAAATACATTGGCTTGGGTTAATGATAATCGTAAGTTGAGTGTAAAAAAGTCGGGTGATTAAAACGATTAATGTCTGGGAAAATTCAGGCTATTATAAGTCTGAACCTTTTAGCAACTTTCAGAAAAATTTCTCTTCGCAGCCCTATTAAACGCTTTTGTAGAGTTCGGAGGAAAAAAGTCAATAAACGAGGCGTTTTTGTCGTATTTTTGCGCTTATTGCAAGTGAAACGTTCACTTAAGTGAAATCACGAGGAAAAAGTCAGAAGATTTTAAATAGGCAAGGGAATCTCCACCATGACGTGGGAAAATTTTTCCATTACGCGCGAATCATAACGACTGCAGTGAGGTCGGCTAGCTCACGGCTTCCCTTGTTGTGACATTTTGAACCACGGAAAGCGATTTTACTACTTACTGTTTTTCAATGGGTTTATTTTAAATAAAAACTTTTCGTAAAGAAGTTGTATATATTTCTGAAAGAATATTGAATTACTTATATTGGTTCATCGGTAAACAATCGGTATTGTTGTCCATTGGTAAACAATCGTAAGATTGCTTAAACTTTTATCGGGATTCCGCGCGGGTAAGATTTTTTGGCGCTCTTACAAAATCTTACCCGCGGAAAGTGTAAAATCTTGCATAATCCTAAGATTGATTTGACGCAGTTCTCCACTTAATTCTCCTATCAGCTAATCTTATATCGGTTATTGCTCTTGAAAAATGTTATATCATTGTTGAAAGGACAGCTAATTCTAAAAGTTAGGGAAAGTAAGTTTTTTAACAGGGAATTTAATATGGAGAATTTTGTAACAATACTGTGCGGCGCTTCCGAGGAACTCTGTGAAATAGGTGATAGAACGTAGCTGCGCACAATTGATGACCCTTCGTAAAAATAGCATTCTCTCTCTCACACACGCACACACAATTGAATCCATGAGCCGTGGTGGCACTTGCTGCCACCTTTCGTCATCCACCCCTCCCCCCTTTTCTTATTTCCACCCCCGCCTCTCCCCCTGCACCCCCTGCCACTTGTCTCTGCGCAAACACTGGGACCGCTCCGTCGAGGTCGTTCCCACAGTGAAAACAATTGAAGGAGCTCGGGCGCGCTCTCTCCCCGGCCTTACTTACTTACTCGCATTCCCCCAAGGGAGAAATAAGTTAACAGCGCACTCCCTTCTCTTTCTATCTCGACCCACCCCCTCCAGATTCATCACTGCTCCGAATCAACCCCCTCCCCCACACAGTCACCCCCTATTTTTTTTACCTCCGTTCCCAAAACAGTCTTCCTCCTCCTCCTGCCCCGTGTGGGGCAAGTATCTCCTTCGTTCGTACTTCCCCCATCGAAAAATCGTATTTACTCTATTTTTTTGGTGGCGGATAACACATTTTAACTTACCCGACCTATTTCAAATTATTAATGGTGCACATTTATCGGAAGAATTTTTTTAACACTTGCCGTTATCTCAAATATATTTACAAATTGCATCTGTGGAAATACCGAGTTGAAAGTTTAATGGTATGGTATTTGGTGGAGGCGACCGACAGCTGAGGTCATTTGCGCCATGAGGGAAGGGTATGGAAGGAAGGATGGGGAGAAACCCGGCGTCGGCGTTAGCCTGCTCTTAGCGAAAGGCGCCAAGGGGACCACGGCTTAACGTCCCATCCGACGGACGGAGTGTTGCACTTGAAGTGTCCTCCACACAACACTCAAGCAGGGATCGGGCAGTCTCTGAAAATTCTCTGCTACTGCCGGGATTTGAACCCGAGCCCGCCGGGTGGGAAGCCAACACTCTAGCCACCACTCCAACCCGATCCCCAAGAGTTTAATAATTGGGAAGAATCGGGCGAATGTTGTCCATGATTTATGCTATACCTATGTCTAGAAAATTTCAATATTATAGCATTAGTTGTAAGCTCGTAATCGGTCATCAAAAAAGACCGGCCAAGTGAGAAGTCTTGTTCAACCGATCTCCTAAATCAAGCTCAAAATTTAGGGATAAATGCACAAGTATGAAAGGAAATATTTAATCATTTTCGCAAATTCTGCTTCTACCGATCGAAAAATATTGGCTATACAACACAATAGCAGTCACTGAAAGTAGTAATTGTATGTAATGCTGGGAAAACTAATTGTTTATACTAAACATGTGATATTCTACTGTAAGCATGGCGTTTACTCTGGGCGTTTATTATCCTTCGTGTGTAAGTGCTACATGAAGCCATAGTTAGCTATTAATATGGATAGAGTACAACCATCCAAGCAAGGGCCGCTTATTTATTCGGTAACTTGTGTTAGTGACCGCTGATAGTGAGTAACATAAACCCAGGATTCTAGTAATCGGCTAAGAATAAATAGATTGTCGGTTATGATTTATTTTGCCTAAATTTTATTTCTAATAGTTCCTTTTTAATAATTGATTGATACTGCAGTCCTATTCTCGATCACTCGTATTTCATTCACTTTAAAATATACACATTGACCCTTAATCCGCCTCAAAATACGTTTGGAAGGCAATACAAGCAATTTACTCGATAAAAAGCGTTTATTCCCTCGTCTTGATTTTACTTTTTATCCTCAAGCACACTCGATAGTGAATTATAATAGGAGGAAAGATTGAGTTCATCTACATCAACATACTACCCTGTGAGACTCCTTAAAAGGGCGTGTGGTGGGGGGTGTAAGGGCAGCAACCATTTACCAATTACTAAGAGCGCGTCGATGTAATGTGACTACTCAGTGCCACCTGACATTAGTTTAAGTACTTTATTGTTCGAGGGAAAAAGGAATTCCCGTACCTATCCGTTCGTATCTCTTATTTCAAATTTTCTGTCGGTATGTGTCGAATTCCAATTTATATTTAGGCATACTAGGCGTACTTATTATAAATTTCCAGTTTCCGGAAGTGACGTCGCATTTTGCGGGACCAAAACAAGACGTTAAGCGGCTAAAGAGTACAGCTGAAGGCATACTGCGGAGCTGAACCGGCCTTACCAAAGAATCATGACGGACACGGGCCACATATAGTCGTATGACCATATTATTTATTATTAAAATACTATAATACCGACCTTACGTTTTAAAAACCAATTTTAACCCGTGTAGGTTAAAACTGATTTTGAAACATAATGAACTTATGTTTGAATGCTTCATTTAGGAAATTTACAGCCTTATTTTTTGCTCGTATGAACTTACACCTGGTGAATGCGTGAGCTACCAAAATTTCTGACTGGAGATGTAATGTTTTGGTTGAATACCATGTAATATTTTACGTTCACGCCCAGTAGATAATTTGAAATAGCGTTTAAAAATAAAAATAAGGATAATCTCATTCAGTACCTATATTTTTAAAGCATTAATAATGAATGCAACGTACTGTAATATAGAATCTATTCTTCGACACATTTCACTCCCCATCCCACTGCCGAATCAATTCCTCCAACATCCTTATAGACACAGTGACTCCGTGAGCAACGCTCAAGTTATCAAATATGGTCATTTGTAAACAAATCGCCATTTTTAACGTATGTAATCGTGTCAGGATTAACGTGTTGAAATTTGGATATATCCATGATGGAACAGTAAAAAATATGTCAATTTCTAAACTTTTATATATAACTCTACCCCACTGCCGACCATTGTTTTTTAAATCTCTACTTTAAAAATTACTTAAGGGTGTCGAAACCATGGTCGGCAATAGTGTATAGTTATATATTAGAGGTGGATTAGAGTTATAAATATTTAATTGTGGATATTACCATTTGTTGTTTAATTATTTCATCGCCATTTTTATCCTTAAACTTAATGAGCAACGCAGCAGTTAGTGATTTGTTTCGGTTCATCGTTCGCAGCTGGCCCCATTGTTGTACGAGTGCTTCACCCGCACGAAGGTACGTTCCGGTTTATTATTATCAGTGGCGTAGTCCGGGGGGGTCCGGATCCCCCCCCCCCCGAAATATAAAAACATAATTATTTTCCTTCATAAGAAAACAAAGCATTGAAAAATCATGATGTTAAAAAATATTTCTTTAACAAATGAAGTTTTTTTACGTAAGTATATAAAAAGTGTTAAAATTAGTTTTAAACCCTCTACTTGGTACCCTGTTTTTCAAAAACTTTCCTCCCTGATTTTGGACCCCCCCTGAACGAAATTCCTGGCTACGCCACTGGCAATTATTTCTCAATGATGTACTTAAATAGGCACAGAAAATATACTTTATGCTAAGGTGTTACAGTTGTATTGGAATTCGGCCCTGATTGCTCTAAAAAATATGTAATTTCTTCATTCCAGGGCTTTCATTTATATATATATATTTTTTTAAGTAAACGGATCAAGTCTTTCTGCGCATTAAGTCATCTCATATGCTTGCCGCGTATTCGATGTGAAGCCCTCTCGAGAGAGCAAAATAGCTCTTTCTCTCTCTCTTTTGCTTTTTCATTCGAACTTCCTCCCACGACATGCTCGACGAATCGTAGCTCCTTCAGGGATCTGCCGCAGGCATTCCTTGCATGTGTTTCCCACGATCATAGGTTTTTTAAGTTACAGCGACTCTCAGATATTTTACTTCTTCTGGTGCATTTATTTTGGTTTCATCTACAGATGTATATCTCCATCTCTGGTACGTCGTAAAAGTCTACATACTAAACGTTTCAAAATGGTCAATGAAACTACTTTGTACTTTCCACACTGTTTTTTATAGGTACTCCGATCGATTTCAACGACTTCGTCTCATCTTAAAACGGGGAACTCAATAGTTTGTCGTTGAAATCAGTAAGGTGGTTTCCTATTATTTTTTATTGCCTAAATCGAAAGATTATCACTCCTGGAGTACGCATTTCACGCTCTTAGATTTTCGAATGACGAGATCTATTTTTCGCGATTAAATGAAAAGTGAAAATTTTCAAGCGCGCGAAAACGCGACGGCTAAGTAGTAATGATGGGAAAAGCCCGTGTGACGTATTTCTTGTTCCCGCTGCCGCAAAGTGAGGTGACCTTGGGCGTTCATACGACGCAGGCTGCTAGCAGGAGGCTGAGTACCCTGCTAGTAGGTAGCGCTTGGCTTAAATAAGGATCATTATTACCCTATCAAACGAAGAAAACTTTCCGAACGTAGGCAATTTTAATGGGAGGTTATTAAGAGATGTTTCCCTGAACTTTGTGCCTCATGCATGTATTGGTAATCTCAGACAATGTAAAACTCCCATCTTATCGTATAGAAACTAGGTCCCTTTGACGTCACGTGGAGTGGCATCGCATTGGCGCCAATCTGACCTTTTTCAAATGAGGTTAAAATTGAACATTAACATTCGTCTAAACTGGGATTTCTAAAACAAAATAATTTGTACATTATGAATACACTAATGGTGGGTAACGAATCGCAATCAATGCCTTTCTGTTTCTTTGATGAAGTAAACTACCCTATTGGGGTAAATATAAAAATCTGTGATGAATCCTACCTTTGTCATATTTTTCCACAACCACCTGTTACATTTAAACCTTCTCACTGACGTTGGTCACTTAACATTCAGGGTTATCCTATATGATGAGCCCACTTTCAAAACTTTTTACTTAGTCAAGTAAAAATCCAAAATTAACTAACTTTATACCAATCAAAAGAGGAAGTTTCAAAGTTTTTAAAAACAACTTGTCGTACAAATTTAATAATTAATTCGTTTTTGATGATTATTTAATAACTGTAAATGTGACCTGGCTCTGATTTTCTGGCCACTGAGACCTCCGGATCTCATACTGCGACTATTTCCTATGGGGTTACGTGAAAGAATACGCAGTTTACCTGCCTGCCCCTCTAAGGCCCCTTGCACATATGGTAATGAAGGCTATTCGAGTTCTCCACCGGGTAATCTCCTCCATGGATGCCGACGTTACCAAGGGCCAATCAGAGGGAACCTGACATCCCGGCACGCTATATAAGGCGAATAACTTCCGAGAAATGACACTCTGAAGATGGAGTACGACTCATACCCCGAAACGTCGGCAGCCATGGAGGAGATAACCGGTAAAATATCGGCCGATATTTTACCGGCGAAGCGATGCTTGCACACAGGCCGGATTTTTACTGGGCAAACGATAAGTTGCTATGTTTTTGAGCCTGCGCCGGTGATCCACAGTGACAATGGCCGGCAGCTAACAGCG
Organism: Ischnura elegans; assembly: GCF_921293095.1. Classification (NCBI taxonomy): domain Eukaryota; kingdom Metazoa; phylum Arthropoda; class Insecta; order Odonata; family Coenagrionidae; genus Ischnura; species Ischnura elegans. The sequence continues at coordinate 24,442,160 of NC_060252.1, forward strand.
TGGTCGGTGTGTGTGCAAGCTCCAATGCTCTCCCATTGTTCACTATTGGAATTTGGACGGCCGATATTTTACCGGCCGTCCAAAATCGGTGTGTGTGCAAGGGGCTTAACAACCACTCTAAACGACCTGCGGGACAGGATCACTGCTGCCGTGCACTCAACAACAGCAGATACGCTTTCGCGAGATTGGAACAAGTTTGTGTGGAAACAGCGTCGATGTTTGTCGTGCAGCCAGCGGTGGCCACTTTGTATAGTTATCAAATTAATAATTATTAAAAATTAGCTACTCATTACAAATTATTAAATTTAATAATAAATTGTGAAATACATTAAAACTTCCTCTTTACATTGGTATAAAGCTAGTTTGTATATGTACTTGAATAGATGCGAAGTTTTGAAATGAGTCCATCATACAGAATAACCCTGTAGATAGTCTAGATATTCCTGGTTTAGTGCGAGTGCCACTTCTGGGACGGCATCGCTGCATCCACCACTGTCCTCGGGTGCGGATTGCCCCCCACTGCCATGCACCCCCGCCACGTGTCACCAGAGGCACGTGCAACCCAAGTGCACCCCCATTATAAGCCCCCCGTTCTTCGCAGCACCATTTTTTCCTGTTGCCATAGAGTTAGACAATGGAGCCGCCGCCTCCACAGGGCACGTACACAATACACTGACTGGTCGCATTACCAGCGAGCCGACAATAGGAAAAGAGGCGTCGATTATGTTTTCCGAGTTGTGTTGCGCTGTTGTTGTTATTGTCGTTTCCTCTCCGGCGGGAAGTCTGGAGTGGGGTCTAATCGCCCGCTTTCGGCCGGATATACATGCACATATGAGGTGTCATATCACACTCCCTCTTTCCCTCAGCCCAGGAGAATCCACTGTAAGAGGAGGCCACAGTCCGTCTCGTTGAAACTTAATTAATGCTACCACTTCACTCGCATTTAAAATGTTTTCAAAACTGTCCGCAGGGCGGCAATGAGCGCAGAGTGATCCATTTATTGCCAATGTACATAGTATATATAACATTTTTATGATTATGATACCAATTCCAAAAAAGGCTGGAACAAAAAAATGTGCTGAGTATAGAAAGATCAGCTTAATTTCACATGCTGCTAAAATTCTGTTAAGAGTGCTAAATCGAAGGTTAAAAAGTATAATGGAAGAAAATGCTGGTGAGGAGCAGTTTGGTTTCAGGCAAGGAAGAGGAACGAGAGATGCCAAAAGACTACTGAGGATGGTTGGTGAGATATATATATGTAAAGAGGAAAAGGAATAAGTCAGTGTTTTATAGACTTGGAAAAGGCTTTTGATAGGGTAAATTGGAAGTAACTGATCGAAATTATGAAGATGAAGAAAGAAGACTGGAAGGAAAGAAGACTAATAAGTGAATTGTATTTGGGACAAAAGGCAGCAGTGAAAGTAAATGAAAACATGACTGAATGGGTGGAGCTAGGTAGAGGGATTAGGCAAGGATGTTGTTTATCACCAACTCTGTTCAATATGTATGTTGAAGACATGATAATTGTAACATTGGATGAAAGAGAAGAGGGAAGCATTGGTGGAGTAAAAATGAGATGCATTAGATTTGTTGATGATATGGTGGGTTTAGCTGAGGTCACCGAGTCATTGCAGATATTAGTAACAGGGTTGGAGGAAGGAATGGAAACATATGGAATGAAAATAAACGTTAAGGAGACTAAAGTAATAAAAGTGAGAAATGTAGATGGTATGAGGGTGAAGACAAAAGAAGGTGAAATACAGAATGTGAGAACCTACAGCTACTTGGGGACTTTGATAACTAAAGACTGGAAAAGTATAGGAGAAATAAAAAGAAGGATAGGAATGGCGAAAGAAGTTTTCAAGATGAAGAAAAGAGCCTTGTGTAACAAGGCACTGGAATTAAAATTGAGGAAGAGATTGGTGAAATGCTATGTGTGGAGAGTGTTTATGTATGGATGTGAGACTTGGACGATGGGGAAGAGAGACAGGGACAGGATTGGGGCGTTTGAGATGTGGGTTTGGAGGAAGATGGAGGTAATACGGTGGACGGATCGAGTTAGTAATGAGCAAGTGTTAAATAGGGTAGATGAGAAAAGAACTTTGATGGGCAAAATAAATCTAAGGAAGGGTGACTGGCTGGGACATTTGATGAGAGAGAATGGAATTTTGAAAGTAGCTTTGGAGGGAGCAGTGGAAGGGATCAGAAGAAGGGGAAGGAGAAGGATGAAGTTTATCGACAACGTAAAAATTGGAAGATATGGAGACTTTAAGGAGATGGCCGATGACAGGAGGGAATGGAGACAGCATTGGCGCGGGGACCTGCCGACGGGCAGAACACCACAAGATGATGATGATGAACATTTTTAACCGTGAGGAACTCATATCAACTAAGTGAACCGCCCTATTTATAACTGATTTCTTCGTGAATTTCTGATCGATCTTCCCGCTAGCGACGCGAGTGTCGACTTGAGTAAATCCATTTGAATGTGCTATGGCTTGGTGACTTATTATCCGGAGGCCAATTGGAAAACCTCCATTGTAATATCCGTGCCCTTGCCTGAGAATTCCTCCAGGTTGAGTTTCTGCGACTCGCTCGCTCACTTTGGCATCGATTCACGATTCCGTTCCATTAATAGGAACAACAGACTTATTAGAAGGCATCGTTAATGCCCGCTATCACTTCGCATCATTCGCGGCTGAACGTCATGTCGTCGTCACTCATTTATTACCATCTATTTCCGGCCATGTGTATACAACCTATGGTGCCGGAAAAATGAGGCTCTCAATGAAACATTGTGCACTATTTTGCTGTCAAATTATTTCATTATATTTTGCTCAATGTTTTATTAATAAAATCCGCCTATAAGTCAATTTTTGAACCTGGTAAAAATAATCCCACTCGCTGAAAGAGACCGGTGTAAATTGGAGTATCAATACGGACTCCTACTGCTTATGAATGAGATGCAATGTATGTTAGAGTTAAAAATAGAAGGACATTGGAAAGATAATTTTCAGTTTGCTTCACCAAACAATGCTTTTCCTGAAAATTGAATCCTTTTTTATGCGAGTAGGAAGTTGATCACATTGGATTTTAACTAGGTTACCACCATGTGGCCAGGGGTCATTCTGAGGAAACTGTTTGATGAATACATCGCCTACATATTTTTAAAGGATAAATTAAATCGATCGTGGAAGTTGCTTACACAATATCTTCAAAATTGTAAGCAGACATTTTTTCGGGAATGGGTTAAGGAAAGATTGGATGTTGACAATCACCAATTTCGATGATGATTTTGAGGAAAGAAGGGTGTGTCAACCTAGTAAGTAGGGCATTGGGCTACTACTGTGAGAGTAGCAGATTCAAATCCCGATTGAAGCATTCTAGAGTGTCATAATTTTCAATGTTGATGTTGAGGAAAGGGTAGTATGTAAGCCTAATAAGTAGGGCGTTGAGTCACTGATCTAAGAGTGGCATGTTCAAATCCCGTTTAATCCGTGCAAGCCACCCCCAGGGTGTGTCCATACAAGGCTATCAGTACTCATTTAAGCCTCAATCAGAAACGCGCTCGTTCGCCGGACACAGGTCAAGCACACCTCGGACAACGACACGCAGTCAGACCAGAGGCTAGGAGAGTGATAAGGACTCGAACATGCTACCATGAAAATAAAACTAATAGTTAGTTGGTCATAGGAAAAAGAAAATTTATCGTAGTAAGTGATTCATGCAACAATTATAGCATACCAAAAATGTAATACAGGTAGTTAATATTGACATATATAATAAGTTATTAACTACACATGCAGAGCCTATTTTACTTAGTCCAAGTTAGACCTTCCTTGAGTGAAAAAATTCGGATTTTGAAGCGTTCGGATGCCTCCATAGAAAGTGCCTCAAAGCGCAAGATGACCCAAGGAAAGTAAATAATCCTCATACCCTGAATACTTTAAATCAACTTGCATTTGGCGATATGAACGTTGTGAGCCATGCGCTGATCCAGCCAAGATAGTCTTCGTCTTGAATTATATATTTGATGAATAGAGGGGGGAAGGACTTAAACAGAAATATTAACTATCATTAATTTAAATGTATTAATGTATGTAATCAGATATAGCATCAAAGATTGGTTCTTTGTCTTCACGAATGCACCAAATTAGTTTTCAGCATCTATTTATGATAACGAAACTCCGAAATTACGTGTAATAGCGCATGTTGTTCACATCAGTAAACGAAAGTTCTGCAATTTTTTCTGGTTTTGTAAGTTATTGTAAATGTTTAAAAAATGAGGTCACCAAATTTACCTTGTGGTACTTCCAGAATATTTATGACTGAAATTGAGAACATTGGAGGGGGTTGTTTTGAGATATTCAAGGTAATTTAGCTTTTGTATGCAAATAAATACCAGCGCATTGCGTTGATTAACAATGGAGTGTGACAGTTTTTTTCTAATATTGTTTATTTAATTCTGAATCTATATCAAAATAGAATAAAAGGTTTCTATTTATGGATACACCCACTCAAATTTACCAACAAAATATTCTGAATTTGATTCGTCGCGTCTACTGCTGTCGCCGTCAAAATGACGTACCGCTATATTTTGAAAATTTATATCTGAGCTTCAGTGCATGCTAAAATAATGAATAATACGTCATCTAATAGGAAATTTTATTCTAAATCCTGATGTATTTTTATTTTTACAAAAAATTAAAAATGTAGACACCCCAGTGCAGTTATTGACTCCGCGCACCGTAAAATTAGTAGTCGTGATTATGATCCAAATGGTGCAGTTTGCACTTGAAGGAGCTCTCACTAAGAATTGTGTATTCCTGAAGATAACTGTGTCATGTGCATGAGGAGAACACTCCCTGCCTGCACTTTCCGCCCGTCCTCGCTTGCAGATGGCCTTCTTTTACGGCCATCGAGAGACGGGGGCGCAAATCATCCGGACCAACGTCCGACCCCGCTACATATCCTCGCGAAAACATCATCCCCAAAGATATCCACCCTCGATGCAGAACCCATCGGAGGGGCTGCTGGGAAATGGTGCGCACTCGCCTGCGACACCCTTCAGGGGTGCGAAGGGGGGTACCAAACCCCCCCCCCCCCACTCCTTCCCTCTCGCCTGGTGGCCGCGTTAGTCACTTGTTAGGCCGACCACGAGGGGTTGGCTTGACATCGCAGATGGCGGCTGGATGCAGCCGGAGCAAGTGCCGGGGGTTGGAAGGTTTGGGGATGATCCCACTCCCACTACCCCTCTGTACACACACGGGGTGTTCTGGTGGCCTTCTCCTCGTGTCATTGCATGGTACTTTCCACCCCTTCTTCTTTTTCTCCCATTCAACCCTCAGTGCTGTGAGGGGTGTTCTGCTGTCCTCGGGCGATTGTTGCGGGGGGCGGAAAGTGTGTTTGGTGCATTTTAAGCGTCCTGGGGGAGGGGGTGGGGGGAAGGGTTGAGTGTTTTTCGACTCCCATCGCCAGGGGCTCACCACAGGAGGGATGCCGAGCGCCCGGAAAAATCCCCATCGATGAATTTATGCTAAGCCTGCATTACATAGAGTGTATCCATTCCGTGATAATATAACGTATTTATACAATAAAATTACTAACAATTTTCCGCGAAGAAAAATTAATTTAACGAATGGTTTCAATACATTTAGTATCATCATTAAGTTTTCCTGGATTAACATGTTATGCCATTGAGAATACGAGGTCCTTTGAGGCTACCTCTGGTGGAAATCTAAAATACGTATTAATAAAATTAAAAATTGCCGGCAATATTCCACAAAAACTGAAAATAATATAAAACGTATTGGAAGCGGTAGTATGATTAAGAATTTTGTGAATTTCGAGTAATTTTTATTTTCTTTTAATCAGTCATGTATTTCTCGGAATTTCTTTACTTTTCGCTCGCCCGAGGAAATTTCCCGGTGAGCTGGATCTTTCGTAAATTCACACGAACTTGAAGAAATACGGGAATACTAATGATGACGCTACCAAGTTCCTGCTCTGCTCTATCGTGTGATGGGAAGTGTGTGTGCTGCATTTCAAGGGCCCTGCCCCCAGAGGGCCAGAGGGTATATGGACCCACTCCGCTGAGTGTTTTTCGACCCCCTTCCGCCCATAATCAACTCCTCACGCGAAAGGGGCCGAACGACTTTGGGGTGCCAGGATGTAAGTCCCTATCGTTCAATTGATATCAGTCTGTATTACTCGATATTTCATCTCTTTGATCAAGTCAGAGGAAACTAAATAGTGCACTGGAACTTGCTTGAAGCCTGAATAGTAATGCCTTTTTGTTGTGGTTCTTATTTGTCGGAGCGAATGAGCGATTTCCGAACCAATTCGTTCGGAAGTGTATTTTATTACTTCTATCCGACCTTAATATAGCCTGTTTAAAAATAATTATTATTTTGTTCCTTAAATCCTAAATCCTTCTACAAGTGTACGATTTTTTCTTATCCTCATAACTTTATCACAGTTGACCGATCTACCCTCTTGGGTATTCTGCACCCGAGATCAGAAAGGGGCCAATTTTATATCTACGAAATGTTTCACATGAGAGATTTTCATCATGTCTATATATTTAAAAGTAGAGCAGCGGCGACTTCTCGGGATGATAATTTGGTGTGTCCCCCTGGCCTTCCACATCGCAGTACTACAATCGTTAAAGTAAATCTTGGAAGGACATGCGGAAGGGATGAAGGGTAAGGGATGACACCGAATGAGTTACATATGACAGGTTATTAAGGATGTAAAAGGGAAGAAATACGTCAGTATGAAAAGGCTAGCGGATTGGAGATAGGAATGGAGAGCCAGGTCAAACCAATCTTATAATTGCTGACTTCTGAGGATGATAATGTAAATGGTATGTAAAGTATAGACAAACAAAAAAAGGAATTCCAAATCGTTTGAGACTTTCTCCTCGCTTTTAAGGTAGCTGAATCACTCATATACATGCCAATGATACGTCTGAAATGGCCTTTGAAGATCTAAATATTTTTTCCGCTTTTCAGAATTCATATTTGCATGGAATGTTATACCTTTTTGGATATGGTACTTCTAATTCGTATATATATTCTTTCGCGTTTATTATTTGAATTAAAACTCAGTCGCTTTAATTGCTCAAATAAAATAACGTAAACAACTAAAAAAAATTCCAATGTAGCGCATATTTATTTTTATTGAATTAAAATTGTTTATTGAATTTTAATCTATTTAAAAAAATCTGTTTATTGAATTAAAAGCTATTTACTCACACGACCGTACAGACTTTGGGAAAATACATTAATATAGCATGCATGGCAATGCATGGCATGCAATATACAATACAGTCATGCATCCTTTACGTCAAGTTATAATGAAATTGGTCGTGTCAGGTTGTTTTTGCATTGTTGATATTAAAGGGATTTTGTATGAAATAAATAAACAATCATTCTGGTTTCAACGGAAATACAGTGAAAATTACATTGAGTTTGGCGTTCTTATTTCGTTATCATATTTTTATTAAATTTTCAGAACCTTTGTTAGTGGCAATATAATTTGGTGATGTGGGTCCTATGACAACGAACTGTGATATCGGAAATGATGCGAAAAGCGACGGCGGGAGGGACCGTGTGATTCAGAAAAATGATCACTAGAGCGATTGCTTTTCGCGACGGGATAAGTGATCTCGATAGTGATCACTTTCGCTACGAAAAAAAATGATCGTGTGATTCAGGCTTAACACAAATAATAATATTTTCTCGCATATCCGACGATTGTATTCAAAGCAGCTTTCGCATCTGTCTTCGCATATCAGTTCTGCATCCGAAATAATGTGGAATAACTTTGTACTAACTTGTGGAGTAACTTTGTGGAATAACATTTAACTTTGAAATTTTCGTCAGTTCCATCAATGGCGTAGATTGATCCAAGGGAAATATAAGAAAACTCTCATTTTCCATTTGTTATTCAAGAATAATCCTTGACTACCGAGCCGTTGATGTATGTCTGTTGATACAAAGTTGTAAATACACTCCAATGACGTCGCCACTCGATACCTAATCCACTCGGCATCCCTTGCTCTGATAGTGGCATGCTTTCGGTGACGCGGGACAGCATATTTACCATCGACCCTGGGCGGGCTGTTCTCCACCCCCCTGCGCCCCTCCTCCCTCCTTTTGATCTAGCGTGGTAAGGGTCCAAACGCCGATTGAGACTGTCCGTCATGCATCATTATGAGATGGAGAGGGCCCTCTTGTACACGGATAGGGTGTGAAATATGTGTCCATGGCGTGCGTCTCTATCATTCTTCCGTCTTTTCATTCATTCTGTCAGCAGGTGGAATGCCCTTCTATTAGATACTATTCATGATCCCCTAGCAGCGGTAGAAATCGAATTCGGGTCGACTTCAATCGAATTATCGACGCGCAGATAGATTTTATGTGGAAGTGCTGGTACAGACAAACCGCGAAAAGTTATCAATCACTATCATAACTCGATTTTCACTCCCTAAAGCCAGGTTTTCCCGTCGAAGTACACTGCAGTAGCAGTGGCTTAAAAGCGACATCCCACCACTAATATCACAGACACAGAAGTGTCTCAAGAGTGCAAATGCGATTGGAGATGGCATAAGTGGATGAACAAAAAAGTGGCAGTTACGACGGCTAGTTTCATCTCCTCTTTCTTGATAGGAAATGAAACTAATTTTTGGCTTATCGTTGATTCTTAACGACTGGAAATTTAAAAAAATCAATCTCTCATTATGTTATCTGCGCGCGTTTTTAAATCAATGAATGCCGCTTATGATGTAGCCATAGCCATGGAAACCTAGTGCGTTCAAAGTTGAACTGATTCGTCTTCGCCAATAGATAGAATTCAGAACTCAATCGATTCGTGCTCTTTTCGCAGTGACCCTCGAGCGATTCGATATTAACGGTCAACAGCTGTAAAAGTCCACTTTTATACCTAGCTTCAACCACCGTGTCCACGAGGTCGTTGAGAGTGACTTTTTTTAGTTATAGTATAGAAAGGAATTTGTTTTTGCAAGATTATTAAAAAAAAGAACATTTATTTATATAATAACATATAAATAAATATTTGGTTTTTTAAATGCTTATGATTTCCTCCCGCTATTAATTTTCTGGCGTAACGAATGGATGGACTGAGTGTGGAGAAAATCGTATGGAGAAATCGTTTACGGAAGGCCGGGGCAAATTTGCAAGAATATAGATGTTTTATTTACAAAAGAATTTTATCAAACAACCAGTAAAAAGAAAAATCATACCGCAATATGGAGAATTTTTGGCTATCTTCTGGCTTATTTAATTTTTTTCTTTGCATAATCATTTGTCTAATAAAATTAGTCGGCCCAAGTAAGTGTGTCAGCTTTCACTGGGGTTTGGTTACACATACCTTAATTATTTGGGTTTAGGGTATCAAATAGGTACAACATATTTCAGCTTAAAACGATAGAAATTGATCACTTAATTGTGGGTGTAGTGTATTCAGACTCTCATGGAGGCATAAAAATAGTGTACATGTGTATAAATGTTTTTTTCTCTGATCTATTAGAAAAACAATGTCGTGCGATGCAATTCTAATACATTTTATTCAAAATAATAATATAATCAATAGTAATAATAATGCAATTTGCAAGTTGTGACCAATGCGCATGAAGAAAGTTTTTTAAATTTATTTACACTGTACAAGAATAATTTAGTTTTACATTGTGAAAACCTTCCATATCGTTATTTTTGTCTCCTCAATTCAAACAATTATGTTGATTGCAATTCTTTTAATTTTATTATGAACAATTATGAAGAATTGATCACTCTATCGAATCATTTCTAAATCGGGTAGGTATATATTCGAGGTTATGACTTACTTATAAACTCCGATAAATTCAATAAAATCTTTACTTTCTCGGCTGAACATTGAACATGATCTCTTCAAATTAATTTCATTGTGAATATGGAGCTGTAAAAGTTGAAAAGGACGCGACTGGAAATAGCAATAAAACAGTCTGCCTTGTGATGCTCTCCACCTCACGCCTTTTTTATTTAATGACCTGCGTGCCAACGTAGCCCATGTATAATAGTGCCCTATTTGTGAAATGGGAATTCTTGCAATTATTTCTGCGCAAAACGTTCAATTTCATTTCTTGGAAATTCGTTTCCTAAATGAAGCCGAGCTACTCTAAGCATATGCCTTAAGTGAGTATTTATTTGATATGAAATAGTTGGCCTAACTTCATTTTTTCGCTCATCCTTTTCATTGCAGGCCCCAAATGTCGCAGGTGCCATACGATAATGAAATATCCCACGTAAATCATAGCGTAAGGCTTTCGCAAGACGGCCTGGGAAAGTGAGTTCATGATATTATGGAAGAAGAGAAGTCGTGGGAAAACCACGGGATGTGTCGTGGTGTATGTCTGTGTGGGTATTAACGAGGCGATGGGAAAGTGGATCATAACGGCTCCTGCCGAGTGAGATGGCCCTAGGTCCCCATGGGGACCATCAGCGTGTTGTATCCAGTGGCGAGGCCCGTGGGGACCTGCAGTGATCGATGCGACGCAGACAGCGCGCGGCCCGTGTCCGTCAACTGTTTTATAACTGCGACGCAGGAGCGGATCCTCCCATAGTCAAAACTCCCACGCGATTGGAGCGCCACTTTGCGGCCCTTCTATGCGCCTTCGATTCAGTTCGCAGAACTGAGATTCTTCATGTACATCCTAGGACCAATAGAGTACATCTACATAATACCCCGCAAGCCGCCTACATAGGCGTGTTGCGGAGGTGTTAGGACACCAGCCGTTTAAAAATAAAAATTGCCGATCTAACTGATATCTAGCGAAGTTTCGACTAGTATTTTTTTAAATTCTTTATTTCTCAGGGGAAAACTAATCCCTATACCTACCCGTTCTGCAAAATATCTCTCTCAATTTATCGTTTCTGTCGCAGCTAGAAGTATGGTGAGGTTCTGATATAATTTTCTGGGTGTCGCTTTGAAAGATATCCATTCTCAATCGCCCAAGTAATCAAACATAAGCCTATCGCACCGCCTCCGAGTCTCTAACAGCTCCCACCCTAATTCGCTTAAGATCTGTTTAGCACTTTCTCTACGCCCGGAGCAGTTTTTGGCTAAAAAAGAATAGCGCGGTAGGTTCAGATGCATGAGGAGTTGTTGCGATAAAAAGTTTAACGTTTCAGCGACATTTTCCCTCAAAATAATTAATGAATCTTAGCTTCTTGGGGGTCCTGCAACAAATATTTCTTAGAAGTGCTCCCTTCGATTACTTTTTAACTTATCTTAACACCTAGATATTTGACACTTTCATGGAAACTCCTTCTATCTGTGGTATGAGTTGGAAGTGTAGATGCTAAAAATATGTGATTGTAAAATGGTTGTGTAACTTTTACCATGCCAATGAATTGTACTATATTACAGTTAAATTCATATCTACTCATCTGGTAAATGTTTGTACCTGACCGACAGTCGAGAGATCCGGGGTCGAATCTCGGCTAATTTTAATAATGCCAAAGTAATGCGTTTCATGGTGAATTTCATCCCCGGTGTATATAATGTTGCAACTTTCAAATCCCAGTGTAATTTTTACTTTTCTAGAGAACCAAATCATGGGCGTACACAGCGGGGGGCATGAGAGGGGCAACTGCGTCCGCCTAGACACGAAAATAAATTTATTTCAAAACAAAAGTAATGAACAAATTTTCCAAATGAAGAAAAATGATATTAATATAAGACATGGAACTAAAATAAAAATCATTATTTTTTCAAGCAAATAATTATAAAAACTAATAAATTTCTGTTATAATTTCCTAAATATTTGTATTCATTAACCTTTTCTGAGCCAAAAAGTTACAACTTGAACAACCACAGCTAGTTTTGCCCCCCTCCCCCCCCATTTTTGATTCTGGGTACGCCCGTGAATCAAATGGCATTTTCTATGTCAAGTGGAATATAATTTATTATTTTTCGGAAAAAGGAAGGAGAATACTGATTATATGTTAGAAACTGCAGCGTTATAGCATAGCTGGATTACCAAATTAGCGTGGATGATGACTCTGATGAAAGATAAGAAACAATGACACTTAAAGAGTTTTCCATGGGTTCCAGGAAATAAGACGCCATCATAACAACAAAATTGTTCTCTATAAATTAAGATTTACACTTTTTAACAACGGGTGCAATATTTTAGTTGTAATATTTCCACGCGTATTAATATATATTGTGAGCCTTTCTTCATTTAATTTTAAGTGTATTGAATTGTTAAAAATTATACCTACTCATCTGGTAAATTTTTGTACACCATAACAAAACCTTATCGTCGGTTACAGGTATAAAAAGACGAAGGCTCTGAAGAGATCGAAAAGTGCATCTATTTTACCGCCTTACTAATAATCAATCTGCCACATATCCTATTCGCTGCAGTGAACGCCATTTAACGCTGTCCGTCCGTCCCTTACAGCAGGGCCCAGGGGAGACCCCTGCAGCTCCCTTTCCCTTTTCGCGTCTCGATATTTCCCCCTGCACCCCTGGCTGCACTGCATGCTCCCGACCACGGCCCAATAATCCCATTTTGGCGCTGCACGGTTGAGTGACGTAAATCGGACCTCCTGGCGGATTGACGCCCCTGGTGCACCCCTAGGGGTGGCGCTCTGACGGACTGCCTTCTTTCCCCGCGCCACGGCACACACTACCATCACCACCACCACCTACATACGCAAATACATATATACGCAGCCTAACCACTCTGGCTCAGAGTTTGTCTGACACCCCTTATTTATATAATAATAATAAATTGTTTATTACTCCAAAAAAATAAAAATTACAGAATAGAATTAATCACATAAAACGAAGTAACTTTAGGTAGCCATTAAGGACAACCTGTTTTATGGCTACCATCTATCTACCAGATATGGCTACATAGGGTCATGCTGACATATAAAAATTTTAGGCACAGCATTTGAATTGAAGTAAATACGTACATGTATTACATGTACGTACTTACTTCAATTCATAATATATAATTCTTCTCAAATTTTGAAATGCTTTCTGAGTAAATGGATCATTTTGAATATTCGTGAGAATTGGACGCCAAGGATTTACACATTGAAAATAAGAGAATTCAGCATTTGTAAGATGCAATCACTTACTCTTCTTGCACTGTATTTAAATACTTAGTTGACAGCGAAATGTTTCACTCGTTTTATTTGTGGACTCTAATTTTTCTAGACGTACCTATCAATATTTTCCCCCTTACAAGATTGCTTATTAATTTTCTTTTAAATATTTTGAATATTTTCAAAGCCAATTATTAATATTCTCAAAAATACCCTTAGCACTAGCGAAGAGAAAAAATATATTTTTCCTGTAATTAGTTAAGTTAGTATATTACTTCCCGTTATTAGTTGTTTCAGCATCCCAAGTGTTTCTTCAGAATATGTTATCACAAATGTTAGGGTTTCTGTTTCTGCGCCTAAGCATAACATAATGAATGCTTCTTACTAAATATCCCTTTTCTTTCACGATCGCATATGTTTGGTGATGTGCTATGTAGTCTTTCTCATTGGGATGTTTGTATTCTTTACCTTCCTGTATGATTGGTACATTTCGCGTGAAAAAAATAAAATGCTGCCAGCTATGTTTTTCACCATGGATAAAATGTGAAAATATTTCGTGCTATAGGTGACGATCAAATTTCATGTCTCTCATTTCATCATTTTACTTCGATAAAAACACCAGGTTCAATTATACCATCGTTCTCTCTCTCTCTGTGAAACTTGCGTTTCATCGCAACAAGTCGCTATAGAGAGGTTATTTTTACGAAGAAAAGTGTAGCATTCATAGTAACTCTGCTAACTAATGCTTCCTGAATGTCAGGCAACAGCGCAACGTGTTGTATCCGCTGGTTGCATAATCACTAGGAAAATGATGCATCATTGTCGTGATGGCAGCTCCCACTTTTCATCCTTCATTGAACTAGGCAGTGACGCAGCGAGGGGGGTTTTGGGGGATAAATCCCCCCCCCCCCCCAAGGCTCAGAGAAATTTTTTAGTTTAATCCATTTTACTTAATTGGATTGATATTACTAATAGAATAGTGTAAGGATTAATATAATATCCCTCGGATAGCCGCGAAGCCGCCACACCATTTCGAACCGTTTATCTTAAACTTCCGCAATTTATTAATCTCGCACCTACCGCTTATTCTGGTGGGTATTCCATACCCCCACACACCCCGGTATTGGTTGCACCTGAACCCCCCCTAGCCTTTATTCCTAGCTGCGCCCCTGGAACTAGGAATACCGTTTTAAGCTTAAATTTCCTCTACATGCACTGCATTTTATTCTATGCCTATAGCTTATGAAAATCGTATTTTATTTTACTTCGGAATTCTTTTCACGAAAATCTTTAGAATCATCTATATTTTGCGCTCTGTAAATTGGATTTTAGTAAACTTATCTAGCTCTCGATAATACTACTTCGTTTATAAGCAAGCTATGATGTAGTATAATGGGAGATACTTTTGCTGCAAGGACTACTGAGTGTGTGGTATTATTTTCTGTGATTTACTTTCCCAATCATAGTTTTCTATGGTGTTGAGCCGGTATTCTTTACAATACTTCTCATATTTTGTGCGGGATAATGTAGGATCATATTTCTCCTCCTCCTAGTCCCTTAACTTCGTTACAGCATCCCTCTCGGCTTTTCCCCGTCGTCCAGCCTTCAGAACATACCTCTGTCACACCAATTCATTCACTTCAGAGCCTTTTCTTATCGCCAAAAAAAGTATGCATCATTTTCTTCACATCATGCGCCGGTATCAATTCGTTAATCTCTTGAGTTTAAAATGCTTGTAATTTGAAGTGATTCTTCTCTCTAAGCACCAATACGGATGCTCTATCGACCATTTAAAAACAAATTGGTGCACTTACACAAGCTTTCTTCCCTATTCTCTTCCCTAATTGTATTGAGAACGCTGTGCAAGTCTGCAAATTCCCCTATTGGTGGAAACTTTTCAAATAATTTAGTTTCTAAAGATCAAAATATTTTATTGTTTTGGGAAATTTCTTATTAAAATATTCAAGCTCGTATAAATTATGGGGTACTTTTATGTGTGTTCTAAAATACATTTGATCCAAGATCCATGGTATTTAACTTCACACCAAACGATGTTAAAATGTGATTGGATATCTATATGACTGATTTAAAACTTGATATTACGTATCCATTCTATGATATACTTTGCCATTCTTAATTTTCTTATGAAAGATGAACAAATTGATATAAGATTATCTCCTTAGGATCAACCTCGTTTTATGGTATTTTATCTTAAACGAAAAGAGAAACTTTGTTGTAATACTCCACTCATTTTCAGATGCAGTTAGTTTCGACGCAGTGACGTCACCTTCAAGTGGAAAGAGTAAAATCATAAAATATTCAATCATAAACGATCTTCCGCTCCCTTCGAATCCCCATCCCTCCCCGCATTCAACACCTCATTGCATCCTAGAGGCGTTTACCCCCTTCCACCGACCTTCTTCCTCCCCCCTAACCTGGATGATACATAAAGATCATGTTTTTGATTTTACTCTTTATGCCTGAAGATGACAGCGCTGCGTCGAAACTAGTAGTACCTGAAAATAAATTGGTGCAATATAACAAAGTTTTTATTTACATTTACGATTAATATAAGATATGAGTGGTTTGGAACCCAAGGGGTACAAGTTATTTTTTTCTCAACAGAGTTCGGTAAAGTTAATCGTTAGAAGAAATACACAAAACTTGGTTGCCAAGGGATGCGAGTGAGCCTCAGTTCTGTGCTGACATCGAGTGGAAAAATCAAATGCACTATATCATATATCTAATTGATATGGTTTGTTTTCTACACCTAATTTCTGTACCTGTGTATAGAAAAAATAAATCACTTGTACCCCTTGGCTTCCGAACCAATCATATACATTCTATAAACGATTTTAATTTCTACTGGTGAATACTTCTGACGAATATTTCTCGGGTTCTCAGCCAGGTTAATGCTTTTATATAAGCCGACGTTTCGGGAGACGACTTGTCTCCCATCCTCAAGGTTGTGTTACTTTATGGAAATCCAATTTCACACTGAAATTGTACTTCCAAATGAAATTGGATTTCCATAAGGTAACACAGCCTTGAGGGTAGGAGACAAATCGTCTCCCGAAACGTCGGCTTATATAAAAGCATTAACCTGGCTGAGAACCCGAGAAATATTCGTCAGATATACATTCTTTGATTTAATTTCTCAATCTTAATGTTCTTATAATAGATGACAAAATTGGTATAGCGTATTCATTCTATGATATACTTTCCCAATTAGAGTTGTCTATAGTTGTAAGCAGGATATTTTTAGCAATGCCCCTCTCATGCACTGTGCGCGAGGATGTACGATTATATTCTCCCTTCCCAGCGTCCCTTTCGGATTTCCCCCCGACCTCTGTTCCGCGTGAGGGCGTGCCTCGAACTCAACGCTCGCTTCCCGTGTTTGCCCGACCGCCTGCGCACCGAATATTTGATTCCTAGAGAGGCAAGCGGAGACGCATGGCGGGAGAATAGGTGGGGAGATAGAGAGAGAGCGGTGGTTGAGCGGGTGTTTCTTCACAGTCACTAAGCCCGGAGCAAATATATTCCTCAGCCATCGTCGAATTGATGTCTCAGTGAGAGAGCATACACATATAGTTTCTGACATTTGTTGGCCCACCTCAGTCATTCGAGCCGCCAACTCTTCTTCCTGTAGTTCCATCCTCCCGCCTTTTGAGAGCAGGAAATGGAAATTTTCGACCGAACAAAAATTTGGTTTCGTGTGCATATTGATGTGTGTTACGAATAAAACTCACATTCTAGTCGTATGCACGTAGAAAAGTTCACATCGAATATTTTCCCCCTTTCGTTTTCTTCGGAGTAGAATGAGGCCATGAAGAAGAAAAATTTTAAAAGTATGTATGCATTAAAAATATAACATTTTTAAACCTCTGACTGAGGACTGAAACAGATTACTTAAGCTTTCTTATGACTCCGTGTCTGTGAAATTCACTGTGTAATAGGAGATATTATTTATTATTTGTGTACTTATATATTCACCTAAATATTATATCTCACCATTATTTCCTGGGAGATCTTCATTTAAACCAAATTTTTGTGTGATAACTGATGAATAAGTCGAGACTCTAAGAAGTGCAAATACATTTAATTGTAATCGTGATGGCAGATATTATATAGTCACGTCAGCCGTGGCAATTTTGGTATCACTACCTGCGGCGAAACATTAAACTGGCATAAAAATTACTATTTTTACATTCATATTGTTAATAATCTATCATATTTGTGGATATTTATTTCTTATGTCAGCATGCATTATCCTTAAAAGCAAGTCATGTTTTCAAATTTTTAACCCATATCATCGAATGGATTCTGGGAGAGTATGTATATTTTCCGGTTTAGCTGACATATCTAAGTTTTTCAAGCCCTCATATCTTACCTCCCGGGTGTAGGATGCTATTACGGAATATTTATTAATATCGACCAAGATACTGTTATACAATATCATCAAGGAAGAAGAGCCTCGATTATGATCCGACGGATTTGAAACCATTGTTGCTGTTGATAAATATTCAGTTTCGAAAGTATAAACTGAATTTCATTTCTCCATCTCGTAGTAATCCACAATTCCTAAACAATGTTAGCATGTTTGGCAAAGTGAAAATGTTGGTACGATTTTTTGGCTAAAATAAATCAAATTTTAATGGCATATAAAGGTGATAATTCCATCATATACATACCATTTCATATCCTGGGTTATTGTGGATCTAGACTGGAGAGTCTGGCAAAATCAGACATTTTGACATAATGTTAATTTGACTGGACACTCTATATTTTTAGGTCAACATAAAGCGGGAATTATACTTCCTATAACGTTCTAATTAATTGCAGCAGTAGCTGGATTAACAAGATCAGCAAATGGATCTTTTATCGTATTCTACAGAAATAATGATGCAGCCAGAGGTAGTTTCCTCCAAACAATGTAAATAAGCGGAGGTATTATTATTAATTAATCAGCTACTATCAATAGTATTCATCGGGTTTCTAATAAAAAATACCTACCTCTTTTTTGCGTAAATTATAAAATTTTTGAGGTTTTACAGTGTGTACTCAATTGATTTAACTGAAGGGCCATTCTAATATAGCTGTGTTGGTAAATTATTTTTAATGTTGTACCTGATTATAATTATTAGTGTTCTACCGCTTAAGGTAGATTTCCATGGAGTACTTAAGAAGCATTCCTGGAGTCTCTCCCCCCCCCCCTTCATGGACTTCCCTCTTCAATTCACAGTAAGGCCTACTCCCTTTCATTCTGTCTAAAAATCCTATTCTCTTCCTTCCTCTCCCTCGTGTACCTAACATTCTACTCTCAAACAATGTTTCCAACATCTCCTCCCCGCTAAGTACTCACTCCATCCATACATTCTATGTTCTCCGTATCTCAAAAATTTGGATGCTGTCTCTCCTCACCCACTATGTCCTGCACTCCGTCGTTCCTTCTCCTCTTCGTACACTTCACCTTATTCATTCTCCTCCATACCCACACCTCAACTAGTATCCATGTTTCCGCACCGTAAAGCGCTACAAATCAGATAAAATTCTTCACTAGCTTTTTGTACCCGATAGCTAATGGATATTGCTAGTCGTATTGTAGCCTAGTATCAACGGAAACAAATGGGGGTATTGTAGCTGATAAAAAAAATTAATATAGCTGGAGATATTGTAGTTTATAGCCAAGGAATATGGCTAGAAGTATAACAATTTATTAGTCTACGGATATGCATGTAGGCATTGTCGATGAATGAATTGTCAATGAAAGCAGCTGGAGGGATATGAATATGAGGGGATTTGAATGTGTTCCAGGGGTGGTATTTTGGCAAATTTCTAGATCTATAGATCCGAGTGCAGTAAGGGGTTGGAGAGGTGTTAGCAAAGAAGTCTGGCAATGGGAAAGGTTAGGCTTTCCATGTATCGCGTTCTCTGGGGGGGAAAAGGGTGCTGCCACCTACATCCTGCGACCCGTGTGACGGCGTTTAATTCCATTTTGTGCCGCTTGGCGAGGCGGCGCAGGACTGGGGTGGGAGGCGAGGCGGTAAATGTGCAGCACAGGTGAAGGGAGGGAACAAGGCTGCCTATGAAGTGCGATTCCACCGCACCACCACGACGGCCTCTAACCTACCCATGATACACCGAATTTGCAAGTGTCGTTTATAATAATACGGTAAGGCTACGGTGGCTATGATCGATAATCGGTGGTGATGAAATACATGTACAACATTTTATTTCGTAAGTATTTATAATAGGTTACCCAGATTGAGTGGCCTTGTTCCGTTTAAAAATATGGTTTTTAGATTCCTTGACACGGTTACATATCGATGGCTAAGTTCTAACAACACGTATCTCAAAATTGGCCGGTCAGAGTTAATTCTGCTAATACTGTTAATAAGCAATAACATTCAAGCAAAAACAGCACTTTCTTACCAAAGGTAAGCTTCTTTTTCAATTTTATGTATTTTTCGTTTGTAAATTCATTTAAAATTATTTGCAATTAAAGAAATAAATCGTTCCTTTGCTATCGTGAACAGTTGCTATTTTAGAGATACGTGTTGTCAGAATTTAGCCATGGATATATTAAAACATGAGAATTTATTATGAATGTTTTAGTGTTTTGGAGACAATCTGTACCTTTGTTAACTTCTAGATCTAGAAATTTTATTAAAGTTGTAACGAAATTTGTATTTGTAAATAATTAAGAAAAATAACCAAAAATCGACGAGAAATGTGTTGTGAATTTACATTTTTTTCATAATTAGCCAAATATGGAGTGAGCGTGGTAGCCTAGTGGCTTAGCTGCTGATCGAGGGATCCCGGATTTACATCCCGGGTGAAGGCTTCGGATATTACCTTATGAAATCCTCGAAAAGGCCCAGGCTAAGGAACTGTTCCCCTCCTCCCCCTGAATGTCTGATATTCACACGCTTGTGGCTAAGTCTGAGGTGAGCTCTACCTTTCCAAACCAAGCTCACGCCTGAATCTGAGTGAGTGAGTCCCGCGCTATACAGGGTGTTTCAGGAGGAATCTTTAGAACTTCAGGAGGTATAAGGAGAGACAATTATTAGCATTTTTTCTTCTGTAAACATGGGGTCGCATCTCCTTATTTTCTGAGCTATGGCAACGCAAATGTTTTTGGATGCACTTTTCTGTTGCAATGAAAACCGTTTTTCATTGCAACAGATATCCAGCCTATTTGATATTTATTGAATTCTACGGATTTTTAGCTCAATAACTAAGGAGTCGCGATAAGTTTATGGACTAAAAATGTTTAAAATTGTCTCCCCTACCACCAACTGAAGTACGGCAGATTCGTCCTGAAACACCTTGTATATGATTCGAAGTGAAGATTCAGTGACTGCCATGGTGCCTTAATGAAGTGTCACTTCGCGTTCAAACAAATTACCAGACTTATTTTCTCCATAGAGTACGTAAGGGTCTGGCGTTGTACGTGTATGCGAAGTGAAGAATCGGTGGCAGTCATGGTGATAGCCGCGTCGATGTGTGATGGAGGAGTGAGATGAAGGTTGCTATGACTACGTGTATTGCGTGTGAATGCATGTGAGTTGAAGGAGGATGGGCAAAGAAGAGGTCTCAGGTACGCTCTTGGGCTTGCGAAGATTTCTCTTACACAAGAGACCAGACTCGTGCAATACAAACTTTGATAAACTGGAAAATTAACACGAGGAACCCACAGACACGCACCTCGCGGATTTTAATTTTCGAAAAAAGAGTTTTCGTGGACGTCTCAAGCACTCAGGTTAGTGAAGTAATACTTATAGCCGTGCGTTTTATTCCATAAGTGATGATTCGGTGGCCGCAATGCTGTCGTGATGATTTGCCATACAAATAATTTGAGAGACTAATTTTTATCAAAGAATCGCTCGTTCTAAATCCGAAGTTAAGAGCCCTTATAAAATCAAGATTTCAAGATTTGAATTCCTTTTTCATTCGTTCCCACATTGCCGCATTGAACCGTCACTCACCTGCACGAATATGATGAAAGTGTTACGATAATCTGCATTCACGCATTCACGAAATCATTTCAATAGGTATACTCATCAAGAGGGTTTTTAGCTTGCTCGTAGAGAAGGAAAACACAAGTGTCCAAATAAAGTTTCACTCAGTGTGAAATCAAATTGAGAATGACATTTTATCAAGAGAGTCCTTCTTGCGTAATATGAGAGAAGTGAAGAATCAGTGAAGCCGTTATGAAGTGCCGCTTAACGTGAACACAAATTATAATCGATCTCTTATTTTAACCGTAGAGTTGGTACTGCTATTCGTGCACTTTATTTCCGAAGTGAAGAATCGGTGGTTGTCATGGTGATAGAGGCGTGATGGAGGTGTGATAAGAGGGTTGTTATGACTACGTGTGAGGGTGGGAGTGAAGGTGGAGCAGAATTGGTTTCGCTCTTAAGTGAGTTAGCTCTCTCTCATGCGAGTAGTCTTCGTTCTCTCTCCCTCAGCCTCTCTCTCTCTATCTATCTCTCTCTGTATCTCCAAAGGCGATAAATTTGATTAGCACATCCCCAGTTATATTCGCAGAGTTTAAAAACCCTGGCGGGCTCAAAAATTCTTTTCGGAGCAGTGAAATAGAAGGGAGCGCAGGGATGGAGGAATAGGAATTTATATATATTTTTTTCGAATCTCTCTCTTCGTCTGTCCCTCTCTGTCTCTTCGTTCGCACGCATGCAAGCGAAGGTGCTCTCACGCACGAATAAATAGCGATGGAATTTGATTTTTTTTTCAATGCTCGCATCGAGGTGCGTAGTTCGAGCGGATGTAAAAATTCTCATGAACATTTTCTCGTTAAAAAAATTATTTTGAATATTTTTTAAATATTGATGTTACTCAAAATAAGGCAATGCAAAGAGATAAGGATTTTTGCAACATTTGCTTTGAATTAAACTTTTGAAAATGGAAACGCTTTTGTTTCTGAAAACGCCTCATTTGTCCATGACGTCATTGTATCCATAATTACCAGTGATAGAAGAAGGGGAGGGAGGTGGAGGGGCCGGCCTTCCCCCTACCCACCCAATCCCAAGTAAGATATGGAGAAATTTCATAGATGGCAATATTTAAGGTGGCTCTCCAATTTAAATTTTTAAATTGAGTTTTTTATTTCCCTTGACCTCAATTTTTAGCGATCATTCCCAATGAAGCCCAATCTTATACTTAATAGCAAGATGGAAGAGGCAGAAAAAGAGGTACAGATACCATAGAATAGATGGCTACATGATGTTGAATATGATTTGAAGGCAATGAAGGGGTTTGAAAGATGGAGGGAGAAAGCAAGAAGAAGTGAATGGAGGCATATACATAATAGAGGAAGTCAAGGGAAGTAGATCTGTTGATGTTTTTGATGGTGATTCCCTTAAGGAATTTACAAGATAGATTCCCTTAAGCTTGGCTAATATCAAATCGCTCACACATTGTCAGAGTTTCTTTCCCGAGTATGGTATGAATATGAGAGGGTAGAGCTCACCTCAGGCTTACAAGGAGTGTGTATGTGAAAAGCGGGTCTCAGAATTCAATCCAACTTTATGGTGGTATAATCCATTGGGAGATGTTCTCGAATTACCCCAATATGGAATTATATACCCAATAGTTCACTCAAAATACTCAATCAAACTTTTACAGGAGAAATGAATGCCCATGTAACTGTCAGTTCAAGATGAGTGAGCCGTAGACCAGGGGTTAAGTTAAGTTATACCTTATGTGTACCTTGAATGTGTGAACTGATCACAGGAGGGAGTATTTCAAATTTGTTTTGCAAACAAACTTAACTTCCCAAGGAAAAATGGCTGCAAACCGAAACACTCATTGGGAAATTCAGGTTTCATGCGATTAAAGCAAGGGCCGTGTCGATTATTTTAAGATTTGGTCCTTGATAGTTTATTTTACCCGCTAGCATCCCTGCGCTTGTGATATGCGCAGATGATATGCAGGCTCAATGGTCGTGATACAATACAAAAGGATTCATTGGCCACACAAATCTGCCGTCGATTGTAATTTCTACGACCGCAGCCACCCCTCATTTTGGATCATTTGAGAAAGGCGCCCCTTTCACATTCAACCACCTCCGATCTACGTCGTGTCACAATCATAAGTAAGATCCTGAGATTTTATATTGACGCAGCTGTCCTATTCACTAGCCTTTATGTATCACAGTATTTCTTATCTTTTAACCCGGTAATGCCGGAATTAAGAAGTTTCTGCGATTTTTGTGATAATCATTTATCTAAATGTCAATGGCATTCTGAGTCATTAGGTGGAAAATTTATTCTTTGAGCACTAATAGTTACGCCTAGCGGTACCATATGGTACCACCAAAATGTTTTGCATCATAACACCCCAGATATTAGGCTCACATCAAATAACCATACTTTATATGATATAAAATTTTTATAAAAATCATAATTACATAATAAAACTTTTATATTAATAGTACATAAGGCGTAAGTAAAGAAAATCGAAATGCTTGCTCTAAAAATTCCGTTTTTTTTGGGCTTGTTGATAATTCTCAATTTTCAAACGGCTCTAAATACGTTAACTACAGCTTTATAATAGCAAACTTTTCGGAAAAATGTTATTGAAAATATTCTTATTAATTTGAAGCTCTCAAAAACCATAATTAATTACGATAAGTGACAAAAAAGTTACGTTTAGCACTGCACTACCAGCTGGTACCATTTCGTACCGCTAAGCGTTAACGGGTAAAGTCCTTTATTATAACCTGTCCTATGTAAACCATTCTTGGCTCTGCTTAACATTTTCTTCCCTTTCACTTATCCTTTGACGATTGTCTTCATCGGGACATCATGCCCCATGAAATGGCCTATTAATCAAATTTGTTTCATCTACTTGTTTGTAATTGCCTTTTACTTAATTGCTTGTAATTAGGGAAACGTGCAAGTATTATAAAATATTATTATTAATTCTATAATCTATGACTTATGACTCTGATAATTTCAAGATGATAGCATAAGTTTTACGCGAGTACTCCGGCACTGAAAAAAAGATTCGATAGATAGGGATAGGTCCTTTTAAGGGTCGCCGTTTATGTAATGGATAAGGATTCCATCGGTCAAACGAATCTGTTCCCGATTATAATCTCCACGACCCCTCAATTTCGGACCATTTGAGAAAAGCACCCCCCCCCCCCCCGCTTTCCCCCATAACAATGGGACACTTAAAAGCAGCGACGCTGTCTCCCGATGCCTCAACAATGAGAGCCCGATGTTCCTTTTTTTTTCCTCCATCCCTGATGCTTCGCGCAAAAAAAAGACTCCGACGTCCGTCGGCGCAGCTCTGTGAGCGCCGCGGCGGACGAAGCAGCGCCGGGATGCTGCCGAAGGGAAAACGACGACAAGGTGAAGGTATGGGAGGGGAGGAGAGGGGGTGGGGCAGGTCACGTGATGCCACCCGCGCCCTCGCGAGCCAATCGCCTTCCTTCTCCACCCCTCCCTCCGAGCGCCCCGATTGGTCCGTTCCCCTCCGCCCACCCGCCCCCTCCCCTTCCTGCCTCTGTTTCCGCTATACTTCCCCACCCACTCTCCGACCACGCCCCTTTCCATAGGGGAGATGGAGAGATTGTGTACCCTTCCCCCTTTGGTGACCCTGGACCCTGTGTGTGTATACCCTCGCCTATCCAAACCTCCACCCCCCCATCTGGTTCGTCCCCCTGCCGCCAGGGGTACCAGACCCCCCTCCGTTTTTCTCCTCTCCCCGCTCCCGTTATTGGATTAGGCCCATCATTTGATTTCTGCTCGGCTAAGAGGACGGTCGCGCCCTCCAACCATCTCTCTTCAACGCGCATACCGTCTCAACACATATCCACCCATCCCATCCACTCCTCCTCCTCTCCTTATCTTTATCTCTCGCCCTCTTAATAACCCACCCTCTTCACCCCTCTCTCACCTTAAATTTCTCTCGCCTCCTTCCGCGTGTTACCGTGTGCATCTCTCGAACCCCTGCCCTCTCAGCTGGGAAGCTCAAGGCTTATAAATAAGACAGAGGAAGGTCGCGTGCCCAAGTTTTTTTTTACGGAGTCCGGACCTGTTTGAGTCGGTTAATTTTTAGTCCCCTTCGGCCACGTGCTGTACTTGACCTTTTTCTTCAATCTTACGAGTCAGGTGCGCTCACTTCATTTGGACATTTTTACGCTGCAGGCCTACTTTTAATCCGCTGTTATCTATCCTCATACTACCCTGTTAATCTGCCATTTTTCTGCGGTGTTTTCATCGGTGACTTCTTTCGTGATCTTCACATTTTTTGTAGGACAGCGAGATTTCTTCCAGATCTCGAGGTATTTATATAGAGTTAAGAGAAAGGGTTGCGATCAACTAGGAGCCGAAAGTAAGAAACTAAGAGAACAGTAGCTCCCAATTTCCTTTCTTTAGTCGCTTTATTTATTTCCACGAAATAAGCATTCGCTCTTTTTTGGTCCAGTGTATAGTCGCATCTATCTCACGCGGGAGTGTTGTCGTGGGAGGTTCCCGCCTATTTTCCCCGGACCCTCGGATCCACGCCGTTGCCGGCAGCGGCTGTCTCGCTTCCCGGCTAACGTCCGGTGCGCCCGCTCGACAAAAGATTCAGACGGGAAAAACGTTTTCCTGTCTTCAAGTCACTCTCAACGCTCCAAATATAATATTTTCCTATCTTTAGGTTCTCTCTTCTTTCAATTGCTTCGCCTTTGTTGATCCACCTTCCTCAGCACACCAAATAATCCCGCCGAAGTCGACCTTACGTCGCTCGTCTCGCGGTGGCCTGGACCCCGACGACTGTCTTCTCCGCCTCTCCACGCTAACCTACTCCGTGTCCTCAGCATCCTTCCCACAAACTCTCTCTCACTCTCTTAACCTCCTTCCCCTCTCAATAATAATATTACCTACCCCTCCATTCTTCCCTCTTAACACAGTCAGTCTCCAGTCCTCCCCCTCCCTCCTCTTGGTCACCCTCGGATAATATCCGTAATCGCGATAATTCAATATCGCTCGCGCTAACTTCATTCATCCCCTCCGTCCCTCCTCGTTTACATCGCACGGCGTTATCCGCGATCCCTTCCAGGGTATTTCGGCCCCGTGTCCCTCGGGTGGAGAAGCTTCCTCTGCGGAGAAGAAGAGCGGTGAGCGAAAGAGGCGTGTTTTGAGGAGAATTCTCTCGTTGAGAGGTGTGGGGGTGAGGGCGATACGTCACGCAGAGAGGGAGAAGGGGGAAGGCTCCTTGCAAGGAACAGCATCGGGAGGAGAAGAAGGTGTTCCTCAAGGCCGGAACACTCTCCCCTCCCCCAAACTGTGATCTGATTACGATCATAGCGGCGGCGAGATAAGGGAGCTAAACTTCATCCCTTTCCCAATTCTCAAAGCCACCCTCTACCCACACCCCCAAGCACTTATCATCATCCCCTTCCTTCCTCCTATCCTATCCCTTCCTCTCCACTTCGAAGGAAAAAAAGAAAACATACGAAATTATCAATCTTCCCTTTCGTCATTTCGGGTTTGGATCGAGGAAAAAAATAACCACCCTATAATATCATCTCTTCTTCTCATCGGAACACGTGAGTGGAAAAATATTCATAAGCAGCGAGCGAGGGAGCGTATCTCCGTTCCAAGGACGGGGTTTCGCCTTCGTTTGTTTGTTTACTATCCACGCCGTTACATGAGTGCCGAAGGACTTTATACCTCATCGTCGGACTCTTTTTCGTCGGTGTGATTTGCTGATCGTCGCAAAAGAAGTGACTCGAGGAAGGAGAGGGCCGTGAGAATGTTCCCGTGCTCCGTGACTTTGATCGGTGTGCACGAATCCCGCGGCTCGTCCTCGCTCCTGTGATCTCGTGCACGTGAGTTTTTGACTGGACTGACTGTTTGTCGTGTCGGAAGATGAGTGTGTTTGCTTTCGCTTGCTGATGAAATCGGAGGGGAGGCAGATCTGAAGACGGACTTTGGGAGGTGCTCATATTGAGATCATCGTCGTGAGGAAAAGAGGAGAGGGTCGAGGTAGATAAATACTGCGAGGTCACCTCAAGGAATCCAAGAAATTGTTCAAAACGGAAGAGGAAATAGGAAGGCATCTGACCTGAGGAATCCTGATCGGAACCAGGTGTGGTTCCTGAATTCCGGCCACTTGTCAGAGGTTAGTAAGTTAGTTATTAAATGCTACCTAAAATTGAACTTCTCACTTTCTTTCACAAATCTTTCCGTAAGCGTCATTATGTGTATTATACCGTTCTCGTGCAGTCCGAAACACTAAATCAAACTTATTATACTATTGCTTAACCTATGCCTTCGCGTAAGGTGTTTTTAAGTTACTGTCTTATTTATTCATCATATTGTGAAGCGATAATATTTGTAAAACACCTAGAGCTATTATTGAGTGCACCAATGTAATAAATTTACTTCGTAGAATATTGCCAACTCTGGTATCATCTACTGATTTCCTTGCTTCGGCCACATATTTAAAAAAAATTGCTCTCAGGTGAACAGAGTGAAAAAAATTTTTGTCAGGGAATTCCATATATTGGAGCTCATTAACTCTTGATACTCATGGATAGTAAAATGCTTCTATTAAACTTATCTGGGCGTCACTACGTGGGATCGCTACACTTATGGATTAGTAACATCTTCTGATTTTCCGCAATTCATTAAAAAAAATGTAAAATATATGTTCACTGTTGACATTAAAAATGTGGCTTCTATTTATTTGGAAGTCATTTGTAATTGCATTGTTCAAACTTTATTGTGCAAAATAATTGCTGCAAAATATGGCATGTAATTGTAAGTGCATGTTGAAAATATGTTTGATAACATCCTAAAAATTAAATGATACCGGATCACCGGTAAATTTGGTTGATTTAATCCCGGTAACACAATATTAACCTTTGAATTTTCATATAAAGTGTAGCAAAAATTGATATGGTTGGGTAATAAATGGACGAGATATATCTGCATAAAAACTGTCCATTCTGTTAATTATTGTGTAATTTCTATAGTTATCAGTTCGTTATAAATTAATTAATATTTATAATATGCGCTGCTTTTAATCTTAAGTTTACAGAAGTTTTGTGAGCATGAAAATAAATAAAATGAACAGAAACAGATCTCCATAAACATTTAATTGGGAAACCGATTGGATCTAATACACTTTCTGAGGCAAATGAAATGATTCTGGAAATAATCTGTCCTGTATTCAAGTATTTCGTAGGAAAAAATGAAATTCGAATGGATGCAAAAAATCCTTAGGAAGTATGTCTCTCTCCAATCTATCTCATGAAGGTTGATAAAATTCGCATGAATTTCCCTGCATTCGAATGGAATGGGAATTGAAACACGGACCTTTGTTGCTAAGATATCGGTTGAGATTTTTTACAATGGATCTTATACTTATCTATATTGTCTTATGTTGTTTTCGAGAAGTAAAAATGTCCACATTTCATGGAAGAACTGATTCACTAGTTCAGTGATTGAAGGTTGGTTTGGATTGAAGGTTGGAAACACTTATGAATAAATTCAACCTGCTGGAATCCCAAAGAAAAATACACGAAGCAACAAAGTATGCCTTATTCAGGTCAAATAAAATCATGTAAATACCTCGAAAAGAGGCATGATGGTCTGATGAAGACAATGGACAGGTGGGAGGGAATATTGGCAAAGAACGGCCCCGAATGAGTTAGGTAAGACAGTTTAAGTAAGGATATGAAAGAGAATAAATACGAAAATATGGAATGGTAACCATTTATATGAGATCGAGGTGGAGATCTGCGCCGAATAAACCTTCTGAATGTTGATTTATTCTAATTATGAACTTATATTTGGGTAGAAAATTGGACTAAGGTTTTCGCTCCTCCGGTGAAAATTACTTCTTCGATTCTATTCCATTGATTCCATCCATGAACTTTGGTCCCCTTCCGCTCAACTCAACCTTCAAGCGTCAGTACTCGCTCCATCCAGCAAACCCTCTTGTCCCCTCCGGATCGCCTTTTGGAATTTCCTCCCTTTGCTCACCTCAACAAAACCTTCTTCTGTTCTCAGCGCTCAACTTTGCGCTACGTTTGGATCTTCCTTCAGATTCGGCTCTTTTCATTACCTCGTTTTCAACATAAAATTAATACTTACCGGCTCCACTTCATAAAATTTCATTGTTGATGTTGCGAAACTTTGAGGAGGAATTGTTTCAATTGTAAAATTGTTTTGAATGGGTTTTCCTTATGCGCTCATCGGCGTACCAAATCACATGGTGATAATCTATTTTCTTCACATTTATTAGTGGAATATTAGGTATCTTTTCAGCTCTTTCCAACTTTTGTGTGACCATGGAAGCCTAATTTTATGACGTTATTCTTACCATGGCCACTTACGGCTGTAAACATTTTACAATTGGGCACAGTGTTGCTTTGGGTACGTTAAGGCCGGTTTTTAGAAAATATGAGAAATTTATTAACGATTTCCATTAAGTTGGTGATTGTTTTTCGGGTTACTGCCGCGTCGATTATACGACGAATTCCACGATTATGGCCTTACGAATCAGGTCATTTTTGGACCCGAAGACGGGAGCTGGTACGCGCCCGAAACTGTCGTCCGCCGAAAAATGAGCCGACGCGGAATTAACCCGAAAAACAATCACCAATTTAATCACCACGGAATCCTCAGTAATAATTCCCATTAGGCTTGAGATTAGGGTCATCTCAGATTAACGTCAGCGTCCACGGAAAAAGATATACCAATTCATATACAATTTCTACTAAGATTGAGATTACGGTCCTCTAAGATCAATATCAGCGATCATGAAAAAATTGCTGCCAAACCCATGTAAATCGCCAGAACAATTATCCTTAGTCTCTTTTTGAATCACGACTCACCACTTTTGAAGTAGCTTGATATTTCTTTAGTGATTATTTCCGTAGGAATTTCATTACTCAAGCCGCAGACCATGTGACAGTGAAGAATATCATGGCCGTCCAAAAAAATAAGCTCCAGAGAAGGTATAAAGGTTGTGAAGAGACAACTGAACTCAATTTTAATATACTCGTAGTATTGGTGCAGCGTGTGGTAGGTCTATGTTAATAAAGGAGAGGCTGCGGTTTTCCCAGTGAGTGATTCGGATGATTTCTTTTTGGTTTTTCCATTTGGATGGGGTCACTGCTGGGTGGATGTCGTCCTTTCGTCGAGAAATTTCGTAGCCCATCGTAACTCGGTTGAAAATCCGAGATTGATACATTCGTAGTCTTTAATTAGTTCCCAGAAAAGTCATGGCCACCAGCATTCGTTAATAATTTTTTGTGAACGTTCTAGAGCTGTGAAGCTAATTTTTCCTCTCTATTTGAACATAATTCTTGCTGTAACTGACGATTTCAGGCTAAACTGCGTGAACATTTTCCACCATGGAAAATTAAAGAAAAAACTTTATTGGGTTAACTAACATACTTGAAAATACGCAAAATTGCGGATTATTAAATTTTAATTTATAAGTGAACCTATCAAAGTTTATTATATCTTTTTCCATAATGATCTCCGCATTTCTTCAGGGTTTTCTTCCGCGTCAGCTTGTTTATAGACAACAGTTTTGCTGGCTAACCTGCCAGCCAGCGAAACTGTTGTCTATAACCAAGTTGACGCGGAAGAAAACCCTGAAGAAATGCATAGATCAGACCATCGCCGCGGAAACCTACATTCCAACATTTTTCCATTATGTTTGCTGTTTTTTAAATAAAACCTGCCGTGGCTGCTCCGTCCGCTATCCTCAACGAATGGAGTATAGGGTGCGATGTGTGCTTGCTCCTTCTGTTCATCTCTCCGCGACCACCTCCCTCCTTCTCGCCCGAAGGCACCTTCCTCTACTGCTTCCCTCAACCTCCCCTCTCTTCCCACCACCCTCCATCCCCCTCCCACCCCCACCACACCGCTCATCTCCCTCCCCTCCTCCCCCTCCCCCCACCCCCCACATCGATTTGACCCTCGGCCCGAAATCTCATTCCGTTCTCGACACAGCTCCCACTCACCACTCCCAACTCATTTATAGATTCCTTATCTTCGCCCTGATCTCATTACATAACTCTGCCCGCCCGCTCGCTCGGGGGGTTTATTGAAGAGATTCCTTCGCTGCACGCTCTCTTTCCCCGCCGCCGCTGCTGAAGAAGGGGAAGGAGTGCTGAAGGATAGCACGGGCGATGGCTGAAGGGGTGGAAATGACGGACACGGCGATTGTGAATCATCCTCGTGTTGTGCCGACTGCTCCTTGTAAACGCTAAACGAGTTGTTGTGTTGGTGCACCGATCATATCGAGTGTTCCCGATCAACCTAAATAATCTATCCTAAAAAAATAGCGCAGACTAATGTTCATTTTTGAAGGACGTGTCGGATTCCTGCCCTCCTTAACGCATCGTTCGTTCATCGTGTGATTTCATCCCCTCCCGCCTTTTTCCGTACACCTATTCCTCCAGCATTTGAAGTCCATTTCCAAGGGCATGCTGGATCGCTGCCTTCCGTAACACCTCGTTCCTTCAGTGGATGGGCTGGTTTTATTCTCCCCTTCCGCCTTTTCCCGTTACACCTATCCTCCCAGCCGTTTCCCTCGAGTGTGTGTTAATCCCATAATCATTTCGCCCACTCAATATCCTCGCACCCTTTTCCACCCTCCGGTGTTCTCCCCCCCCCTATCCCCACACCCTCCTCTTCACATACTCCGGCCACGGAAACACGAGCAGATTGCCAATTACGGGCCTCTTCAGCGATAACCTCGTTTTCAACCCACGGCTCTAGGATCCATCTCCCCTTTGCAGCCGAACGCCAAGACGATCATCTCTCTCATCTCCCTCCTTTCTTCTCCGTTTAATTTTTCTCCACCCCACTTCACCACCTCCCTCCCCTACACCACCTGCCAGGGTCACCCACGAAGGAAACCCTGTTTTTTTTAGAATTTTGCTTGCCTTTGGAAAACAGATATGAGATCCGTGTGTTGTTCTTCTCGACTTCCAATATCAAAAGGTCCAGCGATGTTTTAGTTGTCGCCATCATCATTATTGAGGAATAAAAGTGAAGAAATGATTCGAGAAATATAAAGAACTGTCTTGTGCAAGCCATCGTGAGTGAACTTGTGAAAAACTATCAATGAACAGGACGAACAATTGTAGTGCGCTGTTGAATATTAGGCGCGGCTCAATGAGAACTCTAAAATTAATTCCTAACGCTGTTCTTTTTCTCACGAATCGAGTGTTTATTTTGATGTGATTTTATCACCGCGTTATGAGAGTAAGATTGGAATTGAATTTAATCTGATTGATCGGTGCAGTACATATCTATAACATTGCAAGCGTAAGGAAAAATCAATTACTGATTTAGCAATTAGATTTAAATGCCTTATGACTGCAAATTTTAAAAGGCTACCAAAACATGAACGATTGACGTTGTTTAACGTTGGACTGATCGATAAATTAGCTGCCTGGAATTGGTCTAAATTTAAGAGAGAGTAAAATTATTGTGTAATCACTAAGGAAACACAAAATAAATATTTAAGAACATTCAAGGCTATTTAGCGCTTGAAAGGTTGTTAGGACAGAGGTCATTCAATGAAACAGTTTGTGCTCAACCAATAAGCAACCTTAATAAATGACTAAATTTGGAAATAAAAATCGTGGTCAGTAAAAGTTTGTGCAATCGATCCTGAGGAGATCCATCGAGAAACTCAAATATCAAGTATTTAAGAGTTCGTAGGTGTTGTAGATTTCCATAGATTGAGTGATATCCTTAAGAAAAGTGGTGGGAAAATGTAAATTACGCATATCGGTGGACCCTAAGGCCTTTTCCAGGCTCAAAAAAATAGCATAACGGTCACTTTCCAATTCCAGATGTTCGATAGATTTGGTGTGCTTAAAAGTTGCCAGGAAATATAAACAATAGTACACAATAAGTAACTATTGGGAGTGAATCCCTGGCCAGCAATAACTATATTATTAGTTAATCCTTGAATACAATCGGCACCCAGTGGTTTCAGCGTTTTAAGGGTGTTGGATAGTTTAATCGTTGTTGTTATTGTTAAGGGCGTTGCATAATAGTTCTCTCTCCCGCCACCGGTCGCAGCACCGCCGGAACCATTGATCTGCACGTGGACTACTCCGCCGTGGCGTCTGCTATCGAGGCAGCGGCCGCCATGGACTACTCATACCTCAACCAGGCCGGCGCCTTCGACGCCTCCGGCTGCATGGGCGATCCCGCGGGCGCCAACATGGCGGCGGCCGCAGCCGCTGCCGCCGCGGCCGCCGCCGCCGCGGGCTCGGCGGCCGCCTCCTCGGCCGGGGGCGGCTCCGGCGGCGGCGGGGGCTCCGTGGTCGGGGGCGGAGCGGGCGCGGGGGCGGGCCCCGGCTACCACGGGGACCTGGTGGTGTCGTCGCAGTGCGCCACGGGGGGGCAGATGGGGGCCGCTTACCGCTCGGCCTACTCCACGGCCGCCGCCATGCGCTCCTACGGGCACCATCATCACCACCACGCGATGGGCGCCATGGGGCACCACGGGGGCGCCGGGGGCGGTGGCCACGCGGCGGCGGCGGCAGCGGCGGCGGCGGCGATGCAGGCCCCCGGGGGGCAGTGCGCCGTGATGGGAGGCCGACCCCAGGACCACATGCACCACCCCCACCACCATCACCACCACCATCACCACAGGGCAGCGGCAGCCGCGGCGGCAGCCATGTTCCCTGCCACCATGAACCTCCAGGGTGAGTACCACACTCTGCACAAGCCAGCTAAATATCGTAACCATTCTCATGCCCTGGTCGGAAAATGTTGAAATGCAAAGAGAGCCCTTTGATTTTCAATACGGAACGTATCCCTCGATGAATTTTCCTGTCGAGGAAGTTTTTGAGGCTGCTTGAAATATTGTTGTGAGGGATCAAGTCGAGATTTTGGCATTCGTTGCCGCGAAAGCGATGCACTGTATTCCGGAGTTCCACTTACCGTTGCGGCCTGCCCAAAAGACGAGACGTTTATCCTCCGTTGGCTGAACTTGAGCGATAAGTTACTTTGTTTTCTAACGCACTTATGAAAAACTTCTAAATCTCGTCAGAAGCCGTAAAGCATACAGAAATTTGCTTGGGGCGTTTTTTCGGGGCTAATCCAGCGTAAAAGATTAAACCTTCACTTGGAATGCAATTTAAGACTGTTAGTCTATTATGAATTTATTGAATTCCTTCTATAGCAATTCAAGTGTAACAGCAATATTGTCAGAACTGTTGTTATTTGTAAGAATAACTTTTGAAAAATCCCCAAAATTTTCTTTTTAGACGTCAGTTGGTTTACTATTTTCTGTGAAAGTGAGTTCATTTAATGTTCATTACCATCAATTCATACCATATCGACTTTTTGTTATGTAAGTTCTAGATTTTGCTATTTTTTGTAGCCTGTTTGGAGTTATATTCTTCAAACACTCAATGTATCGTTCGTAAAAAGTACTTAATTGATCGAATCACATTTATTTATTATGGATTTAAGATATTTTAATACCTGTGAATATAAATTCCAATTTGCACCCAAATCGACCTAAGACCATGTATTTGTGACCTGTTCTGTTCGTAAGCAGGCCCGTGCTGGGACACCGGGACATATCCCGTTGCGCCCTTCAGCCTGGAAATCTTTGGCGCCCTCCTGTTCGGGAATCGACAACTTTACAATCAGAATACCAACATTGAGCAGTTAACTTCATTTCAATTACGTCTCACTTAGCACCATGACTATCACCGTCTTCAGTAAACAAGACAATATGCATCCGCTGAGAGGGAATATTCCTCAATTGCCGATAGATTGAAAGTTGCTGGCCCTTCAGTGCAATCAAAAATGTTCGCCGAGAGAGTTTGTTTGGGAAATTAGGTCGCTAAAAATGTGCCTGACTGAAATGTGCGAACTCATTCACGGGCTTGGTTTACTCAGCAAATCGTCTCTAACTGTATCAAATCCACTTCCCCCGTTTGTAGAATCTAATGGAATTTTGACGAGACTGTGCGTCACAGCACCAAGGCACACTCATGGTGGTCATACCACACACTCGTAATGCATCACGGTGTTCCACGCACTGGCTGTCAGAACTTTTAATATACTTGCCAGATTCTCAGCAGTTTAAATGGAAATCATCTCATTACACACATATCTTCCCAATGAAATACCTTGTAAGCCTTCCCCATTCTAATATGCAAACTCAGGTTTCTGCGGAAGTTCACTAACTCTTGGTTAACCTTGTGGTATTCCATTATAAGTTTTTCCTAGATATACACAATTACATATACCACTTTTTTATTTATATAAGAGTGCGACCCGGGTTTCAATGAATAATCATCATCAGGCGCTAATTATGGTTTGTTTATCTTATTGTTACCTAGTTACTTGATGAATTTTAAAACGGACGCCAGAAAAGGGGAAAAAATTCCTCTATTCTGGTGTCCCTTCCCCTATTCTTTCTTTTTCCCCTATTATGGCGTCCGTTTTAAAATTCATCAAGTAACTAGGTAACAATAAGATAAACAAATCATAATTAGCGCCTGATGATGATGATTATTCATTGAAACCCGGGTCGCGCTCTTCTATAAATAAAAAAGTGGTATAAGTAATTGTGTATACCCAGGAAAGACTTCTACGGAAGTTGTTGAGATGAGCGCTGAAAAAATAAGAAACTAATTGGCTCAAATTTGTGCGATCTTTAATTCATGTTGCACTAATTAGTAAAATAAATCTTTTCAAGCGTCAGCCACATTATGTCAGCCCTGCATCCCGTGGAAGTTTACATAGTTTTGCTTTTAATTTTGATTCAGCATCAAGGTTGAAGTTTAGCCTTGCCAGTTTGAAGTTTAACTGCATTCGGTGCTCCGGAATACCTTGAATTCGTGCACTGATCCATATTTGTTCGTTTGTTCGGTGAGTTCTTCACTCATTCCATTTGGAGCGATTGCGCTTATTTTCTTAATGCAATTCTTCAATCTCAAGCAATCATCAAATATAGATTGTAAATTACCTTGCGGTAAAAGGAAAAACTAAGTCTATGCCATTTCCATGAAGATTTTTAAGAAAGGTTTTATTTCCTCCCACTGACTGAGGGACACAAGTATTTTCCTGTGTTGTCTAGAAATTTCGCTCGACAATAAGCATTTTTATACTGTTTTTTTGTGGTGATACTTGTCCGGGTATGTGAAAAGTTTTGATGAATGCTATAATATTCATGTCAATTTCACTACAAACAGACATAATATTTTATATTCCATATAAATCTCGATTAAAAATATAACTGTGCCGGAAATAGATATGATAAACCCTTCTAATTGTTTTGGAAGGATTGATTGACGATATTTTATAAACAATTTTGAGGTTTTTCTTCGGTACATGTTGGAATACAACTGGTGTTGCTTGAAAATTTGTCTTATTCCCAGACCACATAAAATTCTTAGCAGTTTATGTTAGAGACATAATTTGTAGTATCAGTATTTTCCATTTTTTTTACTAAAGAGCAGTTTAATCCCTGAACTAATGATGCATTTGACATTCATATTCACTCCATTGTCTATTCTCCTAATTTATTGCTATCACGCTCAGACAGGCCTCAAATATGTGATTAATTTGAGGACGTGATTACTCCACTTGACATCGTCAGATGAATGAAGAGCGAAATCAGGGCCAATGAACATGTCTCAATGATTCGTTCCGCTATTCATCAGAAAGGCTCGCCCAACCGAAAGGCATATTTCTCAAGTCCCCACTAATTTCGTTCCCTCGACAATGCATCCATTCTTCCGTAGATACCCCTTTCTCGTCCTACACTCGCGTTTTTAATGGTCGCAGTGATAGTATTCAGGTCGAACCGAGAATTCCATGAACAAAAGTGTATGCCGGGTGACTGTGGAATACGGAGATTATGTAGGACTTAACTCTATAATGTTCTGCAGAATTTTTTTGTTCCCGCAGCATTATTATTTATATTAAAACACTAACAAGTTGTTTTCAAGTTGTAAGTTTAAATAAAATTGTGTCGATAATTATTACCCTTTTCCGCTAAGTGCTGAATTTTAAACTCCGGGAGTTTTCTTTGTGGTATTTCTATTGCTCCCGCAGCTATTTCTCCATCTTGCTGCACCCAAATCCATCAAACAGCCAAGCATTCATCATGGTTTGCGAAAGTGTTTCCTGGAACCTTGTTTTATTATTCAATTAACTTCTTTTAATGGTTAATTTTTTAGGGAAACATGACATTAAGTATTGTCTAAAGTAAAGTAAATACTGTTTAATGCCATAACATTCCGCAACCAAAATTATTTGATTTTTGTTTCTACCCTATGTAATCCGGTCCATGCCGACCGCCAGCTGAGCGAATTCATATTCGATACTTCCACTGCATAAACGCTCAACAATCGCCCACGGAATCAAATCCACTCATCTAGTACTGTAAGGGCTATCTAGATGAGCGGATTTGATTCGACGGGCGATTTTTGAGCTCTTTTGCAGTGGAGGTGTCGATATGTATTTAGTTAGTTTATCATGGAGAAGACTTAAATGCAATCTGCGAACAATTAGTTGTAATTCGCCCTCGATTCTTCCAAAGGCCCACGAACTAAGGATTGGATTCGATGTAGCGGTCTCAGTTCACTATTGTTTTGAAAAGCTCTTACTAAATAGAAAAGGGTGACATTTGTAAGGTTTGGAGGAATAAATTAAGTACGGAGTTCTTTCGATCTTTTTTTTTACACTTCTCATGTGCATAAAATCCAATTCCAAGGTGATAAAACATCTCATTTCTCACGTAATGAACTTCACTACAACTCCTAGAACACTAGTGATAGTAACTATGATGTGATCTATGCGGCTGTGATTTGATTCATAGCTGGTAGCAAGTTAAAATTCAATAACATTTCCAATTTATTTCGATTAAATACCGGTCTATATGACATGAAATTTTCTATTTCGATCAGTTTATTGCACGCACGCAGAGGAAAATATAGGCAAGTAGGAAAACTTCCATCGGAATTTATATTCGTGAATCGCTTTGATTTGCTGAGGAAGTATCCAGAGTTGCTTTCATCTCGGAGCAACAGCTGTGACGTGTGACGGATTGCGGTGCGGGGGGGGGGGGGGAGGAAGGGGATTGGCAGTGAGTGTGGTTTTGGGATCGAACGGTCAGTGGAGATGTGACATATGTCGATTAAAACCAGACCGCACGGTGAGTGACTCGAGGGCGCCTAAGACGTTAATCTGTCATGGCCGCGCGCGCAAGGCCGACTTAATCCGCCTTCAATTGTCTCTCTCTCTCTCTGCCCACCCACCCTCCGAGGCATATCTCGTCGTTTTCCATCCCCTCGAAGGGTTTAGCACTGTCCCACGAGCAGCGAGGGAAAATGTAGCCACTACTTAATAGGACCTGACGAGAGAATCAGTGACGATTTCTTTCAATCGCAACAACTAGAGCATCATGTTTCAAATACAAGCACTTTAAAATAGTTAAGAGTTGTAATTACGGAGGCTTCCGCGGTGAGTGAATTGGTGATTGCTTTTCGGGTTTCTTCCGCGTTGACTCATATTTTGCGGACGACAATTTCGGGCGCGTTCTAGCTCCCGAAAGAAGAAGAAGACTAGCTCTAGCTCCCGAAAAACAATCACCAGTGAAGAGTCATAATTTGAACTATGGTCAAGTTGAGCTCTTTAGAGTTTAAGCTTACCTTATAATGATATTTCGCAAGAAATATGGAAAATTCTGATGCAATTTCCAGTGGCGTAGCCGGTAATTTCATTCGGGGAAAGGGTCCAAAACCAGGGGGGGAAATGTTTGAAAAACAGGCAACAAAGTAATTGATTTTAAACTAATTTTAACACTTTTCACAATCGAAAAACTTGATTTGTTAACGAAATATTTTGTATGATTATTTGTGATGATTTTTCAATATTTTGTTTTCTTTTATGAAGGAAAATGATTGTGTTTTTATATTTCGGGGGGGGGGGGGGGGGGGGAGGAGGGTTCCCACTTGGCTAAGCCACTAGGAATTACATAATTGAAATGATGAGAATCAATATAAAAATTATTTAAAAAATCCCTTCTCATTGTACGAATTAAGTGCTTCTCTGCTAATAATATTTTCGGATTCTGCTCTGGTTCTGCACTTAGGCTTCATATCCTCCCAATTAAATAGCCAGCTATATCAATAATCAATTTCGGTAGAAATGAAGCTAATAATCTGGTGCAGAGTCCAAGAAAAATCCCGAAGTTCCTTGTCAATTTTAATAACCACATAATAAAGCTCTGGTTGCTTGCCACTCTTACGGAGACCATTTCCAAAACTGGCCTGCCTTTATTACATTTGTTACTCATACACCTGCCTTAGTTTCATTTGTTCCAGCACTGTAGTTAATATTTCTTGCTTAAATTTTGCAAAATGTTTAGGCCATTTGAAAAAAGGGCTAACGATGTCATCTCTTTCATAAAAAAACATTTCTTCGAAGTGATTCGTTGTTGTTTACACTCCAGTGAGTTATACCTTCCTTCAATGATTGGTTCCATTTGAACGAGTTGATGAGTCGATATTCTAATGACATCACCAACTCATGGGCAGTGGGTGGTAACTTTTAAGTTATTTTTTTCAACTTTAAAATTACAGGAGAATAGATAAATGAGAGAAAATTATATTTCACGACGTTACTTTTATTTCCAGTCCATCTGTCGAATTTTCTTCAAATACCTGGTGATTTCGAAAATTCAGCGACCCCGTAATCTCAGAATATATCTCATATAAATATTTCCTTATTTCATTTCATTGGTGAAGCTTCTTCACAGAAGGATACCTGCTCAATTTAATTACCGTTAAGTGTCATTGGGAGACGCCTTTTCTGTGGTGATAGCGAATGTAAATATCTCTCTCATCTCTTTCCAATGATAAAATTAATTCCAACATCAGGATGTTATCCAATGCTTGAGCTCATTTACACTTAAAAAATTTTAATTATGTAGTTTTATTTAGCACTTCAATAATATGTCACAAACACTATTTCCTGGAGAAACGACATGTTTTTTAATATTGACCTTTTCCTAATAAATTTAGCAACATACGAATTATTTCACACTAACCAAAGATAAACATGGAATCCATATAAATCATTGCTGTCACTGTAAGTACTAATCCAATCGTAATTCAATTAGCATTTTATTTCCAGAACACTAAAATCACATGCGCAGCAATTTTATCACTCACACATGTGAAATCACTCTGATTTCGACACATCCTGCAGTCACTTAAAATTCCGCAAGGGTTTTGAGGCACAAAGTAATTGGACGTGATCGAAATATTATAATGCACCGAATCACCATATTTTTCTAAAGAATTCACCACCACATTCTGAATATTCACTCTCACAACACGCAGTCTCACTCTTTTTTGTTTGTGCATCCTTCATCCTTTACACTGTATCCCAAGAGGTCTTCTACTCGAGGTAGCATTCTAGACGGTCATTATGATTTTCGCTTCTCCGGGAAATTGCGAACACGGTAGCGGCGCCTCTGCCGGATTCGAGGGGAACCAACTTTAACCTTCGTCGAGAGTCTAACTTTTCTCCATACTCGTTGAGATCAGCATAAGAAGAAGAAGATGATAATAATGTGAGAAGGGTAGCCGAGAAACTGGCCAATTTTGCGCAATCATGGATCGCATCTTGAGGGCTAATATTTACCATAATATGTCTCAAAATGGCTGCAAATTATTAGTTGACAAGTTCATCCAAAAATACGATTCGGATGAGTATCCGCATTCCTATGGAATCCTCAGGAAATCACCGAGTGGAGTTGTAGAGATGGTGCAGTTAACGCCAACAGGGAAGGGAATTGGAGAAGCAAGGGGTAGGAAGGCTTCGAAGAGTGCCTTTTCAAGCAAGCCATCCTTGCGAGGTCTGGACAGGCAACGGCAGCAGTAAAAAAAACAGACACCATTCGCCTAAATTTTTACCGTTTCCTAAACTTTTGGGCATAATTTGGACGATAAATCCTTCTGCGGCTATTTAGAGTGATTCTATCACCTTCCTAGACTATTTTAGATGTTCCATAGTTGAGACAGGGGAATGTAGAGATGCCCTTGTGGAGGAGCGAAAAGAATTTGAGGAGGGCAGTGGAGACGGTCAAAGTCAGGATGAAACAATCGACCAGTGGAGGGATGAAGTGCCGCCGGGAGACACGCGTACACACATCTTGCACAATCTCAGATTGACTGTAGACATAACATCGGCATTGTAAACTAGACAGAAGACTTTTGTGAAGGGCGTATCCACATAGGAACTTCAGGAAACAAGTCCATTGAGAAGATACTAAGAAACTAATGAGCGGAATTGAAGACACCAGGAATTCGAAGGCTCTGACGGGTAGAGATTTCAAAGCGTCGATGCGGAGACTTGAGCTGGCAAAGAGATCGACTGAAGCAAGCACAGTTCGTCTGCATTTCGGTCCTCCCTGGTGTAATGCAGGCAGTGAACTTATTTTATAATGATTTGTAGAGATTTTCAAAACGGGCCATATCCTCTAAAGGCGATGCAATACAAAAATCTGTGGCATTTGAGCGGAAGGATTGTCTAATTGTTTCCTAATACTTCAGAACACTAGAAGAAAAAGAAAGAAGAAATCGTATCGATAAGCATCGTCATGGAGCGCTGCTGAAAGGCACACACGTTCACAATGTTCAATCGCGTAATGACTGCTGATAGATGGTCGACATCTTAAACGTAATAGGATGATGTATGAAGATTGTCGTATGATAATTACAGGAGGCAAGTCCGTGAAGTTTATTGGGAGACATAGTGGGCAGAATTGAAGAAACAACGGATACAAAGGCTCCAAAGGGTACCTTTTTAAGAAAAAATTGCTTCAGAGATTTGAGCAGGCAACGTCAGCGGCCAAGGCAAGCGATATTCGCCGGGATGTTTCTCCCTCCTTGACTTGGAGGCGTAATATTGACGATAAAGTCGTCTCCGGTGATTTTAAGAGATTTCCGAAAAGGTCATCCTCCTTCCAAGGCAATGTGCAACGTAAGTCCTCAGTTTCTGGTAATGAATAATATATATCTTCCTCCTTATCCTTGAGAACACTAAAGAAACAAGAAGATGGATGGCAGTAGTGGCAGCTAGTTTCGTCGGGGAGGGAGAGATCTTCATGAAGCGC
This sequence comes from Ischnura elegans, assembly GCF_921293095.1. Classification (NCBI taxonomy): domain Eukaryota; kingdom Metazoa; phylum Arthropoda; class Insecta; order Odonata; family Coenagrionidae; genus Ischnura; species Ischnura elegans. The sequence continues at coordinate 24,484,435 of NC_060252.1, forward strand.
TTCTTGAAGGCACAAATTCACCATGCAGAACCTCTCACTGCTGATGGACTTTCGGGACCTTCAGCTAAGATGTATGAAGAGCACTTGGCAACGTTTGGAATCAAGTCCGTGCAATAAGAACGCCTTGAATTGAATCTAATCGAAAAATCAGTGCCGCATGAACTCAAGCAAGCAGAGGAATACTCCATCCGTTAAAGTTTCTTTCCTCCTTGGTTTTCAGTCGTAATGTAGATGATGAACTTGTCTTCTTCAGAGTTTGAGAGTTTCCAGAAGTCTCTAAGTCCTCCCAAGGTGGTGAAACGCAAAAATATTCAGGAATTGAGTACGAGGAATGCTGAAACTGCTTCTTATCCGTGCGTCTTGATGACTCCTTCTATCCATCGTCTTCGTCTTGGAGCGCAGCGCAAGAAGTCGCTCCGCACCCGAGGGAGGATGTGAGGGAACAGGCGACCGTCCGACGCAGCTGCTCTCGCGAGGTACACTTTTAACCCTCCGCACCACCCCTCACTCACCCCCTCTGCACCTCCTTGAACCAGTCTCCCCCCTCCCTCCACAGCTTCCCTCCACCCTCACCCCACGACGGCCTTCTTTTTCTCATTCGAAGCATTATAAGACCATAACTCAGTTGTGCTCCGGACGCTAACAAGGTTATGCCCCGACCTTATCCACCACTACACTCGGCAGCCCCATCCACCCCAACCCCCACCCCCCCCCCAGAAATTAAATAATTTAATACCGGGCGAAAGTTTATTGTGAATAATCTAGTTTGGCCCGGGAAGCGAAGCAGAGCGGTTTTAGCCCAGAGAGTGGAGCGGTCGACCTCCGGCGGAGTTGGCGGCGGTACAGCTGGTGGGAGGGGGAGGAGGAGTGGGGACAGATGAGGGGGATGAGGCGAGGAGGGATGGATGTAAGAAGAGTCTGGACTTCGCTTTCAGGCGGAGAAGATATTCGTCGAGACGAGACAGGACATTCAATGAATCTGACTGGAAAATTTTCCACTTTCATCCGACATCTTGTTTCAATAGATTCTGTATCAGCACCGGTTGTGCGATATGACTGTTTCTAAAAAATTATCATCCAGTTTTATTAAAATTTTAGCTCCATTTTATAGCGTATTCTGAAAACATCCTAAAGACACGTAATGAAAATTATTATGTTAAACGTCAATTAAATATTAAAAAGCTAACTTTTGATTTTTAATTGCAGCTGTATAAAGTTATATTTGAGTTGGCCGCGTGATTTCCCAATGCAGCTGATCTTTCATTCGTATGAGTAGTTCGTAAACCTGAGGTTCCTCCCTCCTTTTACGTTTGCGAGATTATTCCAATCGGCTAATTCACTCATTCTCTTTGAAGTGTGTTTCTCGGAGCCCTGAGTGGCCAGTGTGAGGTAAGGGAGATTTGGGCTCAAATACGGAGCAGAGAGGCTCTTTTGAATTCCCGTTTGCTGTTAAAGGAAGTGTAGGCGACGACATTTTCTCTAAGCACGGGGAATCCCATCGGAACAAGGTTGAACGCGCAAACCGAATCTGATTTTCTGGATCTTTCATACATTTATAAAGATAAAGAAAAAGGAGTCATATGCTTCCTTGCCTTTACTTTCTCGATTATTTTAGACTGCATTGCAGAGCCATCGTACGAAATTGCTACCACGAAATTACCATCGATCTAAGTTACACGTTCAATTGAAATGGCTGTAAATGCGCCAAGATTACGCAATTTACCAATTATGGGAATAGAACTTAATAAATATTTTTACTGTTCACAAGTAGTTACCAATTTTAGCTATCTCAAAAATTAGTTACATGTTCCTGCATTTTCAAGTGTTTTTCTCAACCTAAGATCCGACGCAGCTATCCACTCAATTTATCAATAAACTAGTCATTTTACCCTTCCATAATTATTCTGCTTCGCTTCCGTCATCACCTACCCAATGCTCTCATTCGAGGCCTATCTTTGCTATTCTTCCCTTCCACCTGCCTTTCAACGATTATTTTCATCAAACCATATTGTCGCATGATGTGGCCCTTTAAATTATCTTCTGCCCAAGGTTCTCAAAAGACTTCTCTTCTCCCCTACTCTTCTTAGACTTTCCGTATTACTCAAACACATCTATCCATTTGATCTTCTTCATTCCTCTATTATACCACATTTCGTGAGCTTCCACCCTTGAACTCTCCGCCGCTGTCACCCATCATGCCTCTCTACCCTATGAAACCATGTTCAAAATGCAAGTCCTCATAAATTGATTCCGAATTTCCTAATGTTCGCGAGCATCATTTCCAATGTAATCCTCAACCGATATAAATCCTCCCTGTAGCTTTTGTTTACTCTGACATTGTCTGAAGTAATGGTAAATAGTGTCGGTGAACCATTTTTAATATGACTCAATGTGTTCACTGATAAATTTCAATGGCGTGTTTAAATTTTGGAATCAGTGAAACTGAACATATGAGGACCCCTTTCTCCGAGTGTTAGGTTTTGGGTTAAACTGCGCTGTCTGGTGCCGGTGAGACACCGAAACTCTCTTTCCAGGAATTGTTTTCGGTACATTTTGTAATTATCATCTCGGGGTTGCGAAGTAACGATTATTTTGCATGGGATGGCAAAGGGCAGGTGAAACACACTCTATATCCGCGTTCATGAATCATGTATGGGAATTGGATCTTTCAAACCTGGATGCTTTCCTATTGCTATATTTTGGACGCAACATGGCACTCGTGCTATAAGGAGAGCTGCCGAATATTATCCGTCAAACTAGATCCCAATGCTCTCACAAATTGCATTACTGTTAGAATATTTGCAGAGCGGTAGGAAATCAATGAAACATGTTAATAACTATTGTTTGGTTGTTGATAGGAGTTTGTGAAGGCCATGGATGTCCCGAGGGATTTTTTAACTTTATATTTGAGCGCTTTCGACCCGCAAATTTTTTGGCCCATCTTTCATATTAAACTAGCATGCGAGCATAAGTTAGAAACGACCTCAATCAGCGCATGAGATTCCATAAACCTCGGTCATTTTTTTCAAACCTTAATCAGTATGTCGACTCTTAATTTTTATCGTGCTCGGCTATGATCGAAGTTATGGAAAGGGTTTTGGATGATGTAAGGCGAGGGTGTGCGGTTGTGGTTAATGGGGGTCAGTGTGTTGCAGGACAGGAACCGTCTGCACCCCTTGTCTGTGTTTTCATCCCCCAGAAAACCCTTGCGGTCGGTCATCGGGGGTGGAAATGCAGAGGGTGCAAGAGGGATGAATGGTTGCCGCGGTATGAGGGATGGTGGTGGTTGGAAGAAACGGAAAAAAACGGAGGGAAAAAACGGAGAGATGGATGGGAATCGGGAAAAGAAGAGTCGTGGGTGAGAGGGGGAGGTGGAGAAAATGGATGGATCGGCTGATACGGATGAGGGGAAAGCGAAGAATTTAGGCGAACGTCCTCATTCAGAAAAGCCAACGGTTTCGCTCATTCCGCGGGATATATCTTATATCTCCCTAAACTTATCAACAATACCCTCACATTTGCATCAAAATTTTCTTAGTGTTATACCTATAATTCCGGGTGTTTATAAATGAATATCGGTGTTTTAACTCTTTATGATATTTATTACATTATACTTATAGTTATAAATTAAATGTCAAATAAAAGAGGAACTCAAACAGTTTTGTTTTTCAGCAACAATGCACATGTGCGTGAAATGTTTCCGCCGCGATCCACTAGAAGAGGGCAGTAGCAAAGATGGCGACTAGTGAACAGAAAGCGTTTTGTGTTTTACAGTTTGCAAAGACTGAATCTGTGCAACGTTATTCCGCATTAAATTCGGTCGTTATCCTCCAAGTGACAATAACATCCGTTGATGGTATCATCAGTTTGAAGATACAGGCTGCCTTTGTAAAGGGAAGAGCACGGGACGACCAAGAGTTAGCGAAGAGACTGTTGAGCGAGTGAGAGAGTCGTTCACTCGTAGCCCAAAGAAATCAGTCCGATATGCTAGTCGTGAATTAGAAATTCCTGTGTCGACTGCTTGGAAAGTTTTAAGGAAACGCTTACAACTACGCGCTTAAGGTTCACAGTTATTACAGGCTCTAAAGCCTACATACCATGGATAACCTGCCAACTTCACCATGGAAATGTTGCTTCATGACGATGATAATTTTCTGGATCATGTTGTCTTCAATGATGAGTCGACCTTTCACCTCAGTGGACATGTAAACACTCATAATGTGCGGATCTGGGGTTACTGTGCAACGCACGTTGCAAAATAACTACAGATTCAGTCTTTGAAAACTGTAAAACACAAAACTCTTTCTGTTCACCAGTCGCCATCTTTGCTACTACCGCCTTCTAGCGGATCGCGGCGGAAACATTTCACACACATGTGTATTGTAGCTAAAAAACAAAACTGTTTGAGTTGCTCTTTCATTTGACATATAATTTATAACTATAAGTATAATGTAATAAATATTATAAAGCGATATTCATTTATAAACGACCTATATTATTTAACAAATGGGGAGTAAGGTACTGCAGCTGGTAGAGAGTTGTCTTCAGTTCGAAGAGCTCTGAGTTGGAAACAAAAACCCTCGCTCTACGAGTTGGACGACTGGACCCCTCACCATCATCGTTTGGATGCGATAGTTCTCGATCGTATTCATCGCATCACACATCGAACAAAGGAGAGAGAGGTATTGACGCTGAAAAAGCATTAATCACCCTCTTTTCTTTTTTATTTTCTTTTCATTGATGTTCCGTGAAATGTGCGAGGGTTTCGTTGTAAAACTTCATGCTTTATTAAAAAAAACTTTGAATTCGGTTATTTGGGAAGCAAGATAACAAGTGACGGGAGAAGCAAGAAAGAAATTATCAGCTGAATAGCCAAGGCGAAGAGAGCGTTCCATCAAAAGAAAGACCTGCTCAAAGTTGGAAACTTAAGCATGGAAGTAAAGAAACAATTTATAAGAACTTACATTTGGAGTATGCTCCTATACGGAAGTGATGCATGGACAATGACCGCAGTGGAGAAAGCAAGGATAGAGGCATTCGAAATGTGGTGCTACAGAAGAATGATGTCGATCAAATGGATCGACCAAGTTAGTAACGAAGAAGTCCTAAGAAGAGTAGGAGAGAGGAGAAGCCTCATGAAAACCTTAACAAGAAGACGGAACAACCTTAAAGGCCACATATTGGGACATGATGGCCTGATAAAGACTATCGTCGAGGGACAAGTGGTAGGCAAGAACAGAAAAGGAAGAACCAGAATGAAATATATGGAACAAGTAAAGAAGGATGTGAAAGAGAATAAATACGTTGGTGTGAAAAGATTAGCTGATAGGAGAATTGAGTGGAGAGCTGCGTCAAACCAATCCTAAGATTGATTGTTGACCAGTGATAATTATGCGGATTATTCCGGAATAATCTTCGCGGGGTGACTAACTATAACTTGTGACATAGGCCTTTATAATTTGATCCAGACTATTTACTTACCCTTCATTTTAAGTAGGAGGACTCTTTAATTAACGACATGAGTAAAGCGTGCCCTCTCCCTCATACCACAGGGGTGTCTCGCAGGGTATCATGTGGATATGCAAGAAAGGTTTACTACATAATGTCTCATAATAAGTATCATCTTTTGAACCCATCTGATCATCAACCTCAGCACTACGTCAAGGTAATGTTTAATTATTTGATGGCGCATATATTGCAGAGAAAAAGTTACCAACGATGTTTTTATTACGACTGGAAAGTCAGCCAATGTGTCAAGTTTTTAACTTCTGATACCATGAAAGTTAAGGCCCTTGTCACAAGAGATAACGAATTTTCATATCACCTCTTTACAGTCGAAGGCAGCCGCGGGCTTGAGCGAGCAGGCTTCGAGGTGATCATTATTGGCGATACAATGATGATCCTCTCGAATGATTGTAGATGATCATACAATTCCAAGATTAGCAGTACATTCCAGCCCTCTCCATCCCTCCTCATCGTCCTCAATACATCCATCCCTCCATTGCTCAGGCAAGTTCCTTCCGTGGTTTTAGAACCCCTCCCCACCCCTTCCAATGAGTTGTGAGGAAGTAATACAAATATGGCCATCAAGGTACCACTGGTGCCGTTCTCACTGCCGTGCTTTTATTTTGGAGGGCAGTGTACTTTCAAGTCTTGGCACCGTAGGAGATCCTTGCAGCCCTGACGCTTTGTCGCTACGCACGTGTTTAAGGTGTGACAACAGGGGCGGGCAGTGGATGAAGTCTCCAAGGCCTTAATTCAGATCTACGATTACCATGAATGAACAAAAATATGATTACGTGATTTGGGCAGCTTTCAATTGATTGACTAATATACTGGTGAATGAAATTCGGTAATAATATTTGAAATCCTACAATGCTTCTGTGTACCTGGAGCTACGTCCCAATTTTCAAATATTAATTTATTTAGAAAAATGCTGTGCAATATACTTAGGGAATATAAAAATACATTAAGATATAAAAATATTTCATAGCTGCTGGATAAATGACAAATGAATCTCAGAATATTTACCACTGAATTGGATTATCCGGATAAGGACATTCAGCCTCACTCATGCTATTGACTATGCCATCTAGAACTTCAACTCACATCTTTAGGTTTACTGGGAGTCCACTTATCCGGAGATCCGGGAAAACCTGTAATACTAACGGAATTTGTGTCTTTTGAAAAAACTCAGGAAAAACTCAGGGAATTAGATTTCTTTGGAATACGATCCCAAGGAGTGACAGATCTTTTTCGGGAATAATTGACAAGAACTGTATGTTTATTAGGTATCAGTGGTAGGTCATTGCCCTTTCTCTCTGACCAATTTCATCTATTTATATTGGGTGATATTGAAAATATTTTAGCTAGGTATGCAGCTTTTAGGGGAGGTGGTATCTGTTTTTTTCCGCATTTATAAGTGCTCAAGTTGTAAAGAATACATAAACGGTTCATGGAAACTGTGCTATTGAGGAAACTTACTTATACATGGCTAAGTTCTAACAACACGTGTCTCAAAATATGGCCGGTTTGAAACGGGTATCTTAAACTATGTGTCATAACATGAAAAAATAAAATCTGAGCAAAAAACAACTCTTTGTTGGAAAATGTATGCTTCTTTTTTTAGTTTTATGAATTTTTGGTTATTAATTTCAGTGTACAATTACAAAAAATAAATCGTTTCATTGCTCTCCTGAAAAGTTGCTATTTTTGAGATACGCGTTGTTAGAACTTAGCCATCGATATGTAGTTAAATTTGTATCATCTCAAGATGTTACACACAGCATTAAAGTGACTTGACAAATATTCCTATGGTCAGGAATTTCTACGCCATGAGATACCTTATTTACCCATTAAGGCGTATGTTTACTTATTTACCCTTTAAGGCATTGCTTTGGGATTTGCAGATCCTTGGAAAAACAAATCGGTTACCGTGGAAAACCTGGAAATATGAAGGAGTGTTTCAGTTGCTACACAATGAACACCCCGGTTGCAGATCTTCCTCAAGTGCATCGGTCGAAACAAAAAATCATCCCCCTCTCCCTATCAGCCTCTAGTCTTTCTCTTCCACCCCTCCCCCGTGCCACGACGTACGTGTGAGGGTTGGGGGGTGGAGTCTCTCCTCCCCCTATTGTTGGAATGATTCTTCTTCGTCCAGCGACTGACTGACTGACTCACTCACACGAGGGATGCGGACTTCACATCCAATCGAAGGCCTAATCCCTCAAGCGCACAGCGCCAGACAACCCCTCCCCCCCTTCTCTCTCTTCCTTTCTTTCGGGGGATGTGGGGGAGGCCTCTGCTTGCTTGCACTTCCCCCTCCTTCCCCACATGTCCACCACGCTACCCGACAGCACACCTCCTACGCTACCCGACCTCTCCAACTCTCTTGAATGCGACTCAGAAAAAAAACACTATTCTCTTTATTGACAATGGTTTAACCTATGTTTCTGCTTTAAGATAAACCTTTTCTTACCTATATTGCTGTTTAAGTTCACAATAAGACTGTGAACTTACTTTTTTATACATATGTACATATATATAATATCCCCTAATCTGACTCAGTAGGCGTATGGTGGGGAGAGTTACGACATCAGCCCTTAACAAATGAAAAGAATATGTTTCAACGAATTTTCGCGTAGCATTTATTTAAGTCCATAAATTTTCGGAGAAAAAACGAATTCCCACTCTTATCCAGGAAGAGTTTTTGGAGAATTCCCGCTCCCTGCTTGGATGTTGTGTGGAGGACATTTCAAGCGCAACACTCCGTCCGTCGGATGGGACGTTAAGCCGTGGTCCCCTTGGCGCCTTTCGTTTAGAGCAGGCTAACGCCGACGCCGGGTTTCTCTCCACCCTTCCTTCCTCGCCCTTCCCTCATGGCGCAAATGACCTCAGCTGTCGGCCGACTCCTCCAAATGCCAATTAATTATTAATATGACTTCCATTTATTAAAGCTAATTTTCGCATTTTTTAAATTTTATTTGGTGACTAAATTCAAACTCATGCAGGCTCTTATGAAAAGTTGGTGGTCACCATCTCAAAGTAAGGATTAATAGACGGTGGGCATCTAGCAATGTCTCCGGTAGACACGTGAACCCATCTTGTGTATCATGTGACGTGGTAAATTTATAAGTCAATGATCCCACGAGGGAAAATAAGAACGTATCGAAATTAAATACAATATACTAAAATATTTTTAACTTTATACTCAGCCATAAAATGTCATTGATCTTCCCTTAAATGATTTTTCTCGCACTGAAATGCACAGTAATAATATACCTTTTGCTAATCGTATGCAATTCACGTGACAAAATAACGCGTTACTATTGAGACGCTCGAGGTATATAGGCACTAATGTAGTTACGTCATCCGCCCTCTACAAATGAAATTCAATATTGTGAACATTTCACAAATTTGCATATTTAGTCGATGATACATAATTGCAAAAATCTCACTTATTAGTTAATATTTTAAGAAATTTGACATGCTTGTAAACATTTGTCAGGTAATGAAACTCATCGAAATATACACCTGGTAAAAGACCGTTAAAGGCTTTTCTGAAGATCGAAGGGATAACGATCGACTATCGAATTCCTAAAAAAAGGACAGTAACGAGGTCCAAATAGATAGAAACGGGGTAAATGAGTTCTACGGCCTCTATTGATAGATGAATCAATAGGAGAGTTCTCTCTTCTTAAGGTCTAAATATGTTGAAAATTTATTTATTTCGATTTTAATTTTCATTATCTATGCTGTGTGAGAAGGGACAAGTTTTGGGTTGAACTAAGAATTTAAAGTAAAACATACGTAACACGACAAGAGCATTTATTTTAACTTTGAATTGATACATTGTTATTTCCACTCTGTAGGAATAAATGAGTGATATGGTAATTTGAATTATGAGCAGACAACAACGTATGACTTGAAAAAGTAACTTATGCAGTAAAGTCTTCAACGACGCTCTACAATGATGAGCTATTATAGTTTAGTTCAATGTTTGGTCGTGTGCCGTGCAGTGCGCAGCCAATCAGCCTAGGACTGTCATTGGTGACATATAATCATAAGTAATTGACAGGGAAGATTATTACCATTGACAGCAATATACTCATAGACTAAGGACGCCGTGTCGAAGGGATTAACATTGACGCCTGGATCAACATAGGAGTAGTTAATGTGCTCTCACTATGAAGTCATGGCCGAGTATCTTAATTGCTCAGAGATTATCCATGCTGTATTCTCAGGGCGAAACTCGGAAAAAGAACTACGTGGAAATTTCATGTTTATAGAGAGCAATAACTATAAATTATATTTAGGGAGCACTCCGCTTGATTTTCCTGTACATACAAGTTCAATTCTCAGCAAAATTTTAGTGTGGTGTAGTGATGAATACTTGACGTATTACTTCTTGCTATTTATCTCCTGGTCGCAAAATCATGAGGTCACTCAGAAAGAAAGTTTATAGAAAAAATTGAACCTGGTGAAATAAATGGGAGAAATAGCGTGAAAGGGTTTGATCAATTTTTAATTAAAAAGGGAAATAGAGAGAAATTTCAGGAACGAGCGGTGTAGTCATTTATTTGTTGCACTTTTCACCCGTTTTTTTTGTGAATTTTAATCGTATGTCATCGAAGAAGACATCGTGGGATGAAAAATAAGGTGGATATGATATGAAATGGACAACTAGATAAGACATCGACGAGCCATGGAAAGAGATAAACTCAATTTCAATGCCTAATGTGTGGCAGTTTGATTTTTGTGCTAAAGAAAAATTCTAGATAGCGTCCACCCAATGCTGATTTTTCCTATAAACGTCCCGAAGGTTTGAAGCCAATTCCTCTTGAAAGGCTTAATCTTCATTCGTTACCAATTCTAGAAGGCAGGGTTCCGCGGTTAAACTTAACTAATCACTAAACAATCATGATCTTGCTCTTGATCACTTGGTTTACCCAGAAGATGGAGCGCTGTATCGCCTCCGAAACGTCGGCCAGGTATGTGAACAGTGACATCTCGAGCCGACATCACCCTGAATACCAATATAGTGTAAAGATTCATTGCTAATTTTTTTGTATCAACTGGCCTATAGCACAGCCTTTTCTGTTTTTCCTGTAACTTATGCAACTTGTTGTCCAGTATGCGTACCAAATGGCATAACATTCAGGAAACATATGGAGGCCAATCGCTGGCTTTTTTAATACAGTAGATTCTGGTTAATTGGGACATATCGGTACTTGTGCACTTTGCCCCAATTAAGTGGCTGTCCCAATTAGGCGAACTATCCTGTAGATGGGCATAAAAACTTTTAAATTGTAGAAAGAAGACTAAAGAATGTTTACAATGCAACATAAGTTTATTAAACTATTAATTTGATTAATAAATTTTCAACAAAACAACAAAAAAAATGAAAATAAATTAAGCGATTTTCGTTAATTTATTTTCATTTTTAAGAATTACAACATTTTTGTCAAAAATATTTTTCACAACCTCGGGCGAAGCCGAATGAATGCCTTTTACTAAGTCCTATTAAATAAAAGTCCTCTCCTCTTGCGGATAGTATAACAATAAGAGCTTTCAAAATAGGGTAAGAATACGACTGGGTTCTGTTCTTCTCTATTGGGTTCTGTTCTTCAAGATCTGCCCCAATTAAGCGGCTGCCCCAAGTAACCGGTGGACGCATTAAACGGAATCAACTTTAGCTGATTTTTACGGACTCATTATCGACGTTTCATATAATATTTCATCAGCGTCGTCATCAATCCTTGAAGACCGATCGACAATGATATCAGGCAGAGAGAAATCAATATAATTGATTACAAGGTCCTTAAAAAGGACGAGGTAAATGTATTACCTGAGTAACTTTTGTTGTGTGTCATTTATAGCATACTGTATCGTATGAATTTAAAACAAATATGCTCTCCATTATTTTGTGAAAATAACACGCGGAATTCCTAAATTTTTAGTGCTCTAATAACGATAACACAATGCGTGAGGAAATGAGGCGTGGTCCCTCAATCAGTGTTTCAACCTCTCAGTTCTGTTGGGCCGGTGAGGGTAGGGCTCACCCCAGACTAAGCCGCTTGCGAGTGAATATCATAGGTAGGAGGCATAGTTCCTTCTCAAGGGCCTCCTCACCCTTCCAAGATTTTTTTGTGGGTTATCGAAGGCTATATAAGAGGTTTGAACCCAGGTCATCAGCCAATTCAGCAGGTCTACCCTCTCTTTCTTAATTAGCTACCTTGCTCTTAAGTTGTGGTGTAGAAACTAGAACATAACTGCCCTTTCAAAATTCAATATCTTGAATAACTCTTAGTTCCACGAGCCGACATATCAGCTTTGAGATAGTAAATTGTTTATTATTAATAACTGCGCAACACATAAACTTTTTATTAAAAACCAGCATTAATCCTCTAGTTAAAAAGTAATACAATAAGAGTTAAATTTAAAAAAGCATGTTGGTATACCAACAAATGACGCGACGGAAAAATTTTCCCGAAGATGATACATTTAATTTATATGTTTTCGTTTAGCATTACTCGCCAGAGCCATGCCAAGTGGACGACAAAAAGAGGGTTAAAATATAACCAATCCCCTAACTAGGTCTTGCTCACGTACATCAAGAATTCTCGCCATCTTCTCGTCTGAAAAACAATCTTCCCTTCCCTCCAGCACACAAGGAGTCGCCTATTCCTTGGACCTAGTCCCCCAGGACAACTCCCTCCTCCGTCTTACATCTTTCTTTCTTTCTATTCTCCTCTCTCTCTCCCTCGAAACGGAGAGATTCCACTTCTGCTAATGGAGTCTTTGCCCCCTCCCCCCATATCCCCTAAACCACCCTTCCTATCCAGACTAAAAGCTATATTGTTCCTGCTACCCCACTGGGAGTCATGCTCCAAGCCAGAGAAATAAATGCAAAAGAAAATCTGTGTTATTGAGCCTGGATCACACTTTTTCCGTCCATTTTCGACCCATAGTTCCAGTGATCGCTCCAAATGAAGCGAAAAAGGTGACCGGTTTACGCGATGATCATTTGCCGCAATATCTCCAAGGATGAAAATCCTATCCCTCATTCCATGAATATGCAGGTCCCTTTATTTATCGCTGAAACCATGGGGTTTGTAATGGAGGAGCGAAACAATCGCAGGAACGGTCTATCAGCCAATCAGATCGCGCGGCCGAAGACAGCGATTGTAACGCCACGTTAGGCTTTCAAAAGAATGATAGATTTAAATACGGAAAGCAAAGGAGGATGCGTTGGATATGATGGAAAATGACCGTGTGATTCAGAGAATGATGGGACGAGGGATCACTTTTTTCGTCCGCTATCACTCAGAGGGACGGAAAAAGTGATAGTATATTACCGGCTTCTTTGCTATTTCATCCGCGAATTCATCCGATAGATTTCATCGTACTCCATTATAGAAGAATGTTAAAAATATTATTTTCCACTCATACAAAGTATGATGTTTGCCTGTTCAGCCCCTTACTTTATTCACTTACGTTTAATTTTCTCGCTCGGACGTAACAGTACTCCTTCTCGCTCGTATAGAGAGTCGATTTTGAAGGGCGTTGGATGAAGTGTCATAAAAATCCGCATCAAATATTCGTTACATATGATATCCCTCTAACCTTATCATTTCTTTCGTACCTGTAAATATAGTGATCATGCTTCCCGTGTCGCTCTAAAAGATATCTTCCGAAAAGATAGCGGAAGCAATCTAAGTCTAGTATTTAGTCTCCGGGTCTTGGTTTAATTGATTCAAAAGCTTGAGCCTTGTAAGGATATTTATATTATATTAAAATAAACTTGTACTTTTCCACAATTATTCTAAGTCGTACGTCGCGTTTCGACTGATAGAGCCATCTTCTGGTTGAATACAATTGGCTCTGTTAGCCGAAACGCGTAGTGCGCATTGAAATAATTACGGAAAAGTGCAATTATACTTTATTTTAATATGTCGAACTTCCACTTCATCACAACTTTAAATTTAATCAATTATATCAATGCTCATCGATGAGAAGTGTAATATATTCATATGAATCATCTCGCTCCGAATTTCATCGCTCTGTTGAGCTGGTCTTCGGTCTCTCTCTTCTCGAGTCTTTTTCGTGCGGTTATCAATTAAATTCTGTATTATATTAATTGATATTTTAACCCTTGAAGTTCCAATCAAGTTCTATTTACGTATTTTTAAGGCATTTTCTTGAATTGTTACTTAGGTTCTAAGGTTTAACGTTAGTTTGGCTGAAGAACATCCGTTTTCTGTATTATTGAATGAAATAAAATAACTTAAAAAAAATATTTCATTCAATAATGAAGCAATTCCACAAAATAACGCCTGAGACCGTGTATTATATCCGTTTTCTAGCACAGCTCGATTGGGAATCGTAACAAATGTGTTATGGTGTAATGCTTGACTTGAAGAGTAATTCAATCGTCGGCAATAAGTCAGCGTGAGTGACTCTTGTTGAATCGATCCACAATGGTAGTTTAGATGGGTAGGAGACACAAAATGTGAAAAGCTTTGTTTATTCGGGGTGTGTGGTAGTCTAGTTGGGAGAGCACTTCACTGCAGACCCAAAGGTTCCCGGGTTCAAAGCCTGGGTGAAGCTATCCCACTCAAAACTAGGTGACCAAGGGGAAAGAACTAGCCCCCCAAACCTTAGCGTGTGAATTCTCTTACCTTTTGCTTAATCCGGGGTAAGCTCTAACCTCACCTTTCCCAATCGACCGACGAGTTGAATCACTGAGTCAATGTAATGCTCTTTCAAAGAAATAAACGTGTATCTACAATCAAATTTAGGTCTTGCAATGCGTTTTTTAAAAAGTTCATGTTTCCTTAATTAATTGTCTATCAAATATTAATTGTTAATTAGTCTTGTACCTCGTGTTAGCGAAACATGTTTGCGGAAACGTGTTTAACAGATTTGGGAATGATTATCTTCGCTTCACATCAACTTTCCACCAAGTGTATATGTATTTTCTGGGAGGTGGAATTTTCAATGTGGAAACAAGTTTCTTTCCTTGGAAAAATGTGCATAGTATCTGAAAGTCATTTGTTTATTTAGATACGAATTAATTTATGAGAAAGTTTCAATACTACACTCGCTTTATTTTGGAGTAACGAGCATGCGAGTCGGAGGAGCGCGGGGCTTTTAAGTTGTAGAGCGACTTGCCGATCCATTTCAAAATTAAAGAGACTCAAGTTTGAAAGAACATATCTCTTGATTAGAGGTGATAGCATGAATACATAACTTGCTGTATTTAAAAGCTTATTACGGCATGCGTCGAAATATTGATGTCAATTTTCTTCAAAATCTGAGGTAATGTGCTTGCGCGAAGGTCGAAAAACAGGTCCGTTTGAGAATCCGCAGCGGAAGGTGTACCTTTCGTATTATGTAAATTCATACTTTATTCGTATCAAGCAATTTCCTATTTATGGGTGTAGTCCTTTTTAATAAAATTATAATTTTTTAAATAAAAACTTCTCAATAATTAGTTTTTTTAACAATTGAGAAAGTGAAGAAATCTCCGAACTGGAAGAACTTAGCCACAGTAAAATTAGAACTGGAATTATATTTTACATGTCTTGGCGTGGAAAGATTGTAGTATATCAGAGTAAAAAGATTCGCTTTAAAAGCAGAAGGGTGATCAAAACTGGGTTTTAAAATTAATAAACACTTTTCTCTTAAGTGGATATTTTACGCTTCACACTTCGATCGCCTTGAGTTTCCTTTCATGTCCAGTAAAATTAAGGGAAGGAGCAAATTTAAAAATCTCTGGAATCTTTAACGACGCCATATGTAAAAAAATTGAATGATTTTACTGTGAGTGTGAGGGACAGAAACCACGCGTCCATAAACTCTTGTCGTCGTTGACAAGTTGTTTTCTTTGAAATTAATTCCTCACTGATTTAATCAGTGCAGTGTGAATATGCAATATTACATGTGTGTAACGTGACCACCAAATAACATTGGTTATTCTGTGATGGATTGGATTTTTCCAAATTTTCTGACCCTACGGATAAGAAATCTACGCATGGTTTTTTGTTAGAATGCATACTTTGTATGCATTTTTTGTATGCTTACTTTGTATGTCGTGTCCTGTTGATTGATGCAAAATTACACATTTATAAATATTCAAGTGTGTAGGTATCAATTAAACAATATCTAATGTGTATATTCATAAAAATGATCTACTGAGACATTACTAATTGCAGTAATGCATTTTATCAGCTTTTATAAGGGCATTTATCCATTATTTCGTTTGAAAACTGCCGCGATTCCCATGTCTTCAATGACAGGGTCAGCAATGTTAGTGGGCAACCGGAATTATCAAACTTGATACTTACACGTCTTACGCAAGAAACCTTATGCCGTGTTTATGTTTAGTTTAGTACCATTTCACTAATTAATAATGAAATTTGTGGTATTCCATTATAATTTTCTTGGATATTACTTATTTTTTACATAACGCGACCCGGGTTTCGATGAACTATCATCATCTTCAGGTGCAAATTATTATCCAAGAAAACTTAGCACCATTTCCCACTGATGGCTCTATAAATTAGCCCTGTTTATATCCGATGTTTAGATTTCAAAGAAGTATTGTTAACCATCTTCGTCATAGATTATAGATTCGTCAAAATGAGCGTATTTTACTGCTAATTTAGGAGTAGAGGTAAATTACGCATATAATCAACAATAGGGGGCGATAATGGATAATAATTTCCTTGTAGGAAACCGTGTATCACTTAAAATACACAAGAGTTAATCGCGTCAAGAACTATTTTTTGCTTACGATCACTCAGAAAGTCGCGTATCCAATTTACTGTTTTTTTCAACCGATATGACTGTAATTTGTAAAGAGTGGGGTGATGAGGTGCCGTGTAAAATGCTTTCTTAAAATCCAGATCCATAGATTAGCCATGGAAATGCCTTTTGTATGCACCAGGTTTGATAACCTTGTGAAGAACCCCATCGAGATGTCTTACGAAAGAAAGGTACTGTCGTCTAAATGCTGAATTCAGTTCCAGTTCCCGCTCCAAGCCTTACGCATGAAGGTTGTTTAGATTCCATGATAGTATTTCAACGTCTCCGAGTCTCTAGCATCTCCCAGTCCAATTCGTTTACATGTTTACTCACACTTTAAGTTCGCTCGTAGCAATTTTTGACAAAGTCTATGACAAAAGTAGAAAAAAATATTTAATGAATTATTAATTTTCCGGTTATTGCTATGAGCCAGTTATCTTTGTTCGGGGTAGTTACGGTTGTTTTCCTTGGCCTTTGTGGAGTTATGGAAAGGGAATTTAAAATAAAATAAAAACTGAATGTGTGGAGATTAAGAGCGAAAAACTTAGCATAAAATATCACCGGAAAATAGATCCGTTTTCAAGTGCCCAAGCGATCTAAGCCGAGCGGGCAGCCTCCTAGTCTTGACGATCTCCCAGTCCAATTCGTGGAAAAGCTGTGTGGAGACGCTTTATGTTCACCCGTAGAAGTTTTCGACAAAGATAATAACACGGTGCCAATATTCCAACCCCTTTTGCGAGAGTGCCAACAGAAGGAAAGATCGCTCATCGATGGCCGGGTTGGTATTCGTGTAGCATGGCCTCGTGCTCCACGACTCGCGTCTTCCGTGTCCGAAAGGGTCGTTTATAACAGCCCTACCGACGGGAACCACCGCTCCACACATATATGTATGGGTATCGACTTTGCATATGATGGAGAGTGGCTGTTTTTTTGGCTCGGATGAGAGGGAAAGGGTCCGAGCGAGACAAAAGGAAGGGAAGAAGTGATTCTTTTCGGAAGAAGTGTGTGGACGAAGGGGAGAGGCAATTCTTAATATAAAAAAAGGGAGGAAAGAAATGATGTCTAGTATCGGCATGGACGTGAATGGACTTGGCTGCTGGTGTTTTGAGTGTCTCGCAGAAATATATATATATGCGGCCCCCTTCCGGTAGGGACGCCTTGCTCTATGATGGATCGATCTCAGTGTCTATCGTGGAGAATTCCTCGCTTCTCAGCTACTCCTTTGTTTCGCGTGGTTAAACTGATTAAACTCTTGCTGACAGAGATTTATTCCCTGAATGACATTTTCTATCCATAGAATTCAGTAAATTGTTTTAAGAAAAGCAAAGAGTTTCTGCTAAGAAAGGTGTTATAAACGTTTTCAAATAAAGGTATATTGTACGTAATTCTTATGCGTTATGAGAGAAAGTGCGTTATGAAAAAGTATGTGTTAAGAAAAGTTATCCATGTGTAAATTACTGTAAATTGACAATCGAATGCAATTGTCAAGAAAATAAATCACTCAATTAAACGAACGAAATAAATGTATTTTTTATGTATGTTAGCACCAGTCATGTTCTAAATAGTGTATGATGGTAGCCCCAAAACCTTTTCACAAAGGGGTACCTATATATTCCACAATTATGACAGGGTTTTTTTATTTTTCTCGATGTAATGTATTGAATATGAGTGGAATAAAATTATATTATTATTATTATATATATATTATATTAATTATCGATTTCGATAGAGTTTTTTTTAACAATCAAGATACTCTTATTTTCACTTTTTTCGTTCCGTCACCTATTTCTCGAGCCGAAAATGTATCGCTTTAAAACATTTCGCAGATAAATCGATAGCGACACGAACTCTTTCCCAGTGGTTTGCCGATCCTAAGCTCCCCCTCGCTTGTTCTATGTTATTTACACTATTCTATGCGATTCCTTTTCTCAATGAGCAGTGGATCCCGAACGAATTAATGAACCAGAACTCTAATGCAGTCACCAACTCATGAAAAGCGGGCGGAAATATCTGCGTTGTTTATTTATTTTAAATCTTATGATAGAAAGGCTGTATGGGGAAGATTTTTTGTAAAAATCTGTCTCTTTCAGATACTGAATTCCGTTAATGATTCCGTGATTCTAGGTCTTTGTGACCGACCACTTAAGGAATATTCCCTATTAGGTATTTTCACCTGTTTCCTGGGCATAAATTTCGTTACTCGTAAAATTTTAAGAAACAAAATTTACGAAGATTTTCAATTTAATGATTAAAATTTCCAAAAAATACGTCATTTTGATACGATTGCCAGCCTCATGATAGCTTCATCATCAGAAACCCAGTTCAAAAACAGCATTATAATGACTCATTTTGAACTTTAAATCTTCATCTTTAATTATTCAGACTGAGTAGACTAGATCTTTCTCAACATTTGCCTTGACTTTAAATTGCTGTAATTAAGTATTTTGCTGATACAATCGCGATCTTTCTTTACTTTGAATATGTAAATAATGCCCATCCGACAGCAATGAATCGAAAGCGGGAATAATATTTTTTTTAGAATCAGTGTGTTGACCAAATTGAAATGTTTTCAACAATCCTTCCCGTCGCGAGGCTGAAGCATCTTTGTCTTCCGCGCGTGAGATATACTCCCTGAAGAAATATTCCCTCCCCTGCGCTCGAAGAGGGAAGGCCTCAACGCCCCCTCCCCTCATCTGTCTGCCTTTCGTCACCCTCTTTATCCTCACCCCCGGGCACTTTGCATCATTTCCACACCCCTGTGCCGCGCGGCGTCTTGGGATATCCCTCAACCACCGTTCCCTTCTTTTCTCTCTTCCCTTTGGCATTCTCAACCCCATTGCCTCGCATCATTTCATCCCCCGCCGCCCCTCCCGTTAACCAACTCTCATCACCCCCAAACACACAACACCTCAAAGATCTATGCAATGCATGTGTGCTGACTACCCTATTCAACCGAGTATCTCCAGAGCGAAGTTCTTCAAATTCACGTCACTAACTTCCGGTATCGTTATAAAGGTAAAACAGTTGTTTTGTATCCACCGATTTTATTTCTTAAACGGTCTAGGTTTCGGCAATATACTCCGTCATTATCAAGTTAACATCTCACAAGAATCAACCTGCTTAGATATGCTTAGAGCGGATCTTGACGGGGGATGGGAATGGGACAGAGTAGGGGTGGAAACGTAATATATAAGCAGGTTGATTCTTGTGCCATGTCAACTTGATAATATCAGTATATATTATCGAAACCAAGGTCGGTTAGAAATAAAGTCTGTGGATATAAAACAACTGTGTTATCTTTATCATGATATCTATTTTCGATTTCCACAAGGTATCGCCTAAGACATTAAACCCACTAACTTCGGGGTTGAATAGCTCTTTGTCTCTAGATAATTTTGAGAATTTTTTACGTGTTGAAAGTCAATTTCGTCAAGTCCTATGCAGCAAAATATTTTTATTATTACTGATGTTTCTTGTAGTTATATATTTTTATCATTTGGGGGAGGATGATGTGAAATGGAAGCTGGAATTTTTTTAAATAAGCAAGTATATGCACTAAAAAATGCAAAATTGATCATTTTTAATTCGTTTTTACACAATTTACGGAGACTTATTCCCCCCAAATCTACCTCTTTACCATAAATATTAATTTTTTAGGATTCTTATCCCCTCAAAACCCCTAGAAAAGATTTAAATGCTAAAATAATCCTTTTAATTCCTCCAAATGACCGAAAAGTGATAAAAATTGAATGGGGGGAGCTCCCCCGAAAATGGTGGGTGATGGGTAAAAACGGAGTTCATATTCGCATTTAGGAAGTCATTTTACATAAGAATCAGCAGGAATGGTATCAGGGCCGATTTCCATGCCGTCCAGTGTAATTGAAGTACTCATTTGTTTATTGATTCAACTCTACTTCATGTTGAAAATTGCAACATATTTAGCCAAACGATCATTTTTCATGACGTCACAATGGCATCATCCATCTTTGTCTCGGTGGCGTCACGCGGGCTGTGCCGCCATTATCATACAGTCATAAAAAAATCGCCCCTCCGAAATTTACGACGGCCTTCCCTCGGAGCATTTTAACGAAAGTAAAAAATTCCATTCCTCCTCCCTCCCTCATTCCACGCCCGTCGGCCCGACGAAAAATAAAATTCTCGAAACAATAACTTCCACGTTATTCTTTTTTTTTTGTTTATGGCATCCGCGCCACCTCCGTGGCGGTTATGCGAGGCTTACCTCATAAGCCTCCTTTCATTTCTAATTCCGTGTTTCCATTGTTTTCGCCGTACACTTTGGTGCGTGGCGCTACTGCGTTTTGGTGAGTAGAGTATGGATGGCGCCACCATCTTCTGAATGATGAGCTGAGTTAAGGTGAAATTTAGAGTGTAATGTAGTAAAAAAAAAAGCCGTTATGTCAGTTAGTTGAGGATTGCCAGGGAAATTTACAAAAATATTTGGGATATCATATTTTCTTCAAAAGTCAAATTAATATTTTCCTTATTCCTATGCGGATATGTAATTCATTCATTTGAGTGCAATCCTAAGCGGCATAGATAAGGCTGTTAGTCAGAAAATAGATAATTAAGTTGCGGTAAAAGGGAGGAGACTAGGGCAAACATTAAACTAGGAAAACAAAAAAATGACGAGGTGAAAGAGTTTTATCGCCAAGGAAACCGAATAACCAGCGTTGGGCGAAGCAAGAAAGAATAATAAGTTAAATTTTAGGTTTCCCCGGCGTATAGATCGATGAAAATTTTCTCGGGTTTCCCACCGGGCCTGGTAAAGGAGGCGATTGAAATTAGCCTGGAGGAGAAGAGCATTTACAGAGATAAAGGCTTCCAATTAAGCAGTGCCTGGAATGCCATAATCAATCGCTACATCCACACACAACAATAAGGACAACCAAGGATATGAATAAATAAATAAATAAGTACCGTAAAAGGTAGCCTGACTCTGACGACGATGGCAGACTTAGCCGTTGAAACGTAAGGGAGAATTAACCCAATACCACACCCGGTGGGACACCCGAGAAATTTTTCATCAATACTAAGTCAATATAAAGAGCACAGGCGAAGAGGGCATTCTATAAGAAGTAGAATCAACTCACTGCTGAGGAAGCAAGCACAGAAGTAAATAAAAAATTCATCAGAGGCTACATATGGTATGGAGAACATTCCTCAATGGAAGCAGTTGACAGCAGCAAAGAAGATAGGAGCGGAGGCATTCGAAATGTGGTGCTACCGAAGAATGATGAAGATACAATGGATCGACCGAGTTAAACAAATGAGGAATTGTTAAGAGAAATTGGAAGGGAAGTCTTCTGAGGTTTGACGGGAAGAAGGGCAAAGGACAGCACCGAATGAGTTACATGGGACGCGTTATTAAGCAAGGGAATGAATCCGTCTCTTTAAGAAAGCTAGCAGATAGGAGAGCGGAATGGAGAGCTGCGCCAAATCAAACTTAGGATTGATTACTTCTAATAATTAATGTTGCTATGCTGCACACCTCAATTTCCAAAGCTAGTTCTTTAATTTCACTATATTTTTTCTTCCCTGTGCCCTCCATTATCTGTTCCGAGAATGTACTTATCTCCTGGTCTTTTTGGGGAGCTTTCCTTCAAATTTTCCCTACGTAAAATGTCTCACCTTAAGATATATACCGGAAGAATATTGTAAGACATGACGTATAGGCAGGGAGTTTCTCTGAGGTATAAAAATTGCTGTAAAATTCATTGTTCCAAACAGTATCGTATTAAGAGGTTTCGTACAATTCCATGAGATCCATTGATATGTCCGACTATTTTCTACGATAGAGGCATACGAAGATAGAAACCAAGGTGTATATTCCATGGTAACCAATGTAAAGCCTTGCCAGTATATATTTCTTTATTTCCATTTTTGAAAATGTTTCCTACTTAATTTCTCAGATATAAAATTGTAATGAGAAAGATCAAGGCATATATTGAAAAATATCTCCATACGCTCTGAAATTTCAAGATAATAGCCTGCGTTTAAACGAAAAAAGACGAAATGCAATCGCTCTAGCGGGATTGATGCGTCCTCTTAAAAGTCTGAGGGCGGCGAAAAAGCAAAGCTCGAATGTGTGAGAGGAACAGACGGAAGAGGATAGCGCGAAAGAGAGAGATGTTCTCACTTCGGCAACTTAATCGGAGGTAAGCGAGGAACACTCAGTGCGATGAGATGATCCCATCAATCCAATTAACAGGGATCACGTGCGTGCAGTTTAAGCTCACACTTAAAGGGACCACCTCGGCCGCCATTTTGGATCACGGGAACGAACAGACGACGAGCCCAGAGCGCAGACAAGCCTTCAACGCAACAATTGAAAGGCGCATATTAGTTTGAGCTTTTTTTGTATGGGCTCTTAAAACTTTGAAGATTGTTGTGGACACAAAGAACCTTTTCTCTTTTAATTATAATTTCCTATCAATTTTTTTGTTTCTCTTTCCCAGTTTCGTGCCAAAAAGCAAAAGAATATTATTCTTTGATTATATTCCTTTCATATCTTTCGTGTTTCATATTGACGATGTTTTTGGAAAAGAGTATAATGTATTTATAATTGAAACACGAAGTCACGCCTAATATAGTTGAATATATGTAGATTTTATTGTTACATGGGCATGCTCATTACACTGAAATATAAACCATTGGATTATGTGACACGGTTTGCGTAATAAACAGGCGTAAACTGCAAAATATGAGTATATTCCATCAAAAGCTGACTATATGATTTTTAGACTCAGGTAAGTAACATAAGATAAAGATAACGCAAAATATCTGATTCGTCGAACACAATTTATCAATTTGGCATTTCTGGAGCGAAATTATGCATAAAAATTGAAATATTAAACACTGCATTTATCGTGCGCATTTTTGTGTGCTATGATTTTACACTTTCAACTTTTATATCGTATGTTTTTTTATTGAAACTTTTGCAAAATTTAGTAACTTTAAACCAAAACTTGTAGATAAGAAAGTAACAAAGTTTTAAATCTCAATGCTAATATTGTCTCTAAAACATGAATAATAAATGACACTATACCTTTCGTTTATCATTCCCAAATTATAACATACTTTCTCTTCCGGAATACACCTGAAATAATTGAGTATATGTTATGGTAGCTGAGTATTTTACAGTAATTAAATTTACAATATTCCGCATGCCAGCCTTCGCGGTCCACCTTTTTTCAACGCACTGTTAATAATGGGATCCTCTGTCTTCATTTGCACTGCTACATTTATTATTGAATTTGATTGATTTAATTTTTGTTTCGCCCTGGATTAGATTTTAACGAGGCCCTCCACGATTTCACCTTACGGTATATGATTGTCCAATTCTCGATGCCAAGTACTGAGCTCTTAACAATGGGGAACATGCACAATTTTTTAAAAGTACTATAATATGAAGGTCCCTACCTCAAATGTATTTGCCAAAAATCTGGTGCATGAATTATGTTTTTAGCTGAGTTATGTGTCTTCAAAAATTTTCTTCATCGGCTGCTTGAAAACATGACGTCATCGGAGAGTGACGTCACGGTACGGTAACCACTGATGACAGACTGAGGAAGTGAATAGAAAATCGGTCTATGCAGGACTCAAACGCGAACTAAAATAATTGCTATTTTTATTTCGATAGCTTGCATTCAAGGCTCTACCGCTCTACTCTCTTAGCGAAGTGAATGGTGTACCGTCCGATGACGGCAGAAGGCGTTTCAGGTGACGTGACTTCAAGCGATATTCGAGAACTTTTAATTAGCATTTAATGACGTTCGTGGAATACTAGGAGAGTTTTGGCTCACATATTTGGACTCGTGGGAAAATTGTCTACTCAGTGAGACGCACTAGCATGATGAACAAATTTCATGCATGTTTCCCCATTGTATGCTACTACCCCTTCCCCGAGTGAAGCCAGGGAATTGCGCATCAGGCCATCTTGAGAAATGCCTCTAGAATTGCGCTCTATTTAATCACTTGGGAAATCGCGATACTTTGGACTTTGTTTCCTCAGCTCAAACATTTCTGATGAGAATGAGAAGGTGATTTTTAAAGACTCCACACCTCAGTTTTTACTCCCTTAAAATGCACGAACTCCTTGCAATTGAACTTTGGGCATTTGCTCATTTGAATTGCATTGGTGTCGGCCATGGTCCGGATAGATTCAGCGTGGCTTTTCCACAGATCTCGTACGAGCAGCATAGTGATGAAAATTCAATTTTTTTGTAATGCCAGGGTTTATTATAGGTTTAATTAGCTGTCACTAACTCTAATTCGCGACTATCGCTACGATTTTCGTCTAATAGCTAGCGAGATTTAGCTGTAGCTGAGCTTCAGCGATGAAAAAACTGTTGAAAACTTACAGGATTTTGATCACGATTTAGCCACTCTCACCCATTGGTCGATATGGCGAGAGTGTGTCAAGGATCACTCATGTATGTTAGTGTGAAGAGTAACTTAATGGGGGAGTTAAGGGGACCCTGAGAGTTTGGCAGGTGGGATCCGGGTGGTGCATGGTGCCTGGGGGAGGGGAGTAGGGAGAGAATAGAGTATATTCTTTCTCGGAAGTGTTTTTTATGACCGCCGACAATTTTAAAACACTTCAATTTATATCATATTCCGCGTGCCTCCACCTAATAATTCGTACTTCTTTAACGCCCCGTTAAAAAAATGGTGCATATCTCAACTATTTTCAAGAATATATATTTTTTATTTCATTAATTTAATTTTAGTTTCCGAGAAAATTGTATTTCGGCGATTCTCTTTCCCCTCAAAATTTCGCCGTGCGGCTTTCGATGATCAAAATCTCGATACCACGGTGTTGTCTTTGCTGGTATACAATTAGTGATCGCTTACTCTCCGTTGATAATGCTCGAAGTGATGAATCTTGTTCGCAACAACTTCACTGAACACGGTGAAATTTTATGGTTGAAAACGCGAAAAAGTAAGCCTGTAGGTTCAAAATAACTTAAAATGGCGTAGCTTGACTCCGGTCTGTCATTAATTGAGAAAAACTCAAAAAACTTTCGAAGGCCCTCTGAAATCCAACCAACGATTGAGTTGCAGTTTTTGAGCGAGTGTATTGTCCGATTGTTGTATTGTCGTCTTGTAGCTAGAGAGCGTTATCTTTAGCAAACCCTTGTAACGACGCATAAGAACCGGACTGAAGGCTCAGGATCACGATAATGATTTAATTGAGCTCGCAAATATTAAGTCGATAGGTAGGCCGAGAGTTTTGCGGAGGATGACATTTATGTCAGGATGGAGTGACTTCCGTGGATTTTGTGAGGACACGGGCGGAGGTGGGGGGGATGGAAGGAAGGGGTTGTGGGATTGG
The DNA here is from genome assembly GCF_921293095.1 of Ischnura elegans. Classification (NCBI taxonomy): domain Eukaryota; kingdom Metazoa; phylum Arthropoda; class Insecta; order Odonata; family Coenagrionidae; genus Ischnura; species Ischnura elegans. The sequence continues at coordinate 24,510,098 of NC_060252.1, forward strand.
AGGCCGCGGAGGTGTCTGGAGGGGGGTAGAAGAAGAGGGTGGGGGTAGTTTGGGGCGAATGCTTAAGCCCGCGGCGAACACCAAGGCTTTGCACTAAAGTCGAAGCATTCCATTTCCATCCGTAATGGGATTAAATCTCCCTCCCTTACCCCACTCCACTCCACCCCCATCCCACACGCTCATACTCTATCTCTGCTTTTTGAAAATTCGGACGAATCTGCTCTCGAAATATTTTGCATTCCCTTATTCCAAAAAAAAGTTAAGAACTCACTTGTGTTACCTCATGGCATTAACCGAATCAGGGACGTCTGTAAAGGTGGGATTATCATGAAGGATATCTTCCTCCACCCCCGAAATTAGCGAAATTTGTGTAGATTTGTAGCTCCCTCCCGCCCTGCGCTCAGAGATGTCGTAGTGCTTACTGCCCATCTACCTAGTATTGCGATTTACGGGGCGTGTAGTTAGGTGAGCGTTGTGGAAGAGGCAAAAAAGAAAGCTCTGTTGGAGGTGCATGGGTGTGGAGGACAATGGATAAGGTGAAGTGGACGGAAGGGAAGAGGAACGACGAAGTACATAGCATGGTGGGTGAGGAGAGGCAGATTTTAGATGAGATGCGAAGGTTACAGAGGGTATGTATGGAGCGAGTTCTGACCGGGGAGGGGATGTTGAAAACAGTGTTAGAGGGAAGAATGTTAGGTAAACGAGGGTGAGGAAGGAAGAGAAAAGGATTTATAAATACGCTTCCTACCTGTTTTATTATTAACTATGTCCTTTTTTTTACTTACACTAGGCGCAGTTATAAATCTCTGCATTTGATTTATTGGCATCTTAATACTTGAAAATTGTTGTTGGGTTTATAGCCTTGTACACCTCTCCGCTGTTGCGTACGTTTCGATGAAAGACTCAGCCATCAAAACGTCGTCAATAATAGTGCCTACCCTGACTGCAAACCCAACAGCAATGTATCAAGGTGATACGTCGGGAAAACTTTTTCATCAGATGATATCAGATCAGATCAAAAGATTTTTCATCTTAATGTTTGTTTGGAGTACACGATTAAATTATATCAATCAATAGACCTAGTATTAGAATCACCGCCTAAGCTGGTTCTTCTTTCTTTGACAGTGTCCACCCTGTTGACTGATTCAGCCATCACTCTTTCTCATCTCGTTTTGCTTGCCTTTCTGTTGCTGTATTCTTGCCTAGTCTCGGATATCTAGCCTTGGACTTTCATGGGGTTCTGCGTGAAACACTGTTCAGTTTGCGATGACATAATTACGTAGCCACTTCATGCAGCTATACACCTCTTCCGATAATTTTTCTTTCAGCTCAGATTTTATATGCCATTTTTTGCTATTTTCGACTCCAAAAATTGATACCTAAAATTCAACAGATTTTTTTTTAAACGTATCATCATCTCTGATCAACCATCGAAAGAATGGCTAGATTTAGCTATGGACTCAATAATTCTCGTATCAGGTAATCTTCTCAAATCTACGTATTTCTTCTTCATTGTATGCTCCTTGACCCGCTCCACGTATTGTATCCGAGGTCTTCCTTTGTTCGTTCACCTCATCCACTTGCTCCTCGGCTACGGCATTCATCAATCCGGCTATCATGCCTCAATAAATGGCCCAATAGGTTGTTTCGTCCTCCTCGAAGAGTTTTCATGAGGCTCCTCCCCTCTAATACCCTATTTAGGATTTCCTTATTCCTCACTCGGCCGATCCATTTGATTTCCATCATTCTAGTTCTTTGCCATGGGCGTACCCAGCGAGGGGCAGGAGGGGCCAGCTGCCTCCCCATAGAAACAAAAATTCCAAATGTCTTTAAGGAAAATAATATTTTTTCAAGCAAATAATTTTAAAAGCTAATAAAGAGCTGTTACATTTTCCTTAAAATGTTGGTTTCATTCACCTTTTCCATGCTTAGATCTTGCCTACAATTTGAACAACCTCATGCCTCACCCCTCCCTAGTTGTGTTCCTGGGTATCCTGGATAATGGTTCTTCGCCACATTTCCATTGAATTGTCTACTGCCATCGATATCTTTGCCTCATGTTTATATCAAATTTTAATGCTTCTTATCACAATTGTGGAACTTTCTTTCGTGATACATGGAAAAAAATTAATTCCACGAATATGAAACGGAGAGAATGGATGCATCTGTTGTTGGCCCTGAATGAATTTTACAACTGGAAACAACGAGAGAGTTCGTTTGTGTCCCGCTTTCCAATGTCGCAATAGTCCAAGCTGTTTCGCTCTGATCTCTTTTCTACCTTCGTGATGTGTGCTTGGGCTTCCTTTAGTCGTCCGCCATCACACGGGGCTTCCATCCACCCCACCCCATCCCTTCCCGTCATCCCCCTCGCCGCGTACAGCACCAGCAGCCACAGTGCAAGCAGTCCCTCTCTCTCTCTCTCTCTCTCTCTCTCCATCTGGACGCGAACGGAGGTGGGGATGGTGTTGGCAGACGAGTGGTAGCGAGGGAATGTCGGGAAGGGTGGGAGGGGGGGTGGGAAGGGGAGGGGGGGGGGCCGCGTGGAGGCGGAAGTGACGATCGATAAGGTTGAAAATGGCGGACTCAACGACTTCTCCTCACTCCACATGTCCACTGGGGGCGCTGCTACCTCGTTATACGTAAGTATGGCGCACCTATTCTTCTCATCGTGTCGTCTTTTCGCAAACCGACACTTGGCCCTTGGAATGTATCAATTCCACACTCCTTTCGAAAGCACAAAGATAAGAATGAATCTTATTTGAACTGATAGATGCTGGAATTCATTTTCTTCACGTGGACATAAAGGGGGTGGTGGTGGTTAACGTAGAGGTCGTGGGCTCGCGTCCCACCTGTGTAGATTTACCCTATCCAGGGCACGAATGCATTATATACTATAAAATGTATTACAACCCTATCCGGGGTATGTTTAGAATGTTACAAATACCAATTTTGAGGCAAATATGTAACTGTGCGGTGGTATGGTGATAAATTGAGATAATAAATATGCAACCAAAGATAATTGTATGGAAAATATCCCTGTAACCGGTTTTCCGGTTGTCAAAGGCAATCATGAAAGGGGAAGAGAACAGTTGTTAACAAGCCGAGGAATGGGCTATGAGCATTGGTCTCCAAGCCTAGCCCTCGGAGAGGGTTAGGAAATTACTTTTACCCTCACCCCCTGCGGATAACACCTGTCCTGTGTTGATGATTGCCACTGACAATCGAACAATCGGTTCTGGAGATATTTTTCATGCCAACTTTATTTAGCATTTGGATTTCCTGTCTTCGGGCATAACCACTCAAGCCAATTATTTACTTAATTTGTGAAACTCACAAAATTCCCTGGATCCCAAGAAACCACAGGATGAGAAGGATACTTTGCGGAACGGAGAAATGTTGGTATTCATTTATTTTCTCATGCAACGGGGGATGAGTCGAGAGGAATTTAATCCTCCAAGGTCATACTTTTTAATCGGACAATTGCACAGATGCGGGAAGGAAGAGGTTGGCTGGAAGGGATGCCATGGAGTAAGGTAGTGCACAAAGTATTACGAAATCGTCCTGAAAAACAGAGGAGTACTCGCGCATACAATCCCAATCCGTCATCTGGAGGATCTCCTCCAAGGAACAAAGTTCCACGTGGGTGTCAAGCGTGTATACTCTTTGGATTGCGAAGTCTTCAATCACGCCATTGACCTCGCAGGTACTAAAAAAATCACATTCGCTTACTAGCAATATGAAAAGAGATTATACTTTCTCTCAGGAACAAATTTCCACGCGGCTCTCAAGTTTTAGTTTTCTGTATCGAGAAATTTGGAACCATTTAAATCGTAGCCTGGATCCATGAATTTTCGAGCCATTTGGCAACTAATCCCGTAAACGATCCAAACCTTTTAGTGCAACAATGCCGGTATGTGGAATTATCATCGCTGGCGCCTGTTCACGTCTTGTAAGTGGACCATCTTCTCTTCTTAAAGTTTCTTACTCTCGCCAGCATCTATCTGCGCCTCCTCAAACACATCCTTCCTTTCTTTTCACACGTCAGCAGCAGTTAGACGTAGAGAGATCACTAGATATACAGTGTAATCCCGCCTTTCCGAACATGTTAAATGCGATCATCCGCTTACGGGGGGTGAGGATTGCTTAACCTGCCTTTGAGTTAGCAGCGTGAGCGTGATGCGTCGAAGAATGGGCGGGACGAGTGCACTCTAGTGCAGTTATACGTACTGTAAGTCCTCTGTACTGCCTGCGCTTTGGATGCACTTGACGCTAGCCTTTCCCTTTAAAACGGTTTTTTTTGCAATCATTTCGGCCAATTCAAACGGTCAAGTAATCAGAACAGGGTTCGTTCCAAATTTGTTCGAATTGGCGGAACTCCACCGTAATATTTTGTGAAATGGGAAAGTGTAGGACCTCCTTTTTTCGGCGTACTACCAAAAAGATTTTAAAATTGCAGCTTGAATTCCTACATAGCAAATATTTTGAAATTGCATCCTGAATTTGTACATTTCAATTCAAACCACCTCGCAGCAAAAGCCTACAACACGTCAAGTTGACTTATTGCTGCGATGTTAAGGCCCTCTTTATACGCTCCGAATTTTTAAATGCAAAAGCGTAAGTTTTACTCGGGCCGTCATCAAGAAAGATGGAACACGATCAATTGAGAGGGATGGGTCGCTACTTAGAGAACCACCTTTTGCCTTGATCCCCTTTCCTCCTCCTTCCAGCGTCGTTTTTCCTTCAAGATGTGGTCGTGTCCCCGTATGCACCGATGAGACGCCCGTTGTGACTGCACTTGCCGCCCAGAAAAGAGAGACGAGTGCCCAAGGGTCGTAAACGATAAACTTGCACACAGGACGAAGAGTTTTTCTTTTGTTTCTGCTTCACGGAGAGACAAGGCCGTCTAGCCATATAAAGACGCTCACTGAAGTTGGTAAAGGAATCCTATACGCACTCTTCACTGACGATTTCCACGGATTGATGTTCTTGTTTTTTGTTTTATAATCGGGAATTGAATAGGACGTACTCATGCAGCCCTATCTTCCATTTTATTAGAACGGATTACTCGCATAAATGCTTCGCTATAATCTTGAAATATTCAGGATATTTCAAGTAGACCGCGATCAATATTTTCTTGCATCTCAAATTTGAAAATTTGAGCTAAATGTTTTCTCATTTTTACTTTTTCATATTCAGTAGATATAAATCCAGAGTCAATTTATATTCTCAATAAACATTTCAAGATGATTGCGTAAATTTTTAAGGTGGTCTGAGACCAAGCAGATCCAGACGGGGGATCGAGTCGTCTTAACCTCCTCAAACCCCGAGGAAGAAAACTTTGTGTTTTAATCGAAATTTTCATAGATTCCGAAGGAAAACTCTTCTCCCTACAGCGGCGTCTCAACCAATTCAGTACATGCTGTATCTTCATGATCAGAGCAATGTTTTTCTGTCAATTTAATCTTCAATTTTATCGTCGTTGCATATTTGTTATTTGTCAAGCAAATGCAGTGAATTTATATTCCTTCTTCGCCGTATCGTTTTTCAGTTTTCAGTTTTCGCAATTTCTTCTCCCTTTTGATGTTTCCCCACCACCCGCGCTGAACTCACGTGAGCTGAAGAGGGAAAATTTTGAAGGGAGGAAAAAAAGGAAGTGCGGCGGGCGTTCGGCGGTTGTTTTTGTGGCGGCAGCGAACGTTTTCACGACCCCACACGCGGGAAAGGAAGGAGGTGGGTATTCATTAAAGAACATGGCGCCCCTTCCGCAGCGTTATACGTGTGTCGACTATTTTCTCGGCCGCCTGTGTGCTCTGCCTGTGGTTATTCGCGAGGGTATTCGGGGAAGATGATAGCAGAGGGCGCGGAGGGATACGGCAACTGGTCGGAAAAGAGGCGGAGAGGAAAGTTGGGGATAGTATTAAAAAAAAAAACGAGCGAAAAACAAAACTCTGCTCGACCGCGAAATTTTTATTGGGCCGTTATCGCTCCACTCCTTTCCGGGATGTTTCCGCGCTATTGCTTGGTGCTGCCATCTACCTTCCGCCCCCGAAACACACACTTCGACACACTTTTCACATGTTATATGTATAGATATTTTCCTATGGAGGGAGCCTCATGATTGGAAATTGTCTTGGAGCCACATTCCACTCTCCAAAATAAAAAAAGGAACAGCGCCCGCAGGAGTAACCTTAGAGAGAGGATGATTGGATTTTTATTTAGCCATTTTTTTCCTCCCTCGAGTTTGATTTTTTTACGCGTTCTTTTTTTTGCCTCTCGGTTGGTGTGGCGGGTCAGAGTTCCGCCGGCAAATGCGATATGGTGCGGCTGAATAAGCCATGACGTAAATTAAAACGCATGGCACGGATAAGCCGTCAGCGTGTATAGCCCGGCTGGCGTGGCTGCGATTCAGAGGTCTGCGCCCAAACAATTTGGGAGGCGCGTCCTGCGATACATTTCACGAGGTTCGGCCCTCGATTGTGATTGGCCCGTTCGCATGCAATCCACCCCAATTCGCGGATGCCCTCTTGCCTTTAACGTTTTATGTTTTTTATACGTCAGCATCACTAGATTTAAAAGATGATGGTCAAGAAAAAGTAATTACTTTTACAACTCTGTTCCCTTATTTAAATTTATGATCACTGTCGAGATCAAATATCAATTTTTAAATGGTTAGCTAAAATGGCTACATTTAATTTTTAAATTTACTTTTCATTTAAAAAATGAAAATACCCAAAGCAGGCATTGACCACAAATATCTTCGTTTCCACTATACTTTTAGACCTATTTCTTCGCGTATTTTATTGATGAATAATGAATTAAAAGAAAAAAGGAAATATGTTACCTTTATTCCCACAGTGAAGAAATATTACCAATAGTAAGTCTTGCTAGTGTAACCTTTTCAAAATATGCTTTTATCTAACTACGCTGCTGCTGTAAATTTTGGAGAGAGAAACCATCACTTTTGAAAAAAATTATACAATAATTAAAATGGTATCAATGGAACATTTTGCCATCAATAATGTGGATAATTTTTTCTCGATTAAAAAGCATTATGTACCTACATTTTATAATTTATGTGATTTGGATTACTTAAATATATAACATTAAGTTAGACCGTAATAAGGTAATTATGGAAAATGAATCTATTATCCTGTTCCAATTTACATATCCAGTCCTTAAAATTATTGGCGTTTCAATTTAAATTTCATTTGACCTTAATATTAATATGTATTTTCGAGGATATAGTAAGACCAAATCAAGACTTTTTGCTCATACAGTCAGAAAATAAATGGAAATGAGTAAATCTCTCGCTGCATTTCTGCTTCTGTAACATACACACTAATTAGTTTGGCGTGGCAGTGGTCGATGAAATATTAAATAAATGAATATCGCGTGCAGTGATGTCCGCATTTCCTGTCGTATGCCTGTATTCAGGTGATAATCGAAATAGCTATTTCGACGGTGGAATCCGTGCCTTTAAACGAGTCGAAATTCTCTCGAAATGGAATGATTTCCACTTATGATTTCTCCGTCCCCTTGTGCTATCATCATTTCGAAACAAAAAAGTGAATCATATCCATGGACACATGAATACTGTATCATAAACATCGATAATAGATTACTGACTGAGTAGCTAAATTAAATGATGAATACATTTGGCTCATCAATAAAATGATTCAGTCGTTCACACTGACCCGAAATCGCGTTTCGTTTTAGAAATTCAAAAGATGTGAAGGAATGATACATGGGAGTGAGGCATAAAATCTTTCTCACTTAGCCATTCTCTCATAGTTTTAAAATAAAAGGACGCGAAAGTTGGCGCCCACTTCTCATGAGATTGTGACGTTATTAGAGTTCTGGTATATTTATTGGTTCTGAATGAATCTATCATTAGGGAAGGAATGTAATACTGTGAACAACGAACTAACCACGCGAGACCGAAGCGAGAGACAGTGGCGTTGCTGAGACGCAGTAATCCCCTCCAGGGGAGAAGGTGACGTCATCAACTTATCTGCATAACGCTGAAGACCATCAATATTAAGTCGTGAATATCTCGAGGACTAGGCGACGAAGCGAGGAACGTAAAATGACGGGCCTCTATTTTTTTTAACCCTATAAAAATCAGCAAGAAAATAATGTTTGAACTATCCCATTATTAAATCCAAATTGGAAGCTATGACGTGATGGATGAGCTCCACAATAGCAATGAAGAGACTTTGTGACTTCCATAACACAGAACGACCGGTTGCGCCCGTCAAAACATTTTCATAGATGAAAATATTACAAAACATAAAAAAATATGGAGAAGACAATATTAATTAGCATCTTCCCATAGTTTATATAAATCTGTCTTCTCCATGTTTTTCAATATACCCGAAGGTGTCGTGACAGCCGTAACCGGTCGTTCTGTGTTAAATATGCTGTGGAAGTAAGAAAGCCTTTTCATTGCTATTTGCCCATTACATCATGGGGTAATGTGGTCAATCATATTCAACGATTTCTTTGTTAAACTCAAAATTGCTCTTTCGCTCGTTGTTCCAACCATTTACTGCTTATTTGAAAAACTATACTTTTAATATCTTTTTACTTAATATAGTTTGGCTCGAACAAAGATACGGGCTCAATGGTTAAAAAAAAGAATTCCTACTGATGAAAGAGAAGTAAGTCCCGCGATTGTATTGAGTGGAGAAAATTATTCTGAACCCCAAATCACGGTGAGTAAATTAACCTAATCTTTGATAAAAATAAATGATAGTTATTTATTTCCAATTAAAATATTACCGTGCTATCTACGAGAAGTAAGAACTCATTATATTAAATGCTATTGGTCGAGAGTAAATATATCATATTTATTTATTTTGCTGTCGCTAATCTCTTTTGCGCATCGTCATCATCTTAAGTGAACATGCAGAAGGTTGCATTGCCACAGCTCTCCAATCCGTTGTCTCATCGGCTAGCCTAATGTTTCTTCTCTTCTACATCCTAAATAAATGTCCTATATAAACTTATTCGGGACCGTCACTTGCCCTTCTTCCCTTGGCCGTCCTTTAACGATTGTTTTCATCAGGCCATCATGTCTCATAACTTTGCCAATTATAAGTCGTCCCTTTTATTCAGCACCTGATTTCGATTGAATTTTATTTGCTGTTGAAATAAAGTTATGTTGAAATGAGCTCATTATAACCATTTGAGTCCATCATCGAAATTTAAGTCCGTTTACTATTTGTATGAGCATTCAGTAGAATTATTTTTTTTACGGAAATAGATATTCGTGGCTTAATCCATATTCCAGGATGACAGATAATTTGAACACCAGCCTATATTTCACATTTAGCAATTAGGTAGAGTGTGTACGTATTTCGCCCATCAATGAAGTAAATGAGATTTCCACTGAACATAAATTTGTTGGATTAATAGAGGCGTGTCTATATTTTGGAAAAATCACTAATTAGTCGAAATATCTCTTCCACTAATTTTTGAGGCATGTAATTTGTTTTAGCTCATAAATATGACATGCGCTTGACGACCCGTTCCGCTGATTTTGTCATATTATCAAACTTTGTAAATGATCGATTATTTCTGCATACGCTTTCATCATCATTTTTTATGAGTTAGCATTTGGCGGCCTTGCATATTAGGTGAACACTCTAGTCCGGGTTCGTTTCACACATATGCAAGTAATTCAGAGCCTATATTTCAATGCAAGTTCTTTTATCATTTTTTCTCTCTCTTTCCAATACACTTCACTCATGACCGGATAACCATGCATTCTGACGCTATTTCTAGGCCTTCAGAAAAGAAGGTTCCTGGTTCAACTTCTGTTAGGGTCGTTACTGTTCCCTAATACTTTTCCTAGCAAGTTTCACCCTTGCTGTAAACACATTTACACCCGTGCGCTTGCCTGCGCCCAAAGTTGATTGTTACGTGCAATATCTTGGGGATTTTTTTTAAAGCTCATTCATTTTTTTTCATTCTTGTTATATATATTTGCAGACAACTTCGCGTCGCTGACGGCCGGCCTGCCGTACAAGGTGTACCCTGGCCACGAGGGTGTGTTGACGGAGAAGAGGAAGCAGCGCAGGATCAGGACCACTTTCACATCTGCGCAGTTGAAGGAGCTGGAGCGCGCGTTCCAGGAGACCCACTACCCGGACATCTACACGCGGGAGGAGATCGCCATGAAGATCGACCTCACGGAAGCCAGGGTGCAGGTCAGTCCAGTCGTCAAAACTGCATCTCGTTCGTGTCTCTCGCTGCAATTTTCGGGAGAGTATTATAATTTTTACAGGTTGTGTCCTCATGTACAACAGAATTGTCTTTGCGGGTTTCTCTGCGCCAATTAAAGACCAGCTCTCGTTTCTTCCCTCCTGCCCGAGACCTCGTCAGGGCTAATGAATAACCTCGCCTATATTGCGCAACAATGTATATGTGATTATGAGAGGGGATTTTGAATATTGTTAATAGTGCTATTCTTCTGGTAGTTACTGGATGCCACCAGTCAATGATCCTTTGCCCACTGTTTATAGAAAAATATTTCTCTTGATCTCTCGGTTTCTCTAATAATTCTGCTTTTGTAATAGTTCTCCCTTGCAAGGATAGTGGAGTTCTCGATGTCTACGCAACGTGTCGTATCCTGGGGTAACAAGATCTGCCACTGCCGATTTTTTTGAAAGCTGTATCCGGAGTTATAGCATTTTTTAAGTAAATGAAAGATTGTACCACTTTTCCACAAAATTGTTTGAGGAAAAGTGCTACACTCTTTTATTTATTTAGATATGTCTAGCTTCCATCAATTGAAGTCTGAATCTGTAATTTAAAGTTCTAGCATTTTCATGCGCATGAATTATTCAAGGATTGCCTACTTACTTGATGAGGTCCTATTATGCGATGGTTCGAAAGGAAGCGAAAGCTTTATCGACGAGACCATTGCTTGCTCGCCAATATGGCTATTATGGCTAAGCGAAAAATAGGAGATAATTATAATACAATGCATATCAAAGTACTGTTTCCACTATAAAATGCGCAATACTGTAACAATAAAAATGTCTGGGCGAAGGCAAAGATTAAATTTATGGATGAAGGCCATACTTCGAAGAATTTGTGCACGTTAAACATGTTGAAATAAACTTTGTAACCTTTTGTAAACTACTTTGTTATTTCCTAACAGCTTTTTTTATTACCCTTCGTTTTCAGCAACAATTCGTCCTTTATTAAGACGGAGAGCCAAGGTAGGAGAGAATTGGCTCTCCCCCGATGAAAAGGACACATTGTTGTTTAAATCGAACGGGGTAGGAAAAAAATAACTATACGGCAAGTACCGAGCAGTTTCTTTTTAACATATTTTACAGAGAATGCGCGCAAGTTTCTCCGACGTCCCATTCCCGAGGAATTTAATTCTCAAATTTAACAATAACTTTAGCTAAAATATTGGTTTAAAGTTAAACTTTAAGCATCAGGTTCTTTTATTAGAGTGCAATCTACTTCTGTTAATTAATTTGAAGTTGATGTGCTCATTGGTTTGCGTTTTCATGAATTTCATATGCTATTACAACATTTTCATTGCAAATATTCAACGCAGACTAAAACAAGCTTTTATTCTGATACAAATGGCTTTGTAATTGAACAAGCCGACACTTCATTACAGAGCTTTAATTTCTGGTATCCATGCTTTTGAAATGGACAGTAGTAGTTCCAGAATTTCTAAATCGTATCCACCTTGAACGGTTCGTATCTATATACAATCAGTAATAATGGACCGAGTTACTTGGTTGAAAACCCGAGACTTTCATCCATGACAACAAGAGAGACCCTTCTAAATTTTCAAAAAAAATTCTGTGAAGCTAATCTTTTTGTTAACCCGGATTTAAAGTTATTGCTAATTTTATTTTCCATGAGCGGGGCTTAATTTAGGCAAGGGCGATCAGAGCATTACAGATTTCATCATAAAAATTCTGTACTCGTTAAAATTCCTCTGAGAATTGTGGACGCTCAAATAAGTATCGTGTGAAATTCAGGCTTTAGGATTATTGACTGGTTATTATGATTTCATTCCGGACCGGATGGTAGCTGCAAACTAGGAATCGAAACGTCATCAATATGACTAGGACTCCGCCAAGTGGAATGGCCCGGAAAACTGGAGACCGTTGAGTCGAGTCAAAATGCCAGAACGCGAAAACCTCAACCAGTGGGCAACTTGCTAATTCGTCGTGATTGTTTTCTCATGAAGCCGCATTTTATAGAAGGGGAGAACTTAACTCCGTCAATAGACCCCTCGAAGGCTAATAAGCTCCATCTGTCTTGCGCTCCGGAGCCAGGATTTTGGTTTCGACGTCGCCCGCGCGCCATCTTGTGAGCTGGGAGCTAGATGGATGAAGCGATCGCGTTGCACGTCTGGTTGAACACGCCACGAGGTATTCTCATCTTAAACCCCCTGGGATAGGAAGGAGGGGGGGCAAGGGAAGGGATGGAACAGCCGGAGAAGGGGAAGGAACAGAATGCTGAGCGGCGAAAATGAATGATTTGTTGATGCGACTCAATACCTCAGCCGAAAACGCCTTCGCAGACTCTTTAAAATTCGATTGTCCTGGATCAATGATTGTTTCAGAAAATTTTACTTTATTGTTAGGCAATAATGCATCTGTTCAGTCATTGTGATACATTTTTCGCTGAAGTCCATGCATTACATATAATAAGTAATTCTTGTGGAATTTTAAGCGATCAGCCCTCTTTTACGCTTGCTTAGACACTAAAGAAATATCTTGTAATGGGGGCGTATAATTGCCTTTGGTCTCTACCCTGAGATCGATTTCTTTGATTGATAGCACTTTTATAAGGTCCAAATGCTTAGAATGGGTGGTGGTGACACATAAAGGGTGTCCCTCAGTATACTAACTGGCCCATTTATTTCAATAAAGCTGTAGATATCCAATAATTAATTCCTTTCTCTGCTGTTTTTCCAACGGATAGCGTTTTAGAAGGCTACTCGAGTTTCCCACCGGTTCAATTATGCAACCGCGTAGCTTCCCATCAACTCTAAATCAGTCGCTTCCCAGCTGATCAGCCCAAGAAATTAGAACCGATTTCGTTACCGATACTTCGGCAGCCATGTCGACACTGACCCGGTGGGACACCCGAATAGCCTTACAAGTTTCATTCCTTTGGATCAAGCAACGGTCTGTAAAAGAGAGATAGAATAACTCCACTTGGTTAATACTGTGATTAGCTAAAAACAGGAGCGCTCGTGGTGGCTACGCATTAGACGAAAGCTGAGGCTAACAATTAAACGCTCACTGCGTCCAATATTAACAAGTTGAATGGAAAAAGTTCGGAAATCCACTCTTATAAATAGACTGTATTTGAGCCATTATGGGCCATTTCCCCTTACATTCACTCCTAAAGGGACTGCTATCATTAAATTAATTAGCCTAAACATTTTTTTGGCCCTAATGTGACTTGTTTACGCGATCGCATCGGGTCCAAAGGCTATCATCGCCTTCTATCAATAAACTTCAGGACGAGTAGTCCAAGTCAGTGTCAGGTTACTTAGGATCTTCGTGTTAACCTTTTTCTATATTTCTCACGCATACTGGGCCTATAGTGCTTAGAAATAGACGGATAGGATAGGCGATTGTTTTAGATGAATGTGGGGGAGAGTCGCCAGTAGATGGGACAATTTTATTGGCCACACGTTGAAGCACGATCGAATATTGGCACTTATCGCTGAAGGACAGGTTAGAGGAAGAAAACGACAAAGGAAAGTGTGGAATAATAGCAGGTGATAAAGATGTAAAGCAGAAGAATTATGTCAGCGCGAAAACAATAGTTGAATGGATAATTGAACCTTGGGCTGCATCGAATGACGATTGATTGATTTTTATTTTAAGTTTTATTTATTTTATTTTATCCTCAAACCACCGATTAAAGCTAAATGTAGGCCATTTTACATCGAGGCTATTAACATGTTAAATAATTTAACGTACGCAGATAACCACATCCTGGAAAGGGAAAACCTACCGATGTGGGACTCGAACCCGCGATCTCTTGTTTGGCGAGGACGTTAACACGCCGCCACCGAGGCTGGCTAAAAGCTCTTTAAAATTTATGACGATCTAAATCATTCTTGAAGTAGCTAGAATGGATAACTACAGTGCACTTCTAAACAATAAAAAACATTTATGAATTTCCATTTCCATAATTGAGATAGTGACTAATCTCTGGGCATTTCACGCTATTTCGCTCGAATCTGTAATTTTAATTTATGGTAATAACCTGGTAGCGCTTTCTTACGGTACACGAGCTGACTCTAAATTCGGTCTGCAATTCTTGATGAAGTAAGTCCGATTTAGAAAATGGCTCCTATTTCTTTTTATTTTCATAAATGCATTGAATTTGAGGAAAAAATCAGATTCAATTTGCGAACAAAGAGAATGTGGTAAAAGACGTCAAGCGTAAGAAATATGTAGGTGCTGGAAGACTTACCGATTCCGGGGGTGGAAGGGCTCTTTTATGCACACCCCTAGTTGCCCACATTTAGCTATGGAAGTATGTCGGCATTAATCTATTTTTCGAGCAGTCGATTTTGAATCAAAAAGAAAAGCTCGGCTTTTCAACAAAAATCGAAAATTTAACCGAAAGTTCCGCTAATCGAAAAGATCAACGGTTCTTTAAAAAAGTACAATTTTTTACAAAAACATGCCTAATATGCATTTTAAAAACACTCAAAATACGAATGTGAGAAGTGTAAAAAAATACCGAAGTATAAAATTAGAATGCATGCGTCGTGAAGTATTGGTTGTAAAACTTTTTAGATGCCAGTACATTTGAGTTTTGAGATCACCGCTTGGACCCATATGCCTTCACTAAAATAAAAAAAATCAATCGATTTCGATGTTTTTGATGATCAAGGGCGTTAATTTTATCGGCTTTAGAGATAATTCTTTCACATGGGATGGATGTCGTCAACATAGGCCGATAATATACGGACATATAGGACGATATACAACATGGGACGATATAGGTCAACAAAGGCTGCTGAGATCACACGAAATGGTCTAGATATAAATGGAAAAATCGAGTTTGGATCGAAACTCGAAGATCAAAGCTCGATCTCGATTTCCGCGAAAAAAAATTTTCTTTGGCTTTGAAAACACGATTTTCGATTAAAACGAAATCGATTTATCCATCACCACCCACATTGTAGAAGTCGTTGATCATTTCGGAGGAAAAGCTGGATTGCATCGTCGTCTCTTGCGGGAATGTTTTTATCGAGTGCTATTTGCGATGAGCGATGCCAGTCGTCCTCTGTCCATTGCCCCAACCCCTTGTTTATTTATCCTTCGCATTCGCAGCAGAATGGACGGCGTTTCTCGCAAGCGATCACGTCACGATGATCGCGAAAACTGAAGTGAGTTCGGCGTTTGCTGTCACGCGTGCGATAATGGCACGGGCGCTGACTGGCAACTGTCTCGGAAATTTCTCCCCTGCTGGGAGTCCGTGGAGAGGAATTGGAGAGCGAAAGATGATCAGTTGCTTGATTTGCTCACCAGAGTGCGACGCCGATAATCATGTCGTTTCCATTGCTTTACTTCAATGATGTTTGTTTGCCGGCGGGCTCACCCGGATGAAATAGAAGGATCTGATGGGTCCGATTGCCTGACTACAGTGTTGGTACTTTCTTCAAAATTATTCATTTCGATGAAATAAAGAATATCATCATGCTTTTGCCGCTATCATTTGTATCAACAAATTAGTTAGCAAATAATATCACTTTAAATATGATGATTCCCCATGGTATGGGTACCACGCATTCTCAGATATTTTACGCGCTGTTGTCAACATCTGAGATGATGCATGTCCGAAAGAGTAGAAATAAACGTCATTTATTATCTCAAAGGTAATTTAAGCAAGAGCGCTGTTCGGTTTCAGCGCACGGGACCAAGGTTAAAATGGCAAAAACCCTAAATCACGTGATTGATTCGGAGTCCATATCCAAAGCATCCAATTGCCATCAACTGGACATGAAGACCTATAAAGGATTTTTTTCTTTATACATTCACCCGCACAATTTAATATCTGCATTCATGAATAATTTTGAAGGACAGGGATAGAAAATTTGCGATTGCAGGAACCAAATTAGACGGCGTTCTGTTTCCTCTTCTTGTATTCGCACGAGTTATGTGGTGCTATTCCACGTCCATGAATTTGCACATCAATCATCGTGAAACGAGGCATTAGAGAATTTATTTGCATATTCGATAGAAAATCCTGATACAACTCCTTTGATATGTGTTACTTGACGTACAAGCGTGATGGGAATGATACGTGCCAAGCTCCTCACGAAAAGGTTGTATTTGATTTTAGCGTCAATATGTTTCCCTATTACCGTGTATATAAGGGCAATTTGGGAATTTACTTCACGAAACCTTTCGCTGATGCGTCTCACGGAAGGTATAACTTGGGTTGAGATTTCTTGCTACTGCTCACTAAGTACATAAAAGCCTACCTTGGCAATTTACCTATACGAGAGGGAACGATTATTTGATTAATCAGTCGCTGATTCGCTCGCAGACCACCAGAGCGCGCGCGCGCCCGGAGATCGTCATTGTTTTGCCGAATAACCTCCACCGGAGGCACACAGCAGGAATGGGAGGATCAGAGGCAAACTGCGACGCTTCGCTAATCTTAAAAGATTCAAAATCATCGCGGCGGCACTCAACAAGTGAGGAGTGAGAGAGAGAGAGAGAGCGCGCAAACAGAGGGCGCGCGACGGAGCGGAAACGCGTGAAAAATTGATTCGTGCATTCTTCCCTCCAAATCCAAACACGTTTCGCCCCAATACCCCTCCCCAACATACCACGTCACAATGCGAGTTTCAGCGTCCATGCACCCGTGAACTGGGATTCCGAGTATTCCCCATCACTCCGTGAGCATCACCATCCGTGCATTATGAGCCCTCTGCTGTTTGCACACGGAGGCGGGAGGGCGCGCCACCGATGCAAACATGCAGAGGGCGCGCGTCGCCTCGTGTTTGTGCATTTGCACGTTTCAAAAGCAATCGCTTTCCCGTCGACTGGCCTTCATCATCGCTGTTTGCACGCTCGCCTCCATCGGAACATGCAAGGGACGCCACAACACACACTCACACACATCTCTCTCCAACTGTGTGTTTCATAAACGGCAGATATTCCAGGGTGCGAACTCTCGCCGCTGCTGCTTGTCGCGTAACCCGATTAGCGGAACGGCAGTGCTGCGGACCGGCGCGGCAGTGTGGAGTTATGCGCGCGATAAAAACAATGCATTCGAGGATAACCGGCGTAAAAAGAGGAAATGAAAGGTCGTGCATATTTATGAAACTGGTGGTTACACCAAAAAAATTTATATCTGAAACTAAACCAGCATGTTGGCAATGATGAGCATTGATACGCAACAGTAGCTGTAGGTATAAACTAAGCACAGGTGCCTATAAACATCCATAGGGTGATCTAGTGGGGGGGGGGGCACAGGGGCACATGCCCCCCCCCCAGACCCTTAAAAAATATGCAAAATTTTTAATACGGTCCCGTAATCATGGCGTTCGATTTGTATTACGGGGTATCCTTGTCCTCCCCCCCCAGAACAAAATCCTGGATACAGCCTTGCTTGTGTTTCACCCCAGAAAGAAATCCTGGATCCGCCCCGGTAAACATCCACACAAAACAATTATAAATTGTTATAGTGGTGATGGCGACGTAGCAACGAGTCATAGCCATGCGCTGCACACAACAATAGACAAATTGCAACAATTGTTTTGTTCAATTTTGTTTCTCATTGATGCTCCACGCTAGGAGTTCCCGTTTTTGATTCACTTAGGTTTTAGTATCACTTAGATTACATGCGATTTTATGTAGTTTACTTCGTTTCAAAGGCGCCTTACGCCTTTATATCCTGTCTAATTACTTGCTTGGACGACATGACCCTGAATATCCAGGCTACATAGGTCAATATTTGTCAATATCAGAATAGAAAAATATACCTCGATATTTTCTTAGATATGAACTTTTCATATTTTCAATACTGGCGATTTATGAAAAAGATCTTTTCTGTGAACCCTGGTGATATAACAATGATAGCATAAAATATGATATAATTCTTTCCCGGCGAAATATTACCGTGAAGTTTTCTCGGGATCTCCACCCGCTTAACCCTTTGTATATCACCAACGTTACAACATACGACTCGTCCGTCATCATCGGGGTGAAGGAGTATGTTTGACCAAAGATTGAATTACATCTCAAGGATATTTTGTTCAGTCCAACATATTCATTCATTCTCATGACGATGGACGAGTTGTCCTCTCAGTCGTTGGGTTTTTAGGAGTTATGTTTGCATCCCTTCCAACCTCGTCTGCGAGCACGTCACCCGAGTTTTTCGCCATTTGGGGTGTGAGGGTTTTTCCCCGTGAAGAGGCTGGAGTCTGCTCGTTGGGGCAGTGCCGTGATAATCGCCCGGATAAATATTTGTTTTGGGTCATATGTGGGCGTTGGGTGGCAGCACTGCCTCCGCTGGAAACAAAGAGATGTGAAGGCATTGTTGTCGATTGTTGTGAGGGCATTGTTGTTGATTGTGGTGGAGGCGCGTCACAATGGAAATGGCGCGTGTTTAGCCTCATTAGAAGAGCCTCGTCGACGCGCCAGAATTACTGTGCGCGCATCTGTTGCTCCACGTGTTATGGCTGTATCGTGAGTCTGAAAATTCCCAAGAAGATTCATCAAAAATAATTATATCCTATGAGCGAATCGGTGGTCGATTGGAAATAGAAACTGGTGAGAATAATACAATAGAAACATATTCGAATGCGTTGAAGTTGTTTATGATATTAGGAAACAATTTTCTTCTATTAATGAGTGAACTTTAATGAATATAATTGTCCAAATGTGTTACGAATGACATGATTCTACTCAGTCATTGGTCCGAAGATTGATTTGTCGTAGCTCTCCTCTCAATTCTTATATCAGTTAGACGCATGACACTTGCATAGTTCTTCCGTGTCACTCCCTTCATCACTATCTCAATGCATCTCCTCCGAGGCTCCTACCTCTACCCTCCTTCCCTTCCTTCATCGATAATTTTCAATTATTCCGACATGAATCATATTGTGGCCGATTAAATTATTCCGTCGTTCACTCAAAGTTTTCAATTTACCACCTCTCTCCTACTCTTCTCCGAACTTTCGCATTACTGAATAATTCTAACAATTTGATCTTCATCTCTATTTCTATGATACCGCATTTCGAAGGCTTATATTCTTGATTTATGTTGGCTTCACATTCCGTGGGCTCGGGTTTAAATCCCGGCGGTAGTAGAGAATTTTTCATGGACTACCCGATCCCTGCTTGAATAAAGCGTGAAGGACATTTCAAGAGCAACACTCCGCCCTTCGAATGGGACGTTAAGCTGAGGTCCCCTCGGCGCCTTTCGTTAAGAGCAGGCTAATGTCGACGCAGGGTTTCTCTCTACCCTTCCTTCCATGCACTTCCCTCATGGCGCAAATGACCTCAGCTGTCGGTCGCCTCCGCTTAATACCATACTACACCATATTCTTGATTTATCCTCTGCTTTCGTCGTCCTTGCCTCGCTTTCATAATTAAGCATGCTCCAAATGTAATTTCTAATGATTTACTTCGTTACCTTTACGCTTATGTTCCATGCCTTTATGAGAATCTCCTCTTTTGAAAAATTTCCTCGTCTTTGCTGGAATCTTCAACGTGGCCAGGGGAGCTGAATGCGAGAAAAACTCTTCGGGACTAGGGTTGTGGGTGAGTAGTCATGCGATTGGTGTTTGGAAGGGGGGAGGGGTTAGGTAGGTCGAAAGATCAAAAAGGGGAGACAAGAGGAAATACCTTAATTGGCCAACCACCCCCTCTCCCCTCCCCTCGGGGCATACAAATACGGCGGTCTCCAGCATTGCGTGCACCACGAATATTAAAATCGTGAAATATCTCGTGGACCACTAGACGTGTTATAACTCATCGTGCATTTAAGTAGGTTAACAAAAGTCGCCACTCGCCGGAAAAATAAGCTGTAATTATAGCAATTGTCCGAAACTTGTACTGTGATGATTTGATCATTCTAACATATTGCCCATGCGCATAAATCGAAAATTCGTCCCTTCCTATTCTGAGAATCTGAGAGAATGTGAATAATTACAACAAAATAGAATAATAAAAGGAGAGGGGAGGCCTTGACAATATTATCACGTATATTATATTTAAGTATATCCAGAATCAAAGTTGATAATTCTAAGAAAATTTCTTAGCACACGTCCTCAAGGCCGTTTTACACAGGGCATTTAATTGTGCAGATAAGAACTGCATCAATTTCTTATTAATGCGTGCAGTTGTACAAACGCACGAACTAAATTACAACAGAGGCTCTTTTGCCATCTCACGTACTTGCAATATCGCATGCGTTCTGGCAATTCGCCGCTCTATACGAAGCAATGTTGACTGCACCTTCGTATACACAGATTGTAGTACAATTGCGTGCCCCGTGTAGTATGGCCTTAATGCAACAGCATGGCATTTGTAACAAGGAGACCAGGTAACAGATACGTACTCCAAAATCGGACGTACTATGGATGTGTAAAGACAACATAGCATCTAAATATCTCGTAAGTACTGATTGAGTCTAATAGAAAACCCCTGCGTAAATGAGTCATGCGTCATCAAATCAAGACAGAACACGATCGGTGGAGACCTAAGCGTCCTATTGCGAGGATGGCTTTTCCTGCACATGTACACTCCCGCAATCTGCCTGCCTTTTATACAGCGAGCAATCCGTGAAAGGTCGTAGGAGTCGGCAGGGGGGGGAGCAGCAGCCAGGGCCGGCTTCAAAATGAATTATTAATTTTCCTCTCCAACTGAAGGGGAGGGCGAGGGAGCCGAGTCGGTTGGGAGTATTTAGTCAGCTCCGGGGAAGGAAGGCGTAGTGTGAGATTAAGAGAAAAGCTTGGAAGAGGCGCTAGAAGTCGTCCTAGAAAGCCCCGAACAAGCTGTCGCCCACGAGCGTTCATTTAAATGCAATGCAGGAGAACCGGATTGGCAGAATGCGCGGAAAATATCGGCACTAAAGGTATCCAAGTACTCTTTATAGTCTACATCAAAGAAAATTATGGCGGATAAATTTCTGTATTATTCAAAAGATTTGCTCACATCGCGAGTGCGACATAATGCCCCTTCTTTACTTTTTCATCCGGAAATCTTCCTACGAATCTGACTAATCCTACCATCTTCGATTCACGGCAACAATTAGAAAAAAAACCGATGAAAAAAATTACTGCGATACTGCTCGCTCCTAAGTTTCAAGTTAATTTGCCAGTTAATTTGGTCTACTCGCGCGTAGTTTTTTTTCTATATACTTTCCTCAATGTACGAATTATTGTTAGAATTTCATGATAAGGTACAGTCAATGTACAGCTGTTTCTTTTCTGGCCCAGCCTTCAGCCAACAGCTCATCGAGGAAGCACCTGTTTCTCTTCCCTAATAATGATCGTAAACGACAATCGAATAACCGGTTTCGGAAATATTTTTCTTGCCAACTAAAATTGGCATTTAGGTTTCCTGTCTTAAGCCTGAATCACGCGATGATTTCCTTTCGTCGCGAAAAGACTAGAGCGATCGCTTTTCGCAACCGGAAAAGTGATCGCTCGATTGATCACTTTTCTGAATCACACGGTCCCTCCCGCCGTCGCTTTTCCCATCACTTCCGGTATCACAGCTCGTTGTCATAGGACCCGTATAACGAAAATATAAATAGCGTGTTTGTTTACCTATGTCGTTCCCACGGCTGTCAAACGTTGCGCTACAATCGCCCCCTACGGGCATGCGTTCTGATTGGCTGATATGGGGTTTTAGTGACGTTTTCATCGACGGAAAAAACGACCAGTGAGCGATGAAAAATAGTGATGGGAATCTTCATCGCGATCGTGATCGTGAAAAACAATTGCCGGCGACGATCATTTGCTAGTGATCACTCTAGTGATCGCGATAGTGATCACTAGGAAACGACGGATAAAGTGATCGCGTGATTCAGGGTTTAAGGATTATTATTTAAGAAAGCGATGATTGCAAATGGAATATTGGCTTGAGATCGCAAGGCTTTTGATGGTGTTCAGGATTAGATCCATATGTGTGGGAATTAGAAAACGGGGGAAGTAGGGTGGGTTGGATTAGGAGGGGTCGTATGTAAGGAGGGGACGAGGCACTTAAGGAAATTGGGTCACCCCCGATCTGCACCCCCTGCACCTCTGCCTCTGTGTGAGTGGGTGCTGTAGCGGATAGAAATGCAATCAGTCGGAATGCACCCAACCCATCCCTGCTTTCTTCGTCCACCCCCAACCTTCGAATATTTCTGCCCGGGTTTCAATTATCATCAACCCCATCACCCTATCTACTTTACTCCGAGAGATTTCCAGAAATTTCTCCACAGATAACATAGACAGCAAAACTAACGGGACTGTATCAAAGAGAAAAGTACTGCGAGGAAGATTATAATACCCTCGTCTGAAAATATGACAATTTCCCTTTACAAAATATGAATAAAGAGATAAAATGTTCAAATATGAGGTGCAGATGAATGTTAAAATGGGATGTGAAAGATGAATGTTAAATCCATTCTATGTATCCTGAAAGTATCGATATGATTCTTGTTCAATTTTTCTTGATTAAATCTTTCCCGGGTAGTCTCAGCTTTATTTAAGGTTTTCGGGCGAATCTCGTGTTCTGATTCGGTTGTAGCTGCAGGTTTTTTTGCGACCGCTGTCACTTGTTATGAAGGAAGAAGTTAAATTTCCAAAGGAAACGCTTTCGATTAATTTAGTTAATACTTAAATGTTTTTTGGAATGTAGGACTTGATTTGAAACAATTAAAATACAATTTTCCCCGACCTTTTACGAAATTTATTTTCCTTCGACAGGGTTTGAAATCAAAATTTAGGGATATAATTTGAAGATAAAAACGGAATTTAATATGGAACAAGACAAGAGAGTGGCCATGTGAGCCGAAACACATCGAACGCATTAAATAAGCGTGGAAAAGAACAATAACATTTTATTTTATTAAGTCGCATTCCCATTATATCACGCCTGAAACTGTTCGTCGCCTAAAATGTAAAACCTCGTAAATAAAAATTTTCATAAGAATTAGATTTTTATGCCACCAAATGTAACACATCATATTTCATATAATACAGCTGAAAAAAATTCTATTTCAAATTGAATGTCATGAACTTAAAAACCGAAAAAGACAAAAAATTTTGTATGACAAGAAAATAAACATTTTTTTGTTCATAGTGTAAATTTTGAATTTTTGATTTGCGAGGTCTTGCATTCACGTGTTGAATTTACTAAGTGTTGTTTAGCGTCCTCGGAAATGGCACAAGGTGCTTATTACACCTTAATCGATTAAGATTTTGTGTTCTGAGAGGAAAAGTAAGCAGTACAACTTTTTCCTTCATTACCAGGGGTGTCGGGAGAAAGAATCCTTCATTCTGCTCTGATTTCATTTCTTTGTCCACTTCCGCCAATCTTTCGCTTCCACTCGTCTTGCCATGCTTTCAATCATCATCAACCCTGTCTCCTGATCTGTTTTACTTCACGAGGAGATGTCTGTGAAGTTCTTTGCAGATTCCCTCCCGAAACCACTGTATGTTCAAAATGCGTAGAGCAATCGAGAAATTCCTGGAGATTTCTAGGTGCTTTCCGGGGGAATCGCTTTCTTCTCCAGAGGTCTGTCCAATCCTTAGCATAAGCAATTTTTTACCAAAATATTTCTCATGCGGTGGAAGATATAACCGACGAAAATATCAGTTATGAAATAATTTTAACGGGATCCGTAGCGTCTTATGACAAACTTATCTACAAAATCAAATTACACCGATTATTTGAGTTTCACGTAACCTAAATATATCCCTTGTGCTCTTGACCTCTTGTTTATATTGACATATGAACACTTGAGGGCTAGGCAATTTATAAAATATATTTTGTGACGCATTGGAAAATTTACTATCCATTTTCGAGGCTAATTATATGAAAATATGGTAGGTGCAATAAATGCAAGAGTAGTCAAGTATTAAAAATGAATTTTCAGTAAAAAAAACCTTACTCATGGAACCTTTTTGATGAGGGAATATGGATTGAAATTAATTTGAAATTTCTATAAAAAGAATAATTAAAGCCTGGAGAAAATCATGGAATTCATTTTGTGGAATTCATAGGAAAAATTATGAAAAATCGATCAAAATAATCAAATGAAAATGCATAAAAATTTCAATCAACGAGTTTTTCGAATGGTGAATGGCGACAGCCTGAGAGTGTACTTTTCCTTCTCGCAGATGTGCGATCGGAGTTCCTTTGGGATCCATTTTGTGAATCGCTGATTCGGATATAAATTTCACCGTCCCGATAACTGCCCGCCCGATATCATCCATCCGCATTTGCTCCGCATTCTGGATTTCCGATTTCACATAACCGTTAATCCTCGAATGGGATGTCGACCGCGCGCATATCGATAGATCGAAAGGGCGGCACTGGAGAGAGAGAGAAAAATATACGGGGGTGGGAGAGGACAGTTAACGTGGGAAGATATAAGAATCTCCCTCAGATGGATACAGATCGAAAAAGATCCATCTGAAACACCTCTGATGCGATTGCTGTGAGCGTAATTTGCTTGGCCACGAAAATGGAAAGAATATAGGCAGTCAATTGGAAAGCACCTCAAAGTAAATACCAAATACTCCACTTTCTAAGTTTAAATCAGTTTTACTGTTGACTATGCTAACCTATGCCTACGCAGGAAGTTGATACTAGCGTTATAATTAATTCAGCTGCGTCGGAATATTTATGGCTATCTTATTTGCTCATCTTGTCCAGTAAGTAATTTAGTTGATTGGGTGGTCCTGTAATTATAACTACCGATTTATCATGAAGCATAAAACCCACGGATGAGTGTTTTTCATTGTAATGTTGACTTTGAAGCGATCACTGTGGTTTAATTTCGCCTCGATTCAATTGAGGTCAGCTCTTGGCAAGCTTAGGCATTGCACATCTGTATTTATTTATTGCATTACGTGTGATGGAGCGTGGTTGACTTGCGGGTGGATTATTCGCTTTCGGTGTATTATTATGTTTTCGACCGAGTGATTCCAAGTTGCATCTCAACATCTCTACGTTGCAAGGAGAATGAGGTTAAGAAACTGGTCACCTCAACTGCCTACGCGTTGGCAATCCAGTGTCTTCACAAAGAAATAAACTATAGTTAGGGCTAGGCGCTGCATGAAACAAGTGACTTTGCACGCAGTCACATGCAAGGGTAATAATTTATGTTGTTAGGGATGATAACGGAAATCTACATTTGTGAAGATATAATCTATTGAATTCACAACTGTTCAGTGCTGTTTCTCGCGAGTGTAAATATTACCCTACAAAAAATTGATGATTTAGTAATCTCTATTCACTAATATCCACTCTGCGGACATTTTTTTAAAAACAATCGAAATGCACCCAGCGTGGAAACCAAATTGAAGCCTAAACGAGACGAACTGAGGCCTCCCCAACGTAGTTCCATTTTATATTTACATTGCGTGGTTCATGTGCTCAGCTTTCGCCGTTCCAAATCCCCCATCCAAATGCGCGCGCGCGGTGAAGAAGATGAAAGTCGACGCGCGAAAACGGGCGAATCCGATCGGCATATAAAAAACCTCTTTAGCTCCGCGAGAGAGGCCTTCCGGTAATATCCTTCCGCGAGACGAGTTAGTGCCCACGAAATCGCGGCGGATGTTTTTGCGAGGTGAAGGACTGCCTCCCGGCCGGAATAGTTCCCCAAGGGATGAGATCGATGCGGGAGAGATTCCCGGTGCGATAACTGCCTCGTAATGACCATATTTCTCCATCGACATCGCTGCCACCTCAGACGCCATAAGTCCAACCGACGCTCAGTTCGGGAATACATTTCGGAACGTATTTTTGCCTTGACCGCGTGTGGAACACCGGAATTACTCCATTCCTCCGGCAGTCATAAGGAGTGAAACATTGAGTCAATGGTCGAGTATAATCTTGAATTACACTCCCTGATTCGCTGTTAAAATTTCAAGGCCGGAGAATAAAGTTCGTTTATCTTTTATTATAGTATTTATGATTCTGGCTGCCGCGCCAAGATGATCATTGGGTCCGAAGTGAAGAAAATCCACGGGAAATCGTATTCACAAAATAGGACCTCCAATCACCTACACGTAACATACTTAACACTAAAATTCTGTTTGGCAGTAAGTTATTTGGAGGCATATTCATAAGACAATTTTATGAGTTTGCCTTTCTAGAATCAGGCACCTTAAGTGGGATGAGATGAGTAATTCATCTGACACTTGTTCTTGTCAATACTTCCATGTCAAAGTGGATTCATCTAATGGCATATTCATTACACTGAGAGAAACACGTTGTTTCTCCTTAAGTAATTCGAAATGGAGTCATCCTGAATAAAGAAAGAGGTGTGTTGTGTTAAGAATTACCATTACATTCAAACAATCACAATTGAACCTATTTTAGGAAAAGTAACAAGCTTTGCTTTCTACAACTTAACCTTTAAACGTCGACTACTTCGTAGTTTCGATACACTGTATCATATACAAATCTCTTGCTAGTGCAACAAAAAAAGTTAGTTTTTTTATCCTAACTTAAAATGAACGTTATAAGGTTATTCTCGGTTATTACGACGTTAGGTTCTGAATAATTCAGTGCAACAGTTGAACTTCATGGCATTGTTTTGATTCATCGCGATGCTAATCGCTCCTTGCTTGTCAGTCCTTGTCGATTGAGTTTTACGGGTAACAAACGCCGAGCGGGCGTCGCATTTTCCATTCGGGCGAACGTGTCACCCCGTCGCATCTCGAGAACCCCTGTCAACAGAGGCGAGTCTAATCGGGAATAACATTGGTCCGACAGCCAGCCGTGGCGGCAAAGTGCCCGTCGAGTGCGGGACAAAAGGACCGACCGTGCGTCGGCGCGTGTCCCCTTATTCGTCGCCGTGCGCCCGCTCATTCGTGCGTTGATATCTCCGAGTGATACCGCGGAGCGGAAGCGATTTGCCGCCACTCGAGAGAGAGAGCCGAACAAAAGAAAGTCGACACGCGCACGGCGCGACCCAACGCCCTTCCACTGCATTGTATTTAGGGTGGCGAAGGGAATGCTTATAGGAGGCCAAAGAGAGTACACTTGAAGCTTAATTTACGTTACCAATTAGGGCGTATTCAATCGTTTTTAAAATATATCCGCTGCTCGGTGCTGAATGCTGAACCTGAATGCTGAACCTGAATGCTGAAGCTGAATGCTCCGCGGAACCGATTGCAAAGCGACATACTGCGGTGTAACTAGGGATATGCTTTGAGGGGATGAGATGGCCTGGGGCTGTAAAAATTTTGAAAAATGGCATGCCTGAATATACATTTTACATCATTTTGACACTAAAAATTTACATTTAAGCAGATGCAGTTCTTATATTTCAAAACTATGCAATATTTTTAAATAACTTTTTTATTTCTGTGATACTTTGGGGGGGATCTATCCCCTCATCCACCCTCCATAGTTACGCCACTGGCGCAATCTTTCGTACGTCAAATCGACTTATATCGGAACAAAGAACCTTTTTAATTAGCATTATTGCATTAAGTGCTGCTATTTTAATAAATGTGTTTTTTTTAGGGATGGACGGATCCAGGATTTTTCTCGGATCCGGATTCGGATCGGATCCTTGATTTTCGGAGCCGGATCTTTCGGATCGGATATTTTCGGATCCAAATGCATTTTCAAATTCCTGACGCTGAAATTCCCCCGATGATTGTTCATTCTCTTGGGAAGAGTCACACTATGTGCCTGTCGTATTTTGCCTTTTTCCACGGCTAAAATTCTCCTACGTAACCTCTGCGGGAGCTTTCAAGCAAAACTATGAAAAATGGTGAAAAATCAAGCGAAATGTTCAAATAAAAATGATTGAAAATGCGTAAAACATTCAGTCGAAGAATTTTTCAAACGTCAACCGTTAGTCTGAGGGCGTATTTTTTCTTCTCGCAGATATACCACCGGAATTCCTTAGGGATCCATTTTGTGAATCGCTAATTCGAATAGAAATTCCAGCGGTCCAAATTCTAAAAAGAAATAAGCTTTAGTTTGGACTGATAACCGAAATTTATATTCTTAATGATGTGATTTACCTAATTCATAATTTTGAAATTAAATTCCTCACCATATTGTGTTGTAAATAAATCGAATCTATCCGCATATTATAATATCCTTATGTTTTAGAGAAGACCTGGTTCAGTAATGGGGAACATGCACACTTTTTTTAAAGTACTGGAATAAGAAGGCCTCTACCTCAAATGTACTCGTCGAATATTTCGCGTATGAATAATGCTTTTTAGCTGAGTCATGAGTCTTTAAAAATTGATCTTCATCGGCTGATTGAAAATACGACGTCATCGGAGCGTGCCGTCACGGAACGGCATCCACTGATGACAGACTGAGGAAGTGGATAGAAAATCGATCTACGAGGGCTCAAATGCAAATTTGGCAATAATATTTGCAATTTTTACTTTAAATATCTTGCATTCAAGCCTCTAACACTCTACTCTCTTAGCGAAGTGAATGGTGTTCCGTGCGATGAGGTCAGAAGGTGTTTCAGGTCACGTGACTTCAAGCGATATTCGAGCATTTTTAATTAGCATTTATTGACGTTTGTGGAGTACCAGGAGAGTTTTGGCTTATATATTTGGACTCGTGAGAAAATTTTCTATTCAATGAGACTAACTAGGATGATGAACAAATTCCATGCATGTTCCCCATTATTTCGAATACTGCCCAATTATTTTTACTCGCGAGTTGGTAATTAGGACGCGGTGTTGAGTAACGGAAGAATAGAGAAATAATACAGTGGTATGACGGGGTGTCGATGAATGTCCCAATTCACTAACTGGAGATTTGTTCCCTCTTGAGGGTAGGTTCCCACGCGCCCCCTCAGGGTGGGCGTGACTCGTGCTGTGCTGCGCACGCGTGCGTCCCAAAGCGGTCCCAAACGAACGCGTCTCGGAGCCACAGCGAAAGGATTTTGCACGCTTCTCATCTTCTGCAGCGGTGGCGATCCAGCCACGCTCGCAGCGTGCTTGCCTCTTGATCCGTGTTATTTGACGGATAAAGAATCCATTCGGCACGCTGGTCCACATTTTAACTTTCTATTTTCCCCTCCTGAAGAAAGAGAAATACTTTTCGCTTGAGATTCAATTCGTAGAAATGCATTTTTGAATGACCGGTATTCCATTATGCCGTTTTTGTTAATGTGTAAACCTTAAAAAGTTTTCTGGCGTTAGTTAATTTTTAATATATTCTCCTTGAATTATTTTTACTTGGAGTTTGTGATTTTTTTTCATTTCACCATTTATATTTTTTTAACCTTGTAATTTTTCAATATTCTATTTTCTTATATTTGTTTACACACCTATAATTTCAGCATGTAAGACCACATGTTCTTTTACTGTTAACCTTATTATTATCATTAACGCTTTAATTCTTCTTGAATTCAGAAACATTGTAGGAAGCTCGCTACGCCGAAGTTATTCTTTACAAATGAAAATATTTTTTGTGCAGATTCATAGCGCAGGATATATAAGGAAAACGGCCGAAAGGAAGCAAATCTGGGTTGAAACAATTAAATGTAGCCGTACACATTGATTCAATCTATAGGTCGGTTTTTATAGGTGAATCCGAGCTCACCCGTAAATAAGGTACAGGAGTATGAATGTCGGAGACGCGGCAAAGGGGCGGTTTCCAACCTTGAATATCTCCCCCTCCCCAGGGGCACCTTGCTATTCGAGTATTTACTTCGCGATGCCCGAAGACATCACCCGGGATTTGAATTGAGGACTATTGGAATAGTTGCTCGACGGTCTACTCAGTGAGCCACCTTTATGAATAAAAGTCCGGCCGTCGAATTGCATATCTATTTGAATTAGTAGGCGGCAAAAGATAGGAGGCTAGGACAAACATTGAGCGAGGAAAATCATAGCTTAAAGAGGTGGAACAGTTCCGCTACCTCGGAAGCCGTGTTACCGACGCTGACCGAAGCAAGAAAGAAATCGCAAGCAGAATAGCGCAGGCGAGGAGCAGTCGAAGCAAGAACAAAACAGCCAGTGCACAATCGCAGACGAAAAGGGGTATCTAGAAAAAGATGAATCTGCTTACAGCTGAGAATTCGAGCATAGAAGCAAGGAAACAATTCATCGGACGTTACATATGGAGCATTTTTTTCTATGGAAGTGATGCTAGGATGTTGACAGCAGCAGAGAAGTCACGAGTGGAAACATTCGAAATGTGGTCTACCGAAGAATGATGAAGATAAAATGGATCGATCGTGTAAGTAACGAGGAGGTGCTAAGAAGAGTGGGTGAAAAGAGAAGTCTTGTAAAATCCTCAAAAAGAAGGCACTGTAGTTGGCATGAAGCATGATACCTTGATAAAGACAATCGTAGAAGGACAGTTGGGAGGGAAGAGAGGCTGGGGACGTCCCCGAATGGGACATGTTAGTAAATATTCCACATCGAGGAAATATATGACTATGAAAAGGTTAGCGGATGGGGGAGATGCAACCAACGATTCTTCGGATTGTTCACTAACGATAACGATTTGATGTATAACCATCTGCGAATGTTATGATTCTGTCTGCCTAGTCTCCATCGTTAATTACACGTTATAATTTATTCTGAATGCTATTGACCTAATTCAACCTAAATCGCATCTGGTCGCACATTATAATACACTTATTCTTTAGAGAAGGCCTGGTTCAGTAATTATTTTGAGTACTACCCAATTATTTTCACTCGTTAGTTGGTAATTAGGACGCGGTGTTGAGTCATGGAAGAATAGAGAAGAGATCTGGAGGAGGAAGGTAAGGAATGTCGTAAAAGTTTTCGGACGAGAACAGTTCAATTCATTAATTGAATGTCGACTTCCGTTCGCTATTTCAGTAAATTTCACCTCCCTCTTCCCTCAACCCTCTGACCTGAGCCTCCTTACTTATCAAGCAACCCCTTTCAGGAGGACTCACCCCCACATGCCATCCTCCCCCCCCCCCCTCCCCTCTGATCCCCAACAATCTTGTTTCCCATCTCCGATTCTTGGCCACAGCCTCCAACCCCTCCCCTCTTCAAATGCTCCCAGAATCTTCTCTCCCTTATTTCGCCTCTCCTTACTTCCTCAAGTCCCTCACCCCATCCCTTCTGTCCACCGCCTTCATAAATGCATGCCCCGGAGCACTTGGGGTGATTGGAGAACTTTCCACTTCCCTCTTTCACACGAGAAACGGAATGGAAGGGAGAAAAAAAGGGTTGAAAATGACACATGAAATGGGAAAAGGGAAGAGATGTCGATGATGGCGATAATGATTTATTCCTCGAAGCTGGTTCAACTTATTTAAATTCTAAGAAATCCAAAAAAAAACAGGCAAATAATGCAGTATTTTGTGTTTCAAGGAATTTGTCATACAATTATGGCAATCTGGTAAAAAAATCCAATGTTAGTGTCATAAGAAAGAAAAGAATTATCGATTTTCAGAAAATCATTTCACCATGTTCGAATATATTTGGCCAAAGAAAAGATGAATCAGTGGAAGAGCATGTTTAGAGCAATGCACAAAGTGACCTCCAACCCACCCCGCATGGAAATGGACAAAACAATCCCGCAAGCGAGATAGGGAGCACTGATTTGTACGTACATGAGACATCTGCGGAAATGTTTCCTTCCTCAGGCAAATCTGAGAGGTTTGTTAGAGCGTGAGTATGTGTGTGTGCTCTTTTATTCTCTATGCTAGTCTTATCGTATCTTGCGTTATAACTTACTTCATAGTCTTCCCTATACAACCCCTTCATTAATTGTTCATTGAAGAGCATGAACCGGAGAGAATTACATTTCAAACAGGACGTGATAAATTTAGTGGTTAATAATAATAATTTATTTACTCCTACATTTTGTTTTTACATCTGAATACAAAAATAACAAAAAGAGAGAAGGCGCTTTAGGTGGTCTCCAAGGTCATGGGACCAGAATTGAGCCGCCATCAAATAACAAAATGTATGCCAATAAAAAATAATAATACATTAGCGTTTTAAATAAATATCATCAATATAAATTTTCAATTATTTCTTGCGAGAAAAGACAGTCTTTAGCAAGTATTTACATTGCATTTGAGGATTTTTTTTTAATTCTAGTGGGCAGTAAATGAAATAATTTTGGCCAAATGTAAAGAAAACAGCGTTTATATAATGTTAACTTAGGTCTGTTTGCTACTACAAATGGCTCACTTCTTAAATTATAATTATATTTATATTTATCATATCCACTCGACATATTCCCACTTCTAGCAAAAAAAAAAACAATTCAACCACTTTGAATAAATACAAATGCCTTAAAGGCGATAATTTAGGGCCACAAACATTGGAAATGAGTGCACATAATAATTTTTATACAATACTACCCTAATTATTTTTTTTGCAAAACGAGTGCACACTTAAATGTGCTCATGTATGCACTGCCCCAGATGATTATACTATAAGAAATTTTAGAATGAAGTTAGAAGAATTTAGAAATTTTATAACAATAGAAGTAGTAAAAAATTGTCCCGCTGGCACTACCCTTTCACCTGCAACTACTGGCTTTTAAGGGAATACAATCGTACCGTCTTAATCTCGTCTACAGAGCAACGCCATTGTGTAAGCTTTTGTTTGGACTGCAAGGGGAGGCAGTTGAATTTGTAAGGGTCCGAGAGAGAGAGATATTCTCATCTGGATGGTTTCCTTAGGAACAGATGTAAGCGTGGGAATGTGGTCGGAGATAGAGGAAGGAGGCTAATCGCAGAGTGTGTGAAAGGGAATTGGATGAAGCGACTTGGAGAGGCGGCTGCTGGTTGGTCGTTCTGCATGGGGAGCTGTGGCGTGGATTGTGTCTCCCTTGCGAAAGGCGGTCTGGTTAAAGGCAGGGGGTGTCATCGTGTTAAGAAATTGGTTTCGGACAGGAAACCAGCCCTAATAATATTCAATCGTTGAATTTGGTCCTCAGGAGATTCTGCTGAAATTTGAGGTTTAGACAAGGCACCAAATAGCTAATTCGTTTCGAATACCATTTAATTACCTTTTGTTGCTATTATATTTTGTGTCTATAATTCAGTCTTTAAGTGAAGCTCTTATCATTTCCCATATCTTCAATTACATATGAGTGGGTTGGAAGCCAAGGGGTACAAGTGATTTTTTTCTAACAGAGTTAGGTAAGGTTAATTGTCAGAATAAATCCGCAAAAACCTGGTTGCCCAGGGAAACGAGGGAATCTCTGTGTTGTGCTGACATCGAGTGGAAAATCAAATGCTCTACTAAGTATCTAATCGATCTTGTTTGTTTTTCAATACCTAATTTCTGTACCTAACTCTGTATAGAAAGGAGAAATCACTTGTACCCCTTGGCTTCCAACCCACTACTCATATATGTTATTCGGAACCTGGAATATCAATAGTTCAAGGCAAACACGCGAGGTAAGGACCGTTTAGTGGGCTTGTACACTGTGTGACATTTACATAACAGTCGGTGGATCTCGAGGCGCTGCCTCCAAGGAGCGAAGAATATGTCCTATCCGGATTAAAAATTTCAAATCATGCTCCCGTATCATAGGATTTATTTGAGCTTTGAAATCGAAAAAAACTGTGCTTCCCATGATGTTTCTCATATCATGTGGAACACGGAATGAAAATTTAAAACCTGGAATTGTGGATTTCTACAATTTTTTTAAACCTCGAATTGTGGAATCTCAATTTTCAGATTAAAATTTTACTTTTTCCACCAACTATACTTTAGTTGTACCTAATTTTGCTGATTTCAACTCAAACGCGACATTTTGGAGGATGTTCCCAAAAAATGGCATATTGGTGCTGAAATCTGTCGGGGTATACCAAATATAAAGTCATGTGGTAGCTATTTACAAATGCTTGATACATTTATTTACTCTGGTTCTTGGCGTTACTTCTTGGAATTTCATGATGCAAAGGATTATCATGTGAAATGAACTCAACTCATTAATTTGCATTTAAGTTTAAACGTGCAAACGCAGTTTCATAATAACCTAATAATGACTGTAAAAATGAAAACTTTCGCCTTCGGCGATGGCGCGTTCAAAAATAAAATTTGTTTTATAATTTTTTCTGAAAATTTTCAACATTAGGTGGTCAGTTTCATCCATTAATAAACGTCATCAATAGTGACCATTGGATGACACCAATCGTCAAATAAAGGCTTATTTTGGGGAAAACATTGTCCGCTAACCTGTAAAACAGGGTAAAACGTGGAATACTCATTGAATTTAGGTCTTCTGCATTAGATAACCTCAGGGAAATTACTGGGAATTCGGTAAAGGTCGACGTAAAGTCTGCTTTTGTCCCGTGGAGCGTCCGACGAAAACGATCCCAATGCGTTGAATTCTTGGGACGCACCCAAAGTAGGCTCCGAGAGAGCAAGGCGGCAAAAAGCATAAGTTCCTCCTTCAATAACTTTCCATCTAAAGATTTAATGTTAGTTTAGATGTTTACTTGATATTCATGTTCTTAACACTACGGTTCCTATTTGTAAGTGCAGATCAATCTGTGTACTTAATCTGATATTACCGGTTCTGTTAATTCCCTCACGTGCATGGATGCCGACTTACAAAAAATATTGGGGGGGGGGCCAAACCGGGGATATTGCCCCGGGAAATTTTATAAGTAGTGAGTTTTGAGTTTTTTAAGCCTTTTAGAAGAGTCATATGATCAACATTAAAACCCTGATAACTCGAATATCGATACCTGGACACTCCTGGGAAAATCGACAAGCCTGTCACATTTTTTCCTCACACCCATAACGAATTTTTGAGGGTGCTCGTGCCCCCTCGGGCCCCATGGAGTCGGCGCCACTGCTCACGTGTTAATATGTGGGCTTATAAGTTTAATTGAACATCTGGACGATTTATTAAGCGTCATCTAAGTGGGTTACTCGCATGTGTAGAACATTTTGTCATCTAAAGATGTTTATCTAAGCTCAAAAATGATTTAACAACTGATGATGGTTTAAAATAAACAGAAACGTTGGCTATAACTTTTTTGCATAACATACGTTGACCTACACTCCAAGAAATATTTTAATACGAATCAAACGAGGTCAAGATAAGGAATAAAAAATAATTAACACAACAATTATGTCTGGGACTCGATTGCCTCCTGGCAATCGAAATACCCTGGAAAATTGGAAATCGCTGGGACAATTTGAAAGTTTTAATAAGTGGACACCCTCTGAGAGTAATGTGTAAGCCTCATTTGAGTAATATGGTACCTAGTGAAATCCTTGATCGTAAATATTCATTTTTAGTGCGAATCACTGCGATGAATGATTTCCGCATTCTTAAACAGCCCACCGATACGGTTACAGCTTTCCTTTTTTGTCTAAATTTCGGATTCCGAATGGCAATGATTCAGCTTTACTTGTGAGTACATTGTAAGAAAATAATAGTAAGGAGAGGTAATCAGGATTGCAATCAGTAGCCTATACTTGGGACAGATTGTATGTTTTGACATTAGTATAATTCTGTTGGAAATAACCACAAACTGTAAATGCTGACGAAAACCCTGAAGAACCCTAGCAATTCCAAAAGAAGGAATTGTAATCCCAACATTTCTTTACTTATTTTATTTTTGTTATTCGTGTTGTTCCAAGTTAGGAATACCTCTCCGATTCTTTGTTTTTTTCATGCTTTGCTTCTTTCATTTTTTGTTTCTTTTTCATTTTTTTCTTTTCTTTCATTTTTTCTTGTTTTTATTTTTTTAACTATGTCATTACCAAGTTATGCCACAAACCCGTCATCCTTCACCGAGGTCAATTTCGTACCGGTAATCTGGAGTATCGGAGGCACCTTTGTTTTTTTAATTCTTTTACCATTTTGAAACTAAAATACTTAAAACTTGGGGCACTGTACTAGGCTTTTATTTACATTTAACAGTAATAAAACTTACTGCAAGAAACACATAAGCGTAAGAAAAGATACAGTAAGTCAACATTGCTGTTTGAATACCGTATGGGTACGCAGCAACAGTTGCCACTCTGAGAACTCACAATGTTTACGCCATGGTAGCCAACCTGAAAAAGTAAAAGGTCCCATTTTGTCCCAAGTTAGATCACAGCCCCAAGTATGGGCCACCGACTGCACTGGATCGTATGTTGTGTGTTAACACTCGCTGGAAAATGTTGGGAGAGAGACAGCGGATGGGGGCATTGCAGGGATAAAGCAGAGGGATAAAGAGAGGAGAGGGAACAGCAGCTGGTTGCACGAGAGCTGTGGGTCGGTGTCGATCTGGGAATTGGTTCATAAAGACGCAGAGGCGCCAAAGGGTTGGAAAAGAGGATCCACATATATAAACACAAGGAAGGGGGTCCTCTTGCGCTGTATTAGCTAAGAAAGAAAGGATGGTCGCCATGGGAAGCCGTGGAGGAGTGAGTTCTTTCGGTCGGCGTCTCTTCTCTCCCATCCATCCGGAGTCGTCTTAAGACTTTAAGTACTAAACGACAGGGGCGCAGCTAGGAATTGAGGCTAGGGGGGTTTTAGGCACAACTAATACTGGGGAGTCAGGGGTGTGGAATACCCACCAGGGGAAGCGTGAGGTGCGGGGGCCCTCCCCCAGAAAATGCTAAGATAAATGGTTCAAAATGGTAAGTTTTGTGGCCTTCTGAGGGATATTTTTGCTTATTCTATCAGTAATATTAGTCTAATTAAGTGAAATGGATTAAACTTTAAAAATTCTCTGAGCCCTGGGGGGTTTTATCCCCCAAACCCCCCCCCCTCGCTGCGCCACTGCTAAACGAAACGAGTTTCTATGTACACAGTCACGCGTAATATGTGCAAAGTTATTTACACCATGAGTGAAATCCACGATGAAAAAATCTTTATACTTATCCTCGAATCAAACCCGTGTCTCCCATTTCCGTTTAGGTATGTCATTACCTAGTTATGCCATCATCCTCCTCCGAATTGAATTTCATGACGGCAATCTGGAGATCTAGGATTGAATCCCCAAAGAGCCCACTGTTTTTTTTCTTGGTGAAGTTCACTCAAAGTGTATTTAAGATATTAGCTCCTATTTTTCCTTGTTTCATCGAAATCATCCAAGTTTTCCTCTCGTAATTTAGTTTTTTATATGATCGAAAATATTATGATTGATTCATTATTACAATTGTTATTTATATCACCTCTGAGTGTAGTTGCGGGTAACCACAGTGGAAATGAAAAATAATATTAAGTAATTACTTCCCAGCGAATCATTATCCTTCAGTCTTTTCGGAATTTCCACCGGTTTAATCCGTCCCACATCAAAGTGAATAAATAATAATAAAATGTTGAGATGTGACTATAAAAACATGCAACGTTATCTTTACATTTCAACGTGTGTTATTCACTCTAACTGATGCATTCACCTCATGATGATGGGCGAGTCGTTCGTTGAAACATTAATGATTTACAACGATTTTAACTGGTGGAAATCTCGAAATGACTAAACACAAATATGGAAAATGTTTCAAATCTACCAAGACTTTTTTACCCGATTCGCCTGCAAAGATGTACCTGTGACTAAGAATGTTGTAAATACATCATATCTGGAGGGGGCACCACTGGTTTCGAGCGTGTAGCGGAGTGTGGCAGGAATGGGGGTTCTTGGGTAGAACAAGCCACGCCCACTTTGACCAAAACATTTACAATCCCTTAAGGGGGTCAATGCTTACTATTTGGGGAAATTTTTGGTCATAACTCGTTAATACATTACAATAACCTATGGAACGCACAATTTAAACCTTTTTTTATTGCTTCATTCGTAGCATTCGCGACGTTATGACTCAAACATCTTTTCCCAGGGAAAAATTATCATCAATCACCACGGTTATGTTCATCAACCAGCTCAGCTGAAGATAAAATTTTACGAGTGTAAAATAATCATTTTCCTTCCTTTTTATTGGTATTTAATTAATTTTAAGCAATGTATATTAACAAATAAAGTAATTAGGTATATTTTTAAGGGCATCCACAACAGTAAAGTGGCTAATAGACACTGAGTTCATAGATTAATAGAAGTATCGCGAATGATGGAAAAACTCCGATGACAATCACCGGTGATATACTTATGATTATGGTAGCATGTTTCACGTCCTCGGTTGGTTGGGTTAACTCCTCGCCTGCCAAACAAGAGGTCACGGGATCGAGTCCTGCCTGGGTAAGTCTCCCATATCCAGGGCAAGGTTGTTCGTGAAATTGTTGAATACTCCGATATAAAATGCCACCTATTAGAGCTGTATTCGGTGGTGTGGGAATAAATGATGAAATGTATAATAAATAATTGTATTGCATTTTCAGAACAAACCTTGGCCACCTATCTATCTTGGATTTCGCCACCTATCTTGGATTTGTTTTCAATTTACGGTCACCATTATGACTTCATGAACTAGCTGCTAGATAGGCTAGTTAAACTCACAATCAAATGAACTCTTCTTCCTTAATATTATTTAACATCTAAAGAAAAAGAAGAAAACTAGACTAAAACCGTTATAAGTAATTAAATATTTCGAAAATATCTAATTTATTGCCGAGGACTATACCTGAAGAATATTTTCTTGCCCAAAATTCCAGAATTTGGAGGGTAATTACTTTGGAGAAGTTGACGTTATTTTCAATGGCGATATTTGATAAGTAATGAATAAAATATATGCAAATGCTCCCCTTTTGTTTAATCAAATACCTAAAAATATCAGTCGGAGACTTAAGTCCCAAAATTGTCTAACCAAGATGGCGAAACTTTGACCACGCCAAAAACTCGGAAACAGCGCTTCCAGTATATTCACAACCTCTTTCACCCGCGGCGGAATGTCAACGCTGTCAGTTGGCAGCCCTGAGCACGCATCCAGGTCGTGTGGGCGGAAGACGGCAGTAAGGCGAGAGGAGATAAGGGTCATTCGTGTCTCCTGCTGGGAGGGGGTGGAGAAAGTGGCTGGGGGGTGGGGGTGGGCGTAGAAAAAGGTGTGGCCGAGGAGGGTGGGGGGGAAGGAAGGAAGGATTTCTGGGGGTGAGGCTGAAGTGCGTGGGGGAGAACGCCTCTCCATTGGACCCCCCAAATAAACCCCAAACCCCCTCTAAAAAGTACATCCATACGTACGGGAGCGCACATTTTGTTGCGGGCGGAGAGGGAAGGATAAAGTGTGTGATTTCGTCCGCCGGGAAGGAAAAAAAGGGAAGGGTTTCTTGTCACGACCAATAAAATGAAAATAAAGGAGGTGAAGTGCCCTGCAGGGAAATGGCGAATAAGGATGGAAGGAGGTAGAGTCGAGATGACTCTCTCACGGAGGATTCGTTCTCCAAACGAAGGGATCCACTTGGAGGACGAATCTGACCGCTGATTAGCTCTCTCTCATTGTACGTCGAATGTGTGTAGGGATGGATTTTTCTCGGAGGTAACATAAGTCTGTCCTAAAAAATGCGCTCATTTAGTCACAGGTCAATTTGATAAATATATTATATATGTTTATTTATTTATCTAATGAAGTCCATAAACAGCACAGGGTCAATTACAAAAGAGTTAAAATAGCTCCTGTTTCTATACTACTGCAGCAACTAGAAAGGACATTACTGTATAACCTTCGCGTGGTTGAAATGTTATCAAAGTGAGGAGGCAATCACGGAGAATATAATTTTAAGAACGCTCATTCCGGCTGCGCTGGAATCAAAAGTTGAATCCAAAATTGAAACCTCTCTATCCACATTATTACGGCGTAGAAATACTTGATGATTTATTCAATATCTAACAAAAATAAATTTAAATTAAAAAAAATAGATTTGAAGGTAAAAAAATTCAATTTCTATAAATCCTTTTATTTCATTTGAGACCAGAAGTGATTTTTCAACAAGATGGAGACCATTGAGAGTACATGGAAACCTAAACGGCACTTTATGAAACCTCACCGCTTGGGAAATGTGTATTTTTGCCTGTTTACAGGATTTGTTTTCAATTTACGGTCACCATTATGACTTCATGAACTAGCAGCTAGATAGGCCAGTTAAGCTCACAATCAAATGAACTCTTCTTCCTTAATACCATTTAAAATCTAAAGAAAAAGAGGTAAACTAGACTAAAACCGTTACAAGCAATTTAAATATTTCGAAAATATCTAATTTATTGCCGAGGACTACACTTGAGCAGTATTTTCTTGCCCAAAATTCCAGAATTTGGAGGGTAATTACTTTGGAGGGAGTTGACGTTATTTTCAATGGTGATATATTTGATAAGTAATGAATAAAATATATGCCATCTTTCATATTATCTTTAGTTAATGCGGTGCTCACATTATAGCCCTGATGATGATAGGAATAAAAAAACCTTACTAAAATAAATAGCGTTTAATTATTAATTTATTTTGTTTTAAATAACTAACAGACTCGGATAAAACGGGATGATGTAGTTAATTTTATTGCTCCGGGATTAGTTTTTGCCGAAACTTCGCTCACTCTGCTGAATCAAAGACGTTTCATCTATAAAAGGAACGAATCAATGAACTTGTTCCTTTGGCGTGAGCTGGAGCGAAAGGACCGTTTCCATCGAATGAGTGAAACTGACCCCATTGGATATTAGGGAGGGGGGAGTAGAGGTCTTGAGTATAGTATTGGCGCGCCCGTGTGTCTGTGATGGCGTGGAAAAGGGATGGAGGGAGAGATGAAGTCGTGGCGAATATGTTTCGGTGCGCGTAAAAGAGGGTGGTCCAATGTGGTCCATTGTCGGCGTGGTGTGTGCTTTGAGTGCTCTCAATCAATTGATGCGTCCGTGTTTGTGGGCGTCCAAATAGTTGTGAAGGCGTTGCTCTCTCTCTCTCCGATTCACGCCTTTCTCCCCAACACCTCCAGATCAAATCTCTCTCTCTCCGGACTGTGCGAAAAACGATTATTCGTGCGCGATTCTCACTAGTGAATTCAAGATGCCGCCCTCTCCTCGGGTCGTTTTCCTTAAGAAAAATATAACAATAGTTTACATAAGTGATTACAAGATTTTTTTCTAGGTATATATTTGATTTTCACTTGCTTCACCTTATAGAATTATCGCATATTCAGGATGAAAAAAAAATAAATGTAATACTCCGCACACATCAAATACAAAAATCCACCATGGTTTCGGAAATTCGATTCCAGTTGGTATGTTATGATAATTTGAGGAAGTAATATTCGTAACTCAGGCCGGTTTTCGTTGTATATAATTGTGAAGTTTCACCGGCGTTTCTTTCAGCAGAAAACGTTCTAGTGAGAAGATTTTTCGGGTTCCCCTCCGGGTGAAGCGATTGATGGGCAACGACGCGTCGAAGGTTTTTCTAGTCTGCCGCCAGGGTGATTGGTAAGACAGCTGAGGTAATTCCAGCCATTAGGGAAGGATGCGAAGTGAAGGGTGGAGAGAAACCCGGCGTCGGCATTAGCCTGCTCTTGACGAAAGGTGCCAAGGAGACCACGGCTCCACGTCCCATCCGACGGATGGAGTGCTGCACTTCAGGTGTCTTCCACAAAGCACTCATGCAGGGTTCGGGCGTTATGTGAAAATTCTCTTCCATCGTCTGGATTTGAACTCGTGCCAACACCCTTGCTTCCGCAATTCAGTGTCAATTGCTATGTGAGAAAATGTACTGAATTGTCGTGACTCAGGTCGGTTTTCGTTACATATAATTGTGAGGTATCACCGGCGTTTCTTTCAGCAGAAAACGGTCTAGTGAGAAGAGTTTTCGGGTTCCCCTCCGGGTGAAGCGGTTGATGGGCAACGACGCGTCGAAGGTTTTTCTAGTCTGCCGCCATGGTGATTGGTTTATTGATTTATAATTCTTCCTGTTTATTCCTTGAAAATCCTAAAACCTTCTCATAGCTTCTTTTTACACATTATTTTCTAGTTAGCCTACTATTTTTAACGCTTTAATTATTTATTATTACTTTTGCTATTTTAATAATTTTACCATTGAATTTGAAAAATCACGAAAAAGCATATCTTGTAGACTACTACCAATAAAATATATTTTTTTAAGTTTTCAAATGATAGTTCATTTCACAATATCATTGTAATTATTGAGAAAACTTCATCTACATACTAACCCGCAAACCATGTCAGTCGGCGTGTGGCTAGGGATATTATTACTTCAAAGCCGTTAAAAAATAAAAAGGAAATGGGCGCACGAAATTCGGCATTGTATTTGTTAAAAATCCCTCTTTTGTCGAGGGGAAAATCTATCCTATGTGTATCCCTACGGCCAAATATCTCTCTTGATTTATATTTTCTGTCGGACCTGTTAGTATAGTGGGGTCCTTTGATGATGAGATATCTCGCGTCTAATCTAAAGAAATAAGTCGAAAATGATTCCATTCTTTCCAGCCGACATGAGCGGCAAGTGTAATCTGCCGATTACTGTGGACTTAAGTAGGAAAGAGTGAAACATTTACAAGTGTACAAAAAATATTTCATTTCACGCGAATGAATCCAAGAAAGAAATGTGATTACGAGAGGAATTTAACGATAAGTTTCGAGTCAATGGTTGGAAAAGAATGGTTGCGCTTTCATCAAAATTCATTCTAACTCAAATAGATTCGACGAATGCTCGAAATTTCCTTCAATCGAGAGATGTTTCAGACGTTGCACAGGAATAATCCCGCGAGCCTAGCGAGATGGTAAATAGTCCCTTCGTCGCCAATGAACAAAGGGGAGAGATTCGGTCCAGCCAATCAGGGTTCAGTCTCGACGG
This sequence comes from Ischnura elegans, assembly GCF_921293095.1. Classification (NCBI taxonomy): domain Eukaryota; kingdom Metazoa; phylum Arthropoda; class Insecta; order Odonata; family Coenagrionidae; genus Ischnura; species Ischnura elegans. Next base: position 24,552,975 of record NC_060252.1, read on the forward strand.
CTGGCTCATGAATACATTTGAATCTTCGCTCGCAAGCCTGCGATATGATAAGGCGATGCGGGGGCTGATGAAAAATTGCCTTCCCGTGTTGATAGAAGTACTGATCATCATTCCTTCCTAAATTTTCTATCGAAAGTAAACGAAAGGAAATCATATTCAATTTTTACCAACCAACAGCCTTCCTTCCTAAGTTAGCTCAGGTTCCTAAATGAGACCTGATAATATGGCTTGAGATTGGCTTAATATGGCTTGGCGACGTATTTTAAAATAAAGTTAACGTATTGAAGAGCATTAACTGCGTATTATTTCGTCATATTTATATAAATCTCGAACGATGTTGGTATTTTGTTGCCATTTTCTAAGGTTCTTCGATGTAAAATGAGAATAAATAATTTTTATTTTCTTTATTGCTAGATTGACACGTGTAATTGTAAAATTCAGCTTGAATAAGTACAACTGAAACAAGTTGCTTGAGGCCCATATTTATGCTGGTAGTATAGTGCAATAGAATAGATATGGCACTTTTTTGGCCAGCCAGTAACTATTCACGCTCTCAAATAAGGGCTTAGGTAATTTAAGGGGTAAAATCATCATGATCTTTCATCAATCCTAAGATTTGTTTGACTCCCTTTTTCATGATTTCTTTCATTGGAAAATGGTCAATTTTATCCGCGTCAACCACGCTTTCATGTTAATCCCACATTTTGGACTTAATAGCCACATGGATGAAGCAGTTTTTTTAGTGGTGCATGAGTTTAGATGGTATTATTACCCATTTTTACTTCACTTATTTAAAGACTATAAATTTCAGCATTGTATACAAATTTTTCAATACATTAGCTCATCACCAACAGTCATATATTCGAAGATTAATTTGACGCAGCTCACTTCTCACTCAACTCACTTCTAAATTCTCCTATTGGCTAATCTTTTAACACCTAATTATTACATCACCTTAGTATCCATCATCACACACACCATGTCTATCATCCGTGGCCCAACTCTGCCGTTCTTTCGTCATACCTTTCCTTCAACAATGACGTTAGTGTCTCATAATGTGCCGGATTACATCGTTCCTTCATCCACCCAAGGCTTTCGTAAGACTTATCCTTTTTTCTGCTTCCCTTCTTAGAACTTCCACATTGCACACACGATCTATTAGAGGCGATAGTATGTTAAAATAGGGGAGAAAGTGGACAAGCGGGGGGATTTGGGGTGAAAGTGAAAAGTTCGTAATGCTGAGGGCGAATTGCGCAAACGATAGTCACATGTTTCTCAGAGACACTCCGCGGGGGCGTGAATCGAAAGAGATATAGCGGTGGAGGGTTTAAGAAATGAGGAGCAAGAAGGAAGGGGAAAAGCTTTTCTGGAGTAGCGTAAGGAAGGGAGTGGAGGAAGGAGGGTGGGTGTGCGATGGGACAGTTTGAGCGTTGGCGGTGGTCGTATAGCTCTGTCTTTACGAGCGCCACCTCGCAACGCAAGAAGACGAAGAAGGCGGAAGATACACTCAGGGAATGTGGGGGTTTTCCCGCCTCCTCCCCCCTTGAGAGAGGGGGGAAAGGGGTCTCACGGCCCCCCTCATCCGTTTCTCACTACATTCCCTTCTCTTCCACCTCGTTCCTTCGTCTCCACGCCTATTTCTCCCTCCAAACATCTTCCTTTTCCTCCAAACTCCTTTCTTACTTCGTTACTTACGTATTTTTACAGAAGAGGGTGTATTTTTATTACTTCATCTTGTTATAATATTGCCAGTTTCTTTATTTTTTATTATATTTGAAATAAAAAATAACACAATGCAATAAAATATAAAATATCTACCTAAAAATTACAGCAAGAAATTATCAAAAACATATCACATTGTAGAAATGTAAAATAAAAAATTATACCCCGCATAACATAACATTATGTATGCAATTGTTCAAAATTTGCTTCGATGCATGTTCACATGCTTAGTATTTAAGCTTCTGCCAATACAAATAACATACAACACAGACTAATGCTTGTAAAAAATATTGTTTTGTCCGCTGTCTGGTCGGAGTGAGTTTGGTTCCCCTGAACAGCTTCTGAACGCGTCAGTGGCGTGACGAGTAATGAGCAGGAATTTTTTTTGTTATTTCTTCAATTTAGGTGAGTTGTTTGGTGCTTTTAAGGAGTAAAAGATTTTTTTCGATGGAAATGGCTGGAATAAAAAAAGAATGCTATAAAGCAATCAAACTCGTGCTGTTGAAACTTTTTTTCTTCCCCCATTGGATAGCAAATATACCAAAAGGAAAATTTTGATTGGAAATTAAAAATATAACGCTATTAAACAGCAAGGTGCAACACTACTCTCCCTTGATATCAGACATTAATGATGGAGCCATGTTGACTAATTAAAGCTAATATATGGACTGATCAACACAAAGCGTCCCGGATACTTGTATAGTAAAATAATCTATGATTTCAACGTACAAAATGGATTGGTAAGGAATATTTAAGTACTTTTACTCCTTGATTTCCTCAGTACTGTGTATGGTAGGTAAGTGTATCTCACTTCTTCTTGGATGAGAAATTCTTTACCGGAGGAATTAAGATCCTCTCTTAAAAGAAGTCAGTTCAAGAAGCAGTTCACTAGTCACCTCATACAAAAATCAAAATACCTTAGTACCAACTTACTTTTAAGTACTTTTTGTGTCCACTAAATGAGCGATGAGGATATCCTAATATGAGTACGAGGGGAGAGAAGCCTTGTGAATGTATGGCCCAATGAAAACAATTGTTCCGTCGTCGTGGGACAAGCAGGTGGCAAGAACGGAAATGGAATATCTTAATTAAATAATTTGGAAATGAGGATGTGAAAGAAAATAAATATACAGATGAGGAATGAAATCGCTTAAAGGAGAATTAAGTGGAAACCTTGGCAAACCAATCTTAGGTTTTTGGCCAGTGAAAATGAGATCGACACGAAGAACACCATATTACAAAAACATCTAAGAACCCGGTTGCATTCCCAAGTCCGAAAGAAACGATACATTAAAAATGATATTTTTTCGAGCAGTTAGGTAGAGGAATTCTTTTTTCTCCCGAACGATAAAGGACTCAAATAAATGGTGGGCGGAACTTCATATACTCATTTACTTTTCATTTGTAAACGGCTGGAGTTATAACTTCCCCCCGTTACACGCGTATTGTAGCTGCTTGCGGGGTAGTATCTAGATTTAGATTCTGAAGTGCACGCTCTCCAAGTTAACCGTCCGAAAATTTTACATCGGCGAGAGACATCTTGGAATTTGGTGACTCAATTTGAGTTTGGACTCAATTTATCAACTGTGGAGAATAGCCTGTTGGTAGTGGAGTTACTTGTCGTCATAGCAACGTGGATACCGAGTTTGAGTGGGGATCAAGACTTGACTAGCGATATGGAATACGGCGCCTAGTATCGAACGAGCGGTGAATATCTATTGGAAGCTAGAGCCAAACAGAGTTTCATTCGCAATCGGAATGACTATAAAAGGATTTTACTTTGCGCTGTTGAGGAGGGCGAAGTGAGTATGGGAGGGAAATCTTCGTGTTGCGAGGTCAACATTTAATCCATTAGGGAAGTGGACGGGGAAGGAAGGGTTGGAGTAAAGCGGGAACATTTATGCGATCCCAGAGTTCTCTGCGATGGAGTGTCTTCTTCTGAGAAGGAGGGAAGGAAAAAGGCGTTTTCACTGCTGTCCCCTCGGAGGGAAAAAAAAGGAAAGTGGTGAAAAAAGATAGAAGGGAAAAAGACCGACGACCCCCCCCACCCCTTCCTCAAGCAAGTGGGGAGAGAGAAAGAGATAGAGAGAGAGAGAGAGGGGAAGAGAGAGATAAGAATTGCGCGCACATAAGAAGGGAGGAAAGGACGAAGGGGGTAGAGGTTTCCGCACCATTGTTACCCTCCGATTATTATTTATTTATTTTAATAGCATACAATTAGAATTTATTTTCACGCTCACTCTGTTCTTCAGCCCGCATTTTGATTTGGATAGGTGAGAGTACAGTTCTCCCTGAAGTTAGCCACATTCGTGTAAATTTAGCAAATTCAGGATTGGGGGGGCATTTATATCCCATGGACCACCTCACACTTTGAGGATTTATTCGAGGTGTGCACAACCCAATTGGCTACCATGCCCCTTATCCTTGTTAGGTATGGTATGGTGTTTGGAGGAGGCGACCGACAGCTGAGGTCATTTGCGCCATGAGGGTAGGGGTAGGTAAGGAAGGGTGGAGAGAAACCTGGCGTCGGCATTAACCTGCTCTTAACGAAAGGCGCCAAGGGGACCACGGCTTAACGTCCCATCCGACGGACGGAGAGTTGCGCTTGAAATGTCCTCCACACAACACTCAAGCAGGGATCGGGTAGTCTCTGAAAATTCTCTGCCGCTGCCGGGATTTGAACTCGGGCCCACCGGGTGGGAAGCCAACACTCTAGCAACCACACAAACCCGATCCCCCCTTATCCTTGTGGCAACGGGCTATAGTATACATATTTATGTAAATAATTATCATCTTAATGAATTGAAATTAAAGTCACGTGAACAGTTGGTCCAAGCGTTTGAACCATTCGTCGCTCCAACTAATCCGCCAGTGGGGGGGGGGAAGAGGAGGGGAAAGATGGGGAGGGGTCTTCTCCCTCCCCGCCGCCTTCCCACCGTCCCCATGGAAACGCGCAAACATACACTTTCCTCCTCTGGTCGTTCCCCGGCAACCCTTTGGAGTGTTCCTCGCCCCCGCGGAAGTCCATCCCTTATACGGTTATTGGCGAGGAGTAAAGCACGGCTGGCCAGTCCGAAGGAGAAGCAGGAAGGCAGTAGGAGCAAGAATAGCCCTTAAGAAGTCTCAGCCCGTGACCATAACATAAAAACCACCTCCTTTTATCCCCTTCTATCCCTCCCCCCCCCCCTTCAAACCACAGGAAAGTCCCCTCCACGCTCAAGAAAGTGGCAGCAACCCTAACTTATCATGGCCCGCGCAAAATAGCTTAACTTGGCGTAAATATACACTTGAGAAGAACGGCTGCTGGGTCATAGGGACTTGGAGTAGCGTTGCTCGACTTGGAATAGTCAACATTTCATAAAAGATCAAGTACATATTTCTCGTAAGATAACAAAAAATAATCATAACCATCGACAACCGCATGAACCATTTAAAGCTCTCTAATAAATTTTATAATTAATCTCAAGCAAATAATATACACCTTTATTTCGCATGTTGTAAAATAAGCCTATATTTTTTCATGGTAACATTAGCAAAGAATGATAATTATTCACTTTATTACTATCAGAGATACCACACATTTTAACCGATTTAACGTCTTAAACATGATCTGATCTTTTATTGAAGGAATATTTCACTTACAGTTAAAGATATAGGTTAAATTTAGTCGTTGCGAACGGTGCCTTACGCTTTCCCCACAGAACTACCGATTAGCTCCGACCATATTAGAATTTGTTATTATTTCTTTTTATTTTTGCGTTTTACAATTTTCCCCCCTAAATAGACCTTTTCAAGTTGTGTTCCTTTAATATTCACTGACTGCCGTACAATTTGGCAGTTGTCCTTATGGATTGAGTTTTTCAGTTGATTGTTTTGTTTAGTATAATGGGATGTACACCCATGTACGGAGTGATTTCTCAACACATCTTTCACCTCAGCAGAAAGTTCTACACACTTTTAATAATTATTATATTTATTATCATAATATTTTTTAAGTGTTCTACCAGTTAACTCAGGTTAAAATGCAGCGTTTTACGAAGAATACCATCTGGTCTACCCTTGCAGCATGGTATCTTTTTTCAGTAAACAGTGAGGATTGTTCGTTTCCGTATTACATCAATTGATTCCATCATATTCCAGCCCCTCCGTCGCCCTCCCAACATTCTTCCCTCTAACACGGATTTCATACATCGTTGTCTTTACAGCTGATTTAAATTACGAAGTCATGTCTCTATGCCAAATGTTTGAGGCCCGAAAGATGCTTTATTAGTTTGAAAACTTATACTTTTTCAGAGCAGCGATAAAATATGAAAGAGATCACTGTTTGGTGATTTCCTTTCCATATGTAGCCGTAAGTGCCGAAGACGAAAATACGCTGCATAGTATCAAAAGAGAAGATACCTTTCAGAGAGACAGTGAGAATATTATCTTGGGGCCTCGCTTATTTTTAGGTGCGACGAAATCGATAAATTAAGAAAGATATTTTGCCTGTCGGGCAAGTATAGGAATTCGTTTTCCCCCAGTACAATAAAGTATTTATACAAATACTGGGTGGGACTCAGTGCTCGTGTTTCCGTTTCAACTTGTATTTTGCTGGCGGCTGGTGTCCTGACACTCCCCGCCACACACCTTCTGGGGTGGCTTGCATTGGCGTAGTATGTAGATGTACCCACTGTTGAGGGTGGTTCCCCCGCAACCTTTCCTTTCCCTCACCTTCCCTCTTCCCGCCCTACTCGCAGAGAGGGCCATGTTTATTTTTCACATTTCTCCGCTGGGATCCCACCCTCTCCACACACACGACACACGCCGCCTCCACTTCACGGGACACTGGAGGCCTCACTCACTCACTACTCTGTAGCGTGTGCTTCTAGCTAGTCTGTTGGGAGCAAAAAGGACCCGCCCTTCTATCCCCCTCCTTCTCAGGCACATCCGCCCACCTCATCTTTATGGGCACACCTCAGCGGCTCACTGAACACCATTCCCACCCTCTCCCCCTCCTTTGGGGTTCTCTCCATATCACTATCCTTCTTATCACCTCCACTCCCTCTTTCACCCAACTCCCTACCCTACATCCCTTCGTCTCTCCCTCTCTCCATTTTCTCCTACTTTTCACTCCTTCGCTATATCCACGCCATCCCTGATTAACATTTACAGGGTATGCCCAGACCCATAACAAAATTAGAAATCCATGTTATCCTTTGAAAGGCTTCCGCGGAATGGCTTAAGCCTCAATCACACAAGCAATCAATAGGGTAGTTTTCTTCATCAAAGAGAACGAAAGGCATTGATTGCGATACGTTACCCAACATTAGTATATTCATAATATAAAAATTATTTGGTTTTAGAAATCCCGGTTTAGACGAATGGTAATGGTCAATTTTAACAGCATTCGAAAAAGGCCATATTGGCGCCATTGCGATGCCACTCCACGTGACGTCACAGGGACCTAGATTCTATAGGAGTAGATCGTCTGAGATTACCAATGCATGCATGAGGCACAGAGTTCAGGGAAACATATCTTAATAATCACTTATTAAAACTGCCTATGGTCGGAAAGTTTCCTTCGTTTGATAAGGTATTAACAATCCTTATTTAGGCCAAGCGCTACCTGCTAGCAGGGTAATCTGCTACCTGCTAGCAGCCAGCATCGCAGCGGCGCACAATATCCTCGCCCCAAGGTCACCTCACACGTTGACAGCGGGAACCAGAATGATGTCACACGTGCGCTTCCCATCATTCATACTTAGCCGTCGCGTTTTCGCGCACTTGAACATTTTCATTTTTCAATTAATCGCGAAAAATAGATATCGTCATTTAAAAATCTAAAAGCGTGCAATGCGTACTCCAGAAGTAATAATCTTTCGATCTAGGCAATAAAAAATAATAGGAAACCACCCTATTCACCATCGGCTCCAGCGATCATACCAGTGATGGTGTTAAAAAATGACCGTTTCACTGACTTTTACTTAGCAAACACGATGAACAAACTCACAGCAAAGGCGATAACCACAAAAAATATCACTCACGTTCTACTTCCTCTACACCCAATGTCACTTTCCTAAAACATGATATCTTTTTAACTATATCCATGTTTTGTTTTTTTATTTAGGTTTTAGAATATTTGTGCTTATTTAAGATGAATTATTTCATTTCGTTGGATAAGGATCGAAGCATTCCTCTTGCGCAACTTTTCAAATTAGAAAATCAAGTAAGCAATATTTGCGGAAAACAAAGGATCCCAAAAATAAACCTGGTCACTCGACTTGTTTTCTTGCCGGTTACGGGGAAGATGGCGCAGTTTCTTTCACTCTGCGGCAGCAGTTCGCACTTCTAATACGAGTGAATGAATAAGAAAGCACGAGTGAAAGGGTTCGGCAAGAGTGTAGACGGAGGGAGGGAGTGTGAGTTGCTTTCGGAATGAGGAGGCTGAATGAATAATCGAATGGGGATGAGGCATTTGACCGAGGGCATGGTAAGGCAGCTGGAGAGTGAAATGGGGCAATGGTAGATGAGGGGCGACCGTCGCGTGATCGATAGCGGCGATCCATCAGTCGATCAATCAATCGATCCATCAATTCTATTCGATCTTCACTCGCGCCACCCATCACAAAGATGTGAAACGATGAACACGCGAGCCGGATCGTCAATCAGCCGGTCATTTTAAACTGCGCATAAAAAAAATGCATCCCTTCATTAACTTATGAATCCGGAGACACATGTCCGTGTGCCTGATAAAGAATGCCAATAATAAAAACAAATCTCTCCTATATGACGACCTGCGAAAGTACAGCTGTTCTTAATTTTATCGCATTGTATTCTAAGTCAACGTTAGACATCCTTTATACAGTCATCCTTTAGTCAAGACATCCTTTATAGTGCGACGTTTCAAAACGGAGGGTTTGGTGGACATAAATAGGAGAGGAATAGCGGTGAGGAAGAAGACCACAGTCGGTGCAAGGAAAGAGGGACAGTTGTCATAACTATTGTGTCGCTGCCTTGGTGTCATTCCCTTCACTCACACCGGATGACTTTCCAAATTGCAAAAATGGCCCATCCACAAGGATCCCCTGGGCTATTCCACAAGTGGACATCAGATCCAGTTGCACGCCTCTTTTTGAGAAGATTAAACTCTTTACCCTCCCTTTTATTTATATTTTTTTATCCAATTATAGTCATGAGACTAAATATTGGTTCTGTATTGACGAGCGAATATGTTCATTAGTGTGATACACGACGGAGATTAGGCCATCTGAGAGTGCGTCTCATCCAACTGTCAATATGTTCAAAAAATTTAAGTATTCCGGATTTAATCACGATGATACTTCCTTCATGTTCAAATCAAAACTGTGGAATTACCTCATATACAAAATTGTTTTTATTCTGTTGGCGAATTCGTTTTCCCATAAACTAATTAATATAGTTGAATAATGTTAATTCCCGCAGTGTGATAATTACGAATGTACTTCATTTAGTCGTATTGATCTTATGCTTGTATTAAAAAGTCCTGGAATTTATCAAACAACTATTATTATAAACGGTTAAGTCTTCTTCACGCCTATGTAATTAATTAGCAGGCAATTAGCAGTCTTGAGGTGCAGGTCTATAAATAAAATACTTCAGTTCGCCAGCGTTTCGACCGTGAGATGTTCTTCTTGAGGGCTATATTGCATTGTCATAAAAATGAAGAAAAAGCGGGTAGTCAGAACGAGCGATATTGCAGAAATAGAGTTACATGCATATGATAAAGATATGAGTATTAAATAATATTTACGAGCAGAACAAAAATACACGTACCTTCGTTAAAATGTCGTAATTATTTTTTGTTGCTATGTTACATCGCTACGATTTATGTCAGTGACTACTAATTATTATTTTATAATTAACAGAGGCTAATACTTTTAAAGATGATAGGACTCGTGGCCTGAAGAAATAGTGAATTTGAATGAAGCGAATGAAGAAATAATTGTACTCCTTTAAAATGCCTCTGGATGTGAACAGATTGAAAATATAAAATTATTTTTTATCCTTTATTATTCCTGGTAAATTCTCCTCATTTTACTATATTTATTTTTCTGCATGCTGTGGGCAACAATGTACCTGTAGTATCCCAGACAGCGTCAAAGGGAATTAATTCAAATAAAATCCCATTCCATCGACTCAAATGAAATCGTGGCATAAGGATTTAGATTCAATTGTAAAAAGAGTTGGTGCGTACTTAGGATCAAACGCAATCTGTTAGAATCTTCCGCCTATTTATACTTCCATACTTTCCTCCTACCCCCTCCCCGACCTCCTCCCTCCCAAACCTCCTCCCTCCCCAACCAGTCGTTCCCATGGCGACGACTCTATAAACCTCGCTAACTCCATCTCACGACTTTCTCTGAAACGTACGAATTTTTCCTGTTCTCGGGATGCATTCTCGGTAAGGGTTTACAAAATGCGCTACCATCCTGAATTGTTTTTAAGTATATAGACAACACCTTAATCCAGCGGCGTAACTAGGAATATGTTTGGGGGGATGAGGGTCCTAGGGGGCGACTCCCCCCCAAGCTATCGGGGTCTGAGAAAATTTTTGAAAAATGACATGCCTGGAAATGCATTTTACATCATTTTGGTACTTAAAATTTAACTTCACGTAGATTCAGTTATTATGCATCAAAACTAGGCATTATGTTTTTAATAATTTTTTTTCTCTGAGAACTTGGGGGGGATCTACCCCCCTCTCCCCCCCCCGTAGTTACGCCACTGCCTTAATCAACATTTTCCAGTTTCTATAAGTAATAATAAAATATTTAAGAATGATGATATGATGAGGTTAAATTTTCAAATTTAAGATGCCAACAGATAAGCTTTATCCTAAGTATACTTTATCTCACCTGAAGCTTCCAAGGTGATAGAATGAGTTAGAAGCTGATTGTGCGTCAAAAAAGTTGTGGTCACGAGGAAAGTACGCGGGCCATCTTTCAAGATGCGCCACGAATCTTTCCGAATCAGACTGGCAGGAAAGCATTCGTGCGGAGACGTCTTCACAATCGGATATTTGCTCCTCAGGGATAGCCTCCTCACCCGCCTTCTCGGGAATTCCTCCGATGTTACATGCTGGGGAATAATTCCGTACCAGGTAGAGCAGTTTAACTATCTGGGCAGCACATTAGAGGAAAACGGACACAGTAGCAAGGACATCAGGAAGCGAATTGCACTAGCAAAGGAGGCGTTCATGAACAGGAAGGAGCTTCTGAGAGGATCGTTATGTAAGAGTTTAAAGAAAAGGTTAGTGAAGAGTTTGATTTGGTGTGTAGCTCTCTACGGTGCGTAAACGTGGACACTGAGGAAAGAAGGTGAGAGAAGATTGTAGGCATTCGAGATGTGGGTATGGAGAAGAATGGAGAGGGTGAAATGGACGGAGAGGAAAAGGAACGACGAAGTGCTGTATATGGTAGGCGAGGAGAGGCAGCTTTTAGATGAGATATGGAGGAGACAGAAGGTATGGATGGAGTTAGTGCTTAGCGGGGAGGGGATGTTGAAAAAGGTGTTAGAGGGTAGAATGTTAGGGAAACGAGGGAGGGGAAGGAAAAGAACAGGATTTTTAAATAGATTGAAAGGGATTAGGCCTTACAGTGAATTAAAGAAGGCAGTGCTGGAAGGAAAGGGAGGCTTCCAGATCACTTCTTGAACACTCCATGGAAACCTACCTTAATCGGTAGTTTACTATAATAATCCCCAAAACAAGAGGTCTCTTCAATGCTTTTTCACGCGAGCGAAGATCACGCACGCTGCTTAAGAGATGGGGAGTGAGATTTTACTCAAGAGGGTTGGAGGGCAGGTTGGTGGTTTTCTTTAGCGCCCTGAGGGTGAAGGGAGGGAGAAGGGGTGGTGAGGGACACTTAAAAAGGGGGCGGTACGTGGGGATGAGGGGAAAAAAGCATTCAGGCCCGGCAGTCGCCCAAACAGTAGCGGGAAGTGAGGCAGTCGCCAAACGATGCACGCAGAATGGGGCAGCGGCCTAGTGACTTCGATTAAATGTATTATTTATTAGTTCAACTCCTTTTAACAAGAAATTAATACATCTAGTATTTGCAATACGTACGAAATCTCGTATTCCAACATTATTTCATTCATTTGGACTAAACATTTCGGAGTTATCTTGAATGATATTTTGGGAATATTATCAAAATATTTTCATAATGTGTGCGAATTTGACGTTAAATGTATCTGGTGAAAATCAATCGTTTTCAGCAATTATAGAATATAATAAATTTTATTGACTAATAGGCATTCAATGGCAAAGTTTTTAGTTTCAGAACGCCAAGGAAAGCTCTATTATATTACAAACAAATAAAATATGCCTAAGAAGGAAGAAACACTATTAAAAATAAGCATTCTTGATCATAACTGTCGAAAATTTGTCAGGCCGAATCCGCCACTCTGTGAGACTGAGGGACCCCTGACCCACAATGCACCGCGAGAACATGAAATATTCGTTCGTTTCTGGAGGAAGAGAGAGTGGTAGTGAGGCCCACGGAGTCGTTACCATGGGAACGGACTGTTTTGGGTGGGAAGGAGTGGGGTGGAAGAAAATAGCGGGAAGGGTGGTTTCCCTGAATCACACTCCTGCAGGTGAATAGCGGGGTCTGTATCTTGTGAAGGGACTAATGTATTCGTCTTCAGTTCCTCGCAGGGAGTCGCCTAGCAACGTGTCCATCCTTACTTAACATGCCATTGTTTTCACCTCATTGAAGCGCTCTCTTCAAATGGAGGGATGACTCCGTTGGACCTAAGAAGCAGGAATATATCCGGTATACGGTTTCCAAAAGAAGGTCGTATTCTCTTCACTTTACCAACTCTCAAATGACCATAAATATCAGAGTCTCAACTTTAATTTTCTTAAGATTTCCCCGAGGAAATTAAACCTAAATAGTATGTTAAGTTCAATAATAATAAGTCTAGCGAGGGAGGTTGCGCTGTGGAGATTTTTGAATGGATGGAAATGAGAAATGAATGGCGGAAGGGTGCCAATACAATCAACAACTATACTCGAATTTTTAAACATTGAATTCACTTTGTAAAATAAAATTTACCTGAAGATAATACACGATATTTTCTTGCAAAAGATATGGTGATAATAATATTCCTCTTTGTTAATATTTCTTTCGTATTTCTACCCCTACGTCAGGAAGCATATTCCCTCTCCACGGAAACGTCTATGGTGATAATACTCGCGAGATATCGTCTGTGTATAAATCAGGCAACAGATTGTATGATGGGCGTACCCAGCGAGGGGCAGGAAGGGGCAGCTAGAAGCAAAAATCGCAAATGTCTTTAAGGAAAATAATATTTTTTCAAGCAAATAATTTTAGAAACTAATAAAGAGCTGTTACAGTTTCCTTAAAATGTTGATTTTTTCACCTTTTCCATGCTTAAATCTTACCTACAACTTGAGCGACCATGGCTTGCCCCCCCCCCCAAGTTTTGATCCTGGGTACGCCCTTGGATTGTATTGTGATATTATAATTATACCTCGATGCGAAGAAGCAATATTCAAGAACTTTATTTCATCACGTGCTGCAATATGATAATAGTTGCCCCGATTATGCTCACGTTTGAATTATTTCGTGATTCTCCGTCCGAGGGCAAGCATCAATACAGTCGATTGCAATAAGTTACTGCTGATAATTGAGCCGCCTTCTTATTGACTGCGAAATGATCGAATCCCGCTCCCATATTTTAAAACAAGCGCTCTTCGAGATCAATTTCCGATGTTCTCGATGGGATATGACGCACTTAATCACCGAAGCCTCATTAACAAGTGTTATTAGCGCCGTCCCCATTCACACGAATATAGTTTACCTTTCGGCCATTAATCTTTCATCGCCTCGCCCTTTCGTTGTCTGCTCTCGCGTGGAGAGAATTTGGCCGCAAACACGCCTTGATTGGCTCATCCCGCGAGCCCCCCCTCCCCCGCCTTCCAGTCGCTCACGCGTGCTGCCCTGCTCTGCGCGCGCGCACATCACGTGTCTATTTCCCTCCCCCCCCCTCCCCCAACTCCGAGATCCCCTCTCCGGCGACGAAACGTAAACGCCTTGTAAGAGCATGCCCACTTGGAGAACGTAATTTTATAGCTATTTACTTTTATTCACAGAGGTAAATTCCCGCGAAATCAATGCCCCAATTTATTTCGTCAATAATACAATAAGGTGCGGATGTTTAGGCTTAAATTATTATCTTATAAAAATATAATAAATAATTTAATATAAATATAGATCACCCTTACAGGTTCGAGTATTTTTCAACATAATGCAGAACCTTATTATGGTAAAAATAGCAGTCGCACTTCTTCAAAAATATTCGCTCTTTTATTTCCACCGTTGGGAGAGTGCAGTTGTTAATCTTTATTAAATGATGAACTTCCACTACATCTTGACTAAATCGGTTGAATTTTGGATACTTCACTCAATTTAGCTCCTAATTTAACTTTAAGAAATAGATATTTACCTGCCGCGAAAAACATCCTTTTTACGAGTGACGTCAATAATGTAATAAAGTGCTCCAAGGTTGAAATGTGCCGTAAAAAATCATTTGATTTACCCGGTATTCACACCCGTATCCCAATTACCTACTGCTGATTTGGTATGTTATTATTATTATTATTATGTTAATATACACCACCATGTCATATTCTTCCTAGACGAATCTCGGATTGGGTTTATGGACTAGGTGCTAACAACTTCAAAGTCCTATGACAGAGTAGCGACAAGTAGTACGTACCTGTGCCACAATATATGGGCTTGACGCTAACAGTGATGTCATATCTGGTTTCTGGTCACAAGCAGAATATATTTAGGTCCCGTATGGGACCATCTCCTGTAAGTTCGAGCAGACTGGCAACCAACCAGGAGACGCTGAGAGATTAACCGTCCTTACGCGCGTCGAATAGTATATAAACCCAATGTAAGAAGATTTGCATTCCTGAATCCCTGAGGATACGCGACCTCTGAAGATAGGCCAGTCGCTCATCGAAACTTTCGAAGGAGATTAGGAGAATCTAACCCAATGTGAAACCAGAGAAATATTCACTGCCGCTGGTGCGAACAGCATTTTTCACAACTTTGCTCGGAAATAACTTTTAATTTGACTTGGATTTCAGTGTTAGCACAATGTTGCCCTGCGCTAATGTGGTAGCATTGAATGCCGGATCGGATTTCAAGAAAGTTTTGCTAAAAGTTGTGATTTCTTATTCCGATGCGTCATGCAATAGTGATTGTGAGAGCACTTAGTGATACACACACACTCTCTGTGTCGTCCGATTGTCACGTGCATGGCTACTAGCGCATTTTGCAGTGTCAGAGGGCGCGTTATATATGGCACGCGCAGGCAGGTGACGAGCAGTCCCTTTTCCAATTGTCGCGCGTGCGATAGTCATCTGCATGGAGAGGGAACAAATGAAGATCGCGGAAAGGAAGAGCACCCCGAATACACTAGGGGATCGCTACTCTCGTGCCCTCTATTACCCCTTTATATCCATCCGTGCGAGTTTCTCACGGCGGTCGTGTTACTTTTGCCATTCTGTGCGTCTGAGCAGCGTACCCTCTAGAGGAACGATTTTATTCACTCTGTTCCTGAAGTGACTGTTTTCGTGTCGCATCTAGCCATTTGATCGTTGGATTATTCTTCCTCATAGAATAATCCTCTAAAATCGCTGGCACGGCATTGGTTTTCCTGGTTTCGCTAGTGGTAGGGCCCGCCCGCCTTTGTGACGGTGCGGGATTCCTCGTCCCTATCCTTCCAATCCTATCCTATCCCAGGAAGCGTCGTCGGGCTCCTATCGCGGCGGCGCCTCCTTCCTTTTTCCCTCCTGTCCTCCCCCTTCTGTGGTGCAGAGGTGATAAGCTTATAGCTTCAGACTGGGCCGCGAGGGTTTCGAATCCACTGTTTTCGTATCGTCCTCTCTCTCTCGCTCTGCCGAACTTCTCCCACGCAATCGCAGTCGTGGATGTTCTAGTGCTATTTGTGCCGCCATCAGTCGAAAGTATTCGTTCCTTCAATCGTATGCATTGAAAATAAATAAATGAGAAAACATCTTGAATTTCGTTGGAATGGTATTTAAAAAAATATGTAATAAGACATTGGAAAGGAAAAAAATATAAATAGCCAATAATCAAAATTAATTTCATAGAGAAAAAATATTTCATTGTGTTTCAATAGTGTCAATATATTTTAAGCAAGTTGTTTTTTGTTCAGTGACTAATTTTTAGAATTCAGTTTCGTTTTTCACAACGAACCACTCTCACGAAAACATATGCGACAAAGCTATTGGATTCACCGGTATGGATACTGCAAACCCGCCTTCGGCGCGGTGATGGGACACTACTCATATTATTCGCCGGAGAAGTGTGAAATCATGCAATTTATTTCAGTGAAGTAGACATCATAATGCTATGGAAACCGCGTTTCTCGTGTCATGACCCTGATGATGTTATATGGAAAGCCGGATTCGATTAAAATTTATTTCGTGGGTAATTGCATAGCATAATCTCAGGATGGAAAAATTCCACTCCATTTCCATTTTAAGTAACATTTTACCTTCCACTGCGGGAAAAGAGTATTGCTCTCCCTAATTACTCTCAGAATACCTCTGAGCGGTTTTGATGAATATTAAGAAAAAATAAATACTGGTTTAGCCTTAAAAGAGAAATTATCAAAAGTCATCAATCCTAAGTTCGATCTAAACCCCGCTATCTTATCTGCTAACCGTTTTGTATTTGCAAATGCCTTCTTTTTTCGTAAAGGGAAATATCTTAGTTACTGGAATAATAATTTCCAATTTTCCACTAAATTAATGTTGATCTCATGCGGATTTTAAAGTAACTACACCATCTTCATGGTGGATTTTGTACCTATTATTTTTTATGTACAAGATCAACTCCTTATCGCTGAAATCTTCGCATCTTTTTAAAATACCCAACTTAGTTACCGCACGAGGTTCTTTGAAGTTTTCTTCACAACTGCCGATGTAATGGTAGTTGTAGAGGCTGCTCTGAAATCATTGCCTTGGACCGTTGACGGTGGGAATGTGGAGCATATTATTCGCAGGGTGCGATTGGGATCTTTCCCATGAAGTCATCCGATGTGCGAGGAATAAGGTATGCTGCGGATTCCCTGGAGACTTTAAGGGTGTACGCACTGAACCCTGGCCCTGCCCACCCTCCCCTACACAAGGGTCGCGATCCCGCTGGGACACAAGGGTACACATGGTTACCCTGAGCTTCTCCTCCACCTCCCACCCCCTCGCCCTCGCCCCTATCTTTAGCACTCCCGATGCAAGAGGCTGGACACACCCACCAATTGAATCTTTTCAATTTCCCTCCAGGATCACCCATACGGGTTCGAGAAAATTTCAACATTATGCAGAATTGTATTAAAGTGAAAATAACAGCCGCACATTTTCCAAAATATTCCCTTTTTTATTTCCACAGTTGGGAGAGTGCAGTTGTTGTTCTTTATAATATGACGAACTTCCACTACATCTTGCCTAAATGGGAAAAAAGGAATAAGACGAGTGTGCAGTGTGCACTGTTTTCCGTCACTTTTAATGATTTTGTCGACAAAGCCATCAATGAATGCAAAGAGAAAGCTTCAGGAGTCGTTAGCAATGGATGAAGAGCTAGTAAGTTGCGATTTGCGAACTACATAGCTGTCGTAGCGGAGACAGAGCGAGATTTGAAGTAAACTTAATTGAATACGGAAAGGAGTGCGGCCAATATCAGCTGAAAATAGATAAGAAGGAAGCTAAGATGCCAGCATGCAGTAAAATAGGGGAGTCTAGGACGAACATTAAAGTAGGAATTCAAAATATTGAAAAGGTGAAAGGGTTTTGCACCGAGAAATTCGGAGCAGCGACGGACGAGGCAAGAAATAAATAGTGAGTAGAATGGCACAGGAGTAGAGGATATTCCACTAAAAGAAGAATCTTATTACAACTGAGAATACAAGCATAGTAGATTTCTACAGATAGCTATGGTTTTTTTTATTTCCTTGTGCACTTACATATTTATTTTGCAGGTATTTTTCAAAATAGTTCATATCTGAAGTCATAGTTCATCACTGAATGCTTGTATATATACTTTTATATATTTTATGCCTTAATAGCATGTGTAATATTTGTGTATACTTTGTACATCATTAACTGTGTTGTATTTTACAAATAACACGATTTTAGCTTTCACTCAGTAGGTTTTCGCAGGTTTTTCACGCCCCACTTCTTGTGTGGGCGGTTTCCTGCAGTGGGTTTTTTCGCTGAAGGATACTACAGTACTACACCCTAATCCTCATGTTTTTCCCACAAACAGAAATATTTTTACACAAAATTTTCACATATAGCTGTTTGTATTTTTGACATTTCACAAACAGTGTATATTTCATATCCTTTGTATTGTAAACGTTTGTCTACCATTTTTTAATTTGTTTGCATTGACGCTATCGAGGGGTTAGGTGGAGGAGGGGACTTCTTAGTCTCAACCTCGCCCGAATAAAGGCATTTTATTATTATTATTATTATATATTTCAAGGGGACACTCGCTGAGGTTTTCTTTGGAAGAATTTATGGAAGCTCTGACAAATAGAAATGGCGAGGAACCACTTTAAGAAAGAAAACGCACTCACGAGAATAGGATATATATATAAATACTCGGAGAGCCCTTCTCGGATGAATGTGGCGTCGCTCGAGATGTCACTGAATGTCTTGAGAGGAGAAAACACTCATTTGATAATCCTTCTGCATCTGTATTTCATATAAATGTTCTGATTTTCTAGCATTTACCGATCCGGAAAACATTTGGTTAACGGATTTATTGGTAAAACGGGTCCACTCAAGTCAATTTTAGAATGCAGGGTGATTAATTAGACAATGAAAGATTTCAAAAGATTCAAGGTTCTGCCTCTTAGATAAGGAAAGAGAGGAGGACTCAGCACCAGATGAAATTCTGCGTAAATGTGAGAATTTTAGGCCCGTATTCATAGTCGACCCTGTAGGGTCAACCGACCCTGGATACGTCATCAGCCCCTTCATAAACCGATCTCGCCATACATACGCCACATCAAACCCTACGTATAGCCGTTTTTGGAACTAAACGGGCCCTACTTGATGTAGGGCACCCGAACCAGCCCTACACCCTACAAAAACATGGCGGACAAATATCGCCTGCTGATCACTTCGATTAAAGAGTCTACGTTACAATGGATATTAAGGGAGACGAGCTCAAACAAACCATTTTAAAATGTACAATAACACAGCGGAGAGGTAATAATACTACCACTTTATAGCCACCAAGTCAAATAAATTATAAAATTGACTGAACTAATAAGAACAATATAGCGGTATATATGTACCTTGTTTCTACGAATATATAATAATATTTTTCACGTTTGGCACTTGGTATACTTTTGGGAAACCAATACTTCGTTCTTGTGTAACCATAGAAAACGTATTTTCATGCCACTATTTACCACATAATAAACTTAACTTCGGAAGGTGAAAGGGAATGACGAACCTTGATGATGCAACATAAGTTACCACGTCAATGATCATAATTTCTCCGTACTTATTACTATCTTGTGCAGACAGCATTAGAAGTAATTTAAAGACAATAAGGTTCTACTTTTGGCTCGATGTGAGAGTATTTGTAGCGATAATTAAGGTATCAACACGACCTGGCGGACGAGACCGATTTTTTATTTACCTTGAGCCGTTTCCCTAACAATAAATTATCGGACTATCTTTTCTTAGTTAGTTCCCATTACGCCACCAGAGATGAAAATTGGCGCTGCGCCATCATCTACGTAATCTCAGAGAACTTGACGACGCAATCAACCCCCACCAGGCCCGACTGAGAAAAGCATGTAGGCCCTACATTGTAGGGGCCTCTTGTTATGTAGGGACGGATATGTAAGGTCGACTAAGAATACGGCCCTTACTTATATCCTAAATCTACTTCCACTACGCCATGCACCATGTCCTTGCCTGAGCCTCATGCTCGGAGGACGTGAGAAATGATCTTCCCTTTGCCTCGTGGAAAATGAAGAGGATGAAGAGGAGGCCATGTTGGGAGGCAGGTGTTGACGGAATAAAGAGAGGGTTCATGTCTTGAGGTTATCAACGAGTGGCATCCTAAACGCACGTAGGTACCCTTTCTTAGCCAGGGACCAGCGCAGGGCAAGGGGTCGACAGACAGGCAGGGACGAGCGGTTTGGAGGGAGAGGTAAAGGGTCTTTCGAATGGCGTGGATGGACGGGGGTTATGGTGTGGGCTGTGTGGCATGACCGGGGGATGTGAATCTGTGGCAGAGGGTGTCAATTGTGTTGGGGTCGCCCCGGGAAAGGGATTGTTAAGAGGTGATCAATCGCCCGGATTCAATAAAATTCCATTTCCCCTCAACCCCACCCACCCTCCCTCCCCTTGTCCACCAAGCACGACAATCCCCTCCTACTTTCGTTCCGGTTTAAGTTGCAGGGTTGTTGCAGGTCAGGGAAAAATCAGGGGATTTTAAATGGGTCAGAGATGTCACGGAATGGTCAGGAAATATCGACAAAAATCTTAAAAAAATGTTAAGGTGAAAATTCGATAAATTTCAAAATTAAACGTCCTCGTTCTAAGGACTGCCGTCTTTGCATGAGCTATTTAACTGGCTATTTGCTTCTTGCTTCGTCCATCGCTGGTCTGTCGGCTCCCCAAGTAGTAGAACTCCTTCGCCTTGTCAAGTAGGTATGTGGTTTGCCAGTCATAGATTGGACTTCGCCACTTCTCTTCCATTGCAGACGAATACCTTCGTTTGCTTTTCATTTTCGGCTTACATCTAGACACTATCTTTCCCATAATGAACAAAATTTTCTTCAGGTCTCCCTCTGCCTGCTAATACTGCAATGTCATCGATGTCACCAACAGGACCACGAGGTAGTAGTAGGGTGGATAAATCATAGTTTCTGCATTGAGTTCATAAACTACTGCAATAGAAGAGATGTGGCGAAGTCCAATCTGTGACTGGGAAACCACATACCTACTTGAGAAGGCGAAGAAGTTCTTCTACTTGGGGAGCCGACAGACCAGCGATGGACGAAGCCAGAAGCAAATAGCCAGTTAAATAGCTCATGCAATGACGGCATTCCTTAAAATGAAGATGTTGAATTAAACTTTTCATAGTGATATATTTCTTCTCTTTTTCATCCTTAATAACCTGTCTTATGTAACTCATTCGGGGCCGTCCCTTTCCCTTCTTCCCTATCACTTATCCTTCAACGACTGTCTTCATCAGGCCATCATGTCTCAGAATGTGGCCCACTAAGTTGTTTCGTCCTCTGGCTAGGGTTTTTAGAAGTCTTCTGTTTTCTCCCACTCGGCATAGTACTTACATATTACTTGCTCGGTCGATCCATTTTATCTTCATCATTCTTCGGTAGTACCACATTTCGAATACTTCCACTCTTGACTTCTCTGCCACTGTCAACGTCAAAGCCTCACTCTCATATGAGTGGGTTGGAAGCCAAGGGGTACAAGAGATTTCTTTCTTCTACACAGTGTTATGTACAGAAATTAGGTATAGAAAACAAACGAGATCAATTAGATACTCAGTAGTGCATTTGATTTTCCACTGGATGTCAGCACAGATCAGAGACTCACTCGTTTCCCTGGGCAACCAGGTTTTTGTGTATTTATTCTAACTATTAACTTTACCTAAATCTGTCTATAAAAAATAACTTGTACCCCTTGTCTTCCGACCCACCCATATAGTAACATGCTCCATAAGTAGCACCTGATGAATTGTTTCCTTCATTAACGCAAAACAAATAAGTTAGTGATGAAAATGTGTTGAATTGAGTAGATATCATAGAGCCCGATTGTTAAATCTGCGACAATGGAGTGACCCTTGACAACGACCGTCGTCGTCCCTCGCAACAGTCACTCATTCTCCCTCCCCCCCCCGTGCGCCATTTTGTATTCAAAAGCCACCGCTCACCGAAACCCCCCTCCCGCCCCATAGAAACCCACAAACCCCCTCCCCTCGCCTCGTTTGCTTCCCCCCTCCACTCCCAATGCCAACTGCCAGGCTTCTGTCTCTCGAAGGGGGGAGTTACGTTCCAAAAACTCAACCCCCCCCCCCGCTCGTCCCTCTCTCTCAGTCAGTATTTATCTTGTGCATTAGGACGTCCTCTCTCTCTCTATCTCTCGATCCCTCTCCCCCCACCCCCCAACCAACCTCCCCCTCCCACTGTGCCAGAGGGTGTGAGGGACTTAGCAAGGGGGAGAAAGGGTGCCCGGTGCTGCAAGGTGGTGGGAATGGTTTGGGGGTAGTTGGAGGAAAGATGCGTAGAAAAGAAGCTTATTCGTCCATCAGCATTTTATAGCGATCGTGGGAGGAAAATACACCTTGAAAAATGCATGAAATATTTACTTCAAAAATATTGGGCAACAAAGAAAATCAATGGACTTATTTCTATGAGTTTGAAATTTTATTTTGTATGCTATTCAGTTTCATTTTTCAGGATGTAGATTTTTGAATATAGTTTTTATCTTGTACTTTCAAGTTAATCTCAGTCCTTTTTATTGTAAATTAGCCCTTATTATTGTAGTAACTATTCATCGTATTCAGTGCTCCTGTGTTTTAAGCGATCAGCAATAACCTTATGTATCTATCTATCAGTCAATATCTCTTGGGTATTGGTGCATGTGTAGTAACGAGAAAGCATTATAAAGATAGAATAACAAGGAAAGTTATACTCGACGAATAGTTTTTAGCAAAGCTTTACATGAAGATACTTGTTTAGTTATTCGTTCCAGCATAAGAGTAGAAATGAGGGAAACTGCGTTGAAAAGACTCAGTTTTTTAATTAAAAATATATTTTGCACTCAATTGTTTGATTATTGCGTGCGTCAGTTTTTAAATACCTTTTGCATTATGACGTCATCTCTCTCTCTCTCCCTTCTACCCTCCCTGGTAATCCCTTCCACCGTGCCAGGGGTCGCAAGGGAAGGGAGGACCTGCTACTGGTTTGGTTGGTGGGGATGGCCTTCAGGGTGTTTTGGGTGATCTTCGGTGGAAAGCAGTGCAGAAACAAGTTTCTGCGTCCGCGAGCATTTGGTCTTATGTGGGAGGAAGTTAAAGTCTGAAATTTATCTAATTCTCACGTTGAAAATATTCGAAATAATTTAGAAAATTCAAAGGATAAGAGTTTAGGAGCTTGATCCCTATGCTATTTGCACCATTTCTTATGTTTACCTTCTTATTTTGTGTTTTTTGAAAATCTATTATTCTCATCTTATCAACTTTAGAAGGATGTTGGTAGTCAAATACATGTTCATCTACTGCGCAAAAATTATTTTTAAAAATTACAATTCGCACGCTAAATTCACATATTATTTTGGAGTTTCCGTTGTATTTTTTGCGTCTTTTTATTGGTAACAGCTTTAAAATTTGAATCTCCATGTTTTTCCGAGATACGAAAAGGCTCAAACTTGCAAATAAAATGTTTTATTTTGTTTGTTGACCATATTCCTCAGGAATACCAATTTTTCCTGCTCAAAAAAATCGCGTGACGATAAAATAATGTAAAGATGGAATAACAAGAGGAGTTATACTCGACGAGTTAGATTTGTTTTAAGCAAAGCTTTACGCGCAGATAATTATCAGTTATTCAATTCAATATAAGAGTTTAAGTGAGAGGAAATATTTTAAATGAAGCTGATGCCTCAGTTTTTTAAATTAAAATTTGATTTTTCACGCGGTTTGCCTCTAGTTTGTTTTAAGAAATTAATTTAATTTGGCCCTAAAATTTCCCCTCTTCTTTTTGATGATTTATTTTTCAGGTTAAAACTGAAAGAATGAGCCTGTTTTTAATAAAACCTTTTAAGTAATAATCTTAAATTTAGTAGGACTAAAATCAATCATATTTCAAAGTACTTTATAGAACAATATATTAAAAGTTGATTTTTTTGTTTATTGAAGTGATTTATTCAGTTTTATTTTAAAAACTGATTGCATTAGTGTAACTTTTTTTGTTTGTTTTTAATTTTGCATTAGGTGTAGTGAAGAAACTCGGCAAATGAAATTTCTGCCTGTCTATCAAAAAAATGTCCTGTCCTGTAAAAAAAAATGCCCAACTGAATGGTTTAGCGAGGAACCTATTTGAATTGCAGGACAGCTATTCTGGAGAGAAATCTTCGATCGTGCAATGATAACGGGGTAGTTGTAGGAGCAGGGAACTAGGAGTAGGAGGGGGTGTGGTACAGAGGATTGCCCCCTCCCATCCCTTAGGGATATGAGCTCCGACAATGGCCCCTGGCTGAGGGAGATCCTGCTGAGGTGGGCTGGGCATTTGTTTGCTCGTTCGTGTGTGTCTGAGCGTGCTTCGGTGCCGGGAAGACAGCTCCAATCTCTCTGTTCATTCTGCTGGTCCTCTAGTGAGCAACTATCGAATCATCCGACGACTTTATCGAGGCCTCCTCTAATAAATACAAGATAGCGAATGAATTCGAGAGAAAATTCTCTGGAAAAATTGAGGGAAGGCCAGAAAACAACCACAAACATGTTACTCGACTCAGCAGATTTTTTTTTACGATTAACAGAATACCTTATTTTTTTAACATAATAGCGACTTTTTTGAAAATGTTACATTATTCTTTGATCAGTCTTGTTTTTTATAAGCATTATGCTTTTTCTTTTCCGATCAGTAAGTGGTACAAATAGCCAAAGCCGCCGGTGCAACTTAAAATCAAACTACTCCTAATTCTACGGATAAATTCAACTGTAGAATTAAAAAAAAATAACTTTGTTTTTCGACGTACATATGTGTGCAAAACTTCCCTACGACCCTCAAGACGAGCCACGTGAGCCTGAGAAGTAGAAGAGACGCGATAACCTGTTCGGCAAGAATACTTGACATTAACAACTTGTCTACGTTAAACCTGTCGAACATCTCGAAAAGTAGACGACGCGACGGATCTGAAAACAGAAAAGGCACGGATCTTTTTTTTTTCAAACTCCGTCACCATTGACCAGTGGCGCCGACTCCATGGGGCCTAAGGGGGCCCGAGCCCCCTCAAAGATTCGTTTGGGGGGGCGGAGCC
Organism: Ischnura elegans; assembly: GCF_921293095.1. Lineage (NCBI taxonomy): Eukaryota > Metazoa > Arthropoda > Insecta > Odonata > Coenagrionidae > Ischnura > Ischnura elegans. The sequence goes on from NC_060252.1 coordinate 24,577,810, forward strand.
CCCTCAATAATTCAGGAAAATAATTTAGTTATATCATGCTTTGTGAAATCACAAAAATATATTGGTATTTATTATTTCTAATGCTTGACGATAGTTACCTTTTAAAATAAATTCAACAATGTGTTAAAACAAATCATAAGGTAGTGCGCAGGTTAACTTAAAACAAGTGGTATGAATCATGATAGTGTTTCGGTGCTGCGATACACTTTGAATTTAACCTCTTCCCGGAGCAAGACCTCCGATATGGGCCCCCCCAATATTTTTTATAAGTCGGCGCCTCTGCCATTGACAATAGGTAATAAAATTGAAATTGGCGAACCAGCGTATGGAATCTATAGCAGCAACCAGCAGACTGGTTGCTCCGAAAGTTTCATATCCTTTTAACTACTATTAAATGTGCCAATGAATTCGCGATTAGCCTAATTTTTCGGCATGGAGATTTAAAGTGACCCATTTAATGAGGAAACAGGATAACGGGTTAAAATCCTGCGGTCATAGCTAATCATCCCTCCCTCCCATCCTCACAATGCAGTCCCGATAAACAGGATAAACTGTTCCGTTCAAGCCCCTGAGGGTAAAGAGGAGGAGATCCTTTAAATAGGGTGTCCATACACGCATCCCCCTTTTGAATCGCAATGAGGAACATCCCTGCTGACACCCTGAAGGCCCTCACGCAAACTCCACCCTAACAGAGATCAAGAAGGAAAAAATGCAACCCCTCACCCTATTGGATAAAACTTGGGGGACGCAACCCCCTTGTTCCGCCCATTCATCCCCTAAAAAACACGGGCAACCCTCGGTGTGGCACCCGAGAGAATATAAAATGAAAAAAAAAAGAGGCGTAGTGGGTGAGTGAATCTTTAGTCCTTTGATTAGTCGTCCTTGCTTCCCTTACGCATGTAAGCCGTCGTGCTAATAGTCTGCAGATTGGCCGAGTTGGCAAGCGAGCCAAAGGGGGAGAGGATTAAATTGAAGAAGGCCTTCCACTCGCGTTGACTGAGGCGGCGGGGAAGGGTGGCTGGTGTGTGAGTGTGTGTGGTGTATCCCCCGTGTAAAAAGGGACTTTAACCCTTTGAGTGCCATGGGTTTTTTGATGGGTACTCCCAGAAGTGCCATGGGTATTTTGCTAATTTTGTAGACCTTTATTAAAAACTTAATAATTTGCTTATTTATTACTGTTTTTGCACAATTCTTTTTGTATTTGGCAGTGAATTCATTCATCTAAATCAAAATAAAAAAATATTGGCAGTTTTGTTTCGTAATGCTCAATTGTTGTTGTTAAATTTGAAATTTAACGAGATTGAATTATTTAATTTTTCACTTTTGACCCAAAAATGGACAAACAAAATCCTTTTAATATGAACCAAACAAAAATAAATATGAAATACCATTGTTTTTCTATAAAATAGTCACATAATCGCAAAGAAAATTACTCAAACTTTCAGTAAATATCTTTTTTATTTTTCCAATGATAGTTGCATAAAATTCAGGGGTAATTGAATCGTATTTCTTGAAAACATCTTTCCAAACCAAGGGATTGAGCGAGAATTAGCGGACCAGTCCGAAAAAAATGTATGTCTTCTAGTGATTTGATTTCCATAAACACCGTAATAAAAGACCTCATTTCCTCCACTCTAACTGGACACAATTTTTGCATTCTCGAATTCGGTGAGAGTCTATTATGTGAAGCCTAAACCTGTTTAGACCTAAAAGAGTACCTGTTGGCCTCCTTTACAACCATGTTCCAGAATGTGATGGCAAAGAAGAGGTTGAATTACACAATTGGAGGAGAGTTTGGTGGCGGTAGACGTTTGGGCCCGGGTTTTTCAAGAATTCAAAATTTGGAGTCTGGGGTAAATCACAATTGCCCTGAACTTCAACGAATTCTGGAGTGTGTTCACAGCATCCACTTCCATTGTAAAGTTCATCAGAACTATTACTATCATCACTAAAGTCAATTATTACCGGTGTCTTCTTAGCAAAGAGTATCACACTTTCATCTGAGTCTGATAACATTCCCCTTCACTCTTGTTTCGACGAGAATGGGCGCTGTCCCCACTTCGCACAGAACCGTTGTCATGATCACTTAGCTAATTTATATATTCAACTAATCTGTCATCGTCAACACCAGACGCTAACTCAGTTCTCGACGTTGACGCTATTTACTAAACCGTAAGGCTACTTCAATTTCGAAGAGGTAAATTGCGACTACAATCCCGCTCGTCGCAGGATGGAACTGGCCACGCAAACAAAACTGTGAGCTTTACATATGTGGGGTAATTTCATTGAGTAAATGACAGCAAAAGACGGCACACAACGAATTCTTTTCAGCTTTACATATGTGGGGTATTTTCATTGAGTAAATGACAGCTAAAGACGGCACACAACGAATTCTTTTCAGCTTTACATATGTGGGGTAATTTCATTGAGTAAATGACAGCTAAAGACGGCACACAACGAATTCTTTTATGTTCACCGTCATCATATTTCAATTACTACTGCCTTTGATACCATGAAAACGAGGTTGGAAATCGGAGTCAAATTGACGACCCGGTGCACCGGGTCGACAATGTGACTCCGATTTCCAACCTCCGCGGTGCCCCAGTTGACCGGTACACAAGCTGTGATTGATTGCACGGTATCAATTACATACTTAGTACCTTACCTTCTCTCTTTCGGTGCTAAATATAAAAAACATGATTGAAATGGCACATTCAGCAACAAATTATATCTTTCGAAGTAATAGAGCATAGATAAAAACCTCATGTCTTCCAGTAACGATCATATATCGCTCGCGCTCTGAAAAAAATAAGACGCGCTTCGCAGTGGATAAAATGTTTCAAATAAGTTAAAAGGAAATAGGAACTAGCCAACAATAACACCACTGATAGATATACAAAGTACAAGGTATATTAAATGAAAGCCAGTTGATTTTAGGCGACAAACAATGCGGCTTATGAAGTGTAATACCAGGAAGCTGTTTCGTAAGAACCAAAAATGGCGCTCAGAAATTTCCATCTGTCATATGGTCACAAAAATTTACAAATATGTTGATAATTGCAATTTAAAATTCAAATAATAATGCAACATGGTAAAAAATAAACTGTTCTGGTGTTACATGCTATAAAAAGTATCAATTGAATGAAAAAAACATTGTTTTAACAGGGTTCATTGTCAACAACGATATATCGTCGTTGGCACTTCTGGCATATTCTGCAAACGACGATATATCGTTGCGTGGCACTCAAAGGGTTAAGAAGGGTCACGGGGGAAAATGAAAAACAAGTTAAATGAAAAACAAGTCAAATGAAAGGGCGCTACATGAGTGTCAAGGGTACAGCGGGTGAAGGAAGTGTTTAAATCCCATGAATGAAACGAAAGAGGAAGGATGACGAATGCGTTTGAGGATTAAAAGGCCAAGTACATCGTTCGCAGGTGTTGGAGGAGAAGTTCTTCGCCGGCTCATAGATGGGGTTGAAAGCAGCCTCACATCAGAGTCCTCTATATTGCCATATAATAACTATGATGAGAGAGTAGTGTTGAGAGAGCAATCTAGAGGACTCTGCCTCACATCTAGAGTCCTCTAGAGGCAATCTCAACACTACTCCCTCAACATGTATTCGTAGTTATTAATGGCAATCTAGAGGAATCTGCCTCGCATCACAGTATTCTCGATTTCCTAATAATAAATTCGAAGTAGAGCCGTCGTAGGCCGTTATTGTTTGGCACATCACTAATGGCGGAATGTGTGGAAAGGCTTTGAGATTCGTGAATTTTGTTTGTTTTAAATTTTCAAGTGGAAAATTAAGAGAAATATACAATTCATCAGCAACAAACATCAATATTCCTCTCCAAATATTAACTCCACGGAAGGGACCCTGTACTATCTCGGTCTTCGGGGTGAAGCCGCATCGAGTTGTCACTGTTCACATACCTGGCTGACGACAGCGATGCAGTACTCTATACTTTGTGCACACCAAGCGATCAACAGGGACGATGGTGAGCACAGAAGCGCTAGTGCTTTTAGCATTATTTCATCGATAGATTAAAACATTAACCTGTAATAACGTTACGGTTGGCTCAATTAGATGAGAAAAGTGTTCACTAAAATGTTGGCATATAATTATCCTTCGTCCTTGTTCCATTATTTTATTTTTTGTTGCCTCCCTTACCTCGGTGAATGTCGCCTATGGTGGAAACATTTTTGATAACATTTTCGAGGATGCTCATTACTGAAATTCATTCAGAGTATTTCTTCTGAGAACTTCTGGGGAGCAAAATACATTTCACTGAAATTTATTTTTCTCTCCTACGCCTTTCGTTTGTGTGCCTCCCGCTTATTTAATTATGAATTTGTCGTATATTTCGTTCACGTATCACATTATCCGTGTGGTGGAGTTATGGTGCACCGCAGCCCAATGTAGGACCACCATGCATGTGCTCATCAAAACATGTCGTGTCATTGACAAGTATGCGATTCTCAGATGTCGTCCAGTTCGCCCGTCTTTTGTCAACTCCCGCCATATGATCGTCTTTTTTTCAGCCCCCCACTTGCACCTGGCAGAGGACCCTACCCCACACATTGTCGCATCTCCCCCACACACAATAATACCCCCGTGGTCTTCCTCAATGGCCTCTCCTTCTTTATGATGAAAGCATATCTTCTGCAGGGTAGCAGCGATGGATTCCACATGAACTGTTTCACACACATTCACATCAAAACACCGCTCTCTTCGTTTCATTCATAGCATTGCACCCCATAGATTGGTAAACCTACTGCAGCCCTCCTGCCGTGCTGCAGTAGGTTTACCAATCTAATCCGTGCCGTGCCCTATTCGTCCAATGCCATAGTTCTTTTGCTCCCTGACGCTCTTCTTCCCCGTATCCTTTCTTCATCTGTACCAGTTACTTGCCCCTTGGTCTTCTCCTGGGGATAAATAAATGTATTTACTTAATAATTTTAAGTTAACCAAGCATGAAAACCTAATGATACGGTTAACTATTTTCACAATTTATAATAATTGCATTCATAATACCAAGTAACGTAATACACTAATGGTGCAAGTAAATACTATAACAGTCGAGGTCTGCTGAATGTCATATGTATGAATATATTAAAAACTTGTCTATTCGTCACAGTTTCATTCGGTACAACTACGACTGGTTTTAGTACTCCCGTGTCATCATCAAGTGGAAATGCCATCAGCATTAGTATCATCATTTCCTCTTCTACTAGTATTTCCTCTTGTAAATGACACAGGACTGTTGAAACCGGTCCAAGTTGTACTGAATTAAGCTTTGGCGTAGGTGTTGCTTTTTTTCTCAGATTTTCGATTTCTACCTCTTAAAATATGCTATGAAGTGCAGGATGGATATCCTAAAAATTTCAGCTCGATTGTTCAACATTTAGAGATCGCTCAAAGAGCATAAATGCAATAACATTTAGTTTTCCAAATTTTAAAAAATAATATCTTTTTCAGGGGCAACGCACAATTTTACAGAACATTAGGACCAAACTTCGCTCCATTTTTACGTCCGCTCAACTGTTTACCAGGAATACAAAACTTTTTTCGCGAACTACAGCCGCACGTCACACACGTACGGCAATGACGGTCGCCGACCGTGAATGCGGCTCGCGAGCGACCGGCTCGCCGTCAGGGGAGTGACGCGCGGCTGTAGCTCGCGGAAAAGTATTGTACCCCTGATGATGTTATTTTAAAAAATCGGGGAAATTGAAAGTTATTGCACTTATGCTCTTTGAGCTACCTCTAAATGTTAAACAATCGCGCTTGAAATTTTTAGGATATCCATTCTGCACCCCATAGCATATTTTAAGAGGTAGAAATAAAAAATCCGAGAAAAAAAAATAAAAAATAAGCAACACCCTACTGTGGCGGTTAAAAAAAGCTATCGATGTATTTATTTAGCCGTGCGCATGCTCCAAAAAGTTGGCTCGAAAAGAATTGAAGATATTCCTCTCGGGAATCTTCCACCAATTCTTCCTTCCATTATGTTACCCACGTAAATGCTGTCTCTCTTTACGTGCCTAATCCACCTACTAGTAATCTTCTTCGGCGCACAGTGGTCGATCCATCGTGCTCCTTTCTTCTATATGCCTCCTCGTCTATCCCCCTCCAGCACCAAGCCTCGAAGGTCACCATTTTTTTAAATCACTTTTTCCAATTGTCCAAACTTCTGAGCCATACAGTGCCTTTGCCCACGCTTTCTGTTAGTCCGGGATATTTTATCATAGCGTACGTTTGTGGAATATGAGCTTGCTACCCTGCGGTCATCGCCAAGAGTTTTTTGGTTGCACAGCTCTAATGATATTGTCTCTATTTAATTCTCTTTCTGGAAGTGAGATTACCTACATCAAAATACCACCCCGCAGGTCCTACACAGCCCACTGCAGGCTAAAATCGGAAAAAGCTGATGAATTATCCTTTCATTTATATTTTATTAGTAAGACGATGAAATATTGCCAACGGTTATTCTTTAATCTTCTTAACATGGATGAAGTGATGGTTTTTCGAAAAAATGATTCGGACCTTTTTTAAACATATTAGTGGATATTGAAAAAAATTCAAAAACCGATTAGGCGTGCAGCTGCATTTTGGGGGAGAATTTTATTTTAATGCATATTTTTTAAAAAGAGAATTAATCATTATGAATGACTATTAATTCTTTTAAATTAAATACTTATAATACACAATATATGTTCTTAGATTTTTGCTTGGAGTAGATGCAGTAGCGTAATTCGTTTTCGTGTTTACTGCTGCGTGGAATGAAAATTATGTGAAAAATTGACATCACGGCAGGAGGGACGAAACGTAAAGCATTTGAGGTTCATTTTACGGAGCAATAAACCTGAAAATAAATTCAAGTGGTGCATCTAATAGCTTCGATATTCATAATAATTAGCATAAGGCATCAGTGCCGGCGTTTTTACCGACGGAACTACATATAACTTGGCATCAGACGTTTAAAAATGATAAAACTCGAAAAATAAATTCATCGGACCACTACAATTTGTCATAAAGTCCTCTATTCGGATTTAGCGAGTCGGCCCAATAGGAGTGGAGCGGAAGGCGTTGGAACTCCAGCCTTTAACCTGTAAAAGAATACGAAAAAATTAGGTGCGCATAGTGAGAGATTCCTTCGCCTGAACTTGACACAGCATTTATTGAAGTATTTTATTTTGGGAGAAAAAGGAGTCCCAATGCCTACCCGTTCAGAAAACATCCCTCTTATTTCATTGTCGAACCTATAAATATAGTAAGGCTATAAGATGACGTTTTCCGTGTCGGTCTGAAAGATGTTTGTTTCCGTTTCTAAATTGCTTAATGGCAAAGGAGAGAATGAAATTTATTGTTTATTTTACTTTTGTGATCCTCGGAGTAAAGATTTTAATTTATTTATGCACGAACGTAAATATATTTATTAACCTATTCCGGGATCGGGCTATCATAACTCTGAATTGGGACCTGAAGATAATACAAAATGTATTGAATACCATCATGTAAATGAAATCGAAATGTTTGAGGAAAATTGACCATACGTTTTTATTTACCATTATGTCAGAATTCTTGCTGGTCAAGCCTGAGCCAACTCCGTACTATAGAGGTGACATGCAATCAGCTTAGTAGTAGCATATTAGTAAATTAACGTTATAATAAAGTTAAAATTGAATATGAATTATGTAAAAACCTCCGCAGTTACTTGTGGAAAATCTCCAGTAACGTCCTGGGGAATTCTACCAGATTAATACTGAAACGACTCTCAAAAATAATCATTGAAATTGAATTTTGAAATGAATTGAATCTTTTTGAACCTCCTTATTATTTTGCACTGATGAGGAGATTAGTGCTTTCATACAATTCAATTGGCTCCCAGATCATTTACGTTGACCTGTGTTTTGATCTCCTTGCGGTGATCGGATGGAAAAGGTGTTATTTGCGTTGGAAAACGATCCAGAAATTTCCATCGAATGACCCTCCAGAGGGTTTCCACCCCCAAGAGGAAATCACTTTCCGTAAATGCATTTCCAACCCCCTTTCTCTTATACTACCATTTTCCCTCTCCACCCTACAACCTTTGAATATGCTATATAGATGTATCTATCACGGTGTCCGTAGTCGGTGATGCGGAGACTCCCCACCAGTCAGCGACACTTGTCACGGTCCCCCCGCATAATGAGGACACGGGATCTCTTCCGGCCCAATGGCTGAGGGGTGAGGAGTGGGGCACTTACATTTCGCTCGTTAATTCATCAGCCCCTCCATCCCTTCTCCCCCTCGCGTGAATCTGGACCATTTATTCTGGCGCAGAAGAGTGTCTCCGTGTTGCGGGTGGCTTCACTTGTCATTTCCTGGTGGACGACAGAAGGCTCCGTCACGACGCTATGACTTTGTACGACGACGCCTTACGCCCCAAATATTTCAATAATGACGTTTCACAATTTATTCAGTGAATATGTGTTACCTTCAATTCGTGTTGCTTCCGACGTATTTCCTCTGATAGCACAGGCCAACAAAAAAGTTTGTTTGAAAACCTTTTTTATTTTAATAGCTGATCTTTATAGATTTTGATGTGCCGAATCCAAACCTGGCCTTAGTTTTTTTGTGTTACCCATAGTTTTCAAGCAATATGTGTTTAATATTTAGTCTAATACCCCTATACGGTATACAGGGAAATCAATGAAACACTGTGTTACATCATAAAATTGTTTATATTTACTACAGCGTGATAATACAGGGTTCACTTGTCAACTGGAATTGGTCTACATTTTCTTTCCCTTTTTTCCTTGAAGCTTCTTGTGTAGCCTTTTCTGCGATGAATCGATCACTTGGTGAACTTCTCGGTGAAGTACCAACAGTAATCCCCATTATCTTCGTTCATTAGACCTACTTTTTCAATTTTATTATAACTATAGAAAAGCAGTTAAATTCTAAAAATATTGCTTGATTTCATAAATTTAACTGTAAAATGTGAATAAATGGTGGGTGATAAGACTTTAAAACCATCATATTTGGATTCAACAACTTTAAAAACATAAAAATAAGGTATTTTTAGTAAAAAGTTTTTTTTAATTGTTGGCCTGTGTAATCAATGAAACAGATTTCCTAATTCATCGCGTTCGTTTCGGCGTAAATTGGCAACACTATTTTCGTGTAGTGTCTTCTAGCTCATTGCTTTCATTCACTTTTAATCCACTTTTATTTGCTTCTGTAATTTTCGTCATTTCCCGATCGACTTACAGAAATTAAAAGTACTGTGGATGGACGGCTTCCCTCCCTAGTTCTTCGGGAGATATTCGCTTTTCATTCGTTAGTACCCATTAGGTATCTCTTCCTGGTTTTGGTGAAGTTTGAGTATTATAGCTTCCTTTATGACTTTGAATAAAATTTTCTAGCTAATATTATCGAAGACTTTCTCAAAATGAGTAAACGCTACGGCTACCTTTTTATTAAGCCTTATTATTTCCATAATTAGCTATTACGCAAAAATGGGCTGTAGTATTTTTTGGAAACCAAATTGACCATTTTGTAGGTTTTATTCAATCTCATTATCCAATCCCTCATTTATTATTCTAGCTATGATGATGCATCCTACTAATTATTTAATTGTTTGAGAAACTTTGCTATGTGATGAAACTTATCAATTGCTCGAATGTCTACTAACGTCGTACGTGCGAGATTTAGAGCTTTTGAGTTTCAATAAACCTTTCGTGAAACTACTGAGTTGCATTTATCAATAACTCCATTTGTTGCGAGGATAGGGAATGATGGATTAGTCCAAGTTTGAATTTCCTCTTCGGGACTTTTAATTTTTATTACATGTGGAAACAAATGGTTAGTTATTGAGACCGATTTTGTGCTGAACGTGCTGTCTTTAAATCCCAAGAAACGAACCATCGTCATGAACCAACGTGGAAGAGAAAGCGGGAGAATAAATTCACCACTAGGGTTTGCGCAGAATTGAGTATGTTATTTCCATTTATTCAACTCTCTACTTGCTTAGGTAAAATAATAGAGCCGTATTCATGAACCAACGCGAATGAGAACACAGAATATGATTCATTTTTAGTTATTGCCCTAAATTATGTATGTAATTCCGATTTCTCTTCTGCTTCTACTTACTGAGGTTAAATATGATAGGAGTAGGTTAAAAACTAAACTTTGTTATATTGCACGCAGTATTTATTGAAAAATCTATCGGTTTCGACCTTTCCAGGTCATCATCAAGAGGTTCTGTTACCTCCTGATAGTGAAATTTAAGAGAGTGCTAGATTGAAAAAGAGAGTTAATAAAGAAAAGAGAGCGGAAAGAGAAATTTAAGAGAGCTTGTGTACCACAGAATTTAAGAGAAAATCAAGAGATTACAGAAACTCTTGGTAGGTTATGTTCCCTCTTCATTCACCTTCTTCTTACTTGTTTGACCAGGGAAGGTGGAAATCGGCAGAGTTATCAATAAACACAGTGTGGAATATAACAACATTTCCTTTTGAACCTATCATGCCACGAATTGAACTCGCGAACCATTGATTGAATATGATAGTGTTGAGAATCGCCCCTCTCGCCATTGAATGATGCAAGTCATACCGAATGTCCGACAACCCATGATGAATATATCCCTGTATTAACTCACTCCTCAGACCAACGGAGCGGAATCATTGGCTCGCTTCATCAAAACACTACCGTTCTCTCTCTTCAAGGATATCCTAGTGCTATTTTGCGACAGCTGCCATTAAAAATACCCCATTTATAATCTCTGAATTACTCCCCACATGTTGACTTCGTCCTCAGTAACTCTCACTATCACGTCAGCTTCATGTCTGTAAAGATTGTTAGCGACTTCTACCGGATACTCTTCTGTTTTGGATGAAAATGAAATCATTTTGGAATTAACATCGGAAATATTTTTCTTCGAAATGAGAAACAAAATTAACAACCTTTCGTTTTGATGACGGTTTCACGGGTTTTCAACCGGGTTTTAGCGTTAACGTACATGTTAACCTTAGCGTTTAGGTCACCAAAGCCTCAGTAACGGAATTTGTCATGGTCATCAGGTTATTTTTCATCCTGATGACAATGGCATACTACGCCATGGAACTTTGGTGCCCAAAGGCATCATTACCCCGTGAAAAATTCACAATCGCAATCCTCCGGGAAAGCTTACTTTCTTTCGTAATGCTGCGATGATCATCCTATCCTATGATCCAGTCTCTTGTAAAATCTCAGATTCTCCATGTTATTCCGAAGACCTCCTGAGGATGAAGAGCAAGTCACTTTTCGAAAAGTCGGCAGATCTAATTACCCGTTGGAAAACCCTAGAAACATTTCTGCATCCATTCCTTCCACTCCGCATTATTACATTCAAACTTTTGGCTTGAGTAGGCGAGGATTAATTTCACTTATAATTAAGCAATAGGGAAGTGAATTTAGAGGATGTCCGTAGGCTTTCTAAAATCGTACTGATTGAGAAATTTGAATGAAAATTAACATTTTAATGTAGATCAAACCAAAGCAGTTTTCTGGCACATGGTTGCCCGGCCAACTCGCGTACACAACAGAGCACAGAGCCCTCTCCTCAGCCTCGCTTCGCGCTGTTCACTTGTTTCGGAAGAACGACAGTCACGTCGCGGAATCGTGCGTGTTTTTTCTTTCCGATTCCGTTTCCGTCCTCTTTATGCGTCATCGTCCGGCAGGACACGTTCCACTGGAATAAAACGGAACACAGGAGAGAGGATTTTTATCGGAAGAGGACGCGAAAATAGTTCGTATGATGTTTGTTTGTTTGTATTTCAGCACATATGTGTTTAGAATGCCCGAGGCACGTGCCCAGTTGAATACCCAACCGTGCGAGGGACGGAAATGAATGATGAAGAACCAATGCTGTGTTTGCAGTCAGAATGGTTTCAGAAAAGTCTCAGCCAGGTATTATTAAAGAAAATACCTGCAATACTCAATAGTGCGAGTAAAAAATGATATCTTAAGAGTAGGTACAGTAGTGTTAATATATTTCATCCTTAATACTGTACTACAATTCTCTCCATTTTTTTCGGGTTAGCTTCGTCGAAGTTGAATCCAGATGACGTGTCCTGTGCTATTCACATCTTCAGATTAGTTCTGAGTGTCGATAGAAGTAAATGGCCCTCTATATATACCATCTTCACGTCTAAAACTTTGACGCAGCTAACCGGAAAACAATTATGAGAACTGTAAGCCTCAAGCCGAAACTATACACTATCTTATACTAATGAAGATACACTTTTGTATGTTCCACAGGAGTTTTAATTACCGACCCAGGTTTCCACAGTACACTATGCCATTATCAAGGTCATTGCCTTGTCATTACCTTGATAATGACATAGTGTACTGTCGAGACCTGGATCGGTAATTAAAACTCCTGTGGAACATACAAAAGTGCATCTTCATTATGTTTCCTGTCACCAAGTCCACTAAGTATCGCCTTCCAGCCTTAAATTTATTTTATACTAATCTCTGCAAAATCTGTTCTGTTATAATTTCGCATACAATAGGTAAAGGCAGTAATGCACAAGGTTTTGACTTGATTTACTTTGCTTTAAAATCGATTGAGCCGTTTTAGAGATATCGGTATTCAAACTCGTGCGACATAATTTTGAAACGGACAGCACGTGTTTTTGGCGGTGACCGCAACGTCGATTTTCTCCCTTCAGACACTTTGCATTCATCCCCTCACATTCCGTATCCCCTGGCCAAGTTGACGCCGCACAGTTTGGTAAAGCAGAGGAAGTCGTCGTCAGGGGCCCCGAAAGTTATGCAGGGGCGTTTGTGTGTGAGTTTGGGCTTTGCCATTGAAATGTTGGGCACGGTCCTCTCGCCCATAGTTTGGTCGCGCTCTCCCGGACCACTACCCGGGGGCGTTGAGGAGGGGGGAGGCTCGCAGGGGTACGAATAGAGGGATCTTCCAACCCCCACCACATGCACCATACACCCGATCACCCTTCATGAATATTTTAGTGCCTGTCGGTCCCATCTTGGTCTCCGGCGAAGAATGAACTCAAGTTATTCCCAGTCCTCGCGTCAGAATTCAGTCGACACTTCCATTTCAGTGAAATACTTCGGATTATATTCTCAAATAAGAAATGTCATTTCAGGCTCAATCTGGTGGAATTCTAACGTATTCATAAATTAAAATTGTTTTGCAATTTTCCTCGTATACTTTAACTTATCGTCGCTTAGCAATTGCACGGGTGATTTTTAATAATATATCATAATTGTAAAGCTATCGATAATTTTCCACAAATACCTTTATTTCGCTTCATCACCCGTCTCAATAAATGTGTAATGTTGATGAAATTCTGAATCACCTTAATCATGCACAAAATCCTAGACTTTACCTTGGAATAATTTTTCCTTATCGGAATTTATGAAATACTAGTATTTCAGAGCAATGCTTGGGATTATATTCTTAAAAAGTCGTGTGCGTGCATAATTAGATGAGTCTATTTATTCTTAAACCTAAAATTCGTATTTTACCTCTCGTAATAGTTATCCGCGTTTAAAATGATGATGTAATTCTCAACTACGTTGAGTATGCGCAAATTTACGGACATAATGCATGACAAAACAGTTGTTATTCTTTGTCAGAATTTAGTTGATTCAGGTATTTCCGTACAATGCTTAGGATTACATTCTTAAAAAATCGGGTTTGCACATAATTAGTTGGGTCCATCTATCCTATTAACACAAATTCGTTATTAATTGACCTCTCATACGAAATGTCTTCTTTTATAATTACAATTTTATTCTCAAACACCTCATACAGATACACATACTCAATTTTTTCAGGATCAAATTTTCCGACTGATATCAGCGTCACAGATCCGATTTTTTTTCAAAATTGGGCAATATTTAGCACTGCTGTTAGAGCCATACAGTTTAAAAATTTGCAAACATTCAGGCTAAATTTGACTACTAACACCTATGGATAGGAATCCATTATAAATGAGGCCATTTTATAGTTACGATTCCGTATTTCAGTGTTCAGTTCCCGTTGAAATAAAATCATTTGTTTCATTATCATCACTTTCATACTCACCATTACGTATATTTGCACTTTTCCACTAAAATTTAATATTTGTAGGTACAACGTTTTCCACCACTAAGCGGTATCACCAGGTACATTTGCATAACGAAATTCTCGTTTGTTTTTGTTACATAATTGAGTGATGCTAGTTACGTGTGATTTTTTTTATAAATAATCAATTCCGAAAATAACTTGTGTAAAAAAACTTGTGCAGAAGGCTTAAAATATAAATAAATGACGTAAAGTAACATTTCTAGGAATTTAAACATTTATCATGTTGAGAGTTCTTTCTTGATAATTTAATACGATCTCTCTTTCCGGTGGAAGAATATGTTTACTGTTGCCATGTGAATACTAAATTGCAGTGCAGGTAGGATTTGAATGTTTTTTCTCGGGAGAATGTTTAGAAAACGTTTGTGCTGAGGGATGAGAAATTCCTTATTTCCTGTAGAGTCACGTTTTTAGACGATTCGTAACTCATCCCAATGCCCTGGAGACGCAATCAACAGAGATAACGCCTGTCTTCTTTTTTTCTTAAAAAAACCTCCCTATTGCTACTTCACTTCAAATTTCGAATTTTCTCATCCTTCCATTTTCTCATTCCCAATTTTAGTACATAGGCTCCCCACGCAAACATACCGCCCAACATATCCCTTTGTAACTATCTTTAGGTTGAAAAATATGAAATAATATTTTAGGTGCATGGGTAGTGTAAGAAGTCCTATTTCGCATACTTCTGGAATAATATTGGATGGAAGGACAAACAAAGAATATATCTGTAGTCATGCAAATTAAGCTACTATCATGAGAAATTACGAATTTTGACGTATATTGGGAGTGACACCCTTTGGTAATGAAACATTCCAATAAACTGGAATTCCCAAATCATATATAATCTGAATCCGTTCGATTTCAGAGCGTTTGCCCAGCCACAGTAGCCGCTATTTCAACATGAAGAATATCAATTTCATGATCAACGTTATCGTTCAATTATGACCGAATTATTATTTTTCTTTCGTTTTTCTTCACTTCTTTTTCTGATCAAGACTGGAGAATTCCAAAGATAGCAGAACGAGGCATTATAATGGTTAAAAATATTGATAGGAAAGAAAAATTACGACGAAAAAAAATTATAAGCAAACTTTTCATGAGTTGGTGACGTCATTAGAGTTTTTTCCATTTTCTTGTGTAGAGAGAACCTTTTATTGAGGGACGGAAATAGCTCACAAGAGTATGAAACAAGCAGGGACGCCGACTTACAAAAAATATTGGGGGGGCCGAAACCGGGATCTTGCCCTGGGAAATTTTAAAAGTAGTGAGTTTTAAGTTTTCAAAGCATTTTAGAAGAGTCATATGATCAACATTAGAACCCTAATAACTCGAATATCGATATCTGGACACTCCGGGAAAAATCAACAAGCCTGACACATTTTTTCCTCACACCTATAACGCTTTTTGAGGGGGCTCAGGCCCCCTCAGGCCCCATGGAGTCGGCACCACTGGAAACAAGCGATGAGAATACAAAATTGGAAAGCTCTCAAGCAGCAAGTACACACTGCGTCAATGGCTTAGATCATGATTTAATGAAATAAACTCTGCGAGAGCACAAATACACAGGAGATATTTTCAAATGAAGAATATTTAATGGTGCTGAGGTATTATAAAGAGTGCATTTGGCTGAGGAGGAGCCGTTTAGTGGCGATACTCCCAGCGAGAGTTATTGACGTCACCAACTTATGTGAGAAATGGCCGTCGATTTTCGTCACGAATAGCTCGAGAAGAAGGCAAAGGATCGAAGAAGTGAAAATATGCGGGTACCTTTATGTGATGTTAACTCGATCATAATCGGCAGTAAAAAAGAGAATTATTTATCGAGGCCACTCTTTGGTATTGAAATATGGCAATAAGCCGAAATGCCTAAACAAATAATCGCCTGTTTCGAGTCGATTTCAATTCGTTTGCCCAACTTTGGTCGCTACTTCAATATGAAAAATATCAATTTCATTCCCTTGCGATGGTCGAATTATTCTATTTTTTTAAGGTTTTGTGCTCTTCCATTTTCTGATTAGTATTTGGGTAGTCCGAAGAAAGCGGAAATGTAAGCCCTAAGCTCGGAATATTGACATGTAGTGTATGTCTCTATTTCCACTGTCTCCCCACAGGGTCCGCCTCCCCTCCCCGATTAGCCCTTTCGTCCCCCTCTTTACCCTTACACCACCGCCTTCAAACCCTCACCCCCCTCCCCTCCGTGTCCCTAGGGTCTCACACCCTCCCCCCTTACCCTGACGCGCACCCTTGGCCCGAACCCTGCTCAGGAGCAGCATCCCATGTTGGCTCTCTCTCTCTGTTCCGTGAGGCTGTTAATCAGCTGCGTCAACATCGCCCTCTATTTATTTTCTTTATATTCCATCCGCACTTTTTGTTGATTCTTCTTCCTCCCGCAAAATCCCCCCTCCCAATGCCTACCCCTCTCCTTACCCCTCCTTCCCCTCCCTCCCCTCATTCCTCCTCCTACCATTGGTCAATGTGTACATCACAACCTCCACTTCCTCATCTCCCCAGACTGTTCCTATCAACAGAAGACATCACTCCAATTCCACTGCACGTATCTTGTCTGTTTTGGTGCGTTAAGGGTAAGACTCTTTGTAAAAACTTATGCTTTCACCTGGAAATATTCAATTCACAACCAAGCCTGAATCACGTGATGATTTTTTTCATCACTCCCTACCGATATCACGAGCAATCGCTCCAATGATGGCGGAGAAAATGATCGTTCCACGCGATCATTTTCCGCGAAAGCGCGAGGGTTGGAAACCCGATCCCTTTCTCCGTCTCTTGCAAGTTCCTTTTTTCCTTCGCTGAAACCATCGCTGGTACCGTCCCTCGGCCAATCAGAATAGACGGCCGCCAACAACGATTGTAACGCCACGATTGGTTTAAAGCTGAATGAAAGTTGTAAATACGGAAAGTGAGGGAGTAAGCGATGGGAAAAGGGACGGTGGGAATGACGATGTGACTCCGAAACTGATGGGTGGATTATTATTATTACAGTATTCTACCGATTAAGGTAGGTTTCCATGGAGTACTAAAGAAATGAACTGGAAGCCTCCCTTTCCTTCCAACGCTACCTTCTTCAATTCACTGTAAGGCCTACTCCCTTTCAATCTATCTAAAAATCGTATTCTTTTCCTTCCCCTCCCTCGTTTCCCTAACATTCTACCCTCCAACACCATTTTCAACATCCCCTCCCCGCTGAGGATTCGCTCCATCCATACATTCTGTCTCCTCCGTACTTCATCTAAAAGCTGCCTCTCCTCGCCAACCATATCCAGCACTTCGTCGTTCCTTTTCCTCTCCGTCTTTCATTTCACCTTCTCCATTCTTCTCCACACCCGCATCAAGAATGTGGGTGGATAGTATTATGAAAACATACAGCACAAACATGAGCGAAATATGTGGTTTCTGAGCAAATACCTTTGTCAAATTATTTGCCTCCAAAAGAGACCTTTCCGACGGACAATTACACTCCAATGCAGAAGTGCACCCAGTATCATTTTTGTCGCTGAAAATTTATCAAAATGCCAATGACATATCTTTACATATACGTCTCCGCTCTTTTCATGTAATTGTAGAGCATTCTTCCTTATGCAGTGAAAAAGTTAAAAGTGAAAATTAGGATTTATTTAATCATCTCTCATTGCTGAAAAATGTTGGTGAGAAAAAATTGTTGTTATTTCGCAAGGATGTAATGAAGAACAATAATTTTTCTGGACAATTCTACAGGGACTCTTTAGAGATGCAAATGACGGCTGACTTGAACGTTTAATTAATTAATGGCATCATTCCTCTTTTGTTTCATAATACCATATTTTATACAATAATCTTGCTATAAATCTAAAAAAGTACAAATTCGCATGATTCTTTGTTTAAATCGCGTTATATCAGATTAATAGTTCATTTATTTAAACTGAAAATCGGATGTAATCTCCAAATTTTTTGTAAAGTAACCAATTGACTTGAAGAATGAGAATCGAGAATGTCACAACAAAAATTAGTGACGTAACGCCGGTTGACGCCTCCACCTTAGGGGTGGTTTCCACCGTTTCCAGGCGGGCAGAAAAATGTTATTCTCAAAATAATCCCAGAAATTTATAAGAAAACCAAATTTTAACCAAAAAATGGAGCATCAAGTTTTCTTAACAAATGAATATTTTTTAGCGATACACGATTGAAAAATTTGAATTTTTACTGAAAAAACTACGTTCCAAACAGTTTATTTTTTACGAACAACTCAAAAGCTATGCAATTTATTAAATGAAGTGTTATGAAATAAGTTTATAGCAAGTCTAAGAAAAACAAAGAGAGCCGTATTAGAAGAAATGATATAAGTAGTCAACAATTTTTTCCCTACGTAAGGCTTTAACTCATGATATCGGTACATCTACATGATACCCAGCGAGCCACCTCTAGGGTGTTTGGCAGGGGGTGATCAATCACTAGCATGCAGCATGCAATTGGACTCCCACATGCACACCACATAGTCCAAAAAAAGTCACGTATACTAACAAATGATGCTACCATATGCTGTTAGAAATAAAAATAAAATTAAGAAACATGCATTAAGTTTTACATAGGTTAGAATGCTACACTACAGGTAATGCAATCTATTTGTGAATTCTAACGCTGCCGTTATAATCTCTTATTGATTGTGGAAAGAAAGACATTCTGAATCTGTATGTTCTACAATCTATCTCTCTTATTTTATTCATATGATCTGATCTTCCGTAGAATGTTGGCGTCCGTAAGATATGGTTAACTTCGTTAGAAAAGACACTGCTCTTGAATTAATCTAAAAGGTTTATTCTATTTTTCAATCTACGGTCCGACAGAGATTCCCATCCGAGTTTATCTAAGAGGTCAGTTACACTAACAAGACTATCGTAACGACCTTTCACATACCTGGCAGCTCTTCTTTGCAAGCGTTCTAACTCTGTTATTAAGCCTTTTTCATGAGGGTCCCAAACACTGGCAGCGTATTCCAAATGTGGTCTAACGAGGGAAAAGCAGCTAATTTCTCTCACTTTGTCGCCGCACTTTCCTAATATTCTTTTAACAAAACCCATTTTACGATTAGCTTGACCGGTTATTTCTCGAATATGTTTATTCCACGATAGATCATTATTGAGTCTAACTCCTAGATATTTCACGGATTCAACAGTCTCTGTTAGGTACCCCGAATTATATAGCTACGTTGTAGTGAGTTATTCTTCTTCCAGAAATTCACTACGACGCATTTTTTCGAATTTAAGTCTAGCTGCTATGCATCGCACCACGCTTGGATAGCAGAAAGGTCATTCGTTAGTTCGTCTATATCTTTGCTGGAACGGATTTCTCTGTAAACTACAGCGTCGTCTACAAATAATCGTAACTTACTGTGTACTACTTCGCCAATGTCGTTTATATAAAGAAGGAATAGGTGTGAGCCTATGGCACTTCTCTTATGGACGCCAGGAGTGACTCTAACCTAAATGGAGACTGCACCGTCTAATACTACTCTTTGGACGTGGTCGCTCAAAAGTTCTCTTACCCAGGAAATGACATCTTCATCTAGACCATAAGATTTCAGTTTTATTATTAACTTCCCGTGGGATACTTTATCAACTACCTTTTTGAAATCAAGAAAAATCGCGTTTACTGGAATTTTGTCTTCTCCGGAGACTAAAATATCGTGGGCGAAAAGAGCTAACTGGGTTTCGCACGATCTGCTTTTCTTGAATCCATGTTGAGTTCTCATTAATAAGGTTTGCGCGACTAGGTGCTTCATTACCGAGCTGACAACGATGTGTTCAAGGACTTTGCATGAGAAGGACGTTAAAGATATCCGCCTGTAATTAGATGGCTGTCTCCACTTTTGAATATTGGCGTTACATTAGCGATTTTCCAGTCATTATGTACTAGGTGTTGCTTGATGGATTTACTGAATAGTAGTTTTAGCATAGTTATTCAGAATAAATTGTTTTCAAATATTGAAAAATATTTTCTCCGCAGTTGTTGTTGGGTTCACTCTAGATATTTCTTAAACTCACGGTGATGTGGATGGAGAGAGAGAGAGAGAGAGAGAGAGATATCACGTTGGTCCGCGCCGCACCGTCCAACTTGGTGATTCAGTTCGTGCCCCGTTCATTATTCTGCGCAGTGCCCTCTTCTTTCCTTCCTCGTGATTGGCCACGATGATCACCCCTCACAAGCAAATAGAGATGTGCCCCCGAGATCCCCCTTCCCAGCATTGTTGTCCTCGCGTTGCACGGCAGACGGGTTGGGATCCAGAATAAGGGCGGTGGTCGGGGGAGGGGAGGATTTCTGCGATTGTTGGGACAGTCCCATCCCTCGTTCCACGCCACTGACCTCCTCTCCCCCCCTCCCCCCACATTTGTGTCCACCCCTTAGCAGGGCCCCTTTAGACAAGCGAGAGGTAGGTGGCAGGTGGCGTGGAATACATCCACCATATACGCACCTCAGTAAATCTCCCTTTAGAGGCACCATGGCAATATAATGTCGTATCCATGGACTCCCGCAAACCGGTTGTTCAGCACAGGCGCTAAGTAACCCGTGACGTTCCGCTGTTCGGTAGCGTGCTCAAGGCTTCGCTGTGGGGCGTAAGCTGAATGTTCGGTCCATCAGGAGGCCCTCAGGATCCGAAATGGGGTAAGGGATTATTGCAGGAGAAGGGTGGAAAGGAGTGGGGTGGCTTGTGGGTAGAACTAAAAATCCCTGTCGCCTACGGTGGTCAATGTACCCCAAACCCCAGAACGAGTAGGGCGTGAACTATGTGTGCCTGCAGGGGATCGGGGATGTTTAAATTTAAACAACGCGAAGATCAGCATTTTAAGCCCCTTCCCTGTACAATGCATTTGAAAACCTGTCTCTTAGCTAGGTGTGAATGTTTGATAAATTCTAATTTTAACGGATTATGAATGGTCTAAACCTTTTGTGTGCGTGTTGACGATGAGATGGTTAAGTAAATGCTTTCCAATCCCTCATGCGGGATCACGTTCTTTGTCGTACGGGTGGAAGACGGGCGTTTGAAACTGCATTGAAGATGCGATAAAGCCCTCTCCAAATTAATTTTCTAATATTTTAATGATGACTAGTAAATTAAAATTTACTGGCAGTTTTCCACTAACACAGTAATTCTACTCCTTAACCTTTTTCATTCATTCAGGGCCACAGAAATAACGTAAAATGTCGTGGGTTAGCGGAAAGGTTAGTGGAAATTTTCCACTAACCTTTAATTTTATAATACGTTAAACTTCTGTCAGATTAAGCGTGAAACAACTATATTTTTATGATTAATTTCATCAAAAAAATTCATGAATTTTATCCATATCAGGGCTCTCAACCAGGCTGTCATGTAAAGCCCACACTTTATGTTAAACAGCCATTTGGATTAAAATAGACATGAATTAAACCGCATATATAGTATTCATTACCATGAACAAGTATCCTCCAAACATAATTCCCACTTAAGTGAGGTTTTTGTGCCATCAAATTAGTTGTCCTCTGGTCCTCCGGGCTTCCAATACATTCCCTTTTCTGGTGGTGCTCAAGCAAAGCATTAGTCGCAATGAAGCGGTTGAATTTAAATAAAAAAAGTACTTTCAACTAAGAATTAAGAGAGAGCTGTGATGAAAACATGGCTGAATATGTGAAGTTTATGATACCTTCAATCAATTTCATTTTGCGATTCATATTATCCTGATAACTAGGTTTTTAGCTGAAAATCTGACATTTTAATTAGAAATCGGAAATAATTAATTTCAATTTGCCTAAAGTCTTTTCGGGATTCCCACCCGTTTAAATCGTTGTTTGTGTATTCATACTCCATCAAAGGGTTTCTTGAATAAATAACTAAGCACTCTCATAAATGAATATTATACCCATCTTTTTCCCTATTCCATTTTAAGGTTACAACAATAAGATAAGAATGACGCCTGATTATTATAATAGCACATTGAAACCTGGGTGGCTTTATATATAAAAATATTTGCTATTATTTATAGTTATTCATCGACGATGGACGAGTACTCCTTTGACACATTGGTAATATACATCGATTTAGACCGGTGGAGATCCCGAAAAAAATTCACTCCAATTATTTGCCGGGAAGAGTTATATGGATAAAATAATTCCTTGACAACCGGATTTCATAAAATTAAATAGCGATTTCGGCTGTAATATTAGTTAGGCTGTGAGTTTGAAATTTAATGCCATTTCCAGTCGGATGAGAGATTAAGAGAAGGTGAAACCATCTCTCAAGCTCTATTCCATCTTTTTCTTACACTTATTCCACTTTCGATATGTGTACTGAGATAAGCTGAAGTTAAGGAATATTGACAGGGAGGACGTCTGCCTCGCGTTGCTAGGTTGATAAAAAAATGATACACTGCAAAGCTAATTGCCTCTAATCAGCCCTTCCTTAAAGTAAATAAAGCGATCTTTGCCTCCCGTAATTAAACGCTCTGATGAAGAAAAATTATGAAGTGGTAAATTTTTTAAGTCGACACCCCATTTTCCGGATAAGTAAAATCAATGTGTTTATTCCCGAAATTGAAGTATTCTTTTTTTATCGGAGACTTTTCTCTGCGAAGTGCTCTCTTCCTGTAGCCCCCCGTCAAACCCTTTTCAGTGCACCCTCTCTTTAACTAAGAAGAAGAGGTCGACGAAGAAATCCGATTAATTAATCTCAGGCGGGCCGTGAGAGAAGCGAAGCTGAACAGATACAGAGGGAGAAAAAAAAAGCAAAATGAAGCCATCGTCGCAGTCACGACTGTCGAGCCACGCGAGCCACCGAGCACGAAACGTGATTACACCTTATTTTCCTCGCCTTTCGTCACAATCAGCCAAATTGAAAATGCAAAAGGATAGTGTAGAGGCCTACATTAAAAACGGAAAATATACTCCTCCATTTTTGTCCACCAAAGGATAAACGGTCGAAAAGTTACAGAATAGCAAGTTACGCTTCATTTTGAACGGTGGTACTGAAGAAAGCGCATCACTCCTGCACGACCTTTTTCCTGGAAAATTACTACCGTATAACTCACTCTATTTTCTATAAATATTCACTAAGTATATTTAAATTCCCAGAACATTTTATACGGAGTCTACGCTTCCATTTCTTTTAACCCTCGCTGTCTACCCAGTCCAGCGTCGTTATATTGTGCCAAATTCAAGTCATAATTTGAATTTAAATTCAATAACACGCCCGTCTCCACTTCTTTTCACAGGATATTTGGGCATGTTTATTGGGTAGGCAGAGGCGACACTTAAACTGTGACACAGTGTTTACCCAAAAATGTATCAATGGATGTTGGAAGTTCAAGTATGAAAATTTCATTTCAATATTTGCTTCGAAGAACAACTTTGATTCTTGGCACATTTTTGAGAAGGGATTCACTCCATCATAATTGTGAGTCAACAATCCTGAGATTGGTTTGAATCAGCTCTCCACTCCGCCCTCCCATCTGCTTTCATGTTCATTGTGGCGTATTTCAACTATTTTGCATCCTAAATTACCTGTACTACGCCAACCAATCTTTCGGGGCCTTCCTTCGCTCTTCTTTACTTCCACCAGTCCTTCGACGATTCTCCTCATGTGGCCATCAGGACTCATAATGTGGTCCATTATGTCTATCTCTCTATAGGGTTTTTGGAAGACTTCTCTTTTCTCCTCATCATTTCCTCATCACTTAATAGGTCGATCCATTTTATCTACACTACATCTACATCTAGACACTGCCTTTCCCATAATGAACAGAATTTTCTTCGGGTCTCTGCTAATACTGCAATGCCATCGATGTCACCAACAGGACCACGAGGTAGTAGTAGGGTGGATAAATCATGGTTTCTGCATTGAGTTTATAAACTGCTGCAATTGAAGAGAAGTGGCGAAGTCCAATCTGTAAACTGGCAAACCACACACCTACTTGAGAAGGCGAAGAAGTTCTGCTACTTGGGGAGCCGACAAGCCAGCGATGGACGAAACAAGAAGCAAATAACCAGTTTAATAGCTCATGCAATGACGGCGTTCCTTTAAATGAGGATGCTAAAGTATACTTTTCATAGTGATATTTCTTCTCTTTTACATCCTTTATAACCTGTCCGATATAACTCATTCGGGGCCGTCCCTTGCCCTTCTTCCCTTCCACCTGTCCTTCTACGATAGTCTTCATCATGCCATCATACCTCATAATGTGGCCAACTAAGTTGTCCCGTCCCGTCCCGTCTTCTGCTTAAGGTTTTTAGGAGGCTTTCCTTTTCTCCCACTCTTCTTAGCACTTCCTCGTTACTTACACGGTCGATCCATTTTATCTTCATCATTCTTCGGCAGAACCACATTCCGAATTCTTCCACTCTTGACTTCTCTGCTGCTGTCAACGTCCAGTTTTAATCAATATCTCTTTTCTCCCAATCTCATAAGGACCTTCTCAATACTCATAAGTTTAAAGATAATAGGCTAATTTTTTAAGATCGATAAAAAGTCCGCCAAAAATACGATTGTTTCAGCGGCAGTGATGCGTTCCATTAAGGGTATTCATTACGTCGACAGAAAGCGTTCCTGGAAACCTTCATAGTATCTCTTCTCGTGAATTTTAGATTTGGCACTTAATCTATTTAATTCTTCAATTTTCTTCTTTAATATTTATACTATACCCTTAGATTCGTGAGCTTTATTTTTTAGTACTATAATGCTGGAAGCCATAGTCATCGTTGGATTTTATTTAAAGGGCCGTATTTACTGTGAATGATTCTTCATCGATGTTTGCCACTTAATTCCGCTTGAACAAAATTTTAAACTTTAGGGGACGGGCTGCTATAGTGAATAGAATCCGATTTTGAAAAAAAATTCGGATCTAATCAGTTAATTTCATTGAGACATTGTTCTTTTCAGCGCTTATCCTAAGAGAAACAACTTGCAAGTGACATATTTTTTTCCTTTTTTAGTTATCTTTCAGTCGTTTTCTTTCCAAACAGAAAAACGAATCGTGAAACAAATCGCCGGCTTCGATTTACGTTTCATCGATACGGCCGAGCCGTACATTCGTTTGCATTAGCAACAGATTTTTACTAGCTCTTATCTCATCGTAATGGTAGACAGACGTGACGACAGTATTAGAAATAGGATTTATATTTATATTCAAGACGCAATTCAGTTTGTGATGCATAGGTCGTATTTCATCGCACAATAATTCTCTCTTTTTGAGACGCTACCATTTGCTTCCTTTCCTCATCTCTATCTTCTCCAACTCTTTGACTGCTTTTTTCATTCTCCGATGTGTCCACCTTACAGAAAATCTTGAAAGAATGAAAAAAAAAACCAAATGAAAAACAGATGAAAGAATGAAAAAAACCCAAAACGTAGTTTCCAAATCCTCCCACGATCGCAGAAAATACTAAGCTCACAATCAAACCCTTTGACATCAGCTTGTTTTTTTTCTCCTCTCATGCACTATGGAGAACCCTTTTTGCCTTTTCCCCGCATCCTCACACCCTAGGGTCCCTCAGGGAATGAGGGAAGTGCAGTTGAGCTCGTGTCGCATGCATCCAAAGGGCAAAGCTACTTTGGGCTTATATTATCCCACTCTCATCATTACATTCCCTTTTCTTCCGGCTGAAAATCTTAAAGAGAACGCATACCTCCAGCCGGTATTTTTCGGTAACGAATTAATTATTTGGCTAAAATGAGTGATATCTAAACTGTCCATTCAATCGTGACAAGCCGGACACAATTTTTTGGATTAATTACAATAATAGAATTACATACACATCATAAAAATATAAAATAACAATTCAAATAGTAAACAAAAATCATGTGCTTTGATTCACTTACTTTGTTTAAAAATCGTAGTTATTTGTTTTCTGTTGCTTTGTTACAATTAGTGTTGGAGTATCAGATTATACGTAATAAATTTTACTTAAATTCATAATTTCAATTATGTAATTGCAGATATTTATGTTTTTTGAAGTATAAACCATAAAGACAAAAAAAATACGTCAAGTCAAAGGAGGCGTTGTGAACTCTTAAGATTGGAGATATTTTATGAATAATTTAATTTTTAGTCTTTCTATACACTTTCAAATATTCAATCTAGTCCTGTGATACGTTCAGGCTAGAAGGTCAGACTGAATGAAAACTGAAGAACTACGAGGCATTGCGCTTGCTTTGCTTAATCTGAAAGGGTGAAATCATAGTGACTTACCAGCTGCTATCATTTTAAAGGTGGAATTAGAATACCTTGATTATAAAAACATGTCCTAACTCAAAATGAAATTTATAAGTTGTCTTTTTATTTTATAAGCACTCATATTTTATTTTACTTCTAGAATCAATAATCCTCCCGTTCAAAAAATGTCGGAATTGCTTGCAAATATTGAATGCCATGCTCTCAAAATGTATATAGTTAAAATAATACTCACGATGATATTTTAGTGTCCCACATAATTATCCATAAATAAGTTCTTATCGAAAAGTGCTGGGGAGTAGTGCGCACATTTTAATAAAAACATTGCGGAACCCACGAGTATGGCTATGAATTTGAAAGACTTCCAAGTGATGCTTGTTAATGTTGAATGAACGAATATAAATGATTTGGATAGTGAATATAAATCATAATTTTCAAACTACTTCACTGGAGTTGTGGTTTCCGTGTTTACCTCTTGTGCTGCACCAATCAGTAGCTACAACTTTATTGGCCAACAGTAACTGCAGCTGTAGTGTAACGCAAAATCTTAACCCAAGAAACACTCTCGGTGAAATAGTTTTCCTTTAAAGTTTAACCAAAAACTTCTAAAATACGTAGTAATGCGTCACGGGAAGAGTTAATCAGGAAGGTGTTCTTGTGTGTATTAAAATGACATGAATTGAAATTGGTTTTTAAAGATATCGCTTTGCCTTCTGTTGTTAGGCAACTACTACGCATAATACGTATATTATCTCACTCTGCGAAAGTCGTCGTCATCACTGCCATCTGCAGCATTTCTGTCCAACTACGTGTGCTACCTTCCTCTCTTTCTTCCTTTGTCCTTTTTTTCGGAAAAAATAACTCTTTCTCCTTGTCCTCCCCATCCCATTCCCCTGTCTCCTCCTCCTCCACCCTCTCCTCCTTAGAACCCACCCCCCATCCCCTGACTCCCACCCCCTCTTTTTCCCGCCCGTGCTCGGCTTAAGCGAATTAGCAGGTCCCAATTAAGGCGCGCTTTTTTATTAATGAATTCTATCCCACGGGAACGCAGAGGGAGTGGGGAGGAAGTGGAGGCTGGTGTGTTATGTGGCGGTGTTGGAGGATTTTCCCTCATGTACAGCGAAAAGGGGTGGAGAGAGATATAATGTGAGAGAAAGAAATAAGTAAGGGTGGTGGTCTGTTCGGAAAGAGGGCGGAAGAGGTGTTTAAAAATTGGGGAACGGAGCGTTTGTCTGTCGTGGAAATTGCGAGCACTGCTCCTGAGCCCAGCGCTGTCGTTCTTTTTGGAAATACCCCACTCTCCTCCACTCGTTCCATGATTGCAATGAAGTACACTCTCGAATATTCCACTGTTGGAAATGGATTTTGGTTTCGGCTGTCATTCCAGCTACGTACCAATTCCATTATCCAGGTATTACAAAAATTAAATTATGCAAACCAATTTGTATATAACAACTTTAATAAAAAATTTAATTTAACAAAAAAATATATTGATGAAAAATTTCTCGGGATTCCCACCGGGTGTGGTATTGGGCTAATTCTCCCAACGTTTCATTGGCTGAGTCTTCCATCGTCTTCAGGGGTTTACTGGTACCGCAAAAAGTACCATTTATAATAAACCCCCGAAGACGATGGCAGACTCAGCCATTGAAACGTTGGGAGAATTAACCCAATACCACACCCGGTGGGAATCCCGAGAAATTTTTCATCAATCTATACGCCGGGAAAACCTAAAATTTTACAACTTTAATATATATTTACATCTGAAACTGGTTGTCAATATTGCAGTTATAAAGTATGGAATTAAAAATAAATGCCGCAAATTAGGTACTGCCAAATAAGCTAATTTAAACGGGTTTTGAATGCTTTCATGTACCTTAAGATTCCGTGACAGGGGAAAGATATTTTTGATGATGCTGAAAGAAATTCAGGAGGTCGCAATATACGCTCACTCAGTGATTCATATGAAGGTTATTTTGGATGAGTGAGGGCAGAACTGACCCCATACTAAGCCAGAGGCGTGTATTTATCACACATTCCTTTCCCTGAACCACTTCGATGATTTTTATTGAAGGGTACCCAAAAGCTTCACCCATGTTACATAACTTTCTTCGTGATAAAAATTAGATCTCCTTTACTTGTCCAAAACTTCTTGTTTTATTTCTTCTTACCTGCTCTTCAGCTGGCCTTACCTCTGATTTTTTTAAATTTCTCAGTATAGTGCTGAGTTTCTCGAATGAACATCAGTGAGGGCTTAAACTTGCTGTAGGATGATTCAAATTCATACTTTTCGACATTGAACACGAATCTATATGGAATCGGATAATTTTTCATTTTCCGTTCAGTCATCTGCGCAAGCGGCCGTACTATTTTTTATTTTATTCGAGACTATCTTTCGTGTGCACTCAGCGCTCTAGAATGAGTTTGTACAACTGCTTTGCGATTGAAAAGGTTCTATTTTCCTTTGCAAAATACCCTAATGGCTTCCCCAGGAACTGACCCTTTTTGGGTAAATAACTTCATCGGTAACCCTGGCCTAAAAACATAAATAGCTTCAGTGGTAACCTTGGTCTATAAATTATCATGTATTTCTTCATTCGCGCACCCAGTCATCCCCTTCTTATGCCCCGAAATATTCCCGTATCTAACGCCCTTACCCTCCTGGGAGGATGGATATTCATCTAAAAATCCTCCTTAAACCCTTTTTCCTGTCCATTTCTGACTTCACTAAATTCCTCCATCCCCCGGTCTTCCCTTGATGTACCCTAGTGGGAAGGGAAAGGATACCCACGTCTCAATTATGTCCTCCCCTATTTCCTTAACCATTAATCCCTTAACTATCCTCTAAATTGGTGTTCAGTCGTGGATACAGGCGTGGAACTAAAAATAAATTTGAGAAAATGATCTGTAGTACATTTCGTGTGTAGGAAATGCAGTACCTAATCCCCATTGTGGATGTCATTAAAAATTAAAGGAACATAGTAAACTGGATACTGGACTTTCTGAGTAATCGCGAGCAAAATGTAGTTCTTGACATAATTGGCACCGATGTAGTTTAAATGACATCAGGTTTACCGCAAGGAATCCTGAGCAGCCCCATTAGTTCGAATACATATAAATGACCTCTGCTCCCGAATTAGCATTGAAATGCGTCTATTAGATGACGACTATAATCACACTGTTATGCATCGCAAAATTTGTGATTACTCTGACTTTGATATTCTATCGTCAGATCTGAACAACTTTCATGTGTGGAGCCAAGAGTGGGTACTAGAACTAATTCTGAGTAATTTCTTGGGTTTGTCGTCCAAATACCGGCGTAAAATTATGGATGGTATTAGCATAAAGGAGGGAGATGATATCAAATATGTGGGGGTGATGATAATCTCAAATCTACCGCGGGGAACGTATAACCCCATACATATACAACGGTATGTGTATTAACTACATTTTTGGCTTAGCCCTGAAAAAGTTAAGATTCGTCAATCGCTTTGTGGTAAGATTTTCGGGTGAAAATATGAAATAAAGGTACTACTTCGCACTCGTCTGACCACGCTTGGATACTGGGTGAGCTTATGGATCTGGAGCAGAAAATCTGTAAGCGTGAACTTTAAAAAAAAATTACAAAGAAAAATTATGTATTTCGTCAAAAACTACTTCGAGCGAACAAAGAGACTAGCGTTGGTTCCATGAGAATTTCGCTAGGAGCTTTTAATGGCTGGGACTCAGAGGCTACATGCTGTTGGGTAATGTTGCTTGAGCCACTTCCATCTAAATCTGTCTTTCAAAACGATAGGAACTACATCTTCATATATTCTCACAATTTTTCTAGGTTCTACAAAAACGATAAATTAAGAAACTTAAATTCCGAGCAGCTAAGGTTGTTTTTCCTTCGGGTATTTTAAGGCTTTTTTGGGACTCAACAGTGAAAAATCTCCATCATACTCCCTCTTTTCTTATTTTTATTTACGACGGGTGTCCAAACACCCCCGCCACACCTGCAACGTAGTGTGTAGATTTTAATGTAGGTGTAGAGGTGTTGTAGAGGCGTTTATAGGAGGGAGAGTCCCTGTTATCCCCTCCAATAATCCTTCTGTACCCTTTTCCCTCTCTTTATGGAGAATGTTATCTGCTCTTTTCCTCCTCTTCAGCCTCGCTCGGCTCCTCGTTCGAATCGCCAGATTATTTCTTTTTTCCCGAAACCAATTTGACTCTCTGGCCCATTCCCCGTCCCATTTGACTGCCCCTCCGTTCCATTTGACTGGCGGGAAAGGATTCTCCGAGTGACTTGGCGGGACAGGTGGGAAATGCTGATTGGTTCCTGACCTTTTGTAAAAGGTCTCTTCGCTGCTTCATCTTCCTCCCTTTTACTCTGGAAGTCTCTCAAGTTTCTGTGTGGGTTGGGAGGGATGTAACGCGTTTGGAGGATCCCTCTCTTCCGGTTGGATAAAGAGTGCGAGAGAAAACATTTGCGCTGGAGATTTGGATGGATGGATTTGGTAGTGGGGACACATTCGCCTTTTTACCCTTTGGGCTTCTCTCTTCTCGGACATCACAGATCAAGCAGTCTCGAACGGAAGGGAAATTAGATTTCGAGCAGGGGCAGAAAAATATTTTGAGACAAGAGAGGGAAAGGCCTTTGCAGGGAAGGGATGGGAGAAGGCCTCAAATTTTAGTTAACCTTTCCCGGCGGGAAAATACTGTGGCTCATATGACAAGCTAAAGCTTTATAGCGAAGATAATTCAGGCTAGAAAATCCTGTGATTTTCCTTTAGAAACCGGCATCGTTGAATATAATTGAACAGCTGTTTCGAAATAAAACGAAGATAATCTTAAGAAACTTCAAAATTCAGTAGTAATACCCAGCAGAAAAGAGTTGTACAGTTAAAAAATAAACAAATAAAACGAATGATTGTATAAGAGATGTGATATTATGAATTACAGAATGCTTAATTACATTTAACCACAGTTAAGGAAATCACGTATTGGGAGGCACAGTTTTCACGAAAAAGAATCACGCTACATAACGAACGGTTTCAAATTTTGAAGAGTAAATAACAAATGTGTTAATTAAAAGGTGATTCTCGGAGATTTAAAAGTTTTTTCCTCTTGATATGAAATCCTAGCAACAATTTTCCATAATTAGTCACTAAATGATGTTGCTTTAACCACATATATAAGCAATAATAATTCCTTTACAATAACGGATAACCTCTTGTATGTATTCTCCTTAATCAAAGATAAAATAAACTCATATAGTACACGAAAGTATTTTATTGAGTAAGTAATCGTAATCCATCTGCTGAGTTGAAGTCATTTTACTATTTTAGCAGATTTTAAATGTCGATGATAGAACATTTTCGCATACGTACTTGACATTAAGTTTCGTAATCTTCCTCAAAAACTATATACTTTAGCCCTGAGTGCCCATCGTGCAATGCCATCTCTGCGCATTCTGAAATGGCTCAAAATGGGCTTAAATGCTACTATCAATTCGATTTTAGATGTTGAGACTAAGAGTATTACATGGGGGAGGCCCCAATCCGTTCCATATTAACTTTATCCATGTTGTTACTTCGCTCGCTTTTCCACCGCCTTTCGAAAATGCCCGCGGAGGGGCTCAAAGATCTCCTTTTTCTCATCAATGGTTAATTTCCACTCGCGAGGAATAGCATTTAGAATTTATGAGTTTGCTTGATCAAACCTTCACGCATATGTTATATCTGGTTCTTACGCTGCGAACGATAGCAATGAATATATCTCTGGTTTTGCACCGGGTAAGGTCCTCCATTTCTCTTTCCAACGTTTCCACAAGCAACTCACCCATCGTTTTCAGGGAATCAGGACTCCAATGATTTGGATCCAATGATTTGAAATCCTGAATCCCTGAAGACGATGGGTGAGTAGCTTGTGGAAACGTTGGAAGGGGATATGGGGGACCTTATCTGGTGAAAAACCCGATAAACTTCACTGCTTTACGAACATAACATGATCAGTCTTGATTTAAGCTCCTTCCACCGTGAAAATCGGATCGCTCTGCTGGCGCGAGTGATAATTTATGTAAACCCATTTATTCAATAATAATATTGATAATATGTCTTCATTAACGAAAAATTACGAAATACTCATACACATAAAATTAAAGGAATCTGTAGTTCACCGCTAAGTTCTAAAGGACTTGTCATCAAGTGACATTATTTAAATATATAATTTTAGCATTATTTTCCATTTTTAAATAAACATTACACCATTCTAATAATCAATACACAATAAAATATATTATTTAAATACCCAATATTCAATGGCGTGTGCAGTACCAATACTCCATAAAATATAAATTAAACTTTTTATTCGTTGGAAATATTTTTTGAATTAATCCGTACTTTAACTCGATACTATTTTTGTTATTTTGAATATGTTAGGTATCAATACATGTAATGATTGATTGGAGAATATTCATTTGGTTTAACCTCGCATTTAATGTCGCGCCGAAGGTGCGTTTACGCCGTACCGGTAAACCATGTTTGCCACAACCAGCCAGATTACAGTACAATTATATTTTGCTCATTTGTTTGTTTTGTTTGGGGTAGTGTGGTATTTGTGTTAGCAGAAACTTACATATTAAATATTTGTTGAATTTTTTATAAAAAGTCTACAGAAAGTAACCTTTAAATTTATAGACATTTTTTATTATTTTGATAATATTTTTTCTTATTTTTTATTAATTTTCATTTTTTTTGTTATTATTTTATCCCATTGTTTTATTATCATTTTTTATCATTTTTTTCTTTGATTATTTTTTTCGGAATATATAATTTTTTTCCAGTAACAATATTGATTGGCACAAATATATTTGAAAAATAAAGAAATAACTAAATCTAGAAGAAGGAAAGACATAGGATAGACTCATAGAAGAGTAATTTGCAGAGGCAGTATGTATGTGGTGGGAACTTCTGGGTCATAATTCCAAATGTCTGTAAGAAGTGTGTTTTTAGTATCCGCGTGGATGAGTCGTCTTATAGTTACACAGGACATCGGACTTAGTCCCGGGACAAGTTTAGGGACTAATATGAACTTGAAACCTAATATGAAATTTGCTGAACTGTTCTTCGGATATTTTAGGAAATATTTGTTCTAAAACTCATCGCTTGACTTATTTCACTCTTCGCCGAAGATAAGGTTGGATGTTTCGTGGGATACGGGTCTAAGTCGACTGTTGTGCGTGTGATCAAAGAATGTACTCATTTCATTCAACAAATCGCTTTTGTAGCCCAAATTTTAGCAAAACAATATTTCTAAGATTTGTTTAATGTGATGATGAATTACTTCCTCGTGATAATGCTACAAAGTCTAGCTGAAATTGAGATTTAAAGAAATTTTTTCACTTTGCAAAATGGGAAAGCGCGTCGTCCATTTTTCGAGAATCTCTGCTGCTTTCTGAAATCACTAGAGTAGCATTAGATATATAGCCAAAAGAGCTGTTTCTTCCGCGTTCCCTCGGAATAAACTGACGAAATCTCCAGAACGGATGACGGCAATTTCAAAGCGGTAAATTGTTCCCTGAACTGTTTTAAGGACAAAATTCCGAGGGAGCTGGTGTAGTGAACTCAGCGACAGTATAAATGGGGCTCTGGGGGATAGTTAGCACCTAGTTGATGACTATAAATACGGTCCCTTTTGAATCAGTGAAAGATCTTCATGTCCTGTGCTCAATTCTCCTCCTGAAAAATAGTGCAAGTGGTCATGAGACCCCGTTTTTCCTTCGACCAGGCTTCATTACTGAGAACAGGGCCGTTTTCAGGGGTGGTTAGCGTTGGAGGCATCGCGGAGACCGCGAGGTGATTTGCTCAGTGAAGTCCCCGCTGCCATCTCAGTCTTCATTACCACGCCACTCCGCGTTCTTCATTCATCCCTCGACTTCTCCTGGGAGACATGCAACTGGTCTGCACCTCCCCCCCTCAGCAACCTATTGTCCTCTCCATATCCCCCCTCGATTCTTTATTTTCAATTTGCCCACTAAATCCCGGGAAGGATAAGGGATGGAAGGGTAGAAATTATGATTCTCTTCCCCGAAGAGACCAACACATCCGTCTTCCTCCCTTCTTTTCCTCAGGATCCCTCTTTGCTAATTTGTCCACAGCCCTTTACGGTTCTTACGAACTAGAGGTCGTAAATTGACCAAGCGATGAAAGGTCAAAAGCGCGGAATAACTCGTATGATAAACGGAGCACCCGTTATACATGACCACCTCCATTTTTCAAGAAACTTAATTACTTTTCATGGCCTGACTTACTTGCTCCCTTATGTTCAAAAGTTTTGAGCGATAAAATATCAATTATTTCAAGTTTAAAATGTCATTTTTTTATTCGTTTTGAATAATTTATATTTTTATGCACTGAATATCGGTTGTATTTATATTTTTTTCCAATAATTATTAAGTTAGTAATTTAATTATGAATTAAATGACCCTAAATATGAAGTATTTTCATTTCTTGCATATGATTGTAGTCAAATGAGGCTACTCATTGAACTCGTTCCACTTTCGGACCGCAGCGAATATTGTATCATAATTCATTTTTCTTTAAATTTTAAAATTTTACCATTTGTTTTTCCACAGAAATATGTTCTCTATCTGAAAATACATACTCTTGCATACTGTCCAGTGATTTGTCTCGAACATTTGCCAAATTGAAGACAGGGCTGTGGAGCTCATAAAAATTATAATTAGAATAAGAATTATTTATCCGCAAAAGTTGAAGAACTTCAGTTTTTCCCTGAATATTGTTTGCAATTTCGTTGGATACCGATTTTTTGAGGATTACATTCGCTATGTTCTTCAGGGTGGAATATGGAACCATTAATATCCAGTGTTTATACTATCTACACCGTTCCCATATACCCGTAAGTTTCAGGCTGTGTTGAAATCCGCATGTAGTATAATTAATTTATGTACCTAGATCCATAGTCTATCGTCCTGATTGTTTATTTTGCCATCGTTTTCCTCCGAAAAAACTCCTTTCACAAAAGATCCTCCCACATCTTCGCTTCAGCGCCTCCAAAATTTATGTCACCAAAATCCGCCAACAGCCTTTTTGCGATCTTCTCTTTGTATCCCTCTCCTCTAAGCCGTTAGTCCATGTCGCAGGGCATTTATCCTACGGTCTCAAGAACCCCTGAGAGTGGGCGGGGGTGGGTGGTATAGTGAAATGGTTAACCAAGGATGACTCCTGTTCTTGCTTTGAAAAATATGCTCGGTGTGCGTTTTTTAATGAGTGTGAGCGTTGGAGGATTTTTGATGACGGTGGCGGAGAAAGGTTTGGTGGAAGCAGCTCCCACGGTGGAGATGCCACGGCTAATCGGCCGCAATTGTTTTCATGTCGCCGCTGCTCATTTGTTCCATGCGAAGCAGTCCCACTCCTCCCTCAAAGGGTTGACTAATTAGAGGAAGGAGATCATTACGGAAACATGCGTCTGCCTAATGTGGAAGTGGTTTTGATGGCTAAAAGTAAGGAAAGGAAAACGTGGCAATTGCCCTCTGCATATTCTGTCTAGATTCAAAGAATTTGTAGTCACGTAATAGATCCATCAACCTCTAAAGCTGTGCGCTCAGGGTAAATACAAACCATAGTTTGCTTCACAGTACCTAACCTCAAGTTTATGCCAAAAATCAGACTAGATTGAATAAGCTTCGTTATTTTAATTGGAAATGGTTGGCAGATGAAATACTTATTAATTTATTTTATTCAATTCCGTTTTCTTTTCCTTATTGTTTTACATTTATTGGAAATATAATTTTCAGACGAAATAAAAATGAATGTACTCGCTATCTTCATAATCAGTCCCATTATGCAATTTACGATTCAGCTATTTCATTCGTGGTTACCTGCGCAGAAGATTACAACCGCTCTTCTTTTTTGTTCATTTTAACTCCCTTTAAGCAATATTATATTTTCTCAATGGAATATGGTACTAAAAAAAAATCCGCTCAACATAGTTGCGGTGAACATTAATAAATATAAACATTACTAAATCACAGACACAGGTGACGTTAATTTTGGTACGTCTCAGCCGTTTTAACGAACCGCCATCATCAGCCGGAGAAAGTGACAGAAGACAGCGTGTTTCTCTTCTTTGAAGGAGAAGATGGAGTGAAGAATATTGGGGTGGGAGCGATCGTGGAGACATCTATTGGGAATCTTTTGCTCCCACATGTTGGAAATATCTGGAAGTAGGTACGTCAAGCACACCTTGGATGCATCGCGATCTCCGGGGGGCAAAGCATTCGGAGTGATGAGTTATC
The DNA here is from genome assembly GCF_921293095.1 of Ischnura elegans. NCBI lineage: Eukaryota > Metazoa > Arthropoda > Insecta > Odonata > Coenagrionidae > Ischnura > Ischnura elegans. The sequence goes on from NC_060252.1 coordinate 24,614,422, forward strand.
CATAGCATCCGGTAACAGAGCAAACTCACGGCCAATCGGAGCATTTAAGCGCGCTTGGCTCATAGTTATTAAAAATGGTGCGCTTTCGACCGAAACATGATTAGTAATTTTCGTTCCTACTGGCATCAGCTATCCAAGGTTAAAATTTCGGGACACAATTTTTCTCTACCCTATAGCAAAGGAGACTTTCATGGATAGGAAGGAGCTTCTGAGAGGATCGTTATTTAAGAGTTTAAAGAAAATATTAGTGAAGAGTTTGATCTGGAGTGAAGCTCTCCACGGTGCGGAAACGTGGACACTGAGGAAAGAAGACGAGAGAAGATTGGAGGCATTCGAGATGTGGGTATGGAGAAGAATGGAGAAGGTGAAATGGACAACGAGGAAAAGGAACGACGAAGTGCTGGATATGGTTGGTGAGGGAAGGCAGCTTTTAGATGAGATACGTGGGAGACAGAAGGTATGGATGGGAGGAGTACTTAACGGGGAGGGGATTTTGAAAACAGTGTTAGAGAGAAGAATGTTAGGGAAACGAGGGAGGAGAATGAAAAGGATAGGATTTTTAGACAGATTTAATTAGAGTAGGCCTTACAGTGAATTGAAGAAGGCATTGCTGGAAGGAAAGGGAGGCTCCCAGATCACTTCTTTAGTACTCCATGGAAGCCTACCTTAATCGGTAGAACGCTTGAATAATAATATAGTGTATATATAGTATTTTCATGTTTATTTGAATTTAAAGATGCTATATTTGCGAGGGCTTACCTCTTTCTCTCGCCATTTTACCCTCGCGCGAGGACGAGGGAGACTTCAACGGTCGCATTTTATCACGAAGACCGCAATAGGGTAGTTTCCTTCATCAAAGAAAACGGAAGGCATTGATTGCGATTCGTTACCCACCATTAATGTATTCATAATATAACAAATTATTTGGTTTTAGAAACCCCATTTTTGACGAATGACAACGGTCAATTTTAACTGCATTTGAAAAAGGTTAGATTGACGCCCATGCGATTTGCCAGGCAAAACCATCTAGGTCTACATAGGTACATCTAATCTTTCGATTTAGGAAAAAAATAGGCAACCAACCTATTGCGCATTCCTTGTGGTTTAGCGCATTAAATCCTGCTAAACAAAGGATATTCACCGTCGCGAGAGGTGACGGCAACATTTTGGGTGATCGTTCATAAAGAGGAGTGACGGAAATCCCCAATTGTAAAAACCCATATTTAGTTGTTTCCCTTTCCTGGACGGTCGACATCTTTTCTTTCCTCACCTTTCCATTGTCGCGCTCGACGTCCTTCTCAGTGGGAACATTCGGAGCAAAGACTGTTTTTTTCATGGGAAGTTGCAAGTGTCCGCTAGAGATATTTAGTGAAGAGTTCTCGGGATTGCCAGCGGGTCAGAAACTGCGTAACTGCCGACGTTAGGACAGTCCGAAAAGTCAGCCATCGCAGAGCATTGGATGGAATGCAGAAATACAGTTAGGTTTGATGACACCGAGATGCTCCGCCCATCCAATGGCTTTTGGCATCGACTTGTCCATTGAAATTAGACTGGCCAAGAATACCGTCAATAGAGATTCCTGATATGCATTGAGCAACACTTGGAAACCTGTGCTCAAAACTATCCAAAAGGCTAGGTAAAACCATCACCAACACGCCATCCAATCAGAGCGCGCCGCTGACGACAGCCAATCAGCAGTCACCTGACCACAGAGTGACTATATGTAAGCAAGTTAAATTTCTCACTCGACACTCACAGCCCTGAGGACGATGGCCGAGTCGGGCATCGAAACGTCGGAAGTTATGAAGTTTCTGACCCGGTGGCGATCCCGAGAACTCTTCACTAATTGTAAGTCTATTCGCCGGGAAAGCATGAAATGTTTGTCCACGAGAGACTCGGAGGCTACATGATTAAGAATTGCCGTATTACAGAGCGACACGTAGAACTTCATCTTCAAACCTCACTATATTTTTAGAACAATAAGTTAAGAGAGACTTTTTCCGAACGGAGAGTTATAATAGGAATTAGTTTTTTCTCCCGAGCTACACGGGACTTAAATAAAGGCTAGGTGGGATTCAGTTGTAAAATTACTCAAAAATGCGCCTGCCTTTCTTTTTTGTCGACAGCTGGTGTCCTAACAGACCTCGCTACACTCCTATTAAAAAAAAATTCGGTATAGTATGCAATTTTTAGGCCTCCTGAATCCTACCAGCTTGTTCGTCTCTTCGTTATTTTTCCCCTATTCAACGTAACGTATCCATTTCCTTCCATCTTTCTTTAATTCCCCCAGGATAATGCCGCCCACCCATGCGCCGACTCAAAGTTTCCCTTTTTTTCTCCCCCGCGTGATTGTTGACTCCCAGTTTCCATGGCGTCCCAAACCGAAACATATGTCAGCCTTTAAAAAAATTATACGAAAGGGAAGAAGCTTTTTTAAAGGACGGAATAGGTTACTCTTTCTCTCTCCGTGTAATATTTTTCCCGGTCCCTTTTTTCCATCTCCCTAGGTGGAAAAGAATGAAACAGACCGCGATTGTGGAGGGGGTGGGAAGGATTGGGGGGTGGGGTAGGGTGAGACGGGAAAAGTAATGGTGGGGGGGAAAACAAGGAGCGCGATATAATTCGCCAGTCTTTTATTTTTTCCTTTATATGACCCCTTGGATTGCTACGAAATTCGTGGCAAGAGAACGTTCCCGAGGTCTCTATTCCAAAGGGTTGATTTAACCTCTGCCCGGGCCAGCGTGTAAGCCAGCACGGGAGGGATTTTCGCTCTGCTCCTTTGTGAACGAGCAAAGTCGTAATGAATGTGACGACAAGGTTCCCCTTCGGCCTAACGGAATTCCTAATGATTCGCTACCATTATTGTCGTCGCAGCACAATCTTACAAATCATGCATCCATTCCTACTACCAATGAGACTCCGTGAAGGAGGCGTCAATTCGTGCCGTTGAATGTAGATTTTAGGGACCACTTCGGGCGCTATTTAATCAGTTTTCAGAAATTTCCGCAGCTCGGCAATGAAGCGAAAGCGATCCAATAATTCTCAATATTTGCAAAATTATATTTATATTCGCGGGAAATAGCATTTAAAAGCGAACTTGATCGATAAAATCATGACGAAATACAAAGTTGAATGATATTGCTAATGATGGCTAATTTCTGTTGGATGGTCAGTGACGCGAGTGACAACTATAGTAGCTATACCTACCCATTGAAATTCGGAGTGGATGACAAAGCGTCTTGAGGCCGACTGCAAAATTAAAATTTTTGTCCACTCTACAATTCTATTAAAATGTTTGTCCACTCTACAATGATGACAACTAAGCTATTCCCGAGCGACCAATGGCCGAACTCTTAAGTTTCTCCAGTGGATGATGGAAATCAGCACGATACGTGATGGCGTCAGTAACCTTGCAGTTATTTTATTGTATTTTTACGTTAAAGTTTATTATATATCTCACGAGAAAAATCAGCTGATATTGACTCTTTCTTTCAAACAAATTCTCCGGAAAAATTTATCACTTCCCTTTACACTTCTGTCTCTGGCGCCACATATCTGTGTCATGGTAACACGAAAGTGGTCTGTACTGAACATTATGAATGTCCAGACATGTATACACACTACGATTTACGCTTGCAATCATATAGATGATCCTCATGACGGTAGTAATGGGAGTAAGAGAATAAATGAGGAACGGCTGTAAGTCTTTTGTTTATTTTTTCTCTCATTTGTCCAGGTCTGTGATTTTCCCGATCTGCACCTGTTTTCATCGTTAATTCAAAGATCTCAAGCCTTCGGAACATTCTCGTTCGTTCTTCGTGTGCTTTCCACATTCTCTCTGTTTGCCCTCTTCTGCTGACAGTTGCGATGCAAATCCCGCGGGTGGGGAATGTGTGTGAACGAAGGAAGTGAGGGAAGTTTGGAGAGGTGGCGAAAGACAAGTGACTGCTCGTGGGCGTCATCACTTCTTCCTCCTGACTCCCCATCCAGCAAGCTCAAACCACGAGGGAACGTGATATGAAAAGAATGGCAGTGGAGTGTCAATTCTTTAAGGCGTTGGTGTTTTTAGAGCTTATTGTGTCTTTATTACCCCAAAAAATACATTAAATACTCATACTCATAAAATAAAAAGGAATCTGTAATACACCGATGAGTCGTTAAGGACTTACGCTAATGACATCATTAAAATATGTTGTTTTTTGCAAAGTTTTCCATTTTTTATGAAGATCAACCCATTCAATTCTCAATTCCATTAATGTATACAATTTAAACACCGAATATACAGTGAAATATGCTATACCAATACACCATAAAATATAAAGTAAAACTTTTTATCCGTTGACAATATTTGTAAAGTTTCTATCAGCTAAAATATGGATAGAAATACTTGCATAAATATTGTGTCGTAGTTTAAGCAAAAACTTATCCAGGCCGCTCATAATTTAATTTATTTTTTTTACTTTTCAAGACCAAAATATTTGAATTACGATACGTTATAGTCGGTAAATTCTTTGTTTCAGTTACGTAAGATATAAAATAAAATTATGTGACTCGTTCAACCGTAGATTTAGCGTGTCAGAAACCAGGGTGATTTCTATTACTTACATATTTCAGCTGATATGCTGTGATATCGATAAAAATGTGGGTCATCCTATTCCAAATCTGCAGGTGTTTGACTCTGTGTCTCAGATCTTGATCGAAATTTTTTCATGGGCATATCATCACCTCAAACTCTATACCACAAGAACTTTTGCGTAAAATAGTATCTTTATCATTAGGTGGAGCACATATTAATTCGTTCGCATTTTTATAGAAGTGCGGCCCATTAAACATATTTTTTCGTATATCTATGCTCTATATTGACTTAGAGCTATGGTTTTGGGCATATTTGAAACTTGGACGTTGCTTTAAGCAGTAAATGTCGATGAAATTGCAATCAACCCGGTTTCAAATTGAGGTGTTTCTTGCACCTCGTGCGTCTAGGTGGTTTATCCCGAATTCAGACACTTCTACTAATGGATTTGCACATGTTCCATAACCTCTCAACCTCATCCACATTGCATTTTGGGATCCGATGCATAAAGATTCAATCCGTGAACTAGATAAAATAGAAAGGAAAGACGCGCGTTTGGTCAGCAACCGAAGCTGGCGATCTGGGATTTGTCACAACAATTTGGCTGGTAGCCACTAGAAACTCGGAGTAGACGAGCCAGGCTTAGATTTCCTAAGCAATTAAGGAAAAGATATCTTTCCGGTAGTTCATCGCCATATTTTCTCGGACCGACAGAAATATTAGCTATTAGAGATGTTTTATTGGTGTAGGAATTCGTTTTCCCCACGAACAATGAACGACTTAAATAAATGCCAGGTAGTGAAATAAGTAGTGAAATCACTCCAACTCGTGCCTTCATCTCTTAGTGATAATTGAAACAGCAGTAGCAATTTTCTACACTTTTTATTCCTCCTAGACCGGTTTCAATGCTTACGCATTATTATCAAGAGCTGTCTAATCTAAGGAGCAGCAAGCCTGGTACTTATATTGAGGGTAGGTGTAGATGGGGTAAAATATAGAAGCAGGAATGGGGGAGGGGTTGAGGTTTGGTACTCATTTGCGGTATGTCCATTCAGGGTCATCGGAAAAGGTTTTCAAGGGAGGAGGAGGAACGTTAAGGAAAGGTGAGGTCATCGTTGGTACCACCTCATTGACAAGACATTCACCAAACAACTTCGAATGTACACCTATTTCAAAATTTTCCACAAAATGCAGTTCTTTACCTTTGTCAAATAAATGTAAAATGTTTAAGCTAAAATCGGATGAATGGTCACAGGTATACAAACCCAACCCGTGAATATCCAACTTCAACCCCTTCCTCATTCCTGCTTCCATATTTTACCCCACCTACACCTACCCTCAATATAAATACCAGGCTTGCTGCTCCTTAGGTTAGACAGCTCTTTGATAATGATGCGTAAGCATTGAAACCGGTCGAGAAAGAATAAAAAAACTGTGTGGAAAATTACTACTGCTGTTTCAATTATTTTTATCCATGGACTTCCACCAAGTCAACTCGTCAGCAATCAGTTTCCTTCATCTCTTCTTTATTTTGTGCACGGCTGTTGCTTTAACACCCCCCACCACACTCCTATTAGAGTGCTAGTATGTGGATGGAGATCGCTAATCCATATGCCGTCTATTCTCTCTCTCTCGCCCCCCACCCCACCCTCACCCTCCGCGTAATAAAAACACCCACCCCTCCAACCCCCAATCCCCGCCTACGATCCGTGTCGGGGGAGGAGGGAAAAAGGACGTTAATCAAAAACCCGATAGTCGAATGTTTGACTTGGAGACTGCGGGACTTCGACATTATGTGGAAGGGGCGGTGCTGGAGGATTTTGAGTGATGGGCCAGCGGCAAGGGGGGCTGGAAAATAAAGGGGTGAGGGGGAGGGTGAAGGGGGTAGTTTCGGGGAATGTGACGGCAAAGGAATCGGAAAGGACGAGAGGGGGTGGAGAAGAAGATGAAAGCGAAAGAGAGGGAGAAGAGTCCTTTGCTGTGCGACGGGAAGTCATGTCGTCGGGCGGCTGACTGAAAGAGTAATGGCAGAGGGTGTTAAAGCAGGGGGGGGGGGGAGGTAATGACTCCTGTCAATTTCAAGCGAAGGAACTCGTCCATCGAACGAGGCTAAACCGTCTGGAATCCTCAAACGGATTCTTCGGTAGTGCATTAATACATCATCAAGGCGGAACTTCGTTCGACTGAAAAAAATCGAACCCTTTAGACGCTTCGAGGAGCGAGATGCCTTCGGGCACAGAGAGACAGACGGCTTTGATCGAATGCGTGAAGCACTTATTGACACTTTGAAGATCTTTCATTCATGATGGAACCAGATAGGTTTCAGTAAAAAAAACTAATAGACATTAACAGGGAGTAGCAGGAAGGATTTTTGTCTACTGGGGAGAGTTCTCGTCTGCTGAAATAGTACATCTCGCAGGGAGGTTGGCTAGGAGAAAGCTCGATTGGACGATAGAATTTAATTTTTACTAATAATTAGGTAATGTGCATGAGGCGTGGCACCAGGAGTACATTGAAGGATAGTATTGGAAGTCGTATAATGAGAAGACTTTAACCAAGTTATGATGAAGGCCGCTGAGTGGTGTGGTGGGAGTAGCCACGACTAATTGTTTTCACGGCAAGGATTTGTACCGCTAGGGCTTATGCACAGTCGGGTTCCTCTCGTTGGTTGGGCGACACATTCCTCACAAGGAGCCCGCCACTTAACAGTTTTCACTAGCGCGCCATTCAGACACCTTCTGCTTAAGCGTCAGTGGTCCCAGAGACGAGGCGGGCGTTGGTTTGCAAGTCCACTGCCTCAGCGGTGTTGGTCGGCGATGGGAACGGCTCACCACTGATTCACCCCGGGAAGTGATACGTGATAGACTCATATTAACCCATTATAACCCAATGTTGCTTATAAGTACCACCAAAAATGAATACATTTTCAGCTCTGTTCAGGAGAGATTTAAACTACTTGTTTTTTTACTGTAAAGTTTAATGGCGAAATATATAGCAGGCGCAATTTTGATTGAGCAGACAAATTTCACATTTTCAAAATGAGAAGTCTTTAAATTTAATAGAAAGAGTTAATTGAGCAATTAGGAACAGATACTTAATTAAGTATTTTTATAGCTTTATCTATTCCACTCGCTTTATTTGGTACACATTTACGTGCACACTCGGGTTTTAACACTCCCGTGTCATTTTCTAAATCTAGAAAATTCAATCGAGTAGTGGAACATTGCAGAAGAATTTCCACTAGAAAATGATGTGGGATTGTGGAAACCTATCAATGTGAACCAAATTAAGTGCGTGGAATTTAAAAAGCTCACAACTTATATGATTAGCCACGATGAAATTCCAAAAATTCCGCTCTCAAGCAATTGAACCTGTAAGAAGAGATATCTGTCTGAGTGACGAGCAGAACATCATATTAGAACCTCTCTATGTTTCTAGGTCCTTTTAAAAATGATCGGTTGATGCTATCACGAATTGTTTCGCTTTTTCTGCCTCAGAGAAAATCGCCAATAGTTAAAAATATAAAAGCATAATGAATGCAAAGAGTGGTTATTACGTCGCTTTCATATTTCAATAGGAACAGCGCTGCAAATGTTTAGCAGATATCGAAAATCGTGTAAAAGGGTTAGCGTAAGTGATGGTGTATTTGCAGAGAAGGTGAGATCCACAATAGAAACATTAAGATAGATATATCTCTCCGAGGGATTTGAAAAGTAATTTTAGGTTATTTTGTCTTCAAAATGGGTACTCATAAAGAGTAAATTGCTTTTTTTGGACTGCTGAGCGTACTTATTGAAATTATTATTCTTATGCTAGATTTCCATGGAGGTAATGTTCCTTACTCCGGCCTATCTCACCTCCTAACTTGGACTTCCTTAGGGCCAACCCCCTTTCAATCTATCCATAGATCACTTTGTCTTCCTACCTCGTTTTCCCAACATTCTTTCCTCCAACATTGTTTTTAAAATCCCATCCCCGTAAAGAACCGGCTCCATCAATGACTTCTGTCTCCACCGTATCGCGTCTTAAAATTTCGTCTCTTCTCCCAAAATTTCCAGCACTTCCTCGTTCCTCCTCCTCTCCGTCCATTTCCCCTTCTCCTTTCCTCGCCACACCCACATCTCGAATGCCTCCAGTCTTCTCTCATCCTCCTTCCTAAGCGTACACATTTCCGCACCATGGAGCGCTACACTCCAGACCAGACTCTAAGCAAGCCTTTACACTCATACATCACTCTCCTTTCTTCAGCTTTTTCGTATTTATAATCGCCTCCTTTCCTATCGCATTTTCTTCCTGATGTCCTCACCGCCGAGCACCGGAAATATTGATGGTACTAGTCACTGATGGATTTTGTTGTTCATTTTACCGAAAGCGCACAATCAATCATTAGTACTCGAAAAGGGAATTTAAATGAAATATTATACCCATATTATGTTCTGAAAGTACAAACAAAACTGTCGAATGTAACTGCGTAAAATGCTTTACAATCCGTAAATCGTGTATGTTCAATGTAATATTACATGATTACAGTGGAATATACCCTTTCTAACTTTTAATTTATAATATGTAATTTTCCACTAAATAACTTTTAATTCGACCCTGGTGTGTCATCCTGAGGGTACAAATGATGATGCTCGGAGCAAATTTATACTTTACATGGCGAGTGGAGGGGAATCAATATTAGGAAAGGCCGGAGAAAGAAGAGTGGAGGGATGATGGTTAGGAAAAACGAAGGAGGAGGAAGCACCGGGAAAGGGTAAGATAGGAGGATTGTTTTTGCGGTTTGCAAATCTGAGTAAAATGTGATTAAAACTAGTAAAATCTGAGTGAAATCTGAGAAAATCTGAGATACCCTAGAACGTAATAATCCTAAAAACAGAAGCATCCAAAGACTAGTTAATAGCATGAACAAGTGCTTCACATTGCTACTCAATGAATGTAGGAGTTGGTGGGAAATACCTTTCAGCGCCGTTGTCGCCGCGTGTAAATGGATCCTAGGCGAGGTAGATGGCGAGGGTGAATGGTGAGGGGGAGGGGTGCAAATGGAGTGGGGGGGAATAGGTGGCGCTGAGTTACGCATTCTGAGTGGACCGCCGTGAAAATGGGGAAGGGTTTATCTGTCGCCATGCGAGGTTGGGCGGGGGTAGTGAGGGGTTCTGTTGGAGAAAAGTGGGAGGATGGGGTGGGGTGTGGAGGTCCCCTGGCGGCAAACGGGCAAAATCAATCGCGAATCGGGGGGGCGGAGTCTAAAACTCTCTCTCTCTCTCTTCTCCCCCTCCCCTGCGCACAATCCCCTCTCTTACCCCCCCCCCCCCTACATCCCGGGATTTGAATCAGAGCAACGGCAGTTCATCCGAAGGAAAATTGGAGCCGATTTTGCTCGAGTTGCGAGTTAGATTTAAGACTATTGTAACTCGTCCATGGCTAATCTTTATCTACACGGTATGATAAAGATGAAACAGTTGTTTCATTTCAATGGGTTATATGTCTTAACCAACCTAGGTTTCTGCAACACGCTTTGTCATTAACAAGGCAATAATAGTCACCTAAAATAAATACGATATTGCACGATGCAATGTTAGGTTAGTCCTTTCTCTGTGGTCACTTCAATGTTGGCATTGTCGATGACGAATCATGTTGATTTGCCTTTCGTTTACCGCCTCGTTATTTCCAGAATGCACAAAAATGATTGGCCTCATTACATGCGTACCCTTCATTGCATTTTTTTTCATTCATCGAATGACGCATACGCGCAAATCTTGTGTTTCACTTCACTCATGATGCGTCCGCGGAAATTATTGGCGTGTTTGAATGAAAACGCGGGTTCGATTGGCTGCGGAAAGAGTGGCGTGGGATGATCATCGTGACGCGTGTCTTTATCATGCAGTTATTTTAATCTGCGTTTTTTGAAAGCCCCATCACTCGCCATTGTGTTGATTGAAAAAAGCGATCCTCCGAGCCCCTCACCAACGCTATCTCTCAATCAATTTCATCTCAAATCGGTCGTTTTAAATGTGCCGTATGTGACAGTGCAACGCGTGCGAAAGGATGAAATATGGGAAAAATCATTCTCGAAACTTTTAAAAGCGCTCTATTTTAGGTAACAGCGTTGAGGAGCAAACCTAGCCGTCCGTAAGAAAGTAGAAAACTCTTCGAAAGGTTAGGCAATGAATATTATGCATTGTATCTCGAATGACCATGCCCACGTCACAGGCATATCTGCCGCGTTTTTGGACATTTTTATAAGTCAACATCATCTTCATCACTTGTCAACAATATTAAGATTGGTTTAACGCAGCTCTCCACTGAATTCTCCTATCAGCTAATCTTTTCAAACCTACGTATTCCTTCTCTTTCTCATCGTTTTTTAACTGCTCCATACATTTTATTCGCTGTCTTCCCTTTCCATTCTTGCAATTCAAAGACAGTCATTGTTCAAACTACGAAGATGTGGCAGATTAGGTTTATTTCACCTTCTTATCAAGGTTTTTTTTCTTATTTTAATATTTCTATCTTTATATTTCCTATCTTTCCTATCTTTATATTTCCTATCTTTATACTTCCTCAATGTTTACTTTGCCTGCGATAATCTGCGGATAATTTCTTTCTTGCATTTTCCATCGCTAGTTAACCTGCTTCCCAAATAACAACTCACCTACCTCTTTCTTTCTTTTCCCATTTCAGTGTAATTTTTGACTTCATCTCTTCTACTGCATACCAATATCTTGGTTTTCTTTGTTACATTTCTCTTAGAAGAAAAGAAAGAATTCTCTCCGCATTCTCAGCTACTGTCATATTCGATATATTTCTTTTTAACATTATTGCGCAAGGCCTTTAAATTTCGGTAAATAGAACAACCTTATGTTAAGCTTATATCAATTAGGATGAGCTTATATTGGTCACAGTTATTTAAGAAAGTAACTTGGTATTGTTGGTTTCCATTCTTCAATTAAAAAAATAATAGTTAATAGTAATAATTCATAGCCCTGAGGACAATGACCGAGTCGGAAATCGAAACGTCGGCAGTTATGCAGTTCATGACCCGGTGGCGATCCCGAGAACTCAGTGCTTAAGTCAATGCAATGAAGAGTACGAGATTTTCGATGTAAAACTTTCGGTATTCAAATATGATTTCTGTTTAGTGTTGTTTATGCGAGAATAGATATATAGATATTATTCTTCATTTTGGAGCTCAGTAACTACCTAAGTTAATGTAAGTAAATATGACGAAATAGCTTGTGCTATTAGAATCTAGTTTTTTGCATTTTACTACGATAATAACCGGAGGATCGTGGACTCTAGTTGTTTATCAGGAAGAAAATTCGAGACGAAATAATCAAAAGTTCGCCTTTTTCGTTCAGCGTTTTTTCAGCTAGCACAACGCGTGTCACAGCTCTGCAGCAGTTTGAAGACATCTTGCGCGAGATAAAATGAATTTGTGAGAAGAATACTATGTTTTGATTATTCCATCATTAAATTTCAACATTTCCGCGAAGTTTATCCTGAAGTCTTCAATTTTGCTGAAATAACTTTTTTTCTAAATAATTCTAATTTTTTAATATGTAATTAGAACAATTGAATTTGAATTTGAAAAAAATACTCCAAGCTTGAATGTACACTTTTTTTAACAGGGCAACACAAATGGAGCTTTAGGTAATGGTTAAAAAACCAGCATGGGAGCTACCATCTTAAAAATTAATTTCACGGCAGACCAGAAACAAAAAGCAAGTATATATAATTTTTTTGAAACATTATCACTATGAAACATATATGTGATACAATAACTTACAATAAGCAATAATAAAGTATAATATGTGGACAGAACAAAATTAATTTATTTTTCCTCCTTTCACAAAAATATAAAAATAATATATAATAATATGTATATTATTCACAAACATCAAAAAGATCATCCATATCACCATGGGACAACAACCAATCTTTGGCCTTTTTACAAAACTTATTTATACTCTTTAACTCTTTGATCAAACAAGGTAATTTATTAAAAATCTTCGGCCCCAAATAAAGAAATGATCTTTTAAATAAAGAAAGACTAGGCTTAGGAACTAGAAAATTTACATTCCTACGTAAGTTATAACCATGCTCGGTTCCAGAAATTGCTGGAAAACTACCACTTCGCAAAAAAAATAACTTTAAAGTTTTATAAACAAACATGTACCTTAATTGCAATAACTTAAGACTAACAAATAGGGGGTAAGAAGGCTCAAAATTTTCAATGTATTGCTGCGAGAATAAAAATTACGAGTGCATTTTTATATGCATGTATGTTTTAAGTGCGTTTTTTTAATGTTTGACCTGATTCCCGTCACACTAAATCTACCGTAAGAGGGTGTTGAATGGAAAATCAATCCACCTTCCCGAAAAAACATCTGCGATACCACTTTTAAAGTTTTAATGCCTCAACACATCGGTTTGATTGGAATTTTCCCATCGCGTTTCCTCCTCACTCCTCTCCCAAACCACTTTTTCCTCGACCAGCCTTTTTTTCGCAAGCGAGGCAGATATGAATGTTCCACGATCTCCTTTTTTTTCCCCGCTTCTCCGTTCGTGCCAAAATATCGAGGAATAAAAAGCGGAATGGAGGCGAAAAAAATGTGGCGTGCATGTTCGAATATTTTTCTCGCTCTCTTTCGGGCAATTGCAATCAGCGGGAAGGACTATAAATAACATTCGTCACCCTCGCGTTAATGGATTTGCACAGAATTCGAGTCTCGAAAGGGTGGGCGTCTGGGATTGTTGTTTTGGGAGGGGGGGAATGAGTGGGTTGGGGAGGGGGCGCAGAAGGAGCTGGGGGTGAGTGCGTGTGTGACGCCATTAGTGGGTCGTTTGACGCTGTTCAGTCACCACTGAGCCACAACTCAAATCGGGCTTTTCCGTGCGCTACCTCGACAGTATTTTCTTCGCGCATTCGATCTAGGGCTGTATCATTATCCAATGCAATCGGGGCTTCCTGGAGGAGGTCCCCAAGGAGTCAGGCTCTGTACACAAACATTACACAGGCCAGCAAAAGGCCACATTTTGTTTGAAATTTTTTTTATTTTAATAGCTGATCTTTATAGATTTTATGTGCCGAATCCAAACCTGGCCTTAGTTTTTTGTATCACCCATAGTTTCCAAGCAATTTGTATTTTAATATTTAGTCTAATACCCCTATACGTTATGTAGAGAAATCATTGAAACACTGTGTTACATCATAAAATTGTTTGTATTTACTGTTAAATTACTTACAATAGTAATGTAGGGTGATAATACAGGGTTCACTAGTCAACTGGAATAGATTACATTTTTTCCCCCTTTTTTCCTCGAAGCTTCTTGTGTAGCTTTTTCTGCGATGAATCGCCTGCTGAAGTTCTCGGTGAAGTACCAACAGTAATCCCACATTATCTTTGTTCATTAGACCTACCTTTTCAATTTTATTTTAACTATAATAAAGCTGTTAAATTCTAAATACATTGCTTGATTTCATAAATTTAACTGTAAAATGTGAATAAATGGTGGGTGATACAACTTTTTAAGCATCACATTTGGATCCAGCAACTTAAAAAACATAAGAATAAGGTATTTTCAGTGAAAAAAGTTTTTTCATCGTTGGCCTGTGTTATGAAAACGCGGAGAATGAGGTACCTATAGCTGAACGCGCTAGAGTCTGCCGGAACTCTTAATATTTTAAACCAGCAAGAAATAATTTTACTTAGTGATGCTCTCTTCCTATCCCCTTCTCCCTTACTTAAACTCCCCCCAAACCCTTCTCCCCACCCCATCTAGCGACATCTACTCACTCATAGACACACCACGTAGAGTGGAGAAACATTGTGTCACGACATTTTAACCCCGGGTAGCTAATGCCAGCAGTAACCAAAAGTAGTAATGAGGCTGAGGACAAAAACGAACCCGTTTTAACCCTTAGAGCGCTGTCATGCTCCTCCTATCTCTCGCGTAAAGTGCCAGGAGCGCTCTTGCGCTCCTCATGCAATGTCACTCTTAGATGCTGATAATTAACTAATCATACAATTTCCAATATTCATTTTATTTCAACATTAACTGTTTTCTTTAAATTATAAAAATTAACTCATATTACCAAAAATTCGTCAAATACTATAGTAAAAAGGTGAAACCACATACAATAAAGATTTCCTAAAGTTTTTGAACACATACCTTTACTTGTTTTGGAGACCTAATTTTTTTCCCTAACCTACTGCAAAATCAGCAAAAATGCCTCGGCACTTTTGGAATAGTACCTATAAAATCGGTTGGAACTCAAAATGTTAACCTGCAGAAACATTTCGAGAGACAAAGGCAAAGGAAAATTCTGGCAAAGCACGATTTTTACGATGTTTATTGGGGAAGTCAGGTAAAAGTCGAATCGGGAGATATCAACGCATGGATATTGAGAAGGGCTACGGATATCCCAACATTTCTAATACCCCGCATATCATTCAAAGGAAAGACGACACCATTCGTCACAGATTCGCCAATATTTTGCAAGAGCACAATGAAATAAAAAGAAAGCTACGAGCTGTGTCAAAAATTCCTAAATTTTTCACAAGAATTAGTTTGGGAGTCGCTAGAGACCTGGAGGCTACGTGCTGGGCTTAGATGACTTGAGCTAATAGGGATAAATACATTCCAGTTCGACACAAAAACATCATCTTCGGACCTTATTATCAATTCTTAGAACCTCATGTTTTGTGGTCCGTCTGAAACGATAAAGAGAGATAGATACTATTTTGTCGAAAGGATAGCCAGAGGAATTCGTTTTTCCACCGAATATCCTCTATTGTAATGTTCGCATCATGAACAGTCGAAGGAGAGGGTAAGAATAAAAAGAAAATGGATGTTACGCATTTTGATCTTCCTTTGTCTAACACGAGAGAAGAGGGATAGATGGGTATGCGTGTAGAGCGTTTCATTCGCGGACATTTTTGGAGTGGGCGGAAGATGTTTTTCTCATTTCCTCGCGTACAGCGCTGATTGAATGATTGTTTACTTCGGTGGCTGTCACAGTTTTCAATCCCCGCGAAAAGTTGATTAAGCTGATTCGATATATCGCTCTCGACGAAGGATTCGACGGGAATTCAGGGGGTGAGGTGGATTACTACTACGTAAGCGTTGCTTGTGTGTGATATAGCACTCCGCGTGTGGAAGGGCAGAAACAAATGACGGGTCAGGAGCGCCAAGCGTTTGTCTCCTCTCGTCACTTCCCGCCTAAAAAAAACCGGCAGAGCGTGCGCGCATTAATGTCCTTTTGTCTTTTTGATTTCATAAATCTGTCACCAGGGGGATGGTGTGGAAGAGTTCGATGATGAAATGATGGCAGCTTGATCGAAATCCTTGTAGGGCTACGCATCATCGGTTGGAATGCTGATTGGAACGATCCGAAAAACGTTCCGGATTAATTTCTCCCTTTGCTCGCGATAAATATATTAATTTTGGTCGCAGCGGATGCATTTTCATTAGATAGAGAAGCTTCGGGTGTTCGCTTGGGGTCGCAAATGGATATGAATATAGCGGCGTCAAGTCCTCTTTCACGAACGAATCGGACATATTGGCGTGCGTAAGATGAGAGAATAAAGCCCTTTGACAGGCACATCTCACGCGCGCGCAAATGCAAATCAATAAATTCGGCTTTTGTTTTCGCCGAAATGAAGAACAAAATACGACGTAGCTACGAGTTTCCATCGGGAAATTTCTCGAATATTATGTCAACCATATAACAATTCTGGGAGCCGCTAGAGACTCAGAAGTTACGCCCTAGATTTGAATTAC
The DNA here is from genome assembly GCF_921293095.1 of Ischnura elegans. Classification (NCBI taxonomy): domain Eukaryota; kingdom Metazoa; phylum Arthropoda; class Insecta; order Odonata; family Coenagrionidae; genus Ischnura; species Ischnura elegans. The sequence continues at coordinate 24,630,782 of NC_060252.1, forward strand.
GTGAACAAATGTGCTTTTACATAACTCAAGTTAGTAATTTCGATGTGGTAGATCAGTTCCATCATGTTCTGTTGGGTGAATTGTAATTTCCCGATTTTAAAAACAATTTAATTATTTAATTTCGAAACACTGTGTCCATCCAAAATGATACTCTAAACTAGTCGTCTATTCAAATGTTTTTAAAATTATAAATTGCAATTCAATCAACTCTTTAGGAAGGACAGATTTTTCAGAGAGACACACATAATATCATTCGAAAATTGTTCTACCTATATAGGTGTGAATGTAAGAATTGACAGGCACACCCCTAAAACCCCCCCCTCGCAGAGAGAAATTTCTAAGTTTAATCCATTTTACTTAATTAGATTGATATTACTAATAGAATAGTGTGAGAATTAATACGATATCCCTTAGAAAGCCGTAAAACTCACCATTTTGAACCGTTTATCTTAAAATTCCGCAATTTATTAATCTCGCACCTACCGTTTATCCTGGTGGGTATTCCATACCCTCACACATCTGGTATTAGTTGCACCTAAACCCCCCCCCCCAGCTTTAATTCCTAGCTGCGCCCCTGCCCCACGATAGGTTTCATTTATGAATTGGATGGATGAGGCAGATACTTTGTGGAGATCTATTGTGAGATATTAAGTGAAACCCTGCACTTTCCACATAAAAATTTATTAAACTAGAGTCGACATGTTTCGCTGCACTGCGGCATTATCAAGACTTTTAAACTAGATGTCAAGATTTTATTTAAACTAGATATCAAGACTATTAAACTAGAGTCTTGATAATGTTGCAGTGCAGCGAAACATATCGACTCTAGTTTAATAAATTTTTATGTAGAAAGTGCAAAGTGTTTCACTTCATATCTCAGGTTTCATTTACTTCTAGCGGACAGAATTGCGTCGCTTCATTTCGTTTAGGTTCGAGTATTTTCCAATATCAACTCGGGGCCCCATAAATCAGGTCCCACGGCTACGCAGGGGATATTCCGTTGGGAAAGGGTCATAATTACTTCGCCGCGGCGATTTTTGGACTGATAGCTGAGCTGCTAGCCTCGAGTCGTCGTCGAAATGAGATGAAACCCGCCATTGCGGCAGCCTCGCGTTCGCAGCGAAGGTTTATTTGCTTGACAAGATCGCCTCCAATTAAATCGCCGTTTTATGCTCATTTGTTGCGATGATGAACTCCAATGTGGCACTCCACGATTCCGCCGCTATGATCATTATGATTGAGCATAGATCGGACGTGCCTGAGGAGAAAAAATTATCCCCTTCAACCCTGATAGGTTAATGGTGGAATTATAAATTATGAAAAATGAGGGAGTGAAAAGGTTTATTTCTGGCGAAGGCACCCGAGATGAGTAGTAGGAGCTTTCACGGTTTCCACCCGGATGGCTTGGTTCCTGAAGTGATGCTAGATGGATCTGTTAATTATACTTGTACTTCTTATTTTATGCATACATGACGTCAACATTTTCGGGCTGCGTCCGTGTATATTGTTGAATAATACACAACAGTTTCTCCTGCTATCCTGCTGGCGTCCTCAGCTGAAAGATGGCAAGAAGCTCGTGGGCCTCTCTTCCTATGCAATGGATACGAAACCCTTGGGCGGCCTCGCGGGGTTACAACCTGGGCCAAGATCTCAAGCTATAAGCTTATCAACTCTGCACCGCAGGAGGGGGGAGGAAGGGAAGGAGAAAGGAAGGAGGCGCCGCCGCGATAGGAGCCTGACGACGCCTCCTGGGAGTAGATAGGGAAGGAAGGGAGGGGACGAGGAATCCCGCACCGTCACAGAGGCGGGCGGGTCCTACTACTAACGAAACCAGGCATCAGCCATTGCTATTCTAACAACTTTGGAGAATCGTTCCATGAGGAAGAATGATTCAACGATCAAATCGTTAGATTCTCTTCCTATGCAGGGAACTTTAGTGCCAAAACCGGGAAATTTCTTCGTCCAATCAGATTACATCCTCAAATTTGCGTGGAATAATTCTTTCCCAAGCGCTGTCGAGTTATTATCCATCTTCCCTGTTCAAGTCTTTTCACGATCTCAATGGCCTCTTTTAATATTATGGGGAAATACTTTTCTTCTCTAATTTATTTATATTCATGACCTCGAAAACAGTACTATATGGCCTTTACAGTGGAATGGGAGGGTTACTATAAGTAACACGACGACAATCAACCACGCCCTGCGTTGGGGTAGTCTAAACAGGCAGAATTCGAACCCGCGACCCCTCCAGTTTGGCAGGCGAGAAATGTGCCCCGCCGCCACTGGGGTCAGCAAAAAGCAGGTTGAAGGAGTCCTAGTGAGTTTCTTTTGTGAAACTAACGAAAACGTAATTCCCACGAGAGCCGTTAAATGTAAGCAAAATTTTTGCCTCCTGAGAGAATTGAACTCTCGACCCCTGGTTTACAAGACCAGTGCTCTAACCTCTGAGCTAAGGAGGCACCTTATTCAATGTGGTTAGGGCCAAGCTTGTATACCCTGAATGGGGAACATTCACAATTTTCTCAAAGGACTAGAATAAGAAGCTCCCTATCTCAAATGTACTCGTCGAAAATTTCGCGGATGAATAATGTTTTTCAGCTGAGTTATGAGTCTTTGAAAATTAATCTTGATCGGCTGCTTGAAAACACGACGTCATCGGAGCGTGACGTCACGGCACGGTATCCTCTGATGACAGACTGAGGAAGTGGATAGAAAATTGATCTACGAGGGCTCAAATGCAAATTTGGCGAAAATAATTGCTGTTGTAACGTCAAACATCAGATTGTGAATATGCTGGGTTGTCAAGGCGTTATTGAAACAAATGAAGGGTGGTTTGGTGAGATTTATTATTATTATCATTATTTGGTGAGATTTGGAAGCAATCACTATTTTTCAGAAAATCAGCCGCCATATGGAAGTCGACCAAAAGTAAACTGTCGTATTGTGATTTCTTAAATCCCTATTAAGTCAACTTGTCCTTTGAGGAACTACTAGAAAGCTCGTTGATGATTTTTACTTCGATACATTGCAATCAAGAGTCTGCCCTTCTACTCTCTTAGTGAAGTGAACGGTGTACCGTGCGATGACGTCAGAGGGCGTTTCAAGGCCTTGTGACATCAAGCGATATTCTATCACTTTTAATAAGCATTTAATGACGTTTGTGGAGTTCTAGAAGAGTTTTGGCTTATATATTTGGACTCGTGAGAAAATTGTCTATTCAATAAGACTTACTAGCATGATGAACAAATTTCTTGCATGTTCCCCATTGTTGGTAGTGGTGTTTGTTCCGATTGGCTGAAGCTGTGTTAAGGGCTTAAGAATGATTTCCGTGAAAAAGTTTCTTCCAAGTTTTGCTAAGGAGCAGATTGCTATCCCATCCACTGAAGTTACAGAATTTAAAAGGTTTCACTCGCTTGGTTTCACTCGCACAACACTTTACTATTTACAAGTACCGGTGGGCTCATCTAGTATACATTAAATAATGTCCTTCCCAGGGGCGCAGCTAGGAATTAAGGCTAGGGGAGGTTTTAGGTGCAACTAGACCTGGGGTGTGTGGTATACCCGCTAGGATAAGCGGGAGGTACGAGAGCCCTCCCCCAGAAATTTTTAAAGATAAATGGTTCAAAATTGTTAGTTTTATGTCTTTCTGAGGGATATTATGTTAATGCTTACACTCTCCTATACTTACTCCCTTATTAGGGGCATCATGAATAAAAACGAACAAACTTTGTATTAAACCACCAATTTATTTACGCGGTACGACTAATTTCGACGCAGCGGCGTCATCCTCAGTTACCTTGCTTTTTTACTACAACCTATAACAGGAACTTATTAATGGTATAAGATGCACACATTATGGCATTTTATCGAATTTCTATTTCAGTCCAATAGGAAATTGGCCCTTAATATATATAAGACGTTATGAGTTAGGCGTCCTGCGCAAGTGATGTAGGTACAGCCATGCATTTGATGATATTTAGTTCCAGTCCCCACCCATGACTCTGCAATAAAGAGTGACCCAAGTCTTTGCCCGGGGTGAGAACCCAAATTCCAAAATTTATTTCTCGCTACAGAAGGATTACATTTCAGGGCATTTTGTTCATGGATTCCATCGCAGGGCTGGCGGAGGAGCGATTATTTTAATGCCCATTGAAGGATGTATCGAGTAGCCATAATAATCACCTCGTCATAGCTGCAAACCCGCACCAGCTATTATTTTCAGCTAAATACGGCACCACCTGGTGGCAAACGCAACAATACAATAGAGTGATGTTCATTCCCCAACCGCAGTGAGCGGAATATGCCTTTACACCAGATTCGTGACTTGCTGAGAGACAATATCTACTATTTTCATTTCCAAAGCGTAGTAGTAGGAATTTAAGGTAATCAATGCATTTTCTACTATTTTATTGGTTATGAAACTCTGAAAAAATAGAAATTTTTCGCTCATTTCATCGATATAAACTGGGGTGTAAAAGGAATATTTTATTCAACGAAGACACCCGAATCAGAGCCAGTTGATCCCGTAAGTAGAAGCGATAAAATTCTATTTGGGAGGAGCGCAGATGGAGATAAGTAAGTCCAGAGGAAATTATATTTTTTCAAGTGTGTGATTAATAACTAGCCTCGCGTTCCTTTTTCCTTTCCATCCTGAAGCTGTCATTGACACTTCTATTGAACTAAGGCTACACATACTTTCAACTCTGATTCAAAACAAAAAATAGTCTCTTATTTTTTTCCTGAAAAGTGGTTGCTTAGTGTGTAAGTTGCCAATGCTTCTGTGAAACTTTTAAACGCGCTATTATTTCATATAAACGCCCTATTTATTAGCGAGGTTGATTTTTCATTAATTCTTCTTTACATTTATTGCTTAGTTTTTTCTGTAAGCCGAACCTTTCCGAAGCAACTTGTATTTTCCCCTGTTTCACCGAGCGAAATCGGGGATTTTTTCCGTGCCTTCGTTCAAGAGGAGTGCGGAGAGGAATACTCTAGCAGACGTAATGGAATGAAGTGCGTTTTTCATTTCGCGATCATTTTTCGCCCTTCATCTCTTCCACCAAACCACCCCTTCGCATCTGCCCCTTTGCATTTCCGAATAATATTCCCCACGCCCCTCCCTTCCCCAACCCACTCCTGAAAAAACACGCCCTCTCTTTTTTATTCCATGTGCGGGGCGTCGTTCTTTTTTTTTACCCCCTCCCTCCTCACCAAATGAATCGTCGCCGTCGTTTCCAATCAGCGCCGCCCGTGAGGGAGTGAGGAATCACGGCCGGGTTGAGAAAGATGGCGGACATTGCGAGAGAGTGCGAATGGGATTATGGCGGTTAGGTTGCATTAGCGTCGGAGGCACAGATGAGCATCGCATCGCGTGTTGTAAGCAAATGAATTTTTCGCTCGAATGAGCTGTTTTTTACAACGTTCTCAACACAATGTTTTATCTCCTCTGTTTTTATTTCTCTTTCGCCAACAGTTAAGGTTGGCACTCAGTTGGCTGTTGGTCGTTTTGACATGATCAGGGGCATTCAATATCTCTCGTTGTGATTGAATGGACCATTATTTTTTGCTTTTCGAAAGAAGCCCCAAAATATTGCGTGTTTTTTTCAAAATTGCATCCATCAGCTATCGATACTAACGCTGTAATAAAGTATTTTAACCTGCCTCTAACGCCAGCTTATGGACAGCATCTTAATTTAATTACCTACAAGCAGAGATTTTCTAGCAAACTGTTTGATTTTTATTTAAAATTTTATTTTATTCCTAAAGTATTTAAAGGTAAACAAGATCATTAATACAATAACACTGCTTTGATTCTACCCTTTCAAGTCCGGTGGTATTTTCTTGATATCGGGGTAAAATTTTAACCTTGTCAATTTAAATTAAGCAGCTATGTGCTCGTATGCATTATAAAAATGTTCAATTAAGTTATATAATAAATATCAGGCACATTTGAGGATCATTTTTACTCCTAAATGAAATGTCGCCGTTGCAATATTCCTCTAAAAATGGAAATTAATATGGCGTCACCGTCATGTTCATGTTCATTTATGCAAGATGGTTTTACGTTACAGATTCTACTAGCTGCCAGTTACATAGCCAGGGGGGATTGACAGAGGGGCTTCAGCCCCACCGACTTTTTTTTCCCCTTGCCATAACTACTGGCGAAACCTCTGCTGAGAAGATCACTGGCCCAGGGTCATCTGTCCTCTGACTCTCCACTTTTCAATATAGCTACATTATATTATAGCTACCATCGAATCATATTGAAGAAGAAAATCTTTGCGCCGGAATGACATTTAGTGATAAATAAACGGGAATATACAGAACATGAACCAAAGGAATGAAAACTATGGAGAGTAATGTCGATATTATCGTCATAGGGAAGAAAAGACGGTGGCCGACAGTGGTGCAGCGAGGGGGGTGGTTTTTTGGGATGAACCCTACCCCCCTCCCCAGAGCTCAGAGAAATTTTTAAGTTTAATCCATTTTACCTAATTAGATTGATATTACTAATAGAATAGTGCAAGGATGAATAAAATATCCCTCAGAAAGACGTAAAACTCACAATTTTTCTTAAAATTCCGCAATCTATTAATCTCGCACCTACCGCTTATCCTGGTGGGTATTCAATACCCCCACACACCCCGGTATTAGTTGCACCTGAACACCCCCCCCCCCCCCAACCTTAATTCCTAGCTGCGCCCCTGGTGGCCGATGAGCATTGATTCCGCACAACAACCCTTTATATCGAAGTGCAGATTAATGATGGTTAATCCTTTCACCGCACACATAGCTTACAGAACCACAGTTTTCAGGTAAATAATCAAGGTGGGAATGGAAGAAAGGGAGTTTCAGTGGCAAATTGCAACCAATATCACGTAGCTTTTCTCCAAGCACTTTTACTTGTGTTGATAGGTCTCCTCTTTTCCACGGACTAAAAATCGTTATACCACACCTTTTGAGGAATTCCCGGATGCATTCTCTCTTACCCCACCAAAATTATATTAAAGTCAAGAGTTTTTCAAAATTGTGAGCATTCGGGAGACCACAGATTTTCCTTTCTCAGCCTTATGCATCACTTTAATGTTGGGACGTTCGCTCTCTTAACCATTGGAGAGCCTCTCCACACTTTATTTCAATTCTCGGAATTCAGAATTCTTGAAGGCCATTTGTCTTTAATGCTGTGCTTTTTTCTTTTTTAGCGCGAAACATTTTTGGTGCTGAGTAGCGCTATCAATAAGAACAAGTATCTCACATAACTCAAACATGTTCATCGTACTCTTTCATCGTACATCGTACCTTAACTAACACTAGTAATGAGTATATGCGTGTATATTATTTCGCTAGTTACGCGCTGTAATTTGTTTTCTTTGATCAAATATGGACGAATTTTAGGGTTCTGTCATAGGCACTACGTCTGTATGTTTGATAGTTAATTTATTTCCGTTTTCATCTCCTGTACTCTTTTGTGATAATACGTGTGGAGATGGTTAATTGAGTATTCACATAGTTTAATAGACTTTTTTATTTATCCGATACAATATCCTTCTTGATCTTGGTTACTTAGACGTAAACAAACAAGTTCTTCTGTGCAAAAATATTTAAGATGATTTAGGTGCGTTCTGAACTCACCACATACACGCCGATGCGTTCCTAATGCATTTGTCGGATATTTATTTTAACCGCCCCCGATAAATTTTTCAGAAAAAGGTGAGCAATAATCAGTCATGGTGGTGGGTAATTAGTCACTGTGATAATGATAGGCTTCCCATTTATGTCAATGAGTAAGTTTTTTCTCTCTTAGCTTATTTCGACCGTAACACCGAAAGCTGATTTTAAGCAACGTTGCCATGCTCGCGAGGTTTGAGCGTGAATTAATAATTGGTTTACTTCCCTTTCGTTAAACAGTTTGAAATGCAATTATCTTTCCATTCTTCCGTTTATAGCGAGCCTTCCTTTCTCTTCATAATCGTTTTCAGTTCGTTTCAATTGTGTTTTGAATGACACCTGAGTCGGGAGAATTGGATGATTGTGCATTTATGAAACCCCTTGTCACGCATTATCTCTGTTTAATTAACTACGTATTTCAAATGCCTTCAGTGGCGATAGATGACTGTTTTCAGAGGCTGTTTCGGTGGCAAACCGAGAAATATATATAATTTGATACATCGTCTGATTGGAATGAATTGCGGTTGTATTTCCCAACCTCTCTCGTTGTGAAAAGTAACATAAATGTCAGGTAGAAATCCGCGAGCTCAAATTTACTAAAGTTTGCCAAATTGAAGTCACTGTTGCATAGTTAGCGAAACCGGTCAGACAGATTATACGCTAGCGTAAAATTTTTGATTTTTGTTTACGTAGGATAATTTGTGTAGGCAGGAGGATAAGTTCTGGTTGAGTTTAATCGTTTTCTTATTTTCATGTAATATGGAATGATCTTAAATAAAATATTTTCACATCCACTTTATCATATGCACTGATTTTCCAAAACTAGTCACTACTCGGTTGTTCCTCCTTTTCCCTCGTGTAAAAATAATGCCTAACATTCATCTTGGGTACAATTTCGTTTGTCGGCCGGTTATAAACGCTTCTCCGGGCGGCAAATTATTTTATCTCTGGAATAGCACATCGAAGTAGAGGCCTCAGAGGAATATGTATACATTTAGTGTGCAACGGTCTCTGCGTATGCGCCAAGAATGAAATTGGATTAGCCTTAATCACGTGATGGATCTGATGGGACTGATTTACTGACTGCGACGATAGCGTTGGTTTTCATCTTTTATTCTTGCTACGGTTGAATTTTTTATTCCTATTAAATTTAACGCTCCGGAATAATGATTGTATCCAGGTTTGAACGAATTATATTGATAAATATTTAATTTGCTAACTGTTTCCGCTGGCCATAATAAAAACGGAATTTTGGGTTCAAGTATTAGTATTAAAATTATAAGTTGCAGAAAAGTTTCTCGGGTTCAAATTACTAACTTCAAGCAGAAATAAAAGTATAAGTATTTAAATTACTAACTTTTTCCATTTATTTTAATATTACGGATTTCGGAGTTCCATCGTTGGCATCGGCTTTTGGTTGCTAAGCCGCCATCATTCCCACTCTTGCTTACATTTGGTCTCAGGCACGTTACAGAATACGAGAAATAATCTAAGCAAAGCATCAAACCCACTAGCAGCCTCTCTGCTGTGCGTGGATGCGAGACCAAGGGCGCAGCCGAAACATTGCCTCGTGCAGTTTTCCCTTTGCTGTCGTCTAGTGGGAGCGCGGTCGCAATTCGGCCAATGGCGAACGCTCGATTTGTAAAAATCCACGTTGGGCATACATAATCACAGGGGCGACGATGGTTTACGGGGGGGCAACGACACTTTCTGGAGGGAATTAGTGCGCTCTCTATCTGCGAAAAGCGAAAACGTGGGGCGTACATACATCATCCGCGTTCAGTCTTCCTTCGTGGCCGTGCAATCAGTGATGTCGAGGATACGCCCAGTGGATGATGGAGAGAGATTATTTCTTGCGGAGATGTCCGTCGCCATGGGCAGGCGATTTAAAGAGGATGTGGTTGGCTGTGGTAACCAAAACAAATACTCATCGAGATCATTGGGATGCTTAAAAGAAGGATAAAATAGCCATTAATGTTTGTTATGGGATTAAAATTGACCAATTGTTGCCTTATTATTTCAGTTGGGTTGGGGTTCCGGACGAGGAATTTAAATGGTAAAACACATTATAGTTTTCGTAGTATTAAGCGTGCAGTTCGATAATTATCTTCACATCTTTGTAGTTATTTGGCAGACTATAGGAAGCATAATCGGTTTACTTCAAAAACAGCTACTTGTAATTTCATACTTTTGCCCATATTTAGTGAGTTGGCAACTTTCATGAAAAGTTAAGTTTTTTTAGTTCGTTGTGCACAGTCATGAATTAATTTGATCACGGAATTTCATTGGATCATGGAGTAAAAGCATTATATTTACCATATTATCCTCCATATAAATATTATTTATTAATGAAGAGAATGGCCATACAGTGAGCTCTGTGCGGCTGTGACCAATGATAATAAACAATTTCTTAATAATGAACTATTTTGAGAAAGGGAGAGGTAAGAAGAAGAATGGGAGAAGGAAAGACACTTTGGACCACTATACGACGAAGAAAATACGTCGGATGTAATGAGACGCAGCAGTTATGTGGGAAACGTAATGGATGGAAAATTTCAAGAAAAAGTCCCCAGATGAAGACCAAAGGAGAATTTCTCAGGGCATATCAAGAAAGATACGGGGAAGAGGAGGCTCAGGGAGGTGGAAGAACTGGCATGGGATAGATTGAGAAAAACGTTAAGAGAATGTATGCCATAGATTGAACCGTTCTTAGAGATAATATTCAAGAATTCATTGCCTGAAGGAAAGATGCCTATGGATTGGAAAATTACAAACGCTACACCGATGCACAGTGGTCCGAAATCGGAAAAAGCCGGACAAAAGTCCAAAATGGCTTTTTTTGAGGTAGGGACCTGAAACTTGGCACAAATACTCACAAATGATGGTTGATTATGGATTTGTATGCCATTTTTCATAATTTTGATCCGTTGTTGAGATACAGCCGCTCAAACATGACCAATTTTCAAAAACTCGCGCGAACTCGCTTTTCTCCGAAAATCTTTGAACTTAAGCAGGTGGTGTTGCAGTTGTATGATTTTTATGGAATAAAAAACACAATATTCCTTTGATAAGATGCTTTGGCCATATTGTTCATGATTTTTGAAGATTTTGGTTCACATTTACATAGTTTTACAACACAAAATGGCGTACCCATTTTTCGCGTGAAATTTCAAATAAAGTAGACATTATCTTTCGTTTACGAAATATGGTAATCGGGAAATTTACATCACAGTGTGAAGTAGACATTTATTAAGAATACTGCGAAGAAATCTTGGAAAAAAGTTTGCGACCACGGAAATGAGAGCGATTTTTCGATCGCGCATCAAGTCTGAGCTACGCCACGCGGGACTCTGAGGCTTGGTAACTGCGGGCGATTTATCAAGTTTTTTTCAGAATTGCTTCGTAAAAATCGCCATTTGAAGCATGGCACATAGTCAATATTGACCTTAAACACTATTACCATGATAATGGATCGATCGATTAACGGTGTAACGCATTACTCTAGTGAAGATGGTAAGGATTAGATTTTTGTCCGTACCATTCTACGTTCACGAAGTATGCTTCGGATATTGACGTATTCTTAAGAGATTCGGTTGGCATGCGAAATAAAGAGAAGTAAACAGCTTCTGGGAAAGGCAACGACCTATATTCTTTGTCCTAACCAGTAGCTACCCTCCCTTTTCAACCCTCGCCGAGGAGGGTCGCGCGGATAGTGGCGTTTTATGACCACGCAAGGCCTTTAAAGGCAAAGGTATGTAAAGGGTCCTTCTACACGGGTTTTTACTTTTTGATGTCACCATACACTAGGAGAATGTTTGAAGGAGAAAGAAAAGATAACATCTTATCCTTGAATTCATAATTAAATATTATATTAAAATGGTAAATAAAGAGTTAAATTGATTTTGTCAAATTTCACTTTTCATCCATCGTTATACAGCATACAAGAAACACGTTTGATAAATGCAAAAATCATTATGAAATCAAACACTTGCGTTTTTAAAGTTTGGAACCTGTTTTTTAAATTCGTAGTGGTATATTTCAATAAAAAAAACAATGTAGCATTAATGGATTACCAATCGTTAGCTCTAAATCTTATGAATTAATTTAATGCGGAGTTATAAAAAGGAATATAAAGAGGATACATACTTCGGAATTCACCTTTTACTTCGCTTTTTTTATGAGATTTTACATTGTCTTTTTTCATTTACGGTAATTCAACTTTCAATCCCCGAATGAACTGTCGTCACTGATGTCCGAGTCCTCTTCTTCAACATCATCCAAAATCAGCAGATCTCTTAAATATTTCGGCATTTCCTTTGGTCTTCTCCGAGTTGATGTCAGTGTAGAGGAAAGAAATGGATCAGACGTTAACAGCAGTCTTTTGAATAGGTCGTCGTTTGTGGCCTCTCTGGAGTGCTTCCTACTAAATCTCATGCGGAATGTACGTGTGTCCTTATTCCGAGCTTCCAGTGCCTCTTCTGAAAGTTGCCCCAGGGGAAGAATCGCTTCTTTTGCAATTTCGCTTCCATGCAGCAGTACCTTATGCACCGTGGTTGGCATATAATACCACGGATAGAGTTTAACATACAGCTCTGCAGTTCTCTGGCAGTAGTCCGAGAAAGCTATATAGTTTAGTGTTATGCCACTTGATACTGCCCTCAGAATGATGGAAATTTTTTTTATTAGATCAACATTGATACCTGTAATTAAAAGAAGATAATTAATTTACTGCTAATGGCACATTTTACTTTCCTATTTTTATATTCAAATATATGCGTGAAGTTATGCTAAAACATATGTTTTCCTAATGCAGAGCACGTTTGCTCAATTACCTGTCAAATCAGCGGCCAATTCTGGGGAATCGAAGAAGCGCCTGGCCGAATTACCGTCATTTGTGTTACCAGATCCAGGTCTGGGAACATCAACGATTAACCCCATCCTTTCCTTGAAAGCCTTCTGAATGCTTATTTTCCTCTGCGTTAGTAGCGTTTTGAGATTACCTCGAGCCTGTAAAGAATTTTTCTCGTAATTTAAAGGCATTTTCACCGTTGAACTAGATTCAAGCTTGTTTGCATTCTTTCTTACCTGCCACTTTCTGAACTCCAGCCTGTACGATATGTGTAGCAAGCATTCAAAAAACCGGATATAGCAATGCAAGGTTGACAATCCGAAGGAATATTTTGTCACATCTACAGGTCGATTCCTTAATGCCATCAAATTATTCATCTCTGCAGCTGTTGCTCCGCAGATGTAGCACCTCATACTCGGGTTATCAGTCAATGCATTGCATACCTAAAATAATCGTCATTCATTAATTTTAATCCATAAACTTTAAAATATTCCAGACTATCACGATATAAGCATGAATTTTTCTTACCTTTCCATTTATCATTGTAAGCAACAAGCTGAAGTTGACTGAGTAATTTCTATTGCTCCAATTTTTCAGGCCGTCAATCTGCCTTTGTATGTATTTGCTTTCCTCAACAGCAACTTCCTTTGTTTCCTTCAACCACCGTAGGCGGATAGGCCGGCAAAATCTTGTTGACGATGGGCGAGGATTTTTCCATATTATTTCATCTAAAACAGCAGAGTTGGAATTGAGTTATCAATTTTAACATTAATAAGCAAGATATGGAATTTGAAACGCCTTAAACTCATACCATTTTCGTCATTCACCAAACGAAGTGGTACCAGGGAGCTCATGAATAAATATTCATCCGAAGAATCCGCCTTTACCCAACCCTGTTTGTATTGGGAATGGCCCGAACTCCCGTCAAATCCATATTTGCATATCATCGTGCAGTTCACCTTGCTGGACGCAGGAGCAGTTGATTCGCACTCCAATATCCTCGATACTGTGTGGTTTAGCAAGGATTGTAGGCTAACTTCGCACTCGTTCTCTGTTATGCGTATATCTTGTGGGTATGCAGCTATTTTTGCTGTTAACACCCGTGCGTAGCTGGGATACAAAAAATGCTTGTGAGTGCGAGCGGAGAATCGTAACACATTATATTGACTTTTGGTCAGTCCAATGGTGATGATAAGAGATAATGCCTCCTCTGGAGACATTTGCTTTTGCGCCTCATCACTCTTCCTCCACTTACTAAGAACTTTCTTAGCTCTCGTTGGAGTTGTTGTAGTAACTTCCGTTATTAAATCCGCGGCTGCAGCATTTCCTTCCTCCCTTAAACCAAGGGTGGTGGCTAATGCCAGCTCAGCTACTGAAGAAGTACTTTTTATGTTCTGAACTTTTCTTCTCTTAGATCTGAAACACGAAGAAGTAAAGTCTTTCTCGGGCCGCCCTAATGAACCTAACAAAGAAATAATAGTAGGATATAGAGTGGTACATAGAATGCATTACATATGAAATAAGTATTGATATTCAGAAATTAAATTTACTTTAAAAGTTCAAAACATAACGTAAATATAATAGATACCTGTTGCCTTTGAGGAACCAGGAAAGTATTGACGGACAGATTCAGGGATAATTATTGGCTCCGCGAGCCATTCCTTACTTCGCAATAAAAATCGTTTATTATTACGGCAACATTTGTTCCATAATTTTTCGTAATATAGCCAAAATTCCAACCTAAGAAACTCTCGGAGACCATCAACAGCTTCCTCATAGCTCTGGACATTCAGTCTCCGCGACAAAAAATCCAGTAAGAGTACTTTTTTCTCGCCTGATGTTTTACGATTCATTTCTAATATTTTATTATGCAACTCAGAACGATTTATTTTATATGAATCCATTGCTACCCTAGAAAACAAATCAAAATGATAATTGCCATGATGATAATCTAAAAGTGATATAACACATTGTTTAAGAAGTAGGCAAACACACGTATATTTGGTATGGAAATTGGTACAACTTACCTTAAAAATTTTCAAGCTGGAAAATCACAGTTCCGTCCAACTCCGAGAATAGATAGTAATTATTAGTGATAATTCAATAAAGGTCGAACTAAATCACTGGGCTAGATGAATTTCAGAATTGCACTAGAGCACGACACGTCACTAGGGCAACAAACACGACCTTTCTTCACCGATTCCAAAATAAAACTGCAAGTTGACGTACGTCTTTGCGTTGAAATTAACCCCACCAATGAATTTCCAATAACTTAAAACAAAATCAGACTTCCGAGTCACTTTTTTGCTTTTCAATACTATTGCCTTTTCGTAGGATCCCGAGTTATAAAAAATACCACACACAGGAAGTACACACGATGAAAATATCAACACACTGCCTGAAAATACACCACATAGCTTGAATGACTCTAAGGGACTGAAGCTCGTGGTTTAGAAGGTCCCTCAAGAGACGAGAAAATATTTCGAAGGGGTCCTGGTATACGCTGACTGTTTATAAGGAATCCTATATTCGTTGATTGCTGTCCAGAAAAAAATAATAAAAAATAAATGCAGAGCGAAGCACATGGCCCCTTCGCTTAGGACGCTAAGGACTAAAGAGGCGGACCAAACACACTTGGGGCTCGAGGTGACGACAAACAAGGAGGAGACAGAGAGAAGGCATTGAGCTTAGAAGATACCGTATCTCAAGCTAAATTAGCTGACCTAGCTAAAGATTTAAGAGATCTGGTAGACTTTGGATAATGTTGAAGAAGAGGACTCGGACATCAGTGACGACAGTTCATTCGGGGATTGAAAGTTGAATTACCGTAAATGAAAAAAGACAATGTAAAATCTCATAAAAAAAGCGAAGTAAAAGGTGAATTTCGAAGTATGTATCCTCTTTATATTCCTTTTTATAACTCCGCATTAAATTAATTCATAAGATTTAGAGCTAACGATTGGTAATCCATTAATGCTACATTGTTTTTTTATTGAAATATACCACTACGAATTTAAAAAACAGGTTCCAAACTTTAAAAACGCAAGTGTTGATTTCATAATGATTTTTGCATTTATCAAACGTGTTTCTTGTATGCTGTATAACGATGGATGAAAAGTGAAATTTGACAAAATCAATTTAACTCTTTATTTACCATTTTAATATAATATTTAATTATGAATTCAAGGATAAGATGTTATCTTTTCTTTCTCCTTCAAACATTCTCCTAGTGTATGGTGACATCAAAAAGTAAAAACCCGTGTAGAAGGACCCTTTACATACCTTTGCCTTTAAAGGCCTTGCGTGGTCATAAAACGCCACTATCCGCGCGACCCTCCTCGGCGAGGGTTGAAAAGGGAGGGTAGCTACTGGTTAGGACAAAGAATATAGGTCGTTGCCTTTCCCAGAAGCTGTTTACTTCTCTTTATTTCGCATGCCAACCGAATCTCTTAAGAATACGTCAATATCCGAAGCATACTTCGTGAACGTAGAATGGTACGGACAAAAATCTAATCCTTACCATCTTCACTAGAGTAATGCGTTACACCGTTAATCGATCGATCCATTATCATGGTAATAGTGTTTAAGGTCAATATTGACTATGTGCCATGCTTCAAATGGCGATTTTTACGAAGCAATTCTGAAAAAAACTTGATAAATCGCCCGCAGTTACCAAGCCTCAGAGTCCCGCGTGGCGTAGCTCAGACTTGATGCGCGATCGAAAAATCGCTCTCATTTCCGTGGTCGCAAACTTTTTTCCAAGATTTCTTCGCAGTATTCTTAATAAATGTCTACTTCACACTGTGATGTAAATTTCCCGATTACCATATTTCGTAAACGAAAGATAATGTCTACTTTATTTGAAATTTCACGCGAAAAATGGGTACGCCATTTTGTGTTGTAAAACTATGTAAATGTGAACCAAAATCTTCAAAAATCATGAACAATATGGCCAAAGCATCTTATCAAAGGAATATTGTGTTTTTTATTCCATAAAAATCATACAACTGCAACACCACCTGCTTAAGTTCAAAGATTTTCGGAGAAAAGCGAGTTCGCGCGAGTTTTTGAAAATTGGTCATGTTTGAGCGGCTGTATCTCAACAACGGATCAAAATTATGAAAAATGGCATACAAATCCATAATCAACCATCATTTGTGAGTATTTGTGCCAAGTTTCAGGTCCCTACCTCAAAAAAAGCCATTTTGGACTTTTGTCCGGCTTTTTCCGATTTCGGACCACTGTGCGATGTTCAAAAATGGAAGCAGGAATGGCCCAGGAAATTGTCGACCAAATTCATTAACACCGATTACAGGCAAGATCCTCGAAATAATCGTCGCTAGCAATATTATGATTTTTCTGGACAGCCAAAACTTCCTTCATGGCTGTCAGCACGACTTTCGGAAGGGTAGATCCTGTGAAACAATGCTCGCGCTCTTCCTTCGCTACCTTTTTAAATCTGGTGAATTAAAAAGAGAAGTCGACGCATTATTGCGATATTAGCAAGTATTAAAAGAAAATAGGGATGGCATTTTTTCACTGGTTTATTTAGAGTACGACGCGTTTCAACCGTTAGGTTATTATCAAGTACAAGAATAATCCAACATTCGTTGGATTTCCATCTCTATTATTTTTTAATACTTACAGGATGTCATTCCACAACATTTCACCTGCTTGTGTTACTTTTACGATATTAGCACTCGACACGGTACCTACTTCTCAAAAACCTTTGTAATATAAATGAGTGAATGATATGGAGAAAAAGAGGGATGCCGTGTGTATATCTATCTTAGGCTTGTATTACTTTGTGTTTGCGTATGGACGAATTTATAATGAACCCTTGAACTAATTCAAAAAAGGCTATTCGGGCTTCCAGCCGGGTGGTCTCCCTCCATTCTGCCGACGTTTCGGAACACGAGTCGGGTTCCATCCTCAGGGCTAATGGTGAGTGGATGAAGTTTGCCAGCTTATTTACTTTTCAGTTGGTTGAACAACCAACCAACCAACAACCAACCAACCAACAACCAACCAACCAACAACCAACCAACCAACAACCAACTGAAAAGTAAATAAGCTGGCAAACTTCATCCACTCACCATTAGCCCTGAGGATGGAACCCGACTCGTGTTCCGAAACGTCGGCAGAATGGAGGGAGACCACCCGGCTGGAAGCCCGAATAGCCTTTTTTGAATATATTCGCCGGAAAAGCATCAGAATTTACTTAACCCTTGAACTATTTTCATGCATTTCAAGAGTGACGAGTACCTTTCTCGGAAAGGAGCAAGCGTGATATTAATGACCACGCTCTCAGCATTCGTACAATAACATCAAAATCCATAACCCCACCGAAAACTCGATCCTCCGATAACCCGGTGGCTGTGGACGAGGCGAATCGGACATTAGCGTGGACCGCAAATGGCATGCATCCCCTCTCCACCACGGAAAATCTCTCTCTGCTCCAAGCGGCATTGGAAAACCCGAATCTGATGAGTCCAGATTCCCGAAACACTCGCCTCATAAGTCTAACGAACGCCACGTATTACTACGGAGGTATCGGGGGAGGGAAGGGGGAGGAAAACAAATGCCGCCGGCGATGCGACAAGCTAACCCGTAGTCGGGACCGAGGGGGCTGCAAAGATGAGTCCCAATTTCATCCCACAGAAGGCTGATTTCTGTTGCCACTTTGGTCGCATTTTAATCGGTTTTCAAAAATACCCGCGGTGATGAGTGAATTAAGATCCACTTTTTTCCATATTTTGTATAATAATGTTTGTAATTGCGAGGAATAGAATTAAAAAGTATTGAAATTGATATATCTCATCATCATGTATATAACTTCAGGTTAAAATCGCTAATTATACCTTATTTCCTCGTGAAACTCGCATCAATTTGTCCGTCAGCGACACGATTGGCGACTTTTGTAAACCCATTTAAATGTGCGGTGGGGGACAACACATTTAGAGGCAGACTTGAGGATCCTCATTTGTAATATTCGTGGTCGGGACGACGAACCGGGGGAGAAGGCAGAGGCTGCGCCCCCTATGCACCACGCTCACCCGCGCCGTAAAAAAGGTAATGGGAAATAGCAATAAGAATAATTGGCACTATACTTGCTTATGAATTTTGTGGTATTACTCCAATAACAATATTTATAAATGCCAGCTTATGAAAATATTTTATTGGATTAAGAAAATTGGAATTAAAATAATCGTTTTCAATTAGAGTCATTAATTCCTATTGAAATTGCCAAAATATTTTTTTACGCCAAATAAACATAAACAAAAGAGCAGTGAAAAAGGTGGCGTAGTTGTCGTGAGATGAGGTCAACACTGAAACCACGTGTCTTCTGTACTGCCAAAACACATACATTATGGTAATATTGAAACTGCGTCACACCTGAACTATCAGAAGAAAAGGAATGGAAAATAGATTCAACCGCACATATAAACATTATTTGCTTTAAAATTACGGTATGGTGTTTGTGTTCTGCTCTTACCAAAAGAATATAGTCATTATAGTCACTTAAGTTTTGTGAAAATGAAGCTATGGTTTGCTCAGAAGGCCGAAAAAAGTCATCACTTAAACATTACTAATCCATACGAAATTAATATAGACTTTATGACAAATGCATTTGCGCTACATCCTGTGCAATCTTATTTTTCTTTACAACCCCGTTGTGTGCTACGTTACGGGGTTTAATGGCAAGTAGGCGAAGGATGGGAAGGAAGAGAACGGAAGAGCATTTATAGATATAATTAGCGGGAGTGGGTCTTATTGTGAGCGGAAGATGAATGTCCGTGTTGGTAGGGGATAATCTGCAAAATGCTACTTGTAAACTCACCTTAACCATTGGAATATTTACTTTGTTTGTATCCGTATAGATATGATATGGAAGTTGAAGGAAGCGACCGTTTGCTAGTGCTTCATGAGGGAAAATAAGAGTGGAGAGAAACCCGGTGCTGGTATTGGTCTGCTGTTTACGAAAGGCGCCAAGGAGACAATGGCTAAACGTCCCATCCGATGGACGCGGTGATGTACTTGAAGAGCTCTCCACTAAACTCTCAAGCAGAGATCGGACAATCTTTGAGCAATCTAAGCCACCTCCGGGATTTGAACCCGGACCCAGGGCGTGGGAAGCTTACACTCCATCCACCACTCCAATCCGATCCGATCCCCGCTTGGGTTGGAATGCAAGAGCAGTGTGTGTTGAGTGGGGAATTGTGAGAAGTAGGTATTACGTGTGACGTATTAGTGTGGGATAGGGGAGGTTTTCGTTTGGCAATTGGGGAGAGGGGGGCACTGTCTGTGTGTTGGGGCGCCATCTCATTCGTCTTGGCCGTGTGGTCGATGAAATGGCCGCCCTCCCAAACAAACGAAACCATGGCGACCGACTCCTCCAAACCTCAACGCACTCACTCGTAATAGGTACCTAATGTATAAAATATTATCTCTCTCTCTCTTTCTTGCTTCTCCTTTTTTCTACGATCACTTTCTCAGTGGGACAAATAGATACCGCGAATAATTCTCTAGCAGCTCATCTCATCCCCTTCTTGTGCCTCCACCCATAGAAAATTTTTCGCATGCGCTACTTTCTGTTCTACAATTTTAATTCAAGAAGATTCACCCCCAAAAGAATTAGATAAATGCCATTTTCCACACGTTTTATGAATGCTTCATTGATAATTTTCACACTATTGACTACAATTGAAGCATTAATTCGAATAAAATAAAGCCAAAATTGCCTTGTGTCACCCCCTAATTTTTCACAAATCACCATCTCACACATCAGGTTGATTTTTCTCTCATTACATTACATCTGCGCGAATAAAATGGTGTTTTGTAGCGTACAATGCATTGAGACTTTATAGTTAAAAAAAAATCATTAGACATGAGTAGGTTGACTTGAAATTAATATCAAAATAACTGTTTTAATCATCTAGCATCTGAGTTTATTTTTATTTTCCTATTTCCATTCATGCTTGTAATTTTGCTTACTTTACTAACTCTTACTTACTACACTTACTTTACTCGTAGATTTATCTCTCTAGAAAAGAACTAATTGATTGTGTGGTGATTTCTGTGAAACATTAGGCTAAAATTATAATTAAGTACCTAAAATTATTATTAAGTATTAGAAGCATATATTTTTATTTAAATTCAAATTAGTATTTTTTTATTTTAATGCAATAGATTTTCATTTATCAAGACTCATTTTTAACATTCTTTGATGTATTTTAAGCGTTGTCTTCGGTGGAAAACGTAAGTGATTTTCGAATTTTCCTCGCGAGGCTCCAAATTAACAATTAACGAGAATAACAATTATTGAAAATCTCCTACTTATTTTTAAAAGGGATATATTTTGATGAAATGAAGCTTTCGTTAAAGTCTCCTGCTTTTAAAATAAGTAACTAACCCCAGGAATTATATTCGTCTCTTCAGGGCCACAGAAATCCTGCTGTGTTCACCGCAAGGGTTTTAGTCATTTTTATGGCATGAAGTGAATTGTTTTGAATAGCAACTAGCGCGTAAATTGTGGTTAAACTGATGCAGGTGGGTTTGATAATCTTAGAGAGGAGAACTGGGTGATTAAAAATGAAAGATCTCCCTTCGTACTACCTAGGATTCTTCGATCATTACCTGTTGGCTGGTCACCAATCAGAAACGATCAATTTAAATAGTCAATAAATGCTCTCACGACACAGTAGAATACTTATTTGAAATTATGCTAATGGCTTAAATGCGAAACGGATAATTTTTGCCGTTTAACATATTTGCATCAATTTGTAGCAGAGAATTTGATCACTTACACTGCTGTATTCTGAAAAATAATAATTATGCTTAAATGTGGTATGAACAACAGCCTCATAGCGAGTGCAGTGCGGAGTATGATTGTCCGATATCAACCGATACACCGATGTGGTCTGCGAGGAAGAAAATCAACCCCTTGAGATAAAACTCCCACTATGCATTTAAGTTCAGCTAGTTGCCTACTTTGGCGCTGTAGATGCTCGTCCACGCCGAGCTTGCAATTTGCTCGTTCACCTGTTTTTGTTACTCTCGATTGTGCCCACAATCAGGTCCTCTTCAGCGAGCCGAAGAGAAGAAATTCACAGGCAACACGAGGTTATAAGTGTGGTTGCACTTATTGCTTACTAGTTGCACAATATTGTCGGTAATATACCCGTAAATTTTCTCAGGAGGGTCTTTTGGTTTTTGGTTTGACGAGTGGTGGCAAATTTTACGGCCATCGGAGGCCCTTTCTGTGACTGTTAATTTATAGGGGCGGTAGAGCTCATTTCCCTTCATGTAAACCTGCTGACATCGAAGAATGTTTGGGATATTTTCAAAAGTTATTATTAAAAAACAAAAAATCTTATTCTTGTATATATATAGAATTTATTTTCCGTTTGTTTTCCAGGTGTGGTTCCAGAACCGTCGTGCTAAATTCCGTAAGCAGGAGCGGTTGGCTCAGCAGAAGGCGACGCAGTCCTCCACCGCGGCGCCCTCCACCGGCTCCTCCACGCCCTCCTCCACGTCGTCCTCCTCCTCCTCCTCCACGCCGTCCTCCAACAATGCGGGAGGCGGAGGAGCGGTGGCGGCCAGCGGCGGGGGCGATGGGGTCGTGACGACCGCAACGGCCCCCGGAGGAGGCAATCAGGGTGCTGGAGGCGTTGTGAAGACGGAGCCCAAAGGGGGCGGAGGGGGGAAGGAGGCGAAGCCGGGGACGCCCAACCACCAGACTACGACGGGGACGGACGTCAAGCCGCTCAACGGAGGCGTCATCGGCGTCGGTAAGTTGGTGCCCATCATGGAGGCTGCGCGCTAGGCTTAGATTGCTTGAACAATTGAGAATGGATATCTTTAAGAGCGACACGGAGAGCATAATATTATAGCCACACTATATTTCCAGGTCCGAAAGAAGTGATAAATTAAGAGAGATGTTTTGTCGAACGCATAGATATGGGAATTCGTTTTTACCCCGAACCATAAAGGACTTTAATAAATGCTAGTCCCAACTTCGTAGAGCACTTCATGTGTAGACGGCTGGTGTCCTAACACCCCCTGCCATACGCCTTTTAGCCGGCTTGCGGGGTATTATGTAGATGTAGATATCAATAGAGTGGAGCCATGAAACGAAGCACTTGATGGTAATCCAGAATACAATTTACGATGCATACAGTAAAATTTGCTTTTTAAGAATTTCAGGGGACCATCGTTCTATTTTTTTATAAACAGAATTTCGTTATGATCATAATGAAGCATTTTACTAAGTACACCTCAGCATTCCTGGATAATATTCCTCAAATCGTCTTTATTCAAGCAACAGGTCCGTGACAATTTCACAAGGGACCAAAGAATAGTTCTTAGGAGCGGGGATTTCGTATTATCCGTTCTCATCACAAGCGGGGAAATTATTATTGGTGATCATAGGAAAGTCCAAGCGACCGGGAACTCACCTCGTTGTACGCGGGATTTCGTTACATGCGTATCGTTATCAGCGAGTTTAACTGCAGGTTTCGGACTACTAAACGTTCTGATTCGATTTTTTTCTGCGGAATAACAGCATGTGTAATAATTATCTATAAACCATTCAACTCTGGGAAGCGTTTATGTACGAGCGTACCGATTAGTGCGGGAAATACGTCAAAGAGCGTTCTTTTTTTATTTTCGTTGCCCACACTTTTTCGTTCATAGAAGGTAATGTTTGCAATCCGCCCTTATTGCCCAAAGTAGACCCTCCCCTACTTTCCATCAGTCGCATTCCACTCCCTTGTGGCCTGTCCTTGCAGTATCCTCACAATGCGCTCTGGATACTGGATGTTACTGGATAAATTAAATGCATAGAAATGTTTTAACTAATATGGGAAAAACCCTAATTCCATGGTTTCCGGTATCAAATCAGATAGTAAAATATGAAATAACCCCAAAAACGAAGAAACTTCAATTGGTTAGTATAAATAATATACTACGAGTAGCAAAAAAATGAAGTTGCTTGGAAATGTAACGTCATGTCCATGATGTTTGGCGTAATTAATTACGCATTGATGTTTAAATTGTATTTTTGTTATTGTATGCATAATTTTGGTGTTGTGGAGTTGAGGGGGCTATGGTGATGGGGAGTAAACAGGGGATTGTAAGAGAGAGAGCCATTTTGGATGGAGGGGATGAAATAAAGCTCTAAAGATTACAAGTGATTATTATTCTCTTAGAAGAAAAAAGGTTGCAACATCGCTGAAAGGAAATGAACCAATGCATTATTAGGCTGTCAGTGCTATTGCGCTTGCTAAATTGAAGATAGCTAACTCATGAAGATAATCGTAGAGGGACAAATAGATTGCAAGAGCGGAAAAGGAAGACCTCGAATTAAAAGCATGGAACGGAAAAATAAGCTGACATGAGAATTGAGTAGAGAGCTGCAGTAAACCAAATTTAGGATTGTGGACCATTGATGTTAATGATAAATATTATCGGTAAGAATCCACTGATGGGTCTTATTCAAATTATAAGTGATGGAAACTGAGAAAATCCAATTCTGGCAATTTCTGAAAATCGCGATTGGTTGGTAACATAGTATTTTTAGATATTTAAATAAAGAAGACCTTATCCATGAGTGTTTAGATTGCGTGACACTTTCATTTTTAAAATTTTATTTCCTGGCTCCGTTATATTTCGTTAATAGGAATGTTTAGGCCAAAACATATTTAAGTCAGGATTTTGTACCTATATGATGAGCCGCATTAAAACTTGTAGTTAGAATTATTTCCTTCTTTCTTATCTTTGATGAACGTAGAACTTGACGAAATATTCACTCGATATTTACTTTTTCGTACATTTTGTTCTTCCTTTGCTGTTTCGCTTCTCTGTTTTAGTTTCGATGAAAATTCCTCCCCGTCCAAAATGACTAGACAAACTCTGTTTCCACTTGCCCTCCCCAAATACCAACAGCTCCATTTGAAATTTCGTACCTGCGCGCCTCCTAAACGGAAATTATCCATTAACCGAGAGTCATTAATCACCGTAGAATAAAATAAAATTACTTTGCTGTATTTCCCATTTTAATTTAAATAGCAAGACCCGGGTTTCAGCATCTAATGCTATCATCTGAAAATCGCAATGATACCGCAATCGTAAATCGCAATCGCAACCTGATGATAGCATTAGATGCTGAAACCCGGGTCGTGCTATTTAAAATAAAGTGTGGAATACATTAAAGTAATTTTATTTTATTCTATGATGAAGCAATTCAACAAAGCAACGCCTGGGACTGTGTCTTATGTTAATCACCGTGTCTGAAAAGTGATGAACAAATATCCTGTTGAAACTTTATTCGGTACAATAAATGTTTTTTCCTTGTCAAAGAGTCCATGTTCCTGTACCTGAGACAGAATTACCATTTCCGAAGTGAAAAACGACTTTGAAAAAAATTGGCTTTAAAATGAAGTGTTTCAGCACATCTTTATCCTACAAAAGATAGTGCACCTTTTAAATTTTAATATAGCGGACGTTAAAACCCTTGTTTAATGTCACCTTTTTTATTTATTTCTGTCTTTCATTACATGTTAGCTGATGTCAAAGGTATTGCATGTTTGAGATCAAAATGCTAGAGTTTAGACTAGTGATAGGTGGTGGAAGTTGAAAAGATGTAAATCTGGCAAAATCTTTACTGGCAATGAACAAATGAATTGGAGGGCACTCAAATTATGTGGGTTCGATCGATTAGAGTTTAGATATCATCAGATTTCCAATATTTATTATATTTCGTACCTTCTTGATTGTATATTAATTGGTATGTTTAGGTCGTAAAAAAGGATTTTATTTATGTGACGAGAGATAAAATCTTGTAAGGAAATTGATTCGCTGGTTGTTCTCATCAACAATGGACGTATCATCGTTTGAGTGAAATATCCCCGCGACGTATCGTTCGTCGTATTTCATGTTGGTTCTCCTTGCTGCCTCTTTCCGAAATCTGCAGCCACGATGAAAATGCCTCGCTGTCAAATGCGACTAGACAGCGCATCGTCAATAGCTTCTTTCCCCTC
Organism: Ischnura elegans; assembly: GCF_921293095.1. Taxonomy (NCBI): domain Eukaryota; kingdom Metazoa; phylum Arthropoda; class Insecta; order Odonata; family Coenagrionidae; genus Ischnura; species Ischnura elegans. The sequence goes on from NC_060252.1 coordinate 24,656,336, forward strand.
CCCCCCATACCTATCCACTTCCCCTCCCTCTCTCGATGGCTTTACGAATTCATGGCTCCGCCCCCCGTCTCCTCGAGCAGTCTTCGCTTTAATTAGCGAATTGCTCACGGGGCGCGAATATCGACACACATGGATTCCCATCCACCTGCCCAAGCGAATAGATAACAAAAAACCCTTCCCCGAGCGGCATACATGTTATTGATATCGCAGGTTCAGGTCAAAAATATATCACCGGTAATATCCTTTATGCGTAAAAAAATGGTAAAATTTTCAAAACCAAAGTGATATTTCGGAAATAAAGAAATAAAAACTTTGTAAGGTTCACTGTTATTTAATTATGGGCACGAGCCGGGTTTCGTAACTTGGTTACATCGTCAGGTGACTGAAATTGCATGCGTGCAAGATCAGTCACGTGACGATGTAACCAAGTTGCGAAACCCGGCTCGTGCCAAGTGCCCATAATTTGAATAACAGTGAACCTTACAAAGTTTGTGTTACTTTATTTCCAACATGGATAGGTTTCACAAAGTAAAGCCCGAAGTTATCAGTTAAGTGATATTTCACCAGCATTGTCATTTTGATTCGCAAAAGTTATCACTCAGTGAAACCTATTTGCATCAAATCTTCGATCCCACAAACATGCGAAGGAGAAATCTTTTATCATCATTTTCTGACAATTCCTGTGGTACGATGCAATGAAAATATTAAATAGCCAAGCTTTGACCATAAAGCTTTGTCCTGTTGATAATTAGCGTGTGATGTTTTAATGGTATCATTTTTGCATTAATAGTGGTGATATCAGATTTTGATAAACACGGTTATTTTTTTTACCACACTTCTATTCCTTTGTAGTCTTATGTAATTGTAATGTTCCTAGTGATGCCTCAATGATATCGCTTTTATATTACTTATGGAACGTAGATGTCAACATGATATTGGTGATTGAAAACTGATGTCTTTTTATGTAAAAATAGCATATAATGCTCCTTGAGTGAGTACCCCGTAACCTTCCCGATCGAATGTATTAGCAGCAATCTTTCAGCAGTTTCGACACGTATATGAGCTCTCTCTCTCTCTCACAGCCAGTTTGTCGTACGCTTGAGCCATTTTTTAATCCGGGACGTATAAAGCCTCAATTTAACGGGTAAGCTGGGAGGCGGGTTGTCTTTTCCCTCCGGATTCTCAAACGACCACATCCCTCTTGCCTTTTTTTCTCTTGCCTTTTTTTCTCTTGTTTTTTTTTCATTTTATTCCACGCCCTCCTGTTCGCTGGGTCCCTCCTGTCTGCCGAAAAATGACTTATGTTCTTTTAATACCCCCTCACACCTCCCCCCCCCCCGAAAATGCCTCGTTTTCCTTCTCTCTTTTCCCGCCTACGAGAAATTCCCTCCCAGCGCTATCTCCGCCAGTTGAATAATTAACGGAGCCGTCGCGAAAGAGTCTGTGAGTCTCCATCCCCCCCCCCACCCTGGCGAACACACGGCTCCCCTTTCCTCCTCCCGGTGCTGCCTCGCCATTGGCTCTCTCCTCTCAATCGGAAGTTTGGTCCCTCTACTCCACGGAAAGCGTGTGCGAGGCATCCCAAACTGAAAAAGAAGAATAAGGAGAGAACATTGAGTCCCCTTCGGGCATTGCCTCTCTCTCTCTCCTACCTTGAGATTTATCATCTCCTGATTTGCCAAAACTGGCCTTCGAACACATCAAGCATGTCATTTCCATTAAAATCTTACCTTTATTTTGTTGTATTTAATAGTATCTTCTTATTCTACTTCATCGACTATTGACCACGAAAAATTAGGCTTGCCGCCCCATATTTCCTGGAAATTGCATTTACAAAATCTGCATTTTTAGAAAGCCTCATTTGGCAGTACTTTTTAAAGTGCAGGAAAAAGTTTTAATGCTCTTAGAAAATGCATAATAACCATTTTGATAAAAAGTGAGGTAATTTTTTAATACCACAATAACTATGATAAAAATTGAATTCAATCGTCCCTTCCACTCTAGTAATTTTTGATTTTAAAGCTATTGAATAATGTAATCAACCGTGCTTTGGCGTTTTATAAATAGACCCGCAGAAATTTATTCCTTGGACATTTACCCCCATGGACGCGGAAGATCTTTACCTCCGGACTAAGCTGCTGGACTAAGGCTTAAGAAAGTAGCCCAAAGGACATTCGCGCTAAGGACGGCCAAAATATCTCCTCTCGGAGACTCTAATGCTGGAACGAGGCTCCAGTCCACGCTTCCAATCCTGCCTTCCGATTCAGCTCAACCGCATTACGACACTTAAATTACAGTCCTGCGGATGAATACATGGGTTTTTGGAAGACCAGGGAGCAGGGGCGTACCCAAGCGAGGGGCAGGAGGGGGCAGCTGCCCCTCCCCCCTAGAAGCAAAAATCGCAAATTTCTTTAAGGAAAATAATATTTTTTCAAGCAAATAATTTTAAAAACTAATAAAGAGCTGTTAAAGTTTCCTTAAAATTTTGGTTTCATTCACCTTTTCCATGCTTATCTTAACTATCTTGTCTTACGTATCTCACCTATAACTTGAGCAACCATGGCTTGCCCCCCCCCCCCCTAGTTTTGATCCTAGGTACGCCCTTGCCAGGGGAGCTGTTTTCCGACCTGTATCGATGGCTAAGTTCTAACAACACGTATCTCAAAATTTGGCCAGTCTGAGTTGAAACTGTTAATAAAAAATAAAATTCAAGCAAAAAACATCTCTTTTTTTTGCAAATGTATGCCTTCTTTTTCAGTTTGATGTATTTTTGGCTTTTAATTTCAATTAAAATTATATACAATTAAAAAATAAATATTTTTTTTACTCCCCTGAAAAGTTGCTATTTTTAGGATACTTGTTGTTAGAACTTACCTATCGATATTCCGTATATTCCAAGTATAATTAGTCTACATTCTCCAATCATCTCTCCATCCTGGTGCTCATCGTCCCATTACTTTCCGCTCCACGGCTATCAATCTTTTACCTGAATGAGGCCCTCATTCCACCCAGATCCTGGTGAGCAGACACGAGTCAGAAGGGTAGCGAATTACGCAGCTACGTATTTACACGCCTGCTCTATTGCCTCCCCTCCATGTTTGTGAATTATCGGTTGTGCTTGGAGATCCAGTACACCTGAACAATGCCGAGAGCAATTCTCCAGAAATCGTCTGACGGGCTAAAGATTCCCTGCCACCTCACCCTACCGCCTTCAACCCTCTAGGAAGCAGCACCCTCTCCTGATCTCCCCACCTTGACGGAGAACTTCCCCTCCTCGACCTAACACCCTCTAGTGCAAGTCTCTTCTCTTCCGTTGCAACCGGACGACGTGGAGTTAAGACCTCGCCCACAATTGCCGCAAACCGGTCGGGCTTCACGGGGCGTAAGCTAGTAACCCCCGTTTCGGAAACGTTTCGCCACAATCTCTATTAAGCTTTTTTCCTCCACACTATTTCTATGGATTCGTTGTCAATAAACCAATATTAGTACCGTGTTGAACCGCAGGGGATATTAACGATGCTAAAATCGCCGATTTGTCAAGTGTAAGGGTCGTTATTTTCTATGTTGGTTTTTATTACTCGTTGTTGAGCTTTTATTTGGAAATATATTGCCTGGTTGAATTTTCAATTTGTTTTTGTCTGTTGTGGAGTTTTCCCTCATTTGTGTCACCGACTAGAGGAAAGACACCTTGTTCTCGACGGGGCGTAAGCTAATAACCCCCGTTTCGAAAACGTTTCGCCACGATCTCTATTAATCTTTTTTCCTTCACACTATTGATATGGATTCGTTGTCAATTAACCAATATTAGTACCGTGTTGAACCGCAGGGGATATTGACGATGCTAAAATAAAACAGTCACAGAGACTACTGGAATTCCAACTTCTGTGATAGATTTGGATGAGAAGTGTTTTGTGCTTTTTGTTGTGATTGTCAGTTTATCAGTCTGTTTTGTTTATCTTTTGTGAATTTTTCCTTCATTTGGGTCAGCTACAGGAGGAAAGAGTTCTCGTTCTCTAGATGGCGAATTGTTGTTAACATCCGTTTCGAAAACCTTACGCCTCAGTGGCATCGCGGAAATGTGTCTCAATCCATCTGTCCCTTCTCTTGCCACCCCATCCATCGTTCCCTTCCCTCTCCCACCATTCCTCCCTCCCCACGAAGACTCGCTCTGCTCCTCACCGAAAGTTTGGTTCCTGAAAACTGTGACGGAGGCATAGGAAGCAAAAAATAATTTTAAAAGGGATTAAAAAAATCAATTCCTTATCGGGTACTCCCTCTCTTTTTCCTTCAGATTTATCTTCTTCTGATTTCCTCACATTGGTCTCCGAAGATATTTTCCTTTTCATGATAATTTCAATGCTTAATCTTTTAGATCTATCTCATCGACTAATCGCAATGAGGCCGTTTCGTTTGACTAAAATTTTTTTCTTACTCTACGAATAGCTTTCGATGTAAACGGTTTTTATTATTCCAACTGAATAATTTTAAGGAATTCTTCTCGAATTCTCAACCTGTTCAATTCAGTCATATTGGCCGAGGTTTCGGAAAAAGACTTGTCTACCATTCTCAAGGCGTATTACTATCTGAACGTCCAATTTCACACTCCGAAACTTTCGTTTTCCGAAACTGCCGTTTTCCGAAACGACAGCCAATACGTCTAAATTAACCTGTTCCAGAAGACCAGGAGAATATATCATGGTTTATATCGAAGGCTAGCTAAGTTCTAACAACACGTATCCCAAAATTAGCAACTTTTCAGGAGGACAAAAAAAAGATTCTCTTTTTTTAATCGTATATCATTTTAATTGAAATTAAAAACCAAAAATACAAAAAACTGAAATAGAAGCATACATTTGCAAAAAAGAGTTGTTTTTGCTTGAATTTTATTTTTTATTAGCAGTATTAGCAATATTAACACAGACCGGCCAAATTTTGAGATACGTGTTGTTAGAACTTAGCCATCGATATGTATTTTGACAAAAAACTGATGCCATTTTTATAGGGTTAAACCCCATTAAAATTACTTTAGGCATGTCACTGCACTACTTTGTGAGTTTTTGGAAAAAAATGTGTGGCAGGGTACGGGTTCGAGCGCTTGGCTGTGGATCTAGGGTATTTGGTTCAAATCGCTTGACAAATCTTCGTATCACTGAGATAAATCATATGAATGCGAGGTGTCCCAGGGAAACGAACTGGCCACCCTCAACGTGTGGACTTCACACTCCAAAGGCCTAGTCTGGGTTGACCTCTACCCCCGATTATCCAAACCAGCTTTGCGTTGAATCTCAGAGTGATTGAAGAATCGTGGTCAAATTTAAATTTATGTACGTCACTTCTTAATGAGTTATTTTTAGCAAATAAAAAAATCGGATTTGGTTGAAACACAGGATGAACTAAATGATTTCTTTCCATGGAGAACTTCGCATTCAATATATCTTTGCACCTATGAGGGTGACTCCGTACAAAATCACTCGTTACATGCAATTCTATAAGAAAAATGTTTATTAGTGTTACAGCTTCAGAATAGTTATAGAGTTTTGGTCGTTGGTAATATTGGAAAGCATTAAATTCATCTCAAATTATTTTAATGCGAACATCCTGAGGTATTCAGTTTCACGAATTTCTTTTCAGTTTTTGGAGCTGAAGCCCTGATTATGTACGCGTTAAAGAACGAAACGTTGAAGCATTAAAACAAGTGTGAAACACAACAAGATAGTTTTAATGTTTGAATATTAGCCAATTTTCCAAAAAAACTTTTGTAATTATGCCTGGGTAATCATGATATAAATTAAATGAAGTCACCTTCCTGTGCTACCTTTTGGTATGTAGCAAAAATTTGACGAAATTAAGAGTGCGTCGTTGTTTCGCGAAAGTCTGTGAATGCGTTTCTCCAACATCCAGGGCCTACTCCCCTCCCACCCCCATCCCTCTTTACCTCCCCTCCCCACTTATTCCTGCCGTCTCGCTATTGGCTCTCCCCTCCCGACCGGAAGTGCGAGTCCTCTCCTCCACAAAAACCGAGTGGGAAGCATCCCAAAATCAAAAGAAAAAAAAGAGAAGCGAGAATAAAGAAAAAAATTAAGGCCCATTCGGGCATCTCTCTCCTTAAGATTTATTGGCTCCCGATTCGCCCAAACTGGCCTCCCAAGATATCCTCTCCCCTCCCTCAGATCACCTCCTCTCTCTCTCTCTCCATCCCATTGATGCAAATAGCAACCCCACCACACCCCCACCTGATCCTTCCCCCCCAATGCTTAGAGGAGCAAGTCTGCGAGAGACAGGGGCGTTGTGTGTGAGAGAGGAGAGGGGGTGGGAAAGGGTTTGAACCCCCGTGGGCCCCTATCCCCTTTCCTCAGGGTCGCAGTCCATCTCTCGCCAGAACCCACTGAAAGGAGAATCAGGGATGAGCACAAGATATATAACACCTTCGGGAGATACAAGCTGTGCGTTGCGTGCCTTATCCTTCTCTTATCCTTCCCTCCTCTCCCTATCTGCCTTTTCTCTCTCTCGTCCTATCTATCACTTCACACAAATATCGTGATTTCATCTCTCCGCGTCTCTGAAAAATCATATATATAAATCGTTGATTTTACAGAACTTTAACCGTTAACCGTTGACGTGCGGTCTTAGAGACCTCTGCGTTTTTTTAATGATGAATATTTTCAAATTTTTTGTTTTTAAATAGCTAAAATAATCTTTAACTTCATATTTTTGAATAATAAGGGTATAAAACTATTAAAATGAAATGTTTTTATTACATAATTCTGTAAATTTACAAATTAATTCGATTAACGGTGCGAGATACCTTCACGTCACGCCTGCAGAATGCATCAAGATATGGAATAAACGAGGTAAATTCAATTGTACCCTATCAGTTAGCCATCTTTCTTTGAAATTTAAGGCCTTATTTTGAATTATGGCGAGGTATTGACGCTTAAAAACGATAATAATAACTCAAGTGTTTTTATGTCAGTTTTTGGATCATGTTTCAAATGATTTTTTAATCGAAAAATTGAATAGAATTGGTAACACATAAAATATAAAGTTTGGAATAGTGTATAAGATAAAGAAACATAAACTTAATCAATAAAAATGCCGTCGCAACATTTGTATGAATATTTGCTTTATTGCGGTCTAACAGACCGCACGCCACTGGTAGTGTAACAAATACTTTACTTCACTGGTTAAGGGTTATATTTGCATGATTTTATGGCACAATATAATTTACACCTCGGTTTAGAGCGTTTTTTTTAGATAAATACATATTAAAACGCCGAATAAAACACAAGTTCGCAGTCCATTTGTGGGCAGAACCTACTGAGTTGAGAATCAGGAACGGGGAGAAGACGAATAATAAACCCCTTCGGGAGAAACAAGCTGAGTACCTCTCTCTCTCTCTCTATCTGCCTCTCTTCCTCGCCCAATCACTAGCGTCCTTCACACACAAACGTCGTGATTTCTTCTCGCTCCCTCTCCGACAATAATAAGTGCACCTCTTCGATTTTATGGAACGATTTTTTTCGACGATTTATTTTCATCATCCAAGTTTTTCCTCAGTTATTGGATTTGGTTAAGCTACTATTTTCGAAGGTTTTTAAAAGGCTTTGAAAATTTTATCTCTGTGACAAACTGGCTTAAATCAGTGTGTTCGATAGAATTACATGATAAATAGTTATTAAAGCTCCTGGAACATTTGAGTTTTCAAGATTAAAAATAAACTTTCATTATTATGTCGTAAAAACTAAGTCATTTTTCATGGAAACTGCTATAGTAAGTGCTAAAATTATTATGAGAACCCTCAATAATTATATGTTATCACAATCTTTTGAATTCATCAATCTCGTTACGGATGGACTCCATGTTGGGTTCTCCATTTTGTTTTTACCTTCCCACGCCTTCATTTGTTTTTCGTCCCTTTGGAGTCTGGAAATGCCGCTTGCGTCTTCTAGCCTGCTTTTCGTCCGCGTTTGTGATTTGCTCCGCTCTCTGCTTTGATGGAGCGGCGAAAAAATATAACAATCTCTGGCCGGACCAAAGAGCGGGCGAGGCGAAAAAAATAAAACAAGAGAAGGGAGCCAGCCGTCTGCGCTTTTGCCTTGCAAGGTCCGAGATCCCTGTTTTATGCATTCGCAGCGCTCCTGCTTTTTTAGCCCTTCTCTTGGCTAATCGCTTTGGATAACCGGCGATGCGCCCAGAAATAGCAGGCTTCTCCGTGGAACTGCAGCTGCTGCGGAAATGTTTATTGCAATAGGTGCAAGTAAAATCATAAAAAAATACAATACCATTTGTTGGTGCAAAAATAGCGAAAATCCTTAAGGCCTAGGTTTTAGGAATAGGCTTATACTTGAGTGATCCATTTTGTGACGAATTTAATGCGATCCTAAAGACGAATTACTCTTTTTAACTTTTTGTTGATGGTGTTATCCGATGGTAAGTTTTGAAGAAGCTTAATTGAACTGAGCTTAAATCTTTAGCGATATGTTGTGCAATTGTATTTTTTAAATAAAATTTAATAACTTTATTTCAATGGCATATAAATTGATAATTGTTATCCAAAATAATGTAGGATTAATAAAAGGTACGCATTGTAAAACAAACAAAAAATACTCCAAATTTGTGTAAACTTCTCCACCTTCACCTCAATAGAAGGTTTAAAAGCTTTAAAAAATTGTACCTAAAGAAAGCGTGTGATGGAAATGGCGGGAAAATTTGGGTGCTGTCAAGCACTTCCAGAAGTTCTTAGACTGAAACCCTTTGGAATGTTAAGCATTGAGCATTTTTAGCTTTCTTAAATCCATACTATCAATCTCTGTTCAATTAAGTTCAAATAACCTGCTAATTATGGTCTAGGTTCAAAAGCAGTCTCCACATCAAATTTCGGGATATTTACGCTATGATCCCTTGGATATATATGGTAAGATAACCCTTTTTCAAGACTCTTTGGTGTAAATTTAACTGTTATTGATTGCATCAATCAGTTATTAAAATGTGGAATGGTTTTCCAGTTACCCTTATGATCGCTACCCTACAACAAGCACGCTCTCTCCCTACTTCCAATCACGACCTTGTGTAGAGTGAATTACAGCTAATTTCGTGATAGGAAGCGTATTCGTTGTCCTCGATAGAGTGAGAAGCCGCTCCGATGACGAGGGAGCTGGCTAGTAAGGTTGGAGCGACTCGCAAAGCAACGATTCGAAAATAAAAATGAAACATCTGAACGCACGAATCCCTTGATCCTCGGGGCGGTGTCCCATAAAAAAATAATGCGAGAGCGTTTGTTTTTCTTCCCTTCTCCCAACGGGCCAGATTCTTCTTCCCAACCACCTCTGACTCTCTTTATGCTCCACTTTGCTCATCAGCGGTGCGCACCCTAACAGTCTTTTGTTTTTCCTTTTTTTTTGCCTCCACCACGCGCGAGGGCGTTAGATCTCTCTCACCGTTCCTTTTGCGCGCGCGTCGGATCCAGCCTCCTCTTTTCCGCTGGAGACTTATTTCATTTCCGCCTCCGTCCGTCCGTCTGTCTGTCCCCTTTATTTGTTTGTTTTTTCTTCTTTTTTATTCGGACCTAGCAGACGTGTGTGTTGGTCTCTTTGCTCGCTCTCTTTCCTCCTGCAACCAGCTCTTTTGCTCCTGATACGGAAATTTCTCTCCCTGTCACCTTTTTTTCCTCTCAACCGTCATAGTTTTCTTTTTTTTAGTAAGCTCTCTCCTTCCTCGCGAGTAGGGAACTTAGGGTTTGGCTCCGAAATTCCGAGTCTTTCGGCGTCGTCTACATTTTATCTTCCCATCCCTTTCCTACCTATACTACCACGTCGATGAAGCTGAAGTAACGAGTAAAGGTTCCACCAGCTTCATCACCGTTCCCTTTTTTATGAAGTCTTTTCAATAAGTATAGTGGCCAATAGCGGTGCAAATTAATACACTGTTTACATTTTTATATTCATAGTTTATTCCTCTTTATTCTAAAATAACTCTCTTTCTTATCGTGAGTGTGTAAAAATATTTGGATTAACGATTTATGAAACTAGCGATTAATACTGATCTTTAAAAATTTAGTCTACCATTTATTTCAATCGCTGCTTCTAATTAATGCTAAACTAATATCCGTTGGAATTTTTATCTTTACTGATTCAAAACTATCTTTAATTACTTTTATTCGTTAAATTTTGGTGATTGTCGATCGGTTCGAGGTCGGGCCTGAAGCTTGTCCAGCAGAGTTAGGAGAAAAGAAATCGGCGTGTAAGAATTTAATGCAGCAGGGTAGTAATGGAAGAATGCAATGAATAGGCCCAGGCGATTACGTCCAATCGAAAGCAAGGGGATGTGGATTGGCCGCCTTAGGCAATCTTCGGCCACTATAGATAGGCAGGAATTATTGGACCACCCATCGACCGAGTTCTAAGGTCTATTACGATCGATGATGCATAGTTAATCTTCACAATTGGCTCAGTTTGACTCCAATCGAAGTCTCTACTCTATTAAACTCACTAGCTAAATTGAAAAATATTAAGGCTCTCTCATTATTTTACTCGTGTAAAAGTTAGTGTTTTAAATTTTACTATTTTAAAAGCAAATAGTTTTTTATATTTACCAAAATTTCATAATTTAATGTGTTTCATTTCATGAGCTCTATCGTATAAATCTTCTTCGACATTTTCTTGATGAATGCTATCTTTATCGCTCCCTTTTTTATGAAATCTTTCTCCTTCGGTACAGTGTCAATAGATGTGTTGTTATCACTTTTATATTCATAGAGCTGTCCCTTGTCATTTTAAAAATATCTCTCTCTTAGCCATTTCAGTGCCAGCCTATTTTTCCCTATGGTATGCTGAAGAATGTCAGGGCTTTTTCTGGCTTGCGCTTAAAAAAATTAAATAAAGCCTACGCATTTTCAGAAATTATTTTATTTATTTGCTCCCAAAACTTAAGGGTATAACAAAGCATGACAGATACTAAAAATAGTTACAACAGCCACATGAAACAAAAAAATAAAAGGCGTGAGTGTAAAAAAACCCGGCCGGTAGATCAGCCCTTGGCACTTTTCGCACATAACCCCCGAGCCGATGGATAGGCCCGCTGCCACTTTAAGGGTTAATAAATAAATAAAAAACTTTATATCTTTAAAAATATCTCTTATCGTTTCTGTCGGACCTGGATATATATAGCGGTTCCAACGCCGTCTTTTGAAGCGCAAATATTAGTTCACTTAATGCCGTAAGATCTCACATACGGCAATTTACGAATTATCTTCCACGGATTTCTACATCTAACGGTCATCGCAGCGCTAATTTTCAAATAAATTAACGCGACGACGTAACGCAGGAGTCACGTATTTTCTCAAAAAAATATTGAGCATTTATTTTGATGTTACTTCAGTGTAACAACACACCAACGGATGAAGGTCACCATGAAATAATATTTGACTCAGCTGGGATCCGAACCCGGATCTCCCGATTGCCGGTCAGGTGTGTTAGCCAGTTACACCACCAAGCCAATTTCTTTGCAGTGCTTTGAAAGTCGTCGTCGCAGACCAGCGACAAAATAAGAGTTTTTCACCCCGACAGTGGCTTAGTAAGCACGACCCTCGCCACATGTGCCACAGTGTAGACTTGTGACGTCAACATCTTGTTCGGTTAAACCCATCCCGAAGTTCGCTCTGAGAAAATGGCTTGGTGGTGTAACTGGCTAACACACCTGACCGCTAATCGGGAGATCCGGGTTCGTATCTCGTCAAATATTTTTTCATGGCGAACTTCATCCGTTGGTGCACTTGCACCCGTGCGCGTGACTGCGTACAAAGTCACTTGTTCCTGCAGTGCTTTATTTCATTCTAACAATACTAATTTTATAGTTACTGCAATCATTTTTGGCATACATTTTTTGTTATTTGCTGTTGGCTCAATTCTGGTTTTATGACCTTGGAGGCCACCTAAAGCTCCCTCTCCTTTGCTATTACCTGTTTGTGCAATCAAAATTTTGGAAGTAAATAAATTATTATTATATTGTACTGTCCTGTAAGCGTTGAAAAGTCGATGCTGATGGTTTTTAACTCGGCGAAGACCGCCAGATGTCTCCTTCGTTGAAGGTAGTTCGTAATATGAGAATGTTGTCCTACTTCAAAAGAACAAGTGAGCTTGATGATTGACGCTTTCGAGAACGCCCTCTGCGTGCAGAAAAGTTTCTCGGGTTTTCCACCGGTTGATGTCGTACATGTCTCCCGACGTTTCGATCCCCTGAGGATGATCAGCAAGTCGCGGATCGAAACGTCGGGAGACATGGACGACATAAACCGGTGGAAAACACGAGAAACTTTTCTGCAACAGATACGCCGGGAAAACCTAAGATCATTCAGCTCTCTGCGTGGTCTTCGTCTTTCCATTCGTGCGCAGCCACCTCGAGCACTCCTCTTCTGTTTACGTTTATCCTGATTCTGTGCATTGGCTCGTGTTGCAAGTGGCGATGGGGCAGGAGGGAGGTACATACTGGTGCTGTCTGTTCTCCTTTGATCCTTTCGGGGGTGGAGTGGAAGGGGGGGATTCGGGCCCCATGTGGCATCTCCCCACCCTCCTCTCAGCGGAAGGGGAAGAGGGGGGGGGGGTCCGTCGAGGGTTTTGTGGAGGGGGGTAGAAGGCATTGCTAGGGTCCCTCTCCCCCTCGTACCCTGACTTGCGCCCTCTCTCCTCTCCTGTACCCTGCCCGACGTTGCCATCCCGAAGCAAAAGAGTTGACAGTAATGGATACAAACGAGGCCCAGCTCCGCAATTTTCTAGATTAAACGTCAGAGGAGGCGAGGGACGGAGTGAGGGTGAGGGGTTGGGGGGAGAGGAGGGGAGGAGCGTTGGATGGGTGAAAGGTAAGGGGGAGGGGGAGTGGAAGGAAACGGGTACCTCTTCCTTCTTAGGTAAACCCTGACCATATTGAAATCATAAACTCTATATTGTTCTCCACTCTTTATTTATTGGAAATCCTTCACCAGGGGAAGACCCTGTGGATTTCCAATAAATCCACCCGGTGGATTGGTCATGGCGTAAGACACGGTGCGTGCGTGATAAATGAAAGGGAGGGATAATTAAAGGAAAAGTCCCTTGACGAAGACTTGAGATAAGTACTTTAGACATATAAAGAAGGAGACGGGGAAAAAGAACTTGAGGGAACTGAATGAGGAAAGGGATAAATGGAGGGTCAGAGTATGAGCGCCAATCTTAGGGATATAACTCTATGATTGAAGAGGCCAGGGGTGCAGCTAGGAATTAAGGCTGTGGCGTGGGGGGGGTTTAGGTGCAAATACTACCGGGGTGTGTGGGGGTATGGAATACCCACCAGGATAAGCGGTAGGTGCGAGATTAATAAATTGCGGAATTTTAAGATAAACGGTTCAAAATGGTGAGTTTTACGGCTTTCTGAGGGATATTTTATTAATCCTTACACTATTGTATTAGTAATGTCAATCCAATTAAGTAAAATAGATTAAACTTAAAAAATTTCTCTGAGCTCTGGGGGGGGGGGGTTAATCCCCAAACCCCCCCCCCCCCTTGATTTCTACCACTTTGGCCATTGAGAGACACTTAAATGATGTCCCGGGAAAGGGATTTCAGCTCTAAAAGAGTCGCAAATGTCAAAAGTTTTTAATGGGAAATCCGTGAGAAGTGTAATTACGACGAAATTTCGCGAGTCGCATAATTTGTGTCCATTTTTTGGACGACTTTCATGTCTTTGAATGGAATGGCTTTCGAGTAAACTGGCCGGGATAATTCGAAGTTTTTAACTGTTTCAAAGAAAAGAAGATGAAAATTTCATGACCATTTCTATGACACAAGAAATAGAATGGTCTTTATCGAAGAGTACATCAGGAATAGAGACCGTGCAGTGCCGAAGAAGATTGTATTTTGATTGTGAGGGTATAGCTCATGGGTGTCCTCAATGCTTTCGTTTGTGTACCTGGGGACTTATTATTCGGAGGGAATGCAATACTGCAAGGTTACGAAGGGAAAGTTCAAAGGAAGTAGGTTCGTGGCTGCTTGTTGCATAGCGTGCACTTTTCTCCTGCGCTACTTTAAAAATTTTGGACATCAAAAACGATATCCATCAAGATTAAACATTAAAATAGGGTTTGATCGATTGTGGAAAAGAAATGCGGTTTTTTCTTCGAAGGCCTCTCTCCTTTCTGATCAACCCCCTGGCGTCCCATCCCTCTCCTTAAAAACTTCCCGAATATGAATAATGCCTTACGGATTATCTTATGTGTCATTCCACCTCAATTCAACAAATGTTTACCTTTCAGGAGTGAGGTATTGATAAAAACGTCCGTAAGGGTTTGCATCAAATGCTATATATTGGTTGCAAACCCAAATCTTCGGGTTAGCTCTCCCCTAATTTTTTTAATTATAATAATTAAAAAAAGAAGAATTGTGGAAATAAACAAGCGCTTTCATTATGTTAAATATCCAGGAAGTAAGTTGGCCCATAAGGCATTATCGTGTGATTAGGCTAACTTAAGATTAACAGTATGTAGAAATGAGTAAATATAAGCGCCGGTATTTAGACACATAAAATTTATGCAAAATAAAATGGGGTGTGTTGAAAATTTATTATCACGGCGGCTTTAAAACAAGTTTTAGGACATAATTTGCACAAATAATATGGCTTAAAATAAATTATGCATATCCTTTTCGATAAAGCTGCAGTGCTATCAATTGTCATTGACTATTTATGAATTAAACTTAGATATTTATTAAAACAGGAAGATTATTTAATTATTAATGACGAAATAGTGTACAAATGCTGTGCCTTTTATTCATCGCTAAAGTCGATTTAGGTATAGTGACCCATACACCTCGACGAAAATTATGTATATTTCCGTAATATTTTGGGGTATATCCACCGCGTAAAGTAAAATTGATGCATTGAAAACAGAATAAATATCTCAGATGGAGTATCGACAAAGAAAGGGAGTTCTCTTAGCAGTTTTTTTAAGTACCACTAGTCATATTATCCTTGCCTGTATGAGGTAGGCAGGCTTGATATTGCTGTGATGTACTCCACCCAAACATGATATTTCGTAATACAACTTTTAGTGTACTTTTGCGTAATATATATTTTTTCTTAGAGGCAAAATGTCCTCTGTCCATTCCCAAAATTTATGAAATGTTACGATAAAATTATTCTTCTTGTACTTTAAGTGATTCTTAACGATAATTTTTATAGAAGATATCAAATTTTATTTCAAAGTTACGCTCTACCGATTCTTTTATCATTTCTTTTTGCATGGGTAAATCCTCCTAACAATTCAATATTTATTTTCACTCCAATGCAATTAATTCTTTCGTTTTCATTTTCAACGCCACATATGAACCAAAGTACTCCATTCGAAGAAATTCGATACTTCTTCATTTTGGGTCATTCTTAGGAAATAGCGATCGGCACACCCCAATAGAATACTCGAGTTTGTATCCCAACAAATGCAATGCCGCAAGAAATATTTAGAGCATATTACGTTGATGGTCCGACCGATTCGCACTAACTTTTGAATGTTTGAGATAATTTCTTAACCTGTGTGATTTATCTCGCGGAACCAATAATTTATTTTTTATATTATTTTTTCAATGCTAATGTCGGAAATGTGTAAATGTGTTAATTTCGGAAAAAACCAAATTTTCCTATTAAAAATAATCGACATTTCTGAGTTTTGAACGATTTATACAGAACTGCTGTGGAGGAATGAGTGTTGTCTTAGCTATTTTTGCTCAGACAAAGCATAAGACACGTTGTCTTTCCACCTTACTGTTTCCAACACAATCCCCCTTCATTTTTATCAATAGTTAGTTCTCTTAGCGACCACTGAAAAAAAAAAACCTGCAGCACTTCAAACTCGACGTTAAAAATGGCATCTCAAAACTCGAGTAATTCAACTTTTTTTGCGGGGGCAGTGGGCGTTTGCCTATTCATCCACTATCTCACGAGAGGGAGGGAGGGATGTCTTAAATCTGTAATGACACCCTCTCCACCCTAGAGAGAGCAGAAGCGACACCTTCCCACCTCTCCCTGTGTGACTCTGCAGTTGACTGATGGCCCATCCGCTTTGCCTCCACCCTGTCTCACCAGAGGACCAGATGGGACCCTCAAAGGCGGACCACGGACTACCTTTAGAAGCACACTTTCTTTGAGCTGCTGATACTTTTGTTCTATTCTGAAATTTAACACCAAAATATTATCTTCTGCGGAAAAAATTGTTGAGTAGATTTCTGTTTAGCCATGCCGATTTTGCTTCTCCGTCAGTTCCGCTTATATTATTTTGCTAACGCGTTTAGTAAATAATTTAACTTAAGAGTATATTTGTGTTTTATTTATAAGCACAAGAAGACTTAAATTATGAGTTTCGCTGTAAAAAAAACTCATAAAATAGCTTGGAGAAGCGAATCTTTCCTCTCCGACTCCATATTTTGAAGCTTTCCATCGATCGATCGATCCATCTTCTTCTTCACCTTCGATCCGATTTCTAACCATTCAGAACACCGTTTGAAGTCGTGAAATATGAATAAATATCAAAATTCCTCACCGATTTTGTTCACATTTTTCGGCCATTTTACCGCGCCCACATTTTAAGTCCCAGAGATTATTTTGTTGTTTCTTTCACGTGATGGATAGATTACAATTCGATGGAGGATGCGCGCAATAATAACTACCTTCGGTTCCCCATTTCATTTTCAAAATTCCTCGTCGCTCCGCTAAGTCGTGGGTTGCTAGGACACTAGCCGGTTGGCAAAAAAGCAAACAAGCATAATATCTCTCATATTTTATCGTTTCTTTCGGACCTAGGAATATGGTGAGATTCTGTCAATTATGATATAGGAAAAGAAAATTTACTTTATACATCAACACAAGCAGTTTATTACCCACTATGGTTTGTACACATATACCATTATCAATGTATAAGGATTCATAATTCATTACCTTAAATGTTCTTAATAATATGATAATTCCAATTTAAGAGTATAAAATAATTGACTTTCAATAATATGATCTCTTATTAATTGCTCGATCGATCTAAGCCTTGCTGTTATCCTCCTTCGGCTCCCAACCTAATTCGTGTGAATAGTAAATGTGCACACTTAAAATTAATTTATCGGCCGCAATGATATGACGTATCAAATCATTCAAATTCAGATCCATCTCGCTCTGTACAATTTAGTTCCCCTTATTCTCCATTTTTTGTCAACAGGTAATTTAAATTCGGAAATCTTGTGACAACCGGTTAAAAAGGGAGCACTGCTTCCATTGAATTACGACACACTTCCCCACATTTACTCGAGGAATCATTCGATTTGGTCGTAATCTCCTCCGATTCGAGAAAGGGCTATGCTAGTCCCGGATCAGAGGAGATGTTCTATAATTATTCGATGCTCTGTGAAAATTAGACGTGCATTTATACCGACGTAATAGTACGTGATCAAGTATAAGTTGAAGTGCAGATAATTATTGAAAGAGAAAACTCAGACGGATAAACGACTTCGCGTAACTAGTGATTATTGATATTAATTGAAACCATGGGAACAAAGACTAATCAAATATCGTTAATTTCCACAAAGATATCGCCGATATTCTATCTTTATAGGTACACTGTATCTTTGTGCGCATGTTTAAAAGTATGTTTATTGGTTTTATTACAATCACGGCGCCCTTCCATCCCCATATTTACTCCCGGAATCGTTGAATTCGTCGTAATCTCCTCTGATTATGACGAGGGGAGTTTTGATTTTTTTTCCTTGCGTAAAAAAACCACGTATTCGGATTTTTAGTGCTCCATCCTTTGGCCCCTTTTTTATATTTTTTCTCCCCGAGCGCAACCTGGGCCGTTCTCAGGGCTACAGGGTTCTTCGCTCAGGGTAATATCCTACCCCTCCGCCACACACACCAATAGGCGGGACCCATCAGTAAACCCTGGGAAGGACGGGGCAACCCTCCCGATCGCAAACCGAAGTCATTAATGATTACCCGTGGGGATCATTGGATCCGGGATTAAACTTCGCGCGGGAGACAGCCACGCCACCTCTTTCAACCCCCTCACCACTGGAAAATGGACGCGCGAACGAAATTCCTGTGCGACCTCCCTCTGTTGAAGATGATGAGGATCTACCTACTACTCCGCAATAGGCGTGTGGCGGGGGATGTTAGCACAACGTCCATTATCAGAATAAAATAGAAAATGCGCGAACGAAGTGGCAACTAGCACTCGTTAGAGTTGTTCATTTCTCGGGGAAGAAACGAATTCCCACATCTATCCGATCGGAAAAAAACATGCATTTTAAGGTATCGCTTAGGTAGGACCTGGAAATATTGTCAGGAGTAAAGATGATGCATTACACTGTAGTACTCCAGAAATTTCTGTGTTCAATTAAAAATAAAACTGACACTAAATTTTGTAATTTATATATTCTCCCCTCCGCTATCCTTTCTTCCGTCGCTAGCCTCGATGGCTGCGGGGTAAACTCCTCGCATGACAGACTAGGAGTTCGAATCCCGACCAGGTGGAATTCCTCCCCATCCAGTCCTTGGATGTATTTACGTGTTAAGGCTTTATATGGCTTTGATTGTAGATTGTAGGACTTCATAGTCGTAAAATTTGGTTTAATATTACAGTCGAAATAAATAATCATGTTATCTATCTTCCTGCCAATATCCCCACGACTGAAAAATGGACGCGAGAAAGAGATATCCCTCGTATACCCAACCATCGCACTCCCCGCCCCACCTTTATATTACTCATCACTCATGTTATATTTCTATGAAGTTGGGGAGATAAAAAAAGATTGCTCACTGCGCGTGCAATGTGTACGTCCTATTCAGAAGGATGAGTGGGAATTACACGGGAACATCATGTTGCCTTAGCGATGCGTCTATTACTTACGTGATCGAAGAAGCGCGTAGCTATGGAGACGGGAGTATTTTTTGCGATGTGTGTGGGGAGGAGGAATGGAGTTGTCGCGTGGGCGTTTAATACAAATACACCTAGACTCTTCTTAAGGTAATTTGGAAAAAGCTATAATTATTATACAATTGTACATTAATCTAACTGCTGTTTTAACAAAAATCTTAAAGTGTTTATTGGTGTAGAAATAAAATCCTAGTCACGCATTGCACGCATTTCTATTTAGAGTACGAAAAATAAACAAGAAAAAAGGGCAGTTGTTTCTTGAAAATGGAACAGTGAACAGTGAAGTGCTACGGGTTGAAACTATGGCAACTCAGAGGGATACAAGAGATAATACATTTGCGCATTTAGCATGATCATTTAGAGTACGAAAGAGAAAAATAATGGCAAATTGTTTTTTCCGCAGGGATAATGGGAACTGCAAGCCATGGAAATGCGAATTGGTTAGTGATGGTGAGGGAAAACCTAAAAATGGAGTGGTAGATCACACGGTCACGCGTTGCTGCTATGGAGACGGGCATTTGTTTTTTTCCTCCTGGCTGGGCGGCATTTGACTTTACTTTATTTGTCTTAACCCTATCTTTGCTACCAACACTATAGCTTGATTTCAATTCCCAACATACCTGATTGCATTTTTCCTTAAATCCTTATATACTAGAACTGCTTTTCTATTTGAGTGAAGTCAGGAAATTTTGAAAAATTCTGTCTGGAAATCAGGGAAACTTCAGGGAAATTTAAAATGGAAAGCTGTTAGTATGAGCCCTGAAATATGCACGCGAGAACTCAAGAGAGATGCAGAATACTTCGATGGCCTCAAATTAAAGCAGAATTGACTATTAATTTGACACGCACGATATGGGATTACTAAAAATACAGCCGATTAACATGGCGGACGAAGCAATGCGCACCGTTAAACAGGTCTCTGCTGGATTCACGTTAAAGTTCAATAGCGGAGCCCCTCTCTCTCTCTCTCTTTCTTTCTCTCCAGGAACACCTCCATTGGTCTGACGGGCGGGAATCATAAGTTTTTCACTGCGCCGTCAATTTCGCGACGCTTGTCGCGTTTGGACGCCATGGCAACGCCCCCCCCCCCCCCCAATCCCCTCCCGACATTGAATTCCCCCTCCCCTGCATCCTCCCTTTTCGGCCATTTTCCTCCTCATTTCCACTCTCTAACTACCACTTTACTTCTCTCGAAAACTTTTCCTCCCTCCATAATGTACGAGGAGCTGGATACTGCGCGGGCCGATTCTCATCTTTATCACGACTTTAGCGACTCGGTGTCAAGTTCCGACTTCACATCACTCCCCCGATCACGAATATTACAGTATAGGATTCCCCACCCGCTCTCTAGTTGTCGTTCTCGGCCAATGAGCTTTTGAACGGTTTACGGAAGTGAAATCGCGTCGCTGACGGACAGAGCGATCCTAATGACACGAAGAAATAGGCTGTAATCATAGGAGCTAGCCGAAATATATTTCTCAAATAATACGTAGTGATATCAGGTATCAAATTAATTATCATTCAATCTAATTTCTCTCGATTCCAAAAGGAATATAGTAAATAATGAGAATTATTATCTCTGACTATTCCTATTCTTAATTGCATTGAAGGGTGTAAAATTTTCGAAAGTTCGTTATAGAAGAAATATAATGACGAAAAAACAATATAGAGTATGATTTAAAACTCATTCCATACGATCATGCTAAAGAGATAGCGGCGATTATTTAAAGATGCTGGTAATGGTGTTATTTGATGAGAATAATTTTAAACAATTATTCTCATCAAATATTTATAAAAATTTAGGCATTAGTTGTCTTTATCTAAAATATTTCATTAATTTATGGGTTCCATCCATTCTTTGAAGAGTTCATCACCTCCTTTATACCCCATATATGTGTACTAACTTTATGTATCATCTGTCAATATTATAAAAATGAGAGCACAGTACATTCGGATTTACGAATGAACGTCTAATTCATATTTCTCGCAAAAGATATTCAATTTTTTATTTTAATCGAAATCATCTAATTTTCTACTCTCATGCTGTATTCATCTGCTTTTTATAATGTTTCAAAGAGGAAATTTCCCGTTTAATGAGTTCTTTAAGTATTAAAAATTAATTTTACAATGCAAAAATAATATCCAATAAGACATTGTAACAAATATATTTAAAATAATTGTTGATAAATTAATTTTACAATGCAAGAATAATATCCAATAAGACATTTTTTAAATGTATTTTAAATTTTGATAACAAGTTTAAAAACTGCTGCAACACACATTTTATGTCCTCATTATATTTGTTGATAAGTGTCTTGGAGTGTAGGTCTTGAAGAATTTAAATACAATGGTAAATACCATCAATAAATAAATTTTATTGCAAAAAAGCCCCGAGTAAGGTATTTAAATATATCGAAACGTTGGCAAAAATTTGCATTGAAATTCTTCAAAACCTAAACTCCAAGACTATTTAACGTTAGAGGTCTAAAGAAAGAAAATAAACTCATTATTTTCACTATTATCATTTGCGAGAAATCGCTGTGTCCTGCGTCGCGCACTCATCAATTGTACTCCTTGTCTTGTCCGCAGGGAAGCTGAGCCACCAGCAGCAGCACGATCAGGATCACATGGGGAGCAGCAATAAGTGGTCTCCGTCGCCCATCTCGGCCGCCTCCTCCTCCTCCGCCCCCACCGCGCTCTCCAAGTCCCCCTCCCCCCTGCCCCCCTGCTCCCCCTTCCACCTCTCACCCCCGCCACAGATCCACCACCAGCACCACTCCATCCACCACCAGCCGCAGCACCAGCACCACAACCAGCCCCAGCACCACCCGCACCACCACCACCACCACCAGGCGCAGCAGATCCCGCCCCCGCCCGGCCTCCAGGGCGGCCTGGGCGGCGGGGGCGGCTTCTCATCGCTGCTCCACGCCACGCACGCCGCCGGATACGTACTAGCGGACATGAAGGCCAACCACCTCTTCTGAAGGGAATAACGAGGGACGCCACGAATGTAGACGCTCGCTGGATCTTATCTCTTCTGAAGGGACTGCCAGAAGGGACACAGCCAGTGGCCGCGAATATAGAGATGGACATGCGCTGAGTCTTCTTCGAAATCTTTCCTGGAGGTACAACTGAAGGGGATACTCATAGCCACTGGTCGCGATTATAGAAATAGACACACGCTGGATCTTCTTCGAGGACGGCACGTTCTAGCAGACATGAAGACCGACCACCTCTTCTGAAGGGAGTAACGAGGGACGCCACGGCAACACAGCCACAAATGTAGACGCTCGCTGGATCTTATCTCTTCTGAAAGGACTGCTAGAAGGGACACAGCCAGCGACCGCGAATATAGAGATGGACACGCGCTGAGTCTTCTTCGAAATCTCTCCTGAAGGTACTATTGAAGGGGATACTCATAGCCACTGGTCGCGATTATAGAAATAGATACACGCTGGATCTTCTCCAACGACGGCACGTTCTAGCCGACATGAAGGCCGACCACCTGTTTTGAAGGTACCTCTGAAGGGGACAGCGCTAGCCACTGGCCATGAATTTCCATGTAGGTAGACACTTGCTGCATCTTTTTCGTTGCAGGACTGCCCGGCACGTCCAGCTCAACTAGTCACTGGCCTCGAATATAAGTAGATTATGGCTGGATCTTTTACGACGCCGGAACTCGCTTACATGGAAGCCAACTATCTCGTGTGAAGGAATCGCTGAAGTGGAGGCTCACCACTGGTAGTGGCCACGAATATTGATAGATGAACACGCACAGCATCAAGGACGCCCGACCAGTGGTGAACCTTATAATTTCTATTCGATATCCACGCCGCCAATTTGGTGCATTAAAACGTCGGCTGCTGTGATTATGTTACCTTGAAAGAAGTTAATGGACTTCAGAGCTATCTTCATAATACAGCTAAAGCTTGATTTGAATAAATGGAGTGAAGTGCGTGGATTCAAGGAGTATCTGGCAGAGCATCTTCAAGTGGCAGAAGGTCGGGAATCCGCGGATAATATGTTGCGCCCTCTTTCAAAGAACATCCAATGTTTTCTTAAGCTCGTGGTTCATGGCATCAATGTGGCCGATGAGGTAGACATTAAAATGGAGGCTTTGCATTTCATAATTCATGAACTGTCGGGGAAAGTTTCGCAGAGAGACACAATTTAACACGAAAGTGTCTAATTCGTCCCAATATCTCGATTCTTCGACTCTTCGATATTAAATAACCGACATCGATATCCATCAACCCTGCATAAGTGTCTCCACATCTGCGTTTACTAGCGTGGCCCCCGAGAAGTAGAACTTTCCAGTCGTGTGGAATAAATCCGAATTTTGTAACTGTAGCAAAAGCCGCTCTCGTTGCGGCTGACTTCAGAGGTACACTTTGTTGACAATCCCGATAAATTGGTGAGGCTCTCCTTGCTGCTTTTTACGAAATACATGTTCTGAGCTTGAGAAAAGATTCACCATCTTGTCTGGGGTTTTATTATCCAGTTTTTGATAAACTTCAAGTGGACTGGGGAGCAATAAGGAGCTCGCGGAGTGAATTCATACAACTGAAAAAACACAGTTTTGTGTGGGGTGACATTGGTCAAATTCTTCTCCTCCATTTCTGCTCCTCAATCTCTCTTTGAATCGTTCAGACCCTCAATTCATTTCAAACCTTCCAGGATATGGCTTCCGTCCACCAATCAAAAGAAATGATTTATAAATGCGAGATAGATAGCAGCGAGTGTGGTGAGAGCGTGCGGCGAATTGGAGCGAAAGGACTACATATTCCGGTTGGCTCAAATATTCCGCCGAGGTAGAAACCATTGTGACGTCGTCCCTGCATCTCGCGGATGATTTCGACAATCGTTTGGCGAGCAAACTGTGAGCGTGCAGTCAACTCAGCGAGTTCATAAAGTGGCAGGCGAACGCTGAATGAAGTGATCCACGAAATATCTGTTTCACAGCAGAGTTTTTATTTCCTCTGCCTTCACTTCCTAGTCTCCCGCTACCCGAAGCGCGGCGTGCTATTCATCTGTCTATGTTGGGAAGCGAACGGAAATCAAAATGACGCCATTAAGGTGGGCAAAAGAAGAACACCTAATTTGGCACGTGGTGATATCCGAGGGTGTTTATTTTTTCTCTCTCTCGTCGCCCGTGGCGACCGCTGCCGCTGTGAGCAAACAAACTCTTTGTTTCGTTTCCTGTCCCACTTGTGTGTGCGTGCAGGCGCCGTCATTGTCGTCCAATAATTGTAATTAAAATGACTGTTTGTGTACAAATTGTGTACAAAGCATTCTTCCCCCGTGTACTTACTACCCACCTGACGACTATTCTGTCGTTGTCCTTCACCGGCACGGATTTCATTTAATTTCCTTCGTCGAGTAATACTCGTAATCCCAGCGCATTCTGTTTGACTAGCACCATCGGACCCTGATATTTTCAGAGCAACTTAGGGTAATAACAATTTCCTGGATGTCAAATTTGTGTTACAAAATGTGTGTGTTTGTAATTCACTGAAGTTGTAAAAAAACACGAGTAGTTTTACAGAGTAAACTTTCTACAGACTAAAAGGCGAGTTCTTACTCATACATGTAGCGGAGAATGTTGACGAACGTGGATGGAACCCGAATTTAATATATAAAAGTGTTTTTTGATTTTAATAACCAGGCCCTGTACATAGTATATGTGTCCCAAAGAATGTCACTAACGTGAAGAAGTAATAACATTATCCTCTTCTTGCTCTCTATATATTTTTTATCACGAACAACGATTACGAGTGTATTTATTGTTTTGTTATTGCATTCAAAGAGATGCTCATTTTGTGGTGACAGTTTCTTATGTGCTTGGTGTGCAGAAATTTATTCACAGTTTTAATTTCGTACCTGGATCAAATCAAAAGCTCTCTTTGTGTAACCAATTGTATCAAATAAAACTTGTTCTATTCACTTCCTAGCTTTCATTTAACCTTAAAGGTAACATAAGGGATGGCATTCCTTTTCGGGTTTCCCACCGGGTTTGTGTCTACATGATGGATGCCGACGTTTCGTCAGAGATTTTTTCGACATCCTCGGGGTTTATTACGCCGATGTCTGCTGCAGTCTGGTCCTGCTCCTTCGCCCTGGTCCTCCCCGGTTGGTTCTCTTTTTCCAGGATTTCCCGCCTTTTTAAAATTACGCCTCCATGTGCTGCTGAGATGGATCCCCTCATCTCTATTCATGTTTTTGTCATAATGCCGAATTTTAATTGCTTCTTTGGTTATTCTGTTCCAATAACCTGTGGAAGTGATCGAAAAGAAACTGAATTGTAAAATAGGGGTGTGACGGGTTGCGTACTTTAGGAGACGCCTATTCACCCGTTCAAGTCTCCGGAAAATTATTGTTCCAAACTTGGCGGGAATTTTACGGAACCGTCATTAAAAATCAATGGCAGGTCGTACGAACTGTACATCTATCTTGTATTTAAGAATTAATAATTTACATTCGAGGTAGTTTCAATAGTTTTCGAGCCAGAGTCATTCGAGTACCAGAGTCTACCCAAAATTCGGAATTTCCTTCACGTTGATTATTTTGGGCATCAACACGGACCACTAACGTCATGTTGTTCGTCATAGCAACCGAGAACTCCGTTTATGGCATTTTTTCACCAGTTTTAACCCACTAAACTAAAAATTGGAATGCTGGCCGCTATTCACCGCACATCAGAGCATTTGAAGGCCCCTGAAACCTAGAAGACGACAAGGCCAGGGAACATTTCCTCCGGCCAAGAACCTAACAACCTCGTTATAAAAATTATGCAAAAAATACGCTATATCTTTAGTTCAACTTGGTTCGTCTTTGAAGATACAAAGATTAATAAAGTAAGTAATCTCTTTAGGATTTTCTAGTAGGGATGCAAAAGAAATATTAATTCAACTAAGAGGATATAGATTAATCGAAAATTGAAGCAAAAGCATTTTTTAAATTCGGATTGTATGACAGAATACCCTTCGTAGGCTTAAAGTTTAAAAATTTTCGAAAAATCAGGTGGATTTTGGGATCAAAGGCCTCCATGGGGACCAATGAATTATAACATTACTTATTTCAGTTGTAACAAACGATGACTTTTAACTTTCAGCATCATATAACTTATATAATTAAATTGCGTTATCAAAGGAGACGTTCATGTACGGGAAGGAGCTTATGAGAGGATCGTTACGTAAGAGTTTAAAGAAAAGGCTAATGAAGAGTCTGATCTGGAGTATAGCGCTTTACGGCGCGTAAACGTGTACAATGAGGAAAGAAGACGAGAGAAGATTGGAGGCATTCGAGATGGGGGTGTGGCGAAGAATGGAGAGGGTGAAGTGGACGGAGAGGAGGAGAAACGACGAAGTGCTGGACATGGTGGGTGAGGAGAGACAGCTTTTAGATGAGATACGCAGGAGACAGAAGGTATGGATGGAGCGAGTACTAAGCGGGGAGAGGATGCTAAAAACGGTGTTAGAGGGTAGAATGTTGGGGAAACGAGGGAGGGGAAGGAAAAGAATGGGATTTTTAGGTAGAATGAAGATGGGGAGGGCTCTATAGTGAGCTTAAGAGAGAAGTTCATGAAGTGAGGGGATAATGCCATAATGCTTAAGTATTCCATGGAATCCTACCTTAATCGGAGGAATGTGCTTAATAACTTAATGGAATAAATGTGTGTCAAATATATTAAGCGTGCGATTTGGCAGCAAACTTAGAGAGCAGTCATACCACCACAGCACTCCCCGAAGCAAATATCTTGCCATGTCCTGTATACAGTGTGAGAGATTGCGTTTGGGTAGGGAGTATTTCTTAAGAAGGTCGCCTTGAAAGAGAAAAAAACCAGATGTGTTATATTTACCTTAATAACTAAGGAAAGTTGGTAAGTGGCTTGAAAAGGTAAGTGGCTTGAACAGGGTCGTACCAAGCGGGTACGGTGGTCAATGTCCCCCAGACGTTTTCGGAGGAGTGATATTAAATTTACCCATTCAACATGGAACTCCCAGAAAATCACCTATTAAAGAAAATAGAAAGAAGTAATGCTTTTCAATAATCATTATTCCAATGCTCGTCAACTGTGCTTTTTAATTTTTTTAGGTGTTGAGCTATCGAAAATAAATGAGTTTTCTTTTGTAGGAATTTATGATACTAATAGAACTAAAATGAATTTCTTCTCGGGGATTTTCTGATATTCCGTTCCTTCGTTGTATTGATTCTAAAGCTGTTGAAAATGTGGTGGCTAAAGGTTGGCTTCCCATCCCGTGGGCTCGGGTTCAAATCCTGGAGGTGGTAGAGATTTTTCAGAAATTTCCCGATCTCTCCTTGAGTTATTTGTGGGCTCCGTCCACGTCCGTCAGATGGGACGTTAATCCGTGGTCCCCTCGGCGCCTTACGTTAAGAGCAAGGTAATGCCGACGCCAGGAGTCTCTCCACTTTTCCCGTACCCTTCATTGGCGTAAATGACCTCAGTTGTCGGTCACCCCCTCCTCCTACCCAGTTCTTGAAAATATAGCATTCAATTTAAAGCTAACGTTACCCGAACGTCAATAACCGTACTTTTTTCATTTAGGGTCGGATTAAAATATTGTTGACTTAGGAATAAGATACAAAACTTTAAACTCGCATATCGAATTTTTCTAAGTATAGGAAAGGTTAGGTACTGTTGCTATTTGCCAGCCATAAGAAGGTAACTCCACTATGCTATACAGAGTCGATAATTCCTTTACTAATTCGAGTTGGTGAACGCTGGTAGTAACCACATTATAGCCCCTGAGCACGTAATTATTGTAAATATGATTTATGCCGAGATGGATAAAGTTATAAAGAAGCAAAGTATTTCTAAAAGCATTTATTGAAACTTCCTCTCCTTCTATTGGAGTCTGATTAAGAGATAAAAGAGTGCTGGTTGGTAAATTAGAATCACTTATGTTTTGTCATCGAAAGGCCATGGGGTAAGAGTTGGTCACGTCCCGAAGGATTTCTGCAGTGTTGATCAAATGTTCACAGAAGCAAATCACCACTCATTTCTAAACGTGGGAGGGTAAACAAATTCGTGTGAAATAAATCCGTTGCTATGAGACCAAACGCTATAAGATAACATGCTAAATATATATCGTCAATTTTTTTTAAGTTTAACAGCTGTGAATTATAACTGAAGAATTGTAAATTGACTCGTCGCAGGGGAAAAAGGCAGCAATGACGGAAAATGTTTTGTCTACATGTCGCTCCCGTCAAATCAGTCGTCCGATTAAATTTTTAATAACGCGGGCTCAAAAAGGTCAGTCTTCAACGCGCTGGGATATCGAAATGTATGGCAAGTTGATGACACTTTTACGGCCATTTTATCATTTCTTTTTTTTATTTCCGGCCGTGCATCGAAATTTAATTACTTCTCGTGATGGTATTTAAAATGCATTGAAAAGAATGGATGGATTAGTTACAGTTTTTTGTGGTTGCTTCATGGGGGAATAAAATGGCGGTATTTTTTTCCAAAACGCTTATTAATCAAATTAAAAAATGCTTGCGAGTTGATTAATATTTCCCCCGGAATAAAAAAAATATTATCGCGACACCTTGGATGAATAATTAAGCCGTGAATGCGTGGGTTTTTTTTTATTTATGGAACGGATTTTCAGGAATTTTCCGTATCGGCGTGAAATTTTTTTTTATTCCTCCGATGAAAATAAATGTTTCCATTCTTCTCCAATGGGAGCCTGTGAAATTAATCATGGGGGGACCAAAATTTCAGCTAATATTCCTTCCGGGCAGGAGAACAGCAACACACATTTTGATGCAAAATGTGTGTTGCTGTTTGACACAAAAATATTACGCAAATGGCGCGTACCCAGTAGTTTTCTTAAGGGGATATCTTGTATGGTATGTGGCACGATACTGTGGAAGTTATTATTATCAGTTAAATAAGACATTGCAATATTTCCGCCGAATTGCCTGCCGACATGTGATGCTGGACCCTAACTTTCCAACCTACCCCGTTGACTCCCAAAAAGTCCAAAGGATACAAGGGTTTTACAAATTTATCTACCGCCACCAAACCTTCATACCCAACCTTGCTCAAACAAAGCTTCCTTACTCCCCCCCCCCCCCCCCCCCACACCATCGAAGACCAAAGAAGAAGTACACGGGGTCAACGACCATGAGAAAAAGGTCATCTGGATCGATGACTAAATCCTTACGACCGAAACGTTCAAGACAACAATGAAGACGCACGTTGCAGCGTGTTGTGAATAGTCCAGTTAATTCAAAATGGACAAAAGCCCTAGCTAATTATTCAGTTATTTTAGCCAAGTTCCAAGCTTATTCTTTCTTTTAATAACACCAACAGCATACATAGGTATTGTATTCTGATGCTAAGCATCCCCTACAGTTGATATATTGCTAATTACTTTTCCTTAAACTGGCTTTCTGTACAATTAAGTGATTTCAACATGAGACAGAGATAGAAATTAGGCGAGTAATCTGAAAAACTTAAGCTACATGACTTCCATATGACAAAAAATATATATATGAGGGTACAGCGAGGGCACAACGCGTTGCATCCTCCAGGAGGATTCCTCTCCCTTCCTCTCCGGAAACCCTAAAAAAATGCCACAAGTTCTTTCCAATATTCGCAGCACTTCCTGATATCCAAACCCCATCCTTTTTCCTCTTACCCCACCCACTCTCCTTAAGCCGTCTTAAGGAAGAACTTGGCGGCACATGAGACACTTGAAAATGTTGTTGTAACAGCCGAACCCGTCGATATATATACGAAAACTTATACACTCCCTTGGCTGGATTTTTCGGAAAGCTGTGCTTATCTTTTATCTCGGAGTTATTTTTACAAAGTCGATGGTTTGAGGCGTTACTTTATGGAATTTATCCATATTAAATGAAAATTAAACTGTTTTTCCACATAAAGCATTTATTAGATCACTACCATGGTTTCAACGCACTGCGTCATCCTCAGCCTGAGGAAACCATGGTAGTGATGTAATAAATATTTTATGAGGAAAAACATAGTTTAATTTTCATCCACAAGTTATTTTTACAGTTAATTGCAGAGCACCTAACTAAGTCGCTTCTTTTCCTCCTTTTCCTCGACAATTTCCCCGTAGCGCAACCAATATCACTGCCTTTAAAAAATTCTTTCAATTTGAAACACATCAGCGCCAAAATAAATGTCTTAAATGCTTTTTATTGCTTATCGAACGCAATTAACCTATTTAGAACATGGCCGAATGCGCATCGAGTTCCTTAAGCACCCCCTTTATCCTCACTATTTATTTACTCTGTATTTACTGCGATCAATGCGTTTTCCAGTTTTTATTTATATTTCAACACCACTTCAATCGATTTTCAGCTTACGTGTAACATTGTAATCGAAAATGTTTCGGTACAAATTACTGCATTAGATTTTAACATCCTCCATTCTCGTAGCAACGACGTGATCATCATTGCGGAATTACTTTAAATTAGCCTGTACCTTTGAATCGTGTGTATTAGTTTTCTTGCATTCATAGCACCGAATATATGTGGGCACCTCGCCATGTTGTTCTACAATTCTTAATGTTTATTTCATTCTTGCGTGCGACCATAGGCAGCTGCAGAATTCCACTAATTGCATACACCTACCCTACTGCTAGATTCTAAAGGTTTTTCATGATTTTTGTGTCTCTAATGCGCAACTAAATGTAGGTTATGTCTCCCTATAACCTGATTGCGGTTTTGTGCCGTATTTGTCTCATAATTGCGTCACCAAAGTGTATTAATCGGTGAAAATAGTAGTGCCCGAGGATAATTATGGAATTCAAGCAACCTTACGGAGCTCTCGACGATGTCATAAAGTTGAAATCCGCGGCACAGGGGCACCGCAAATAGCCAATGAAAATTCTCCACTACCACACGTTTTGAAAAAAGTCGCACATTATTGGAAGTTGCCTCCCTGCTTATAATTCTGGCCGCTTAGATGGGTACTAACTCCAGATTATAGCTCATTAAGCTGATTATGGTTTCAAAGCCTTAATGGTGAGGTCTCTATGGCCTAACATTAAACCATATAAATACGCTATCTTCACATGACACAGATATCGAGAGCAGCTGAAATCTGAAGAAGCGAATGAACATTTTTATTGTATTTCACGGAGTTCATAAAAGTGTCCTTTTATCCAACACTAACAAAATGACTCGAATTTTAATGAATAGTGATTAGTTGCCTTTGTCATGATCTTTGAGTAATTCCATTACTAACTGATAAATGTATGCTCCGTGATATATTCTATTGTGGGACCATCCCATTCATATTCTTGCCGGTCAGTAGGAAAAGTGTGAGCTTACTATCTGGGATATTTTTCAAAATGATACTTTCCATAGACCATATTTACAAATTTTCCACTTTAAATTTTCCGAGTCGATGTTTTATGAGACTTTAAATCTGATTTAATGCTGTCGCTCTTCATATGGTCTTCCACTAGAAATATGCTTTGGGGGGGGGGGGGGGGGACGAGAGGGGTTGGAAAAGGGCGACCACCCACCCACCCTTAGGAAAATTCTGGAAACTTGACATGCCTGCAAATACATTTTATATAATTTTGGCACATAAAATTTGGGTTTCATTAAAATCTTACGCTAACATTTACTATAAGTCAAAACTAGACAATAGTTTTGAATATTATTTTTAATTCTCTGAGGCTTTGGGGGGGGCGGAATCTATCCCCCCATCCCTCCCCATAGTTACGTCACTGGTCTTTCATTTACATTTTGAATAATCGTTAGAAATTATGACTTTAGAATAAAATTTGAAATAACAAGACTTCATTCTCCGCCTTCACAGAGCGTGTTAGCTAATTGATTAGGCGCCAAGTTATCCTCCTGTTATGATTGGTAATAGACAGAAAATAGATGTATAGAAAAATATTTATTGTCCAGGAAAAAATCCATAAGAACCAAAGTAATAATATAGTGAGAATGTTAAAAGGAAGGCCAGTGGAAGATGATGGTGATCATCAATTGGCAAAAAAAGAGCGGTTGAAGTGGATCATAAAATTATTAGGATTATATTAGTGATCAAGATGGAGAGGCATGACAAATAGATTTCTAAAACAGCAATATTTTTCCAGGAAAGATAACAATCACAAAATAGACCAGCCGGGACAGAGGTCAAACAATGTGAATTATTCTTTCCTGCATGGGAGGAAATGGAATTGGAACGGATTACCCGATTGGTAGCTTCTGAACCCATCTCGCGTAACCTTAAGGCCCTCAGGAGTAGAAATTAATCGTAAGAGTCTGTTTTCTTTTTGTATTTTTACCATTCTAAGGGTAAAGTTTACTCTATATATATAAGCCAAGGAGTACAAGTGATTTTTTTCTCAACAGAGTTAGGTAAAGCTAATTGTCAGAATAAATAAACAAAAGTCTGGTTGCCAAGGGAAACGAGTGAGTCTCTGCTCTGTGCTGACATCGAGTGGCAAATCAAATGCACTATATTAAATATCTAATGATCTCGTTTATTTCTATACCTGATTTCTGTACCTACCTCTATTATAGAATAAAGAAATCACTTGTACCCCTTGGCTTCCAACCCACTCATATGCTATTTGTACGTGATTTTCCATTGCAATTTCATGCATTTACTTGGATAAAACCGAGTCATGTTTGTCGACTTGTAACAATAATACCCGAATTAATAATTAATTAATACCCACATTTATCATTACACCGAATAAACTCCCGACGAGGAATAAAAAAATAAATCTTCATAGAGAATGTAATGATATGACTTTATTTCACTCATTAACATAATTCATTATATACAATAGCCCTTGGCTATAGTAATAGAATGAAATTAGAGACCAAGGAAGAGTACTCTTTCTGTAGTTTGCCATCCCATGCAGAGGAATGGCAGCACTGACAACAAACAAAAATATGAGTAAAACAAAAATATCAAAGCATCAAATTCACAGAAAAGTGCTTATAATTAGAAAAATATCATAGCACAATAGCATTGAATTAGATG
Organism: Ischnura elegans; assembly: GCF_921293095.1. Taxonomy (NCBI): domain Eukaryota; kingdom Metazoa; phylum Arthropoda; class Insecta; order Odonata; family Coenagrionidae; genus Ischnura; species Ischnura elegans. The sequence continues at coordinate 24,689,278 of NC_060252.1, forward strand.
TCATACTAACAAAAGTTTTTATGTATATTAAAATTTCTCAGCGCTATATTTTTCATGTCATTATGGTTTGCGATTAGCATTCTTCCCTTTCAGGTTATATATATAATTGCTACTGCCTCATATATAAATATGAGGCAGTAGCAATGACCACCCGCCCCATTCGGACTCAGGCTACAACGGCGAATGAATTAGAAACAGGCAGCGGTGTTTATTTTTCTGCGCTTTTGAATGTTTCATTGGGGCAATAAAAAAGTATAGGACGTGGATATGAGAGAGGGAATAATTTCCTCGCGGACCCTTTTCCTTTCAAGATCCAATATTTTCAACCGACGCCGCCGATTGGCAAATTGGCGCCGCTGTCTGGCGCTCATGAATATTTGCGGAAATATATCCATGTATGCAGTATATATGCTGTATGTGCAGAAAGGGGGCTGCCATTGAGGAAAGACTTTTTTGCGGGAGGGGAGCAAAAAAGTATGTCGAAGTATTTATACTTGTACACAGTGGTTGCTTGGTTACTGAAACAATGGAATGGGAATCAATTATAATATTTTCATAGAGGCCTCCGGAAAGAGCTTTTGCGCATAAATCTTGACTGCTTGAAAACTATAAAGCTTCTACATCACCTCTCTCATTTATTCGGAGTTCCCCCCATATATCCTATGTAGACCTACATGTGTTTATTGATTGCAGCTAATTAAAAATCTTGTCGTTTTTGAGTTTTCTATAATTTATTAATCTTCTTATAATTTCGGTAAAATGGCGGCATTGCATTCAGATCAAATTTATAGATAAACTCAAAACTAGCAGAAGCCTATTTACCAATTCGCATTTCTTCTACCACGGTTGTAGTTTTTCCCGTAAGCATGCGCGATTAATAAGGCTGCTGAAAATCGATATTTGCGAAGCATTCAGAAGGTGCGTTGTAGCTAAACATTTCACCAGCAACATGGATTAGTAGTATATTTTAAGAAATTAAATACGCGCATATGTTACGCATCCTATTACCTTCTTCGAGCATTTGTTGAACAAGGATTTTCATATTATCATTAAATAAAATATCGAGTTTTTGTTGTCACATTCATCATAAGAGCAATCACAGGTATCCCTGCGTCATCCGAGAGTTAAATGACCTAAAAGTAATTTACTTGGTTAAGACATATTTAAGAGGAAATTCAAATTACTTTTCCAAAAAAACAACTAATGCAAGGAAAATATTGCCTGACGAGTAAACATTAATCTTAATAATATAATTTCATAAATACTTTTAATTGACCACAGGCAACGTCTATCAACGCAGTCAAAATCAAAAACCATAAAGCATAAATAAAAAACCGATCTTTCAGTTGGATATCCTCTGTATTCATGGAGAGGAAGACTCTCTCCCATTGAGTTTGTTTAGGGTCTCTTTGCGAGTGATTTTATATTTAAGTTACTTTATTCATATATTTTATATCTTTCGTATGCTGTGATTATGAACCTTCACGGATTAGTTCTCAGGAGACTCGGTGGACTCGCTCTTGAATGAGAAATTAAATTAATAAGCTTTACCGCAACTCTTTGTGTACGCCTCTTCATTATTCGAAAATGAAAAGGAGACTTCGTTGATTGCCAATGATTTATTTCGTCCGTACGACATGTTTCGAACCATAGAGGTCATTATCAAATTCGAAACATGTCGTACGGATGAAATAAATCAGTGGAAATCAACGAAGTCACCTTTTCATTTTCGAGTATTAACTTCCACATAGTTGACCCTAATACCATTGAGCGAACTCTTCATTATCGTTTCTTACGGAAATATGGTGGATCTATCACCTTGAAATTCCCTCACATAAGACCAAAATACTTTTGCGGTTTCCCGTAACTGCTTTAGAGTGCACTGTACAGTGGGAAAACGTGCAGTAAAACGGGAGCCAGGCATGTCGGACGATTGAAGACACTCTTCATCCATATTTAAGCAATTTTATTCATATATTTTATATATGATTGCCCGGTGCGCTTTTCTACCGTCTGCAACACACAAAATATGCCAAATGTTCCCTCTTCAAATGGGACTTATTTCCTTCATCGTACTTTTCTATCCTTCCCGTTTTATTTGCTTAAGAGAGTCTTTGCCGCCTCCAAACCTGATCACTCCTCCTTTATCTTGTTTTTCTTACCTAGATTGAATGCTTGCTTAATCTGATTGAATTTATCTGGAATAAATTCATAATATGCTAGCTTGAGTACCCGTCGATATTATATATCTATGGTTGACAGAGAATAGAATCCCAATAAATCGTTTTCTCTGTCTCGATAAGTAAATGATGAATATCAATAACAGACAATTTGTTACTTCCGCAAAATAAAAATTCCTATTATTTGACCGATTGCTTTATATTTTCTGTACTTTATAATGGTGTTACAGCCGCAACCGATCAAATAATATAAATTTTTATAAATACTTTGTGAAAGAAACAAAGAGTCTGTTAGTGATAATATGGAGCCTTCCACCACGTACAAGCGTCAAGTTACAATTTGAGCATCTACCCTTAGAGTCACAAAAATTGCCATAATATAGGGCATAATGGAATAAATAGTTTGAGAAATGCAGTTAGGAAAGACAAGGCTGGTCAGAATATTATTCGTGACAAAAAAAATTCACAACGAAGATGCTGAGTTGGTAGCAGACAGACGATTAGTGATTGCCAAAAGTGCAGTATTCATTTACATACTGATTGCTCTTCCTAATTTCATGAACAATAGAAAGGTTAATCAATATTTTGGGTTAATTATACATTTCGGTTATAATAAAAAAATAGTTCTTTGCAAAAATGAAAGAGTTCCGAAAAAAGACAAAATGGCTCATTTGACCCGGGGAACTCCCAATGTTGCGTATACGCAACGTTTCACCAACGGCTAACTAAAAACAATAAAAATATAGATATCGATAATTTGCCTTATTTAAGTCTGTTTTATTGCTAATGCATCAAAATATTTGGAATGTTTTTGTTATTAACATGCTTGGGATTTAATAGGTTAATATCATCCATAAGACTGTACATGAATGGCCACAGGATTAAAGTCGTCATTCTGTTTGTCGGTTATCAAGCATAGATTCCAATGCACGAAAATATATTCACCGTAAATGGTTACTATTCAAAGACACTATTGTTGAAAAGAGAAACATCTGGTGATTTTAGCCTCATTAATGCCATTATCAGGAAATCATAATTGTAGAAGTAAATGAATGGAACTAGAACTGGAATACTGCACTTTTGGCAATCACTAATCGTCTGTCTGCTACCAACTCAGCATCTTCGTTGTGAATTTTTTTGTCACGAATAATATTCTGGCCAGCCTTGTCTTTCCTTTAACTTAAGTGCAAAACTATAACCCTCAATCTAAATTTTAAGTGGTTTAAAGAAGGGTGAAGAAATCTCTGAGCGACCCAAATATTGTCTTCCATGGACATAATTTTTTTGCTGTGAAAGGGCTCACTTTAGGGTCTTCCAGGGCCCCAATTCTTCCTCTCGGTTATGTTGTAAAACATACATCCGAAAATTATCCCTACCGTTTTTCCCTGTAGTAGCAGGTATGCACACTGTAAGCCTAATTATATCTTGGTTTATGCTATCTAGCTAAATGCTAATTGAATCTTATCAAACTAATCTGGATTGAATTTATAATTTATCATATTATCGTCAGAATATTTTCGGCATTTACGTATTCCCTTCCATATTGACTGTTGAATGACGCAGTATTACTCTAATAGGTTGACGTACAATTTAATTTGTAAGTAATTTCTAAAATTACTTTCAAATTTTAAAATATCTGTATATTTTTTTATATTTCTATGGGTGCCGAGGTTTTGCTCTCCATTGAAATGATAAGATTATATTCGCTTTGCCAACTTTTCGTCGTGCTTATACGTCCCCGTTTGGGTATGGTCAAAATAATACGGAAAATCAATGTCTTAAATGGGACGTATAAATACGCCGAAAGAAATTTTAAAGTAGACACGGACGACCAAGACGACCAACTAACCAAAATGCCAACACATATTTTTTTTTTAATTTTTCTCTGAAATGTATTCGACTCGGTCATTCTCTCGATTACAATTACCTGAGCTATTCATCCGCACAATATCATTGTCGTTTTCTTCGTGTATGGGCGGGTTTTCAAACACTAAATCTTATCATATTTCACTTATCTTAGTTTATCTTGAATGAAGATATGCAAACTTCGTAAATTTTCACAGATTTTTAATTTAGTAAGACGCGTTTCGACGCCGTCATTCTCGACTCGAAAGTTGTAAGAGAGAGAGAAAGTAGGCAACTGGAGAGGTGGCGGTGCAGTAGAAGTGGTCGGGCTGCCTGACTAACATAAGTTCTGGGAAGGTAAGGCTGGGAAGGTTATTTGGCCGGGGGAGGGACTTCCAGATTTAAATTGCTGTGTTTTATCGAATGAATCTGATTTACATTTATATTATGTTACATATTGGCCAATATTAATACCGAATACACGTATTCATCTCTATGGCATGTTTTAATATTCATTTCCATGATTGATGGGTAGGCTACTGCGAGCTCTGGGCCCGTTTTTACTATGGCTAATAATAATAAACAGTTAATAATGGGCTGTGAACATTGAAAAGTTCACGTGTCAGTGTGTAGTGAATTTCAGAACTTGTATCAAAGAGTATAAAAGTAACGGTTTGAATGACATAATAGAACTTAAAATAACTAACATATAGGTAACAATCAAAAGTAATTTTTCCTTATTTTCATGTACCAAAATGCAAGTATGAACCTGTGTGTACAACAGGTAGATATGGCCAACCTATACATTTTCAAATATTCTTCGAATCGGAATCCACTCAGTCATTCTCTCGATTATAATTATCTGAAATATTCATCCGCACAATATCCTTTCCGTTTTATTCGTGTAAGAGTTGGGTCTGCAGACCTTATCGTATCTCCTGGCGAGCCCACGGCACGGCGGGTGGCCTGTAGTTCAGGGTAATGGTGGAAAGGGGGGTTGACGAGGAGAAAGGATATAGAAAGCCAACGATTTATCCATATTTTATTTTTAATTACACTCGTTTCTGACTCGTATGAGAAGGGGGGGTGTCCTGGGAGTGGTCAGGGGGGAGGGGTCTGGTCATGTGGAAGGGGGAGTGGTTAGCATTGTTGTGTGAAATAGTGTGGGGGGGATCCCTGCGTCTGTTTTGGAGTGTTTAAAAATTCACCGCTCTCCTGCGTTTTGTTATTTCCGGTAATTGGTTGCCCGGAGCGTTGTATTTCATGTTATCTTCTACCGCGCGCCCGTTGCAACGCACACAAACAAAAGCGAACCAACGGCCGCGCGCACAGTTCTCCACTGGGGAAACGCTTCCAAAAAAATTAAAATACACAAAACTCGCACCACTTCCTTCCTTGCCCGCCATGGCGGCCGGCCTCCATCTTTTTTTTTCTTTGCCTCGCGCGCCTTCAATTATTTTTCCCTCTCTGTTTTCGCCTCTCGCGCTTCTTCTGTTTGACCGTCCATATATATACACCGTGGGATGGGATTCGAAATAATAAAGCAGGCGCTCCTCGTTCAATTAGACTCACTCGCTCCCGATCCGAAAACGCACACCACAACGGTTTCCGATAACCCTTTTTCCTCTGCACCCCACTCCCTCACCCCTCCACTTCAGCTAATCCCAACCTATACTCACTCTACAGATAGTATCGAGGTGTTGCGGTGGCTGAAATGAGAGCTGCACACGTCGTTATGCCGGGTTCGAATCGGAGGAAAATTTTCAGCGACTTTTCAAGTCACTTTTTTCATGCAATGCTTTACAAATACGAACAAAAATTGCTACTGAGGATCAAGTCCTGGAGCAAGTGTCGCACTTCCAGTACTTAGGATGCGATATAACATATGACGAGGAAAAAGATATTACAAATAAGGTCAACACTTTCCAGAGAATATGTGGCACAATTAGAAGAATTATAAAAAACAAAACAAGAAAAGAAACACAAATAAAATTTTACAAAGTAATAGCAGTCCCTACTGTACTCTACGGATCAGAATGTTGGGTACCTAAAAAGAATGAATTAAGGCTGATAGAACCATCGGAAATGAACTTTTTAAGATCAGTATAAGGCTGCACAAGGTTGGATAAAATAAGAAACGCTCAAATAAGAGATGAACTGGGTGTCCAGGCAGTCACTGACAAACTACAAGACTACAAACATAGAGGGAAGGAACATTTTCTTCGAATGCCAAATGAAAGAATTCCAAAACAAGCAGTGGAATATCAACCATTTCGCAAGAGAAGTGTAGGAAGATCAAGGAAAAGATGGTGATGTGGAGCTGGAACAGGCTTAGTAGCCTAATCCTGGAAGGAAGAAGAAGCTTTACAAATAATTTATAGAGAGAATCGGACAAGGTAGGATTGAGTGGGGTATTGATCTGAAGTGGAATGAGTGAAATAGACATTGCAGTACACCTATAATATGTAGCAATTACTCTGATGATAGCATGATATGCAGAAACCCGGGTCGTACTATTAAAAATAAAGTGTGGAATAGAACAAAGTATTTTTATTTTATGATGAAGCAGTTCCACAATGTAACGCCGGAGACCGGGTCTTATATTATTGCATTGTGATCGCTGAGCTTTAATAATGAATGAAATTTTTATGTCTGGGGAGATCGGGTTGGTTTTGTGGCTAGCGTTGCCTTCACACCCATAGGGCCAGGGTTCAAATCCCGGCGGTGGAGCAAATATGTCAGAAACTGCTCGATCCCTGCTTGAGTGCTCTGTGGAGGACATTTCAAGTGCAGTACTCCATCCGTCGCATGGGACGTTAAGCCGTTGTCCCCTTGGTGAATTTCGCGAGGAGGAGGCTTAATGCCGACGCCGGGTTTCTCTCCTTCCTCCCCTCCTATCCCTCATGGCGCAGATGACCTTAGTTGTCGGTCGACTCCCCCAAATTGAATATCATGGTCTTTCGATGACGACATATGCGCACTGGGACAATTCAACAACCAAACACTGCGTATCATATTCATGCACAAATAAAATTTGTATTCGTTCCAATAAATGATAACAGCATTACGTGCATATGTTTATAAGCAGATTGAAATATTCTTTGATCATTTGACAGGAGGGGGGAAATTATTTAAATTCTGTGTTAAATTTCTCGGTTTCTTTTTGAACTTACGGTGGACTGGTCAGGGCTATCCGCAGAGATGTCCTTCCCATTTCGTCTGGGTATCTCTCTACTCTCTGTGGAAGCCGACCAGCAGCATGCCTTTCTCAATTCCCCGATTTCCTTCTGCCTGCTTTCTTGCTCCGCTAACATCTTCCTGCTCTCTCTTTCTTTCTTCTCCTTCTTTCGCATCCGTTTTTCTCCCTCTCCGACTCTTCCTCTTGCATCGTTCTCCTTTTCCGCCGCCCGCTCCGCCTTGCGCACGTCCGATCACTACCAAACTCACTCTCCCATATTATTGTTTTGGTCTCCCTATTCTTGTCTATTGTTTAGCCGGGTGCAATGCCAACTTTTTCGTATTTAACGCGTGCACGGCGCCATATTGTCACCCGGGTGTTGCCAACCGTAGGGCTACATTCTCATTAATGAACGAGATCTTGCAAATCCCAATTGAAAACTTTAATCACTTTGCGTTTCGATAATTTCACATCATCTTCAAGTGATTGTCTACACTCAAAAATAATGCGAAGGCATCGGAACGCAACGTGTAGTGATTGAATTTTTCAACTGACACTTGAGAGATATCGCTCACTTTGATGGAACGATCCGACCACACGTCACCTGAAACTACCCGCCAAGCTAAGCCTCTGCAAAGCATGGGAACGTTAGTGTTCTCAAGTTGGCTTGATAAGGTCGTGCTAAGTTTTGACAAAGGGAACTAGAAAGCTTGCCATACGCTGACCTCAAGCTTCATATACATCAATGAGGTACCGTGCAAGCCAAGGCCTGGGATTGCGGCACGGAGTGATTCCACATATAGGCATGCAGCACTCAGCCCAGCCTTATTAGAAACGCCCTCGTTCGCCGGACACAGGTCAAACACTGACAGCGACACGGGTTTGGACAAAAAAATTGGGAGATTGCTAATGACACAAACATGATAACATGCAAATGAAACCACTAGCACATAGTAGGGGTATATCATATATAGGTTTTTCGTAGTATATTGATACAAAACGCAGAAATTTCATTTCAAGATGACTTTCTTCCCACAAAATAATGTCGAAAATATTGACTTAGGAATATGAGATTCATTTATCCGACGGTCTCAGGGCTAGAAGCTTGAAGCCGCCGGGTGGGTTGCGGATGAAGGGTCACTTCTAGATATAGAGCATCGAGTTGTGCCCGAAGAGGCAACATAAATCAAGCTTCAACGAAACCAAGGTTCTTAGAGTGTAAAGTTGCCTCATTAGTTACTGCGCATGCGCCAACAGAAATGCTGCTAAACCAGTGATGACCCTGAGCGTCCTGGCCCTTGCATTGTTGTGTTGTAGTACTTCAGAGAGACCGGAGACCTTTATCCGCCATGATTTTATCGCAAATCTGTTCGCATTTCCTGCATTTTCGCTGCAAATCGTCTTCGTAATCCACAATTCCTAAGACGAACTTTTTGATGGTGAAGAGTGTCTTCAATCGTCCAACATGCCTGGCTCCCGTTGTACTGCACGTTTTCCCACTGAATAGAGCACTCTAAAGCAGTTACGGGAAAACGCAAAAGCATTTTGGTCTTACGTGAGGGAAGTTCAAGGTAATAGATCCACTGTAAGACCCCCGATGCTCGAAGGGGTGTCGCTGATCAATTGGCAGGGATTTTAGGAAGGAAACTCATAGACTCCGGAGAGATGATTTTATTCGAACCCGTTTACATTATTCGCCGTCCCACCTCTGACTTCGCGACGTCCGCCTCCCAACGGCCCCCTCCGCTGATCTCCCCTCCTCCTCCTTCTCCATCCTCAGCCATCGTCTTTTTCTTTCACCCAGCTCTGCAGTTTCCCACGGGAGGATGGAACCGCCACAGGATACGAGGGAGTAAAGCGACCCGACTCTTCGCAGAGACAGAGACTCATGACTCGGGAAGGAATATGAAGGAGAGTGTAGGTGATGGGTTGGGGGCGTGAAAAGGATGGGAACGGAAGTTGAGTCTGCTGTTTCTGTCTCTTACACCACCATATTTCCGTAAGAAACGATAATGAAGAGTTCGCTCAATGGTATTAGGCTCAACTATGTGGAAGTTCATACTCGAAAATGAAAAGGAGACTTCGTTGATTTCCACTGGTTTATTTCGCCCGCACGACATGTTTCGAACCATAGAAGTCATTATCAAGTACTCGAAAAATAGAGGTCTTCATCAAGTACCCAAAAATGAAAAGGAGATTTCATTTATTTCCACTGATTTATTTCGTCCGTACGATATATTTCGAATTTGATAATGACCTCTGTGGTTCGAAACATGTCGTACGGACTAAATAAATCAGTGGAAATCAACAAAGTCCCCATTTCATTTTCGAATAATGAAGAGGTGTGAACAAAGAGTTGCGGTAAAGACTATTTATTTAATTCCTAATTCAAGAGCGAGTCCACCGAGTCTCCTGAGAACTAATCCGTGAAGGTTGATAATCACAGCATACGGAAGATACCGCCTTTTGACATTAGTGCTCACGGAATAGAAAATTTATTGAAATTACTCAGTCCGAATAGGTCACCTGGTCCAGACGATATCCCTTCTCGCTTGCATAAAGAACTAGCCTCAGAAATTGCCCTGCACCTAATATTTAGAAAATCCATGAAGCAACACGAAGTACCTAATGACTGGAAAATTGCCAATGAAATGCCCATACTCAAAAGTGGAGACCATTTTATTACAGACCGAAATCTTTAACGTTCATCTCATGCAAATTCCTTGAAAACATTTCTGTCAGTTTAGTAATGAAATACCCGGTGATTCAAAACTTGTTAATGAGAACTCAATATGGATTCAGGAATGGATCATGCTAAATTCAGTTAGCGCGGCTCGACCATGATATTTTAGTCTTCTGAGAAGACAATATTCCAGTAGAAGCGGTTTTTCTTGGTTTCAAAATCATAATTTTATAAATTTCCCCACAGAAAATTATTCATTAAACTATAATCTTACGGCCGAATTGATGGTGTCATTTCTTGAATCAGAAAATTGAGCGATCGCGTGTAAAGAGTATTATTAGACGGCGCAGCCTCGGAACGAGGCTAGAGTCGCTTCTGGCGTCCCTCAGGGTAGTGACATAGGCCCCTTCTCTTCCTTCTCAATATCAATGCTATTGGTGAAGTAGTAGACAGCAAACTTCGAATATTTGTTTTTTCTGTTCTTCTGGGCAAAATATTGCTATTCAAGTTCAAGTCACTTCCCGATTAGCTATCGACTTAAAATTTTCTTCACTTACATCAGAACCATATGAAAATGCATTCTTAAGATATTTCTAGTTCTTCAAAGGCTGAATGAGCCGCCATTTTCGACAGTTAACACTTGTATTAATCGCTCAGCTACAGCATACGTTTTAACTATGTATTTGCATTAATTCAAAACTGTTTCCGGCAATTCAGTATTGAGCGAACGTAAAGAATAGAGTTTATCAATTTTAAAAATTAATCTATAAATACGTTTTATGTAATCAAAAAAAGAAGAAAATATTGGAATAAATTAAAAAATTAATGTCAAACCACGTTTATATTCTAACTAAAAAGAAGAAGGTTAATCACCCTGCCTTGGCCCTAGGTCCCACTTTTAAAATTTTCAGATAAAATACTTAATGTTCAAAACCAAAAAGGTGGTGCGCATCATCATATCGATTTCCATCAAATTCATCCTCTACAAAAATTCATAAAAATAGTAATTCTATAATATCTCAAATGTATGATGAATTTATACCACTCTTACGGACGTCAAATGTAAACCGAATGCGTACCACGTTTTTTGTAGTCTTTTATCTATATATAAATTTAAAGTTAGACATTGACCTAAGTCAGGAGGATTTTCATTTCTCCTTTATTAGTGCAAATAATAACGTGAGTTTTTGAAGAAATATTTTAAGTAATTTTAATATTTCCGCATATTGTTTTGATGAAGCAACGGACACATGTTTCAACCTATTAAAACTTATTCCCTTTTTATCTCATTCTTCTGATGTGCGATGGCGTCTACCCACCCTCTCTCCCTGGGGATGTCCTTCCAATCCGTAATAACCTGCCATCTGGCGGTTAAACGCGGCTCCGCTTCCTCTCGCTTACATGGAGAGACGCGCAAATAATTTCTGCAATCCAATCAAGATTTACTACGATATTCTTTCCCAATTTATCACCATAACACTTTCGCCCGAACGATTTGAATTCTTAATCTCCGATTTTAAGAATGGACGGCTTGTTGGGCCATCAGCCATCTCTTAAATGCTTCATATCTCCATGATGGGATTTTTTCCAGCGACCACCACCACCCTCAATGAAGCCAAACACAAAACTGCGGCAAACACCACAAGAATTCTTCCCAAACGAACGTTTTCTTACTATAAGTTCATGGAAGGAGAGTTGTGAAAGTTGAAAAATCAGTCCTTCATAAAAGCCATAAGTTATACAGAAAAATACTTGAAATTCTTGCATCCAGTCCACGCTGGTAATTCTTCTGAGAACGTTCCGAAGTTGAAAATTTAATTATTTTTTCTTTAATTCTAATTTAATACTAAGTTTTTCTTGGTGCCGGCCTTTTGATAGAAGTGGCTTTAAGATATTTTCCAATTATCTTAAAGCATTGTTTGTTGGGCTGGTGAAATGAAAAATTGCATTGGAAAGCCACCTTAATGATAACCACAATAAGTAATTGTCCTAATTTATTCAGGTACCTCTTTTAATATCTTGCAACCCGCCCTACAACTTTTCCTCAGCGATACTCATCCCCGCGATTTCTTGTGGCCTCATCCTTTTGGAATTATTTAGTCTTGTCTCGCCAACATATCGTTACGTGCCAGGGTAAGAAACAACTATTCCTTATTCCAGAAAACTAGAAAACACATTTTCCCTAAAAATAAATACACAGTTACATGAAAGTCTCTCCTAACAAACATTTTCTCAGTCCCCTCCTTGTTGATTCTCATGTCCCAGTCAATACTGTCAATAGCCACCGTTGCCAAGGCTCTCGATGATTCATTCCCCCGGTACAATATATTAATACTCTCTTACCGGCCTTGTATATTCTGCCCTTTATTCGGCGGTAATGTGTTTTTATTTTCCGAGGTTGTGGGACGCAGGGGTAGCGTGGTATCCTAGTGGGTAGAGCCCTTGGCTGCTGATCTAAGGGTCATGGGTTCAGATCCTTGTTGATGCCGCCGAACAACAAACAAAATCCTCAAATTTCGAAGGAAAGGAACTGCCTCCCCTACCCTGAATGTGTGGAATTCACGCCTGTGGCTAGTGAAATAAGTTAGAGGCGAGCTCTAGCCTCTCCTATCCAAAGCAAACTTTTGGGTTTAATCATGAATTGATAGTTAGTGCGATTTAGACAGCCAGCTGTACTGTTGCCTTTGTCTACTCTCAGACTTCCGTATCTATATCCCTAGAGGCTGAGATATCAATTCCCAGATATTTTAACATCATATAAATCAACAGAAATTATGATGCTCAATGGATAATCAAACGAGGAATTAACTCATCACAGATCTCACTCCTTGCAAAATTCGTTTTATTTTTTAGTTGAATACAGTTTGAATCAAATGAGAGCTTGATATCGTTCTTCGATGGTCGTTCTTTCTGATGACAATACTTTCATAAAGAGACCTCATTTGGAGATTCAGCCGAAACTACTCGACAGCGGCCTAATTTCCCCTTTTCATATAACTTGTACCTTACTAACATTCTTTCTTTGATATAGAGAAAAGTGTGTAATTTGGTTCCACAGAAATCTCATCTGAGAATAAACTGTGGGGAATCTTTCAAATTTGAGGTGCAGGGAAATGTCGACCAAGGTCTTCCTTTCCCAGTTTGAAAATTTCTAGATGATAGACAATTTAATAACGAGTTTAATAGATCAACGGTGGTTTTTATTATTTCTAATATACGCCAACCATAAAATGATACAGCCTTAAACTTTACCTAGAGGTGTTTGAAATTTGCTGTTAGATTATGCAAAAGATCAGACTTCCTGCTATATAGAACTTTCAGTCATCGTCAGGCAAAGAGGAAGACTCTCTTCTTATGGTTTTCGCTAACCAGACATTTTAAAACCGGCTATAAAAGTTTAAAAAAACACGCCTTCAAAAGAGACTGATCGGAACATGTCGCCTTCGCATTGTTGGGCTCTGGCCGGGTACACAGTCGGTTCCTGACAATGCAGACAGAGCGGCGGGGAGGAAAGGGGGAGGGGCAACAATCCATCCCATTGTCTCTCCCAGCCACCGTGTCAACCTTCCCACAATTCCCCGGGCGACTCCTCCCCCCTCCATCTTCATCCTACGGGACTATTAGCGGGATTGCTTCTCCAACCCCTCCCCCCCCTTCCCCCTTTTGAACAGCAGATGGGGCGCGCATCACGGGAAGGGTACATCCCCCACCACACCCACCCACCCACCCTTTCGCAAGAAGGTGGGTTTGCACGCGAAGGGATAGCGCATATTTTAAGAGACTGAGGTCTTGCGACTACACGAGTCAAAACAAACACTTCCCGCATAAGTTTTTTTTCCACCTTAGACGACGGAGGGGTAAACAGTATCGGTGACTAATATTCAAAAGGTTGGTCGTTAAAAAAATTATTTTCGGAGCGCAATTTCAAACATTTCCAAGAAATCAAATGTTTCTCCTCATTTTCCTACATGAGGAATGGACGGCTTAATAATTGACGGCGACACTGATAATCCATTTCAATCAGATTTTTTGCAAAAATCGAGACAAAATCTCATTTTTGTCTTGTGTTTCGTCATTTCCACTCACATAAACTTTCTGCCCTTCATTCAATGCTCCATCTTCTTGTGAGAATACCATCATTATCATAAATCCTGAGATTGGTTTGACGCAGCTCTCCATTCCTCTCTCCTATCCGCTAGCCTTTTCATAGCAACGTATTTCTTCTCTTTTGCATCCCTTATAACCCTTGGTCCTATGTAACTCATTCGGGGCCGTCCCTTGTCCTTCTTCCCTTCCACCTGTCCTGTTTTTATCAGGCCATCATGTCTCATAATGTGGCCAACTATGTTGTCCCGTCTTCTGCTTAAGGTTTTTAGGAATCTTCTCTCTTCTCCCACTCTTCTTAGCACTTCCTCGTTACTTGCACGGTCAATCCATTTTATCTTCATAATTCTTCGGTAAGACCACATTTCGAATGCTTCCACTCCTGACTTCCCTGCTGCTATATCAACGTCCAAGCCTCGCTCCCACAGAGAAGCATCTGATGAATTTTTTCGTGAATACATCCATGTCATAATATAACTTTAATATTGAACTCTCTAGTCTCTGGTATTAAGCGTATAGCTGTCAATAATGGCCATGGTGACAATTGTTGTTTGGTTTAGTTTGACCTATCGGTGCCTGGCGGGCTTGGTCTTTTTTATATACAGATCCCTCATTGCCTACCCTTCACCACTCCTTCTCCCTACCCCAAAATATTCTTTCCTCCACCCCAACTGAGTTATATGTACATTTTAGTGCTTTTCTGGTGTTTGGCCCTTTGAAAATGACGGTCACCAGTCGAAAACTGTGTCGGTGTGTGTTTAATTCAAAGTGTGGATAGTTGGATAATTAGGAGTGTTTTTCGTCCATCGTGGTTATATGAAAAGTTCTACGAAGTATAACCTGAGTAAATTTTGTTTATTCATGAGAATGTTTTTTTTGCTCGTTTGATTCGGTCAAGCGCCTTGCCTGCGGCGGAGTGGCGCTGGGGTCGAGGTGTACCCCAGCCAAGGAGGCTGCATAAAGGAGGCCGTCCCGTTGAAGCTTGTTTGATTCATTGTTGCCACTTCGGGCACAGAGTAGGGATATACAGAGAGGACAAAACGGCTGAAGGCGGTAATCAGCTCATTGCGCATTTCACCATGTTCTAAATAAGGAAACGTGGCTTGAGTTGCTATTTGGTTGCTACCGTTGCTATCATTCGCGCTTGGCGTGGAGTGTTGTCGCACAAATATTTTTTTATTCCTCCACTCTTCAATGCTTTCACGTAGTGTGCTAGTGTTTTAAAGAAACGTGGAAAATAAGACGAGAAGAAAAGGTTTTGCTTTGTGTTCAGCCAGTCACTGCAAAAACAATGCGGGCATGACGGAAGCAAAGTTGAGTTTCTTCAGTTTCTCTAAATACCCTATGAGGCAAGTAATTTCATATTTTTTCTGAGTTACATTGCTGATCGAAGAAACTAAACTTATATTCGAGTATTATTTAGCATGCGAAATGAAATTGTCGAAAAAGTTTAACAAGAACTTGTGGTGTTGGCGCAGGTCCAAGGAGTGGGTGATTCGATGTCGTCGGTCGGATTTAGGAAACAAGACTGTCAGTTATTTATATAATAGCCGCCGGATTTGTGCGAACGATTTGGCGCTCCTTGCTCTACCTTCATTAGTAAAGAAATAATTAGGCTACTTTGAATTTTAAACCCTCTTTTTTCGGTGGACGGTAAGTCGTTAGCACTATTTGGTTTGAATTTACCGCATAATTTTACTTATTTTCAATATGGCCGCCTTGCGATTTTTCATTACAGAGAAACCTATGGTACAGCCACCTAATGTCCCCTCTGTCTGTGCTTCGGGTACATTTTATTAGATTTTCAAAACTGTTTACAGCGCCACGGCGAGTGCATAGCGATCCATTTATTCTCAATATTTACATGAGAGTATTTGCAATCGCAAGAGATAGCATTGGAAAAGTTATGAATTTAATACATCACATCGTTGACAGCCATATGGGTTACTGCGGTTTGGAGTGAAGGTCGCTTTGTCTTAACCCCTAACCAGTAACGTGCAATTCTTCTTACACTACCAATGACGTGCGGTCTGGGAGACCGCAGTAAAACAAAAATTCATAAAACGTTGCAAAGTCATTTTTATTGCTTAGTTTAATGTTTCTTTGACTTCTCAACTATTACAAAACTTAAATATAATATTATGCATTCCCAATACGAACCACCTTTTTCAGTAAAAATTGTTATTTGAAAGAGGATCAAAAAACTGATATAAAAACACTTGAGTTGTTGTTGTTATCGTACATTTCGTAATAAAATACTTGATTATCCACGTTATGAAACTAAAAATTCTTCCTTGCAGATTATTAATTATTATTATTCTTGAAAAATCACTAGAAATTGTTTTTAACAACTTTTTGTATTATTTCCACCAGCATTACGTTTATTGGTTTCTCCAATTTAGTGACGTGAGGTCTCACAGACCGCTACTAAAATTCAGTTTCAAATTTTCAGAAATAAATAATAAAAACGTTGAATTTTTAAGAGTGCTATGTCCTTAATATACAAAATTATGACGCTCACCAGGATTATAGATATTTTGAAATAGCATTTTAAAAATATTCATAATTTTAGAAACGCAGCGGTCTCTCAGACCGCACGTCACCGGTTAAGGGTTAATAAGTAGGTGCTTTCTTTTTACTTCCTTCTATGGCCCCTTCACACGTGGTGAGACGGAGGAGTTAACAATTGGAGGTAAAACTGATGGAAAAGTCCCCAGAGGAAGACCAACAAGGGACCCGTATCTTGGACGGATGAATAAGGTTACAGGGAAGAAGATCCTAGAGGGAGGAGAAAGATTTGGCATTGGAGAGCAGTGACGCAGCGAGGGGGGGGGGGAGTTTGGGGGATAAAACTCCCCCAGAGCTCAGAGAAATTTTTAAGTTTAATCCATTTTACTTAATGGATTAGTGTTACTTATAGAATAGTGTTAGGATTAATCAAATATCTCTGATATACTGAGATTGACATTTTAATTAGGTACCAAAATTCATACTAAGGGCGAACTGGCGACCCGAGCGCAGAGCTGACTTTTCTATTTCACTAGGCTAAAGGAAAGCGGCTGAAAATTCAAATTTGAATCAAGCGAGCCAATGTAAAGATTGGCATGGCAAGGGAATTTCAAGATGGACCTAAGCCACCATACTATATCTGGGCTCCCGACCTAAATCGATCAGTAATTCAATATATTTTTAGATCGTACACAAAATCTGAGAAGTTTGCGATCAAATAAAAAATTATACACTCCCTAAATAAAAATTTCAGCAAGAAAAGAAGTTTAATGGGAGGGAGGCCAGTATCGTATCGTACCTGCAAACATTTTTACATATTTAGTCTTCGATGAAATACATGTTTTATTGTCAACCATAAATTTTAATTGCCATTGATTTTTACTTATTGAACCTTGATATAATGTCGAGTCGCGTAAATAACTTGAAAATGACGAGGATCTCTTTTTTAAAAATCCATTTAATTCAGTTGAAGAGGGACAAGGTAAGAAAAGGGTGAGGAAAAAAAATTTGAAGGACCTCATCGCGTATGGTTGGTTGAAAATAACATTTGATACGATAGATAGAGGTTTAAAAAAGAGGAAGTGGACGAAAAAATCTTTTACAGATAAAATAAAACGCCCCAAAATAAATGAATGACATGAAACTGGTGAGGAACAAAAATTTGTGCAATGAAAATCATCATTTTCTCTAATGCATGCCAACAGAGAATTCATCACACGATGTAAATATTACCTTTGAATCGCAGCATTTCAATTCGTTACGAGAAAATTGCTTCTTGAGTTAAAAATGTAATAATATGTATCCAGTTAAGTCAAAAGTCAGTTACGCGTGGACGCGCACATTTTAGTTTAATCTAGCTAAATTCGTTGTTTATTTATTCTATAAATTCACTGCTAAATATATATTATTCTGTTTTTTGTTTTACTTCCCTCACGTTTCTGATATCCACTACGTGATCATTGGGCCCAGTGAATAAGACTACCTACCATCGTGACCGATTTCAAGTAACTTCAATAAGCCCGCCAAATATTTCTTTTCAACTGCCACCACTGCTACTTGTGTTTACGAAAAAAAATGAGCAACGTTAGCGCATGGGCACGTATTGTGGACTGAACTGTAATAGGAATAGATATGTCTCCACGTTTGAAACTATCATCATGTGTTATAGAGGTAATTTTAAGATATATTAATGATAGTATCGTAAGTTTATAATGTTTCGTTCGTGTACAAACTTATTGATGTTTTTGAAGAAGTAGCAGATGATTGAAACTTAATGAAAGGTCCCTTCCAGTTGTCATTCTGTGTACTGTTTTTGAAATTTTTTACTTGCTCTTGTTATTTTCAGCGTTTTAATCAAGTAAAAACTCCTTGCGTGGGGTTCATCTATGGCGCTATTCATAAGGGTGAAGTATTTGTGCTCAGTTTCTCTGTGGAAAACCACTATACTGCTTCTAAAAAGGTGAATGAAAAAACCAGGCGAATTAGTGGAAGTCAAGCGACGGGATCAAAAAATGAGGTAGTTGGATTAAACTTTCCCACTGAAGTGGATGTAGTTGGAGTTGTTCGATGGTACGAGGGTAATATCGAAGATGGAGTGGATAGCAAAATCACAAGTCTCTTGGAGGTATGCCGGCGACTCGTTTTGGAATTTTGGTGTATTTCTGTTTTTACTTATGACATTTTTGCCTTTATCATGAAATATAATCTCATTTCCAGGAAGTTAGTGTTACTGACAATCCTATATTACTCAAGTATAAAATCGATGACCCAAACTCCCTGAAAGCCGAATGTGTAATCAGTGAAGTATTCACCGAAAAAAGTTTCGAAGTTTTTACCGAGTCAGAATTAGTGGAATCCTTCATTCTAGTTAGGCTGAAAGCTTCTCTGCGTTTAGACGCCGAACTTTCAACAGCGCAAGTCAAGAATTCAATGGAACTTCTTCAAAGGAAGGTGGGTATAATAGTTCGTCTGGAATTACCATATTGTTTTACTCGTGTTTCACGCAATAGTCACTTTCCATTTAGATTATATTCATAAATATCCTGTGCGTTTATAATTCAGACTTGTCAATATAAATTAACGATTATGCATGTTAGTCCCTAATGTCCATAAATTTCTATTTTCACTCCACAGTTGTCATCAGGCGCGTCCGCATTTTATTTCCCCAAGCCATCTATCTTCTTAACAAGTTCAGACGCTGAAACGGGACTGAAAGGTCCTGGAGTGTCTGGTGAAGATATGACATTGAAAGATTTGTACAATGCATGTTTTGACACCAGTAGCAAGAAAAAGAAAAAGGCATCAAGGGATTTCGTAAGTTCATTCGGATGTATGTGTTTACTTTTTATGCACATTGTTATTTGCTCTCACATTTAACTGAAGAAATTTTGGCACTTTATTTCAGGATGTCCTTCCAGTCCAACTCATGATAAGACCTACAAGGGAGAGATTTTCATTAGAAAAATATGCTTGTGCGCCAGTGATCCAGCATCAAAAAGGTAAAATTCAAAATATCTGATAGTTCTATCTTATTATTTTACTTATTGAAGACCTCAAAATTACCGATGCTGCCAGTTTTACTCCTTATAGGGTACATTTCTGAATGCTTAGTCCCCCTGGATGCACCCATTTTGTTAACTGACAGTGTTATCCACCAAGGTTACCCTCCAAGGAAGTCTGATAATGTTAGGGAAATAAAAATGACAACTGAAAGTCATGGAATTGTCTGGGAAAACTCATAAAACGAGAGGCATCACAGAAATATGAAAGAAAGTCTTAGTAGAATATGCAGTGTTGCTGCGTGTGAGCTTTATTAGCTACCCTGGTCAGGCTCGTTGTCAGAAATTTACTTCTTGGAGGGCTTGGGTGTTATGCAGGTTGCCTGCATATCCTGATCTTTTATTGTCAATTCTGGCATACTAAATCCGTTAATATTATTAAATAAGACATAAATTTCATTTGTATGATGTTGAAGGTGAAGGTCACCATTTAGTTTTACTGGAATGGCTGTGGATATTACGGATTGGTCTCCGTAGGCATTTGATCCCAGAATCCATCTGACTTTACGAACAATTTTAAACTTTTGGGCTGTGGCAGCATTCATTCCTGCTATCCAGTCTTGAGAAAAAATCTGTGCAGTGTTAGCTCATTATATACCTTTTTTTCAAGTAATACATATTCTTAATGCATTCCCTGCTAGAAAATTCTGAATACATTTCTTAAAAAATTAGTGAGTCTACAGAATCAAACCAAGTTGCTTTTGATAGATGTGTTTTTTTCTGAGGCACGTGGTAACACCAAATTGGCACTTCTTGACTTTAATTGTGCTACTATGATTACTGCTTGGCTACATTTCACAGCATACTCTACTGCATTTTTTTACAAAGTTACTGTATGTGTCTGAATATAGTCCCCCCTTTTTTTCCAAAAATGCTGGTGGTAAAAGTAAAGGGGGAGGCTATAGTCAAACACATTTTTCTAACTTTTCCCATAACTGAAGCCTCAAAATTGAGGGGGGACTATATTCAGAGGGGGAATATATTCAGAGAAATATGGTATTACATGTATATGACTTCTTTGCCATTGATATAGCTAGGGACATTTAAGAAAATTCCCTTGTAGCTAAGCTTAATACCATTGAGTGTATCCACTTAGTTACAGATGGTGAGTTGACCTCAATGGAGAATACTTGCTGAATGAGGAGTTTTGGACAATAAGGGACTGCATTCAAAGGGAAATTGGTGTATCTCAGGGTATGCTGTACCCATGTACATGATAATGAGTACCTGTGAAGATACTGTACTATTGTCTCACGTATTTATAGTGGTAGAGGGCAGCAGTAGATGCGGGCGTGGAAATATTTACTTTAATAGCTGCAATGTGGAAGGCAAGGGGAAACCACCACATTATTGTCAGGAGGAGTTTCAACTACTCCTCTCATTTTTTCTTTTATTTTATCACTTTTGACATGATGATCCGATGAAAACAATTGTAGAAGGACAAGTGGATGGAAAAAATGGAAAATAAAGACATTTGATGAAAGATGGTTGTGAAAGAGAATAAGCATGTAGGTGTGGAAAGATAAGCTGACAGGAGAATGGAGTTGAGAGCTGCGTCAAATCAATATAAAGATTTTTAGTTTGTTTATGATCACAATGGACTGTAAATCAGGGAAATAGAATGTGGTATTAATTCTGATCGAGTACCAATCAATTAAAGCTTGAATTCTGAAATTAACTTTTTCTTGGGATCAGGATATGGTATATATCATTCTTTGTTTTGTTGGTATCAGCAAACATTTAGCAATTTAGTTTCCAATGTTGGTGTTAGACCGTGTAAATGGCTGATTTTATGGTAAGAATATGGTTTATTATTGTGGGCTGTTTCTAGGCCATGAGATAATTTGGTATACGTCAATATAAGTTAGTTCTTTTAGGAAGACAAAAAAATAAAATTCTAACTCTTAAATTTGAAATGAGAGTTGAACCAAAGTATTATGGAGTAAAACTTAATATTTCTCTGCACAAAATGCCATGTAAATTGGAGAAAAGGACTAATGAGTAAAATAAATATGTATGTAAATGTAGATGCTGTTTTGGGGAGAATGGCATCCTAGGGCTGGGCTACCAATTGAGGGGTTACCTGTTCAAATCCCAGGTGAATCCTTTTTGTACCCTCAAGCAAAATCCTCAAAGTGCGAGATGGCCCTGGAAAAGGAACTGGCCCTTTTACCCTGAATGTGTAATGATAGCACGCCTGTGGCGTAGAACTGGGTGAGTGAGCTCTGCATTCACAACTTGATGAAATAATTTGAAGAAATAGTATGTACATACGTAGAAACTCAGTAGTGTCAGTGCAGACAAAGAAAAGCATATTTCAAAATTTGAATGAAAAGGAACTCATTGCAATTAGTTTTCAACTTCACAAAGTAACTTGTAGGCAATACACACACATATGATTTTGTGTCATATAGCTGACATTTAGAGAGAGTTGAAGGAAATTCTATTAATTATATGGGAGGCAATATAAGTTGAAAACCAATGCAAATAAAACAAAGGTGTTGGATGAGTTCATGAGAAGAGGCAAAGACCAACCTGAACCTAGGAAACCTTAATCTTAAGAAGGTGAAGGAGTTCTGCTTATTAGGTAGCAAAGTGACCAGCAGTGGATGAAGGAAGAAGGAATAGTCAGTAGAATAGCCTGAGCAACAAGGGCATCTTCAAAAATAAAAGATTTACTTAACAGCTGCAAATGCAATTGTGGAAGGGTTTAACCATTTCATTAGGACTTCTGTGTGGCTCGGATGATGACAGTAGCAGAGATATCAAGGGTGGAAACTTTCAGAATGAGGTGTTACAAAGGAATGATGAAGATGAAATAGATAGATCATTTGAGTAGTTTGAAAGGTCTAAGAAGAACAGGAGAGAAGTCTGGAAAATGCTTGATTGGAAAGAAAGGGGTAGAAGCACTCTACAGAAAATGGGCAAATGAACAACAATGGTTTGTATGTGACTGATGATAGAAGCCAGAAATTTAGAGGGCGAAAATACAGCTTGACTGGGGCTCAAACCCAGAACCTTCCGATGGCTGTTTGGATTCTCTACTGGTTGCACCAGGATGCTTTTATTCACCATGATTTTGGTGGAGGTCTATAGAACAGAAATCTCTATTGCTCATTCTACGTCAGGGATGCCGACTGACAAAAAATATTGGGGGGCCCAAACCGGGGTTCTTGCCCTGGGAAATTTTATAAGTAGTGAGTTTTAAGTTTTTTAAGCATTTTAGAAGAGTCATATGATCAACATTAGAACCCTGTTAACTTGAATCTCGATATCTGGACACTGAGGAAAATCGACGAGTCTGACACATTTTTTTCCTCACATTCATAACGAATTTTTGATGGAGCTCAGGCCCCATGGAATCGGCACCACTGTTTTATGTCATTATGCTTTGAGTATAAGAGCAAAGGAGGTATTTGTGAATAGGAAAGGGGATGCTTAAAATTCATGTTTTGGGGAAGAATCTTTGGCGAGGGGGGGGAAGAGTATATTGATTTGTTGATTTCTGCTCCTCTTGCAGGGAATTTCAAGTGCCTCCAGATGGTCTTGCCTGTGGATGCTTTGTCCTTGGTCCATCGGGACACTAAGGCTCCTCTTCTCTATTCGATCCTCGTCGAGAGTCTATGCAATCACCTGAGAGTCTCCAAGGAGTGTGTTCTCTCTCAGATCCAGTCTGAGCCGGATCGCATCCGTTTGAAATGTCCCAGTCAACCCATTCCATACCACTTCCTACCCTCTCCATGCGGACACTTCATCACCCTACTCTATCCAAAGGATTTGAAAGATACTGATTTAGGTAAGGAGTTGATTTTACTGGTATATCATTGTGCTTTTTCTTTATCTTCTTGGATTTTGCACTGGATAAGGGTGTTGAAGGCTGACGTATTGATGAGTGACTCTCTCATCATCGTCAGGGGTGAGACTGATTACCAAGTTTGGTCCAATCGAGGTTCTTTGTACTTGCCAGTGTAAAATAACTAAAAGTATGCATTTTAAAATGTTTTTCAAAGATAATGATTATCCATTCTGACAAGGGGAGACCACAAAACTTGCTCCACCTTTTTCAATGCCGTATTTTTTATGGCCTTTGGAATGGTGAACACATCCCTGAACTAGTAGTGGTTCTGTTGAATGGGCCTTAGTTTGGCTGTAATTAATTAATTTTCATGCGGTACTTTTTACAAGCCGCTTACGAAGCCCCAAACCCTGGTCCCCCGGGTGGTAGTCTTTAACGTTACCACTACCCCACCTGACCCGTCTGCAGTGTGATGTGATATCATAAAACTATAAGCGGCTTGTAAAAAGTACCGCATAAAATTAATTAATTACAGCCAAACTAATACCCATTCAACGGAACCACTATTAGCTCAGGGATGTGTTCACCATTCTGAAGGCCATAAAAAATACGGCATTGAAATGGCGGTGCAAGTTTCGTGGTCTCCCCTTGTGAGTTTGAAATGTTTAATTGCTTCATACCTTCTGAAAAACAAATTGAACTGTCTCATGGATATTTTGCTATGCTGGAAATAAAATTCATTTTATTTTAATTCAATTTAAAAAAATCGTATGAGAAATTTGCAAGTTTGATTTATTTCCATTGAGATCCATTAACCAATTCAGTACCCATGTGAGATATAGAGGATTTTAGCAGTGCTGAAATGGCTGCTTGCATGGATGTAATAAAACAGTCACAGAGACAATTTGAATTCCAACTTCTGTGAGCAAAATGGGTAAGAAGTGTTTTTCTCTGATTCATAAGAATAGCAGCCTTCCATAGCCCATGATGTAATACGCTGTTAATGATTTTGTCCCTATATCATTATTTATTTGGATTCCTGGGAGTTGTGAATGTGGAACTCGACATTAAGCTAGGTAGTTCTGCCACTGAATCATTGATTCAAGTCTGCCAGGTAATACCATCACACAATAGCATTGTCGTATTCAATTGTAACATAACTGTATGTTGTGTTGTACATTCTTGGAACTGAACATTTGTTGAGGGTTTTTTATTAGAGCTATTTATGTTTGTATGGCATTTTATTTTTGCCTCTAAATATTTAGCTACAATTCATTGCCATTCTTGTTTATAACTGTCTTGTGACAGATTTTTCACATAAAACAGCTCTTTTGAAATGCACTCTAACCTTGCTTTCAATTCAAAGGAAATTGGGTGATGATGCCTCTGAATGGAACTGTGATGTCGTTGAAATATGCTTGTTTGGCATCCTGGTCTACAGGTAGCCATTACTGCATCAGCCATCAAGCTAGTTGCATTCATGTTTCACAATTGGCCATTAGGCTTCTTCTGTAATTTAAGTGACCATGAAATAATGAAAAATGTTGAGTTTGGCATCACTCAGAGTGAGATCGCATGTGATTCAATGGTGGGTGACACCACTGTGTATAGGTTATTATAGATGTATGTATGTATTCTTCTTTAATACTTTGGTTATCATTTGCTTCTCTCAATATCTGCATTTTCTTCCTTTCTGCAGAATCTGAAAGGAAAAAGCTCCACACTCACCTCGCATTGCCTGGGAACGTGCCTCTCTTCCGTCGGAGCAATCAGTATGTTTTCCGTGATGAGCTACCTCCAAATTCACCCCTCGTCAACCCTCATGACTCACTCGCCCCATCTGGAGGTGAGAGCTCCTTTTTATCTGATCTTAATTGAACAATTAAGTGTGTGAGTAGTCCACCGATTTTAATTTGGATTCACTAATACATACTACAGTAAAACCTCTTTATATCGTGACAAGCGTGCTGCGCCCGCTCTCAGCGGGCTTCCCCCGCTCTTTTCAATGCAGGTCCACAGAGGGATAGGCGCGTTTCTAATTTTAAAATTAGAATAAAAAGGCAGGGTCTTATACACAAATTTAATTGAAATGTTCATGAACAAATTGAGGTCAGAGGACCTCTTTAAACACAACATTGGAAGTAATTACACTATCCTCTGTTAAACGCACATGATGACTCATACTTACGTATCAACAGGAGACTTGAATGTGGAATCAGCCGCATTTTGATATAAGTTATTTAAAGAGTGCGAGATGTTGTTGCTAATGAACAAATGTATCAGTTTGTGCGCCGTTAACGTCAGGAATATTCACCGGTTTTTGGTTTTATATTTTATTATTTTTTTATATTTATTTAAAAAAGTAATATTTATGAAGTAAGATATGCCGTCGCATGTTCTCTGATAAATAGAGGTCCGTGAATTTCGCGAGACGCGATATCGCGAAATAAAACGAAATAACGCGAAATCGGTGAATAAAAACGAAATTTCTCGTTTTGTGCGATTTTAGGTGGATTAGCGAAAAAAATCACATCTAATGAGTCACAACCTATTAAAGCCTAAGCCTTCATTGTTTAACGCTGCTGACGTTCATTTGCTTTATCTCATTACGATTCCAAGGTCAATTGGCTCGTTTAGTCTCGCGCATAACGCACCCGCGTAATATCGCTCACTGTAGTGACTTCTGCGCCAGTATTTACCGTTAAATTTATCACAGCCTCTCTCTTCGATTCCCATGTATCAATCCTGAAATATTTAGAATGAGGCGCTTTCTCACCTGAAGAATTAGATATTATGAATTAAAAATGTGCGGAAGAAATTTAATGTGGCCGCGGAAGAGCGGAAATACAAGCTCACGCGCCCGGGACGCGTCAATGCCGAGCAGTAATTCCGGTGACTCACCGCGACGCATTAGACAGCGTTATTGGATAACTTGTTGCAGGAAAACCTTGAGTGTGGGTCTAATGTAACAATTTCGTTGACCTAAACAGGGCCGCTGGCTGGGACCGGGCCGCTGTTCACTGCACGGCCCACAGCGTAGCAGAGAGCCGTCTTGTCTGAAAGCGGCCTGAATTTCATGGCGTCATGACGTGAACGGCAACCGGCGAAAAGTCGTTTCGTCTGAAAGTGGCCTCAATGTAGCACTGCTTGTATATCACGCCGTAGACGGCGCACCGCCGGGCCGGATTGAAATGGGCGCCGTGGTGATCACGGCGGCCGTCAACGCCGCCATGCCGTCAACTGCGCCATTTGATTCGTTTAAAGACATCCATAGACACGTATGGTTATTTGAAAGCACGAAGCGCTAGCAGGAGAGGAAGGGAAGGAAGGAACAGAAAGGATAGGAGGAGAGGGGGTTCTCCTTATTAGCAGACGGATCATCAGATATTCGGCTCTCCACTGAGCTACAATGCAAAAAAAAATCATTTTAACATTGGCCAAATCTGATATCTATGTTTTCAAGTGAGAAAGCTTCTCATTCTAGATGTTTTGTGAAAGCACATCAGTAGGAATACACATAAACCGGCGAAAGAAAGGGGACCCGCTAAATGACAGCTATCATTTGAACACACAGTCACTTAGTCAAAGAAAACAAAGGAGGAGCTTGTTACTGCTACTATAGAAATTTTTAAAGGCTTTATTTAGTGTTGAGAAACTTGACAATCCAAAAATTCTGGAATGGCTCTTATACACACACATAAGTAAACACATACGAGGTAGTGGGAATATGCTGTTTGCCGATCGTATTCACCAAGACTATATACTTGAACCATTCACATACCTTGAACGAATATAAGTAGAACCATTTCTTTCATTTAGTTTTATCAGAAATTTTGAACAATCGAAATTGTGTTAACTGTTATGTAAAATGCTTAATATAAGTATAAGTATTCATGAAATGTGAACCATAAAATAATAAAATGCCTATAAACGTGGGAAATTGTAGCATTATAATAACACCGCCAAGATTTTCTATAACACCGAAATCACATGATTTTAAAACGAATTTTAGCAAAAAATAAAACCACTTTCACGGACCTCTACTGATAAATTCTGTGCATTTTGGTACCTCATTTGTAGTTTCGTTGCGTATAAGTTGAGGAAAAGGTATCTATACAGTAGAAATAATATAGACGATGGAGGG
This sequence comes from Ischnura elegans, assembly GCF_921293095.1. Lineage (NCBI taxonomy): Eukaryota > Metazoa > Arthropoda > Insecta > Odonata > Coenagrionidae > Ischnura > Ischnura elegans. The sequence goes on from NC_060252.1 coordinate 24,716,775, forward strand.
GACCAAAATATGGGCAATTTGATAAATGGAGGTTCTTTATAGAGAGCAGGGTTCCCACTCAACCGTGAAAACCTTAAAACCGTGAATAAGCCGTGAATTTCGTCTATTGTGCAAAACCGTGAATTTCGCCATGACACCTTAAAAATATCTCAACCTTGAAAATAGTACTACGATTGACTGATCAAATTCGAGATGCTAATCATGTGTCAATGTCAGGCACGCGCAGACTCTTAGTCTACGCTTTTATCTACCCACAATTATTCGAAGTGTAGTAATTGGTCCGTAGTATATGGCGACAAATTGACCGATATTTTTCATTTTAATTGCGGAAGTCTGTTATTTTGTCTACGCGTTTCAATTTCAGTGATAGCTTGGGATGGACTTGTATCTGAAAAAGGACGAATGAAATAACTTGCATTTCTAATAGACCCAGAATGAACCATGTACGAAAATTATTTGAATTGTAACTCGAAGTTCGATTCCCACACAAAATGAGGGCACATGCCATATGCTTCAAAATATGAGTTTGCCATTAGAATTTTACGTAAAGAAACATTTCTACAGCAAATAGGCTTTCAATTTATGGCAATAGCTCTCAATAGACAGCTCATCTCGTTTGAGTTTATGTGAATAATAAAGTGAAAGTGAAAATTACGTATTTAAGCAGGTATTTATTTTGTCTTTATATATTTCAAACCAAGTGCATTATGTTATATGAAATTGATTTTTTGATTTATTACATTCTGTAAACAATTTTAATATAATATCTTCCGCGATCTCAGAAAGATTGGGTAAGGGAAATTTGGTTGCTGTGCGGTAATAACAACGTGCGAAAAAAACAATCTCTTGGCGAGGAATTAAAAAATGATTTCCGCTGTCCAGACGGAAGAAGGTCCTAAGGGCATTCGTGTATTAAAGGAGGTCATGGTATTCGGCATCCGGGGTTAGAGTGCGATTGGGTTGGGCCTTTAGTCGGCCCTGAATTTTGCAAACAATAGGTGACGTCTTAACAGATATCACTTTTCATTGCTGCGTTTACATTTACGGCCGTAAATTTACCTGGAAAAAACGGTGAATCATAATTTAGGTAGAGTGGGAACTCTGAGAGAGGTTTTAGTGATATGCACCATTTTTTCATATCCTTTGGAAATGAAAGGCACTACTGTTTTTTAAACCATTATATTTATGGGTTTAAACATGCATGCATTGGTATATTACTACACATACTACATTTATACATATATTTATTATTTAATGATAACACACAGTGAGCGCTATTGCATGATTTTTACCATGATTCAAGAGAAAACGATGTGATCCCTCATAATTCAACAGTCACTTAAAATGATTAGGATAGTTGGATATCTTTTTTCTTATTTACTGTTAGGTATGCTCTCATATGGAACAAAATGGCCATTACTAGGGACATGCTAAAGTCGCAAATGCGATAATGCAAATTTTAACGCAAATTCCATATTAATTGCGATTTTCTCCAATTCATGGGCGATCTTCACCAACTCAGACGCGATTTCCACCATTTTTTTCCTTAGCTCATGCTTCTCCCACGGCATCGTTTTTCGAGGCAAATATTTAAGCCATAATTTTTTTACTGCATTGGCTGCTTTCCGACTCAACGAATTTCCATGGGCCGCCGTTCACAGCACAGCACCATGAGATGTCTCGTTTTAAAGTGTCCTGAATTTCACGGCACCATGCCGTAAACGGCCGCCAGCAAAAAGTCGTCGCATCTGAAAGTAACCTCAAGGTAGCACTGTGTTTATTTCACGCCATATACGGCGCACCACCAAGCCGGATTGAACGTTGCCTTGCTGACCGTCGACAACTCTGTGCCGTCAACTGTGTGATTCGACTCGTTTGAAGACATGCATTGAGACCAATAGTTATTCGAAAGCATGGTGCTGTGCGGTTGACGATGGCTGGAGCAAAGCCGGCTCGTCTGAAAGTGGCGGTATGCCGTCTATGCCGTGAAATACACACGGAGCTACATTGAGGCAGCTTTCAGCCGAAATTACTAATTGTCGGCTGCTGTTCCCGGCACAGCGCCATGAAATTCAGGCCACTTTCTGACAAGACGACTCTGGATTACGGCTTAAATATATGCCTCGAAAAACAATTTCGAGGGAGAAGCATGAGTAGAAGGAAAAAATAATGAAAATCGCATCTGAGTTGTTGAACATCGCCTGTGAATTGGAGAAAATTGATGATTTCCACCAAGAAACACATTCGAGGAAATAAGGCGACTTGTTCGTCGGGAGGATGTCTAAACCGCATTCACACAATGTCTACAAAGTAGCCAAAATGCCATGGGAATCGGATGGCTTGACTTAATCAAATTACTGGACGGTTCAAACTATCCCAATGCTCACGTTCTATAATGAGTCAACCCTTTCGCTACTAATGATGAAAATAAGCGGCAGGACGTTTCTTGACCCAGGATACGAAAGGCGAAAATTTTCGTCTGAGATTTTCCAACGTAGGCAAACGAATGCTGAAAATACACCTTTCCTTGCTCTCCTCCTTTTATGACATTCGTGGGTTTGCAAAGTCTTAGTTTTGGTTCCCTACACAGTGGAACACAGGTCGTACCCCCGAAATCCAGGAGCATGTACCCAGACCCCTCGTCTTATATTACCCCTCTTTGTGGCAAGGGACTGCAATCATACAATTATGTATTCAGTTAGTTTGCGAAATAAATATATGCTTCTTTCTCAAATAATATAAATTAAGAATTGAATTCATTGGCCGTTTTTCAGTCCACGTAGTATACATTCATTCCCTCGTTCCCTTTCTCCCTTGCACCCTGCTCCCTTACTAATGCTCTACTGGCGCCATAAAGTGTGAATGGAAATAATGCGAACTATTGACAGTAACGAAATGTGAAGCGCAAGGTAGTGTTAGGACATCTGGTAGTTGATTTAAGAATCAATTTCACCCTGCTTCTCGGTCAGTTTACGTTTGTAATTTAGACTGCTTAGTATTTTGACTTTTCTGGCACCGATTGTACGCTCCCTTTGCACATAATGAACACAAAATTACTTACAACTCCAGTTCAAGATTTTTGAGTTTTCCATTGCCGCAATTTTCACCTCCACTTCCTACCAGAGCACGTTATCGAGGGAGCATCCGCCTTCCCTTGTTCACTTACCCTTCATTCCCTTACGCCCTCGCCGATTGGATTCACCCTTGCTGTCGTCACATTCGTAAGTTGACGAATGAAAAGTGCACAAAGGGTGAATAATTGCGAATTGGAAAATGGCCTTTGTCTTTTGAGCTGCATTTACAATATTTAAGCGAAATTCTACCATAAATATTACCTTATATCTCGATTTCATTATAAAATCAGCATGGAAATTGTTAATGCATTAAATTCATTAATGCTGATGGTAGAGCTTCTTTCAAAATTTTAAAATTCTCAGAATAAAACGAGGAATTCAATTCAAAGTCTGCAATTTACGTGCAAGCAACAATCATCCATATAGCTAATTCATATAAACAAAGCATGAGTTGACAGTGAACCAGTGCCACTGGTAGGGTTATAAACCGCAAAAGGAGGGAGACCAACTACCCTCGGAGCCCAAGATAATGCGAAATCCCCACTGTTTTGAAAGGCTTAAGGAGGTTAAAAATGAGCCTCGAGAATATTCTTAAGAGTACTTTTTTGATAAAACCACTTATCACATCTGCAAAACATGACAACTTCTAAAGAAGCTGCTGTAAAGTCAATACCTATTCAGATGGCTGAAAAGGCATTACCAAACTTGGTTCTCTTATGATAGAAGACCTAAGCAGAAAAATAGGTATTTGAAAAGATCTCAGTTTTTGATCCCCAAGAAGTTCTGACTACAGACATGAACCCTGACAAAAAGACGAAAAATTCATGGCCTGGAATCAATGGAGACAGAGAAGTTGATGTTTGAGTTGGGAGAATTACAGAAATTACTACAAAAGCAAAATTCCCGGGGTTCAGTGGATATAATTAAAGCAATCCAGGAGCTCAAATGCCTGAGACATCGTTTGAATCTAAGTGCCTTTGAGTAATTTGGATCCCTCTCTGCGCACATTGAGTCAGAAAGATTTCTTTCCTGCTATAGCAGTGTGTTAACAGATAAGAGAACAAATCTAAAAGATGACAACTTGAGCACAGTAGCAGTATTTCGCTTGAAATTACTGACATTTAAAAGTAATTTCTCTCTATGTGAGCTGGATATGCGAAGGATAAAATATGTAAAATAGGTGAATTCAGTCAATACTCCATGTATATTATTGCGTAAATTATTCCTGGTCAATAATATCCTAAATTTAGGGCAATGGGTAGGCCACTGGAAAGATGGCTCTCAATCAACATCAATTATTTTGCCGTTAAAATAACACCGATTTCAGGGCAAAATAACCCCACCTTTTGCATGTCCCTGGCCATAACTAATGGTTAATGTGAAAATTACAGCATATTAAAAGTGTAAAAGAAAAAAAGAAATGTGAAACATTTATTGCTGAAAATGTCATTCCATGTACGTAATCACAGCTGCGTTAATGATCTCTAGCTGTCTCGGTACAATTTGCGTAGGTAGTTAGGCCATCTCGGGGGTGTCTCCTTGGTATGATTAGTGGAGGTTTTATGAGGTAAAGAGGTTCACTACAAAGAGGTTTGCCTATAAATTTACTTGTAAATCTGACGGGTCCATAGAGGTGGTATGAAGTATGGAGGTTTATGATGTAAAGAGGTTCACTACATAGAGGTTTTACTGTATAACCATAAAGCATAAGATTATGTTTATCTTACACAAGAGTTATCACTTGCACGACGCTCTTATTTGTGCAACAATTTTTTCTTTGAATCTGGAATGTTGTACAACTGAGGCTCCACAGTATTTTCTTATTGCTTTCAACAAATTCCAGGAGCAAACTCCTCTGCTCCTCGTAGCTTCAACATGTTTCTCTCATCAAAAATTTGATCACGAAGTAAACTATAATAATAGTTAGTTTTCTTATTGGTTCAATATGAAGAAATTTTTTTAAATGATTAATTTTCAAGAGAATGTAATATTTTATTCACTCTTCAGAAATGTTATGTATTGATTGGAAAGAGAGTGTGAAAAAAAGTCAGCTTACACTAGGACATTTGTCTAGTAAAAGTCAAGAAATTTGAATTTGGGAATAGTAATACATAACAATAAATTTTATTTTAACCAGGCCAATTAATTAATCGTGAAGAAAGTCAATGGTTAAAGCAAATAATGAATATTTATCAGTTGAATTCATGCATGAATTAAAACTAAACTATTATGCACATAACACATATGCAACACCATTGCAGCCTAAAAACTCCACATGATTATAAACTGATGTAGAACCAACCAGTTATAATTTTTTTCTTGTATAGATGCAATGGTATGCTCTAATTTGCTAGATGAGAAGGAATTAGGATAAATAACTTGTATCTATAGTCAAAGTAGTCTAAAGTATTAAAGTTGTCAAATTTGATTATGACTATCAAGGTTATGTAATGTAAATTTGTTGTTTACTCCATGTATTGTAGTTACAAATATTGTTTCCACGAAGTTTTTGAGAAGGCCAATGATTTTGTATTTATTTCAAGAGACAGTAGATACATATGTAAGCTTACCACTGTCATAATATTAAATTGATAAATTGTGGTAGCGATGGTCTTATGTTACCCAGTCATTATTCTTGTGCATCTCTTTAGCAAGAGTGTAGTTAGTGTAATTCCATACAGTTTAGTACTGTGAAATGAAGGGAAGTAAGATGATCTGAGATAGGTGTTTGACACACAATTTCTGTTTTTTTTTAATAAATAAATTACACTATGTAGCCCTCCACTTATATTTTTATGTTTTTCACTCTTAAACTCCGGCAAACTTGATATAATTTCAAATTCTAAGTGGATTCATTTCTTTCCTAAGCTAATGCATTTTTCAATCTCTCCCAAGTTCAAGGTGGCGATGAGTCATTGGTGCAAGGATTTTATAGTTATCATCATTACATGCAGGACAATATCAATGACAATGGATGGGGATGTGCTTATCGATCACTTCAAACCATCATCTCTTGGTTTAGGTAAGTGAACTTAAGATGCTTGTCATCCTCTTTTTTATTTTATAATTAAGGGCATCTTACAGGTCAAAAGTGTGTAGTGGAACTAAAAGTTATAACCTTTTTTTTGCATAGTACGGCAATACTAAGATTGGTTTATACATGTTTACTGCAGCCCTCTATTACATACAGTGGAACCTCGTTCAAGCAAGTACGGGCTATAGCGACACCCCCGCTATTACGAGAGATAGCCGATGCACCGTCAATTGACCCTATAATAAGCGTGTTAAAAAATTTGTTTTTACGAGACCCTTTCGGTGTTGGCTCTCGCCATAGCGAGGGTTTCACCGCCGGAAGACTTTCATCAAGACTCCTTAACCTCTGTAATTGCTAGCTATCTGTTAGAAATGAAGTTAATGGAGTGCTCAGTCTCAAATTTATGTGGTAAACTGTCGTTCGATAAATATAATGATTGACGAAACAATGCTTTGCATGATTTTTATTCAGTGCGGCGCTTATAAATTGTTTGAATAGTTAGTCGTTATTTGAGTAAGGAAATTTAGTGATGCAAAAAAACATTGCCTTTCGTCTGGATTTATGCTTACGTTTATAGGATAGATGTTTATCTGTCGCCGCACCACTCCTGTTCCTGTATATCTGTTCGCAACAGGTATATTGGCTATTATTTGCTCCACCTCCGGTAAAGCGACAATAGGGTGGTTTCCTATTATTTTTTTATTGCCTAAATCGAAAGATTATTACTCCTGGAGTACGTATTTCACGCTTTTAGATTTTTAAATGACGATATCTATTTCTCGCGATTAAATGAAAAGTGAAAATTTTCAAGCACGCGAAAACGCGACTCGTAAGTAGGAATGATGGGAAAAAGTCCGTGCGACACATTTCTGGTTCCCCCTCCCGCCTTGTGAGGTGACCTTGATCGAGGCTCTGAGCGCTGATAGGACGCAGGATGCTAGCGGGTAGCTAGTACCTTGCTGGCTGGTAGCGCTTGACCTAAAAAAGGTTTATTAATACCTTATCAAACGAAGAAAACTTTCCGACCTTAGCCAGTTTTAATAGGTGATTATTAAGACATGTTTCCCTGAGCTCTGTGCCTCATGCATGCATGCATTGGTAACCTCAGACGATGTATAACTCCTATCCTCTCGTGTAGAAACTAGGTCCCTGTGACGTCACGTGGAGTGGAATCGCATGGGCGCCAATCTGGCCTTTTTCAAATGAGGATAAAATTTGACCCTTGCCATTCGTCAAAACCGGTATTTCAAAAACCAAATAATTTGTGTACAGTGGAACTTGGTTAGTACGTTCCTCCTTAGTACGTTTTCCTCTTTAGTACGGCGATTTCCCTCGGTCCCGGTACCATCCGAACAAAATACAGGTAAAAGAATTTGGTTAGTACGTTTGAAAAAATTGCGCTTTCCTGGTTAGTACGCTGAATTGCTTGCCGTGACGCAACCCGCAAATCGTTCTTAAGTGTCTTCTTAAGGGTCGCAAACGTCTGAATTCATGATTTAATTTATTATTATTAGCCATTAACATTCTTCCATTCATTCCACATCTCTTTCTTGTACCGTAATTTATCCAAATGCATTTCTGAATTCTTGTGACGTGCTGAATAATAAAATGCGGCCATTTTTCGGGAATGTCTGACTATGAAAAACTACAGCCAATAAGAAGCCCCAATTTTCCCCACCCCGAGCTCCTCACCTTCTGTTGCCTTTGGAGCGCTTGGGAGTGCCCACTGCTGCGCACAAAGTTCGTGAGTGGGCAATTGTTGCTATTGCACGAGTTATCATGATGAAGAAATGAGTCTTAACCACGGTTTAAAGACGGCCGTGGTCTTAACGGTATTAGACAATTCCCACATTATCTAAAGCAGTACTGCTCCATAAACTCGACGTCGTGCGTATTTACTTGACTATTGTTGCGGGAGCAGACGATCCTCTGGATCTCCACGCGAAGCTTAGCTTAAAAAAACTTGATCTCGGAACGAAAGCAGACGACATTAGACAAATTTTGAAAGTAAATTTCAACTGTTTAATATAAAATTTTCTTGTAATTACGTCGTAATCTAATAATCTTGCGTGTCATCAGTCGATATATCGATCGATTTACAATCGAAATGGTATCATTCCAGAAGCGAATGTCTACGGCTGTTGCCGTAATTTGAAAGTCAATATAATTTTGCCCAATTTTTATGATGTTTAAAAAACCAGTTGACTTACTCCGGGTTGTTGTTATATTCTCCGAGTACGCTGTGAGAAAGAAAAATGACTTGTCTTCGCTTGTCTGAGCTTCACTCGTCCTCGTTCTGTAAATATATATAGGATAAATCACGGGAGATAGACGCCGTAATCATGAAATCGTCTCCGGGATGTCCATGAAAAATTGCGATTTTTATTCACATGGTATTGTTTTTCATGGTAGCGCTCATTTTCTTGATTTTAAATGTGAAAAGAGTTCAGGAAGGCGATCCTATGAGAACTACCGATAGTAATTGTAATTATGACGACTTTTTCACTGATTGCAATAACCCCGACTGCTATTATTTACTTTCCTCGTTAGTACGTTTTCCTGGTTAGTACGTTCATTTTTCGTGGTCCCTTCAGAAACGTACTAACCAAGTTCCACTGTATTATGAATACACTAATTGTGGGTAACGAATCGCAATCAATGCCTTTCGTTTTCTTTGATGAAGGAAACTACCCTATTCGCTATAGCGAGTGTTTATTAGTGCACCGTGGGGTGTCGTTATATCGAGGTTGCACTGTACTTAGTTTCTTCAGTTTCCTGATGTCCTTAATCTGCGCTTAGTAATTATCCCTACGTGTTTTTCTGAGGACCCTGCTCCCCTTGGAACCCATCTTTATTCTAATTACTTTTGTCAATGGAAATCAAATGGATAAATCCTGTGAGCAATGCAGAAGTTCTAAGAACAGTAGGAGAGAAGAGATTGGTGTAAGGGGAGAATGGCTAAGGTAGACCACAGATATGAGATATGCAAAAGATCCAAAGCAGAATATTTATGTTGGTGTAAAATGTCGATATGTAATCGAATTAAGTGGAGAACTGCAAGAAACCAATCTTAGGATTTATGACTGTTGATGATGAACATTTTAGGCTATGATTAATTTTGCATTTATATTTTAGATTAAGTTGGCAGGCGATATATTATCATTTGGTTGCTCCCTTAATAATTAAGTATTGTTTTTATGGAAGCCCACAGAGTCTTAACACAAGTGGTGATACTTCACTGTTCAGCAAAAAGTGCCAATTTAGTGTGACCGATTACCTAATTGCCAACTTTGTCTCCCAGGTTTCAGGGATACACCGACAAGCCGATTCCAAGTCACCAGCAGATCCAAAAGTGCCTTGTGGACCTGGGAGATAAGCCAAGCTCATTCATTGGCACCAAACAATGGATAGGCTCCACAGAAGTGGGTTTTGTGCTGGACAGCATGCTGGGAGTGTCCTCCAGGATCATTTCGGTCTCTTCCGGTGAAGAACTGGAGGCCAAAGGGAGAGAGTTGGCGTATCATTTCAAGACGCAGGGCACGCCTATTATGATTGGTAAGTGATGATGTTTGCAACGATTAAACGTGGCTCTTTTCAGGCGCGGAGGAAGGGCTGAAGAAGGTGCGAGAGGCGGGCATTAGCCATAAATTTGGTATGGGGGAGCTTGGGTGTCATGCTGGTTGCCCAATAATGTGTGGTAATTTTCTGTCATTTCGCATGCATCAGTAAAACCATGTACAGTGAGTCCTCGTTTAACGTCACCTACCGTTCCTGAAAAATGTGACGATAAACGAAATGACGTTAATCGAAGCATAATATCCCATAAAAACAATGTAAAAATTGAATATCGATTCCTAGACCTCACAATTCCTATGCGAAAAAATTTTGGCGTATCATATCTGGGGCATTTTTTACGATGGGAATGCCAAACTATGGCATATATACGAGTTCCTGTCTTCATCGACGACAATAGCAGCAGTGACGTAAATCCTTCTCCATTTTTGCATCTTCCCGCATTTGCTTTTTGGCTTCGCTATAGTGCGGTCCAATGAATGCTACCAGACGCTACAGACCGGGGATCCGGTCCATAGGCCCTACCCTCGCTACGAGAATTTCTTTTCGGACCGGTAAGGAGCGAAATCAAAATGGCGGAAATGAGCGAGGGCGGGCGAACTGGGATTATGAAATCGAAGAGATGGTTTTAATTGCGAATTGAGGCGGGCAGGCGTCGCCTGGGCATCATCATCGCTGAAACATCGTCACAGTAACAGGAACCAAAATTATTGTGAACATTGTTCTCTTGGACATTGCCGTGGAAATGTCTCTGATGCTAAAATTTGCCAAAACCGTAATCGCAATTAACAATATACACACCGTTTTACACTTTGAATAGACTGACCGTATTACCGCCCACGAAACAAACTACCTGTAACGCCTGCCACTCCGCCTTTTTTCTCGTGCGAAATTTAAAATACGTGACGTTATCGCGAAGCGAAGGGACGATAAACAAATCACGGTCGTAAAATTTTCGTGACGTTATCGCGAAATGACGTTAAACGGGGTGACGTAGAACGAGGACTCACTGTACAGTGAAACCTCTATTTTACACTTTTGAATGGACCACTTACAAAAAGTGCAAAATTGAGGATATTGTATAATAGAGTATCATTATTTAATGGCGGTATTGTTTGGGACCTGATAAAAATGCTGCAAAATCAGGGAAAATGTATAATGGGGGAATGTAAAATCGAGACCATGTGGGAAAGTGAAACAATTTCCTTGGTTCTTAGTATCAAATTAAACAGAAAGTATTCATGTGGAAAAAAACAACTTCGTAGGATATTTTTTCTTTAGATTTTTGCTGATGACATAATTTCATTTAGTTGTCAGATATTCCACTAATCTTTAATGGGCGAAATCTTCCCTGTAGACCCTTGAGAAAATGATCGGGAGGAGATTGCAAGGGTCTTTCAGTTGCTCTGCCCCTCCAAGCAGAAAAAAGCTGTCTTCCTTGGCTTATTTTCCTGCATTAAAAGTAAGACTTTCAATCAAGCCACCTCCACTCAAATAATCTTAATACGCTTGTGTTTCATTTTCAGGTGGTGGTGTGTTGGCTCACACAATATTGGGAGTTCACTTTAACTCGGACACAGGTGAACTCAAGTTTCTCATATTGGATCCTCATTACACCGGCGGGGAGGATTTGGGCGTTATTCAGAGTAAAGGATGGTGTGGTTGGAAAGGCACCAACTTCTGGGTCAAGACTGCCTACTATAACCTTTGCCTACCTCAGCGACCACTCTGCATTTGAACGTGATGTGTATCTAACGATTTCCAGGTTGTCTTGAATGTGTGGTATTCTGACCTCACAATCATGCTGTGCCAACATTGATGGCTGCTATTGGGTCATGTTCACTTTGGAGTCGATTTAATGCAGGAAAATAATCCCAGATGTATGCTGATTGGGCCAGTTGGATTTGTTTTGCAGCTATATAATAATAATATCTGGGGAAAGCTAGTTGGAATATGTGTGAGTGTGTGCAGAAAATTTTTAAAGCTGAAGTATTGATCAGGGAGCAAAAATATTAGGGCTATTTTATCCAATGGTGTGAGGTGTTAAGAAATGGTTAAATGTTTAGAGAATCATTTGTACCATGTGTGATTTGTGCTTCTGAGTAAATGGAATTCTTATTTTTGGGTGATCCTGTGCAACTGTTGTTAAGCACTGATGGATTTTCATTATGCTATTGTAAATCAAGTGCTTCAATCTTGTCTGTTGGCTCAAGGAACGTATTTTACTCATTCTTTTCTTGTGTAAAAAATACATTTTCAAAATAACTTTTATACAATACACATCACAATTGTTCTTTTTATTCTTTTTCGATTAGTACACACCAGTTTCCTTGGTCATAATAACTTTTCCTCACTTTCATACCGCTTACTTCACAGCAGAGGGCCTCCAATTCCCCTTCTTCAAACACATGATAAAACCTAAGAAATGTTTGACGAGTCTCATTTTTGGGTGTGGCTTCGGGATCACCCTTTGAATTCAATTTCCATGGCACCAGAAGATCCCTGTGTTTGAAGTCTGTTCTATTCATGTGCACCGGAAGTGATATGTTCAGATCAGGAATAATCTGGTGTTCCAAAGGTGGTGTGGAATTTGATTCACCGGTGGTCTTCTTGCCCATCTGATACAAGTAAGTTGATTTAACCTTTCCCCACTCTTGCTCTTTGGCCCAAACGTAGATTAGCGCTTGTCCACCAGATCGCAGCACCTCAAGTATCTTCATTAGAGCTTGCAGTCTTCTCTCCTGAACAGCAGCATAGAAAATGGGTTGATTAATGTTTCTAGCTAGTAATAACAAGTGCATAGATACCATCAGACCATAAGATTCCCGATATTGCTTACATAGGCTGTTCAAGTAACCAAAAACAGTCTTGGCATATTCTTTGTGCATGCTTATTTCCTATTACAAATTCTGGTGGTAACATTAGCAACCACTCCGAAAATGAGGGTAAAATTATGATGAGATGAGTAATTTGCAGACAAGAGAGTGAGAGTAAAAAAAGATACTTTATAACTTATAAAATAAGATACTTTAACCTTTTGTCCTCATAATAATCCAAGTCTAGATAATGTAGCTTATTTTGTCTTATTTTAATGAACAAGAAAATTTGGCCACGGCAGAGAAAATATCTTGGTTTCCCTTCTAAGTGTGTTGAATTTTTTAGTTCAAATAGGTCATTTTAAGATTTTTGAATTTTTCCCAATTCACAATTTGCAAAAAAAATCGCATCAATTATTTAACAGACAGAGGTTGTCAATGTGAGTAATGTCAGTGAGGTAAATGAAGTAACAATTTTATCACATCAGCAACATTATTTCTGAAGAAAAAATAAAAGTTTTAGTCCTTTAGGATAGGATTGAAATTCTCTCCTTTTTAATGCCCAAGCAACCATTTTCAAGGATTGAAATATTTTAGCATCCAGCAAGGCCATTCAGTCCTCTAGATGGCAAACCATGGCTATATTCAGCTGATTGGTCCTGCACCCATCATTACCCAACGTCTCCACGTCACTTTCCAAGTAAGAGTAAAGGGAGCAATTTCCCACAGGCAACTGTAGCTGAATATGAATAATTCTCAAAATATTATGACCCAAACAGCTCTTCTCAGGTGGATGTTAAGAGCATGCACCTTTAAAAATTTGCCATCAAATATTCAAGACCATGTAATTCCCCCATCACTCATTAATTCTCGATACATATATACCGCACTCACTAAAACCAGTTTCATAGTAGAATGGATGTAGAACCAAGCAGTTACAAACTTTTTTCCAATACGTATAACTTTAATGGCATGCACTCCTTTACATGGTCAGAAAGTCAGTTAAATATTTTAATTATTAGCCAGTCTCATGGCTATAATTGATTTTGATGATCTCGATATTAAATATATTTTATTTTATTTTTATCTTTTTTATCTTCACCGCCCCGAAAACAGCTCATTTAAGGCCTTTTACATTGGGGGAAATTACGTATAACAAATACAGTAAAACATACAACCATGCCCTTAGTGGGGACAACCTACCCAGGTGGGACTCGAATCTGCAATCTTCGGTTTGGCTGGCAAGGACTTTACCCTACCGACACGGAGGCTGGCAAAACATGTAACATTACGTGTACGTATAATGTCTATGAATATGATTTAGAGGGGGAAAATGATTTTTCCATGAAATAGGAGATAGTAGATGTATGAGTGCTTGTGATTGGTTGACCCTAGCAATACAGTGGAACTTGGTTAGTACGTTTCTGAAGGGACCACGAAAAATGAACGTACTAACCAGGAAAACGTACTAACGAGGAAAGTAAATAATAGCAGTCGGGGTTATTGCAATCAGTGAAAAAGTCGTCATAATTACAATTACTATCGGTAGTTCTCATAGGATCGCCTTCCTGAACTCTTTTCACATTTAAAATCAAGAAAATGAGCGCTACCATGAAAAACAATACCATGTGAATAAAAATCGCAATTTTTCATGGACATCCCGGAGACGATTTCATGATTACGGCGTCTATCTCCCGTGATTTATCCTATATATATTTACAGAACGAGGACGAGTGAAGCTCAGACAAGCGAAGACAAGTCATTTTTCTTTCTCACAGCGTACTCGGAGAATATAACAACAACCCGGAGTAAGTCAACTGGTTTTTTAAACATCATAAAAATTGGGCAAAATTATATTGACTTTCAAATTACGGCAACAGCCGTAGACATTCGCTTCTGGAATGATACCATTTCGATTGTAAAATCGATCGATATATCGACTGATGACACGCAAGACTATTAGATTACGACGTAATTACAAGAAAATTTTATATTAAACAGTTGAAATTTACTTTCAAAATTTGTCTAATGTCGTCTGCTTTCGTTCCGAGATCAATTATTTTTAAGCTAAGCTTCGCGTGGAGATCCTGAGGATCGTCTGCTCCCGCAACAGTAGTCAAGTAAATACGCACGACGTCGAGTTTATGGAACAGTGCTGCTTTAGATAATGTGGAAATTGTCTGACTCATTTCTTCATCATGATAACTCGTGCAATAGCAACAATTGCCCACTCACGAACTTTGTGCGCAGCAGTGGGCACTCCCAAGCGCTCCAAAGGCAACAGAAGGTGAGGAGCTCGGGGTGGGGAAAATTGGGGCTTCTAATTGGTTGTAGTTTTTCATAGTCAGACATTCCCGAAAAATGGCCGCATTTTATTTTTCATCACGTCACAAGAATTCAGAAATGCATTTGGATAAATTGCGGTAGAAGAAAGAGATGTGGAATGAATGGAAGAATGTTAATGACTAATGATAATAAATTAAATCATGAATTCAGACGTTTGCGACCCTTAAGAAGACACTAGAGAACGAATTGCGGGTTGCGTCACGGCAAGCAATTGAGCGTACT
Source organism: Ischnura elegans (assembly GCF_921293095.1). Lineage (NCBI taxonomy): Eukaryota > Metazoa > Arthropoda > Insecta > Odonata > Coenagrionidae > Ischnura > Ischnura elegans. The sequence goes on from NC_060252.1 coordinate 24,731,840, forward strand.
AACCAGGAAAGCGCAATTTTTTCAAACGTACTAACCAAATTCTTTTACCTGTATTTTGTTCGGATGGTACCGGGACCGAGGGAAATCGCCGTACTAAGGAGGAAAACGTACTAAGGAGGAACGTACTAACCAAGTTCCACTGTATTTTGTGCAATGATTGAAAGACGATTTATTCCAGGAATTTAAATTTTTTAAATTGGAAATCTTGTTACAACCCAATCAACTCATTTCATGAAATGAAATTACCTTGGTTGAAAGATGATGGATGACAGCAATGCAAATGACCGCATCAACCGCCCCTGGCCTCAGGGGCAGGTGGAGGCAATTGCACGTAAACACTTGGAACCCTCGATCATTTGCCACGGCAGAGAGGCCAGCGCTCTGATCACATCCCACCTTGAATGCAGAAAAATAGATTATGTACTTATTTACTGGCGCACAAAGTCTTTGCTGATACTTCATATAAAATCCTCAGATAAAACCACGTACTTCAAAAATTTCTTTGTTGATGCCAAAGTACTTTCCATTCCCACAACCAACATCCAGCAATATTGATCCAGCGCTCAATTCTTCCACAAACTTGGAAATGTTTGGCCATGGTTTATGGCGAGTTTCACTGAAGTGGGATGCTATCTCTTCATACACCTGAAAAATTGTGGCACGTGTAGAATTTATTTTAAGAAAAATGGATATGCAGTACACTCCCGATTATCCGGGCTAATGATTGGGAGAGACGGTACGAATAATCGAAAAAAACGGATAACCCAAATTTACACTTTAATGTCTTGTCATATTCATAATTTAAGTAAAACAAACAATACATTATTATTTATGCAGTTATTCTGTTGTTTAAGAGTGCTTCCTGGACTCATTGAGAACTTTCTTCGCCAGTTCGCGATCTTTTTAGCGGCAATAGCATAGTTTAAGTATACCGGGACTAGCCGCGGTGATAACTTTTACGGGCGTCATCCGCAATGCACAATCGTGCAAAAGATCCACAGAGAAAAAATCATTCGCCATTCGACCGGGATTCGAACCCGGATTAAGTTTCGGGTTAAGTTTCGCTCTAGACTTAAACTAGTCTAGAGCGAACACCTCTTTGTGTTCTATGTCCGGGCCTGCTCTCCGGCTGTGGCGCTGTGCGCACGATTTGGACTGCTTGTGGCATCATATGCTCAGCAGTCCAGTAACACCTTGTCCGGTAGTGTCCGAAAAATATCCAGAGGGAAGAATGACGCCTCGATAGCTTAACTGGCTAAAGCACTCGACCGGAAATCCGGATCCGGGTTCGAATCCCGGTCAAGGCGAATGATTTTTTCTCTGTGGATCTTTCACACGGCGATAGCATGGTTGTACTTGTAGTATTAATGCTCCATGCTTCAAAACCACTGCTTGACGTCTACACTGACAGGCACCACACCACGTAGTGGCATCTCGCGCAGCTGCTGCACGCCGTGTATCCGTGATCAAGGAGCACGGTCGCGCACTGCGAAACTTGGAAAACAGGAACATGGTGCTCCCGTGAATGCAGCTAGCACATGATCACTTCTGTTTTACAAAGGGGATTCTCACGGAAAAAATAAGCCCGCTGTATCCTAGCATTAATGGCGTAATTCCAATGATTTTGCGTCCAAATTTTTAATAATAAAGATCGCGGAAAAAAACTGAGCAAGAGTGAAAATCGTGCATGGATAATTAGCAACCGGGATAAACCGCAGCCGGATAATCGGGAGTCTGCTATGAAACTTCTCCACAATGAGTGTTAATTATGATGCACATTTGGATTTTTACAAGTGACAGTGTGCATAGTTTAACACGTTCAGTGCTGCTTCGGGCATAATGACTGAAACATGTACTTTGTCTTCATGCCGCTTCGGTCATTATGACCAAGGAATGAGCCTTTCTTTTGCCGCTCATAGCATGACGTTGGTCACAGCTACTTCAGATGTGACCGACACGGCATATGTAGCCGAATGCAGACGAAAATCCTTTCGATCCAAGTATTAAAACAAAAGAAAAAAAAATACACGTCGGCGTAATGGGTGAATTTGTCTAGAAGTCAGCGGCAGGCAACGCGTTAAATGCAACCAAAGGACACTAATTAAGATACTGTATAATAGAATACTGCCTGTGAGGGATATTCCATAATAACTTCTAAATAAAACTATTTTAATATATTTATGTATTGAGAATGAAATCGAAAAATAGCCAAGCAGGCCTTTACATAATTCGGATTTTAAAACAATTATGAAAAAACAATATAACATATCATCCACAACAACACAACTTATAAACAAGATACTATTTAAGGTGCCCATGAAATGACAGTCTTATCTCCAAAGTGGTATTGTTGGAGGGAGGAGGAAAGGAAGAGATTTGGTTTAGAGAGGAAATCTGCTGATGGTATTAGTGAATGGTGAAACAGATGAAGCCAACAGAAGCAACAGAGGGAATTGTGCTTAAGAGGTAGCCAGCAGGTAACAGATCTCTGGGTCACAGAAAAACAGTGGTGAAGTAGATGGGAGAGAAAGAGTCACAGAAAGGGACACTTGAGGAAGAACATTGGGAGAATGTTAAATTGACTTCAAACCACCATTTATTATTTGGAGGAAAAATCTGAAATCTCTAGGTGCAAACTGATGTTGGAAGGGACCTAAGTACATATGTATTTCAAGTTGGGAAACCAGATATTCAGTGGGGAGATAGTGAAGAGTGGAAAAGCGATATTTTACTATATTAATGAAGAAGCCAAGGGGACTACTGAGAGATTTAGAGGAACATGTAGTCGAACAGCTTTCTGTTAATGGTAGAACACAGCCAGAGAAGATGTACGTCAGAGGCAGAGGACTTAAATTTTCTATCAAACTGTATAACAGTCCAACAAGAGCAATAGCTTTGGAAGAGATGAGAGCAGAGAACAAAGGTTTCTTGCCACTTTTGAGCACATAATTCATGTGTAGCAAGCCTATGACTGGATTATTACAAGACACCGATTCTAATTCCCACTCTTTTCCGTACAAAAATCTTAATTATCTGAATCTTATCATTTTTAAAGAAGAGTCGATACAGTAGACTCTCGTTAATACGAACAACGTTGTTACGAAGTTCTCGTTATTACGAAGCAAATCGTTGGTCCCGTCGAAAAGGCCTATCCAAGCTATAGTAAAAGAAACGTTATTACGAAATTTTCGTTTTTACGAAATTACGAACCTAAGTCCCGGTCCCGGCGGTTACAATATGAACTTTATTACGAAGTTACACGCACAAGTCACGGCATTTAGGTGGATATTCACAACACTTAAGTTTTAATAATCGCGCCACGTTATTCTCGTGTACTATGCTTAAGAGCGTCAATTATGGTTCTTTATTCAGTTTACGCGCTACATCATATAACAGCCTTCATTCCTGTGAAGTCGTGGTGACCCACTCATAACCGTTAGTAAATTGGATGTACAGTCAATCCTCTTCCTATGCACATTCGATGTACGAATTTTCAGAGATACGAGCATTCAAAACTTTCAAATTTCAAATTTGGCGCCTTTCGATTTGGCCGATACTACGCGGTTTGGCGTTGTGAAACTCTCACTGTAATCACCATCTGAATAAGGTATCATTGAATCTGGTGTGAATTTAGGAACTGTTCAGCGTTTCGCCCGTTCTTCGTTACCGCGGGGAGACATTTTCTCGGCTCCGGATGCATCGCAGGCCCCGATGGATCAGGTCGCCACAATCGTGAGTTAGCGCATACGTGTAATGCAGTGTTGCATCCCGCAGGATAACCGTACTCCTCGATAACTTACATGCAGTCCGGCTGGCGAGGGGTGTCCGATTACGGCACAATAGGAGGGGTGGATAATCCTGCGTCAGCACGGTTTAAAGCCAATCGCTGTCCCCCAAACGCACCTCACACCCTCGTCTAGTCATACAACGTTGTCAAATGCATATTCGAGCACCGAAATAAGCCTGACCAACCAAAATAAGCCCATTCTTCGAATCACAAGAACAAGTAATTATCTCTAGGTCCTTCACGCTCGTCGTCCCTTCCGGTTATTTTCTTCATGGAACACTTTGCAAGCGTTTCGCTTTCTTACCTGGCTCCCATACCCCCTACCCAGCCCATTGTCTGTTACTGGACAACTCTCGGTGGCCGGACTGTAATTTTATCAACCTTGGAACAAGGTCTTGGGGCGCATCTAGTTTGAACATCGGAGTTCATGTGTTCGGGAAGATATCAACCTTCGATTGCGTCATGGCGCAGTCTTCTGTTGAAAAACTGAAACGAATTTTCTTGTTTATATATATTTCCGCGTAATTTAATAGCGTTTATAATACACTATTTCTTTCGACGATTCTTAAAAGAAACGTTCTTACGAACTTCGTTATTACGAACCTCCGATTTTTCGGCCCCGTGAACTTCGTAATAACGAGAGTCTACTGTATTATACAGAATTCTTTTAAATGTATTTAAATTCCTTTTTTTATGAAATAGATGTATTTCCTTGAGAAATTTTTTTGCATCTTTCTGTGCCAAAAAAGCAAGCTCTCTGCCAGCCAACAGAATAGCAGTTATTTCGATTCGTATGTCATGACATAAACTTTTCCTGATGCATGTTGTTTCGGACAGTCTCCGAAAGATCATATGCACAGAATACTATGTATAACCATATATGGGTTGAAACAGCTTTATTCAAGTGATCACCATTGCAAAGCACTCTTGGCTGCCATGTGTCAGACACTTCATTAGCATTCAGGAATAAACCATCCTCATTGAATATGTCAATTAAATGCAAAGTTTTGACCATACCTATCAAGGAAACATTGTTACTAATTCTCTACTTACATCTCTCACATGCTTACTTTCCAGCCTAGCAGCCAATTCATCACTCAAACTTGAATCTATGTCTCCACTGATGTGATTCAATTCATCCTTTGACGTCTTCGCCGTTCTCAATTTAAAAGAATCGCACTCCTTATGAAAATCACAGAAACATTCTCCACACAAAATTCTTCGGAAAGTAAATGATGTCCTGGTTCCCCTCTGCCGTACACTCAAATATTGTTTAATTTCACCATCCTTCTCTTCCGTCACTGAAACAACATCCATTTTCCTGGGGGTGATTCCATGGGTCCAACGATACCTGAGAATCAAGGACAAAAATTTATGAGAAACCTAATTTTGTTGTACACATACACATGAGCTATGAAGAGTCAGAATATCAGCTGCTTCCTACAAGTGGTGTCTTATAATATCAGAAAACACCAAAATATCTACTAAATACATAATAACATGCGCTAAATTATATACGAATTGTACATATCTACTTTTAAATACACTGAAGAAATTCAACTATAAGAAATATTCTGAGGCAATACTACTTAGTGGAAATCGTTAATCTTCACAATGAAACACAATCTTAAACTCCACACTTGGTTTACTATTGACCGACCTGGGTTTCAGAAGCTATAAAGTGCCAAACTGCAAAACACTGCAATCTCACGAAAAATATATCAGGGAACGCCATAAATACTCTGTAATTGAATCACCAGTGCACCCTGATGTATTTTTCAAGCCTTTTGGTAACACCTTGTATACACATCATTAGTAATTGATGAGTTGAAGGTTTGAAGAATTTTACTCCAAGAAATGAGAAGTAGAAAACAAAATCAAATCCCAAGAGATGACATGATTTAGTGAACATCGTCGCTCACATATGACTATAATGCTGGCCCTACAGTCTGGCCGCCGAGAGCCCAATGACAGGCAGAAGGGGTAGGGGGCAAGGTTGCCAGGTAAGACACATGAAAACAAAAGGCTTCCCTAAAGAAATGAGCCAGAAGGGATGACGAGTGTGAAGGACCCAAAGGAAGAATCCTTGGTTTTTGGTGATTTGAAGAAAGGGCTTGTTTTGGTGGCTCAGGCTTGTTCCAGTGCTTCATATGCACGTGACAACGTTGCATGACAAGGCGAGGGTGTGAGATGCATTTGGGCATGCTGGTGCATGGTTATCCACTCCTCCTTTTGAACTGTCAACGAACAACTCTCGCCGGCTGGACTGTAATGTCGTCGATCTTCATTAACCACTTTGTGTCCACATGCTTGAGCAAACATTCAATGGAGTTGTGCCAAGCAATTTAATGCATGGGGCAAAGTTTATTGCATTCGTGACATGACAGACATTTAGCTTCAGGCAAAATTAACCTGTTTTTGGAATTATTTTTTGTCACTGATAAAATAGGTGTCCACCGTTCACTCTCAAGTTAACAAGTTTCACACAGCTCTGAAGAGAAATATGTACCTCATGATATCAAGCAAATACAATAGCAGGAACTCCATGGCCTCACTAATTCTATATTTTTTCACATGTTAATCATATGCCTTTCAACGGTGCATTACCAATCACTCGTGACAACTACATTCTTGCAATATGCGGTATTCACTAAAACGAACAGCCACCGTGAATTTTGGGCAACACTACACAGAGCCTGAGACAGATTCACAGTCAAGCGACCCGCACGTAGATCCCTTGCAGTGATCCCAAAGCATACCTGGATTCACCTGTCATGACGAGCAATGACCGCCTTGGAAGGGGAATGCATGCATGCTCTTCATCATGCCTGAACTCCATTACTACAGACGAGCCAAGTGAAAGGGAAGCTATGGTGTCCTCAAATGCACTATGCGTGTCCACATGAGATGGTATTCCTGCAACAACATACACATTTAAGCACATGAGATAATTAGGTGTAGCAATGCAATTTAATGCTCTTTGTGGAAAACTAATCAATTTGCATTCTTTTAAGAAAAATTAACAAGACATCAACGTAAATATAATGCTAAGATTACGACTTGAGGAAATATGTACTTTGAAAGAATAGTTTAAAAGAGTATGAAACTTAAAAGCTCAATGAAAAAATACTAATATAAACTCAATGGCAAAAATGCAGTGAAAGAGAATGTTTAAAATAAACCATGTACATATATACTTAGAAAATACAAATTATTTTCATAAGAAGTATTTATATGAAAATAATATTATATTTAGTTAATATTATAATAGTGTATTTCATATTTTCTAAGTATATGTACTAAATATATATACTAAATATGAAAGTAAACAGTACTCAGACAAAAGTAAAAACACAAACTAAATAGAGAGAAAATATGTTGACTTAGCACTGCAATTTAAAACTCAAGAAAATAATATAAATAGAATATATATTTATGCAAATAAGAAGCACATTGAGACTTGAGTACGACATGATCAATACTGAAAGCTGTGCTATATGTTTAGTCACCTTGCCCTGGTTGGTATTCGTTGACAGTCAGCTGATTAGGCACAAATTTGAGACCAGTTTTCTCCAGCAGCCTTTCCGTGAAGAATGAGCATTGTTTGGGTATGTCCTCACTGAGAGGCTTGTCTTTGTCAACATTGTTGTTATCGTACCTGAACTCATATCCATAATGCTTAACTCTCCGATGCTTCAAACACCTGCCTACGAATTAATACTTATCATTATCAATTGGGCAGCAATAATTTGGCTCATAAAGATAATTCCGTTGAAAATTGTTAAGATAACTACTTCTAAACTAATTTTGGGTCAGAGGCATTATTTCCAGCATCAGCCTACCTTGGCGATCATCATCAACTTCCCATTCAACACATTTTAATAGCTCATCCTCCTCCGCTTCAGTGACAAAGTCATTGAGGACAATGAGTCCATTGGGCCAGGTCACCTTGGTCCTCCCAGGTTCATCAGTTGGCACTGCAGCATGAATAATAAAATTAGATCAAATTTTCTGAGAGGAGTGCTATTGAAAATGAATGTATCCATATGAATGGGATTGGGGTTCCCCTTCATTTGGATGCTTTGGTACTGATATACTTTGTCCCAGCAAAACTACCTTATTTATCAAGGGGAGGAGGAAAACTACCCTATTTATGAAATTGACCTATTTATCAGGAGAATTTAAAGTCGCACACTGTTGTGGAAAAAAAATTCCTCACTAAGTTTGTTTTGTCACCATCAGTCTGAAGGAAAATCTGTTTCCCTTTTGGTGGCATATTATTTATTAGCCTAATTAAGTCAAGCAGAATAAAAACACATCCCATTACCTTCATTCATTGAATAATACGAGTCTATGAGGCTTGGTTACATGCTCCTAGCGCAATCTGCACTGGTTCCCGAAAGGCTATATGCAAGTGAATTAGGGCTCAAGGCTGAACTATCCATTTTTCATTTCCATGACTTTATGTATATCAATGGCACCCGTTCAAAGGGATTTTGTAGAAAAATACAGCAAGGCAATAGCAATGCAAAATAAATTTAATTTCACAATGTACCTTCCTGCATTTTAATTTATTTATTCAAGGAGTCGTAACATATTCCAGTCATTATTCCAAAACTAATAAATATAAAGTCAAAACAGTCTGATATTTAAAAATATGATTTTAAAAAATCACACTAATCATAAAAAACTATACTTATCCTGGACCTGGCATAATATAAGTAATTCCGTTATCGTTTGGCCTCACTTCTGCAGTCTTGTCTGTAGCTAACTTAGCCCTCTTGGCTTACAAATCAGCCACATCCTATTCCAAAAACCTCACATTCACCATATACTCTTTCTTTCCCTGTATGCAACAAGCTAAATGCCAAACCCACAGCTGGAACTTGTTAGCAATTCCCTCATATATCAGAATTTGACCATAGAAAATTATACCAACATGAATAAAAGTTAATTTCTCTGGGACTGATGGTTGCAGCACAAAAATTGTCAGGATTCTTGTTCCCCTGCAGACCAATTGACCAATAAGATGTAACAAATGAGACTAATTAAAATGAGAGTTAAAAATATACTAAGAGTCAAAACAATTTTTTCTATAGCACAAACCATACCAATTATAAAAATAAAATATTCTTTCACCACATGACACTAAATTTATATGGTGGATCTATTGAAGCTTTTTTGAGTACACATCTGTGGATTAAGCAGCATTTAGATAGGCAATAATAAAAGAGTATAGGTGCACCTCAGTTAGTTAAACGGATAGGAATAATGTGGTTAGCAATAAATTGGAGAACCCTGATAAAAATAAACTTCCCCATGATGGGTAAAGGAAGGGTAGTAGCCATCATGGTGGGTAGTAACCCTTGCACAACCCACGCCCTACACTCCAAGGAGGGTAAGGAAAGGGTAGAAAAAACCTTCGTCTACTCTTCCTTGGAACTCCTTCCCTTACCATCCGTCTACCCTTCCTCTACACGCCATTAATGGTATGGCAAGTGTAAGAATATCCTTCGTCTACCCTTCCTTGAACTTGGTATTTACTGCTGAGGAAAACATATCCTGAAAGTGTCTCCTCAGCTACTTTCACCTGCTAAAGAGCATTGAGTTCCGTACGAGAACATAAGCAGTCTTTGAAAGCAAAGATAGATGGGCTGCACAACTAATCTTTAGAAGTCCTCTAAAGAAAGCAATAATATACACAATCGCGTAGCCAGGGGTGGGGTCCGGACCGCCCCCCCCCCCCCCCCCCCCCCCGCGGAATATAAAAACAATCATTTTCCTTCTTCAAAGAAAACAAAATATTGAAAAATCATGAATTGAAAAAATATTTCTTTAACAATTGAAATTTTTGCGATTATGAAAAGTGTTAAAATTAGTTAAAAACCCATTACTTAGCATCCTGTTTTTCAAAAATTTCACCCCCCTGTTTTTGGACCCGCCCCCCCAAACGAAATTCCTGGCTACGCCACTGTACACAATAGTTTCTATAATTGTCTGAAAAAAGCTCATTTAGAAGATCTTTCATTCACATTTTTAGGATTTAACCTAGATCTGTGTGGCTGACAATGAGATATTGCGAGAGTAATGTTCGGTATTTGATGCCGATATTATTTTCTGAAACGAAATAGGTATGGTAGAAAAAAATCACAGCTTTCTTCCACATAGGCCCGGGTGCGAAAGATATTCTCATCTAAAGATTTTATAGTATAAGCCCCGTTGAGAAGCACCAACTTACCTACCTATAGTCCTACCATTCTTTGAGGCTAGCCAAACCCTTCTTCTACCCTTCCCTACACTCCAGGAAGGATAAGGCCTATCCACCAATGTTTTAAAATACGCTCCGTCTACCCTTGCTGAAGGGTACAGGAAAGATAGTCCTACCCTTCCCTTACCCTCATTAGAGGGTAGACCTCCCCACAATGGAGTTTATTTTTATCAGGGAAAAATGGAGTTCATTTTTCATTTGGGTTCGCATCTTGGAGATTTACCCCTAATAAGTTGCTGTCCCTAATACCCGAAGTACCAATTAATTAGAAATTACTTTATAGAAAGAAAAATAAATTCCAAAATAGCCTTACAGATAACTTATAACACACGTAATTAAAATGTAAACACAGATTGACAGCTTAACCATGAAGAATACAAGAGAAGAATTCGTTCAGTTTCTATGCCAGGACGGCAAGAAAAAAAACTTCCTTATACCATAAAACTTAAGATATGAGATGGACAATTAATATAGTATAAATCGATATTTTTTCTTCAAATATACAATGATCAAATTCACAGATGATTTATACGCTTCTTCACATGAAACATTCGCTGGGAAAATGATAATCATGAATGAAAAAAATAACAATTCACACGTACCTCTCTCACAGTAGGCAAGGAATAAAGTGGCATCGCATATCTGGATCTTCACTTTCCCATGAATAGCCTCAAATGCCTTTTTCGAGTCATCTTCGTTCGTAAATGCCACGAAACTGTAAGACTTACCCGGCAACATCACTACGTTTTCTATAACACCAAAAGGGGAGAACAAATCCACAACCTCTTCGCGTTGCATACCCGAAACGAGGCCAGCATTACAGATCACAAGAAACTGAAAACAAAAGGCCGGTTCAAGGGGGAAAGACTTTTGTTTTGTAGATTAAGTAAAGCCCAATTGGCAAGTGTGGCAGAGGATAATTTACCCGTGAAACTTCGCAGGTTTTAACACCAATTTCCTTAAGTAGCATATGAGATATTCTTTTCTGCTTTCTTTCCCATTTCCTCTTCTGTTTCTCAGACATATCCTGCATGTTACGAAAGGAAAAAGATTTTTGAACCTGTACCAAAATACCAAAACAAAACCCGTACCCACGTTGAATCACCGCGATAATTATAAAATAGGATTATTAAGTTGGCCTCTAAATGTGTTGTCCCACCGCGCATTTTAATAGGTTTATAAAAGTCGCCACTCGCGTCGCTAACGAACAATTGATCTGAGTTTCATGGCAAAATAAGGTATAATTAAGGCTATAAACCGAAATTCATGCGCATGATGATGTGATATATCAAATTTATGACTTTTCAACGCTATTCCTTGCAATGAAAAGCTCTTTACTGCAAAATATTGGAAAAAAGTGGATTGCATTGCACTCATCACTACGTAGCGGACATTTTTGAAAGCCAATTAAAATGCGACCGAAGTGGCAATACAAATCAGCCATAAATGAGGTGGAATTGGATATCCTGTATACAGCCTCCTTGCTCGTATATTTCGATCTCAACAGTTGAAGGTGTTAGTGCGCCATGCTTCACAGCAAATTTTATCATAGAGTGCCAATATTGACGTGTTGTGAAGGATATTAATATATTAGCGTGTTTTTTAAGATTACTGAAAGTAGCATTCCTTGTTAGAAATCACCGAGTATAGCCTGTGTTTTAGATCTCATGGCGGTGATTCTTAAGGGGTGGAGGTATGGCCTCTTTATAGGTGGAATTGTAGGTTTTATTGGAGCAGCCTTATATCCAATAATTATATATCCTATGATGAATCCTGAGAAATATCGTTAGTATCATTGCGTTGTTAGGATTTCAATAATATTTTTTACATAAGGTCTTGTGTGAACGTTTCCTGGTAACATGTTTTTTTATTTTATGTGGATGCTTCATTGAAGGGAGGATGCAGGAGGAGGCTCGAGCGGGAATAGATAGACAAAAAATTCAGCCTGGGAGTAAGTTTAACTCAACTACGTTTTTCTTCAAGCTAAATTTTCTCTAGCCGAATCAATTAATCTTAACTTTATTTCACTGGCAGATATGAAGATATGGAGTGACCCTTTTGACAGGAAAGTCGAAAAATAGCTACAACTGGGTGTCTTCGCTAACGTATGCTGTACTAAGTTAATATTGTTATGTTGGACGAGTGATTTTGTGCGGGGCCGTGTTTTGTGCAAGATGTAGAGACAATGGCCCAGATTTCGACTGAACATATTCATAGGTATTATATTTCTTGGAGAAATTCTAAGATTGATAGTTATATATCGTGTGCATTGTTTAGTATGCTGAAAAGTTGTTGATATTGGTTTAAGAATAAAAAAAAACATCTGCAAGCAATTTTGTTCTCAAAGTAATCCGTCATGAAAAATACCTGCCGTTTTCCTAGTTTGTGGTATTTTTTCTAGTAGTTCAGAGATGGGCTATTTCTCTATCTATTCAAGTCACGGTAGTCCAAATAAGGAATTCTAGGTGACTATGATACCCCTCTTCCCTTATTTTACCTAAAGACGTTATTAATATATATTTAATTACTCTTGGTTGGTGGTAGATAAATTTGAACGTAGTTGTGTACATACTCTACGTGTGATAATTGATGAAGTGCATATCGCTGTTATCATATTTTTCAAGAAGTTGACTCAATGGCGGATACAGCATAAAATGGCATTGTCATGTATTTTTACGTAGCCACTTCAATGAAAACCCTCTTCAAATTTGCATATGACTTGATTATTTTTTATTACAATCAAAGTAAAGGTATCTTCTGCTCCCCCACTTGAGTTTTTTTTTGTATCTGCTACTGAGTTGACTTGCATAAATTGGCCCATACTTCTGTATGATTTTGTCTTATAAGTAAAAATCCATAAAATTGGTTATTTCATTGAACATTTTAACTTCGTAAGTAAACACCAAATGTTTAACCTCCCATTATTTCGAATTTACTATCAGGAATTGCTGTTCATCGTGTGAAAGCTTATGTTCTTTCCTTACTTTACTGAGCCATAGTTACCGAGAGAGGGGTGCACTTGGACCCACCCTGGCTAATGAAAATGTTGAGAAATGACTGTACTGACTGATTTTGGAATGTGAAAAGGAACAGAGATTTTAGGAAATGAAAATATTTCAATTAAGAACAGTATTAAAAAGTTTTTTTGTAATAACAGTTATTATTTCACTGTCCAAACAAAATCTTTATCTTCACACCTGGCTAAAGAACGTAATGGGGGTGGTGCGGAACAATGTCAGATTTAGGGGGGAGTCACGTCCCCTCCCCAAAATTTATCAGAAAGTTCTTTATTTAATTATTTTTAACTTCAAGTTGGGAAGATATTTCCCTCTCCAATTGTTAAACTATAATGTTTACAATTGCTCAATTTCATCTTTTGTTAAGAATAAAAATGAAATTTTAGGCTTCAAAATGCATAAAAGATGGTCATTTTAAAAAGAATTACACGGGAGAATGCCCCTCTCCCTCGGGGAGTTTTATTTAGTCCGCAGACCCAGGTCATGGTAGCCAGATGTGGAAGAGTATCTTCCAGAAGAAGCAACGGCCTTGATGTTTCCAGAATGTGTTCAACAGTGATTCACCATCCTGCAACACCACAACGAGGCAGAGTTCGTGTACTGGTCTAGGACAGGGCTGAAAGATTCTCGGACAGTAGGGTCACCCTTCTACCTACCATTTCAGTGGAGGGTTGACTACTATATATTAATGACATCCAACTTCCAATTTTCCTTCGTCGCCTGACGGTGCAACCTGTGATAGCCACAAAAGCTTGCTAGGAAAAGCATAATACATGGCTGCTTCCGTTACTTATCTTTAGAACCACTTATGATATTTAAGGTAAGTTGTTATTTGGACTACTGAAAACTTTTGTGAGATCTTTAACTGCACCAAAACTAAGATTTACCCTATGATCCACTATTTAACTCTTCTTCCACAGTATAGTGTCTTTGCATACACTTGGTCGTACGACTGGTCATCCCATGTTTCTGAACCAAGCAATAAGCTTTCTGTGGGTTTTTTATGATAAGAAAACTTCCCCAGCCCACCAACACCCTCAAAACTCTGCATTACATGAAAGTACGCCGACTTGTGTCTTACAGCATATTTTGGGGAAAATGCCACTTTTATTGGAAACCTCTCATCAATAGAAGCTGTTAAAGATATCTGCTTAGTCCCTATCCACACCCCAGGCAGACATTTTGTTTCTATCAGCATTTTAACTCTCTCCTCAACCTATTAACTTCCTTGTGCCATTTTTTAAACTATCCTTTCACTCTTACCTCCAGTCTACATAATCACAACACACCATTGGCACAGCGAGAGGGGTTTTGGGGGATAAAACCCCTCCCAGAGCTCAGAGAAATTTTTAAGTTTAATCCATTTTACTTAATTGGATTGATAATACCATAGAGTAAGTATATTTTATACTTATTCTATGATAATACTAATAAAATGCCCCTCAGAAAGCCACAATACTCACCATATATCTTAAAATTCCGCAATTTGTTAATCTCGCACCTACCACTTATCCTGGTGGGTATTCCATGCCCCCACACACCCCGGCATTAGTTGCACCTAAAACCCCCCAGCCTTAATTCCTAGCTGTGCCCCTGCGACACACACTTACCATTCCATTGCCACTGTGTGCAATAAAATTCCCATCATCATATGTTCCATTTCCACCTCTATTCAAATCAAGGGTAAAAAAGAATGAGTAATCCATAAGCGTTATAATTGCCTGAATGAATTTTAACTGATGCATTAATCAATGGATACATATTTATTTTAATTTCACCTAGTAGCTGGGAGTTAAAAGAAAAATTTGCCTTATGATGATGATATGAGACCAGAATGTAACTTGTATAGCATGTGTGAATTTCATCATCTGTTCATGTTCTATACTGTGTATTGATGAAACTCTTGGATGTTTTATCCCAATGACATTCATAAATACTATTATTGTTGAATTATGAAGAATAAGTTTTCATGGATGTAGATATGAATTGAAACAATTTCATATTTTTATTATAAAAATTGCGTAATATATTTACAGTATAAAAGTTTGTGAAAAATTGTTCTTATAATCACAAAGACATGAAGCACCAGAACATACAAAAAGAAAAAAGTTGCACTGGAAGAGGCAGTTATCTTTTTTGTGTATGAATGCTGTCTATGATTCACCTCTCTAATCTTATTAGATTTCTTGAATCAGTAGTCGTCATCATCACAAACATCTAAAAAAACATCAAATGCCTCTCTATTGCAGTTACCATCGGCATTAAAAACATACTTATGGAACGTACCATCCAGGCAAATGGCTGAAATGAGAAAAATTAAAATAAGGGAAAAGGTTTGTAACATCAAAAGATATGTAGTAATACATATGTATTTCGTGGGGGGGGGGGGGGGGGGGGGGGGAGGAGTTTTCTTCGAGAGCCGGTCACCAAAGTCAATCAAGGTTTTCACTCCAAAACTCGACTGAAAATAAGTCAATTTCTTAAAACAAGAATTTAACCAGGCTGCAAGTTTTTTGAGAGACAACTGGTCGTACTGAAATATTCACTTAACCCATTATTCCCCAGATGGCATATAGGGCTTTTATCTTCAGTTATTTCATATTTTACTGTTTAATTTGGCCCAATTAAGATTAATTTGCAGACAAAATTATTATCTTCATCATAATATATGATTTGCATAATGTTGTGTTTACGCAACGCTGGGAAAACTCCGGAAAATAAAAACAAAAAAGAGCTTTTCAAAACTTAGGTTGCACAATTTTTTTTTTCATCGTCTTTTCTGATGTGATGTTCAATATTCTGCGTGGAATTCAACGTAGCACTTTTCACAACATAAATTATCTTTGATTTGCACACTCGACATCTTTGCCACGAATTATATGTATGCCTGCGGATGAAATGCACTATTCTCCCTTGATGGGCATGCTGGGGTATGTCATTTTGCCTAAGGTGTCCCGCCAGTGGGCAGCGATTTTTATGCCAAATGTCATCAGCAATGGTATTGGAAACGATTTCTCGCCTCAGTAAAATTTTACGATCTCGGACCGAAATCCTAAAAAAGGAATTGCTGTGCCCGTGACTTTGACATAAAATCACCAGATTCACCACTGCACTATCAACCCCTTTTCAGAATAGAGTTGTTTTTACCTTAATCTGGATACGGTTACATGCAACATAATTATCGAGTAAATCTACCCCTTCCATTCCCTGATTATAATAGTTGATGATATTTCGATATTCTTTGGGAATCTTCGTGAATATCTTTCCGTCCTTACTATGGGTTCCATATTCCCGTAATTTGAAGCAACAGCGATGATAGAGTTATCATGACATCGCACTAAGAGAATATTTTTTGACCTGACAAACGAATAGTATAAATCCTTGTTAGGTTTTTTTTGTCAAATGCGTCGAAGACATGAGTGGGCAGTTATCCGTTCGATTTTCTCTTACTGTTCCCGTTGCAAAATAACAATTGTCACTTAAAAGCTGCTTATAGATTATAACTGGTGAAGAAATCATCAAAATACTTGGCATGAAAATTTGGAGACTTACAAAAAATTCAGCCAATTTAGAACAACCTTTCTCCTAGTAAACTTAGAAATCCTAGAAATATCACTTTCAAGTTCCGCCCCTCCATATGGCAAAAATTGATAGAGATAGCCTGTAGATGAGGCCAGACACCATAATGTATAACCTACTCTAAATTGTTCTCCACGAATGAACGTTTTAGCTGTGTGCCACCTGAAATATGGAACCATTTGCTGGGAAAATTCCTAACTGAATGGAATTTTGGTGTAGTCTATTGAGAATAATTTCTTTCTTTTTTTAATTATATGGTGTAGTCTATTGAGAATAATTTCTTTAAGACTTTCAAAAATGTATCACTTTGTGTAGTTGAGAATTATCGGAGAGCTGTCGATATTTATTTAATTCATCAAACCGAATCTGCGTCATACATTGCCTCACAATTGCGACAAACATCTCCTCTTGGCTTGTCCAGTACAACTTAGTGCGCTGTAATATATGATACCCCGACAACATTACAATTCCAATTATTTTTTTTTAAATCTGCCTTACTCTGAGTAAATGTATGGCTATTTATCTCCTCAGCGTAGTTATTTGAGTAGCTCAAAATTAATTCTAGTAATTTTCTACTGAGAAATAAGTGACAGATCTCAATTGGTAAGTGGCCTACATACTGATTAATAAGTGTTTCTATTGCTTTTTTTCATGCAGAAATACAGGACTACTACGGAGGTATATTCTATTTTCACATTTAGATGAACCTATTTGTTCTCTGGATCTTTTACCTGGGCGTGCGCGTTTACTGGATGATTTTTCTTTAGATACTACTCGTGTAAACTGTGATTTTCCTTGCAGCACCTCCTGCAATCATCCATATTTGAAATACTGAGAAGATGTGATCCCCATTGAAGTTCCAAAGTTCAGAAAATATTATACATCGCCTCCCCTGTTAATTTATATTCTCCAGTTACCTTCTTGACCCTTCTTCTAGAGTATACGTCTGAGGCGTAAAAATAACGGGTAAAATTTTCTTCACTTTCAAATCTGAATGAGACCCCTGGATGAATTATTTTGCAAAAAGCCGAGCAAAAACTACTGCGGTATTATTGATATAATTACTGGATGAAATGAATAAAAATGCATTTCAGAGGACTATTTAAGTGATACAAACCCAACTGAAGCGAGATTATTAGCCTTACATCACCTAAGCGATAGAAGAAAAAATAGGTCACTCAGGATTGCACGGAGAAAATAGGGTGGTTTCCTATTATTTTTTTATTGCCTAAATCGAAAGATTATTACTCTTGGAGTACGTATTTCACGCTTTTAGATTTTTACATGACGATATCTATTTTTCATGATTAAATGAAAAGTGAACATTTTCAAGCGCGCGAAAACGCGACGCGTAAGTATTAATGCCGGGAAATCTCTCCGTGTGACGTATTTCTGGTTCCCGCAGCCACCCTGTGAGGTTACCTTGAGGCGAGTTGAGCGCTGATACGATGCAGGCTGCTAGCGGGTAGCTGAGTACCCTGCTGGCTGGTAGCGCTTGGCTTAAATAAGGATTATTAATACCTTATCAAATGAAGAAAACTTTCCGACCTTAGCCAGTTTTAATAAGTGATTATTAAGACATGTTTCCCTGAGCTCTGCGCCTCATACATGCATTGGTAACCTCAGATGATGTATAACTCCTATCTTCTCGTATAGAAACTAGGTCCCTGTGACGTCACGTGGAGTGGCATCGCATGGGCGCCAATCTGGCCCTTTTCAAATGAGGATAAAAATGGACCATTGCCATTCGTCTAAACCGGTATTTCTAAAACGAAATAATTTGTATATTATGAATACGCTAATGGTGGGTAATGAATCGCAGTCAATGCCTTTCGTTTTCTTTGATGAAGGAAACTACCCTATTCCAAAGAGTGACTAGAGGAACACTCCACCTTCCATCACAATACTGCTTCAACTAATACGTTCTCTCTAACAGCCTCTCATTTTACCGTCTCTAAAACTGAATGCATCGAAAGCTGAATTTAATGTCTATTAAGTAATACTTCCACTCAACAACATGGGAATGACATTGCCCTGTATCGGTTCCACGTATGCGCGCAACAGTTTGACACTACGAAGTAACTAGAGTGCTCGATGTAAAATTCATATAGATAGCCATATTGGAATTCAAAATGCCATTCACCC
Source organism: Ischnura elegans (assembly GCF_921293095.1). Taxonomy (NCBI): domain Eukaryota; kingdom Metazoa; phylum Arthropoda; class Insecta; order Odonata; family Coenagrionidae; genus Ischnura; species Ischnura elegans. The sequence continues at coordinate 24,750,636 of NC_060252.1, forward strand.
TTTACTTTGCTAACTCACAACCTGTGAGTGCCAAAAAATGCAGCTAAACTGCCTCCGAAAGACTACGCTCGATTAAAAGCTACACTGACGAGTTTCTTTATGCTTTGAGAAAAGCCCTCTGGTCTACCACAGTTTTCCCATTGTCGCGTAAATGCAACATTATTTACAACTACCATAGTTATGCCAGTAACGAAGAAAGTTTGTGACAAAAATAAACATGATGAATAAATACACTTAGAACTAAGAGAAAACATTACCTATAGATAGATTACTCAATAAATCTTTGTACAAAATCTTTTACAATTGGAAGTAATTCAATGCTTTGAAATAGGCAAATTTCGAAGTAAAATAAAAATTATTAATTTAATGAAAATTTTTACAAAAATAAAATAATAAGAACGACTGGCATTTCAGAAATTCAGAAAACCTGAGAAAAAATTATCCTGACGCAAAGGTTTTTTCTAATAATTACGATTCAATAACGCTGCGTTTACGTGGCGCTGGGGATTAATGGGTTGATGCATTTTCAGGTAGCTGAAAAAACTGGGTGCTCTTGGATTCATTGTTGTCAATTAGTAAACTTCTCTCGACTTTAGAATGCTAGGGGTTGAGTAAAAGGATTTTTTCACAATTTCCTGAAACTTTTTGGTTGGATGCTAAATTAAAAAATTAGAATGTTTTGAAGACCTGATTCAATGAGATCTGAAAGATCTTGAAAGAAAGAAATCTGAAATACTTGGCTACTTACCGATGACTGAATTCCTGGATCCAAATGCACATATGCAAGCACATTCGGGAGGTAAAGTAAAATTAGCAAGTGCCCACTGTGATTCAACATAGTTGCCTAGGAATCCCATTTTTGAAAACCTAAGGAATGCATGCAAAATTTAAAGGACACATGAATGAATATACTACAGATATTCAATGAAAGCAGACAAAAAGTTTCACTAATCACTTACGTGGACCGCCTATTTAAGTGAGGATCCTTTAATGCAAATATATGCACTGTACCCTTGTCACTGGAACAACATAAAAACTCAGAATCCCTGCTGAAATTTATGCTGGAAAGAGAGTAAGAAAATATTATGGATATCCTAATTCCAACTTTAAGCAAGCTATAGAACAGTATATGAGCAAATACCAATAGAGTGTAGCAGCATCAGAGCCTCTACGAAGCTCAATTAAAAGAATCCTCTTAGTTGTGTCCCATACTCTGATAAGAGTACCCTTATTAGATGCAGTGGCTACCATGGTCCCCTGTTGATTCACTGCTAAGCACGCCAACTCGCCTTGGTGGGCATTAATAGTTACTGGAGCACTCGACATCCCAGCCTCAGTGCTGCTAAGATCCTATAAAAGGTAGAGAAGGGAAAATTTTATGTTATTAATGATGACGTAAATATGGCATCCGTTGCATACAATCCCTTCATAGGGGAAGTAATATTATTTTTTTCAAAAATGCTTTGTCCAGGAAAATCTAGCTCAAATTCTAACTCCATATTTCATTTCACTTATAATTCCAGCTGTTTCAACGTCAACATCCATACTCCCTTCTAACACAGGAACCTATCACTCAGCCTCAAAGATGTACAGCAATAAAACTATTACTATCCTATGGCATCACTTATGCTACGGTATTCTGTTCTGGGGAAATTCAACTGCCTCAAGAAGAGCTTTTTCCGCCCAAAAGCAAGCCATCAAGTCAATGTTTCCAATCTCCATATGAACCCCTGGCAAACCTCTTTTTTCTAATGCTAAAATGCTCACACTGCCTTCTTTATATATTACTCAAGTTCTCTCTGCATGAAAGGCCACTACCACTCTGCCTCAGCAATTTTTAATAACATCCCAGATAAAATTAAAGCCATCTCTTCACCTGCTATGTTTAAATTGAGGGTTAAAAATCTCCTATTCAAAAGGTGCTATTACAGTGTCACTGAATACCTTGAAGACTATCATAAAAACATATGATATCGTAATCTGTATTGTGTGGTTTGCTTTTTTGTATTTTCGCTGTATATATATGTCCCAGTCAGGTAGCATTTTTACCCATGCAATCCGATCCAGCGAGCAGCTGGAGAAATGACTAATATGAAATGACGATTATACTTGTGAAACACGACACCTGCCCGTTTCGATCACTATGATTGTAGGATAAGGACCTTATTTTAGCAACTGCTAGATTAGGTGAGAAAAGAATGTGATTTCAATGCACGTTTACAGCTCTATTCATAACATCTTCTCAACTACAATGTCCATCATTTATTAATAACATTTTCCTGGCAGGAATAAACTGCCTCACGTTCGTATCCTGGCATTTTATTCTGCCCTCAACCTTGCAGATCTCCAACATGTTTAGCATGCTTATTCCAACGCTTTCATTACCCCTTTTCAGCCAAGGCCAAGTTCAGCATTCCTTCTGTTTTCTTTTACTCCCCTCTTTAATGTTCAAGAGGCCTGTTCAGACAATTTCGACTGCTAATAAAGACAGAATCCTTCACTTCCACAAGCTTCCAAATTTGTTTACAAAAATACCGTCTTTTGTTTGTTTTTGGTCCAAATGAGATGCATCGTGGGACACCACCATTGCATACAAATTTTCGTCCAAAAATTTTGATGCAACTTTGACCGTGGGACACGTGTAGCTCAAGTAGGCGAACTGTTGATCCATCTGCACCTTATATATGCCCTTGGCGGGTTAACAACTATTTCTCCTATTCTCCTCTCCATAGGTGCCAGCAGAGTCTATTGGAGATCCTGTTTTGGAGATATTCACTTTTCCAATTTTACATGGCGATCAGATTTTCCTGTCTTAGGACACTTTCACCAAAGCCAAATCATCACTTCATGATTCTAATAAGGAAATTGATCAACAAAGTTTTTGAACTGCATCACACTGGTTATACATTTTCTAAGGAAGCTCTATCAATTTCTTACATGGGTATCACCATGTAAGAAATGCCTGCCATGATCTACCTGACTTTTTCCCTTCCCAATGTGATATCAACCTAACAATTTTGGCATGAATCCTTATATGTCCAAACAGCTTTTCAAACTTTATTCAGTCAATAGGATTCTTGTTTCCCCTTTCCCATAACAGAGGTTTCGCAAAAAATGTGAGTATACTCACCTAGAGGAACAATCACATGATATTGGCAGAGTCAACCCTTTCAACAGGATGAAATATAAGATCTATCATAACTAATGTATAATATTAGAATCAAAGATCATCAATATTTATGCATTTTAGAGATACAGTCATGGTAGAATATTGTTTCAAAAATTTATCATTGAAATGAAGTGAAAAAATATAGGAATGATTCTCAGTATTACGTGCAGAAAAAAGAAAATATACTCACAACGAGTTGTACACTTCCTGTCTTGTGGCCAGGAAAAACGAGTAATTGCTTTTCACATGAGGTTAAAGGGCTCACTTCACATAAACCTTGAAGATTTTGACGTGTTTCAAGGGTAAATAGCTTCTGAGTAGGCGTCGGGAAAGAAAATACATGTATTTGATTGATTAGGGCAACAACCATCCTGAAAGATAAAAATTATAATTAAAACTATCTTTCAATTCTATTTTATACGTTTTAAAGACACGAAATGTAGTAAACAGCGCACTACATACTTATCTCTTCGTAGTCTTACAGCCAAAACAGGAGAGGTGAATGTCAATTCCATTACAAATTTTTTAGAAATGGCATCATAAATTAAAACAGTGTTCTCCGCAAACTTTGGCCGCGTGCCTCCAGCAACAATGGCAATTAAATTGGTGCGAAATAACATTTCACAGTGTACCACACTTCCCATTAATTCGGCGTCTGTAAATTGATAAGATATTAGAATTAATGGGTTGAAGTCAACGCGAAACCATGCGGTGATTTTATGTACACTGACACTATGCTGAAAAACACAAGGAAAAGAATTGCATGTACCATAGTGTGCTTTTTCGACAAGGGGTTCTACGTTGTAAATACGTAGTCCATTTTCCAGACAACACGTGAAGCATCCTAAAAAATGAAATTGGCGTGACGAGTTATGAGCACATGTGCACGAAAACTACCAAAAACAAAAAGAAGTTGAATACAATAGTAGTACTCTTACTTTAAATTCAGCCACGTAGAAAGGAAACAACACATCGACTTGCACGTATTGTTACTTATCCATCAAAACAATAACAGTATATTCGAATCCGATCTATCTTACCTTGATCCTGGTTAAACCTCAGAGAAATGATTCCCCTCCAGTTGGCCATAATTCAGGAGAGTCTCATGAATTTCTATTGAGTCTATTCTTACAACTTTCCTTCATTCTTCCAACCTAATTGATTCACAAGGACAAACATGAGCGATACATCACCATTGTTTTCCTTTTGAGCAGCAGACGCTTTTCATTTACGTAAGAAAGAAACTCTGTTGGCGAAGAGCGCCGCTAGTGGCCTCTAGTGATATAAAAATGAATTCAGGTACAATTGTAAATATTGGATTATATTAGGTTTTAAAGGATAATTACATTAAAAAATCATAAATATTACTCTTATAAAAGGAAATTTTTAAACTAGAGGTGTCGAAAATACATCAGGTGACGTTTAGGTGGCTTTATGGGCAACACTATGTCATGAACTTTCGGTATACATTGGCGCTGTTATCAACGGCAGTGGTGAGTGAATTTAATATGAATCTACATTTTCCGTGATTTCTTCCATGCGTCATGTCAAATGAAGAAAACGCAGTTATCATCAGCTGATGAGGCACGCATGAAGCGGAAAGCGGGTTAAGTTTTGTTTTCAGATGGGAATCCTTTCAGCTGAGCGTGCAAAATGTTTTCCCTGCTGCAATAGCTGGCGGGAGGAATTCAAATAATTAGCATTAACCTATTATTTGAGAATGGTGATAATATCATCCACGAAAAGTTAATTTTATCATCTATATTCTTTTGAGGCACTCTTTAAATTCTGAACAATAGAAAAAATCACACTTCGAAAACATTCTCAAAAATCTTTGTAAAGCCTTCGAAAGATGTCTTATGATTAAAATTCATTTGCACAACAACTATCTGACCAATTGAGGAGGTATTATTTTAGCGCACGATTCATTGTACAAGGAATGGAAAGAAGAATACTAACTCCTTATTCTTGAGCTATTTTTTTAATTGCGCTGGAAATAACGCGACGATGACAAATCGCAATTCATCTTGATGAATTGCGATTCCTACGACGTCCCTGTTCCTGATTCTGTGCCAGTAATATTCTATGATAAAATGTTTAATGTGTACTCTTTTAGTCAAATTGGGCAGGATATAGTGATAATGGAATATAGAGAGTCGTTGATCAGTTTTCGTATTCTAATTCATTCATATTCACGCTTTCTAGCTGTAAATCATCGTAGATGAGTCAGTAACTCAGAGGTGGCAGCATAGTCTTCATGGAGGCGATTGCTTTAATCACGTGCAGAGAGAAGGCGGCAATTACAATTCGCCATGGTTATAGTAGTGAGCATATTTATTTGGGACACGTTTGGACCGCAGTTATTCATAGTGTTAAATAAATCCTAAAAAATAATAAGAAAATAAAAAAATATATCGGAATAGGGCATGGCTGTGAAAAGAATAATGCGGGAGAGCGGGGACTTGTGTACCGAGGGCGAGAGAAAACTTCGATTCGTTTTTATTCTTAAAAATAGGAAAAACGAATGCATCAATTTCATCACGTTTTCATTTTATAAGGCTGCTTAAAGCAATATGCGCCCTATTTACCGTTGGATCACGCGCTACTAGATAGATTTCTTCATTTCCGACCACAAATGAAATATTGTCATCCGTGAAGGTGCGGACCCCTCTGATCCAATCCCCGGAATCGCATATACGCATGTTAAACCCCTTTAAAAATATAATTGTTAAATACCAATTAATGTTCATACTTAAACAATAGCCTTTCGTGATTACGATCACTAAAGATAAAAAATTTCTGTCCCTCATATGGCCTCCTAAACCCTATCCTTGGAACACTGCACCAACTACTGCACCACTAGGTGGAGTCCCCACTGCATAAGGCCTCATACCGATGGATCTGAGACAGTGGCGTAGCCAGGGGTCCGTACCCTTCCGAAATGTAAAAACGCAATTATTCCTTCACAAAAGAAAACAAAATATTGAAAAATCATGAATTTACAAAAGATGTCTTTGGCAACTGAAGCTTTTTTGATCATGAAAAATATTGAAATTAGTTTGAAACCCTTCACTTAGTACCCTGTTATTTAAAAAATTCTGTCTGATTTTGGATCCTACCAAACGAAATTCCTGGCTACTCCCCTGATCTGAGAACTTTATTGTATCTGTATTACTTTCATCTTATAAGAATTTATTTTTTTCTGAATGAGTCTAATTTATCCAAAATAAAATGGAGTTAGAGTGTATGAAAACGCATCTTCTGTCTACAAGTCTGAATTGTGCATGTTTCCGACGGATGTCCGTGCGAAAGGCTAAGTATATTTTTTTAAATCCATCGTAAAAGTAACATTTACGTGAAAAAATTCCATCCTCTTTTCAATATCTCCTCATCCTTCTTTTGCGATTCAGGCTGTGCCCAGTAGAGTTGTGGTGCCGGAGCGCTGTTGGGAAAAAATTGGGCAATGGTTCAGAAAAGACATAATTGTCAAATAACACTTTTATCAATTTTGATGCCTCAAAATTTATAATATATATACATTCTAAAACTAAAACAAAAATTTATTTTAAAATATGCGGTTGTAACTTGTAATAAAAAACACAGAGTAGAATTTCATCTATAAAAAAGTTAAGGAAAGTGCGTTCAGGTACTGCTAATTTTGCCATGATACAAATGGCTGTATCCACACCCCGACGTGAAGCCCTCTTCCGCCATTCAGCAAGATTACTCCATGTCTCCTATATTTGTCTCCAGAAGCCAATATGAATGGAGTATTCATTTAATAAATAAAGCCCGTATTTATGATTACTCCATTCGCAATGCGACGACTGATGGTTTTAAGATCCAACCATCTACTACGGGAATGAGGTTTTTCTGGTGGTAATCGGTTCTGGTGAGTGTGGAGAAGATAACCAAACGTCAGCTTCAGAATGATTAGACTCTTTCCGAAAGATCTTTTGGAGGCGTTCACAGTTGAAGGCCTCTCCACTTTCAGCATGCGGACTACAAGAGAAAAAACAATTATTATAACAAAACAAATATTACAACAACAGGATTATATTCCAAAAGGAGGAGACTAGTAAGAAATAAGGGAAGACTTGAACAAAAAATATTGAAAAGATAAGAGTGAAATAAGCAGGAATTATATGATATGAGAATATTAAAAGGCTCTGCTAAGGATAAGCCTAGTACGCAGTTTGCTGGGAATAATGGAATAAATACATCATTAGACCTAGGAAAAGATGAAAAAATTGGGTTCAGAGGAGTACGGAGAAGAGAGGGCTACAAAGGCATCAAATGCGGGAAAAATGGTGGGGATATAGAATATAAGGTGAAATGTGTATTCATAGTCATTTATCAAATAATAAAACTCACACGTTCAAGTTAGATTTGACAGGAGAATCAATGGGGCACTTTTCGTCACCTTTTGTCGAGAAAGTCTCTCTCAATAACGCGGAGATGGTGCTTGCAAGCAGATACGTAGGCAGAAAATTTCTTCGGGGATATCTTCGGTAGGATGTGGGGTGCCTACAATGGTAACTTATAGTAAAATCCCACGTATCGAAAAACCATAAATTTTATTTCATGTACAATAAATTTCGTTTGCATAATGCAAAATTGCAAAATTTGTTTTGAAGTTTATATTCATCGTGGGTTTTTACCGATGTGACCGAAGTTATTTTGGTTTGGTCTCCATAGGCGTTTTTTTCACCAAAATCCGCCTGATATTTTGGATAAAATTTTAACCTCTAGGGTCTGGCGGCAGCGGTAAATATCCGATTTCGATAAAATGCCGAATCTGGCATTAAGCCACACCTTTTATTTATATTTGAGAGAAATTCAGCGGGTCACAAGTGCACCTGAGCTAGTCGTCTCCTAAGGAGGATTGAATGAAGAGCTGTGTCGAACTAATCTCAGGATTGCTGACTTATGATTAACATGAAGAAAGGCTGTCGTCTAGATCCAAAGCGTGATTTTGGCTACTTGCCACTCATCTGCTTGTATCGTTTCTGAGGATTAGTACCTACTGTACAACCTTTTAAAGCACATATTCTCATTAACTGGTTAAAAGACTCTATAGAAGAAATAAGTGATAGGTCCTAACTAAGTAAACCAATTCTTTCAAGTTGAGAAACATAAAATTTACATATTACTGATATAATATAAGTAATATAAGTGTGCCCTTACCACAACCAAATTTGACTTTGTATAAAAGATATTTTTTGTACGCAGGACCAAAGGTTTTTAATATGTTACCCCAGTCATGCTTTATTTCCGTCTCTGAAAAAGTTTTTGCAAAATGCACATTCTTGGCTTCCCACTAAAGAAAGTGTAGAACAAATATTGTTATAAAATATTGATGTAAATGAATTATAAATACTATTTTAGTTGTTTTTTATGTACGCACTTAAGCTTTGTTAGTATAGATTATCAAGGTAACACAAAATGAGCTACACTATAAGTAAAGCGCAATGTATTATTATTTTGGGTGGTAGCCTCAAACAGGTTATCCTTCGCGGCTACCGAAAATTACTCAATTTTGCTATTGTCATTTAATTTGTGCGTGGAGTAATAAAATTATTTAATATTATTATAATATATTACTTACTTTTCTCGTCACGAAAAAAACAATGAGAGGTGTTGAATTGTTGGATTTTTTAGCCATACCACAAGAAGAATATGGCATTAGCAACGTGAACTACACTTAACAAAATATAGGGAGAATGGAACGTGTATCATGGTAACAATTGGCGGTTAGTTCAGTACTTAAAAAATATGCTTAAAATATTTTTTAGAAACTATTTTTTTTTCAAGTTGCACACGATAAATATCATTTAAGTTTTCTTAATCTTGGCTTTATAAAAAATCTGTGTGCTTGGGGCATTACGATTTTAGGTTGTGCTGGGACGTTTTTCATGGTCGATTTCTCCAATGCCATAAGCAGCTGTGTTCGTCGATAACTCCTAGGGTGGCCCTGAGGATTGAGAAAATTTTATCGTGATAATATCTGTTTTCTTCACCTTGATGTATTTGATTTTTTTATTACATCCTTTATTCTCCTTCTCCATATTAAACGTACATCGCAGGGGCAGACTAGTTCCTCAAGGGTCCCGGGGGCAACGTGGTCTAAGGACCCAAATGAAAAAATCCTCCTCTCCCCCCAAATAAGAGACTCAGATGAGCATGTTTTTGAGATAAAAAAACCAAGTAAACAAAGCAATTTTATTTAAAAGTCGAAGTAACAGTCAATTCAGCTCTACTGAGGTCTGAGAAAACATGCCAATCTTCTATATTATTTCTACTGTATAGATACCTTTTTCTCAACTTATACGCAACCAAACTATAAAAATGAGGTACCAAAATGCACAGAATTCATCAGAAAACATGCGACGGCATATCTTACTTCCTAAATATTGCTATTGTTTCCTAAAATTGGTTTTTAAATAAATAAAAAAAACGGTAAATATTCCTGACGTTAACGGCGCACAAACTGATACATTTGTACATTTGCAACAAAATCTCGCATTCTTTAAATAACTTTTATCAAAATGCGGCTGATTCCACATTCAAGTCTCCTGTTGATACGTAAGTATGAGTCATCATGTGCGTTTAACAGAGGATGGTGTAATTACTTCCAATGTTGTGTTTAATGAGGTTCTCTGACCTCAATTTGTACATGAACATTCCAATTAAATGTGTACGTAAGACCCTTTCTTTTTTTCCTACATTTTAAAATTAGAAACGCGACTATCCCTCTGTGGACCTGCATTGAAAAGACCGGGGGAAGCCCGCTGGGAGCGGGCGCATCACGCTCGTAATTTTTATTTTGTCTACCTTAAAATCTAACAGCCGTAACAACCGCAGGGTCTTAATTGTGTTGTACAGGGTGTTGATTAATTTTACGGTGCACGTACTAGCAGGGTCCAGGGGCCCCGCCCTCGCAAGTCCGCCCCTGATGCATTATCGTCGTTCGCAAACCATGCAGCTGTACATTGTACAATGTACAGTAAATGTTCATTAGTTCTAGCTACAGATTCCATCCTTATTGAAATCCTTATTCTATTTCTAGCTAAATGTCTTCCTTGCTGGCCATCTGATCTTAGTAGTACCAGCCTTGCATTCATCGCCCAGCATCCATAAGTACCAATCAATTTTCAATTGACCCATTGGTTTCGACGTTAGCACATATTTGCGCTGTTCACAATAAATCCATCAACTTTAATGGCATGAAAAATTTGTTTCCTGCAAACTTTTAGTGCTAGATTTGGCTCCATTATATCAAAATTTCAAGTTATTGGAACAAAAAATACGGGAATACCAAGCGCTCAAAGTTGGGCAGCTTGATTTTACGCATGCTTTTGAACGATATATACGAGCGCTTTACACAATATTTTGAAAATTAAGTTTTACGCGCAAAAACGGGTATTTTTTTGAGAAAAAATAAAGTATAGGAAATACTAAAAGGGAGGAATATGTTTTAAGGTAAATGATCCAACTTAGGAATAAATTTCTATCGATTCTTTTTGCTCCATTGAAATTGATTGCTTCGTATAAATAGATCTGGATCGTAGATATTCCGTATTCTATACCCAATTGAAAATTAAGTTCAGTCACTTAGTATGGAACCTTTCTGCATTTTTATGGCCCTGGTCGATGCTTATTTAGATAGAATGAGTATGCATTCGTGTGATTATTTTGTCCCCAATCTAACTGTTAATGGTCATTTGATCATGCTTGTAAATTTAAAGTTTTCCTGAGTGATGAAAAATGTGTAAAGTGGTGCGGAGTGAATTTCTAAATTTATTTTTATGTAATTGCAAAAGGTATTTTTATTCCTTACAATTGTTTATACAATTTCACCATAGTATTTAATCAAGTCAAAAACCTGAATTACATTTGCTTCCATTCGATGGTTCTATTATTAACGTTCTGCTCTAGTTGAAATTAAAGTAATACCAAACATTTATAGAAAAAGTAATACCAAACATTTATAGTATCAGAAATATTTGAAAAGGGCTGTTACCATGGTTTTTTAAGTAAATTAGACATTTTCGTCTCGCCATGTCTTTTTATTTTGCTGGCCACAAGGTTTACAACTAGGAGTATGCCTGTAAGATATTTATGCCGACTTAATAAATTCTTTACTTTTGATTTTTTGGCAATATTTACATCTGAAAATTTTCCACAACTTCCATCCATTTTCGTTTTCAAGCACCTGAAATGTTTACTCAACTTAAGATCCTTGCCAATTCGTCAAAATGCGTCATATTTGGTGACATTTATGGCAGTTTAATATAATGAAAATAGGTAAAAAATATTTTTAAAACATATGCACGTAATTCAGTTATTGCGAGTACAGAAAGTTAGAAATTAGACCACCTACGCTAGTGAATTATTTATTTACAGAAATTTAAAGAAATACAATTATACGAAACAAAAGTATGGGCCAACTCTGAGATGGAGTATTTGAGAAATATTAATCAATACTTATTTGCCAATTAAAAAAATATTTAAGTACAAATAATAGGTAAGGTTTCATCCATCAAGTCCATGTTCCATTAAATCACGATAACGTTATCATAATTATAAATAAAAATCAAATATATTGATTTTGAAAATATCATTCAAGCCAAAGTAAATATTTGCTCAATTACTATATTCGCTTCAGTTGGAATAAGGCCTGCTGGTTACAATGAGGTTGCAACGTGCAGGAAAATTCAATTCTACTGTACCCTTGCCAGAAATTGAAACTTTCCTAAAAGGTATGCAACTCAAATTACAGGTGCTTCTGCCGTTCAATTTGTGTTCGGGTTCTTCAGGATAACAGGTTGCAGATACGGTCGTCGCTCGTAGAAAGTTCGGCAGACATGAAACCCTTTCCCCGGGATCCAAATAGACTTCAATAAAACTTAAAACTACGCCATGTCACGTGGAATGACGGATTCTTTTTTGGCTGTGGAGCCTTGATTCTTTAAAGGTTTAAGTGACACCTTAGCGAGATGATAGTTTTTCATATTTTGTCTTTTTCTCGTTTTAGTTATCTCTTACTTTTACAACCAATGTCCGAATTATTCCGCAGTTTAAACACTTTTATTACTATTATTTAAGTATTTATTATTATTAAAGTACGAAGAAAACCAAGATATTAGTATGGAGCAGAAGAGAAGAAGTCAAGACTAACATTAAAATAGGGAAGCAACTACTGATAGAGGTGGATGAATTCGGTTATCTGGGAAGCAAGATAACTAGTGACGGGAGAAGTAAGAAAGAAATTATCAGCAGAATAGCCCGGGCGAAGAGAGCATTCCACCAAAAGAGAGGCCTGCTTACAGAGGGAAACTTAAATATAGACGTAAAGAAACAATTTATAAGAACCTACATTTGGAGTATGCTCCTATACGGAAGTGAGGCATGGACAATGACCGCAGCGGAGAAAGCAAGGATAGAGGCCTTCGAAATGTGGTGCAACAGAAGAATGATGAAAATCAAATGGATCAACCGAGTTAGTGACGAGGAAGTCCTAAGAAGAGTAGGAGAGAAGAGAAGCCTCATGAAAACCTTAATAAGAAGACGGAACAACCCTATAGGCCACATCTTGAGACATGATGACCTGATGAAGACAATCGTCGAAGGACAGATGGAAGGCAAGAATGGAAAAGGAAGACCTCGAACAAAATATATGGAACAAGTAAAGAGAGATGTGAAAGAGAAGAAATAAGTAGGTGTGAAAAGATAAGCTGATAGGAGAATTGAGTGGAGAGCTGTGTCAAACCAATCCTAGGATTGTTGACCAGTGATGATGATTTAAGTATTGCTGGTTAGAATATATTTACTAGTAGAATTTTGTGAATTCTCCTGGCCTGTCTCTTTCTCCAATTGGACTTCCCTTTTCCGATCTCAATAAGGCCGAGAGCTTAATTTCTAAAATTTTAGGAACCAGAACGCATACCCATAAATTCAATCCACATATGATTTTCAAGTATAATCCAGCACCCCCCTAAAACCTCCGATTTTTTAAACTTGTAATGAAAGCTACAATGAGCAATCATGTTTTACCGAATATTAAAAACAACCAAGACTTTTTTGAATTAACCCAATTTTGTCTGAGAGGTGCCGGGTATGCAGTTTCAGTGTGTTCCGGCCGAAATTATACATTGACAAGGCGTATTCCATTTCATTGTTCAACAAATCCTATTATCTTCCTCCCCGTACTCCGCTCACTAAAAATTCTTCGCTCCAACAAGGTTTTTAACATTCCCACCCAGCATAATTTATTGCCGATTCTGTGAATGACTATTTCAGTAAATTTAAACAATAATATTTTGAAAATTGAAAGTTATCAAAGATAGAATTGGAATCTGACCAAATCATTAATTTGAACAGTCTCGAGCCAAGTAGAATCTTTAAAATCAGTCAAAAATCATGGATCAATGGCTAAAGTGTCGAGAGGTATCTTAAATTATATGATTATATGCACAAATGTTTGGCAAACTTTAATGAAAAATTGGAATGCGGTAAGTCATAATTGCATTTCGCATAATGGTCTTGGAGTATTTAGTGTGGGGTGAATATGAAATCATATGGAAATTAAGGTGATTATGTCAGACGTTAGGGTCAAACATTCGAGGAATTGAGGTGGATTGACCCATATAATTATTAATGTCTTCCTTTTCTCTAATACTTGCGCCAGGTTCATTTTCATTAGGGAAAGAATCACCCGACTGAAACGTTGGTTTGGACCTTCTGATCATTGGCTCCGTTTAAGAAATTTAAAACGGAAGGGGTTTTGAAAAGTAACATTCATTTTTAGTTCTGATTGCGTGAATTTTAGTACTTGAAAAATACTCAAGTTTTCAATTACATTTTGTTGCTATGAAACCATGCCAGATTAAGAAACACAATACAATTTAATTTGACAATACTGAGACCCATTTCATTTTCCACATTTGTTTTATTGCATCTGCTAAATAATGATATTTTTTGCGACATTATTATTTTAATGACTTTCCCTGATAGACCGAAACGACGTGGAATCGTATGTCCCGCAGAGCGAACAGTGACCATTGATTTGCGCACCTGCACTTCCCACCAAAAGGCGCCAGTTGAAATGCTGGTGAGACTCGCGGGACATACACATACCTCGGCATTCACGACGCGGAGGATGTCCCGAATTACGAGTTTCGTCTCTTGTACCGATCCGAGGAGACCTTAGTTAATTTTTTGCTGCGCGAACACTTCAGCTGCAGTCCAGATAGCTTGTATACCGCGCAAATGCGGACATGCCTATGACGCAAGTTGGTACCGAAAAAAGAACTTCGCAGGGAAACAGGCGGGAATATCATTCAGGTTCTCATGGATTGAATACTAGGGTCTAGCGGTCTTCTTCAACCAGAGGCGTATCCAAGGGTAGGGCCCTGGGGGCAGTGGCACAGCGAGGGGGGTTTTGGGGGATAAACCCCTCCCCCCCCCCCAGAGCTCAGAGAAATATTTAATTTTAATCCATTTTACTTAATTGGATTAGGATTACTTATATAATAGTATTAGAATTAATCAAATGTCCCTCAGAAAGCCGCAAAACTCGCCATTTTGAACCATTCATCTTAAAATTTTTCTGGAGGAGGGCCCCCGAAAATCCCGTTTACCCTGGCCGGTATGCAATACTTCCACACCCCTAAGTATTAGTTGCGCCTAAACCCCCCCCCAGCCTTAATTCTTAGCTGCGCCCCTGCCTGGGGGGCCCAGGCCCCTACCCGAAATGAGGATAATTTTCAGTGTTTACAAAGCTGACCTCCGCCTGACGCAGTGAGCTATCCTGGTGTTAACTATCATTTATCTGTACTCACTGGTTACTTATTCCCTAACCAGTACTTCCTTATTTTTAAATTTCACATTTATTATGCATAAATAATACAGTCGAGTGTCGTTATTTATATTTAACTAACGCAACCATAAATTGATCTACTCCACCAAAGAAATAATTAATACTCGTTTCCGACCTCAAAGTAGGTTTAATGATTCCATACATCAAAGATGTATCCTGGCTGACGGCGAGCAATGCACCATTGAAATTTGGAGGGGTGTACGTAAAACTATATCTGGAAGAGTCAAATTTAAAAGGAATATAATAAATAAAATATACCAGTAGTAATGAAAAAGTGGCCGGGAGAAATGTTCAAAAAAGTTTTGGGAGGGGTGTAAGTCATTTATTTGGAAGATTATTAAGTATTTCTCATTAGGGGGATTTAATCATTATGGTTTAACAACGAGGGCTAATCTAAGTAAGTAAGAATAGTAGGGTAGTTTTTAAAGTATACCGGGACTAGCCGCGGTAATAACTTTTAACGGGAGTCACCCGCAATGCACAATCGTGTGAAAGATCCTCAGAGAAAAAAATCATCCCCCTTGACCGGGATTGATCATTTTTTCTCTTTGGATCTTTCGCACGATTGTGCATTGCGGGTGGCTCCCGTTAAAAGTTATTACCGCGGCTAGTCCCGGTATACTTCAAAACTAGTCAAGAGCGAACACCTCTTTGTGTTCTATGTCCGGGCCTGCTCTCCGGCTGTGGCGCTGTGCGCACAATTGGACTGCTTGTGGAATCATATGCTCTGCAGTCCAGCAACACCTTGTCCGGTAGTGTCCACAAATATCCACAGGGAATAATGACGCCTCGGTAGCTTAACTGGCTAAAGCACTCGACTGGAAATCGGGGCATTTGGGTTCGAATCCCGGTCAAGGCGGATGTTTTTTCTCTGTGGATCTTTCGCACAATAGGGTAACCTAATAAGGAGGGGATATGGGCAGGAGGTAAGCCGCCGAGTCGGCAGGGATCGACACCCTTGAAAATATGCCTTTCACGTGAGTGAGGGGTCATACATTATTTACGTGAGGTGATTTTGACAAATTTTGGACTCCCCCTCCCCCTCAGTGGGATACCTTCAGATTTGGCCCGACCCCAACCCTTAACTCTCACGCGAGATCGCTCAAAATGCGTATTTTCAGTGTAAATACGTTAATATATGCTTTACATTGCGATAGATTTACGAAAACAAAATTTCTTTAATTACTTTTATTTAAGATTGGTTAAGACTAGTATTCAAGATTACTGAGATCGCAATTTTACGCTGCGCTCTTCCGGGAAAAAAAAATTTGATACTTGCCCTCTCCCCCACGTGAGATTGGGTGAGAATCGGCTTGACCTCCATCCCCCACAATTAATGGATGCCCCCAAATTTGTATTAGAATAAAAGAATTAAAGAGAATTTCTCGAATTCATGCTATTTTAATGATTCCTAACTTTGTACAAATAATACAGTCAACATTTTTTTTCAACTACTTCACTGAGGCACGACGCGTTTATTTGTAATTTTAAAAATTCACTTGATAATGCTGTGTATTAAAACGAATCATGCGGTGCGCTGGTACATATAGTGGCAAGAATATTATGTTTTATTTCATAGATATAAATTATATCTAATCATATCATGCTGAAATTGGGGCTAAGCCTAAAGGAAGAAATCTCAGACATTAGCATGCAGTGGAGGAGATGAAGTGAAGATGGACATTTAGATAGGCTAACAAAAACTGTAAGAGATGAATGCCTGTTATTTGGAATTCAGAATAACTAGCGATGGAAGAAGCAGGAAAGAAATTATGTATCAGCTCAGGCGAAGAGAGAATTCCACCTAAGGAAAGATTTTCTTATAGCGGAAAATTTAACCCTTAACCGGTGACGTGCGGTCTGAGAGACCGCTGCGTTTCTAAAATTATGAATATTTTCAAAATTTAGATTTCAAAATATCTATAATTCTCGTTAGCTTCATATTTTTGCATAACAAGGACATCCCACTCTTAAAATTTAACGCTCCTTTTATTAATTTCTGTAAATTTGCAATTGAACTCGATTAGCGGTCTATGAGACCGCACGTCACTTACTAAGAATGCATCAAGAAAAGGAATAAGCGGGATAAATTTCATGGCTACTTACTACTTAGCCTTCCAACTTTAACATTTAAGGCCTTTTTTGAATCTGGCGAAATATTGATACATAAATATAATGATTATAACTCAAGTGTTTTTGGCATCAATTTTTTGATCCTGCTTCAAATCACAATTTTTTGTGACAAATTGGTTCGTATTGGGAGTGTAAAAATTTTAATGTAAGTTTTAAAATAGCTAAGCATTCAAAGAAAAATTAAACAAAACAATAAAAATGGCGTAGCAATATTTTATGAATTTTTGATTTGTTGCGGTCTCCCAGACCGCACGTCACTGGTAGTGTAACAAGAATTGCACGTCGCTGGTTAAGGGTTAAGCATAAAAGTAAGGAAACAATTTATCAGAACCTACATTTGGAGAATGCTTCTCTACGGAAGTATGGGCAATGATAATGGCGGAGAAATCAAGAATGGAGGCTTTCGAAATTGGTGCTTTTGTGGAATGATGAGGATCAAATGGATCGACCGAGTAAGTATTGATGAAGTCCATTGAAGAGCGGGAGAGAACACTATTGAAAACCTTGACAAGAAAACGGAACAACCTTATAGGCCATATATTGAGAAATAATGGCCTGATGAAGGCAATCGTCGAGGGACAAGCAGGCTGCATGAACGAAAAAGGAAGTCATCGAATAATATACGAAACACGTAGAGGATGATGCGGAAGAGAAGAAATAGGTAGATTTGAAAAGATTTGCTGACAGGAGAATCCAAACCATTCTGTTTGTTGTATGTTTTGTTTTTTTTTATCGTATGGATTTTTGACCAGTGATGATGATCATGCCGAAAACCATTTCATATTACTTCTCATTGTGTGCACAAGACTTTATAAAAGCAAATTTGTAGTTGCTCTGACGGGGTTTAAACCAAAAACACCCCATCTTCTTTAAATGATCCACTGAGCATTCTCGATCGCGACTTTGCTAGCGGGATCAAGGGCGTAACCAGGATCAAAACTAGAGGGGGGCAAGCCGTGGTCGTTCAAGCTGTAACATAGAAAAGGTTAAGGAAACTAAAATTCCAAGAAAATTATAACAGCGAATTAAATCGAAACTTGAAGCTTTTACGAGGAGGAAGGGCTCCATATTAATAATGAAATACACTTTGTTACTTCCCCAAAATTCACAGAGTTTCTACTTTATTACCGGTTTCGGCTATTACACCATTTTCAAATACATACCTGTATTTGTGTGTGAATGTATTTTAAAATGGTGTAATAGCCGAAACCTGTAATAAAATAGAATCTCTGTGAATTTTGTGGAAGTAACAAAGTGTTTTTCATTATTAATTATAACAGCGCTTTATTAGTTTTTAAAATTATTTGCTCGAAAAAATAATTTTATTTTTATCATATGTTTTATATTAATATCACTTTTCTTGGGCAAAAAAAACTTTTGTTTACAACTAAATTTACTTTTGCTTCAATGGGGGGAGGGGGGACAGTTCCTTCTTGCTGCCCCTCGCTGGGTACGCCCATGAGAGGGATGCATGTTCTTCAGTGACGCGATGCTTTGAAGGACGCGAGAGAAAATGGGGAAACACCCAGGATTTCCTACACGGGAGGCGACATCATTCTCTCGGAAGACTGCCGCGGTCCCACTCGTTCCCATTGGCTGCGTGCTTCAACGTCACGCCCAAGGACGCTGGGTCGCGCAAACGGCAGAAGGCGGGAATGCCTGTGTCATGCCAAGAGCGCGCGAGCATCGTCAGGCCTTCGGCGGCGGAGTCGCGATACGGGGAGGAAGGGGTGAAAGTGCCGGCAGGAGGCGGCGCTGTTGCCGGGCTCTGATCGCCCTGCCGACGTATTTCATTCCCGTCGGCGGCATCGGCCGCGGAGCACGATCCTTCTGTATTCCAGAGGCAAGCTGATCGCGGGGTGACGCAATTTCTTTTCATTCAGCGTGCGAATCTTGAGCTCGCGGAGAATTCGTGATAGGATCGGCGCCAGGCGTGTAGTATACCGTTCACCGTGGCATTTTTGTCGTTCGGCTACGAAAAATTTGATTTTTCCTCTACCGTATCACTACAAGGAAACTAAACCAAATTACCTTTACAATATCTTGTCCCTACTGCTGAAAGCGGATAGATTGATGTGCGGTAAAGGTTATGATGTAATCTGTGCTTCAACGCTCAAAATCAAATTCATACAACAGAATAAAAGAAAAAGTTGACGTGTGGCGTATTTAATACCAAAGTATTTTTCAGAGACTGCTCAATTTTTGGGTCGAGTGAAGTTTGGTAAGGATTAATTTAAATTGTCTGATCTACACTCTTGGGATCTCAAAGCCTTACATTAACAGTCCTTTACGTTCATAAATCCCGGGAGATTTCAACCTCGTCTGGAGGGAGCGCGTCCGGATTAGTACTGTTCCACGAAGATTGAGGGTGAATTTCAACGAAGGTGTTAATCCAGTGGATTTGTTCACTTGATATCGCACGCAGTGGGGTGTATTTTAAAAATAATCTTTCGGCGTGGTGCAAGTGTTTATGTTTGAGTGCAGTGATTGAAGATTGGCGAAAATGATTTCATCACGGAAGACACCGGTCGTCGTTCCTCCCGGCTCTGCGGGAGGGAAGCCCGCTGGTTCCCAGGACACCGAGAAAAGGAGGAGGAAGAAGAAACCGAAGGGAAATTTAGCGGAGATGGAATTCGTGGCTCCAGACGGAGGCTGGGGATGGGTGGTTGCCGCGGCCAGCGGTCTTTCCTCTGTGAGCTATCCTCTGTACTCTTTCCCGTCATTTTTTCAAATCCCACTAAGGTAGAGCCAGGAGTTGGAATTGCTTGTTTGGCTGTCGGCGAAAAACCAGTTGCGGCGCGACTTTCCCCTCTAGGAAACATAAAGGAGGAGGTTTAGGTTACATCACAGACTAGAGATTAGATCATTGAAAGTCGGATTAGCAAGGTTGTTAGAGTACTAGGTTCCCATGCGCTGGGGCTGGATTATGATCCGAGTGGAAGATAATTATCATTTAAAAAACCTTAATGATATGAGGGTGGCCTGTTTTACAAGGATGCCTTCGCTTTTTGGTGTTCATTTAATTAAAAAACTGTCGCTTACATTCAACGAATGGTATTGGGCATCTTGTCATAACTATAGCTCATCTTCTTTAAGGACTGGAGCGATAGTTAAATCTTAATTACATGTTCTACTAGGGCAGAAAAAAAAATAATTTTATGAGTGGCATACGTAATGCTAAGTTTTAAACCCTCTAAATGAGCACTGTCATAGAATGATGAAGGCTATTCAAGAACTATCATCATCCCTTCTAACGGATAAAATATTTAAACGAAGTGGGTGGTATACCTAGTACATTTTTACCTGGTAAACACTGTGCAGGCAGTAGTTTCGACACCCACCTCCACCATTTCCTTAAGAACAATCAACAATTTTGGACTATTGAATAGTTCCCCAACAACAAGCTAAGCTGTGGGAAAACACGAAAAGAATTCATTACAATCCACACTATGCGCCGGAAATATACTTAAATCCTAGTACATTTTTATATTCTGTCAATATGGCTAATTTTTCTTTGCAACAGATCGGCAGTTAGCGGCTCTTTTTTCTTTCTATTATTCAAAAGGATCATTCGAATTATAATTTATCAATGACTGATTCTTACATGAAATGTGTGATATTTAAGTGGGAATAGTTGATTCCCTCCACCACTCAATTCCGGCTTAACTTTCAAGAATGTTCGATGCTTTTCAAATGTTCTATCGGTTGTCTTGATTTCATTTGTCATCTTTCTCTTAATTCTAACTCATCTTCTTGTGGGCATATTGAAAGAGCATTGAACTTAGTAGTACTTAAGTGTATTTCCAGCACATGTTGTAGATTGTAATGAATTCCTCTCATGTTTTCCCATAGGTGAGCTCGTTGACGGGCAACGATTCAATAGCCAAAAATTGCTGATGATTCTAAAGGAAATGTTGGCGATGACCTTCTTTTCTATAATCTAGGATGATGCCCTAAGTTAGCTGGCAGTTTTGTCATGAAAAACGAGTAAAAGGGAGTCTCATGATGACTTCTGCAAAATGTTGCTGAGAAGTATCCGGGAATTTTAAGCTTGTGAAATAAGCTTTTATCAGACTTGGATGGGTACTACAACCACTCTGGCTATAATTGCCTTTTCATCGTCCAAAGAAAAACTCTGTAGATTGCCTTCCACTGTATTTATACGGCATAGATGGTTTCTGATTAAAGGGCAATAGTTCGTTTTTGAGAGCGATATTGATAGTGTATCGGCAAATGTCGCTGATTGTGACGACAAAGTTGAGTCATGACCGTATTTTTTAAGAGATAAGGCGTTCGGATAATTTAAGAGATAATACAGTGCATTTTTAACTTCAATGCTTTCTCATTGTGGTAAAGATCTGATTTATCTAGAATTGTATGTATTATTAAAACCAGTAACTCTTAATCTACTCCTTCATACATAATACAGTTAGGTTGTGATTGTGGCGGTAGTGGTACTTGTAAATACGTTGTTATGGTCAGTTTTACAGTTTGTATAAGGCATTGGTATGGGGTGGTACTGGGAGGACCGACGCTGTGGGCATTTGCACCATAAGGGAAGAGTAGGGTAGGAGAGGTGGAGAGAAACCCGGAGTCGGCGTTAGCCTGCTCTTAGCGAAAGACGCCAAAAGCACCATAACGTAACGTGCGAAAAATCCACAGAGGAAAAATCATTCGATTTCCGGCCGAGTGCTTTAGCCAGTTAAGCTACCGAGGCGTCATTCTCCGCTGTGGAAATTCGGCCGGAAATCGAGGGATCCGGGTTCGAATCCCGGTCAAGGCGAATGATTTTTCCTCTGTGGATTTTTCGCACTATTTGTGCATTGCGGGTGACTCCGTAAAAAGTTATCACCGTGGCTAGTCCCGGTATACTTAAATAACGTAACGTCACATCCAACGGACGAAGAGAATGTGACTTCATGATGATTCCAGGATTCAATTTGATTCTGTTCATGCTACAACGCGTTCTGAATAGATCTACTGGAGTTGTGATATCGCCTACGATTTTGATTTCGGTTGGAGTGCAATGCTTCAACTCCACGAAACACTCAAGCAGGGATTGGGCATTTTGTGAAAAATATAGGCCACCGTCGGGATTTGAACCCGAAACCAAATGGTGGGAAGACAACACCCTAGCCACCACATCCACCAGATCTTAAGTAAGCTCAAGTGATACGATCCTTGTAAACCTATTGACTATCGACCATATGTATCAGAAATCCAGAAGTTTAAAGTCATAAAATCTGAATGGAAGGCAAAATATTGTAATAGTAATAATGAAGAAATCCTTTTGAAGAAACATATTTTCGGCCAAATCTAACAGTGACAAGTTTCGATTTCATTTGTCAATTGAAAACTGAAACTAAAAGTCCTTACTAATGCAATTGTGCTAAATGAATTCTCTTGCCGTCAAAAGGTGAAAAGAGTCCAGGGTTAAGATGCATTTCGTGGGGCCATGGAGCAGGTACTCCCAGGAAATTCCCATGGCCCCACGAAACGCATCTTAGCCGAGTCCAGTTTTCCTGGATTTGGACCGTTTCCTGCTGGATTTTTGATAAGCAAAACACCGGAACACTACTTCTTCCTTTTTCATTGACGTAACCGTTGTAGCAGATGACTTTTGGTTGATGACACTCAGTGGAAAATTAACCAGACGGATGCAACTTGCCAGCATAAGTGTAATATATTTGTGTTATCTTTAAGTTGACGGTGCTTAACCAGTGGTGTCATGGCGATATTAGCAGATCCGGACCGCACTTTTCTTTAGCTTTTTTACGAGTGAATTATTATTCTGTTCTTTTTATCACAAGTTATAAATAAAATTTTATTGCAAAAGTTTTTGCTTTGGTTAAGAATGTATATATTAGAAATTTCGAGGCGGCAAAATTGATAAAAATGTTAATTGACTAATATGTATTTTCTTAACCCGTGCTGGAGCGAAATTCCGGCACCTTGACACCAACGGGGTCAACCAATTAAGAGAATTACTCATAAGAAGGGAATGAGACTTCAAAATGATTCTAAGATTCAAATTGATTCTATTCCTGCGTCAACGCGCTACTGGAGTTGTGACACCTCCTACGTTTGTGATTTCAAGGGCAACGGAAGTATCTGCGATCCTCCGATGAGTTTTATTTATTTCTTACAGCCAAGAAAAAGAGGGCGCTATTGCTTAAATTATGGGGGATTTAACGTTTTAAAATATAAGATCAAAAAACCCGCGTCTTGCGTTGTCGTAGCCTAACCAGACGGAACTCGAACCCGCTACCTTCGGTTTGGCAGGTGAGAGCTTAACCCCACCATAACCGAGACCAAAAAACTCTTGGTCAAAAAAAAATTAAAACTTTCATTTGCTGATTTTAACTGAATCTTATCAAACTGACCAACAAAGACGATCATCTGAGTGATCCAAGCGATTTTAAACCCTTTTCAGTTTCGTGGTCGTGGAAAAACAAGGATAAAGTATAAAAACAGGATGATAAATTGGTTCTCATCATTAAGATTGGTTTGACGGTAAGATTGGATTAAGGTTCTCATCAATTCTAAGATTGGTTTGACTCTCTCAATTCCTCCGTCAGCTAACCTTTTAACAGCATTATAATTATTCTGTCTTACATCCTTCATCACCTGCTCCGTGTATATACGTTCTCAGTCATAGATTTTAAGAAGAATGATGTGAATAAGGTGTAATTGATATAAGTGTTTCTATTGGCTAGATCAAACTGCTGTGTCGATAATAATTTATTAATTTTCTTTAAAATGGTTCCCTTAACCAGTGACGTGCAATTCTTGTTACACTACCAGTGACGTGCGGTCTGGGAGACCGCAATAAATCAAAAATTCATAAAATATTGCTACGCCATTTTTATTGTTTTGTTTAATTTTTCTTTGAATGCTTAACTATTTTAAAACTTATGTTAAAATTTTTACACTTCCAATACGAACCAATTTGTCATAAAAATTGTGATTTGAAGCAGGATCAAAAAACTGACGCCAAAAACACTTGAGTTATAATTATTATATTTATGTATCAAAATTTCGCCAGATTAAAAAAAGGCCTTAAATGTTAAAGTTGCAAGGCTAAGTAGTAAGTAGCCAAGAAATGTATCCCACTTATTCCTTTTCTTGATGCATTCTTAGTAAGTGACCTGCGGTCTCACAGACCTCTAATGGAGTTCAATTTCAAATTTACAGAAATTAATAAAAGGAACGTTAAATTTTAAGAGTGGGATGTCCTTGTTAAGCAAAAATATGAAGCTAACGAGAATTATAGATATTTTGAAATCTTAATTTTGAAAATATTCATAATTTTAGAAACGCAGCGGTCTCTCAGACCGCACGTCACCGGTTAAGAGTTAATTAGCCTGGCCAGGTTGATCACGCTTGTGGTGGAAATTTGTGACATAGAGATTATATTCATCAAGTTAGTTTGTGATTACGTATCTAGTTGAGTCATTGGAAGAGCAATAATAATGAAGCAAGCGTGAAAAAGAGGAAGTTTTTCAACATTATTAAACGGGGGTAATTATCGGAAAACAGATTGGATTGAGACAGGTTTTAATGGCTCAGAAGCTAGGAATTACCGTGGACAAGGACTAGCGCCTTCACGTAGCAGATGTTAAGGTACAATGGACAATCTGAGAGGGGCACGCGTCCCGCCTTGAACATTTTTCCGGCCCTTGTGATTCATCAAACTTTTACCTAATATGTTAACTTTGCTTTTCATACAGTCGTCTTGTTTTTGACACCTTTTTAGCATAAATTCTTAGCCAACTCTTTGGTCTTTAATAAGTTCTATCCTCAGGGCCACGTGAAGAATATTTGATGACACAAATATACTTTCATGAAAAATTCAACGCAAATAAACAAAAATACCATGCACGAACAGTTTACATGACTTTAGAATTAACGGAACGCTACTTAATGCATTTGTTCTGTAATGACCGCCTGGTTGTAATCATTTTTAAAATAAAAAAAATTGGCTGAGAATAGTAACTTTATTGAAGGACCTATACATGCTATTTGAAATAGCACATTATTTTTTAATGGCAATATGGTTAAATTTTTTACTCTCTAATAATATCACTCCGAAAATGTGGTATAAGTCGAATATGTAACTTTCATATGCGGCCCGCGGAGTTATGATGCATTTCCACAGTGACTTGCCAGATTATTTTGGTTAGCCACCTCTGTTATAGTATGTAGCCTTCCCTGGAGGATCTTCGGCTGACTATAATGCTTACTTGTTAACTGCCTCATTAATGACAAGCGGATAAGCTGAGGCTCAGCATAGCAATCCTAAAATTCTTTAATGCCGTAGTTATATCTCCGGAATATGACCTAGGGGCGTGGCCGGATTATTCACCGGGACAATTCGCCTACAATTAGTGGCTTCAGTAAAAACAGGCATTTCACCAAGCCACACTTACGCCATACATTTCATTTCAGTCCTCACAATCCCTTACTTATGCTTCTCTAGTTGTCTTAATTGTGGGTATCATCTGGCTTCTATAACAATTTTTTCATTGTTAGTCGTATGTAATAATATGGCCTTGCTGACCATAAACTCTGCACAAAGGCTCAGCAGTTAAAATAAATATAAATATATGAAGTAAAAGTAATGCAGGGAGAATCATGATAAAACTGAGGATGCGTATGACTTAGGGGACATTATATTATTGAGATTTAATAAGTTATATGTATCAACATTAGATCCGAATTAGAACCCATAATTGAATTGAGTGAAAGAAAAAAAAACTTGACAAGTCACTCGTCTTGTTACAGATTTTTGATTCAAATGGGAATCTGAAATTTAAACATAACTGTAAAAGAAATGATCTATGCGAGGATAGAATTGTTAACGAAATGCAGCTGTGAGAGCATTTTTATTCGATTAAAATTTGGAAGCAATTTGAGCCCAGTTGTTGATGAAAAATTACTACAGAAGAGACAAGCTCGAGTGAGAGAGGAAAATTTGTGAATTATGGAGACGATCAGGAAGTCGCTGGACGTCACGAAAAAAAAGACAGCAGGGATGAATGGACGATATACTTGTAGCCTTGAAATAAATATAAAGGAAAGACAACGCGGAAGTTATCGCGTTTGAGAGCTGTGACCTCGGGCATATTGCCGGTGCAGTGAAATGTGATTTCGCAAGATTCTTCTTATCGTGTTCTGAATGTCGATCACTTAATGAGATCGCAAAAATTCCGACGCATGGTCCAAACGAGCTTAGCTCTGCATAAGAGGTTCGTGCGATGTTGCGGACGAACTTAGCTTATAAATGCCATATGATATTTAAATAAAAGTTTAAATATCCGAAATCGTGATAATAATTGGCATTGGTTGAGGCGAAAAACAAAGTATGAGGCATAATAAACTTTAATGCATAGATGATATTGAATAAATCTGACCGGAGAAAACACACCCACTTCTAAATACTTGTCCGACGCACGATACGGTAGAACAGATTTATTATGTAGAGGACTCATCAGTTCCGCCTGACCTATCTTTTTTTTCGTTTTGTGTTACTGGAACAATACTTACGATACCATCTTAAATATTTAAGGGGGACGGAGTATACCGTACCTGTATCTAAAATTTGATATTTTTACCACAGTGTTTTCTCGATTGTATTCTTTTGTTTCAGAGACATAGGTAAATGTTAACAAGGGTTTAATCTAATAGGCATTAGATGGAAGATGAGACTTTCTAGTCCCATTCACGCCGAATAAAGACAAAGTGTTATCATTATTGTAATAATTGAAGATTTCGTGGAAAATTGGTTAAAATTAAACTTTTTATTTATGAATTTTGCGCCTTTCTCTATCACTATCTCTGGCGTTTCGTGCTGGAGGCTTCTACAGAGTGTGGAGAGGAAGTTCTCAAAGAAGCCTCTAACACGACGTGAGAAACGTCAGTTAAAATAACGAAAAATACGCGGAATTCATTGAAAAAAGATGCTTATTTTTGACGTGTTTATTCTGTCACTCAGTCTCACCCTATGATTCCTGCAGAATGCTCGATTGGATAGGTGAGGGTAGAGCTCATCCTAGACAGTCGGAGATGCGTGAAAATCACACATTTCCAGGAAGGAGCCAGTAGCCACCTTGTACTTCGAAGAATTGATCCCAGGGCCCTCCGATAAGTTGCCAAACGTACCAACCATTGAGCCACTACGCTCGCCCGTTTACTCTAAATTCTCGGGCAATTTTAACTTAATGGAGGAAGTTTTGAACGAATAATAAGTCGTGAAAAAGATAAAACACCCTTAGTAGAGAGGGAGTGATTCTCCCTCTTAAATTAATGCATTGCGAACTTTCTTTCTTCTTACTACTGTATGCACTCTGTGCGTTGAATTCCTCACAGAAATTTCAAGGCCACAAACTCCATCTTCTGTTCACCTCAGCCATCGTAAAAGGGGTGGACGAGTAATTGTAACATCGCGACACGAGTAAATGTTGGTAAGTCCTCACGAAGGCAATACAAAGTTGTGAAACTTCGGAATTAATAGAAATATTTTAAATTATACTATTCTAAGATTCGTAGGGATCGGGTTGGTGTGGTGGCTAGAGTGTTGGCTTCCCACCCCGTAGGCTTGGGTTCAAATCCCGGCGGTGGCAGAGAATTTTCAGACTGCCCTATCCCTGCTTGAATGTTGTGTAGGGGACATTTCAAGTGCAATCTGTCCGTTGGATGGGACGTTAAGCCGTGGTCCCCTTGGCGCCTTTCGTTAAGAGCAGGCTAATGCCGACGCCGGGTTTCTCTCCACCCTTCCCTCCTTATCCTTCCCTCATGGCCTCAGCTGAGGGTCGCCTCCTCCAAATACCAGTACCACCTTTCTATGATTCGCACTCTTAAATTAAGTCAGTTCGGAGCTTCTTCTCAATAATGTACGCACTAAATTCGTTGAATTTTTGTGAAATAAGTCTAGGCCACCATGTCCGAC
This sequence comes from Ischnura elegans, assembly GCF_921293095.1. NCBI lineage: Eukaryota > Metazoa > Arthropoda > Insecta > Odonata > Coenagrionidae > Ischnura > Ischnura elegans. The sequence goes on from NC_060252.1 coordinate 24,778,767, forward strand.
TGTGAGAGAGGAGGACAAGTAATTGTAATATCGCGATGAAAATAAGTGTATGTGGGTCTTGATGAAGGTAATATTTAGTCATGAAACTTTGGAATTAATACCTAGTATTATTTTTAGGAATTCCGTCGTTGAAGTTAGATTTAATTGAGAATTTTGCGAATAGCCTGTCTCCCTTTCATTCTGTCCATTAATTTCAAACCTTTTCATTCCTTTTTTAAATAATTTCTCTTCCTCCGCCTTCCCCTATCCCTTAAGAATCTGCCCTCTAAAACGGTTCTTAGCATCCTTTTCCCGCTTAGTATTCTTTCCATCCAGACCCTCTAAAATCTCTTCCGAATCTCCTCTAAAAGTTTTCTCTCCTCGCCCACCATGTCCAGCATTTCGTCGCTCTTCCTCCTCTACGTCCTCATCACCTTCTCCATTCGTCTCCACACTCACGTCTCGAACGTCTCCAGTCTTTTCCAGACATCCTACCTCATCGCCCACGTTTACGCATCATAAAGCGCTACACTCCAGATGAGACTCTTCGCTAGCCTTATTTTTTTATAATCTTACATAACCATACAATCGTCACCTCTTTTCTATTCATGAACCCCTCCTTTGATGACGCAATTAAATTCCTGATGCCAATACCGCTGTGTTCGTTTTCCTTCTCCAAAAAGTTTAACAGCAATGCAGTCTTCATTACTGTGAAAAAATGGAGCACAGTAATCATCGATGTATACATGAAAAACATCTAAAATCTCAATAGAAAAGATTCCCGGTGAAAATAAAAGGTCAATAAACCTATTCATTACATTGTTTTCACCCTTATACCAAGTAGATTATTCCTGTGGGTTATTTTCATATTGTTCATTTATATAACTCCGATTACGTTCATTTTTAAGACTCATTCAGACTCTGGGGAAACAAGAAAGAGGGTTCAATATTCTAATGAAATACATGCCCACATCAAATCATTGCGCTACGATACTGGCCGTTGAATCGCTGCAGATAAAACACTTTAGTCAGCTACTCCTTATCGACACCGAAGCAGATCAGAATTGCTAAAAAAACATTAGTGCTAGAATATAAATGATATTTCCTGCAAAAAAAGCTGATGCAATTTTCGTTATACCCCAAGAAGCCGGATAAAATGAAGCTCTGACCGGCCACTGGTCTATTTTTTGAGTACTTACTTAGCAAATTAATTCTGTAAGTAGTATAAAATAAAATTACTTACATTATAATGGCTCCACGGTCGACTAATTAAATCTAAAAAAACTGTTAACTTAAGAATATTAGTATTGAATCATCCTGATTCCATGTACCTTTGTTTTGCTTTTAACATCGGTGGATGTCGTCAATGAATCGTAAAACTACCATCTCAAATGCAAAATCAATCATTTTCCCCTCTTATTGAATCTGGTAGTAACATTATTATACAGTAAAAATGCTCTTTAGTGCTGGGTGATGTAACGTTCGATGACCATAGTCACAATCTGAGGAAAATGCATAGACTTTGAATGTGCGGTTGTTTCTTTATTTACAGTTCTCAATTCTTCCCCTCGGCCAGAACTTCGGCTTGATATACAAGGAGAAGTATGAGGAATGGGGAATTACTCAAGCAGAATACTCCTTCATGCGTAATATCGAATTCTCCGTATCTAGTTCCCTGGGTAAGTTCATTGAATGGCATTCTTGTAAATTTATAATATTAGGCAGTGGCGTAACTATGGGGGATATTAGTCCCCTAGAACCCCCTCATAACTCACTTATTGCCTATCTGCTATGGTAATTCGCCCTCGTTTTAGTGGAAATAAATAAAAAAGCTAAAACATTTCTGTAACAAACTTTTAATTTAGCCATCCTTTTCCGAGTTATATTCATTTTCTAAACAAAATTTCATCTATTATTACCCGGTCTGGTGTGTTATTCAATCTATTCCATTCTCCCCCTTCCCCCATAAAAGCGAGTCCTAGTTACGCCATTGATATTGGAGACTATTATTAATTGTACTCCTACACCAAAACCTTCACTTAATACCCGCGGTAATTATCGAAAAAAAATTATTTTGATTACCAATATGTATGTAATGAACCTGGATAATTTTTCCCGTTGAGTATTACTTGTATTCCATCCCTAAACTCTATTTTATCTTCACAGGACTACTAGCAGGTGCTTTACTGAGGAAATACGGCTATAGAAAAATGTCTCTTTTGGGAGGCATCCTTTGCACTCTGTCATATTTGATCACTTCCCAGGTATCCAGCATCACCAATTTCACCCTTTTCTTCAGTATTCTCGGAGGTCAGTTTTATATTTTATAGCCCTTAAAAAATGCAATGAATAAATAGAATTTTCAAGAATTTTTAGTGAAGCGTTAAAAAGAATTCTAAGCAAAAAAATAAAAATCTTGAGAAAATGTTTTCACGAGCAGCTTACAGCATTTACTAAAAACTTAAATATCCAGTGAGTGAAACTTCTAATTAGTAGTTAAATCTTTGATTTCAATTAATATAAACATTATTATTGAAAAATGTTCTGTAATTCCTTCTGTGGCACGACATTAGTGCCCAAATTATTCTTGCTGTGATGAATAAATGGTGAGTTAACCCATTATAACCCAATGTTACATCCTGAGTAACATCAAAAATGTATGCATTCCCTGCTCTATTTAGGAAATGTATTTACCATGCATTATTTTGTGAAGTAAATTGTAATGACGAAATATTTAGCTGCAACAATAATTATGATTGACTGCAAAATTTTCAAGTTTTCATAATGAAAAGTTTTGAAATTTGATTTCTCCCAGAAGCAGCTTTGGGTCAGAAAGGGTTAAGGTGAAGACGATTACATTTTGAGACTGTATAGTATTTTGAAACAAACAACTCTTCTGCATTTCTACTTTGCTGAAAGTTCTCTCTTTAAATGAAAATTTGTTAAAAAGTATTACATACATTTAATCGTTTACTTTCCCATCATTTTAACCTAGAGTTTCGTTAAAATGTTGTTTCAATGGGAATTATAGAAAGTCTTATTTAATTTAGCACCTAAAGCCAAGCTGTATGTATTCCATTAAAAGTTATTCCCCAAACATATTTTTGCTATTGATGAAATACTCATCAACACTTGGCCTCGTGATTAGTAAAAAATGCCCATTGAAATCGCATTAAATTGGTTGCTGCGCAAATGATGGCTTTCGGTACTTAATAAACTCAGCTCCCTGTCAATAAGTGTTGATATTACCATTTTCCTTGCTACTGGCTAATTACTGTATATATATATGGCCTTTTTTCAGCTTATGACCATTCCAAGGCGTGTTACGCCTCTTTTAGTATTTTAGAACTAATTTCCGCGCTTCTAAATTGAATAATATCTTAGTTACGCCGAGTAAAGTTGTTGTGAACGGTTATTTACGGACTTCATTTTTCCTTGCCGGCTACCACGCTTAAAGGCATGAGAGAAACAAATATCAGTCATTATAAAACGAAAAATGTGACGCGTTCTTGAATGAAAAATGTAATCATGTAATAGATTATTTGAAAAAAGCTGGAGAAACTGCATTATTAGCGACATTATTGAACGCACTATATGAAAAGATATTAGTATGCCATTTACCGGAAACATATGTCTGCAAAATCAGTTAATTAAAGAATGTCAGAGATTGTAAAATAAGCGAGGTGCGCTGTTAGGGCATTTGGACGATTATGAAAAAGCCTACTCAAAATAAAAAGGTATTCAAAATACCATTTTTATGCTTTGTGAATGATTTGCTATAATAAAGTAAAAAAATAGTCACCGTTATTTCCCATAACGTCAATGATATACAGAATATGCCCAGTGAATTAATTCATTCCAAAACCCCAGTCTCCCGGAATGAGTGTGTTGATTCGTCAAACGCTAGAAAGTGAAATATTATTTCACAATCGTAACCAACCAAACGTATTGTGACTTAAAGTTAACGAAACCTATCAAAAGCAGTCACCTATTCCAGATATGTGTAACTATCGAGAATGGCGAGGAAGTCACAACGAAATTAAAAGCACCTAGTTTGTCATGAAAAGCTTTAGAGAAAGGAAAACGTTTTTGGACATAGATATAATTTTGTTCTCAACTTGGAATTCGGAGTCAGTTTAGACAGCTTAGAGGGAATACACCGTGGAAAATTTCTATTTTTTTCCCCAGATTTTCCAGTGAGTTTATCGAGAAGCTGTTAAAGGGAGAGGCGTCCTTGACATAAGTATAAAGGAGAGGAAACTATTGCATGAGATAATGAGCGGATACCAAAGAAGCAATACTCCGTTATGAAATCGAGAATGTTATGTAAATGGAGAAGTGTGAGGAAAAGAATATACTGAAACAACTTCGATAAGAACTCCTCTCAGACAAAAATGAACATCACATCAGCGGCCAAGCGCTCTTCACTATATGCTATACTTGATTTACACGATCAAATATAACTTTGAAGAATACGATCAATCGTCCCGCAAATATTTTCATTGAAACATACAATTTAAAAATATTGGATCGGCATAAAATACACATTTGTCAGATTTTTTTAAAGTATAGAAACTAATACAAAATAACCAAATCAGCAAAATTTTTATTCGACAGGGACTCAATAAACATAGCAAAGAATCCCTCTTAGTGTGTGAGTGCGTGAAAGGTTAATTTGGCTATTTGGGCATTTTGTAATTTGTCATAATCAAGACCGCGGAACTTACGATCCCACTTCCAATAAGTACTTATGATTACTTGCTGTCATTTTTTTTTAAGTTTACATCCTTCTACAAGCTTCAGATACAATTTTAAAAAGAACCAGCTAAGGTCGCACGCACAGTCACAGTTGTGCTATTGAAATTTAAAATAAAATTAGTTACAGGTCAGTATCAGATAATAATCTATACATTGTATGCATCGTGATCTTCGGCAGGCAAAGCATTCGAAGTCATGAGTTTTACAAAGTAGGTGTCCGGCAACAGGGCTAGCTCGCGGCCAATCGGAGCGCTTGGTTCAAAGTTTCTGTGTTTTAAAATGGGTGCGTTTTCGACCAAAATATTATTAGTAACTTTTGTTCATACTGTTATCGGCTATCCAATCTACGGAAAATCGCAGACATTTCCTTCCTCATAGGAATTTTTTTTCTTATCTGTAGAAAACTAGAAACATAAAATCGTGGTTTCGCTAGTGGTGGGACCCGCCCGCTTCCGCGACGGTGCGGGATTCCTCATCCCTGCCCTTCCAATCCTATCTCTCCTTGGAGGCGTCGTCGGGCTCCTATCGCGGCGGCGCCTCCTTCTTTTCTCCTTCCATATCCTCCCCCTTCCTTGGTGGGGGTGAAAAGCGAGAGCTTGCAGACCCTGCCCCGGGAGTGTAACCTCGCGATCCCGCCTTGGAGTCTAGTTACCACTGTCATCGGCTATCCAGGGTTAAGATTTCGTGACATAATTGATTGTTTGAGTCGTAACTTGGTGAAAGCGATTCATAATTAACATTAAAAATAAGAACTTTGTGCTTTCACATTAACATTATTAATATGAAAGCACAGAGTTCTTCTTTTTAATGTTAATTTCGTGACATAATTTTTCTGCACCCTATATTACCGGCCTTTACCCTACCCTCAAAAATACAAGTGTACCCTACTCTGCTAATAGTAGCATGTCCTCTCTATATCTTCTCGCACTTGTCGGGAGCAGGCATCGGCTCGGGGATAGCGTGGCCGGCCAACGCCCTGGCCCTCAACACGTACTTCAAGCGTCGTCGCGGCATCGCCACGGGCCTCTCTTGGACGGCCACCGGCCTCTCGCCCGTCATCATGCCGCAGCTCATCACGCTGCTCATGGGGTACACGGACGTGCATGGCACCGTGCTCATCCTGGCCGGCATCACGCTCCACTGCATCCCCATGGCACTGCTCCTGCAGCCGGCGCACTGGCACGGGCGCTGGGTGCCAAAGGGAGACGCCGCCGCCCCTGACAAGCCCACTATCCACGAAGAGCAGAAGGCGTTCCTCGAGGTGAGCAGTTGTTTAGAGGTCGGAATGGGGAAACTGAAATAGAGTATTCGCTTACTTTTAGGAAAATGCGTTGAAAAAATCCATGCCAGACAAAAAATGCTAAATTTCTAATATTGCGTCCATAGGAGCAGGGGCGCAGCTAGGAATTAAGGCTAGGGGGGGGGGGTTTAGGGTGACTAATACTTACGGGTGTGGGGGTATTGCGTACCCAACAGGGTAAGCAGGAGTTGTGGGGGCCCTACTCCAGAAATGTTTTTAGAATAATGGTTCAAAATGGCGAATTTAACAGCTTTCTAGGGGATATTTGATAAATCCTCACACTATTCTATAAGTAATACTGATCCAAATAAGTAAAATGGATTAAACTTAATAATTTCTCTGAGCTTTGGGGGGGAGTGTTTATCACCGAAAACCCCCACCCTCGCTGCGCCACTGCATAGGAGATATCGTTAATTTAAAAATGACTGATTAGAATCTGCGGAATTGTAATGGCGCTGAAACACGACTTCCATGTTAGTCGACATGTGACGTCAGATTGCTAACGTGACACGGAGTTTTCTCTTTGGCATTTGATGCTCCCAATGCCCCCTCCCCTAGTCTAAGGACCTGTCACCATCCATACCGCAACATTTTTAAGCATAGTTTCAAAATATATATCTTCAGAACATTACCTCATGATGGCGACCTTGCTACCGAGGGTTGTATACACGAATATTACAAAAGGGGATCATCTAGGAAGCCCCTAAATGTGTTGTCACTGACCGCGCATTTAAATGGGTTTACGAAAGCCGCCACCGGCGTCGCTGATGGACAAATTGATCCGAGTTTTACGGAGAAATAAGGTATAATTAGGGGTGTAAACAGATATTTATACACATGATGATGACTTTACAATGCAATTCCTCGCATTACAAACAACATGCTGCAAAATACTGGAAAAAAATGGATCGCGTTGCACTTATCACCGCGCCTCGGACATTTTTGAAAACCGATTAAAATGCGACCGAAGTAGCAACAGAAAGAAGCCTACTCTGGGATGAAATTGGGCCTCCTCTATGCAGTCTCCATGGCTGTACAACAGAATGTTTTTGTAAGCATCATGCTTCATTCCCAGAATACATCTCGATTCGCTGCCCTCATGTTGCGAAATGGCGTTCGTCATCAACTGTCGTATTTTTTAACACTCAGAACTCGACGTTTGAATCAAGGATGGAAGAGAAGAAAACAATACGCATGGTGACATGCAGGAAGTTTGGATACGCGGCCAGCCACGTTGCCAATTCGAAAGATTTCACAGAGTATTATTTGTCTATTCAAATGGGTCTCCGAGGAAAAGGGCACAACATTTTTTTCACTTTTTGAAAATGTTTGTTTTCTCAACTCTCATCCATGATCACGAAAGTTTTTTTGAATACATAATAGCTTTGGAGGGATTGTGTTTGAGAGACAGCGGAGACTCCAAGGCTACACGATAGCTTTAGATTGCCTGAGTTTTTCTGGTTAAACCTTTTGAAAATAGGACGGGCTGTGTTATTTTTCATCATACGGTTCCCTTGCATGGTGTGAGGATAAGGTTAATTAATACTTGAAACTAACCTCCTCTATGCCAATTGTCCAGAACCTCCGCATCATTCTTTATCAATCTTCAGCTCCTATCAAGTCTCACCATGAAGGACAATGGATGTAGCAATTGGATTGAGAAACAATGCGTGTGGTAGGAAATACTGATTAAGCTTAACACGAAGCCGATATGCTCTATCACAAACTTTCCCAGAATATTAACCGCTTTACGAGGATAAGGCCCCTCAGCGCAATAAATGAAGCAAGGTCCATGGCTCGCTGTTCTCGCTGAAGATAGACTAACGTCACTTGTACAGCCGGTGAGGCAAGCACGCAGCCAAGGGGGTGGGACGCTTTGGGGTCTTCAAGCAACCTCCCCCGTAAATTTTTCCCTTGTGGCGGTTAACTGTGATACGTCGGATGAGTAGGCCACCAAGTCTGGGGACATCAATCCTCAGACTATCCATTTTTGAATATACTTAAATTTAATGATTGCCGTCGATAGCGAACGGGGAATTTGACTCTCGTCAAACGAAATATTCCAATAGCTGACTTATTGGAAAGTATGATTTTCCGGTGTGTACAAATTGACGACAAAATATCATTAAAAGCAACCAGCATACCTCCCAAGATGCTAATTTCTGGCAATGCGTTTAAATATACTGCCCTCCAATAGTCTCAAAACGCTGTGGAGTGGTTTGCAGAAAAATCACACTAAATAAAATATCGCAGTTTTTATGTTGATTATTTCGCGTAAAATATTTAGATTTTGAGTAATGATGAATCAAATATTTAGTCGTTGAAACAGTCAAAGAAGAACAATGTTTGAGTTGAAGACTTCGTTGGGTGGAATGAAAATGCACAACCCTGGTAACTTTTCACTGGAAAATAATTTATTGGTACGACGCGTTTCGACGCTGAGGCGTCATACTCAAGTACTCAGGTACTTGAGAATAACACCTCAGCGTACTCAGGTACTTGAGAATGACGCCTCAGCGTCGAAACGCGTCGTACCAATAAATTATTTTCCAGTGAAAAGTTACCAGGGTTGTGTATTTTCATTTCAACATGGATTCTCACCAAGTAAAAGCCGAATCGATTGAATTCACTTCGTTGGATGATAAATTTAGTATGAAAAAAAGTCATTTATGTTTTATCCATATCTAGTTAAATTTCATTTAAATATTAATAATAATATTTGGCTCTGTGAGAAACAAAAAGGATTCCTCGATTCTAGCGACAGCGGAAACGAGTAACCAGGACGAGCTCGCGAGGTATTACTCATGAAGGTCTGTGAGTCTGAGACTTTTCACCCTCACACCTCGGATAGGTAAGTACAGAGGAAGGAAAGATGATAGGATGCGCCGCCGCGATGAGAGCCCGACGACGCCTCAGGGGAAGGTTAGAGATGGAAGGAAAAGCATAGGGAAATCCCAACGCTGCGGCGTCGCCCAAATGACGGCGCGCCGCCAATGGGGCGACGTGGGCCACAATAGGGTGGTTTCCTATTATTTTTTTATTGCCTAAATCGAAAGATTATTACTCCTGGAGTACGCATTTCATGCTTTTAGATTTTTAAATGACAATAGCTATTTTTTCGCGATTAAATGAAAAGTAAAAAATTTCAATCGCGCGAAAACGCGACGGCTAAGTATGAAAGAAGGGAGGAGCCCGTGTGACGTCATTCTGGTTCCCGCTGTCGCCGTGTAAGGTGACCTTGGGGCGAGTACATGTGTGCCGCTGCGATGCAGGCTGCTAGCAGGTAGCAGAGTACCCTGCTAGCAGGTAGCGCTTGACTTAAATAAGGATCATTAATACCTTATCAAACGAAGGAAACATTCCGACCATAGGCAGTTTTAATAGGTGATTATTAAGAGATGTTTCCCTGAGCTCTGTGCCTCATGCATGCATCCGTAATCTCAGACGATGTAAAACTCCTGACTACTCGTATAGAAACTACATCCCTTTGACGTCACGTGGAGTGGTATCGCATGGACGCCAATCTGGCCTTTTTCAAATGCGGTTAAAATTTACCATTGCCATTCGTCTAAACTGGGATTTCTAAAACCAAATACCTAATTTGTAAATTATGAATACACTAATGGTGGGTAACAAATCGCAATCCTTTCGTTTCCTTTGATGAAGGAAACTACCCCATTAGAGAAACCGTGATTTGCTGTTCCTACAGAAATGGAAGAAAATTCTATAAGTAAAAATATTCCACGGATTTTTCTGTAGATTTCTGCAGCTGTCACAACCGGACAATCATATTCAATGAATCATTCATTATGACTGCATGCCGTCAGTGTAACAACATTGACTTACCGCTACGTAAATCATCATCACTCATTTCCTTCAAAAAGGCACAACACATAAAACTTCTACGAGATCAACAGCGAGACATGTAGCATCATGAGAACACTAGGAAAGATTCAAAACTTATCCCCTGTTGCTTCATTTTGTTTTTCTTCCATGATGCTGCGTAGTGAATGGCTGCATCCTCTGGGGTTTTCAATCGTGTTCGTTGTTTTTAAGACAAGTTTCAGGTACAGAAGACAATAACAAGACGGATATAACCTCCACACTGCATAGAAGAGGCTATTTTAACCCGCCAGCCAATCAGAAGGAGGGACGATAGTGGACCACCCGGATCATCATCACTTCGACTTGATGACGTCTGCTTGAATGCAGGCGAAACTGTTGTCATTAAAAACAACGAACACGGTTGAAACCCCCAGAGATGCTGCCATTCACTGTGTCTCTTTTGTTCTTTTAATTTCAAGAGTAACTTGACAGTGAAAATCTGCATTTATTAAATGTATGAGGAGGGATTAGATTGAAGAGAGGACTTTCTAGTCCCAATCTCACCCAATAAAGACGAATTAATAATATCATTATATCCACTCTTTCAGGTGCCGGGCGGTGTAGACAGCCCTAAGCTTCGCGAACGAAGGGCTTCGCTGAAGAGAGGTCAGGTTGGAGGCATAGACGAGGAAGGCGACTTCATAGTTGATACCCAGTCGACCCTCGGGCTGGACGTGGCGGCACCCATCAGTCGACAATCCAGCGTTTGGTCGCTGGTGAGCGCCAGGAGCCGCCCCTGCATCCACGACCGCCTCTGCGAGGACTGTCACAGAGCTTGCGAGGGCCCGTTGCCAGAGGTGACCGTCACCGACGACGAGAAGAAGCCGTCGGCGGACGAGAAGTTGGTTTCGGCCGCGGAGGATGTCGCCACGGAGGCCGAGAGGAGGACACCCATCTGGAAGAGGGCACTCATCGCCGTCGTGGATTTCTTCGACTTGACCCTCATGAAAGACCCCAAGTTCGTGTCCATTTTCATCGGCATGACGCTGGGTTTCGTGGCCGAGGTCAACTTCGCCCTGCTGGTCCCATTCATTTACGCCGAGTACGGCTTCTCCAAGGATGTCGTGGCTCTGTGCATGTCGACGCTGGCTGGGATGGATCTCGTGACGCGGTTCACGGTTCCCTTCATCACGGATCGTTACCGCATGGATGCCAGACTCATGTACTCGATTGGTTTGCTGATTTTAGCCACTGGAAGGATCGGTGAGCTTTTCGTTTGTTTAAACCTTTAAAATTTTCACATTTTTAAAATGAGAAGTCTTGAAATTTAATTTCTCCCAGACGCAGCTCTGGATTAGGAAGACTGAAGGAGATGAATCACTCCCGGCACGTGGCTCCAGGGCTATCTTGGGTGGTATGCTAGTTGTCTGAACAGTCGAAACTCAGTCGTACGACGCTCCAGATCTTTACCAAAATACGACGTACAAATGAGAAGTCTTGATTTAGAAAGCTTGTGCACCATACTTAAAGACATACTGAAATGACGATCTTATTCAATTTTTTGTCACCTGAGGTTTATAAGTAAATCTACGGAATTAAAACAAATAATAAAAAATTTATTATACTTTCTATTACACAATCCACTTTACAGTCTTGAGCAATACTGATAAGTATTGTTTTCTTAAAAAATACGAATAAAGTAAAAGAATCATAGTTTGTGCGATTCTCTGGTATAAATGCAGAAAATAAACCTTAACTTTCGCTTTTTAAGAAGTAAAATAAGTATTCTCTTCAAAAACGGTGCTGAAGAAAAGGACTGGGTTTAATGAAAATTAAAGGTGCGTCTAGGCTGCTAATATTAATCCTTGATTGAAGACTTACCTTGAAACGAGTCTTGAGGCAGTTCACCGTTGGCCTACTCCATCGGACACGCGGAATTTATACCACCAGTAGCGGCTAAGTACAACAAAGATTGATTTTTGAGCAGATACATAAGTGCGGTTAGGATTTTTATTTCGTGCTACAAAAGTTTGTACAATTGAGATGAACTTCTCAGAGAAATGCATGTACTTACCCCGGGCAATTCCACTTTCGTATTAGAACTGAGAGAGTAATCTAACTAAAGGTTGTTCAACTGAGATTCCAATGCGCAGGCTACTATTGACCAAATATTGATCTGTGGCTTGACAACTTCAGGATAGTAATATTAGCTCTAAACGAGTAATATGTCACACAAAATGAGCGATCAAACAGGAGTGATGCCTCCTATTAAGCTATGTTTTTGTTCTTGCAGATACTAGTGCCAATCAATCATTGATTATCGATGCGTCATACAAGTATTAAGATGAACTACTGAAAGAAAAACCTGAATAATTAAGTTAATGAACTAAATATCCATGACATTTCCAAGATCCGGAGAGTTCATTGAATAATATTTGTGAAAATTCTGATTTATTTATTAGTTTTTAAATTAATTATTTTTTTATTATCAACCTAGAAATTCACCTTAATTTAAACCTTGTTGAACCTTGATTTAAATGCTTTAAGGTACCTCTTGTCTAATTAATCTTTTTCCTATGACTTTTTGCTGATCATTCAAAGCTACAACACTGATACATCTCCATCACTTTCATACAATTTTTTTCACTGTATTTTACCCGAATTATTTCCTATTTAAAACGAAAGTCTTCGAAATTTTATCATTAAGTAGCTAAAGATGCCACTAAGTAAATGAAACATACATTGAGTATCTGAGAAAGAAAGTGATGGTAATTTAGTTAAATTTTTCTTGCGTCCTCGTAATGTTTTGATTTTAAAATAGTTGCGTCCGCAAACGTTTTGTTCTGTTTTCAATTTGCTTCAATCGCGCTATCGTTTAGCAATGTTTTTTTCACCCAAGGTCATTGCAGTCTTTTATCGAAAATGCTCTTGATAGCAAGTTTTTTGTTATAGTATTTGGCATTGATGGCTAACCTTTCTTGGAAACCTTTCTGGGAAAACCAGGGCACTGATGGTGAAACGGTACCCACAGTAACTTCAGGGGAGTCTCAATTCCTGAATTATCTTATGCATCATACAGACGAGATATTCAGTCCGAAAGTGTTCTTTTCCTGACTTACTTCAATTGCGAATCACTCATATACAGGGACGTGAGGAAAAAGTGCACCTTATTATATTGCGAAATAAAATTTATTCATTCCAGGAGTGTAACACATTCCTGTCGTAATAAAAAAACAAAATGTGTAATCAATGCTTAAATATCTGAGATTCTTGAAATTCATATAAATTCTTAGAAAATAAACGAAAATTAGCCATGGCTTGCTGTTACTGCAGCAATCTGGTCATCGTGTGCACTTATTTTCGCAGCCTTCTCAGTAGCTAACTAAGCATTTTTGGCAATCAGGTCAACCAAATTTTGCGCCATGCACCATGTTTTTGCTTCTTCTCACTCTTTTTTTTTAACACAAACAAAAAACGCTCATTTCTCTACTAAAACGCAGCAATACTTCGTATGTTAAACTAATGTTTTACCTTTATACTGATTGTGTGTCTCTGAAGCTTTTCCCTGGCTAGAATATGATTTCCCTGATTACCCTGATCGGTACAAACTCAGACTCCCTAACCTCAAAACGTTTATTTTTCTGGTTTCTAGGATGGATATCTATTACTTATGCTACTTATTTTTTAAATAAAGTGACCCAAATCTCGATAAATAGTCATCATCATCATCCAGCATAAATTATTAACTATAATTCATAAATAAAAAATAACTATAAATTCATAGCTAATAATTTACGTCTAATAATAATTATTATTCATCGAAACCCAGGTCAATTTATTTTTTTAAAAGTGGTACAAGTAATAGATACTCATACAAGAAGCCTCAAATGGAATACCACATGGTTAAACTTGAGTAGGTTGAATTTTGTTTTTTTTTCCCTTCTCATCGATGTTTCATGTCTTGCAAGAGGACATTTTATAGCTTCAAATTAATAACCGCTGGTAAAATTGGTACGGAGGCTTCTGTATCGATGAAATGGATAAATGTTTTCCAGGTTAAGGCCGCGTTGAGTCCGAGAACGTTAGGACCCGAAGACGGGAGCTAAAATGCGGTCGAAACTGTCGTCCGCCAAATCGTATCAACGCGGCCGTTACCCGGAATAGATTTAGCCAATAAACCTGAGGTATTTTAAGAATTCATAGGATTACTGCACACTGGAAAATAGGCGCTGTTTAATAATAAATTTTTCTGAATCCCCAGGAATGGCTCACTTAAGCGGTTTTAAGACGATAATGGCAATAACTTTGTGGCTTGGATTTGGGAAAGGATTAAGAACGGTCTTCATGGCGCTGGTGATACCCTCGTATGTTCCTCTTCATCGACTACCAACGGCATCGGGCTTGCAGATGATGGCCAACGGAATAATTTTCATATGCATAGGACCTCTTTTCGGTTAGTATAATGCTTTAATGATACAGTTGTGTTTGAAGATTCGGTATTTTTATATTACTTTTAATATTGTAAAGTAAGTAGGGAATACTTGAAATTAATCCCTTTAAGGACGATCTTAACAATTTGTTCGTTTTTTCTTTAGGCTATCTCCGAGACAGCAGTGATGACTACACTTCAGCTCTTCATTGTTTAAACGCCTTAAATTTTACAATGATCACACTGTGGTCCGCAGAATACTTATTTGAGCGATTTTGTAGGAGGAGAAAAAAAGAAAAGCCAGAAGACATTACATGAACTGGAAAATGGTGAATGAGTGAAGGGAATAATTTTGAAGCGTTATTTATTTATTTTGTTTGTTGAGATATAATGAACCAATCTATTAAAGAGAAGTCATTATTTAACAAGCAATGCTTTTATTCAAGTTCCCTAGTTCAGGCAGTATGACTACTCCCGCCCAAGACGCCATCCCCGGCAAAATCAACGCTCTTTGAAGACTTGTGTCTGATCCTTTTACCTTTCATGAGCGAGTGGTAGAGACCTTCAATATGTTTGTTTTGTCTTGAGAAGACTAATTGATAAGACAAGGGTCAACGCTTTTTTATGCCCTCCAACCCTATCTTCACAATGAATTGGAATGTGACCCGAGGTCAAATGCGGTTAACTAAGCTGAAGTGAACGCTGTCGTCGGCAGCGTTATCCAAGACTCTAAATTCGTTATATGCTCTTCATACCTCCAACCAAAAAGGCATTCCTTACCCAAATATTCAGAGCCTGCTCAATCTTTGTCTTATGCGATGGATACTTATATTTTACCAGGCAATTATTTTTTCATTTCGTTTGACTTCAGACGGAGCTGTTTTATTAAGCGTAAAGTGACGTCGGTCGTACGGGTGGTTCATCACCCTATGTGGGTTATCACTATTGCTATGCTATCTCAGCTTCGTTATCTCTCGCACAGCGTGGTAGACGAAAGACTGTTCAATTCCATGGTTTTAGTCAATGCTTTTTGATCTGTAAACAAGTATCAATACATTTTCAAAACCATAAATCTCAATTTTAACATTTGAATAACTCGAGATGATACCTTAGTATGTCCCAATGTGTCGTTAGTATCTTGGTTTGTGAGAGATCTTTGGAAATGACACAATTAGATTCGCCAAGAGGTTCATTAGGATATTTTTTTAGTGAAATTTGTAAGTAGAAAAATACAAATGCATCGGTTCAATTTTAGCCTTCCTTTACTGGTTGAGAGCCGAAGTTAACTGTAAGTTTTTAAAAGCATAACTTATGTCAGAGAAAAGTCGAGATAAAGCTCTCGGTGAGCTATTGATAAAAAGAAGTGAAGGAAACTTAAAATTTGGAAATACTCATTGATTATGGCCAAACAGAGGGAATTGGCCTCGTAGCTTATCAATGGGCAACTAAAATAAAAAAGAAGGTAATTGGATAACTGAATATATTCCGTTTTTTTTAGACATTTGTCGAAATACCTCCTTGTTTCCATTTCAACACGGACCGTAAGTGGTACGATATTCTAATATTTAATCTCGACCTGGAAGTCAAGGAAGATGCTCCATACTTTGAATTTTATGAATCAAAAAATGTTGCTATTTAAAAACATCTTTTGCCAAGGTCAAATCACAATCATGAGGTAAAAAATGGATCGGTTTCGATAAGATATCTCTTCTTTCGTAATGAAAGATTATTTCACAGCCTTTCTCGTAGAGGCCTTAGGTGTACGATAAAATAGGTCAGAAGGCATCTTCGACTTACTGGATCCTGTTTTTTTTATTAAAACTGAAGTTTTGTGCCCTTGAATGCAACTTTTTTATCCATGAATATGTCGCCCAGCAACAAAAAAATAAAATATGGAGTCAAAGAATTATTTATATACTAAAACGATACGGCATCATTACTACAAAACCGATTGTTGACTCTGACTCATGTTTATTTGCAAAATGGATAATATTGGCATAATATTTATGCAGAAAAAGGCAATCGAAAAGAAACAGGCTTGCTCCACTGCTGGTTTTCCATTGATGCTTCCTCTTTCCACGATATTGCTGGTGGTTCCCGAAAACTTTTCATCTGCTCGAACTTGTGGCGTTGGGTTTTAAAAGTTTTTTATTTCTGTTAAATTCGTAAATTTTCCCATTTTTCTTCATTTTACGGTCAAGAATATATAAAGATGTATGTAAACGCACCGTTAACGATCTAAGTGGTCGACAAACAGGAAATCACCTCTACCTTTTCCAAACTATTTCATCCTTATATAGTACGTAAAAAAGAGTTGGAACGTTGTAAAAAGCATATATAAATCATGCTCGATGATTTCACTCGCGTGGGTAATTGCATAAACACTTTTATCAACAAAATTTCACCGTTTAAACGCCCAAAATTGCGCAAATGCACGAATTCATGTCCAGAAAATAGCCCCTGCTCTAATATCATGCATCCATCCGAGCATTTGCCCAGCCACATACTTGGATGATAAATGCATCGCGAAAACACGGCTTTACGCCTTTGTTTGGCGTAGTCACATTTGTTTCCCTATCATTAACGATTGACAAACGTTGGTACTAGTTTTAAATAAATTTGGAAGTAAGGAAGAGTGTTCCGTTTCAAGAAATTATTTCTCGAAGAGTATTTCCTGGCATTACCATTAATTCTATAGGCTGTCGCCATGCGTTCTTCTAAATTGCTGTTCTTTTGTAATCTTGCGTTTGCTTTGAATCCCATTGTTCTTCCTAAGTTCCCACTGTCCCTATCTGGGATTTTTCCTCCTCATAGGAAAATCTACTAGAATTGGTAGAAAATTAATTGCGTATGCTTGGTTTCGCTATTTAGTGGGCCCTTTTCGCTTCTATAGCGTTGAGGTGTTTTTCCCCGTCCCTCCCTTCCGCTCCTATCCTTTCCCAGAGGCGTCGGCGGGCTCCCATCGCGGCGGCGCCTCTATCCTTTTTCCTTCCTCTCCACCCCCTCCCCGGGTGACCGGGCGTATGAGCCACGCGCTTGGTTCCTGGCCCCGGTGTGTTGCAACCTCGAAGGGCTCCCCTGAGCCCTCATGCATTGTTCTTCATAAACCATCAACTAGTTTCTTTCCTGGTCTTTCTTTTCCTTCTTTTACGAGTGTCTATTTTCTTCTATTTGTTAAAAAATAAATTAAATGGCAAATATCATTGGCATGGCCGGATTTTCGTGTGGGCTAAACAGGCAATAGCCTACGGCCTCAAGATCAAGAGGGGCCTACATTCAATTTTATAGCAAAAATATTATGAGACTATTCTAAAAACAATATTCTTCATTTAAAATATTGACATATGCCGTAGTCATGATGATTATAATGATTATTATCTCTCATGTAATTTACACGCTTAAAATGGGAGGCATAAGGACCTCATAGGACCTCTTTTCATCTAAATCCGGCCCCGATCATAGGGAGCTGTGATTCAAATATACGAACACTATACTTGACCATGCACGCGATTGTTATTTGAGGCTGTACACCTGTCGTCATTCTGCGTGAGCAGAATTTTCCAAACGTCGTTATTTGATGGCAACTGCGCTGCGTTCATGCTCGGGGCAGAAATAGATCTCTTGACCTTCATGTTTGTCGGCGAGATTGAAACTCCGTGAACAGACTGATATTTCGACCTACCTCAACTAGAATATCCTTGATAGAAAGAGTCCTTCATACCCTATCTAAGTTCTTCTATTACATTTAAGCTGCTTCTCCATGTAATTACTATTTTTCTTTCATGACATTAGTATCATGATTTTCTCGCTTCGTTACGTTATATTTGTATTATCATTCTATCTCCATACCTTGCATGCTACTACGAATGCCTACAGCCGATTACGCAAATTCGGGCCTTAAATCAACAATAGTATAAGCGTAAAATTTTGTTTGAAAATCTTTAGAATTATTTATCAGCATTACGCCGATGACTTAGGAAATAAATGCTTAAGGAATTACACTACTGAATTTGAACGAATCTTCGATTGAGGTTTGTCTTGCATGTATGGATGTTCAGCTGTGTCTTCTTGCGGCGCGTATTCTCGTGATAGCATACTGACGATAAATTACCCAATTACGACCCAATATGTTCCCTTCATTCCTTGTCCTCGACCTATTGATCTCAACCTTACTTCTCGTTCAACGTCCAGCTTGAGCGAATTCGAGGAAACAGTCAATTCTACCATTGTTTTTTCCTGTCCAACTCATAGTTCTCTCTTCGCAAAAGTGCTCTATCATAGAGACAGGAGTTAACCGATAGTTGCCTATGACAACGATCGGTATGACCGATTTTTCTCTTCATATCACATAAAAAGGGTAAAATTGTGGCTGATAAGGTTCAAGTCATCAGTGTTTGCCTGTACAAATGAAAGCTGAAATATCATTCTTTTTTACGCGGTATTATCAAGTTCATTTCAAATGATTTCCGTAAAATTTCTTTTCCTCAAAACTATTGCTCCGAAAAAATGCATGGTAAGTGTCGCAGACATACATGCAGAGAGATTTCGTACGAGATTACCGTCGACAATAGCGAATTTGACGTTCCTGGCCTCTGAGAAATGTAAACGAAATGATTGTGAATAATTAAAGATACAGAGATGACAACTGATACGCGCTCGGGGAAAAATTCAATAAATTTACTTTATATCAAGAAGAAATATTTGAATTTAGCTACAAAATCATCAAAAAGAAATTGCGGATTAAAATAATTTTGAACGAATTGATACTTCTTTTTTCTCGCAACTTTTTTATGCTAATATTAAAAAACATGCGTGGAAGCTGTGATTATCTCTACTCAGTTTAACTTATACCATATGATGAAAACTTAATGCGAAGCAAAGAGGAACATTTTTGGGGAATAATATCACTGGAAACGGCAAAAGAGTTAAAAAATACGATTAATTAATTCGATAAAAAAGCAAGCTTTAGCGTGTATAATTTAAAGATTAGATCTAGAGATAAATACTATTCTTCTACCCTAAAATATTTTTTGTATGGTGATTTCAAGAAATTATCAGATTTGTCACTCCGCACATGTGGACATGAAAAAAGACGAGCAACTGCTATCGTCACGATGATAACGAGCTTCATTTTGAAGGTCTCTCGCGTTCACTGCCACAAGGCTATGACTAATGTGAAATGCACGAGTCTAGGCTCGGAGACTTTGTTGCAACACTAGACCAAAATGAGAATCATGGCCCAGTGAGTGATCAGTATCGCCAACATTACGAGGTGGATTGAGAGATTTTTTTGGGAACAAATTTGCTTGCGTGTTTCCAGCGCCATAATTTTTATTTTAAAACTGTGGTAAATCATCAGTTAACCAAGGTATTACGATCCGAATGGATTTAAGGATAAAAACATCGAAAATGAGCCTTTTGCAATGATTACGACAAGCTACTAAAAACTTGCGCTTCATATCATTGTCAGACACAGTTGATTTTTTTCGATTGTTACTGGCTGCTGGGCATATATTTTTCTAGTGCTCAAAAATCAGACAGTTTGATTGATTTGTCCTCTAGTCATCCGTCAGGAGATCGCGAGTTTGTTTGAGAGGTGATAGTTTATTCCGGTTGACAACTGACCAAGAGCGGAATGTTCCACTTGTAAAAAGTAAATGTATTTTGTGGGTACTACGTAAAAACATCGATACGGTATTCACATAAAATACGTTTTACATAACTTTATACATCTATATGGGCACTTAATTTTTCAGATGGTGGCTTGTCTTAGTTGATCCGAATTTTTGAGAGTAGAAAAAATATACCATGCATTATTTCCATGGCATATGCCACATAATAAACCAGCGATTTCGTTTATTGACAGTGGAAAGTGTTACTTTTCTTTATAAAATTAATAGTGCTCTATGCAGCTGTTGCCGCTTTATATAGTAAATTTTACTTTTTTACAAAACAAAGAACTTTTTAATTAAATTATTTAGATAATTCCATTCTGGATAGTTAATGACATATGTTCCATTTATTCAGGCTTAACTTTGTGGAAGTGAGATATATACTCATAATGAAAATAACTGTGTTAAATTTGCACTAAGTGTTGAAATCTTGATGCAATGAATTTTTGTGGACAAAAAATTATTTTTGTCATGAATAATGATATTTGGACATATGGTTGATTAAAATTGAAGGTGCTAGCAATATTATTTTCCGATAAATTTGAAAAAAAAATCCAAGGATACATTCAGTGACCCAACCCCAAACATTAATCTATCGTATTTCATCATTCCCCGTGAAAATCCCCACTTCTCAGCTGATCGCGGTGGCAGTCAAAGTGGCCGTTGCATACTCGTCATACAGGCTAATCTCGCTTCGCTAACCCCTCTTCCGTTATCACCATCCTCCCACCAGCTTCCCTACCCCTCGCCCGCCCCTACACCCCATTCCTAATCGTTGTCGGCTGAGGTGGCGCCGCGCTCAGCGCGGATAGAGGCACGAAGCGAGAGTTACTTTCCCATCTCCCGCATGCGATCATCTCTTTCTCATCGGATGAAAACAAAGGAAGAACGGAATACTTGCAAGGAGAAATGTTTACTGCGGTGGAAGTGGTGTGTGGCTGGTGATTTCAACGACCGAGTAAAGCCTTTGTAGTGTGATGTGATACCGGAAGAGGTACGTTAAAGTTCCCGCGATGGCTCGCAGCGGTGCTGCTTCTGCAGAGAATGGGAAAAACACGAAAGGAGAGCCGATGGAGAGGCTGAGGGAATTCATACCGCCGGATGGAGGATACGGTTGGGTGATTGTGTTCGCAAGTGGGATGACTAACGTGAGTTGGTGCATATGATAAAGTGCCCATTAATCCGTGATGTGTAGTGGAGTAATTATGGAAGGGGAGGGGAAATGAGGGGGATAGATCCCCTCCAAAATCCTCAGAGAATTTTATAGTATATATATAATCTTTTACCTGTTGGGATTGTTGTTATAATTCCCTGCGGAACAAGAGTGAAACCCAAATTTTAAGTATAAAATGTTTTAAAATGTATTTTCAGGCATGTCATTTTTCAAAAGTTTTCGCCGGATTTGTAGCTTAGAGGGGATGGGGTCGGTCCCAGGTCCCTATACCCCCAAAGCATATCTCTAGCTACGCCACTGATGGTGTGTGTCGACTATTCTTTCGCACTGAGTGAAGCATGCTTTTCACTCGGTAAAAAACATGGAGATCAGGTCGCTTTGGAAATAGGAATCATGATATCGCATTCTAAAGACCCATATTTGGATGACATAATTAAAGGTTATCTTTCGTTGCATCAGTGAAATATATCCCTCAAAATTCTCCTAAGGACGCAAAAAAATAACTGAAAGATGTGCAAGTATGCTCGGGCCTAGTGGAAGTAAATGTTCGTCTTCATCAGTGGAATAAGGCCCCTTGACAATAAAATTGACTCTCGATAAAAATCACATTGTTTCTCACGGTGGTCTCCACATAAGATGTCCCAATCAAAGTGATATTCATCTGATAAGCATCTAAATGTATACTGTCCGATTGGAAAAGAGGGGTAACAAGAAAGAGGAAGCGTTTTTCCCCTCCTCCACTCGTTCATTTTAAATATCTCTCGCAATTGGACTAATAACCACTATACTTGCCAAAGGTATTACTTACTCTCATAAGGTATTCCCATGATTATTATATGCTATACCGAGATCATGGTCAGAAATAATGAAAGTGCGAATTTTGCACAGTGAGGTTTTTTTCAACACAGAAGTGATATAAATTAAAAGGTTATTATATCAACTTAAAGATTTCGCCTAAATCAATGGAGATAAATAAGAAACAAATATATCTCGTGTATATATTCATTGTGTACAAAACGCACTTTCATTGTATCTGACCATGACATCGGTATAAAATATTATGATGGGATATTCACCTTAAATGAAGACGGGCATTAAATTCTACTCAATATTTTACACCGAATAAATGTTTCACACCGTATCGTTCGTTCATTGAGGTGTTAACAGATGTGGAATGTGAGATTGAAAAAGATAGTTACACCAGACGCTTATCAATCTAAAGAATTTCTCTACGTTGATTCAGGTTATGTGAGGATTACTAGACACTCAATATTACTTGCGCCATAATAGGCATATCTGTTGGTTGGCATGGCGACGAATGATTAACAATAAGTGGGACGTTGAGATCTGATGATGAGATTTTTTTTCGGACTTATTTAAAGATCCCTGACTCATTGGCTTAGATTTGAGCTCTTACATGATATACAATCTACAATATGGGCATCATCTTAAGTCCTAAAAGACAAGTGGAATTATATTTAGATGACTCTATTGGCATCCGGAAGGAAATCCAGGAGGCATCATTAAAGTAGGTGCCATGGCCGAATAGAGATGATCGGTTGCGTTAGTACGTTTGCTCGTATGGAATGATAACCAGCCAGCACTATGCCAGTATTACTCTCTTAGCCGAATATCTATAGCGTTCTGATGGAAAAAACATAGAAGGGGAACTTCATGAGCAACAAAATGAGCGGCGTTTATGATTGTACCAAACCGTGTGAGAAAAATGTCGTCTTTCTTCATAGGCTCCCCAAAAACCCTAATTTCAGAAAGAAGTGAGTGCAAGTCTTGAGGATGGGCAAGAGTTCACTAGCGTACTTCGGGTAAAAAGCCGGTTTGATGCGATTTGCCTTAAAAGAGCCAGCGAGCTGCCAGTAGCATGACTGTTATTGTTGCCCTTGAAAATTGTTTATTGAATGAATATTGTCTCAAAACCAAATATAATGCGCCAAACAAAAAGCAACTAAAATTATCCCATTATAAATTATAAAATAAAATGTCATATTGAATAAAATGATAGATAAATGAAAACTTTAGGAAAAATATAAAAGGATATAGGTTCGAACTTCGATGAAAAATTAAGATACGAATGGGTTAAAAATGGATAAGACTGAAATATATGAAGGGCATGACAATGTCAATACATTTTTTAATAACTATTCACAAGATGTTCGCGAAAGTATGGGACTGTCAGAGGAGGGGATGCAGACAGGAGGAAGGTTGATCAACTTTTTAATAACTGCCAATGAATTTGCAGATAACCAATGAGCCAGGAAAGTTATGGTAGGGGAAATAATTAGAATCTTGACAACTTAGATTAATAGAAAGCGTTTGGATGCAAGAAATAATTCGTAGCAGTATTCCAAACCCAGCATGCATACTATGCTGAAGTACCATGTATGCCATGCATCTGTATATTTAATATAGGCTAAGTAACAGAACTTGTTTATGAATTTTTAATTTTAACATTGATAGCAAGATAGTCTAACATAAGGGAATAAAAAAGAGAAACTGGACACAGGGAGATTGTTAATTATTGAGTCAATGAGGGTTCCCGAGTGGAAAGTGATACAAGTTGGACCACTATTTACGAACGATATTACCCTTCTTTTCCAATCGGACAGTAGACGTTAATTCAAAAGATGTTAGCTTATAGAGGTCTGATGCCTTATGTGAGGAGATGCCTATAATATTGTTTGATAGTTTTAATAATGATGTGTTGCAATAGGTGATTAATAAAATCATCAATCATTATTCAAGAATACGGAAAAGGAAGTGCCAATTTTCTTCCGGAAAGCGTGTACTTCTTGTGACTTGTGACATTAATATTGCTTGTTTGTTTGTTTTCATACCGAATACTCTAGTGATTCAACCACGACAATTTCCCATATGTGATTATAGCATTCCACATCATTGACCTCAACGAGGAGCCTCTTGAAGTCTTTGTTGAACTCCAAAATGTCGGATATGGAGGAAATTACTTCATCATTCGCCACAGAGAAATACATCAGTATTCGCTTCACGAAATTGCGGACAACACACCCGCCTTGTTTACCTCCAGGCTGAAGCAAAAGTAGACAAACCAGGTGATCATCTCTATTTCGTTTCTCAAATTGGCCACCAGATGTCAGATAATGTGATTCCTTTTGCCAATTCCCAGCATCCTGATATTATTTATCTTTCGGTCGAATATCTCAGCTTATGTGCGAAATCGAACCACATATATACCTTCAGAATGGGCTACCATAACTATGCGGCCAAACTTAATTCTAAATATTTCTAAACTAATGAAGCGTCGGAGGTTTTTCGACTGTATTGTATATATAAAGTCTCTTCATGATATCACTCAGATCTGAAGCTCTTAATCCTCCAACATTCCTGAAAATTATTTTCTATCCAGCTTCATGGATCGAATAAAATCTCAGGCCATTGTTTGAAATATTGGAAGAAATGGCAACTCTTGTCAGGTAAGATACTTATATAAATTTCATGGCCCTACAGTATAGCTATCATCAACTAACCCATTTATTGTATTGAAAAATACTGTAGTAAAAGTTCATTTTTTATTTTCTAGGCTGTCTAGATTTCCGAATGTTCCTCAGTGTCAAGGCAACATGAGTTATATGATATTTCATGCGCATAGCAGAGTTATTTTTCATAATCAAAATCAGCTTTCAGATCAATAGATTCAATGATGAGAGCTGGATTCCAACTCGAACTTTCTCCATGTAGATGCATTTTGGTGGAGCATTTGCGAAATTT
Organism: Ischnura elegans; assembly: GCF_921293095.1. NCBI lineage: Eukaryota > Metazoa > Arthropoda > Insecta > Odonata > Coenagrionidae > Ischnura > Ischnura elegans. Next base: position 24,803,666 of record NC_060252.1, read on the forward strand.
CGGCTTTTATGGAAATGAAACATTGAGAAAGAATTCAAATTTTTAATATTCTTGTTAATAATTCCGATTTGAACTTACTTTAGGATGGATTGGTTTTTCATGTACCAGGGATAGAGATGGGTGACTTGCCACTAACCTTATTAACCATTTCTAACCCAGCTGCTTCTTGAAGAAAGCAAATTTGGAGAATTTTCATTTTGAAAACATGAAAATTTTGCACTCAGTCATATTTATCGTGGCAGGCATATTTCGTCACTACAATTTACATCACAAAATAATGCGTAGTTTAGATATATAGTAAATAGAGCAGAAAATTGATACATTTTTGATGTTGTTTAGAAGAAGCATTTGGTTTCAATAGGTTAAGGTGAGAATACAAGATAACAGTGTAATTGGCTTAAATACGACTTCATTTTTTATATTATTTAATTAATTTATATTTTAATTATTACGAGTAAGTAAATTTATTTTTTAAGTCAATAAGTACATTTATTTTTAATATTAACAATATAAGAATTTGTTGAACTTCCTCGAAATTAAATTAGAATCAGAATGAAAATCTGTTTTGATTGAGGTGTGAATACAACTTGATAAAGCAAAGTATTTTCGCCAAATATTTGGGTAGATTTTTAAGAATATAAGTAATAACAGAGACCCTGTTTATTTGGAAAAATTATTATTTTTAACTAGCGATGGATACAAGAGACAGAAATTGAAGGTCATGGAAAATTTTATTTTAATTAATAATTTTTACATTTTCATTTCAGTTTTTTACTCTAGCTCTAGTTCAGAACTTTGGGCTCATATATAGAGACAGCCTGAAGAAATGGGACATCAACAACGCCCAATATTCCGTGATTTTAAACCTCCAGTTTTCAATATGTAACTGCTTAGGTAAATATTAAGAATTTCTTTACTATTATTGTTACTTTCTAATATTTCACTGAAGCTGTGTTGCTGAACAAGTTTATTAATTATTTTTGGTCCCTTGTGCTGCGATAAGCCTGTTTTTAAACATATTTTTGGCGTAATTTTAGCTTTATAAAAGCATATCATGATCATGGAAGTTAAAGAAAATATATTTAGTAGTGCTACTTTAAATTATTTCTACTTAAAGAACATGGTTTATATTTTTAAACTAGCTCTTGGAATTGATTTTGATTAAACCTTAATTTAGATATTTTGTATCCAACTTATGGATTTAATTTCACCTAAAAGGAAATAATATTGAAAATTTGTAAATTCTAACATTTATGATTTAAGCTTTTGCAACGGCGTTAAATAGCTATAGTATTTGCACTAAAACTTATGCTCATGTAAACTCATGTCATTTTTTCATTCTTACCATACTATTGTAATATAATAATTGTTTATTTATATGTATTTATTAATTCATATTTTTAATTTTAAATATTTGAGAAACATTTATATCACCTATGTTATTTTCTTTGCTCACTAGAAATTTATAACTTACAACGTATCAATGAAATGCATTTCTTCATCTTAGGATTAATAATGGGACCACTGCTGCGAGCTCAAGGGTACCGCAAGGTCTCATTTTGGGGCTCTGTAATGATCTGCGTCTCAGCTGCACTGACTTCGCAAGTGAACGAGTTCTATTTATTCCTCATCGTATATTCTGTTGTCGGAGGTGAGTTACGGTGTTTTGTACTTAACACACTTATAAGTGTGGATGTTTTTGTAAAGACACGAGAAAAAATGGCAAACAAAAGTAACACGATTGTCTAATGACGGCCTATTTATCCACCACCAATTAATAGTCCACCTTTACTTGGATAAGATATAACATAGTGAAAACTTGAAACAGTTTTACTCAGAATGGATTCCTTAGAATTTTGAGGCACTAACTATGCCGATTGCGTAAATTTCTGATGCAAATGCCTTACAAATGAATATTTTAAATTTTAACGGAGATATCCAGATGCATGATTTTCGCAATATTTGAATCAAAGTGCATAAAAGGTCGTATAATTCTTGTTATATACCTTAAATTTGAATGTAAAATATAATTGGAATGTTAAATAATAATGCCATCAAAACTTGAATCGAGAATAATCTGCACTCTCAGACGGTCAATGCTCCAAATGCACTGTTCCTTTTGATGCCAATGACCTTGATGGCCGGTCACCTCCTACAAATAGCATACAATATGATTATTCCGGAGGAAAACCCTGATATTCTCCCGTGAAGCAATACACCAAGAGAGTATCAGGTCACAATTCACGACTTTCCTCCAATTCCAGGCGCCGGGGTTGGTTTCGTCTGGAGCTCCACGTCCCTCGCCATCAACACTTACTTCAAGGAGCGCAGGGGCGTCGCCACGGGCATCGCCTGGGCCGCCACCGGACTCTCCCCCGTGGTATTCCCGCAGTTTCTCACCTGGCTGAGGACAGAGTTCGACGTCCACGGAACGGTGCTGATCACGGCCGGCATCATGATGCACTCGATTCCGGCCTCATTGTTGCTGCATCCTATTGAGCGGCACGCAGAATTCAAATCGGTCGGAGACGACGAGGACGATCCGGAAAAGGCAGGATCAGCTGCGGCGGAGGAAGCGGACGAGTGTAAAAACCTCGTGGAGGCGAGCGCTGTGAGGCCCGTCGAAGTGTTCGGGGGCGAGGAGGCCTTCGGGTCCCGGCGTTCCAGCTTCCGAAAGCGTCACTCGCTTCCCCACGCCGTCCACGTATCCGGCGGGGACATCATTGTCGACACTCAGGACACCCTAGGCTTGGACATCGCCACCCCGATCAGCCTTCACTCCTCCAGAGTGTCTCTGGATAAGATGGGATCGACTAACTTGAGACGAACTGTGGCGCATAGCGACTTTGTCGAGGCCCTGGAAGAGGTCAAGCTCGAGCAGGAACCTTCCCTCGAAGTGATTCCGGAGATCAGTGCAGCCAAGCATGATTCCGATGAGGGGAAGAATCTTTTTTGTGCATGCATGAAGAGGGTGGCTGATTATTTGGACCTCGCCCTCTTGAACGACTTCAGGTTCCTGATGATTTTCATCGGAATGACCCTCGCTTACTGTGGAGAGATCAACTTCAGTCTTTTAGCGTCACTCGTGTTCCTAGACTATGGTTTCTCCCTCGAGAAGGTTGCGATGTTGATGTCCACTCTGGCTTTTGTGGATTTGGTGACCAGGTTCTGCGTCCCATTTTTCTCCGACCATTATAAATTGGACAGCCTCGTCATGTATTCGATTGGACTCATCTTCCTCGGAACTGGTAGGATAAGTAAGTACTGTTGATTATTCAATGGCGCTATTTACAACTTTTTTTCACAAATTCGTCTAATAGTACCTTAAATCACTTCCTTTGTACCTAAAGTCATCATTCTGATAATTTAGTTCACAAAGTCATCGCTAAATGTAAAAAAAGTGGTCATGAGAGTACGCGCTGGCTAAATTACAGAGACGATACGATCGTAATATATAAATTTAAACATGAAAATGCTCAATACAGTTTAGCCAGCTGTGATTAATCAGCCATTAATGTGTAAAACTTCAGCCTCACAATTAGTTTTTTTTCCATCCAGTGTTGGCACACCTGGACGGTTACATTACCATCCTTTGCGTGTCTGCATGGCTTGGACTTGGAAAAGGCTTCAGGACAATCTACATGGCCCTTGTCATGCCCTCCATTGTCCCCTTGGATAAATTAGCCTCTGCATCCGGGCTACAGACTATGGCGAACGGTATCTCCTTCCTCATCATTGGACCTCTATTTGGTAAGTTTTTTAGTTCACGACATATAATGGCTACGATTTTAAATAATATAATGCATTTTGTTATACGAACTACAGAAGGGTAAGACATTAAAAGCGTAAATGGGTATTTTGCACACAAGTTGTTTTTCAAAACTATACTATCGCGCTCCATAAGTTGTAATGAATAAAACACCACCAATTGAAATCCAGCGTTTTGTAATTAGATCTGCGCTGACGATGATAGTAAATGTTTACAAAATGCAAGATTTCAATAGCTTGTTTTGTTACCGACAACTGATTAAGTATATTTTAAATGCTCTTCGATATTTTCAATTGCAGAATGAGATTTTTAAATTCCATATTTTATTTTTATATTTCAGAAAATCAGCCAAATATCCACGACTTGATTAGATGTAATAAAAATATATATAGTGACTGAAATTATACCGCGAGATGATCATATATTAATCATAGACTGCCACATGTCAGTCCTCGGGGAATGGAATCACTTTTAGCTCAAACTGCATACACAGACTTAAAAGCTATGCCCCTGAAGTGGATAAAAGTTTTACAGTGTTATAATATTCTCCGTGAAAAACTGCATAAATATGCCAATTGTCATGGTGATTGGGAGTACAATAATTCTGATATCGGTAATACAAAAATTCCTGTTTATGCACCGGGTGACTTTTTTCCACCACTCGGAAAAAGATGAAAGTGATTCCTTCTCTATGATGAGGTTACTAGTTGATAAAAATGCTCAAATATTCAGATTACCTTATATTATGATTCTCAGGCGGAGTTTCCATTCTGTTAAATGAGCAACTATCGCCGTTTTCTTGTGGATTAAGATTTTGTGTGATTTGTATCGCTTATATATTCTATATTGCATCAAGTAGAAGTATCTCTGAAAGAATAATGGTAAACGGTTTTTTTCAAACTGAAACAGATCAATTTTAATTAAAATAGTCCATGATTTATTTACAGTCAATAATTAAAAATATAAGATTGAACACAGAGGCAATTTTCACTCACCTTTTGTCAACGATTTTTATCCAATCAAATTGAATTCACGTTAGATTTGATAGAAAATGGTTATTTTGTTAAAAAAATTAAAATAGACTGATTTTATGACCTTTCTATAGAAACTTTACTGTGGAATACATTTTTGATCACTCCAGTCGGAAACTATTTCCTTCCTCTTAGCTGCGATATGATGAAATTGAAATGTGATAATATTTTCAGCTCAAGAAATGCTAAATATCATTCGATATAATAATTATTTTTTTCCTCTTCTTATCTTGACCTCGTTTAATACACGTTTTAATATTTCCTGGAGTTTAGGTCAACGTATTTTATGAAAACAAGTTATAGTCAACGTTTCGATTTATTTTAAACCATGATCAGGGCTATGAAATAAAAAACATAAGAGCAATATAAATATACATATATATATTGTTCTTGTGTTTTTTCTTTCATAGCCCTGATGATGGTTTAAAATCGAAACGTTGGCTATAACTTGTTTTCATAAAATACGTTGACCTAAACTCCAGGAGATATTCCTATAATTCGATGTAATATAATTTAAAGAATAACATTTTTAATGCTTATAGCAATCGTTGAATATAAAAACTGGCGTTATCTTGACCAACCAGTATCCTCACCCAATAATCAGATGTAGTTGATGCTGTAGGTCAGTGCCACCCCATGACGAGGTGAGATTATCCCACTAAAAAAATAAATAAACCAGGCTTCAGAAATTAAATGAATATTTCAAAAGCAACTGCATGTGCTGCGCAGCCTCTCTTCTTTAAGGAAAAAATACAGCAATTATTCAGATAAAAAAGTAGTTATTCCCATCGGTGTCAAACACAACCCCTTAGGTCCAAAATAAATTCTCTATGTACTCAGCTTCATAATGAAATTGATTCTCTCCTTTCTTTCGCAGGTTACATGCGAGACAATAGTGACAACTTCGTCGGAGTTCTCTACGCTATCGACCTCTTCACTGCCGGTGCAATTATAGTGTGGATTTTGGAAGTCGTGTGTAGACGGAACCGCAAGCGAAAGGAAGCTAAAAAGGAGAAAAATGCTGCATAGAAATTTCCCAAACGTTGTTACATCAGTGAGGACAAAATTCAACCATTTGCGGTACATCCTTTTCATTGAATGACTCTGGAAGATAACAAAAACGTTGTGGTACTTACCATATGGCTGAGTGAGCCTCAGCCGAAGTGCTACACTATGGAGCTATGGATATCTAATGAGCTCGTTTCAGAGCATGAATTATGATCTCAGATATCTATTTTGCATTGATTAACGGCAATGATATTATATTATCTTGAAATATTCAGCGTCACCGAATGTCTGTTCAATTTCAGTCAAGTATTCAAATTTGTTCTTTTTTAGTTTCTTCCTATTTATCATTTGAGAATTACTCTCAGCCTACATGTGATTTTAGCGGAAGGAATCAGTATTACTTCACGACAGCCAAAGTATTGGCGGCGATTTGCAAAATCACGCCAATTGCGCTCCTACTTATGTTCTACCTACAGCTTGGAATAAGTGAGGCTGCTCTGTGACTATACCATAGTATATAAGTTTTTATTTAAAATCAAATCAAGGTTATTAAAAATATATGTACTCGTTGCATGAAATATTGCAAAATTTTGGCATTTTTCATTGTTTTAATATGAGAAATACACACACTTATTATCTACATATGTAGGAGAAATTCTAATTGCTCCATTTTCCACTCTTATTGCCCTAATTCAATTTCTTTTTGGGATGAAAATGATTTTTGCAACAATTGTTGGGAAAACTATGGTTATGAGGATTCTCCACTTATAGTGACCAATCATCATGAAAGTCAACCAAAAGTTATTTCCTTATCAAAATCCACTTTTGTATTATTGAATCACTATTTTATTTTATTTAGTTTTATTTTATTCTCAAACCACCGGATACAGCTCTATTTGGCCATTTTACACCGCAAGTAAACGTACACAAACGACCATGCCCTGGACCGGGGAAACCTCGAACCCGCGACCTCTTGTTTGGCAGGCGAGAACGTTACCCCGCCGCCACCGAGGCCGGCAATGGTATTTTAATGTTCGGTGCTTTTCCATTCCTGAAAGTGGGAGTTTTTTTTCCAACTTCATAGTTATTGTATGAATACGAAAGTTAATGCCTCTTAGCACGGCTACTTTAAGTAAAGTGACCTAAAATTTTAAGGGCAAGTGCTTTGTCCATGGTTATACCTATTGCCACAGGTGTGTCATTTCTTTATGCATGCGAATCTGTGAGAAGCTGACGGCTGAAATCGTTTCTTTCACTTAAGGAGGTGAGAAATGATGGAGACAAACCCAGTGTCGATTTTTCGTCGCTGTTAAGTGTTATAGGGTATTAAATTTTAGCGGTACATCTGACGCGCCAATGGCTGTACTTAATTGAAGCACACATCATCAAAAAAGAGATCATGATTCCCTATATGTGAAATGTAGAAAACTGTACTTATATTTTCTCATGGGCCCCAGTGCCTACGAAAATAAACGATATTATTATTATTATTATATAATATAATGGCATCCGCTGGGATTCAAATAGTTAGGGTTTGGGATGAGACGCCAACAATATAGCTACCACATCAACTTGATACTTACGTTAGTAATCACTCTATGCTAAATTATGCAACGGGGCTCAAAAGGCCAAAAAACTACAAGTCCTTTTAATGAAGAGCTCAGGCTTTTTTCCCCCATGAAGACCAGTCTGCCCTTGTAACATGCTCTACAGTTTTTATTTGCGTTGACTGAAGCATCTCCTCACCGCGGCGTGCCGCGAAGGGGCGAAGACACCCTTTGATATAATTTGCTTGCATTACTATCGCAAAGATATTGGAGTTAAATAATGTACCAATGGGTACCTATAAATAACTAAAGGTCAGCGCGTAAGTTCTGTTTGCGATAACTTTTTACGTTAGCAGCCATTGCATCAGGAGATGTGATATTTACAGGTTACAAAAAGCCGTAATGAAATATCACACACCTTTTCAGCGAACTCACTAACTGATATGTCAATCGCACTTTTCGAGCGATATATCACGATGACATATATCCTAATGATGGCTCAGACTCACTTATCTTGATCTCAGTCCGTTAGAATAGGTCGTTAACAACACAATGAATCGGCAGAAATAAGCTATCGTCGATGGTGCACCCGTACTCATAGTTTATTGCATTTAATAACTGAAGTTCGCTCAAATCTGTGGCATAGTGAGGAAGAATGCAAGGCTCTATTGATGATGACGGCTTTCGTAACCATTACATTACTGGTCTGTGAGGCATGGAAGTTGATGTTAGCAAATATTTGATTTCCATGAGAGTAAAATGGAAATTTCAGTAAAACTCCCTGAAAAATAATTGAGAACCCTTACATTAGTGACTTATGCACTAGGTTTACTAGTACATATGTCTCGGATTTTTGCAGTAATGACATGATCGATATTTTTCATTATATGTATACCTAGTTTTTTGAGCCCATGTATTATATTATAGCTTTAGAGTTACCCATTAAATCAGTTTCTCCGTTATCTTTGCTGGAATCGGATTATATGCACGAATGCTTACAATGAGATCAGGACCCAAGGGGGGTCCTCTGAGGATTACAACGCACCGGGGCACGACCACCGAGAGAGACATCTCATGCATATCTCTCGGTGGTCGTGACCGGGGCCGGGAACCAAGTCAGAGACTTATACGCCCGCGCTCCCGGGGAGGGGTTTGGAAAGGAAGGAAAAAGGAAAGAGGCGCCGCCGCGATAGGAGCCCGACGACGCCTCTGGGATGAGAATGGAAGGGAGGGACGGGGTATACCCTCGCCGCTATAGAAGCGACCAGGGCCCACTATTAGCAAAAATCTGGCTCAGATATTAATGTGCCAACGATTTTGGTGAATTTTCCTGTAAATAAGAAAAATCCATCGATCAAATCGTTGGATACTAATGCCTACAGTAAAAACGAGTATTCATACCACTCTTCATCAATGAGTGTTGCGTGAACAATGCCTCTATTCAGAATTATCAGTTTAAAATGGGTATGGCTGCACGATAAGACCACCCGTCTCTCAAGCAGAGCTCTGATGAAACTTTGGCTTATGCTAGAAATTAACACCGCAGCACTAATCGGTATAACTCGATTACTGCAGTGGCTGATGTCAATAATGACGCTTAAGCCAGTGCAAACTTCGAAAGCATCTCACGCATACTAGAATGTCGTTTAATAGTATTTAATAAAAATAAAACATTAAAATATTGTGTGGATATTCTAGGAGCAATAACTCTCTTCCAGCGATATTCTCTTATTAAAAAAAAGAGAACGAAAGCCAAGAGAAGTATATGTTCTCAGAAACGAAGCGTGTCATGCTGATCGGATATCATCAATAATTATTTACTAGAAATCTTTCATATAGCCTTAAACAGAACTGTGTATCACGGCATTCCACGCCATTTGAATATGCGTCAGAGGTAATTAGGCATTAACGGCGAAAATAGCGAAACAAAATTAAGGAAAGCATGAAGCACATTTCAAAAAATGAATATTGAATCAATAAAGACTTGATAAACTTTAGGTTTAAGTCTTTTTTGGTGCAATACATTTAGGGCATTAGGGAAAGAAGAACTGAAATAGTTAAGGTTATACCAGCGAGATGACAAAAACATGCACATTTACTTGAATTAACGCCTTTTTTCATAATTGTGATGATTCATTTGATTTTGTAAAAGCTTAAAACATTATATACTAAAATATATAACTTCCTTATAAAATCTATGAACACCAATGACACGCTTGCTTTGGCGAAAATAGAAGAATGATATAACTGAACGGTCGCCCTTTACTGAACTTAGAATACTGAAATAATCGTCTCATAATAATAAATACTGTAATATGTATATCAGGCACATTGCAATTGCTGCGATGCAATAAATGCGAGACTTATAATGTAAACTAATATTTAGAAATGTAGGCTGTTGTGCTGTATTTTTATGGGCCAATAATTTCATGCAAGTGTATAATTTTTTTAATCCATAAGATTTATATTTACTTCTCATACCTTGGTGTGATTGAGTGTTTATATTTGGAATTCGATGTGAATTAAAATGCCGTTTTTTTAATTTTTCCTCGCGCCTCAAGCTTGTAAAACTGAATGCCAATGAATATATTCCTGATTAGATTGGCTAGATCGATTTTTAATCCCCGATTGCGATAGTAATCTTCTTCTGCTCGGGTCATGAAACATGATATTCTGCAATTTTTCTTATGTCATCATGAGTGTGTGTTCGCATTGACGTAAGTCGATTTTGCGACTCACAACGGCTTCAGTTCAATTGTTTCAAGATGACCGAAGAAAAGCTTTTTAGGCGAAAATAAGAATCTGTCACCACTCACACCAAGCTCATGATTTCTGCTAATCATGAGTCTTATAAGTGATACGGAGGAACTTATTAAGGAACAAACACAGCCAAAGCCTCTATCCTGGAACCACCCACGTCCCCTTCTGGGTAATTACCAAGGTTTTTTTTAACAGAGAAATAATTTCGTAAAAATTATAGAAGCAAAAAGCTACGAAAAACGATGCGAGTTAGCCGGGAATTTTCACGCCTCTTTAGGCGAGTTATCTGCGAATATTTACAACCGTCTAGTCAGAAATATAAGTTGATCTTAATAGCAATTTCGGAGGTGAGTTTTTCTCCGATGCTGCAAAAAATATTCAACGCTTCCCTTCGTGCTATGCTAGAATGAATCATGACATAAAGATAAGGGAAATATACTGCGGAAGATATGTATGTATGATGCCATTCTTTACCTGTACTATAAGAGATCGTGATATTTTCGCAATTCATAAAATTAAATTCTACACTGGCGAGGACGTTTAATTGCATGATTTTCTTACTTCATTGCATATTTTGTTCTCTCTGCATTTGAACTACATTACTATGCTGGTTGGATAGAAGTAGGTTACATTTCAAAGGTAAAATAATACTAACATTTGAACTACATTACTATGCTGGTTGGATAGAAGTAGGTTACATTTCAAAGGTAAAATAATACTTTTAATATCATTGCATGATCGAATTATAATTCATATATATTCCTATAAAATATGAAATGACGACCATCATTCCCTGATTAGAGAACAATTTTTTGTTACAATCATGTATACAAACACGGCAGCTTAAGGATTTGCTTTCAGATGATGTTTTACCAGATAGTTTGAAATATACTATGCTCAGTGTATGATGCGGTCCCTTATCGTTTGTAGAATTTCTTCATATTATATGATTCCACAGAGAGGACAATATATTAATAGATCTGTGATTAATATAGTCCTCTCTGTTGAAAGTAAAGATCAAGTACGAAGTATAGATGTTATTCTATCTATCAAAGCCTTCGCTATTTGATATTTTTGTGGAAATGAAACAGTTATAAATAAATATATTTTTATATCATCAAAATTTTACTTCTTCCCAGATATTGAAGTTAATGGGAGTAGAATTTTCAATCGAAATGAATAGCATGAAAACGAGGGATATCGTCGCAAACAGCCAATTCGACCCATCAAGACCATGACGTGATCTCGGTCCATTACAATCTTGGTCCCATGTGAGTCATTGAAGCGCTCTTGTATATCTATCTGCATTTGACAGATGTTAGAGTATCGGGGCGACAGGGAGATGTGGTGCCGTTTCTTCAGCTTTAAAGATGGGCATTTGCATTCATTTCGATGATTCGGCTCGTGTGATTAGGTTAATTGCTGTGAATCATTCTTTAAACCAATGAACACACAATGAATCGTGAAAACTAAATGAACTACTGTGATTAAAATGAACACTTCAAGCCAAATGACAACACGATCTAAAATGATATGACAAGCATTTATCCTTGTCCTTCTCCGTGTCCAAATCCTTGAAATTCTCCAGATCACATTGATATATCTGCTATTATTTATAAAGTGTCACTAAGATAGGCACAGAATCCTAATATGAAAAATGTATTATATATAAATGCTATCTGATGATGACACCACGGCGTCGAAACTAGACATACCTTAAAAATAAATTGGTGGAATGAAACAAAGTTTTTTCATTTTATTAACCTTAGTGTGAGGTATTGCAATGGGCCAAATTCTATTCTGTGCGATTCCATTTCTCCTCATACGACCATTCTTTATGAGCCACATGATGGACATTAACCATGTGATTACCACAAACCACATGATTGGCATTAACCATGTGATCCACATGTACCTAATGAACCATTGTACCCCGCGTCTCAAGCTCGTAAAACTGAATGCCATGAAGATTAAATGATCCTGACTGAAGAGTGACTAAATTAATTTTTGAAGCACTATTGTGATAAAAATCTCCTTCTACTAGGGTTATAAATGATACACGATATTCTGCAAATTTAAAAAATGTCATTTCCACTTAAAACGAATACAGTACTCCCTCTATAATCCGGCACTTCACTTCTCCGGCCCTGCCATTAATTCGACGTTTTTATACAGGTAGCTACCGAACGGGTAGCTGTCTGCATAAAAACTGACGAAAATAGAAAACTATTTTATGCCTTCCACTTCAGTGGAACTTCTTAAAGTTTTACTTAATATAAAGAAAGTATACTGAAAGGATGGGAGACTGATTAGGGAATTGTAAAAACCCCAGACGGTGGCTATGAAAGTTAATGAAAAATTGACAGAATGGATGGACCTTGGCAGGGGGGTAAGGCAGGGCTTCTGCCTTTCACCCACCCTTTTTAATGTATGCATAGAGGAGACGGTCAGTAGAACCATGAAAAGTGAAAAAAGGATAGGGATTGGAAGACGGTAGATAAAATGCATCAGGTTTGCTGATGACATGGTGATCCTTGCCGATGACAACCGGGCACTTCAAGGCAGGGGCGCAGCTAGGAATTAAAGCTAGGGGGGGGGGGGGTTAGGTGCAACTAATATCGGGGTGTAATTCCCTCCAGGATAATCGGTAGGTGCGATATTAATAAATTCCGGAATTTTAAGATAGATGGTTCAAAATAGTGAGTTTTACGGCTTTCTGAGGGATATTTTATTGATCACTACGCTATTCCATTAGTAATATCAATTCAATTAAGTAAAATCGATTAAACTTAAAAATTTCTCCGAGCTCTGGGGGGGGGGGGGGGTTATCCCCCAAAACCCCCCTCGCTGCGCCACTGCTTCAAGGAATGATAAAAAGTTTAGAGTAAGAAATGAAAGACTATGGAATGAAAGTAAATGTGGAAAAGAAAGTAATGATGGCATAAATGTGAATGTTATGATGAATGGGAAAAACGAAAAAGAAATTTAGAAAGTACAGATATTTAGCAAGCAAACTAATTGAGGACTTGAGGAGTGAGACAGAGATAAAGACAAGAATAGCTATGGGAAAAGTAACATTCAATAAGAAGAGAAAGGTGTTATGTAACAGCATGAGCCTAGAGCTGAGGAAGAGACTGGTGAAATGTTGTGTGTGGAGTGTTGTGTTGTATGGATGCGAAACGTGGACCTTGGGTAAAAGAGATAGGGGTAGGATCAACGCTTTTGAGATGTGGGTATTGATAAGGCTGCAGAGAGTGCAGTGGGTGGATAATAAAGTGTGTAATGAGGAGGTGCTGGAAAGAGTTGGGGATGTAAGAACGTTATTGAGAACTGTACTAAGGAGATAGGGGAATTGGATTGGAATTTTCTTGTAGCTTTTCTTTACGTTTACACTTATATAGCGTGTACGTACTAATGTAGTTTATTATAAAATATATATCAATATATAACATAGCTTTTGCCGTAAATTTGCGTCGTTATTAGCGATTTCAAGTAATTAGGCGTTTTCGTAAATCCAGCAGTGCTCCGCACAGTGGTCTGAAATCGGAAAAAGCTGGACAAAAGTCCAAAATTGCGTTTTTTGAGGTAGAGACTTGAAACTTGGCGTATATACTCACTAATAGTTGGTGATCACGGTATAATAAGTTATTTCTCCTATATCTAATCCCTTACTGAGATACAGGGGATCAAACTTGACCAAATTTCCAAAAACACGCCCGATCTCGTTTTTCTCCGAAAAACTTCGGAGTTAAACTGCTGGTAGAGTTTTTGAAGGATTTTAATGCAGTAAAAAACGTTATATTCCAAACATATGGTACTTTATCTACATTTTCCATTATTTTTTAACTTTTTGGTTAGTATTGGTGCAGTATAATGCCGCAAAATGGCGGACCCTTTTTTCTGGCCAAATTTGACATAAAGTAGACAATATCTTTAGTTTAAGGAAAAACATATCTCCAATTTTTCCTCAGAGTATTTAATAGACATCATTTAAGAGAATGGAGCAAAAATCTTTGAAAAAAGTTTGCCCCTTCATTAATGAACGCGATTTTTCGATCGCGCTGCACGTCCCGGCTCCGCGACACGGGGGCCTAGAGACTCGGGGACACCGTTGGATATTTCACTTTGTTTGGAACTTAATTATTTAAAATCGTAATTTTAAGCACACTATACAGTCTCTATTGACCCAAAATACTTAACTGAAGACATTACTAGAATATTGGATCGATATACTTGGTTACTGAACGCCGTAACTCTGGTAAACATGCTTTGGTTTCGAAACCTAACTGAATCATTACACTTTTTCTTTCATTACGGAAGCACATTAGGAACACCCTTTGGGTAGGATTTAAGTTTTCTCGCGAAGCTTGCCATGCACAGTTACCAGGAAAGGCTGCAGCCCGGATTCTTTCACTAATTCTTTCCCTTTTCACCCACGCCGAGGAGGAGCGTGCGAAAAGGGACATTTTATGATACCGCGCGGCCGTTGAGGGAATTTCCGAAGGGGTTTTTCCAAAGGGTTTTTTCCGCTCCCTTTCCTTTTTAACCATGCAATATTACCACGAGGAAGTTTTAGTAATGATGGGATAATGAAATGGTTAAATAGATTTTTTTACCTTATTTTTTAATAAAATGGCGTATTATATATAAAGATGGAAATTATGAAATAGCATTTTTATTCTTCCATTGCATGTTTAACTATTGAACATCCCATCCAATGTAAATTATCTAGAGAATATACCTCAATTAATACTAAATCAAAAGACAGACCAATAAAAATATTTTTCAAATTTGATGAAGAAAAAGCAGGATATACACTCCTGAAGGGAATAATTTGAAATCATAATAAACATGTGTACAATGAAATAAGCAAAACATGCTAACTATAAATCTTACGAATGAAATAAAATTAATTTTAAACACCTAGGAATAAGAAAATGTACAATTTTGATGTTGCCTAATACCACCCTGGGTGTTAGTAATTATGATTATTGTTTGAAACTTCAATCAAATCAATACTTCAGTCCTCCGAAGAATCTTGGTCATCACCACTATCTGACTCTTCTCCTTCACTTTCATCTAAATCTAGTAGTTCCCTCAATTCTTTAGGCATTTTCCTTGATATTTTCTGTTTTACTGTTAGGGTTGATGAAATAAATGGATCCGACGTAATCAACAGTCTTTGAATGAGATCCTGATTAGTGGCCACTCTTAAGTGCTTTCTAGTGAACGTTTGAAGAAATTTTCGGGAGTCCTTATTTCTAGCTTCCAATGCCTCTTCGGATAGTTGCCCTAGTGGGAGAATTGCCTCCTTCGCAATTTCTCCTCCATGCATCAGCACTTTATGGACCGTGGTTGGCATATAATACCATGGGTACAGGTCCACGTACAGTTCCGCTGTTCTCCGGCAGTAATCCAAGAATACTGCATGATTGAGACTTATTCCACTAGATATTGACCTTAGAATTATTGAAAAAATTTTTATAAGGTCAATATTAACTCCTGTAATGAAAATATGAATAAACTCGCATTAACCACAATAGAATATTCGAAAAACATAAGAAATTGATATTTTTATCACAGTTCGTGCGTATAAACAAACGTTACTTCTCCTATGCGTGGCTATTACTCTGAAGTGATGTTCACTTAATACAATTACCTGTTATATCAGCGGCCAGTTCTGGAGAGTCGAAAAAACGTCTTGTCGTATTGCCATCGTTGGTGTTTCCTGAGCCAGGCCTTGGCACATCCACAATTAGCCCCATCCTTTCTCTAAACACCTTCTGAATACTATTTTTTTGTTTTTTTTAGCTGTGTTTTAAGTTTTCCGCGGGCCTGGAAAAATATTCTTATTATTTATTTAGCAATCAGAAATATATTTTACTAAAAAATTATTTTTCAGCCTGTTTTGATTATTAATTACCTGCCACTGTTTGAACTCCAGTCTATATGATATGTGCAATACGCACTCGAAAAACCGAATATAGGAGTGTAATATTGAGAGTCCAAAGGAATAATTAGTTACATCTGCTGGTAGATCTTTTATAGCTCTTAAATCATTCATTTGGGAAGCTCTCGCTCCGCAGATGTAGCACCTCATTGTAGCAGTTTCAGTCAACGCATTGCATATCTGAAAATGGATTTCATGTTTTTTTAGCAATATATAACACTATCCATTTTTTCAACAATTTCAAAAAAGCATGAGCGTTACCTTTCCATTTATCATGGATAGAACTAAGCTAAAGTTAACAGAATAATTTCCCCATTTTAAATTTGCAAAACGTCTATCTGGCTTTGTATATAATTCCTTTCCGCCTTTGCAACCTCCTTGGTTTCCTTTAACCATTGAAGGCGAATGGGCCGGCAAAATCTGGTTGACGAAGGGCGAGGATTTTTCCAGATAATCTCATCTATAATAGGGCATATATCATTACTACTCAATTGTACCATTTCGCCCAAAAGAACAAAATATGAAACGCAAAAATCCTCTAACTCATACCGGTTGCGTTATTCACCAAGCGAAGGGGAACCATGGAACTCATGAATGAGTATTCATCCGAAATATCTGCCTCTTCCCACAACTGTTTATACTGGGAATGGCCTGAGCTTCCATCAAATCCATATTTGCAAATTAAAATGCAATTCGCTTCATTACTGGATGATGGAGCAGTGGAAACGCAAGCCAGTATCCGCGATGCTGTATGGTGTAAAAGGGCTTGTAATCTCACTTCGCACAAGTTTTCTGTAATGCGAATTTCCTCCGGGTAAGCTGCACGTTTTGCGTTTAATACTCGCATATAACTGGGATAAAGGTTGTGCCCGTAACTAAGAGCCGAGCGTCTTAGTGAATTATACTGATTCTTTGTCAGGTCAAGGGAAATAATCAAAGATAGAGCCTCCTCAAGTGACATCTCCGAATACATTTCGTCTTTTTTCCTCCACTTAGTCAGAACTCTTTTTGCTCTAGTGGGAGTGGTTGTCGTTATTTCCGTGATAAGTTGAGCGGCAGCACGGTCCCCTTCATGTTTTAGACTAAGAGATGCAGCCAACGCGAGCTCAGCAGAAGAGGAAGAACTTATGATATCATGCACTTTTCTTTTTTTTGACCTATCTGAGGAAGTGATAAAATCTTTTTTTGGGCGCCCCAATGAACCTGATGAAACAATAGGTTGAAGATATAAATTCCAAGCAAAAACCTTTGTTCATAATATAGCGCTATAAATAAAAATCAGAAAATACATACCGGTCGTTGGAGAAGTACTTGGCAGGTATTGTCGGACCACCTCCGGGAAAATAATTTCCTTTGTGAGCCATGCATTATTGCGAGCTAAAAATCGATTATTTAAACGATGAGATTCTTCCCACCTTTTCTGATATTGTAACAAGAACCACTTTAGAAATTCATCCAGACTATCACGGGCATCGACATGATTCTCCAAATTCAAACTTCGGGATAAAATATCCAGAAGGAATTTTTTAAAATCACAAAATGACATTCCCTTCATCACCAATATCTTTTTGTGTAACTCCAAACGTGTGATCTCATATGATGTCATGTCAGCGCTGGAAAACACGAAAAACCGGAGCATGGATCCGAAAGTTAAAAATATGTAACAAAAGTTACACGATGACCAGCATTCATATATAACGCCAGAATATCAGAGCAGCGAAAGAAAAATCGCCAAATTAGTCAAACGGAATAATAAAAGCTTCGGAATGACGTATAAAAATAAGTCATGATAGAGAAAAATAAAAAAGACTCAACTGGAAAAATGGCTCTACTCAGAAGAACAACAAGGGAAACCGAGGCCCGAACACGGAAGTAAAAAGCGAAACTAATTCAACGATGTACACGCAAATTCACTGGACACACAGAAGATTATACCACTTCACTAGGTCACTGTAGGCACAACACTCTTTCACCAAGTTCAAAATAGATCTGCAAGCTACATTCCGTGCAGGTGCAGGGTTCTCCGCCCCTCCTTTTGAACTCTCATCGGACAACTCTCGACGGCCGGACTGTAAGATGCATTTCTGAAGGGGAAAGAAAAATACCCCTTTGGAAAAACCCCTTCGGAAATTCCCTCAACGGCCGCGCGGTATCATAAAATGTCCCTTTTCGCACGCTCCTCCTCGGCGTGGGTGAAAAGGGAAAAAATTAGTGAAAGAATCCGGGCTGCAGCCTTTCCTGGTAACTGTGCATGGCAAGCTTCGCGAAAAAACTTACATCCTACCCAAAGGGTGTTCCTAATGTGCTTCCGTAGTGAAAGAAAAAGTGTAATGATTCAGTTAGGTTTCGAAACCAAAGCATGTTTACCAGAGTTACGGCGTTCAGTAACCAAGTATATCGATCCAATATTCTAGTAATGTCTTCAGTTAAGTATTTTGGGTCAATAGAGACTGTATAGTGTGCTTAAAATTACGATTTTAAATAATTAAGTTCCAAACAAAGTGAAATATCCAACGGTGTCCCCGAGTCTCTAGGCCCCCGTGTCGCGGAGCCGGGACGTGCAGCGCGATCGAAAAATCGCGTTCATTAATGAAGGGGCAAACTTTTTTCAAAGATTTTTGCTCCATTCTCTTAAATGATGTCTATTAAATACTCTGAGGAAAAATTGGAGATATGTTTTTCCTTAAACTAAAGATATTGTCTACTTTATGTCAAATTTGGCCAGAAAAAAGGGTCCGCCATTTTGCGGCATTATACTGCACCAATACTAACCAAAAAGTTAAAAAATAATGGAAAATGTAGATAAAGTACCATATGTTTGGAATATAACGTTTTTTACTGCATTAAAATCCTTCAAAAACTCTACCAGCAGTTTAACTCCGAAGTTTTTCGGAGAAAAACGAGATCGGGCGTGTTTTTGGAAATTTGGTCAAGTTTGATCCCCTGTATCTCAGTAAGGGATTAGATATAGGAGAAATAACTTATTATACCGTGATCACCAACTATTAGTGAGTATATACGCCAAGTTTCAAGTCTCTACCTCAAAAAACGCAATTTTGGACTTTTGTCCAGCTTTTTCCGATTTCAGACCACTGTGCTCCGGTCCGAAATCTGCCGGATTACCGAGAGAGACCACCGTACTCTGATTCAATTCACATGATGCATTGCAATGAACCGTTCAAAATGAACGACTCACTCACGAACGGCAGAGCTCTAGCCAGCTGAATGAGGTGACTGTCCGTCTTCGTAGGCATGAATGGCGGGTGAGTGACGCGTCTGGGAGAGTGCAGGTGGCGCTGGGGGCGGCTGAGAGTTCCCAGTTCTCGGAATCGCGGCTTAGCATCTATCTCCTCAGATTTCCCATCTCACTTTTCGTTGTCGACCCCAGATGCGGTTACTCACATTCACTCCTCGGACGCCAATCAGTCACGTTCGCGCCTCCAGTTCCGGACGTGAGGGACGAAAACTACGTCCTATCGGAGAGTTGGATGCATTTTGATACGCGCTCCATCGTATTCGTTATCGCATCTCGTAACCAGCTACACCTGTATTTTATCCTGCTTATTTTCCTTCGCTGAAAACACCGCGGCCTGTGACAGTGAGTGTGACCTGCCATTTTGGATGCTGTCTACCTGTGCAACTTGATAAACCTAAGCTTTTTGGGCCAGAAGTATTGTGGTCCATCCCCAATACCTGGAATTTTGCTGGAGGACGTTAAATAAGCTGGTTGACCGTAAGCAGACGAGTGCATCTTGATTCTGCATTTAAAACAGAGGTGAGTTAAATGCGTAGTTTAAAAGTGTTACAAACAAAGTTTGAAGGTTTCAGCAGGAAACTCATGTTTTCATTCTCCGAAACAAATCTAAAACCAAAGCAGTGGAATTTCAATATTATCTGTTAGCCAAGTTTTGGTTCAATTGATATTACAGCGAAGCAGAGCAGAAACAATTGACGTGGTAATAAACAATTATAACAATAATTATAATATAACCAAATATTGTGTAGAAGTGTAATAAAACTCTAGTGATGGATTGTTGAATGTACTGTTTCGCTTTCGTATCATGCGTCATAATGTATCAATGCAGTACGCCATGTGCCCAAGCATAGGAAAAAAGGAACCATTACGTAACAATGAAATATGGGAATTTTCCTAACGTGATAAGACGGAATTCATTAGAAATATTTTGGGACTTCTATGATTCCAGTTATCTAAGAAAAAACTGTTTCAATTCATCAAGTATATTCGAATGAATTATTTTCCGCGCAAATTTCCTAATGCTAGATTACCTCCTTTTCTTGAACACATCCCAGGAAAATTTTGCCTCTTGTTCCTCTTTGTCATATGGCATAGACACAATCAGTTTCTCAGTATTAATTTCTACATTCTACGATTCTTTGTTCAGTCAAAATTCAAGATAAATTAGCTACCATTTCCATGTAATTGAACCTTTACTTTTGAGCATAAAGAAGGCATATTAACACCAATCATAATGAAATGTACATTTTACGCCGAGCAAGAGTGCGCGGTTGAACAATGAACTTGGAGTGAGAGGATGATGGAGTCAATAATGTTGTCAATGAAGGATGTTTGGTTAACAGGGGAGAATATTGAGAAGAATATCCGTATATAGATTACTTCTGAGAGTAATAAGGTAAATCATAAATTGCACCAAGCAAATTAAAGTATTATTCCTAATCATCATATTATATCATTTCATTCCATAGTAAATGATAAAATCTAAAGAATGAGCCTTACCGCGGACCACCTGTGTCCGGTGTTTGGTGCTTCACCCGAAATGTCCACGAAGACAGAGGCCAGCATTTCAATGAGTGCATCTTAGAATCAAAATTCACGAGTAGTCAGCGTTTTCCGACATAAAAATATTTATATTATTGATTTTTTTATAAGGACGTTCAGCGTAATTTGCGTTGAAGAGAACGCTTGCGTTCAAGATCATCAGTCTCGTTTGAAAAATAAGTATCATTGAAACGATGGTAGGAGTTAAACTACGTCCAAATTTTAAGCAGTCGACAAGAAAATACCTTAACTCTAAAAACTATCGTAATATAGTTTATTAATTATTGCGATTAGTTGGTAGACAATGAAATAAAATAAGAGAGATAGATTGTAGAACAGACAGATTCCGAATGTCATTTTTTCCACGATCAATAAGAGATTAATATAAGATAACGGCAGCAATAGAACTCGAAAATAGATTGCATGACTTGTAGTGTAGCCTACTAACCTATGTAATAATTAATGCACGTTTCTTAATTCAATTATTATTTCTAACAGCATATACTAGTATAGTTTGTTAGAATACGGGACGTTTTTTGGACGGTGTGGTGTGCATGTGGGAGTCCAAATGCATGCTGCATGCTGGTGATTGATCACCCCCTGCCAAACACCCTAGAGGTGGCTCGCAGGGTATTATGTAGATGTAGATAGATGACAATTTTTGAGCGTTAGTCTTCCGTGCCGATTGTTGAAGTTATAGCTCTACCTTAACAGAAATACGGCCGGAAGTACGAGTTTCATGAGTCAAGATATGTTAAATTCACTCTAGCACATATGCAATGGATACATTTTCTATAAATATCTTAGGTTTTTTTACAACAAACTATGCTCACACTGTAAATCAGCATCGATTCACGTAATTCAATTGCTAAAATAAAAAGAAAACGGACTGCTGGGAAAGAAATAAAATATTAACAATATGTTTGCCCAATCGCTCCAACACCCTACACTATTCTCTACACTATACACTATTCTCAGCAGCAGCCAGTAGATTCGGATGATAAGTTTAGAGATCGAAGCGAGGAGCAGATTTGTCCGTAAGGAATATCGCGCCAATTGAAGGCGTGGTTTTTTATCAAACACAATATTTATTCTACTCAAAGATGGTGGTATGAGTGTTTTAGAAATGGCTTTAGAATTGCTGGTGATATGGATATTTCGTGAGGACCTGGGCGAGAAATATTAGTGTTGAAAACAGAACGATTTTATTTAGTTCAACTTGGTTTGGAGTTGCATCGCAATGATTTGACTCGTAATTTAAGAAAAATGAAGTTCATAATGAAGGTATTCCAAATAAATCCTATATTACGCAAATAATAATAAGGAAAGTACCAGCACAGTATTCATTTTCATGTGAGTAATTTTATGTATTGTGTTTTAGCGAATTTTTTGACGTATTGAATGCTTGTGTGAAAAAATGTATATTATTATACCAGTAGATATTTGTCTTGGGGTATAGGTCTGCAAACAAACACTTCAGTACACCAAAGCTTCGAGATTTTACTGTTCTTCATCAGGGTTATTTTGAAACATCGTTGGTGGGAGGTTGAGATATTGCCGGAAAGGGCCCAAAGAGACCACGGATTAGCGTCCCATCCGACGGACGGAGTGCTGTACTTCCAGTGCCCTCCTCGAAGCACTCGAGTGGGGAGCAGGAAATCTCTGAAAAATCTCCGCCACCGCCGGGATTCGAACTAGGACCCACGGGGTGGGAAGGCAACACTCCAGCCAACACACTAACCCGAGCCTTCCATTCCACTTACAGCAAAGGGCTCTTAAACAATTAGCTACCTCGCTCCCAATAAATTACGAAAGACAATAAATATCTTGTGTCAATGAAAATTTAGTGTAAAAATTGTCCTTAGTATTTTGGTGAGGAAGGAGGGAAATGTTCTCCGTGAATTTATTTTCAAATTGAATGTTATATAAGGTGAATGAAGAGAGAATGTGATAGGCCCCGCTCATAGCCAACACCATCCCGGATATCTCTCCGAATGATTGTTTTGTGATTACTCTGTGATATAGACGCTAGGTGCACGCCCGCGTTATCGCCTGGACAAGTCTTCATAAAAAAATATAACCGTCGCAATCGATACTTTGCTCACCAGGGATAAACTCATCTGTCCATATTTATTCTACTCTTACAATTCTTGAAAATCTCTCGACGACAAAGGACAACGCTCCGCCGTGAACCGTTCATAATGACTTAACCTCATTTATTACAACTTAACTTGGCGCAGCTTCACTCATTTTGGACCACACCAAGTAATGACATATTCGTATATCCGTTAAAATACAGTGGAAACAGTAAATCAATCGTGATATCGATTTTAGAGGACTTAACGAAAGTTTTTATAGAAAATGCTATCCTCCTTTCCACTGACGAATTTGAAAAGAATTTGATTTTTTTCTCGGTAAAAAGTTTTCCTGAGTAGAATTACAATATTTTCGGTTGTTGCGAACCTACAAACGCTCTTTTTTTCCTTTCAAACTCAGAAGTCACCCCAAGTTATGCTTTTGTGGACAAGGTTTTATGCAGGTAAACACGAAGATGCAGGTAATTACTAGGTAATAACTGCAACAGGTGTTTTAGAATATTGCATCGTGCGCTGTGACAGAATTTGAAGTTTCATTTCAGCATGATCATGATTTGATTGAGTTTGGATATTTTTTTCTGAGATTATTATGAGATTATGTGCAGGTATCGGCCGAAAATAAATTTGCAGCTTAGTATAATGAGAGGAAGCATTATGATGGAAAGATTTCAGGGGTATAATTTTTGCAAAATGATATTTTACTGTTTTGTATAAATTTACTGAGGCATGATCGTCATATGTCAATAGGTGCGACCATACTAGGAAGGAATTATGTATTACCTCTTCGTGGTGCATTATAGAATGAAAACTTCACAAAAATTAAAATTTCAAGGTATAGTGATAACTTTAGCTTAAAAAATAAAAACAGAAAACAGCTGGTGTTTTTTTACAAATGTTTTAATACAATTTTGTACCTTCTTGTGACTGAATTCCACGTTATAACATACTTTCAAGGAATAGCCAGAATATTAGCACAAATGACTAGTAGGTGAAATTACTGATTTCTTAAGATAGGAGAAAGATAGCTCAATCATGAAGAAATGTTAATTAGATTATGTGATATATATAAGTTATTTAATCGAGACAACTGGATTTGATGTAAATTTAATATGAAAAAGTTGTCTGAGAAAGAAAAAGCTTGCATCATTGATTTGTCTCCATTGATCCAGGAATACTGCGGGGGATATTTTTAACACAGAGGGGGATTTCACCAGATCCGTATCAGCAAATCCTTTTATTGCACTTCACTACTTATCAGTCATTAGTCACTCAACGCTTCGACCCTAAGGTAGTCTTGGATTGGAGAGAATAGAACGCACTTCGGAATACAGTACAATCACGTGCATATCACGCCTTTATGAGGGATTGGGATGGTTTTTTTTTTCTCTTTATCACCTCGCACTGGGTTTCAACAAAAGGCATTTCAAACCAACTACTCTATGCTAAACTTTTAAACTAACCTTTATGTGAAATATTATTTCCTGCCTCGGGGTACATGAGATTGAAACGTCCTACCAAATAGAGTTTTTGGAGCCTTCCTGCGTAACCTAAAGACCTTCATAAGAAGGTTAAATAATATTGATTTATAAGGGTCTATTTTATTTTGGATGATTATTATGTTCGGGGTAAAGTTTATATTGATTTTCTTCTATATGTGTTTCTCCATGTATATATTTTTTCTCATTGCAAAGTCGAGTATTTAATAAAGAAAACCAATCTATGTTACCACCCGACCGAATGGTCTGCTTATAATTTTATTTTTAGCAATAATGATAGCCACTAGACCACCACTCTCCCTTTCATATTTTTTATTATCAGTAATACACCTCGCAAAATTCATCTTGAATCTGCTATATACGTTCCGAACGTTGCCTTACTCTTCCCTTTTCGTCAGTGCTCTAACATTTGCACTTAACACTGCAAACATTCACTACTTCTGCAGTCGAGGATGCCCTCACACCGGCGACTTAATCTTAAGAGCTCTTTGAAGATTAGTACGTCTCTCAACTCGACGTTTCAGCAACCATTCCAAGAATAGTGGCCACGTCAGAAGAGAGGAATCTTCTCCAGGAGAAAGAAGAGAAAGATGTAGTTCAAGACTTCGGTGCTACATAGTTTGAAATCAAGAAAAGACGCCCATAGTTGCAATATCCTTGGTTAAATTTGCTGTTTTCCAAGCATTTTCCAACAGCCAAAGTGATGGTAGTACGCAAATCATTTAATTTTTTCTTACAGGATCGATTATTTCAATATGTTCTATTACCTACATCCCCTTTAAACAACTTGAAGTTTGTACAAAAATAACTAAGTTTTATTGTATAACAATGAGATATGGTTTTGGAAATAATTTATATTCAGGGCATGCCACCTGGAGCCATTTGTGTCACAAACTAGAGCATATGTGTGCATACGTCAGTTTTCAAACATACTCTCCCCGGCTGATCTCTTTTCCTCGCGAAAAGGCGGCCCTGCTAACTTGTCCGTCCTCAAGACGGTCCTCTTCAAACCTTCAGTTTCTGCTCATCAGAATTTGAGGCCCATCAGATCACAGGGACGATTGAGGAAAACACTCCTAAGAATCCAGAAAGGACTAGGAGGTTGCGGTAGAGTGAACATACAGGAATGGAAAAGAGGCGGAACGACCGTTGTGTTTGGTATTTTCAGATGCAACGGTATTTCAAGTCCACGGAGAAAGGGCGATTGTTTCCTTTTCGCATGAGTCAGGAATAAAAGTGTCGCATGCGTGCGTCGGTGCATTGAATTTCACTATAGGTCACCATCGCAGTCAACATCCTACTTTCTCATTGTACTTTCAATCCAATGCCCACTTCCTTTGCCGAGCCTTAATGTTTTTCAATGGAGATTTATTTATTTCCCTCTTAAAACATTTAACTTACGCTAAACAGAAATAAAAATGTAAAACAATTCAAATTTCATCCGAAGCAAATTTAAAAAATGGCTATTTACACGAGAAGTGGAAATATTTGGATTTGTTTTTAAAATTTAATTTTTAAAATATATTTCGATAAATTAGCTTTGAAATTCGTTTGCATTATACTGAAATTTATAGTCATATTTGTTTTTTACCGCAACGGCTGCAATTATTACGGCTTGGTGTCCGGAGGTATTGACTCCCGAAATGAAGGTGATTTTATGAAAAAAATGTTAACTTGTAACACTGGCCGTAGTAATTATTATGATCCGATTTTGAGAAAATTCCGCGTTTGAGACTCTGATCTTAGTCCACAAGTTTTAATAGCTGAGAGAAAGACCGAGGGTAGGTACCTCTGGGCTAGTTGTCTTCCAAGGGATTGTATGACGGGCAGTCACTGAACAGAAAAAAATTCTGAGGGGCTGAAAGCCCAAAACTGTATAAACTTCCCATTGGCGAAGGTCGTATTCAAAATTATTTGCGAATCCCTGGTTAAGAACTAGTTACGGACTGCTTTTTCTCAAGTGCATCGAATTCAATAACCTTTTCAAATGCCTGTTGTAACAACGAAGTTTAGCTCCTCTGAATAGCCAGGCTTCTATTAAAAGACCTATGCAGTAATTATACGGAATCGAAAAAGTCTAACTAATATCCAGTTACACTGCGGAAAATACAAAATTTTTATCATTAGTAGGTACCTAGCCGTGGTTGTTAAAGGTAATTTCTTAAATAACGTAAATTATATCTCTCGCTATTTATCATAATGGAAATAAATTATAGCTCTTAATTCCAATGGCAGAATTTAACGAGTTTAAATTAAATAGGGAATGGTGGTTCCTTGAGAAGTCAGAATTGAGTGTAGTCCTTCCCAATGAACCATCTCCCATGAAAAGTTCTTCATATACAATGATGCGTTATAAACCCCCTAATGTTCGCCTCTTAGGGCCTCTGTAAGTGACTTCCGATCAGAGAGAAGATTTTAATGGGAGCTTGGTCTTATAATTTAGAATTTATAAAATGAACCCTTCATGTGTGGTACTCAGTCTTCCATATCAGATTGTGGACTGTGGTTTCTTAACTACCCCGAGGGTACTTAAGAACTGTGGTTTCTCGAGGGTAGATTTAGGAGCCAATATAATGTTAATACTGACTCCTGTCTTTTATTTCCCCGTTCACTATTTCGAACTGAATTGCTTCCATTTACATCTGATATTCAAATAAGCATCCAAACACAATTTTTAACCTACGGATAATCGTGCGCATTTGCCAGACCTGAAAACATTATTTCTGATGAAACGCTCAATCGCTTTTCATTCTCCATTGATAAAGACTATACGTGAGAAATCTAAAAGAAAATTGTATTCCTTCCAGTTTAATGCTCCTAAAGTAATCTTTTTAATTCCTTTTTTTAAATGCAAGAACGTGGATCAGGAGCAGAGGAAACTACAGCTATAACGCAAACAGCACCCACAGGAGAATTGAAGGAGAAACAGAAGAGGAGTAAATAGTGATTTACCAGGCGTGCCCCAAGGCGAACAGACCAGAGCGGATGCCGGAGGTCAAGTTTGACTCGTCGGCCCAGACCAAAGATGGCGACACGAGAGGCCAGCCGCCCCCTGGGCGTAAGGTGCTGCCACCTGACGGAGGGTGGGGGTGGTGCATCGTGTTCGCCTACGCACTCAACAATGTAAGTAATATCTAGGTGCTACCAACTACTTCGACGATTTATGTATATTGAGTTTGTGGCTTGTAAGTCTGTCTGCATGCTGCGCAGTCAATCGCAGTCACTCTCAATCTTTAGGGTCAATGTCAGTCATACCAAGTGATACAGGGATGCGGTTTGGTTGCGTTCGACGCAGAATCTCTACACGCATATTTTAGACTTGGTCCCAGCGTTGCAGCTCAACATTGCGTAAAGTTGAGGACATAAACAGTTCATAAACGGCCATAATCAGCCTGCCCACAAAACGGGAGGCGAAAAGTGACAGGCCAAATTTAATTCCTATCTCCCCACTGCAGCGGTCCTCCCTTG
This sequence comes from Ischnura elegans, assembly GCF_921293095.1. Classification (NCBI taxonomy): domain Eukaryota; kingdom Metazoa; phylum Arthropoda; class Insecta; order Odonata; family Coenagrionidae; genus Ischnura; species Ischnura elegans. The sequence continues at coordinate 24,831,589 of NC_060252.1, forward strand.
CAAAATTCTAGCGACCAGCAGCAGATGCAACACGATGACAGGCAACAGCGCCACAACGACAAGCCAACGACCGGTAGCGCAGCTGAGTCTACCCAGGCAGGTTGGCACTACTAGCCCAGTGATTATTAATTTAAGGCTATTAAAGAGACTGACTTGGAGCGTGGCAAATTACGGCGCGGAAACGTGGACATTGAGAAACGTGGACGGGAAAAGACTGGGAGGAGGTTAGAGCTAAATGTAGAGGAAAATGGAAATGGTGGAATGGACGAAGAGGAAAAGAATGAGGGAGTAGTTCACGTGGTGGGTGAGGAGAGTAAACTTCTTGAGGTGATTCAGAGGAGACAGAGTCTCAGTGTGAAGAAAGTAAATAACGGGGAAGGGAAAATAATTGAAGAATGAGGGGATAGTTGAGGAGGGTAGTTGAATGTGGGAGGGGAGACAAGCCGGGTTGATTCATTGAATAATTCATGTGCCCCCATTTTAACCGGTAGAATATCTTAACAATAAGTAGTCATAACTCGATGCATTTCAGATTGCACTTCAAAATGTAATTTCAAAAGTGGGCAGAATTTGTGGAGGACTTTACATGTTAGTTCTTATTTTATTTAACTATCAACAAATAGAAATAAATTGTAAGACAACGCTAAAGTTTGTTGAGTTGAAGAAACGGCAAACATTGAAAAAATTTAAACTTACGATAATGCTTCATTAAAATTTCCGCGATTGGTTGCCATGGTGATTAAATTTTTTTTGTCTATTTCACCGCGTCAATGTTTGGGTGGCCCCAACGTTTTCCGACCTTTCCTTTTCAGAAACGACCAGCATCGGTCGGGAAATGTTGAGGTCAGCCAAACATTGGCGCGACCAAAACGCCCAAATTTTGTGTCATCATTTAAATAATTTGTATCATTGTAATGATGATTTTAAAAAATCCGGAAACGCCTTGGCTCCCAGGATAATTCCATCTGATGCTGCCATGTTCGTCTGTTGAAATTAATCTTTTCACCAAAAGATAAGCGATAACTAACCCCATGGCTTCAATTTATTCAGCCAATCATTAATTACTGGACGCACTTATACGAAGTGACTGAAAGTTATAACTGAAGCCGGCTAAAATTTCTAAAAATATAAAAATATCATTAAGTCATTGTTGAATAAAAATACTGACGAATTTATCTCTTTCACACAACTTTATTCGTTACAACCTCGACCGATTTCAACACTACCGTGTCTTTATCAAGAAGAATTGAATGCACTCGAGGTTGTTCTAAATAAAGTTGTGTGGAATAAACAAAATTATCAATATATTTATTTAACCATTAGCATATTCCATAAAGTTAGCTCGCAAATACTTGAAGTTATGCATCTTTAAGACGACTGATACTTCATTGAAATGTGTTCAATTGCTTGGAATTCCATCGGAAACATTTACAGTAAAAGGAGAGAATTAATCAAGCAAATAATGAAAATAAAAAGAAAATATCAAATAAATTATTCTTTCAATTTTTACTCCAACCTTAAGTTTTTCTCGCTCCTGAATATTCATACACAACTCGTGAAAATTGCACCTCATTAGTTAACAAGTGCCTCATCTGTAAATATTTCACGCGACATAATCTTTTTTTGATTCCATAGGTGACGACCCTACCAATGCTACAATCATATGGATTATTATTCAAGGATAAATTCGAGGAATTGAACATGACAGCAGCAGACAGAACTGCAATAATCAATGTAAACCTTGCTTTAGCCTTCGGATTGGGTAAGGAATTGAGAAACTTCACAAAAATCACATCCATTAACACCTTTTAAAAATACCCAACATTATTTGACAAAATTATTTTTTATAGTCGGATTGGACTATAATGATTTTCTGATTTTTTGAGTGTCATAAATATTCCGACTGACATTTGTTTAAGGGAATAAAATAAAATGCGTTAATGTGCGAAATACATGCAGTAGTATCCACAAAAATCTTCTAACCGTCATCTATGTGATGACTTTTATGTAATAATCTAAAAAATAACTCAATACGCCAAAAACTTCAATGAGCGGAGTCGATGAAATTACTTTCATTTCATGGTTAATCTAATCGAATTCTCTAGACCAGGGGTTCCCAAACTGGGGGACGCGCCCCCCTGGGGGGGCGTGACACCCAAATGAAATAAATAAAAAAATTACAAAAATAATTTCCTCAGATCTTTGAAATAAAGTCTTTCTAAGTTTTCATAATTGTTTTTGTAAAGTTTCAATGAAGTTGTCAACTTTATCAAAGAAGGTTACAGTTTTTAAAACTACAAAACACACAAGAGTTCAAGGTTCTCAAAACCGTCCCCTTCCCTTGTCCCGACTCCAAAACCGTCCCCGTCCCCGTGTTTCACCTTCCTTAAATTGAAAATGTATTTGTGTTACAATGTTAAATTTTGTATCAGTAATTATATTCGTTTTTCATGTAATACTTGTTTTAATTTTCATCATACGTACAATTATTGAATCTTTCCATTCTGCGTTACCGCATTCAACAGTGAACAAAAAATCTACCTACTCACCGTATCAAGTAGGCACATACTTGTACGAGTACAAGTACTTGTACAAGTAGGAGTTGGTATGTACGGCTCTGTGGAAATAGGGTATTGCAAAATGGAAAGCTGATATGTGTAGCGGGGGGGGGGGGGGGGGGGGCGTGGTACAAAAAAGTTTGGGAACCCCTGCTCTAGACCATCACTACATCCGGTGTCATAACCCTTGTCACAAAATGAGAGAATATATATTTCGATAGGAGATGAACTCATCCGAACGTTATACAAGCCCGCTTAAACACATGAAATGGGCTTACACTGCTGATGTTGTAAACAGGTCGCAAAATCGCTTTTTATTACGAATCAACCACAATGAACATTTTTTTGTTTTCGCCACGTGGGTTGACATTCCATTGTACCAATATACCCATTCAAATGTGAGAAAAAATCCGTTTAAGGGTTAATAGTGACTTCGTTTTTGTTTTCTAAAATTTTTGAGTTATTTTTCGATGAAAAATTAATCATTTTTGAGTGTTTTTAATCTGACGACTTCCACAGCTTTTCAAATTCCCTAGATGTAAATTTATATTTGGAATGGGAGAGAGTACCATTGTAGTTGTTATTTTAGATTTGTTCAATATTGTCAGTGCAGAAATTGGATAAGAAATGCATCCCTCTGAATTAAATTGGTAATTGCAAGGCTTCCTGTATAAATAATATTAACGAAACGTGGATGTATTTCACACCAACTTGGTTACATATATTCCCAGACTAATTTGGTGATGAATAGAATAAATTTTACTTAATTAAGTCTAATATGTTTGCCTTTAATAAAATGTAAAAATATATTTTCAATTTCAGGTCTTCTAAATGGACCTTTATTACGGAGATATTCGTACAGGAAATTGGCTATGGCTGGCAGTCTTATCCTATTTTCTGGTACATTTTTGACAAGCTTTGCTTCAAATTTCACGCAGTTCCTCATTTTCTACGGCATACTATCAGGTAAGTAAGAATTAATTCAATGCAAACGAGTTATGGAAATCCCTGTGATACACTCCTATATGCTTATTATAATCTTCATTTCTTACAACATCGTTCTGTTCCGTTTATCGCGTCTCTCTAACCTAATGACTATGAAATTCTATCATCTGACTTAAACAGCGTTCATTTGTGGAGCCAGGAGTGGGGACTCAAACTTAATCTGAGCAAATGCATGGCGGTACATTTCTTGCGGAATTCGTCCAACTCTAACCATGTTTATGCAGTGGATGGCATTAATGTAAAGGAAACAGACGAAGTGAAGTACCTGGGAGTTACGATAACCTCGAACCTCACGTGGGGAACACATATAAAGAATATTTGCGGCACAGCTCTAAAGAAATTAGGATTCGTCAATCGTATTGTGGGAAGATTTTCGGATGAGAAAGTAAAGGAAAGGTGCTATTTTGCTCTCGTCCGACCGCACCTTGAATATGCAGCGAGCATATGGGATCCGGTGCAGAAAGACTTAATCCGCGAACTGAATAAAATTCAAAGGAAGGCTGCGCGTTTCGTCAAAAACTGCTACGGGCGTACAGACAGTGTTACCCAGATGTTAAGCGAGTTAGGCTGGGAGCCGTTGGAGACTCGGAGGCTGCGCGCTAGGCTTAGATTGCTTGAACAATTGAGAATGGATATCCTTAAGAGCGACACAGAGAACATAATATTAGAGCCACACTATATTTCCAGGTCCGATAGATGTGATAAATTAAGAGAGTTGTTTTGCCGAACGGATAGATATGCGAATTCGTTTTTCCCCCGAACCATAAAGGACTTTAATAAACGCTAGTCCCAACTTCGTATGAGCACTTAATTTTTTTTAGCTGTAAACGGCTGGTGTCCTAACACCCCCTGCCACACGCCTTTTAGGTGGCTTGCGGGGTATTATGTAGATGTAGATATGTAGATGAATGACCACTACCCATACATGACATACATGCACTTCAAATGAAATGAGTGCCTTTAATATTCTGAATTTAATTAAGAAAAGGATAAACTTGGAACACAGCGTAAAGGAAGTTTGAACAAATCTATTTCACTGAGCTATACATTGGCAGCTTGATGGAATATGTATATTACAAGTTAAGAGGAGTACATACAGTGGCGTAGCCGGGAACTTTGTTTGGGGGGGGGTCCAAAACCAGGGTGGAAATTTTTTGAAAAGTAGAGGGTTTTAAACTAATTTTAGCACTTTTCATAATCGAAAAAACTTCACTTGTCAAATAAATCTTTTTTAAATGCATAAGTTTTCAATCTTTTGTTTTCTTTTTATGAAGGAAAAACATTGTGTTTTTATGTTCCGGACTCCCCGAAACTCCCCTCTCGCTACGCCACTGAGTACATACCAATAGAAAACCCTTGAGTAACCTCATGTCAAAATTACTGAAAATATTTTATCCAACTTGTTTAGTTACTGAATTGCGTTTGCTGCGTATATTTAGCTTTCGATATCGAGAAGCTAAGTGAGGAGGCATTGGGGAGTTGAAAGTTTAATTTCATCGGGGAATCTCTTTCATTGTTTTGACGCTATTATCATGAATTTCAGCGACTCAATTTACACATATACACTGCATTGCTGCTGAACTGATTTATTTACATTGACAAACTAATGTGCCCTGTTTCCGGATGCTTCGGACAACTCATGACTTTGAATGCTTTGCCCGAATTTGCCGTTGCCTTTTTGCCTTGAGCATCCGGCAACAGGGCAAACTAGCAGCCCATCGGAGCCCTTGGATAAAAGTTTCTGTACTTTAAAAATGGTGCGGTTTCGTTCATTCATTAGTCATTTTGGTTCCTATTGTCAACGGCTATCATCCAACGATTTCATCTTTGGATTTTTCTTATTTAAAAGTAAAATCTTCCAAAATCATTGGCACAATAAAGTAAAGTTTCGCTAGTAGTGGGCCCTGGTCGCTCTAATAGCGGTGAGGGTTTTCCCTATCCTATCCTACCATTCCTATTCCTAACCTAGAGGTGTCGACGGGCTCCTATCGCGGCGGCGCTCCTCTATCCTTTTTCCTTCCCATCCCATTCCCCCGAAAGCGCGGGCGTGTGAGTTGTATTACTGGGTCCAGGGTCCGGTGCATTGTATCCTTCGAAGAACCCCCTTGGGTTCTCATTCCTCTATCAACGGCTATCCAGGGCTAAAATTTTGTGACGCAATTTTTCTCCACCCTGTATAGCCCCGCTTTTAAATATTTTACGAGCGTGATGCGCCCGCTCCCAGCGGGCTTCCTCCGCTCTTTTCAATGCAGGCCCACATGAGGGATAGGCGCGTTTCTAATTTTAAAATGTAGAAAAAAAGGCAGGGTCTTATGTACAAATGTAATTGGAATGTTCATGTACAATTTGAGGTCAGAGGACCTCTTTGAACACAGCATTGGAAGAAATTACACTATCCTCTGTTAAACGCGCATGATGACTCATACTTACGTATCAGTAGGAGACCTGAATGTGGAACCAGCCGCATTTTGATAAAAGGTATTTAAAGAATGTGAGATATTGTTGCAAATGAGCAAATGTTTCAGTTTGTGCGCCGTCAACGTCAGGAATATTTACCGTTTTTTTAATTATTTAAAAACCAATTTTAGGAAACAATAGCAATATTTAGGAAGCAATATATGCCGTCGCATGTTCTCTGATAAATTCTGTGCATTTTGGTACCTCATTTGTAGAGTTTGGTTGCGTATAAGTTGAGAAAAAGGTATCTATACAGTAGAAATAATATAGAAGATTGACCTACACTACGTTTCCACTCTTCTTCAGCTATCGGATACTGTTTCCTGTCCGCCTCCTTCAGCCTCGCCATGAACTCCTACTTCTGCAAGCTCCGCGGCAGGGCGACTGGACTGGCTTTGGCATCCACCGGCCTCGGCCCCATCCTCATGCCGTTCCTCATCAGCTACCTCCTCCAGGAGTACACATCTCAGGGCGCAATCATGATCATGTCCGGCCTCGCACTGCACTCCCTAGCCGCGACCCTACTGCTGCAGCCGGTGAAGTGGCACACGAAACCAGTGCTGGTGGACGACATCGCGAAAGCCTCGAATGGGGATAATGAGGGCGAGGATGACGAGCAGGATTCCATGCTCTATTACAGTTCGCACCCAAGGTCCTTGTCGATCTCGGGCGTTTCCCGGAGGAAGATGTCGCTGGCGTTATCCGGGGTCGAGCACGACCTCGACGCGCACTCAATTTACGGCTGCCAGGATCCCTTGGTGACCCCCAGCATTGCCGAAAGGAGTTACGGGAGAGGCTCCGTCGTTTCCGTGTACGATCCCAGGAGGCAGTACCTCAGGAGCGTTTCCCAGGACGTCCAATCGAGGAGGAACTACTGGTGGAATTCGGTGGAGACAGTCAATCTCGGCAGTAGCTACAGGATATTCGACGAGAGGTCTCTGTACATCCAACTGGACGGGACGGAGGAAGAGACCGAGGATAAAGATGAGGCTGGCGTCTCGAAAAGTGGCCGGATAATGAAGAGAGCCACGAAGATCCTCGCGACTTTCTTTGACTTTGACTTGCTGAGCGATCCGGTATACGTGAGCATCTTGCTGGGCTTGTCTGCAGCCATCTTTGGCGAGCTCAATTTTTCCATGATCACCCCGTTCATATTGAACGATTTTGGTTTCACAACAGATCAAGTGGCCAGGGTAATGTCCACCTCAGCCAGTGTGGATATAGTGTTCAGGTTCATGGTGCCATTCATCGCGGAAAGATTCAAGGTGCACCCGAGGTTGATGTACATGGGCAGCCTGATGCTCTTGGTGGCCAGTAGATCGAGTGAGTTGATATTTATTTAAAGATCCTTTCCTTATAGGAATTCGAGAAATTTGTATAATTTCAAGGTTATTAGATTAAGTATAATAGTTCCCTTATATGATTACCACTGAAAGAGCACGATATAAGACCCTTAAATTAATCACTATACATTAATTGCATTTTCCTCATCATCGGTTGTCCTCTGGTACATTCCCCAGCTGTTTCGTTTCTATATCAAAAATGTAATCTTCGGATTTTATCCTTACGGAGATGGTCATTATTGACATTTATGACTGGGTTTAGGCAAAATTTCGTCTCAATTTCATCTGACTTCCTTCTAACGGTCTTTCTATGTACGAAAAGCTTTCAGTTTGCTGAATATTATACACTGGTTCTCGAGTTTTATGGTTACAACGGTTAAATCCTGACAAATGGGTGACATTTCAGTTGGCACTGTCTCTCGCAGCAGAACATAATCCGTAGTAGTTGGCGTAAATCAGGGTAATTCCCACGAAAATTTCACATCACCAATTATGTAGCATTCACTCGGGGTTAGAGACGGTTGTTTTACATTTACCGGTATAGAGTAAATATCATTTCTTTCCCTCCAATTTTCTTTCTTCTTCGTTTCTCTTACTCTTCAGTCAAAAAATATTAATTATATTTAGCTCATATTGACTTCTATGATTATCCTCTTATCTACGAATAACGTGACCACCAAAGTAAAATTGTCAATATCCTTCCTGAGTCTGTAAAAATTTACGAATTTTATTTATTTAAAAGCATTTTTATATATTTAAATAAATAAATATTTTTAACTAACGAAGTATATATACTTAAAACCATTTCATCTTTTCTTATTTCAGTGTTCCTGTTTTTTGACACCTACTACTCAGTACTATGTATTGCTGTATTTTTGGGTTTATCCAAAGGCATAAGGACGGTGTATACTCCAATAATAATACCAACATATGTACCCCTTGAGAAACTTCCCGGAGCATCCGGTATTCAAATGCTCATGAATGGACTAGTATTTTCAGCGTGTGGCCCAATTTTAGGTAAGTTAAAAGAGAGACGAATTGATTTATTGAGAGAAGCTAAAATTAATAACCTTCTGATGAAACGATATATTACCGTCTAAGGAATTAATACATCTCAAACGGCATGAGATCTGTGAATGGGATTCTGGATCGGACCAAGGTGTCCTAAGGTGTGCAAATATGCATAATATTGAACATTTAATTCCTTTTGTTATTGATGAAACAATTAATAAATTCTGAATTACAATTCGATTAGGACATCTAATGTCCGAGACATATGAGCTGGGGGGAATGTAACACTATCCTTACTGATGAAGTCTACACGGGTTACTAGAGTTAATCAAGTAGTTCCTCTTGGGTATATCGTTTTTCCGTCAGCGTTAGCCCACAATCTATCGATGTCAAAGGTGTTGGTATTGAAGATATGCATTTTAGTAATCTAGCATTTACATTGTGATTTCCCTGGTTAGAGGAAATTGATATTTGAATTTCACAACAATTGTATGATCTTCTGTACGTATTATGATATGTTGTACCATAATGCACTAAAAATGCACGTATTGACGAAAGTTTACACTCTCTAAAATAAGTTTGCGGAGGCGTGGAGGCATAACCAGATGGGATAAAGTGCGTTTGAGATAGAAAAATAGCTATTTGAAAATTTGATGGGGCATTCATTTACTCATCGTGACGTGATTTTAAAATACTTACCTGTTTCCTGAAACACGCGTGGATCGTAATGAAGATGCTGAGGTTGAGTCCTCTCCGCTTATCGATGATTGGAAAAGAGAGGAAGATAACGATTTGTAAGTGGTCGGCCATAGTACAACTGGCTACTGATACACTCTCGTTATCTCTGGATAAATACTACCTAACGGATGCTGCAACGCAAAAACTGATGATTCTGCAATTTTTTGCGAGAAAATTTTCATTCTAAATTTGTTTTTGCCAATTGCCCTATTCTAAGAGGAACTATTACTTGCATTATATCGGTTGTATTTTTTCATTTTTTACCACTTATTACTCGTCTAAAACTTAAGCTTTTATATCGAAATTTTCATGATATATAGATTTAGCCCTTTTAAATCTGCCTGTAACTCAATTACAAAGAATTTATAACCGAAAAAATACAAAGGTTGAAATGTTCACAATTTTGATACAAGCAGACGCTAAATACGGTCTACATTATGTTCTCTGAAAATTCAGGATAATAGAGGAAGTAACCAGCTAATAATACGCAACGAAAAAAGAACGGTCGAGAAGAAGTGTAACGTACTCTCGAGTGCTGGAATACAGGTAAACTGGCTGTCAACATTCTTATTAAAATACTTGTCTGTTTCCACGCACTTTTATTTTCACCGACCGTGGTTTCGGCAACTTGTGCCATTATCAAGGGCACCTTTACCTTGATAATGGCACAAGTTGCCGAAACCATGGTCGGTGAAAATAAAAGTGTGTGGAAACAGACAAGTATTGTAATAAGAATATCAAAGATTTCCACCGTATCACGCTGGACACTGTATCTTTTATGGCTGTCAACACCCTCAGCTTGAATTACCTTTTTTATATACGATTGATACAACAGTTAAAACCCTATCACTCTCTTTATCTTTCTTCAGGTGTATTTCGTGATCTCACCGGGCAGTACACAACATGTCTTTATTTAATCAACGGAATGACCTTACTCACTGTGCTGGCTTGGACAATTGAGTATTTCGTAAGCAAGAAAGGATTCCGTCTAAGACAGTAAGGAAGAACATGGCTCAACGAAGGAACTTGAATATCGTTGTCATCATGGTTTCATAAAACTGAAGAGTCTTTGATGGCGTAAAGACCCAATGTTGCTGTTGTAAGGACATCGTTCCTAAGTGTTCGTGTGAATCGGGGCATTAGTTTGCCCAAATTGAATTCATGTAATTACGATATTGCTGATTGGAACTTTCACTAATTGGAGGCATCTGGTATCTGTCAACCACGGTAACTGCATGAAAGCAAGTTAGGAGAAAGTGTAGGCTTCCAATCCCACATGAGTATCGGCGGATACTCCTAAAATGATGCACCCGAAAGATATCAGTCTCTAATGCTATGCATTACCAGGAGTAAAAATATTATAACTTATTTATTTGTCGTAATACCGCATGTAACATTCAAACAGGTTATTTTGTTAATCGTGAAAGATCTTAGTTGAGAGGGGAATGGTTAAAAATTGGAATTAATATTGAGGAGTAAACTCTAGCTGATTTAGGTTATTGAAGCAACGAGGTGGTTTCATTCTCTCTTTCAAATCGGCTTTTACATGCATTGTATACAGTATGTTGAGCCGGAGAGCACTTTTCCCGGAGACTACTGTTGTTTGACTTTTGCAATCATTTGCCTATGGCTGCTTTGCATTACTTTCCTTGAAAGTAAGGGATCTCCTGAGTCAAAATCTCACCTGCTTGATTCTCAACTATGCGCTGCATCATGAAGTCGCAAGCAATTCACGAAGGTGACAAGGCAGTATTTTTCTATTTAGTCACAATTACAAGCACTTTGTCACATCACAAGTTACTCAACGATGCCGTTTCTTCCTTAAGATATGTTCACATTTACAGTAGATAAATTTCAGTGAAAAAAGTTTATTTCCCTTGATAAAACCGTCAAATTCGATTTGCGGATAAGGCTCTAAATGCATTGATTGTCAATTGTCATGGAGTATTACTACGTTATCTTTTTGGTATTTTTATGATTACGCTCTCAAAGCGGATCAATGGGAAAAATTTATGAGGGAAGAATAAATAGCACACATATATCAAGCCTTATCCTCGGCATCTAGTCACACGTATGTGAATGAAATTAGGATTGCAACTTCGAATTAATATTGTTGCATACCATATCGACAACTATGAAGCGCATTAATGCTTGCACAGGTAAATAATGAACAAGCGGACATGAAGTTCAGTATTCCATATGCATACATAGACGGATGAGTAGACGATGCAAAAAATATACATTTTTTTCGGACTGCAGCGTATTTGTATCGGCTAATTTTAGTTTGTGTAATTTTGACTTCATTATGTAATTTTTTTGTAATTTTATTTTTGAAATATCAATATTTTTTTATTTAATAAATATCTCTATAGTGGTATCTTTTCTCATAGTGTCCACTCTGTAAACCTGTTACCCACCCCTTCTTCAAACATGTGAAATCCTCCCCCACCCCTTTCTCAGAGGTGATGTTTATATGTAAGGCAGTGTCTTGTACCAGATGATGGCTCTGCGAGCCGAAACGCGTCGTACGCAATAAAATATTGTGTAAAAGTGCTACCGTCTTTTATTTAAAGATTTAATAATTCTATTCACTAATTTTGGAAAGAGTGATAACTTCCTTTATCTGATTCAACCTCATTTACAAAATATTTACATCGCCTCGACTGTTTACTTAAACGTACTCTAGTAGTGGTGGGACGATGACTGTAATAGATTGTGCTTCACCTAGCTAGAATTTGCGAGGGCTTTTTCTAAACTGCCATGCAGAAGACATCATAAAAGGTCGAATGAATACGTTCTGCTGAATTTAAATGTAATTTGGAGGAATACAGCCGACAGATGTCCCCCGAAATGCCATTTATTCCCCTGCATAATAGCCATATTTTCCTGAGGGCTGGTCTTACGAAAACTATTAAGTAATAGATTTCTAGCTGATGTTTTTTAAATCACGTTTGCAGTTAATTGTTATTTTTATAAAAGGTGGTGTACCAATGTCCTGGAGATAATTATTATTACTTTAATGGGGTCATACATTCAGACCGTAAATCACAATTCACGTTTAGAATTTGGTAGATAAAAGGAAAAGATAGTGTACAGTGAAAAAAATCCCTCTACAGCCATTGAGTAGATGGAAGGAATACGTAGAGGACCTGTATGACGTTAGGAGATGGCCGGAGAGATTGAATTTAGAGGAGGATATGGTGGGTGCAGAGTGGCAGCTGCTAGGTGAGAAATGCGATACGTAGGAGACAGAAGATATGAATGGAGGAGTACGTAGCGGAGGGGATGTTGAAAATAAGGCTAGGTAGAATGTTAGGTAAACGAGGGAGATGAAGGAAGAGAATGGGATTTTTTCAATAGAATGAAAGGGAGTAGGCCTTATTGTGAATTAAAGAGGTAAGTACATGAAGGGGAGACTGTCAGAATACTTCTTAAGTACTACGTGGAGACCTACCTTAATCGGTAGAACACTTTGATGAATTGGAGCGGTGACTGGAGCGTACCTTTATTCTCTGGTAAGGGACGGAAAAATGATGTCGTGATTCAAGCTTTAGCCTGAAAACACGCTCAATACTTTGCATTACTTACTTTTCCTATGATGTAATGGTTGTCCGTCATTAGCCAGGCTCCATACACCGTCAGCAACTACATTCGTATACATCTCCTCATCCTCTCCACGGTCTCCTCATCAAACTTCTCATCTCACATTCCAGTAATTCTGGAAGCGCCGAGATAAAGCCACCCAGAGAGATACTCTTCCGTGTATGGGCAAGTTCTTTATTTGCATAAGGAACTATGAACATCAATTTTAAAATAGGGTTTAAATTCTCAATGTTTTTTGTTACGTCCCTCACTCTTACATCATTTTGAAAAATGAAACTTTGGTGTTGACTCATGGCAAAATTCCTGCCCAATGACACATTTTGTGCGCTTTGCACAAGAAAAATCACAGAGCTTGCATGTATAGCCTCGATGGTGGCATAAACTCATTTCCCAAAACTGTTCACGATGATAACGAAAAGCGAAGATATTTTATAAAAACTCACGGAATGTCTTCCACGTCAACTTGGGCTGCAACGAGAGGGTTATTTCGCATTGAATAACACGATATTATTAAATTTACTTGTCTTTTGTTCTGCGTCATCTATTCTAACTAGAATTTTGCAGCTTAGACTGTTTTGTACACAACGGAGCGATAAAATATCTAGCATTTCCAGGAAAATATCACAAGAATTTTCGCAGCAACATTTCACCAACCACGCCGCAGGAAGTGTGACACTGTCTTTGTAGTCGCGGATTGGGAAATATGTCGCAACACTTTATCACAATACGCTTCGGAAACTCAAGCGGTTTGTAGGAACATTCCTGGGCTCCATCCTGCAAAATGCCTCTGGCGTTGGTAGAAACGCGATAAAACAGGCTGTATACACCACGCAATACCCGCTAAAAACTGAATGATTGCAATGATGGAGAAGCATATGCTCAGAGAAGTAGCCCCAGGCAACGATGTGATGTGGCTTCCAATGGTGTTCTCGATGGGACTTCTTCCAGTGTAGACATCTGCATGGAGATAAAAGAATAAAATACTCTTTTGATTTAATCCTTTAAAAATATATCTTTTTATAAACGATTGATCAGAAGGCGTAATGGAGGTTATGAAAATATGAAGGAAATGAAATTATTATTATTATTATTAAAATTGTTACAAGTAGGCATTTAGCCTGGTGGTAACATGTACATATGATGAAAAAAAAAACAATAGAAAACATTGAAAAAACAATAGAAAAATTAAAAAAAACAATAGAAAACATTTGAAAAAACAATAAAAAACATTTGAAAAAACAATAGAAAATATTATACAAAGCCCTTGGTTCCTACTTCTTCAGCCGCTTTTTAAAACTATGTAAATTTTTCGGATAGGACTCAAATAGTTCTGCTGGTAGGTCGTTCCAGTCCCTTATGGTCCTATTCAAGAAGGAGAACTGCTTCGCATTTGTCAAATGACATAGCACATGTAAGTAGGGTTAGCTGTATTATTTCAGGGAAAGTTTTAATAGTGAAAGGCATTAAAGAATTGAAGCTATGTAAAAATAAAATGTATCAATGCATACAATCGTTCAGATAGGTGACTTTAAATTCACGTATAAAGGTATGGGAACACTTACTTTTGAATAGAGCTAATACTCGAAGATAATTAAAATCTATGAAAAGAAAGGGGTTTAATTATAAAGTAATAACTAAAGGCTCATTAAAAGGAGGTGACATAAGCATAGGCAGCCCATGCAGTAGCTTTTGGCTTATTGACAGTGTAAACGCGGGGTACCTTAGTGTTAGCATACGAGGAATGCATTCAAGTAGATGAGGAATATCATAGGTACTTGATTCATTACTAAACGATGAAGTTTCTTGCAGGGTGTTCCATTTTAACTTACAATTAGATTAAAACACTCGGTAAGTGCTAGTCACCCGGCATTCATTTCTCAAGTCTTGAAACGAATTTGGAGCATCTTCTAACCAAATTAAATGATTAAAAATAATACCTAGAATACATAGGATAACTATATTCTTACTTGAAAAAAAAACATTCGATTTTGAGAGATAGAAATTTTATACGAGTTCACATTGGATGTTCAAGTAATTTAAAAATGAAAATCATGGATGCGTTGAGGCAAAAATAATACTGAATTTAATACGCTTGGCCAGCGCGGTTACCAATTTTGGTCGTCGATGTTCGATGAAAAAATTTGGTGACGATGACTCATCGATGTCGATGACAGTCATCAACTCGATTCATCAAATTAACAGTAGAAAATTAATTAATTGTAAATGCAATGCTGGTAAACCCTCCCCCTGTGAAGCCAACAAATTGCACATCTGGCCATATTGAGACGGACCTTCAGTGTTGCCCTCCATTTAAATACCAGGGGCGGATTCAACATCAAATTTGGGGCTCATGAGTTGGGGGTCTTGTTTTTTTTTACAGTCGGGAGTACTTTGCACTACGATATATAATCCACTATACTATAAATACAATTCAAACTTCTCTCACATTCGGGACAAATAGCCATGCATTTGCATATGCATTTACTTTACTCCTTTAAAAGGATACAAAAACTAATACACTGCCACTGAATTAAATTCATTGGAAATCGCGCGAATTTGATTTTTTTCCTCTGCTCAGATAATCCGGATGAGATTGCGACTTGGAAAGTAAATTACTTGGATGTCATGCTAAAGTTTTTTTTTATTCTTTCAATCGAATTTGCCGCATTTAACCTTCAATAATCTACAGTGGTCGGCATGATTGGCTACTGCATGGCTTCACATGCTCGCGTGCGCAGTACATTGCGATCAGCATTCCGTTGTTTTCATTTCAGTGGGTTTATCTCACCGTAACGACTGAAATAATCGTCGATGACTTCGATGAATTGTCTAATTGCAAACGCCTAGAATAAGCATTTATTAAAATCTCAGCGTGTTAAGGTATCGTATATCGATTGAAAACACGTGTAAAATCGTTTCAGGATTAACTTGTGGAGGTTCTTGATTGAAGTTTTCGCAGCTCATGATGATTAAAAATAAGTCTCAAACGGGTGTATGCCGCGTGTCGTAATGGAGATTGCCCTGACGTTTCGCGACCGACTGCTGGTCACTTTTTCAAGGGAATAATGCTGGGATTGGTTTTTGCTGCCTTTTTTCCCTACCTACCTCCCTCCTGAAATATAAAAAAGCCAGCAAAAACCAATCCCAGCATTATTCCCTTGAAAAAGTGACCAGCAGTCGGTCGCGAAACGTCGGGGCAATCTCCATTACGACACGCAACATATACGCGTATGTGACTTATTTTTAATCATTGTGGAGGTTCGATATATCTATGATAAAAACACAAATGGTAGTTTCCACATTTTAATTATAAACTCTAATGCCGACCATGGTTTCAGAATATAATTATTACCTTGACAATGACATAATATGTTGAAACCATGGTCGGTAGTTGAGTTTTGAATTAAAGTGTAGAAATTACCATTTATGTTTTTATCATGGAATGAAAACACTCTTCTATTTGATCTTACCCAACAGTCCAGTGCATCCGAGAATGATGAAAGCTGTGAGGGTGCACATGAGGCCCCTTGACCCGTCTATACTTGTACTGCCAGCACTGGCTGTCCTCAACAACGAGGACGACGTATCCGCTGTGGCTCCACTGCCTATGCCGAACAATATGGCCGCCAGTGTCAGCTTGCCATACCATTCCGCACGGGAAAGAACTGTTAGAGAAGAAGAATAATGGGCACAATTAGGATTCGAAAAAAATAATGACCTAATGTAAATGAAATATATATTATAACCACTATTTTAGTTCATAACTGAAAACATGTTGATATAAATTTCAAATTTGATTCGTAAACGGCGGTGAAATTCACACGTCGCGTTTAGCGGACACATATTTGTGGAAATTTTCTGCCAAATACTCTGAGGTGGTTCTACGATCGGTCAATTTATGACATTTCACGACGCCCCCAGGCAGGTGATCAGTGAATCCGCGAGTGACCAGTCTGTGCGATCTACATGAACCAATGTAAAAACGACCGTTGATTATCATGGAAAAACAATTATGGGAGCCTGGAACCGAACCACGGAAATTGATTGTCTGCAGGGAAAATTTTTCCATGGCAATTGACGTGGAAGAACATAAGGAATTTGTGCATGAAAATAAACCGAGAGAAAACGTGTGGCTCAACATTTATACGATTATAGATGATGTTATCAAAGCAAAATTCTCATCAATCAGGCAAATTTTGTTGCTCGTTCTGCTTGCAATTTGCGGCTCACTTCTGAAACTCTAATCAAAAAATTGATTGGCTTCCCACGTTCGTTTCACTCCCTATTGACTGGCCGTATTTGAACCATTTTCACGTGACAAATTACTCATTTATTATTTAAACTATCATTTGAAACTTGCAGTGAGTAGAGAGTATATATTTTTTCACATTTCCCCGTGACTCAAATATGAACATTTCTAGAATCTGGTTTTATTCCAGCAGTCCAACAAACGATTTTAAAGATAATTGGATAATATTGACACTTGTCACAAAACGACATTTCAAACGCGAAGAGACAATGCATACCCTCAAGGCGCCGCGGAAAGTAGTGAACCTCCCTCTCCCAAAACAACAGCCTTATTCGCCCCCACACAGATTTATTAATAAAATTTGAAGGCAAGGGAAATTTTGAAATGCGTCTATTCCAAATACCCTGACAACTTCAAAGTGATAGTTTAAATTTTAATCGAGTTATTCTTCACTATAAGAAAGCGTTCGGGAATGATGAGTACTGTTAAAAAGCGATGTCCTATCATCATTATTAATATCAAAGACAAACACTAAAGTGAAAGATATTATGGTAGACGCTTGTGAAGATATTTTTAACTACTTTGTCTCATATCCCTTACGGCAAATGCAAAGATATTTTCAAAGCATCATCATCTGTGTCAAAACTAAATATAACATCTTTGAATAAAAGAATAAAGCGGGGTATGATGCATATTAAAGTGTCATAGAAACAGAAAATTATTTATGTGGACAGGTTCACTTGGTGAGGGGGTTGTATTATTGAGGGGTTAATAACCGGGGTGTTCTTTCAGAACGTGCAACTCATAAAGGCTGAGAAGGGACTGAGATAAGCTTTCCAGCAGATGGATTAAGAATCAGGAAGAGCCCGCGTTATCAAAAAGGATCAAAAAACTAAGGACATGGTTAAAAAAGGAGTGAAAATGACCATGCAGCACATTATGCATACCGATTTGAGATTGCCTTACTTGAAGTATTTAGGCTCATTGATGTCAGAAAATAGTGATGATAACCAAGAATTCTAAAAACGAGTTAATGCGTCGAATAAGACCTACTTTGAGCACCAGAGCCTGTTTAAGTTACGCTTATAAAATATGTAAATCTGAAAATCAAAAACTGTTGCAGCAAAAAGTTCTTGCTTTGGGGACTTTAGCCACCTCCCCCACGAAATGTTCGCCCTTTGTGCGACTAGGTATCCGCGATACATCCCATTTGGAGACAACTAGCCCGTGGGTACTTTACGTCTAGCATTATCTCAACTACTAAAGGTTGAGGACTGATATCTAGGTCTCAGATCTGAAATTTGCTCAAAATAGGATCATATTTACGACTGCTGTCAGAGTGCTGAAGTTTAAAAGTTTTCGAAGCATCATGCGGGTAGGAAAAAGAGAAGCCTATTAAGACCAAGCTATAATAACTACGACCGTTATGGTAAAAAATAATTTGAATTTAAACTTTAGCACTATACGCAAGAAATTTATAGCTATATTCATGGTTTTCCGATGCATAGGAATTGAGAACAAATTACCACTATAGGCAACACTTACACCACCCAAGGCCTCCTCGAAGCCAATTTCTGACTACATGGCTGTCGAGGAACTGAAGGAACTGTCTAAGGGAAAGGGAAACGAGGGGCTGCAGTGTGCCAATCTAAAGGCCTCGATAGACACATTTACCTACTCGTACAAGTTATAGTATGAGTTAGGCAGGCCAAAATGATTGCAATACTATGAATGAATGTTAGTTACATCAGATATTGCAATATTTACAGAGGATTTATTAAGACACGACGCGTTTCGTTGTTACAAAAAACGTTGTTGTAACAGCGAAACGCGTCGTTTTCTAAAGAATTCCTTGGAAATATTGCAATGGCTCCTTTAACTTATATCAATAACCACCACCACATTGTACCGCATTGCATACAAGATATGAATAAATGAATGAATGTAGGCCTTCAGCCAACCATAAGGATTTCCACTCACGGAAAAAAGCAATCGCCGAAGCAATGGAGCCCACGCAGTACACGATCTTCCTGCAGCACCTCGGCTCGAACACTTCCTTCCCCCTCCTCCTCGCGGCCGGATACGAGATCCAGGAAGTGGCCGCGGACACGAGGACGCTGCAAAACCCCGCGATGGCCAACAGCAGGACGGCGTCGTTGTTGGTGCGACCCATCCTGCGGGCCACGAGGGGAAGCAGAGTGAAGAAGGCCATCCCGGCCAACCTGGAGGACGCGGAGAGGGCTAGGCTAGGATAGAAGGAAGCCTTGGTCAGCCCCCTCCAGGACACCACCCTCTCCAGCTCCTTCCTCCACGACCTCTGACCCCCATGGTCCTCCTCGTCCGCGTCGGCATCTTCCTCCTCGTCGTCCCGGCAGGAAGATCCGCCGCTCAGCGTCCTGCTTCGCCTCCGACGCCGCCCCCTCCACTTCCGCCTCTTCCACTTCCAGCGCTTCCACTTGGCTGGCCCGCCCCCGTTGGGCGAAATGAGGAACGTGGTGGAAGACGTCGACGAAGGCGTGTCCGGAGTGTAGCTGCTGTTGCCGTTCGGGTAGCACGGGGTGCTCTGTGAGTCTGGCGAAGGGGGTTGGAGCCCCTTGTCGTTGTTGTTGTTGTTGTGGCTGTGGTTGTTGTTGATGTTGGGGATGGTGAGGGTGAGACGGCGGCTGAGTCGTTTCTCCTGCCAATCGGCGCCTTCCCTCGAGTCCTCGTCCTCCGTCTCCTCCGGGATCTGCGGAAGGATCTCCACGCCGTAGCAGTTCCTTCGCCTCGGTTGCTGCAGGAGGGACGTTATTGCATCCGGAGCAGGTTGTTCCTTCAGGAAAAAATATTGCATTATTCATACGGGAAAGACTGTGGCGGCAGTAAGTGCCCCGCAAACCTCGCGGCGTGGAGGGCCCCGCTTCAAGGGAGCCCTCGTGACGAGCAGGGAAAAAATAATTACCAGCTTAAATAATTTTTTATAAGTTTGTAATATTTTATTAATTTATTCTTTTCATCTATTTCCATTAAAAAACGACGTTTTAGAAAAATAAAATGTTGTCTTAAACACTCAGCTGCAGATCAAATTTTAACGTTGTGCGATAGTTCAAAACTGTTTCCGGCTATTTGGCGGTCAGTGAATGTACGCCATTAATCGAATTGAGTAATAATACTACAAAACATTACATAATTAATTTAAAACACGTTTTATTTTAACTGCAATCAAGAAAATATTAAAATAAAGCAAAAAAGTAATTAGAAACCCACGTTGTATTCAAACTAAAAAGATGAAAATAAACCAACCTGCATTGGCCTAAGGTCCCAAGCTTAAATTTTACTTAAAAATTATACTTAAATGATTTAAAAAAAGTGATGTGCACCTATGTCATTATCTTAATTCACATTATTTCTGAGAAAATATTCATTGCAATATTTCAACTAAAATCTCAAATATATGATGATGGATTTTAATCATTCAAGTGTCTTTTAGTCATATAATTTAAACACAGGAGCTTGGGGTAAGGCAGGTTCGTTTATTTCATTATTTTTAGCTTGGACAAAGACATGGGTTTTAAAAGTAATTTTTGAATTTATTTACATATTTTTTTACCATGCATCTTCAAGGGGGTAGGAGCAGGTAAGGAACCAAAGAAATTGGTATCGCCGCGATCATGAGCCAGGCGACACTCCAGGGTTTTAGGAATAGAAATGTAAGGAAGATGAATGGAAGAATCGGTCTCAATGGAAGAATCTGACAAATGGAAGAAAGTATGGAACCATGAGTGGAAGAATCACAGCGGTTTCAAATCGAAAGAAGCTGACCAAAAGTAATTTTTTCGAATGGTGTATTCCACAGGATGTGGTACTCAGCATATGCTAAAATGTCGGTATTTAAGTTGATCAGAGCGGTCGCAGGAAACCAGTTAACATGGAGAATACACTGTATAAAGGAATCGCGCGAAATCGGCCAAATTCGAAGAAGTGCACCTTTATGGAGGACTAAATGTAGCCGATATATTACGCAAAAAAATAATTTTAGCCACGAAGAAAAACATTATCGTAGCGCGTAAATACATTTTATTCGAACATTAATATATTTATTATTTTATAAACTTCTAATAATTTTGATTTTTCTGCCCGACTTGTCAAATGAAATATACAATATCGTTCAGGGCGTCACCTGCAGTCGCGATGCATTTAGCGTAAATAATAAGGAGATAGCATAAGCAAAGCAGCGGCAAATATTTGCTACTTGCAACTATTTGCTACTCCAACCTCAACTTTAATTTAACAATAAGCAATGCGCCGTCAATAAGGCGGCGCGAGCTACCATTAGCGGAACATTTAATGCATGTTCTCAAAGAAAGATTTTATTTTTTTAATTCGTGTTCCTAGAGGAAGGGATGTTCACTCTACACAAGCGTTGACCCTGAGATCTGGATGATAATTGTGACTCCGAGCTTCTACTTCTGAAAAAAAAACAGCTGGTTGTTGAATGATTATCTCGCATGCCTGCTCCGAAGAATGTTTGTCCTTGGCTCCGCTACCACTCACCAATGGCTCGTCGGAAGACATGTCGTCATCGTCATCGCGCGCGTCGAAGGCAGTAGCGTCATCTCGCGCCGGATTCTTCCAACTCCTTCCAGCAAGGTCCTCCTCAAAGGGAAGCAAGTTCTCTCCTTCTGGCGCTGTAATCGTCCGCCCGCTACAATTCCAACCGGATTCAGCATCATCTTCCTCCATAATGGAATAACTCATGTTTCTGTCCCAATTGAGGGTGAATGGAATGAGGAAATGCATTAATTTTTAATATATGTTGACTTAGAGTATTTTATACCTCAAGTGTAAAACAAGTAATATATTGACAAAGCCATACATAATTCATATGCTAATGGTGACTGAATAAATTGAATTATATTGATTAAAAATGTTGTGGGTTAGATTTAATAAAAAGATGGTCAACCATTGATGCTCAACGATAAACATAACAATGCATTTTTGCACATAGCAAAAGAGATGCTTCATTGCCACTTCATTTCACATCATATGAAATTTTCATAATCTGGCTACTTTTCAATGACCAGGGCCAGCCCTAGCAGGTGCGGGGCTAGGGGCGAACCTTCAGTGCAGGGCCCTTCACTTAAAATATTAAACTCTATACCCCATCTAGAAACTCGAGCATTTTGAATCCCTACCACTCTTTGGCTAAGTATGTGTTCCCCTCCCAAATTCAGACTTCGTAATTACGCCGTTATGATACCTTGATTCAAAACTATCGTATATTTTAATATTTTTTCACGAACGCGGGGCCCGGGGCGGTCGCCCCAGTCGCCCCGCCCTAAGGCTGGCCCTGTCAATGACACTTGAGTATCGTTGTTATTCCTTAAAACTTCTATGTGAAGTCTGGTCAATTCCACAGTGCGTATAATTTGACATTGTATTGGCCGATATTTATTCAATATTAAATGCTTATTGATTGTTATAACTGACGAGACTTTTGTTTTGGATGCATCTGATTGATATAAAAATATATTTTTGCTATTTCCCACATTTACCCTGGTTTGGTGCAGAAAATTTTAAGGAACATCACTTAGTGGGAGCCAAAATAATTGTTATAAATTAATTTTCCAATTACGTGTTTGTTTAATATTACTGAGAATATCATGAATAAATTCTAATTTACAGAAATTTCTGAAAAAATGAACCTTCAGCAAGTGGCAACATACTATAGCTTACCACAAAAGACAATACATAGACTGCAACAGTGAGAAGGAGATATCGTTTAATGATTAGTGAGTGTAGCTAAAGATTGCTTGAGATATATGTCTTATAAATAATTTGTTCAACACTGAATTCAGCCATGGACAGACTATAAAACTGCCAATTCCTTGAAGGAATTAAGTTTGAAATGAATATTTTTTCATTTCGCTAATGCGATAATTGGTGCATATACAGGTCACATTTTAGGCATGAACATAACCACAATAAGTACCAGAGTGGTGGTGTATAAATTCAAAATGGTGATTTTTTACGGCTTTTTGAGAAATATGTTATTAATCCATACACTATTCTCAGAGTAACATCAATCTGATAAAGTTAAATGGATTGAAATTAAAAATTTATCTGAGTTCTGGGGGGGCTTTCAGCCTCCAAAATCACCCCTCACTGCACCTGCACTGATACCATGAACACAATATCATTCATGGCCATAAAGTGAATTGACTCACATATCAGTCAATTCATTTTAATTTGCAAATAATGAGAATAATATATTATAGCTATATAGCTATCTTAGATTGAGGAATCAAAGAGTTAAAAGAAGAAAATTAACACATCAAAGACTGGATGATATTTTTTGAACTTATCCCTCTAGGTTGCACATTTCCCCGGAGGTTTGGTTTTTGCAGTTGACTCTATAATTAATTTAATTACTCTATAACTAACAAAAACACTAAAGCAATTATGTTTAATACAGTGTGTACTGATGCAATCAGGGCTTAGACAAAGTAGTTACGGTGTATCATTACAGGTGGCTTGTAAATAAGCAGAACACAAAAAACATGAGTTAACTCGAGTGCACATTGTGTTAAATTGCTACAAATGCTAATAACCTTGATAAAAATTGCACACTAGAATTTAGTATTACTCTGGCAGTGTTTGAATTAAAATTAGTTCATTTAAAAATTTGCATTTTAAATTGTAAATTAGAAAATATTTTTAGAAAATATTAATAACACTAAAAATGATGATAATCCTTTTTTCAGGTAGTAATTGCTGAAAAAATGATGGAATACTTAAAATAAATCAGTAAATCATGAAACATTAGTGCAAACACTTATTTCCAATGCAATGATCACCATGGAATTCTGCATCCATTATATGACTTTAAAAATATTGAGAGTCAACCTGTCTTTCATTGACTGTATTTCATGAAGTTTTTTTGAAACACAGTTCATGATGAAGGTTATCCATAAAATTAACACTGTATCAACATTTATATGTATTTGAAAATCGTAGTGTTTTTCTTCCTCATACAGAAATCATTCCTGTCTGTAGGAACAGCAAAGCATGGTTTCGCTAGTATTGGGCCCCGCCACTCTAATGATGGCATTGCGTTTCCCTATCCCCTCCCTTTCATCCCTCTCCTCTCCCAGGAGGCATCGCCAGGCTCTCATCATAGCGGCACCTCCAAACCTTTTTCATTCCACTTTCATTACACTCCCAAGGTGTATAGGGGAAAAGCGAAGGCTTATGGACCCTTCCCTCGAGAGAGTAGCCCTTCAAGCTTGCCCAGGGTCCTCGTTTCACCTGTATCAACATTGACTCATATATTGGGGTGAGTAAATGGAGCCACAGTCAGGGGATATAAGTGAATGACAAATATAAGAAAGAGTGATTTCAATTGATGAAATAATGAAGTCAAGCTATTATAAAGCACTGCAGGGCCAAGTGACTTTATATGCAGTAATATACATGGGTGCAAAGTTAAATACACCAACTGATGAAATTCGCCATGAAAAAATATTTGACTTAGCCGGAATGAAAAATATTTGACCTTGGCTGGGATACGAACCCGGATCTACCGATTGCCAGTCAGGAAAATATTTTTCATCCCGGCTAAGTGAAATATTTTTTCATGGCGAACTTCATTCATTGCTGTATTTAACTTTGCACCCATGCACGTGACTGCGTACAAAGTCACTTGTTCCTGCAGTGCTTTGAAATTCGTCGTCGCAGACCAGCGACAAAATAAGGGTTTTTCACCCCGACAGTGGCTAAGTAAGCATGACCTTCGCTGCAGGTGCCACAGTGTGGACTTGTGACGTCAGCATCTTGTTCGGTAAAACACATCCCGAAGTTCGCTCTGAGAAAATGGCTTGGTGGTGGAACTGGCTAACATGCCTGACTGGCAATCAGGAGATCCAGATTCATATCCCGGCTAAGTCAAATATTTTTTCATGGCGAACTTCATCCCTTGGTGTATTCAAGCTATAATCTAAGCTGCAAATTTTGAACATCAGCTGGGCTGGTTCTGGATTGAACAAATTCCTATTAAGGCTATGTAGCATTATGAGATGGTGATATTTCTTCCCAATCAGGCAAATTGATAGTTAGGTCACCTCATAGTGTTCCTATGTTGCGTGTCCAATAATTTCACAAATATTAAATCTGCTAAGAAGCAATAATAAAATTGTACTGCTTCTGAGATCAAATTTATGAATGAATATTTACTTCCATTTCAGCCCACAGCACCTGATAATTATTGTGGCTATTATTCATTCTCTTACGCTTTCACTTTCTGGTGCAGTAAATTGGGTACAAGGAGATTCATAAATTTTGATCACATATGAAACAACATAGCAGCAAATAGGGAAAAGGGATCAAGGGGTTCAAACTCCCCAATATATTTGTAAGATATGTAGGTACTGTCTTCAATGAACACCTTCAAAATGAATCACTACAAAATGTACCCCATTGTTCAATGCTCCGCAGTTCACATTCAGTGTCCATTTGATTGAGGCAGCAGTATCTATATGATTGTTGCTCAGTTAAGCTGACAGATAATGCTCAAAAGTGACTTAGTGTGAGGTGGAGAGGACGTGAAGAGTAATTTCGGTACTAAGCTTTGCGTATTATTTTAAAACCTCACCTAAGAGGTCCATGTCTCTGAATTATTTCCCTTCTCAATACATAATTAGAAGTGAATTAAGGCTTGGAAAATGGCCAAAATTTTATGCCAAGTGCCCCTACACCTAGCAGTAGGGTTAGAAAAAAAGAGAAAAAATGTTTTGATCAAATTTCAACTCCTTGAAAGGGTGAGTTTCTCATACCGGTGTATACTGCAGTTATTCTTGTATTTTGGTGCTGAGATTCTCTTGCGATAGATTTTTCATCTTATTTGTCAATGGGCATATTTTTGGTGTACTTCAAACTCATGAATATATCAATAATTTTCGTGGATAAGAGTAAAAAGATATAGAAAATAACTGATTTTTTTTTTCAAATATGAAGTTAGCTGTTCATACCTGTTGAGGCAGCTATGTCTCAATGGCTGCTACTCAGCTTAGACTCACAGCTTACACTTGAAAATTACAGAAAATGTGGTATGGTATGGCTGCCTGTCTTTTGTATGATATTTATGCTAAGCAAGTAGAGGTTAAAATAAAGATGCCCTTGTATTTACTTGAGTTCAATTTCCTGCAGTCTAGAGAGCATTTCAACCTTGACCTTTCCCAAATTCCTCAACTCATTCTGCTACCATATTTTCCTATCATCATATTATGTTGTTGACATGAGTCACTTCAGACTGGAGTGTTATCTACTATTTTTTCTTAATATGCGATCGGCACCCGACCATCAAAACTATGTACAGTCAACCCTCCCTTCACGATATTAACCGGTTCCAGTCAGGCACATAGTAAGAAATATGCTTGCATGTTGTGTGGGTTGCTGTTCACATGCATCAAAAAGCCACACATTTCATTAAATGTGCCATGAATATTTTGTCTGTATGGTGGTGAAAGTTAAATTCATCATCGGTGAAATGAATGGTGGAGACTGATACTTTGTGGAAATCCATTGTATGATATAAAATAAAGAAATTTTGCACTTTTCCTTGTAAATATTTATTAAAAAATGAGTCAACAAGCTTCACTGCACTGCACCACCATCAGAACCACTGTAGAGGGGAAATTATATCTCATGCCGTGGTGAAAATATGATTAACGGACAGATGATTGTCCTCTGTCAAATATTTGAAACAACATCTTTTAATTTACAGACGTGATTTCATGTTTTTCTTCTAGCTTGTCTTAATATTTAATCTCGCCTTGTTGGAAATTTAATAAATGGACTGATAATGGGAGTCCTGATAATGCTGGAGTGTGGTGAAACATGTTGAATCATTTTAAATAAATATTTATGAGAAAAAGTGCAACGTGTCTTTAATTCATATCTTTCATCATTGGTTCTTAGATGCCATGAAATGTAGCTGCATCGAAAAATTGTGAGTAAGAGGATAGTTGCCCCTGGGATAGTGGTCTCATCTGTACATGTATTGCGGGTGATTGCCACAAGAGTAAACATTTTGGGGGGTACTGATGATCCCAAAGCATCCCCCTTGCCATGTGCCTGGTTCCAGTAGACTAATCATAATGTGAATTCCATCTTATGTTGAATCAGCAATATTTCCATATGAGGAATCAGTTTGAAGGGCATCAGTGCATGTATAAGTGCTCTATAAATATGCCTCCTTAATAAATTAGGCATGAATTATATATTTGATGACTTTCTTTGCATGAGTACAAAATCAGTAAGGGTTTAAATCCAGCTCAGATCCTATCCTGAATGCAACATAAAGGGGTTTACTTTAGTCGGAAATATGGTCCCAGTGGTCTGCAAGATCATCTATTCATTCATGAGTTATTATTTGGGAATTGAAATCCCTCCAGATTGGAAATGTGTTTTCAATCTTGGTTTTATAAAATTATTTGAGTAAACCCAACAAGCATGTTATTTACATATGTTACATGCTCTGCACTTCAAAAATCTATCCACTGATTTTTAGGGCAGTCGGAGGACTTACAAAGCCATCCATCTGTTAGCCGAGAGTTAGATGTCATATGAATAGGAAATGTCCAATGACAGTCACAATCATCTAGATAATTAAACATATGCTTTATGTTAATATGCATGACGATACTATTGTGTGTAATGTCGTCAATGGATTATGTGGGATATACATACATTTATGTATTTATCAACATACCGCTGCTTCAAATAGCCAACAACAGGGTGGTCCTTATCTTTTGATTTTCTTTCGTGATGCCCCCCAAATTCATGCCAATTGGTGTAAAAATATATCCTGTAAAGTATTATTGCAATTGGATAGAAGGAAGATGCACACACGCACAGGCATTGCACTCAAAGTTGTGAAATTTTGGCATTTTTAGCTGTTTTTCGGATGTGAATGGTAATAAGAAGGTACTGGTATTTTTCAACTGATTTTCTATGGTAACCAAGGACTCATTAAACATTTAGAAGCTTCGAGTATTAGTGGGAGGTGTCGTCTTGTGGTGGCACACACTTACTATCGGGGCCCTATCTCGGAAACCACCAGTCACAATTGGAAAATATTTTAGTTGCAGTATATGCATTTTTAATTTATTTTGGAGGAAATAGTGTTGAGATTTTTTAACCAATAAAATTTTTGTCGGACAATGGTAACCAACCATTATTTTCAGGCTTTGATCAAATTTGGTTTCTTTTTCTTGGGCTATGCATTGCATATCAATCAGATAGGAAGATTTCAGTGCATTTTGTCAATGATAGGGACTGTTCCATACAGCTTTAATGTATCGCCGGAGTGTTAATACCAATGCAGCATTCATTGCTATGTCCAAAAATTTTGTCCTGATAATCAAATTCACTATTGAGCTATGGGTAGTGCTGTAATTTTTATGTTTCAGATCAGCAGGGTAATGATGAGGAGGGTAGAACCCTTTCAGAACTAATATCCCAAGGAGCTATTATGATAGCCTCCTTCATTTTAGTGAAAAAAAAATTCTGGGAAAAATATTAAATGTGGCTAAGTTTTTCTAAAATACATTCATGCTATGAAGTATTTTTTTATTATCACTCTGTGTGGTGCGGTATTCAATCTGATCCTTTACACCCCCAAAAGTCAAGTCCTAGTTATTTCACTTTTCCAGATGGTTATGGAAAATGAGCCATAATGATTTTAAGAAATGATACATAATCAACTACATATGGAAAGCCAGAACTTCCGTTCCTAACATCATCTTACTTCATCCACTTAGCATCCACAGTGGAGACTCCATGGATGCCTACTGGTAGCCATTTGTGTGACTTGCAAACTACAGACAGTGTTCTATGCATGGGCGCACCCAGCGAGGGGCAGGAGGGGGCAGCTGCCCCCTAGAAGCAAAAATTGCAAATGTCTTTAAGGAAAATAATATTTTTTCAAAACTAATAAATAGCTGATACACTTTCCTTAAAATGTTCATTTCATTCACTTTTGCCATGCTTAAATCTTACCTCCAACTTGAACAACCATGGCTTGCCCCCCCCCCCCCCCCCGCCCTAGTTTTGATCCTGGGTACGCCCTTGATTCCATGGGTGATTATTGGAAAGATTGCATGCAGGTGACAAAAGCACTAGGTACATATTCAAAGGCTCTTCTGTGGATATCTGCATACAATGTGAATAGCATCTAAGTTTACTATAGAATAAGATAGTTAATACTCATCATTAGGTATTAATATAGATGCTATACTAAGACCAAGAAAAACGCAGACCACCTTTGATAGGAACAGGGAGGATTACTAACAAAACTGTTGTGTGTGGCAAATCTGGGTGCGACTAAAAAATAGAGAATAGTACTGGACATAAGAGAGGGTAATCCATTTTGCTTAATTGGATTATTATTACTTATAGAATAGTGCTAGGATTAACCAAATTCCCCTCAGAAAGCCGTAAAACTCGCCATTTAGAACCATTAATCTTAAAATTTTCCTGGAGGAGGGCCCGCGGAACTCCAGCTTACCCTGTCGGGTATGCAATACCCCACACTCCTAAGTATTAGTTGCGCCTATAACCCCCCTACCCTTAATTCTTAGCTGCGCCCCTGGTGTGAACCCTGTACCCTTGCTCACATCCCCTTCCCCACCCGCACTCGCTACGACCTTGCTCTTGCTGGATCAACACACCTGTTCAGCTAGCGTTATTGCTGAAGAAAATTCACGGCTCTAAACAGTTTTTTTTACCGATTTTTTTCGGGGAAATTAATTTTCCCAATTTCTCCGAAAAAGAAACAATTTTTCCCATCCGCCCCTAACAGCCTGGTCATATCTTAAGATGCGATAACCAGTTAATTGGCTGAGAGTAAAATTTGGGGTTGGGTTAGTATTGAAAATTTAATTGAATAGATAAAATTATTAGTGTTAAAAATTTAATTCATTAAAATTTCATTAATAATTATTTAAATATTACTTTATCAATTACATTTTCATATAATTAAGTATATGTATCATTCAACTTCTCTTGAATAGTTTTTTTTATATTATCGCGGTTAATGTCTCCATTCTTATCTTTTGATATATTGTTCTAGACTGAAACACGACTTGTAAAGCCCGCCTCCAAAGGGTAGAGTACTTAAATAAGATATTAACTCATAAAAAGATACTCTGAAATCCAAGGGGGGGAATTTCTAGGTGAAGCGGCGCATCATATTTCGAGGTCCAACAGAAATGATAAAACGTGAGAGATAATACACCAAACGGAGAAGCGTAGAAATTTGCTTTCCCCCTCCAGCCCCCCCCCCCCAAAAAAAATTAATGGGTGATAAGTCAAACTTGGACCGAAAAATATCTCTCAAAGCCCACCCAAATTATTTAGTATCCTCGCACATACTGACGGCTGTCGTACTAACACCTACCACCGCATGCCTATTGAGACGACTAGGAATAATGTAGATGTGGACAATCCTCCCATACATTAGGTACATACATACTGTACCATGCATTCAAGGTACTGCTTAGAGGAGGAACCAATGAGACCTGCACTAGCTTGATATATGCTACCTATTTGAGCGCATTTTAATCGGTCTCCGAACATGTCCGAACCGCGGCGATGGGTGCAAAGCGATCCATTTATTATCTATATTTCCAAAGTAGTCTTCACAATCAAAAGAATAGCTCTGAAAAGTTATGAATTTGATGGATCACACCATCACGAATAGACATTTCGTCCAACAGCTGTTAATAGTGGGCCGTCCAACAGTGCAATAACGTGGGCCATGAAAAACGGCCCACGTTATTGCAAAATCTGACTTATATGTATACGAAGGCGCAGTCAAAATTGCGTCGTGTAAAGCGACGAATTGATGGAACGTTTGCGAGAATTCATGGATGCAAGGTGGCAAAATAACACCTGTTGTCATTTCGTTCAAGCATTCGTGAAATTGCACCGCAAATTGAGAATGATATGCAGCTTAAACCTGCGCAATTTCGTGCCTCGTGTAAAACACCCTTTGAGTTTGAAGTTGCTAATTTCTCCGCGAAATTATGATCGCTATGCACGTCAGCGACGCGAGTGGCGACTTTTAATAAACCCTTTTAAATGCGCGACGGGTGACAACAAATTTTGTTCCCGACTGAAGAATCCTCTGTTGTAATTATTCGTGCCTGCACTAATGCATACCTTCGCTTACGAATCGCGGCCTCCCTATAGCAAGAGCTGTTTGTTCTCATTACTGTCCGAGAGAGGCGCTTCCTGCGTTCGTCCTTCCTTGCACTTGGACGGGGCCTTCAAGCGGTTGATGAGGACGTAGCTTCCTGTGTGCATGCTTGACGAATCAATTTTTGCTAAACGTGGACGCGAGAAATAGGCAAGTAAATTCCTTAATCGAGAGACAGCCGGTTGCCAGGTCCACTCCGCCACATAATCCCATTCAGCAGTGCCGATGGGTACCTGAGGCTGACCTTGCGTCGTCAAAGACGTCACTGAATGTGGAGAAAGCAGTGCTCTGCAGGGGCGCAGCCAGCCAGGCTTGGGGTTTAGCGGTGTAACTAATACCGGAGTGTGTGGGGTATAGAATAACTACCAGGATATGCGGTAGGTGAGAGATTGATAAATTGCGGAATTTTAAGATTAACGGATCAAAATGGTGAGTTTTACGGGTTTTTGAGGGATATTTTATTAATCCTTACACTATTCTATTAGTAATATCAATCCAATCAAGTAAAATGGATTAAACTTAAAAATTTCTCTGAGCTCTGGTTGGGGGGGGGGGGGGGTTAACCCCCAAACCCCCCCTCGCTGCGCCACTGGTGCTCTGTATCCGAGAGTAAAGAAGCTTTCTTTCCTCCCCAAAATCCGGCATAAATACTTTTTTAGAGGGTCTAATAATTTCATATTTGTTGCAACTTGCTGCGTTCGGTCTTTGTTTTGGGGACGTTTGTTCATCACTTCCTGTGGCGCTTTCGCAGAATGCCATGCTCTCGTTGTTATACTATCCGCAAGAGGATAGGACTTTTCTTTAATAGGACTTATTAAAAGACATTCATTCAGCGTCGCCCGAGGCTGTGAAAAATATTTTTAACTAAATGGTTATAATTCTTAAAAATGATAATGAATTAACCTAACTCGCTGATTTATTAATCAAATTAATAGTTAAATAAACTTTTGTTGCATTATAAACATTCTTTAGTCTTCTTTCCATCATTTCAACGTTTGTTTATGCCCATATACAGGATAGTTCGCCAAATTGGGGCGAAGTGCACAAGTCCCGATATGTCCCAATTAACCGGAATATTCTGTATTATCCGAGTTAATGCAATTATCCTCCTTGGTGAAATTAGCCCTATGTCGCAGATGCATCGTAGATACTTACGCGAGTCGGACGGCCCTCCGGAGATTCCCCGCCCTCCTCTGCCTGAGCAACAGCGCCGCGACCAACGCCTGCAGCACGATGCCCGCGTGCAGCATGGGCGCGTAGCGTCGGCCGAACGCGTTGACGAGGCCCATGAGGATGAGCGGAGACGTGATCTGCGAAATGGAGCACGCCACCCGGATGATGCAGAGCGAGAAGACCCGCTTCCGATAGCGACGCTTCCTCGGCGGGAAACGATGGTCCAGGGCCAGCTCGCTCTGCGCCACCGCCATGCTGGAGCCGAGACCTTTAAAATTACAAAAATATTTAAAAAAATTAAAAATTAAAGAGGGGGAAATACGGGGCACAATGAAATAAACCTGTACACAAGCAGTGCCAGTGATGAATACATATGGGAAGCGCAGGGGGCACCTTCATTGCCGAACACTGCAGAACCACAATTTTAACTTTTTAGCGCATTATCTCAGATGTGGAAAAAAGGCGCTATTATATTCGGTTTTCTGTATATATTTATAAATGTACATATTTCAATTTACAGAACACCTTGTAATGTAACATAATTTCCATGGTGGTTGAAGGTTCGGTATAGAATGCCATTTAGATGCCCAGGTCTCGAACCCACGTTTTGTTTGATTAAACATCATGCATTTTTTCTTGCGATTTTCACGAATTCGCGAAATAACTTCAATAATTTTGATTACGTTGTTAGGTTTAAGTTTGCGAAGAAGGTCTCGAGTCTTGATCTTGACTCAATGTCACCTAATGTCGCTCAAAGTCACTCAAGGACAACCTGTATCTAAAGTTAATCAAAGTAATAAAAGAAATATATTTTTTTAAATGAGAAAATGCGTTCTATATCACTCACTGCAGCGAGTACTGATGTTTTTTTCCATCATAACATGGCATTGTCTTGCACAAGTGTGTAAACAGTTTAAATCAAACTTTCTTAAATTTTGCATGTGACTTGATTATTTTTTGACGATAAAAGTAAGGGTAGCTTAAGACATCTTTTGCACCCTTCTGTTGAGTTTTTTCTGTATCCGCCACTGCGTAAAGCCAGTTTAAGCGGTAAGCTAAGCACACGGCCACTTAGGACGCCAAGCAAAAGGGGTCGCCTAAGCGCTCTGTCCAATGTTCAATAGGTACTAATCAAACAAGGAGATTAAACTCCACAAAAATAATGTAGATACCCGTGCTCCCAATACTCGGTTTATTGTTATTCCTTTCATATATCACATTCAACATATAAGAGCAAGCACTTTATAAGTTCATGCTGATATTTAAGTCTCGACCCTCATTCCTACAATACTTTTTTTTAATTGTACCCAGAGAGAATTCCTACTAACTCTCAGGTTATTATTGTGGTGGGGGCCAGTATGTTGTTCATTTATACTACAAAAATGTCTTGAACTGGCCCTGTACATACGCAGCACACCCACAAAGCCCAAGCAGGGCCGAATTAAGGTAGTTGTTTGGGGAGGTTGGGAGGAATTTGGATCATTACTTTCTGCGGCGCTTTGGTCGTTTGCAATACCTGTCAACGGTAATACGTAAGAGGTCTGATATGCGTAGACAGGTGGATTTAAGATATTTTAGCAATGATTTTTCAACGTTACTTGCCACGCTGGTGAAATTAAAAAACCTTCATTGGAGAGCCACCTTAAAAATTATTATTATTTTCAATTTTCCTAAATTTTAGGACAGGTGCGGTCTTAATCCACCACTGAGTCTAACTGATGAAATATGTGCAGAATATTATTAGATTCCATGGGTACTCACCTTCTTCTATTTGGTATTCAGTCCCACTGAAAAATCCCCGTTTTCATTACATATCGATGGCTAAGTTCTAACAACACATATCTCAAATTCGGCCGGTTTGAGACAGGTATCTTAAACAAAGTGTAATAACGTTAAAAAATAAAATAAAAGGAAAAAACAACTTTTTGTTTGCAAAGGAATGCTTCTTTTTTTCGTTTTATGAACTTTTGGTTTTTAATTTCAGGGTACAAGTAAAATAAATTAAGCGTTTTTTAGCTCTCCTCAAAAGTTGCTATTTTTGAGAAACGTGTTGTTAGAACTTAGCCATCACTATAGTATCTTTAAGAGGGAATGCATACTTGGAAGGGATCCGGAATCTCTTTCGGGGATTAACCGAGCACGCCGTTGACGTCTCCAGTCCTCGCTGCGGCACAGGAGGCGGAGGCAGTGCTTACGAAACCACTATCGGAGAGAAAAACCTCACTTTGCCGCTATTAAGCGACGGACGTTTTCAAAGCATTGCTTGAAAAAATTATATTGTACGCAGACACGCACATGGGCGCAATTATTATTATTATTATAGTATTCTACCGATTAAGGTAGGTTTCCATGGAGTACTAAAGAGGTGATCTGGGAGCCTCCCTTTCCTTCCAGCACTGCCTTCTTTAATTCACTGTAAGGCCTACTCTCTTTCAATCTATCTAAAAATCCTATTCTTTTCCTTCCCCTCCCTCGTTTCCCCAACATTCTACCCTCCAACACCATTTTCAACATCCCCTCACCGCTAAGCATTAACTCCATCCAAACCTTCTGTCTCCTGCGTATCTCATCTAAAAGCTTTCTCTCCTCGCCAACCATATCCAGCACTTCGTCGTTCCTTTTCCTCTCCGTCCATTTCACCCTCTCCATTCTTCTCCATACCCACATCTCGAACGCCTCCAATCTTCTCTCGTCTTCTTTCCTCAGAGTCCACGTTTCCGCACCGTAGAGAGGACACTCCAGATCAAACTCTTATGGGCGCAATAATACAGTATAATTAAATTTGAAATTGGGGGTGTAGGTCTTGGAGTGTTGGTCCTGAAATCCGAGTTAGAATCTCGGTTAAGCCAAAATTTTTTGGTGACGATGGACAACTGGTACATCAAAACGTCGCGTCGCCCGAGATGGAGTTTGAGAACCTCACCCAGTGGAATTCCTGAGTAACCTTCCACGATGTTTTTCACCCTTAGGGTATTATTCGATCTTCGTGTGATGAATTAAATCGATTTTACAATCGAGTTCCTGCAAGATTTTTCCATATGAATTGCACGATATCCACAGATACAGTTAACGAATTATAAAATGGGAAAAATCTTTCTCTTCTATCGATACATCTCATTCAACGTATATATAGTGCTGGATTATGTGTTCTTGTAAGACCTAAACTCCAAAATTCAAACTTAATACTAAATATAGAGGTCAGGAAAAGGAAAAAAAAACTCAATAAACACTAAGAATGTTAGTCGCCAAGAAAAAATATTTTGGCTCAGCAGGAATTCGAACACGGATCTCACGATTTCCGGTCAGGTATGCTAACCAGACGATCCAATTGACTGAATTTTCTACTTACAGGCTCGTGGGTGGGTTGAGGGTGGCGTGAACTGGCGTCAAATGAGTACTCACCAGCGAGCACACCATAGGTGAGGAGGCAGTAGTCGCGTGTCGGGAAGAAGGGCGTGACGAACAGCGAGGTGGTTGTGATGAGGATCCCAGCGATGGCCAACGGTCGCAGCACCCACGGCGCGGACACCTTGGTGCGCCGCCCGGAAGAGCCTCTGGTCGCCGGCCACCGGACCCACGGATCTAAGGGAAGACAGAGGAACATGAGACCATGTTTACATTCAACGGCTGGTGTCCTAACACCCTCTGCCAAACGCCGTTTTAGGCGGCTTGCGGGGTAGTACGTGGATGTATAAATTTAGGTGTAGATCATGGTTTCTGGGTTTCCACAGCGTTGTTTGATCTGTAATGTCCACAGTTTCGCTGGAAATGCCAACAGCATCTACAGGTTAAAATAAAAAACTATTAATAATTCCTTTTTTTAACTGGCTTTCATGGTTTCCTTGAAAACACCACATTTTTTGATGCTTGATGATGGAGGTTCCGCCGGAAATACCGCCAGCATCTACCAGTAGAAAGTAAAAAAACTCATCATGATTAATTATCAAACAACGCGACAACAATTCTTGAGAATTTTCGGAGTGTTATTTGGACGTATATTACAATATTCTCCAGTCGGGCTCTAGATGTGTTGTTACACACCCCCCATTTAAATAGGTTTAAAAAGTTGACACTCATGTCATTAACAGACAGAACGATCCGATTTTCACGTGGAAATAATATACAATTAGATCTGTATACCAAAATTTATAATACTGAAGATGAGTATCATCAAATTCATAGCTTTTCCTAGCTAAGCCTCGCGATTTTAAGTACTGCATATGGTAATAAATAGATTCCCCCGGACTCATCGCCACGCTACGGACATTTTTGAATATTGATTAAAATGCTCCTTATTTGGAAACAGAAATCAAGCTTCTACCGGACGTACCGTAGCCTCCCCAACGCAGTCTTGGTTACTTGGTTGACATTCGAGGCTTCATCTCTGACAATTTCCTTCGTCACTCCTAAGTCTCCACTTTTTTGATAACTGGGAATGCTCTCAGTCATTCACGATATAGCCAGAAAATTCCCATAGAATAAATGCACAGAGAGTCGTCATATTCCAGTACAAATTATTTACGATTCTAATCAAACATAATATTTATCCATAATTATTCTCCGGTTGGAGTCTTTCGTTTTCACCTTTAAAATTTCTTGATGAAAGCGTTAAGTTAGAACGAGTTATTCGCCGCGAAAATAAAGCCGGCCTCGGAATTGATGCGTGACCTTGGGAAAAACTTAAGAATGAGCAAGAAATTATGATCTCCTCCCTCATTAAGTATACGTCTTGTATCCACTTAAACAAGAGCTAGCTGCGAGCAGTGAAGGATAATATTCTTACGATTAGTACACAAATATGGAAAAGCCATTGAGACTTGATAGGCCGTCTATTTCTGTTCCATCCCTTCTCTCTGAGTGTTCACCAACGAGACGGCGCAAAGATCTCGAGTAATCCTCACGTCAAGGCAATTATCACCTTATGAAAGTATGACACCTTGAGATGATGATTGCGCGCCGCTATGACTCATCCGCATTAGAAAGGCGGTTCAAAGGGTCGTCACGTCAGACTAGATCTCTCTTAGCCTCCTGCAGCCTCGATCCGCCAGCTCAATTAGATACAGTCCAGGACGTAAGCCAAGTCATCTCTTGGTTGAGTATATTTGCCGATGTTTGATTTACTGAGGCAAGAGAAATAGCATTGCACGACACAATCGGCAGAAAGAATGAATAACATCTGAAACACAATGGTATCATGACAGCTAGATAATACATCTTTTGCTTTTTTCAATTGACACAGATAATACCATATATGTAACTGATTTTGTTTTCGAGTTATAAATGCTGTTTTTATATAAGCTCTTCTAATGAGCTGTCGTAACTGTGCGTGATTATTTATGATTTCATTATCTAATCCTCGCTCGGACAATTGCGTAATCTCAGCATGCATAATTTAGAGAATTTTTCAGCACAGCAAGAATATGAGCAAAAGGTTAAACGAATACATCGCAGGCTAGTGCTAAGTTACTGCCAATTTAAGTGGACGTTATAGTACCAAAATTAAATTTCATTAGCGCCAGTTTTCGTGGTGGTCACAAATGTCAAGCTGATGTGATAAAAAGTTTATAATATATATATGAATTGAAATTTGTTCACCTTTAAAATATGATGTAATTCTTTCCGAGCGAATGATTTGATTCTTGGGATTGCTACTGGTTTAAATCGTTTAAAATGCCGCCAATATTTCATCGGGAGACTTGTCCATCGTCATCAAGGTAAATGAGTATGTAAAACTTAACGTAAATACCTATAATATTAGAAAAATAATGCCCGCACCATCTTCTTCAGAAAGTTTCAAAAACCAAAAGGAATGCCACAAAATTCTAAGTATTTCGCGAAGTGTGCCTTATGATATTATTTAACATGTAAACATTCAGGTGCCCGAATATTATTCGTGCGACACAGTTGAAGTTATTTTTCTATTTTGCTTAAAGTTTCGAAAATTTATTATTTGTTGCTGCAGAGTGTACATGAATAAATAGTGTCTACAGTACAAACTGAGAATCATATCAAGCCAGAAATATACGTGCAACACGGAGAAATTTTTAGCTAGAAAAATGAGCTGCCCAAATACTCTTCGCACTCCTTGTATGTGTAAAGGTAATCCTTACCGACTAGGCAGTACGTGGCAGAGAAGAGAGCAGGGGTCCACAAGGCAATCGGAAGTTGAACGTCACCACTTTCGATCATCCAAGTCATGAGGACTCCGTAAGACCATAATATGCTCGGCACGGTGAGCTGTGAACAGAAAAATGCATAATTACAATTGAGGAACTCGAAAACTATTTATTTAGGTTTAAAGTTCACAAAAGGAGGAATAAAAGGGTTTCGATGTCAGAGAAGTAAAGGTGATGATAAGATAGGGTGGGTAGGGTGAAAAGCCACTTTTAACACAACACATTTAAGGGAAGAATTGGAAGCTTAACGGTAGATTATGGATAGTATAAAATTACAGCAAGGATTTAAGCGGAAAATATTTAAAAAATATCATCAGAGAACTGGGCCATTCAAAGGCCTTGTATGTTTGGAGTCATTTAAAGCTAGACTACTCAAGAATTGAAATAATTGGACAGGTAAGACTAATTAAAAATTATCACAGACTTAATGTTATAATTAAATATACCTTTTCTATAGCTAATGGATGGCTTTAGTAACGAAAATTATTGTATGTATGGTTGTCGATCCAGATCAATCGTGCTGTCAGTTAGCAAGTGAGGCCCACGCAAGTTGTAATGTTGGCTTCATTTCCATGACGAAAGCATGCTTCTGAGGAGACTGAAAAATATCTTATTGCAAAAAGTTTCACTCGGAGCTGAGGTATTTCTAAACACTAGTAAGTGGAATAAATAAAATAAGAACTTTGGTTTGGAAAGGCCAAGTTCCAAAGTAATAAGAGATTCGAGATTTTTCAGTACGGCGCAGTAAGTAGGTCTCTCTTAATTTGCGAACGGCCTAGGAAGTGGATTGATATACCTGCACTCATTAGCGGGAATCATTAAGTAATACAATTGATTCCTTTAAGGAAATCTTACCATCGAGGCTGCTAACGAAAGCAGAGCTATCGATCGGTAAAAATAATATTTTAAGGGAAATGAGAAGGTTTTCAGAAAATATCAAAAACATAAATAGAAGTAACTTCCCTATGCCAAAGCGGAGTTACCGCAGAAAACATTCCTGTTTAATGCCACAAAGTAGTATTAAATATGAAGCACGCATATTTTACTTGAGTACGAGTTTTCTTAAATTTTAAAAAGTTGAATGGTCATTTTTAAAGTCGTGAATGAATTGAAAGCATTCAGGTCATCGGTATAACTTTGCTTAAACTTGCAGCAAAGAATATTTAAGATATTAAAGGAAAATTTATCTCTGCATACGCCTCATGATTTTCCCGACGTAAAAATATGATCTTAGCCTATCAAAAGCTTTATTATGCTATTCTTATGAATTCTAAGATTACCTATCACAACTTACAATAAAAATCAATATTATTCATTGTAGAATAATGATTAAATAAATAGATACCGTAGTAAGATTAATAAAAGATGTATGTAGAGTAATCGAGCATTGATTGAGAGAAGACGTCACGGTAACCTTGAGTTTTAATGCATATCGAAAATGAACGATTATTATTATTATAGTATTCTACCGATTAAGGTAGGTTTCCATGGAGTACTAAAGAGGTGATCTGGGAGCCTCCCTTTCCTTCCAGCACTGCCTTCTTTAATTCACTGTAAGGCCTAATCTCTTTCAATCCATCTAAAAATCCTATTCTTTTCCTTCCCCTCCCTCGTTTCCCCAACATTCTACCCTCCAACACCATTTTCAACATCCCCTCACCGCTAAGCACTAACTCCATCCAAACCTTCTGTCTCCTGCGTATCTCATCTAAAAGCTTTCTCTCCTCGCCAACCATATCCAGCACTTCGTCGTTGCTTTTCCTCTCCGTCCATTTCACCCTCTCCATTCTTCCCCATACCCACATCTCGAACGCCTCCAATCTTCTCTCGTCTTCTTTCCTCAGAGTCCACGTTTCCGCACCGTAGAGAGCTACACTCCAGATCAAACTCTTCACTAACCTTTTCTTTAAACTCTTACACAACGATCCTCTAAGAAGCTCCTTCCTGTTCATGAATGCCTCCTTCGCTAATGCGATTCTCTTCCTTATGTCCTTACTACTGTATCCGTTTTCCTCTAACGTACTGCCTAAATAGTTGAATTGCTCAACCTGCTCAAGTTTTTCACCACCCACCTTTATCTTGAGTCTCACATTCCTCGCTCGTGATGCTTTACAAAACCGCATTACCTTAGTTTTCTTGTGATTAATCCTCATCCCAAACTCCTCGCAACGTTCGTATAACGCATCCACTAGGGCCTGAAGCCCCCTTGCTGACTGACTGATCAACGCCTGGTCATCCGCGAATCTCACTGATTTGAACATCATTCCTCCCACTTTTATCCCAGCTTCTAACTCATCCCACGCTTCCCTTACCATCTCTTCAGCATACACGTTAAAGAGCAGTGGCGATAGAGGACAGCCTTGCCTCACACCTCGGCCAATGCTTGCCCACCCAGATTCTCCGTCCGCTATCCTCACTTGCGCAGTCTGGGCCATATACAGATTTCAAATCAGTCGTCTATCCCTCCAGTCAACACCTATTCTCTTGAGAATATCCATTAACTTTACCCAGTTCACCCTATCAAACGCTTTTTCAAAATCCACGAAACACACATATACGTCCTGCTCATATTCTAGGTTCCTCTCCACGAGGGACCTCATTATTGCTATTGCATCACGAGTTGACTTCCCTTTTCTAAAACCAAACTGACCTTCGCCCAAATACTCGTTTGCCCTCGCCTCCATTCGTCTGTTCAATATCCTCAGCACTACTTTAGCCGCATGGGATATTAGGCTGATAGTCCTATAATCTCCGCATTCCACAGCTTTCTTCTTTTTCGGAAGCGGAATTAAAACCGTCTTCACGAAATCCTCCGGCCAACATCCCTCCTCATAGATCTTGCGCACTAGTTCGAAAAACCTTTTCTTACCTTCCTTCCCTAGATTCTTCAGAAGCTCACACGGCATGTTGTCCACGCCTACTGCTTTCCTAGCCTTCATATCACGGAGTGCTCTCTCTATTTCTGAATCTAATATCTCCGGCCCAAGATTATCCTCCTCCACTGCACTTTCCTCCTCTAGAGTCAATCTCTCTGGTCTGTTCGTTCCGTCATACAGGTCCTCCACGTATTCCTTCCACCTACCCTGTACCTCTTCCCGCTCGGTTAGCATCCTCCCATCTTTAGCCTTAATTTTAGACATGGCTTGTCCTCTTTTGCCGCCCGATAGCGACTTAACTTTGGCGTACAACGCGCCTACTTCTTCATCCTTCTGGAACTTTTCCATTTCCTCGCACTGTCTTTTCCACCAAGCCTCCCTTGCCCTCTTAGTTTCACGTCGTAATCGATTATTCAATTCCCTATACATTCTTTTGCCCTGTTCTGTGTCCACGTTCTTCCACTTCCTCCTCTCCTCCATTTCATTAACCATTGCCTCCGTTATCCACGGCTTCTTTATCCTTCTACTGTCAACGTAACCAATTGACTTCTCCGCCGCTTTGACTATTCCCGTTTTTATATTATCCCATCTTTCCTCTACCGTCTTGGTACTTTCAATCTCCCGTATACTAATGTCCACTAGCTCCTGATATTCTCTCCTCATACTCCCCTTCAGGGCTTCTACGTTCCATTTCTTCGCCTTCCTAACTTTCATAAGTCTTTTGAATCTTACGTTGCATTTCATGAGCACTAGATTGTGGTCCGAATCCGCATCCGCTGCAGGGAAGCTGCGCGAGTTTTTCACACTGTTCCTAAACCTCTGTCTTACCATAATGTAGTCTATTTGATATCTCCCCGCATCCCCTGGACTTTTCCACGTGTACCTTCGCCCTTTATGATGATTGAACCACGTGTTTGTGATGAATAATTTGTTTCTCCTACAAAATTCTACTGCTTTCTCTCCCCTGTCGTTCCGTATTCCTAGACCAAAATCTCCTATTTCGTTTCCATTCCTCCCTTCCCCGACTGAGGCGTTCCAGTCCCCCATCACTACCAGATTTTTCTTACCCGGTGTGTCTCTAATTATTTCCTCGAGCTGTTCATACACCTCGTCTACTTCTTCCTCCCTATGATTGCTAGTGGGCATGTAAACCTGGACCACCACAAGGTTGGTGGGCCGCGCCTCAATTTCTACCACCAGAATCCTATCGCTTACCTGGTCTATACCTACCACACGCTTACCCATCTTCCCGTTTAATACTAAAGCTACCCCTCGCTGGCTTTCCTCCCCTCCACTATGTATAACCCTATACCCATCACTCCAATAATCCCCCCCATCCCTCCACCTCACCTCGCATAATCCTAAGATATCTATCCTCCCTTTATCCATTTCCCTTTTGATATTTTCTAACTTTCCCGCCCTCATCATAGTCCTCACATTCCACGTCCCCACATTTATAGCAGACTTCTTCTTCTCCATCTTCTTGGTCTTCTTTTCTTCTTTCTTCATTGCTGCTGCCACTGATGTTGATGATGATAAGTCTCTGCAAGGATTTCGCATGTTGGCGACCCCGAGGACCTTGCCGACCTCGTTGCCGTGCCCGACACCCGCCCTTTGCGGACGGGTCCCGGGCGATGAGATTCCGAGGCTCATTTGGTTGTACTCCATGTGTTCAGGGAAGAGATAGTTGGTAGGGTTTCCCACTTCCATTCTAACAGTGTTTTTTACGTGACACCATCACGCGGACTACCTTTCGTCTGGCTCCTACCCTTCGACCTATCTGGCATGGGTGGCCCTACCGGGAATAATTTAGAATTAATCCCGCCAGTGCAGCTCTAGGGGTCATAGGAGCGCGCAAGCCTTTCCACCGCGACAAGGTTGTAGCCCAAGGGAAAAGAATAAAGGCAAACTAGGAACAGTGCCTTTCATGTACTGGATGCGTTCTATTTTTCGTTGCATTTTAAAGGTGTTTCACCTTAAAAGCATTAGAACTTTCAAGTGGGTAACATGACTTCAGCATTTACTTAACCGTGCCAAACAGTGGTTTTGTAACACCGGTGCATACGTGGGAAAACTCGTCATTAAAATAAACTTACGGAGCATATTCTTATGAAAAAGTGATATGTAAAAGATAATACTGGTCAGATGACTTTGTTTCTATGGAGAAGCTATGTAAATATGAGATGAATATTTAAAGATTTTTACAAAAAATTCGAAGACTGAAAGAATCTACGAATAAAAAAAACTACAAAGAGCTGGGGAGATAAAAATGTCCTCATTAAACTCAATCTAGCTATGCAAAGTTCGAGGCACACTTATAAAATTCTATGCTGAAGCAGGAATGCTTTCTTACAACTTTAATGAAAGGAAAAACTAATGGGAGGATTCCTGGGGAAACGGATGACGGAATCGATGGAATAAATTAATAATGAACGAAGTTCATAGAGAGCCCTTGGGAAGAATAAAGACAGCCGGGGAGCTAAATCTGAAGGGTAAAGAGTGCTTCCCGTCTCTGGAAAATCAGTTTTAAGTTTGACTGACTTAAGCTGGTATGGCCAAACAGTAAAGTTTGCAAAGTATGGATCTCACTCTGAAAAGAGTGAAAATCCGATCCCTAAATCATACTAGACGTATATTTTTGGGGAAGGGTAACTTCCTTGAAGCGATACATGCAATGCAATGCAATATATCGCTTCGAGTTACCAATTAATAAGTGTCAAGTCCTCAGGATGAAATAATCTTCTCGTTTTCAATTGATTTCTTTATTTGTAAGTGAAATTATTTTCTGTGCGATTCCATGTTTAATTATTTTGTTGAAACGGAACGGTCCAATTTCATCCTCATTTCTCTTGTCTCATATTTACAAATTTACTTGAAATGTGAGAGATAAATATCACCTAATCACTAAAAAAATATGCTATTCATTACTAAAATTATAGCCTTTCACAGACTATCAAGTAAAAGAGTATGGTGCATGAATGTAAGTAAAAATTTGAGAACTTACTTAAGAAACGAACAGTAAAAAAACAATTCTTTTTATAATTCACGATGAATAACTGAAAAAAATGTTTACAACAAAAATGTGCAGGCTGAAACTATGATCGGTCAAAATAAAGAGTGGAACGTAAAAAGTGAAATTTCTTTTCCTTGCGAATGGAACAATATGCTTGTTCTATTACAGTAAGAGTAATATCGTATTAGAGTAGGCTCTCTGTTATCACATGAAATTTTCTCATTTGTTGATACAAAACTCTAGTAATCGTCAACGATTTTATTACTGATTCTGAACTAGTTTCTTGAATTAATTTACTGGAGTTGTATAGCGTCACATTGTCGTGATGAAGTTTTCAAGGCTTGAGTAGAGGTAGATTACAGTATGCTGTTGACTATACTGGTACAAATGCTATCCACTACGTCAACTGACACCCAATAATGTATTAGGTCCAAGCACCTGCGGACCTAAAGAAACCTGCGGGAGAAATGTCGTCTTTGGAAATGAG
This sequence comes from Ischnura elegans, assembly GCF_921293095.1. Taxonomy (NCBI): domain Eukaryota; kingdom Metazoa; phylum Arthropoda; class Insecta; order Odonata; family Coenagrionidae; genus Ischnura; species Ischnura elegans. Next base: position 24,876,514 of record NC_060252.1, read on the forward strand.
TCCACGCGATAGAAGACCTGTAAACTAGTACGGTTTATCTCTACTGTTATTAAAGCATGCTCATATTCAAGAAGTGTGGTGTAAGCGTGAGGTAGGAGAGGGTTTTTGTGAAGAATTACTAAGTTCATGTTGGAGTATTTTCATCAACCCAGATGAATGTTGCTAGTTTTTAATTTAAATGCTATAAAATTCTAGAAATATGTAATTATCAGTATCGGTATTTGGTGCTGATTCCATTATACTTTTGTGCTGAAATTCGTTTTCCCAAGTCTAATGACCTGGTTACGCGATACGTAAACAGGAAACAATTAATGTGTAAATACAGTAATGCACGAATGGACGCAGAAATACACTATGTTACCCTCCAAATCGCACGAAAAATTTCACAGAAAATACTACTCACTCTAATTTGAATCACGCATTTGTACATGTTCTATACCATCGTGGGGCCCTTCCACAGCTTTGCACAATAATTCCAAAACAAATGAACGCGGGAACCCACCCTGGGGGAAGCGGGGAAGGCTAATCAATATTCCATGAAATATCACGACACAATGGGTGTTGGGAAGGAGTGTCAGAAGGTTTTAAAACTCATCAAGTAATTTGTGGGCGTTCTCTAAGCTGCTTTTAAGTGACTTAACTAATCGGAACTGGCCTAGTGTGTTCTATAAAATAAAAATCGCGAGTAATACGAGATTTTAAGAACCTATATCATCCACCATCTTTATCGCCGGAGGGAATCTTATCTCGATTGTCATGAACGTGGTGCTTCGAGGCGGGGAACGTGTTGAATCTACTACATCTCGAGGGATTTAGTAGATTCAACACGTTCAGGGCTCGGCACCTTAATGTCTCGTCTACTACCACGAGCGTCTCGTTCTTCTAACCATTCAGCATTTTATGCGGTACAGGACGAGTCGTGAGCAAAAACTCAGGAAACAGAAAAAAACAGTTAAGTGCTAAATATTACTATATATTAAATAATAATAAAAAACCCACGTGTTCATTCAAACTAAGAAGACGAAATAAACCATCCTGCTTTGCCCCAAGATACAACGTTTAAATTTTATAGAAAGACGACTATATCTTCAAAACTAATAGCGTGGTGCACAGTCGCTTTACATTAGACAATGGAATGATATGAATTCATAATCACATGTGTATTGTTATAGTCTTAGTATTGCAATGTATATCTACGTAGAAATAATTTAAAATGCTGATGATTAAGAGACTGAAATTAATGCGCAACAAGTTTTTGGTTTTGATAATGTAATATTTTATCAATAAAATTTAAACGTGGGACCTTGGGCAAAGTACGGATATGTTCTTCTTTTTCGTTCGAATAAGAACGTCGTTTTAAAAATATTAATTTCTTAAGCTATCGTAATTTTATAACTAAATTCGATTGTTTACATCCGCTCAACGCTGAGCAGCCTGAAACAGTTTTAATCATCGCGATTTTTTTTATTTATGGTGCAGCTGAGCGATTATTACTAATTTGAATTTTCGAAAATGGCGGTTCATACTTCCTCAGGAGAACTAAAAATAGCGTAAGAATTCATCGTCATCATGCTCTGGTCTGTACTGTAAATTTAAGTACGATAGCTAATTGGGAAGTGGGTTAAATTTTAGTTGAAAGATTTTTCCTCGAAGGATAAAGAAACGGACAAAAAGGTGACATCATAAAATCTGGGTGAAATGAGACCGGCCCAAACTACGCGAAGCACTGTGAGTTGAAACATGAAAGCACGAATATTACAGAAGAGGATGCTCAAGACAGCCGCTAAATGTGTTGCCACTCACCACGCATTAAAAACGGGTTACTAAAATCGCCACACGCGTCGCTGATGGACAAATTGATCCGAGATTCATGGGGGAAAAAGGTATAATCAGGGGTGTTAACCGAAATTTATGTATATGATGATGCGATGCATCAAATCCACACATTTTCAATGCTAATCCTTGCAATGGCAAACATTTTACTGCAAATTTTTGGATAAAGTGAATCGCATTCCACTCATCACCGCGCCGCGGACATTTTTGAAAATCGATTAAAATGCAACCGAAGTGGCAGCAGAAATCAAACTTCAATGGCATGGAATTGGGCCTCCTCCATTTAGTCCCCTTGGCTGAAAGCAAAAAAAGCGGACAAAGTTTTAAAATGACATTTTTCAGAGGTTGATGCCTGAAAGTTAGCTACATGATCCAAAAACGTTTGGCAATAAGTGAGCGGAATGTCAATTGCCATAGTTGTAAATTCTCCGTTGCCTAGATACAGGCGTGTAAAAATTACTAAATTATCTAATAAACGACGTTTTTCAGTTTTTTTTCAGAATTTCTAATAGATTGACTACCTGCTCTACGCTATTGAAATATTTCTGTGGGATAAAACTTTTACTGTCGCGGTTGTTGAGGGGTTTCCCGATGACGCTATACCCGGTTCACTTCAATGTTCCTCCGTATCGCAAGATCCTTTTATAATAAGACCACAACCTTGTGATTTCCGCCGGGTTTTTCTAAAATTCTACGACCGCTTTCGGATGTTACACCATCATGAGATCTTATATTAAACAGAAGTTCGTCGAGCCGCGGTAATTATGCGCGAGGAAGGGAAAGAGAAGAATAAGGAGATTAGTCTCGATTCTCTAGATAAAAAAGATTCTCTTGGCTGAAAGCAAAAAAAGCTGACAAAGTTTTAAAATGAAATTTTTCAGAGGTTATGATAACACGATCCAAAAATGTTTGGCAAAAAATGAGCGGGATGTCAATTGCCATAGTTGTAAATTCTCCGTTGCCTAGATACAGGCTTGAAAAAATGACAAAATTATCTAATGAACGCCGTTTTTCAGTTTTTTTGTAATATCTTGTAGATCAAGTACATGCTGACGGTTTGATATATTTATGTGGGATAAGAAAATGGTTTCAACTTTTACTGTCGGGGTTTCCCGTTGACACCATGCCTGGTTCACTTCAATGTTCCTCCGCATCGCAAGATCTTTCTAGAACAAGAACACAACCTTGTGATTTCCGCTGGGTCATTATAAAATTCTTCGACCGCTTTCGGATGTTACACTATCATCAGATCTTATATTAAAAAGAAGTTCGTCGAGCCGCGGTAATTATGCGCGAGGAAGGGGAAGAGATTAGTCTCTGCTATGAAGGCTGTGTTTGTGCTCTTTACACCTGATTAAGAAACTTAGTCCTGCCTGACCAGCGGATGAGGACCCAGGATGGGCCCTTAGATAGATAACACCACCGGGGTCGGGAACCAGGTATCACTCAACTGATACAAACAGTCATCCCGCGGAGTGGTACGGTGGGGGCAGGCGCGCAGCTAGTAACTAAGGCTAGGGGTGGTTTTAGGAGCAACTAATAATGGGAGGCATGGAATACTGGAGGTGTGGGTGCCCTCCCCCAGAAAAGTTTCAAGATAAATGGTTCAAAATGGTGAATTTTACAGCTTTCTGAGGGATATCCTATTAATCCTTGCACTATTATATAAGTAATATTCATCCAATTAAGTAAAATTGATTACATTTTAAAATTTATCTGAGTTCTGGGGGGGGGGGGGGGGGGTTTTCCCTCAAAACCCCCCTCGCTGCGCCACTGGGTGGGGGAATGAAACGGGTAGGAGGCGCCAGGGAGTCTACTATCCTTTTCACTTCTCCACTTCTCTTCCTATCTCCTCGGCGCGCCCGCGCCGTGGCGATGGGGAGGCCGCCGATGCCTCCGGCGTAAGGATAGGGTCAGAAGGGAGTGGATAGGGAAATCCAAACGCCGTCATTAGGAAATCCTACTAGCGAAATCATAATCTAATGTTTCTACGGAAAGGAAAGATTTTCCTATGGAGAAGAAAAACCCTATGATTTTCCTCAATTGTTGAAGTTAATTAGGCGTTTCTCTCTTCTGATCGTATTAAGTTATCCTTTTAAAATATTTAGTGATGCATTTATAAAACAGTTTTCTCAGGATAACCAATGGCCAAATGTCTACAATTGGCATTAAAGTGTAAAAGTTAATGTGACCAATTTCCTGCCAGCAAAAAATGATTAAATATTCAAGGAATGAATAGTTTCAAAGTTAAAATTATTTTTTCATTGTCCCCCTATTTTTACTTCCATCTTTTTTACTGAAAGTAGGCGTCCATATTGTAATTCAGATTTGCAACCGTCTCTTTAATTAAGTGGGATTATTTCTACCAGCTTCAAAATTATACTAGGTCCACAAAACATTGAGCAGCATTTTTGTAACAGTTCGGAAACAAAATAGTTCTCAGTTTTTCATCATGAGCCTCATTTGGCCAGCACGGTAGGTTGTATCCATATGGCTACCGAAGGCGGAAATGGGTTAATGTATGTCAAGTTTCGTCACCGTACGAAATCTTCAGATCTCGTCGCAGAACGGTGAAACTTGTGATAAATTAAACTTTCATTCTTTCGGAAAAATATTTTTATTTAAGTTTTAATTTTAAGTGAAATTATGAAATTTTATTTCAAAAAGTTAAACGTACTTCATTGAATTTTTTGGTTTATTTATTCGACAGCTCTTTAACAATATATCACGGGAAGGTCTTAACGAGCGAGGGAGGAGGTATTCACGTGCCATCGGTCGTTTTTTATTATGGATTGCACCCTATTGCTATCATATCGAAATATTCATCGCAGATAACGCACTCCCTGGTTAGCAATTGCCTGCACCTCAAATTTAAAAAGTTTACCTCAAAATTTCCTCAGATATATTTTTTTTTAATATTTGAGAAATAGGGATATTTTGACAGATATCTATTCTATATGCTCTCAAAATTTCTACTTGATGGTGTAACAGGTAACATAATGGCAGAAAAGCGTTGACATCATCCACAGACTTATATTTATCGACGAAGATTTCGACAAACTGTATCATTTAATAGGTTTGAATGCCTTTATTTTGTATTTTAATTATGTATTTCGATTAAATGTATCAATTTTCAAGGTTTAAAACGTAGGAAAATGATATTTTTATGAAATATATTTTTATTTCCCCTCCCAAGCTTCGGCAAACAGTATCATGTTCAATCTTTGAAAATGATAGTTCGTTCAAGGTTTGAAAATGATAGTTTGTTCAAGGTTTGAAAATGATAGGTTGTTCAAGGTTTGAAAATGATACAGTTTGTCCAAGTTTGGGTTGGTAAATAAAAATCTGTGGGCAATGCAAACGTTTATCCATCATTATGTTATCCAGGGGCGGACTAACCAGGGCGGGCAGGCGGGAATTTCGCCAGGGCCCTGGGACCGAAGGATCCGGAAGGCCTCAGTAGCCTTCCTTCTTGCATTCGGCCACGCTTTAACATTGTAATTATCAAGATGAATCGGGTAATGGGGCCCTATTCCAAAGATAGCCACCTACACTTTTAACCCTTATCCTGCTCCCATCGTATATTGACGATTTGAGCCAGTGGCGCAGCGAGGGGGGTTTTGGGGGATAAACTCCCCCCCAGATCTCAAATAAATTTTAAAGTTTAATCCATTTCACTTAGTTGGATTAATATTACTTATAGAATAGTGCAAATATTAATACTATGTCCCACAGAAGGCCGTAAACTCACCATTTTGAACCATTAATATGAAAAATTTTCTAGGGAGGGCGCCCGCACCTCCTGCTTACCCTGGAGGGTATTCCACATCGTCAGGCACCCCAGTGTTTTGCGCTTAAAACCCCCCCTTGCCTTAATTCCTTGCTGCGCCCCTGATTTGAACTATGCTTCTACTCTCCGAGTCCATAGGTGCTTAGAAGTTCTTCCTTTGACAAGTAGATGTCATGCGGACATCTTTTACTCCTCTTTTTATTTTTTTTGTCATTCAGTGGCCGCCAGGAACCCTCTGTAGCCTATTTCAGCTTATTTGCGCACTGAAAGGGTTAAGTTGATGGTAGCGTTAAGTTTTTACGAGAGCGTAAGTAACACGCCACTTAAACAGGCAAAAGACTACGGGCCGAGCGGGAGTTATGGGTCCTAGTTCGACCCGCGGGTCGGCTCCATCGATTCCCGTTTGCCCTCTTACCATCCAGTCGTCGGAGACGGGCGCCTCGCCGGCTGCGAAAATGGACACCGCGCCGCGGCGTGTCGGTAGGACGAGCGGTCACGATCCGCTGGCGTGGGTGTCTTGAATTGCCAAGGAGACACACTCCGGTTTCTCCCTCCCCAGTCGGTCCCGTGGGAGTTAAAATGTGAGGAAAATAAAAGGATTATGTCCCACCTTCCCTCGTCAATACGTTTTTCATCTCTTCCGCCCACCTGATATTTTTCCTTTTGACTCACCACCTCGAGAGGTCGAAGATGAAATCGGAACGTTAGGCCTATATCACACAAGTCGCTCGCTTTCTACATTCAGAGAGATGCCCACGTTCCTCAAGAACCGGCTTAATTATAGAGCAAAAAAGTATAAGCTCTGAACGGAAAACATTTATATGCAAAACAAGAGAGATAAAGTAGATTACATCTTACAAATTCATCAAACATCACATTCAAAAACAAGTCTTGATAGATTATTGGCAAACATAATTTATCATAAAGTTATTTCTCTTCCCATTATAAAAACACTATATTATTAATAACACAACTCAAACAAGTGAATACAATGTACTAATGATCACCTCATGTATTTATGTAGTACATCCAAACGCACATTCAAAATTATATATGAGCAACAATTTTCAATCGAAAGAAATATTTATTTGCCTAGCGACCATTTCTTTAGGCTTCTATTCTATGCCTCAAGTCATGCGGATAGCAGTAATCAGTGTTATAGTAGTAAAGGTTATTTTTTTTTGAGCAAGAGAAAACAGAACAGAGTCAGAAGACAAAACATTATGATGCAGTGGTCAAGCAAAATGATCATCGTCATCACTGATCAACAATATAAAGTTTAGTTTGACGCAGCTCTCCACTCAGTTATCCTGTCAGCTAATCTTTTCACTCATTACTTCTTTTTTACATACTTCTTTACCCAATCCATGCATTTCATTCGAGGTCGTCCTTATCCATTCTTGCATTCCACTTTTCCCTCGACAATTGTCTTCATCAGGCCATTATGGCTCTAGATGTGGGCGATTACGTTGTTTCGTCTTATCATCTAAGTTTTCACGAGGCATCTCTCCTGCTCTTATTAGACCATCCTCACTCGGTCGAGCTATTTGATCTTCATCAATCTTCTCTAGCACAACATTTCGAAATCCTCCACGCTTGATTTCTCCGCCGCTGTCCATCCCTACCCTCCGTCGGGAAGCACACTCCTCATGTATAATAGAAATGTTTTTTGAAAGCGGAAGACCAAATAATGATAAAAAATGATTGAAAAGCAAAAATTATTTAAAAAACAGGGAATATCATCAATAACGAGAAAATTATTAGTTGTTCATCCATTACGTAAAGAAAACGACCTTTATGCTGCAATCAAACACAATTTTTTTTGAGATATGTAATTCTATCACCATTATACCTTATGTTCTGTTCAGGTAGTAAATAATCTCAATTTCCAATTCCTTTCATCCCGATCAACTTACAGACAATAATATTAAAACTGGTTTTTGTGCCCAAACGGTGTCACAAAAATATAATGTTTCACTTTCTCATTCCATGGACACTCATTTTTTTTGTGGATATGCAGAAAATCCAGAAAATTCTTTTAGCCTCGTTCCAGCTGGTCCAGTGTTTGGACAACCTGACAGGTAGGCACACCTATTGACACGCTTAAAGAGAGAAAATAAAAATCTTGCTACGTGTCCATGACTTCCAAGTTTAAAATTTCCTACTTCTCTGGGTTCTATCCTTCCCGATCAACGCCGGGTGTCCTGCTAGTTAAAAATAAAATTCAAGAACGGAAATTACTATTAATGTCTCTCCATCTGTTACGATGAAGTTCCACAAAGTTGATTCATCGATAATCGAACTTAGGCGAGTCCACAATGGTCCTTATGAAACATTAACATATAACCATGGCATTATGACATACACTGCACATTGACTTTTAATTAATTTCGTCTTAGACATAAACGTGGATATTAAAATGTAATGCTAGCAAGGTAGCGGAGAAACGCTCGAGAATCACCCTAAGCGGATAGGTTGAAGTGATAGGTCGATTTTATTCATTGATTTTATCGAGTTTCACATTTATTGATTCAATCTAATCATGTAATCTCTCCCCTATCTTCAGTAGAAACAAATGAATACTAATTCGTGACAGAGATTTTCATTTTTTGACCAATTAAAAAAAAATAGTATCTCCGTAACACAACTTGAAAATTATTGAAACAGGCCAATTCCAGAGAAAGTGCGGAACTACTACTCCTAGTTCTTTTTTCGATATTTCTTCCCACTGTCAAGGTAAAGGAGTGATTCGTGATTTTTCCTTTTTCGAGAGCCAGAAGATGGCCTCTCTACATAATCCCATATATGCCTCTTTATAATTGGAATGAGAGGTCTCGTAAATTTGACGAGTAATGATGTTCCCCAGGAGAAACGCTTTTAATTAATGACGAGGATTCCCGGCTAATAAATAACCGCTAACGGTAAACCATAATAAAAATGATCGAAAGTAAATGGGTGATCGTTCGCTCCAAAATGCTTTCAACGACACTTGACTCTTTCACTGGAGGAACACATTTCGTATGTACTACCATAGTATTAGTATTTGTAGTAGTATACTACACCATACTAATACTACGCCTTATATTTGCGGTCTCTGGACTACCGTGCTCCGTCGAGGTAGTTTCGGTTTGGTCAACAGGTGTAAATTAGAGGGAAGAGGAGAATTCTTTTATTTTTTCCGTGCGGTCAATGAAGGTGTTTATTTATGGTCTGCTCGACGACGGGGGTGAGGGAGGCCTCATCACGTGCACGCGTGCCTCTCCGCATTAGTGTGTCACGGCGACGCGGTGCGGGCATCGGAATCCCCTTTTAAAGGCTTCCTGGAGGAGCGTTGGCGATTTAAACGGATTGCGTTTCCCTCGCCCGTCATTTGCATGGAATTTTGGGCGTTTATTGAATGGAACGACGACGAGCATCAACCATTGGATTACCATAATGGGTAACGTTAAACGAGAAGACTTATGGCCTGTCATCGAGCGTTGGTGCCGCACTTTGAGAGCCTTATCCTCGCTAAGCAGCATGATCATTCGCGTATGGCATCTTCGAAGTCTCATGAGCTCATCTCAAAATTTCATGCGTCGCCCAAACTTGCAAATGCGCCAGGGAGCAGAAAATGTGAAACTGGTATACCAAAAGAATATATGCACCGATGTTTTTGAAAGCAATTATAATTACAGTTTATTCCAATAACATTTGCAGGCATAATCATGGGCGTACCCAGCGAGGGGTAGGAGGGGGCACAGAAGAAAAATCGCAAATGCCTTTAAGGAAAATAATATTTTTCAAGTAAATAATTTTAACCCTTTCTGACCCAGAGCTGTTTCTGGGAGAAATCAAATTTCAAGATTTTTAATTTTGAAAACTTGAAAATTTTACACTCAATGATAATTATCCTGGTAGCTAACTATTTCGTCATTACAATTTACACTACAAAATATTTAGTTCATATATCTCCTAAATAGAGCTGAAAGTTTAAACATTTTTGATGTTGCTTAGAAGCAACATTGGGTTATAAAGGGTTAAAAACTAATAAAGACCTGTTATAGTTTCCTTTAAATGTTGGTTTCATTCACCTCTTCCATGCTTAAATCTTACCTATAACTTGACAACCATTGCTTGCCCCCCCCTAGTATTTATCCTGGGTACGCCCTTTGACATAATTGCAATAAAACTTAAAATATACACTTATAAAATATGATTAACACATAAAATATGATATGCAGCCCATTTCAAACTCGTTTAACAGAAACGAAAATTCGGTGCCTCAACCATTAAGCCAGGTGAAATTTTCCATAGTGTAGCGAGAAATTTTTTTTACCATCGAAATTGGAGATAAAAATACGCAAGAATGGTCTGGGTTTTGATAGGTGGAATATTTAATTCTGTGGTCTGGGTGATATACAGTCAAGTTACTCCAAGTTAAGTTGAGCAGTTAATTTTTTCTGGTTGATTAAACGTGACTTGAGGAAGAAAGGCTAAAAACACGTTTTGACGAATAATCATCTTAATTTTATGTAATTTATGTAGTTAAAGACCTTTATTCGTCCATTTTCATCGATCGAACTGATTGATTGAATCTCTCAAGTTATCAACATCAAAATGGAACACAGTTTGACATCAGCTGGTACTGAAAGTTGACTATGGATATCCTGTTAAAGATATACAAGGAAACGGTCTTATTATAATTATTTACCTTATTGTAATAATATTTTGCTACATTTTAATTTGACATCCAAATTAGACTATTTTTTTCAAATTTTATTTGTTATATGTGCACTTTAAATAAGCAGCCTTGCTGTATATTTACCGTTTTATTTGAAATAAAAATAAAATATGAGTATTTATGTGTGATGTATTCGACAGATCTTGCTCGATTAATATGCATTTATAGCCATCCGTTTGGCAAACCTTTACTGGAGAAATACAGTGATTATAGCAGAATCACTAGTCAATTAATCTTATAATGAGTACCAGGAAATTGCTTTGAAAAGTTGAAAAAATGCTTGATGTCATTTATATTTTGACGTCAAGGATGATGAATAAGGACAAATAGATCTCTCTGTTGCTGTAAAAAGAATAGAAGGATATAGGTGTTTATTAAAACTCTTTCAACATTAAATCAGCAGATATATTCGTTTCCCACATGATTACTATCAGTAGAAGTATTGATTGGAGATTCGCCTAGTAAAAATGCTCATTGATCCAGTCTCGTAAAACCAACGGCATGAATCGAATATAATACCAGACTGACCCCGGAGTCATACTTCTCGTAATCAGAGAATCTAGTTAATCGACCGACCATATGTCCACGAGCAGCCGCTATCTCTTCATGTTACTGGCTCTTGAATCCAGTGCGATGTTAAGCATCGGAAACGCCACGCATCTGACGCGAGACCAGCGTATTTCGACAGATCTAGTAGTGCAAGATGACCTTGGGAAGCACGCGAAGAAAGTAATGGCACATGAAAACAAATGCCCCCCGCCCTCTTTCTCGTTAATGACAACGTTTTTGTGATTGCACAACAGCAGCTGCCGCTTCCTCGGCGATGCTACGAATGAGTTAAGTCGACTCCTGTAACCAGGCGCTCTGGTAAACAGGATGCAGGCAGGCTTTAAGGAGATTGGTTCGCGACTATACGGTTTAAAACAAACACTTTTCACACATGTTTCCGAAAAATATGCGCCGTCATCAACAACAAAATCCGACGAAGACAGGAAGGAAGTTTAGAGTACATTGAATATAATTCAATCTTTTCATTTTCTCCGTAACGAAAACTTTTTCCGACTAATTTATCCGACGGTAGCGCCATTGCCATGTAGCGAATGCGAATAGCTGTATTTGAAGTTTTGCACGGAGGTTTATTCAAGACATAGAGGGGACACAAGTTTGTTCTCTTGAAATTTGATTTTTGTTTCCATTAGGGCATATTTGAATTGGATTTCAAAAATGTCCACAGGATATAATTACTGAGGGATCCATTTATTCTCAATATTTACCACGCATTATTTACCATCGTGAAAAGTTGTATTGAATAGCTCGGAATTTACAGACCACCTCATCAGGAGTATTAATTTCGGTCAGCAGCAGTTTTGACGGCTTTTTGTGAAGGGAAGTACCCCGTGATTGTCGGCATCGAACATGTCTTTGAAAAGAGACAGTATTAAACCCATGTTTCCTTATCTACCATTTCTCGAGTTGACTTTCCCGAGTGGTTGTCATCGCATGAAATATCATTTACCATAACTGAATATGGCGCCTCAAAGAGTTAACTAGTTGCTGCATTTAAAATACTACTATTGGGTCTTTAATTCCATTTAAATGCATAAAATGACATTTACCACCATCTTATCTATGGTGAAATTAAAGCATCATCCCTTAATTTTACTAAATAAAAGTTTTCTTAGCTTCACATTTTTTGCATACTTAAACAGATTTTAGAACTCGCAGGATTAGTTACCATGTTTCCCACGATTTGAATGGTGTTAAGGCCATACTACCACATTAAAAAACTGCAAGCAACAATGAGACCGCGAAAATTCGCATTCGTGAAAACCAAAAAGCCCTAACCATCAACTCCAGTTAAAAAGTAGATGCTGCCATTGGTGACAGAGCTCAATTCTAAAGAAATTCATTCATAATAATTTTTGAAAGATATTGCAAGCCTCATGCCTTCATTAAAAGAGATTATTTACCAAAAAAATAGCCGTGGCTAGTATGCAATTTCCACTTCCTCACCTAAAAACTAAGTCCAGAGAAAATATTTATACCCATAAAATAATTTTCCCTTGTCATAAAGTGGAGAATCTCGGGATATTTTTGCCGAATAAAACTTGCATATTGACTTCCCGATTCGCCACAAAAACTCACCATCAAATAACTTAGATGCGGAACTTATCTTATCGGAGGAGCGTTGCCAAGCTACGCCTTATTGACTGATGCACAGACGTAATCCAAGGGGGGAGGAGATAAAGAAGCGAATGACTAAGCATCGCCATAGGTGGCCATGTCAAGAAGGGAGAGTTTTGCGCATCTATTGGAAAGTGAACATCGCAAGGCCTATCTTACAGAAGGCTTAACTTTGAGTTGACAAATGGAAGCGACCACATCTGGGCGAAGTACTCTTCTTTGAAAATTAACTCTCCGCTCTCGGTATTCCCGCAGTATTTCCACATTAGCCCGAAGAATAATGGAATATATGAGTGTAATATGGTTTTTGGAATGCATTCGTCTAAAGTGGTCATTTGGAAGAGTGATTCGGAGCAAATACAAATACTCACAGCACGATTCGATGAAAACTTTCAAATTAAATATTTATTCTGTCACCGAATGCAAAGTAATTTTTTCACCAAATATACACCTTTGAGTTGCGAATTCAAGTACTCTAAAGTCCATTTTTCCATACCAAATTGAATACTTCTGTTTAAGCATCAATCCGAGACCGAGCATACTTATATAATTCGCACAATTTATTGGAATTGACTTGTAAAATAACACATTGCCATTAGCAGATAGACTCAACATGTTGATTACTATAAAGAAGTGTCTTTTTGAAATAGAATGAAATTAGCTAAGCAATCACGAAAAAAAGAATAAGGAGATGAAATTTTGCAATTGAAGTGATCAATTGCGATTGCCGTTTAGCAAATAGGAGATAAAGCTCTGGCATAGGTAAATTTTCTTGGAACAAAATTAATGTATGAAAGATTCAAATGCGAGAATGAACAGTTGTTTTCAGAGTCGGAGGCAATGCAGAAACCGTGGAAGAGGTTTCAAAATTGATACAGCAAAAATTTTCAGGAATGCATTAATACAAGCAACTTACAATCAAAACATTCCATACATGACGTTTCATCACATTACACTGTTAGGTACGTTAATTTACATTACGTAGTTACTACTCAAAGTATTTTAATATCTGATACGGATCCTCAAATATTATTTTTGTTATTACTGTCGGTTCCTTCCATTGTTATTATTTCTATACAGCTACATAATTTGAGTTGCTCCTTTTATCCATGTTAGTTATATGTTGTATCGAGCACATAGAGTCACTCTAGATATTTACCATCGCACATTTCGCCTTCAGAAATTTATTCTTCATATGAACTGTACATGCATATTCAGATACCTAAATCACACTACAGTGAGGGTATAAAAAGTCAATACACAGCCGGTCTTGGGTTTCATGAATTATTTCGTGGCTATGCTGGAATATGACAGTAAGGAACTCGGCCAAAATATTACCTTTTTCGGTCAGGGCGAAAAAATCAAGTAGCAAACTAGTGCACATGGTTACTCGAGTCCTTGTATCATGCCCGAATCATGCGAACATATTTTCAATGCTTTTAGAGGGATAGATGCAGTTATCGATCCAATGACGGCGGAAAGAAAACCCGTTTCACGCTGTAAATTTCCGCAACAGCTCCAAGAATGGGAATCCCCTGATTTTTTCAATCTATGATAAAATCCATTTTTTCGTCGCTGAAACCATCGCTGGCTGGCATCGCCTTTTAGTAAATCAGAACGCACGGGCGCTAAAAGCGATTGTCACGCCACGTTCTGCTTTTGATGGAATGACCTGTGTAAACATCGGACCTGAAGCGAAAATTGATGAATAAAATGGATGGCGGAGTGGCCATGGGATTCAAGAAATGATCAAATTCAACTATGCTTGGCGAGATATGGTGGAACACCATGCCGAATCGGATAGAGTAAAACTCTTTGTTTTTGTACCGCCCTCAATTTATTAATTTTTTAACTACACGAGTTTCAAAACTTGCGCTTCATCATTAAGTCTAGTGTTTGGTGAGGAATAAAGCTGATTTTGAGACTTATATAAATAGACTGATAGAGGAAGGTAGGAAGAAATTCAAAGTAACATCCCGTCCTACCATTACTTTGATTTAAATCCTACCACTCCATCAGTGTATGTATTTAGAGGTACTTTGGGCACTTTCTTCCTCACTAAACACTAGACCAGTCTATGAATGTGAAAGAAGTGTAGTCAACACGTTAATTAATTGTGGATAGCACAAAATTAAAATTTTTACTTTACTCTATTTCAGAAAGTTATGGAATCAAAATTTTGGCTCCTGAATAGCTACAACTAGAGCTATCATTCAGAGAAACGGCAAAAATGATCGTGTGATTTAGTCTTAGGACGAAATCGGTCAGCCATGGCTCTACACCGAAGGCATCGCTTTCTCGTGCCAATCGTGTCGGATGGGAGGTCTCCGGACGTGCCACGTGAACTGCCTGCGTTGGGGTGCCGTGCGCCATGAGTCCCCCCTCGCGTGTTTATAATCGCTTCTTCTCCCCCCCCCCGGGTCTGGGGGCGCCTAACATAAACGTCTGACTTCCACTTTGTGCAGCGGGAAGTGGGGGGGAATTTTTTTTTACGTGTAATGGCAGCGCCAGCAGAGGACTTGCCAGGCGATTTCCGGCGCCCACGTGAGGGAAAAGAACTGAAGGGAAGTAGCTTATGGATTTCAAGAAGCCTGAAGTATCTCTTTGTGGAGAAACATCCTACGAATATTACAAAAGAGAATTCTCCAGTCGGCCGCTGTGTTGAGTGAATAGCATATCTAGCAGGCTGACATTGGCGCACCGCCGGGGGTCACTTATTGAACTTCTAAGCTATGCTTATTGAACTTCTTAGGTAAGCATAGCTTAGACGATCTGTGACGCCATCCGAATTTTAGCCCAAATTCGTAAATACAGAGTAATTACCCCGACTCCTCATTGTCCTTGGCTAGACATTAATGGATATTTAATTGTGGAGAAAAGTGTTTTAATGCATCCACCGTATAGTCCAGGCCAAGCACCAAGCGATTATCATCTTTTTCTCGAATTGCAAAACTTCTTGAGTGTTAAGAAATAGGTATCAAGAGAAGATGAATAAAAACTGGTACTATAGTTTTTCGCCAAATAATACCAAGACTTCTACGCGAGAGGCATAATGAAGCCATTATTAAAATAGAAACAAATTTTCAAATAAAACGGCGTATATTTGACCAAAATCGGACATTCCAAAACATGTTAAATAATGCCCTGAAGTATCAATGCAAAAATAATGGATTTCTTTTTCCCCAACCTATTATTTCTTGCAGTCACCAGTACACTTGTACATACATATGTATATGTCGCCTGCAGCAGAGAGATTATAATAAATTTGTAGTCACTTGGCATCGATTTTAGGCTATTCCCATGATTTGGCTGTTTATTTTTTTTTTAAATTGCTTTATCCAGTGGCATAACTATGGGGGGAGGTAGGGGATAGATCCCACCCCAAAGCCTCAGAGAAATAAAAAAAATATTTAAAACAATAGGGTAGTTTCCTTAATAATGGTAAAAAGTGGCGTACTGTAGAATATGACAGGATAAAACAGGCCCTAGAGTCGATGCGATGAATATTACGATATTACATGGAGAAAATCGTACGGTTTCAAAACCCGTGTTTAGATGGGCGCAGGAAGAAGAAGAAAGATTCCTCACGTAGCCCTTCTTGCTACAGGGCATTAAAGAAAAGTAGTAAATTAAAAAATAAGAGCAGCTAGAAAAATTACTACTGTTTTGTAATGATCACATCGGAATGCCGAGGGCAATGATTGAATATCCCTCAGGATAATTTTTCTGCCGTCTCCAATTGGATTTTTAGCGTAGCTGATGAATGTAATTTGAACTAAATATAAGTAAGAGAAGAAGGTAAACTTGGATGCTACCACGCAAATATTTGGATTCCCCATCAATAATTCTTTTCGATTACTCAGTTCACGTCGACCGTTTACGATGCTTATTGAAATTTGATGTATATATATGAGAATTGTTGTACAGAAATTCACGGTAATAACATAATATTAGCGGTCCAAATAACTTAATATAAGTGAACTTTCGTAGTATATCCTAAAGGGCGTTCACAAAAACAGGACCACTAGTGTTCAAACGGATGGCAATCGAAAATCGGATGTTTCGGTCTATACATCTTGAAGGCTGCGGCTGGGCACCCGCAGGGCCTTAATAGGGTGGTTTCCTCTTATTTTCTTATTTCCTAAATCGAAATATTATTACTCCTGGAGTACGAATTTCCCACTTTTAGATTTTTAAATGACGATATCTATTTTTTGCGATTAAATGAAAAGTGAAAATTTTCAAGCGCGCGAAAACGCGACGGGTAAGGATGAATGCCGGGAAATCTCCGTGTGGCGTCGTTCTGGTTCCCGCTTCCGCAAGTGAAGTGACCTTGGGGCGAGGCTTTGAGCGCTGATACGACGCAGGATGCTAGCAGGTAGCCGAGGACCCTGCTAGCTGGTAGCGATTGGCTTAAATAAGGATCATTAATACCTTATCAAACGAATAAAACTTTCCGACCTTAGCCAGTTTTAATAGGTGATTATTAAAACATGTTTCCATGAGCTCTGTGCCTCATGCATGCATTGGTAATCTTAGACGATGTAAAACTCCTATCTACTCGTATAGAAACTAGGTCCCTGTGACGTCACGTGGAGTGGAATCGCATGGGCGCCAATCTGGTCTTTTTCAAATGAGGATAAAATTGACCCTTGCCATTCGTCTAAACCGGTATTTCTAAAACCAAATAATTTGTATATTATGAATACACTAATGGTGGGTAACGAATCGCAATCAATGCCTTTCGTTTTCTTTGATGAAGGAAACTACCCTATTAATGAAATTTTTTCTCTCGGAAAAATTAAAATGCTCTTTTGTTTTGTATTTTGCTCTGATTTAAGATTTGAACACTTTAAGATATATGTTATTTATTAATGAAAAACTACCAAGTAATTCTTATGCATAACGCGCAATTGTTCGTCTTATGTTCATAGTACGTCAAATAAATTAAAAAATAGAAAAAAGCGATGTATGAAGCGCGCGCTTTACTTGAGAATTTAGGGTATTTTCTGTTATTTAACCAAAATGAATTTTTTGGCTAAGTTCTGTGTCATCAAGAGCATCCTCTCAAGGCTTACGTAATCGGATCATGAAACCACTATTATGAGGTATTCTCGATGCATAAAATGCATCGGTCACAGCAGCCAATCCGAGGAGATGAAGGCATTAGGGCCTGCCGCGTTAAGCCGCACGGCGTTTGAATAATCTACATAAATGAAAGGGAGCTGAAAGCTATCACATTTAGCTTTCCTACCACCGCGCGCTGAAAGCAATATCCTTGCTGGGGCAAAATTCTCTATCCAGAAACTCCAGCCTTCTCTAACCCCTTTTCCAAAATCCACAACCTCCAGCGATAGACCAGAAACTTTTCAAAATAAATCCCGCCATATAAGACTTCAAAATTAAGCCGTATTCCCCTTATCTTTGCCGACCAAACACTCACTATAATACATTAATTTATCCGTCACTTAATAATAATTAATAATGGAGTCCATTCTCGGGGTGACTTGTAACACTTTTGTTTTCAGACATATGGCACCACGATCCAAGTGTTCCAACCTCAAACGTAATGCGCCATCAAGTAACTCTTCTACGAGTCTTTCCTATGCCTTTCACCTTCTACTTAGTTTTAGTGATTTCAATTATTAAAGGATACATATCATATACGGGAGAGATATAAAAAGTAAAAAAATCTGCCACTTGCAAAGAGAGGAATAATACTTTAAAAAGGAAATAATTGACGTGACGAAGAAAAAGAAACAATACGAAATTAAGGAAAAAAATATCAGTTTGTACTTGTTTAAGATTGAATGATTTAAATTGATCAATGTTTAATTTCTAGCTTGCTGCAAACAGAAGCAACACTTTATACTGACAACAAGTTTGCTCGAAACTTGAATCCATTACTGGCTGGTTATAGTGAACTATGGTTCACCGTAACGGCTTCTGAACGCACATTCGACGCGACCAATGATGTATCTTTCCCTAACTACGTTAAGACCCCTTCGGACAACACAAACCTCCCCTTGAACCCTGTTATTTTAGGGTAGCGACGAAATGATTCCACTCACGAAGGATATGGGCATTGCTTCTGGTAATGGATCAGGCGATTGCTACACGACACGATCACAAATGTACTCACGGTGCGAGCCACACGCATAAGCACGGCTGTTACGTGTCAAGAGTTTGCATCCCCTCGGAAAATTTGGCCATTATACCCACAGCCCTTTGACACGATGTTTGAGATGAAAGTGTAATAGGGGTTGAATTTCATTCGGAAATGCGCACTGAGAGAGCGAGACGGCGATCGGGTGTGAAACTTGAATTCTGATTTGATGGTTCATCTCGCAAGAAAAAAAAGAAAATCATTGGAAAAATGGGGTGCAGCCGGATTTTCGCTGTAGATAGTATTCTGTGGATGGCAGAGAAGTAATTGAAGATGCGATAGTGGTTGGCGTAACATGGTGAAACTCCTTCATGATGCACAAAGGTTAAGAAAAGACTTAGCTGTTTCACAAAATAAAATATATTTGCGACCGGTCTCGATACAGCGTATCATCATCTGATGATACGCTGATGATGATGATACGCTGTATCGAAACCGGTCGCAAATATAATTTATTTTGTGAAACAGCTAAGTCTTTTCTTAACCTTTGTGCATCAAGTAATTGTAGCTTCACTTTTCAGCCTTTAAATTTTGAAAGTTGTTTCAACCTTAAGGGGGAATGCTAACTAACAGGAAAAATAGCTTGGCTTTAAGGGGTGCTTCGTGATAATACATTCAAGAAGCATGCGTCACGTGGAGATGAAAATGTAACCACTGAAGCAGAACGAAGCTGGTAAATTACAGAATAAAAAAATTAAAAAACGCAAAATTACGGGGAAAACTTTGCGAATAGGAATACTAATGACCTTTATTTACCCAAGGATCCCAATATTATTACTTATTTATTTCAACGTACTCCGAAAAAAACTCGCAATGGAGTTTACATCCATGATCCCCAAAATTAACAGCTATTCTAGCACGAATACCTATCCCCCGGAAAGAGGTAACTTGTCCAGACGGGACTCGAACCTGCGACCTTCGGCATGCGAGGACTTCACCCTGCCGCCACTGAGGCCGAAATATATAAGATACGTCAAGTAAGCTTGTATTATAAGATGGGAACTCAATGACATGCACATGAGTATTAGAAGAACAATTAAACGCATTCAAGTGACGGTGACTAGAATATTATTTGCTTTCAAAATAATCTCTGATGTAATAGCACATTTTATCACACAATACGTTTTCAGTTTGTACTTGGTGACAGAGTATGAGACCCATTTCACGAGGTCCCAGCAAAGCTCTTCCTTTTGCAAATGAATTAGAAGTGTCCATCATTTCTAGACCAGTTATCATAATCATGAAGATCAGAGTTTATGAGAAACTAGAGCAAATTGATTTTAAAATGTATTATTTTGGGTACTATGCACATAAAAGGAGCAGGAATTAATTGAAAATTATTCAAATAAATAGATCAGGAAGTTGAGTTGTATTGTTTTCCAGCAATAATACCAATAGCACCTTTTTAGATTTAAAAACAGTATGGATAAGTGCTTGGTACGAAACAAGAAAAATATTTGAATTACAAATACAATGATTTTTATAAAATGAGAATATGGTGGAGCAATGAACATATGGCTTCGTTCTCCGCATTTATGGAAGCCAAAAATGTGAGGCCACGGTCTCAGTCCTCATTTGAGGAGTCTCTCAAAAGTTTCCGAGAAAATGATTTCAGAAAAGAGTGGCTAGCGACAAAAAATGCATGGGAACTGATTATCGCTCACAGTGTGCGCCTCTTTCCTCATTTTACACGATGAGCAATTCTTCTGGAGCTAAAAAGTGAGGGTCACATGAAACTCGGAGTCTAGTCAGGAAGGCGGAAACAACGTCATAGTCTAAAACAAGAGGGAAACTTGTAAACATTACGTCAAGCCAAGAATAGCAGGTTGGAATGGGGAATTAATCATTCTTAAGATAAGTTTTCTCCCATCTGAACCAGAATTTTTCGAAAAAGGAATATGAAGGCTTTAACTCGCACCAAATTTCTCTAAAAAATATTAATAATTAACGCTGGCTCCACATCGTATTAAACGTCTTTCCCGTGCCTCTGAAAACTCCCTGGAATTTAAAATGCTTCGCAAAAACCTTGGTTAACTATAAGAAGATCTCGTAAGTAGTAAGCAAGAGGCTGCAATGCTACCATGGTACGCGCGATTCCACGAAAATACACAAGATATGAGACATAATCCGTTAGATTTTATTATAATTATTCCACTAATATAATTCATTCATATATTTATTCCACTCTTACCCCTTTTGAGAGGACTCCACCAAAAACAGAGAGGATACTACATGAAACTATTTACCGATTCATATGCGAAGTACTGTTTCATTCACGATTTGGTTGAATTTGTCTATCGAATTCAATGCCCATTTGCAATATTTTCATGAAGTTCAATGTCCGTTGAGTCCAATGATAATAATCCAAATTTCCAAGTGTTGGGGGAGGAATTATCTCTGCTTTTCATTACACATCTTAATAAAGGATTCTGTATGGAATCATAGGCCAATTACGAATAAAATTTGGATGAAGATTCAAATTTATGTAGAGCATAAACGTGTTCGAAGGATGGAGTAACAGACTAGGGAAAATACAGAAAGAGGCAAGACAGAAAATAAATAAGCAAAGGTGGAAAGAAATTAAGTAAAAGACGAACTTAATTTTTTTATCGAGGAGAGAATATTTTAATAAAATAGAATACTTTTTTCTGGGGACCGCAATTTCAATGGGATGAGCTGCCACTTAACTACGCTGCTTCAATCTCTGGTATTTATAGCTTTTGAAATGGACATTGGCGGAGTTGGACGAGGTACTGAGCGTTCAGAGTACTGATGGTGGACAAAGGGCAGAGGGATGAGAAACATCATGCTTATTTGATGGGCTGAAGAAAATTAGGTGAATCTAATGAACTGCTGCCGCCAAATGGAAGCTAGAAAAAACTGCAGGACAATTTAAAAATATGGTCAACAATCTTGTTCTATATGGAATAAAAGCGATTGTCTCAATATTCTCCGAAGCATAAAAATGTCAATGAATGGGAGATAATCTTTTCCCCAAGTTCTACAATTTAAAATAGAAACGCTTCAGCAATGGTATGAATTCCGTTTCCATTTACTTTCGTAGGTTTTACGGCCCTTGTGAATATTACAACCGCATTCCTAATTTATTCTTAACATAAATATCAACTAAATATCAATCAGAAGATAAAATGGAAATAGGTTGGATACTTGGGAAATGAATCATATAAAAAAATCTGCTATTTTGGGAAAAGGAAGCGGATGATAATTGCAGCACATGTTCATTTCCGAAGCAATTGGCATCTGTATTGATATTTAACCACGAAAAATGGCATGCATCATCATTTTCACCCATTCCTGGAGGCGTAAACTATTAATAATTTACCTTTACGACCGAAAAAAAAATAATGGTGTTTTATTTTTTCCGATTTCAGCTCCCAGCGCATTATCCCGTCGAATATGACACGAGTGGGATTTCCTGTGTCCGCCCCGTCGAGAATTCCCGAAAGAAATTCGATTCGTGCGCTGGGTGGGCCGCCCCGAGGCAATCAAGTGGGCGGGGGTGCTTGGGGGAGAAAGCCATATGCGACCGACCCCTCGCTCGTATGACGGCGAGATCAAATGACGAACGGTGGCGAGTGTCCGAGAATGAGCGCGCTGACCACTCTTCCCTTGACCCGGACGCGCAGAGCTGAGGGTGGGGCATTGGGGGCTTCCCCACCCCGCGAAATCATTCCCACCTAGGGAAGACTACCCGCAATACATCTGCTGAGGAGTAGACGACAAGCCCAGGGGCAGCACCACCAATAGTAATGAAGTTTTATTTCTTCTTGGAAGGAAATAATAGAGGTATTCCTCTTAAGCACAGAGGAAACGTCCTCGATATTTTCATGCCGTAGAGATGCTTCTCATCATTTTTTATAATGATTTTTTCCTCAATGGCATTGATGAACTCTAGGAAGGTAAGATTTTGAGTAAAAGATAGAACTGCCGTCATGAAGGAGGTTAACATCCTCTTAATCAGAGAGCTTTATCGAATGGAACTGCTCCATTAAAAAAAAAAGAGCTCAACGTTCGCACTTTCCATAAATAAAAGCTTCTTGTATGGTATAGTATGGTATTTGGAGGAGGTGACCGAAAGCTGAGGTCATTTTCGTCGTATGGAAGGAAGGGTGGAGAGAAACCCGGCGTCGGCATTAGCTTGCTCTTAACGAAATGCGCCTAGGGCACCACGGTTTAGCGTCCTATCCGACGGACGCAGGGTTACACTTGAAATACCGTCCACAAAGAATTCAAGCAGGGATCGGGCGGTCTTTGAAATTTCTCTGCCACCTTCGGGATTTGATCCCGAGCCCACGGGGTGGAAGGCCGGCACTCTAGCCACCACACTAGGCTTCTTTCTTCGACACTCCATTTTTCGATATAGCTGCATTTTATAATGTCTGCCAATGACTAACCATGAACTAACATTTAGCCGCCGGATGTAAATTCTCAGTGGTCGCCTTTCACAGCCGGATTTAATTTTAATTTTCCCTTAAATGCCTTACACATTAGCCCATTCGGGCGCGCCAGGGCACCGAGTGGAGGTTTTCCCTGTGCCCGTATGGACACGCTAGGCGTTTAAAGGTTGAGATTAAAGATTTTGAAAACGAAATACCATGTAACGTCATAAAATGTATGGTTTTCTCCTGCGTGCGAAGAGACAACAAAAACGTCAGTCTCATTACCTCGCTGCAAACTAGCCCGATTTTCCATTTCGTTACTTAATCCGTGGTATACTTTAATTTTCAGTACATTCGAAGGATAGATGGGTGCCGTAATTAAGAAGCATTATTCCTTTCATTGTTGAATAAGTAAAAACTTGACTTAAAACGTTTCATCCTAGTTTTCTGCACATATCCAATTTTTAAATTATTTCGTCAGAAATTGACGTAATAAATAAATTATTAGCATAATTAAAGGTAAACTTGACTTAAAACTAGCTTTTTGTCCTAGTTTTACTGCATATATCCATCCGCTCAGTTGTGACCCCAAAAATAAAGTTAACACGAAACAGTTGCAATTATTAGTCCTTTTTCTCTGGATGTAAATAGCATGTATTACTTCGTTAATGAATTAAAATCTATTTTCTTTAAATGCTTACGCATATTTCGAGATTCATCACTGATATTTAACGGTATCATCCACAAAACTCAGAGTATGCTTTATAACTTAAATTTGACGCAATAATTAAATGTTAATTAAATTTAATGCTTATAATTGTTATATTGAATGCAGCGTCAAGTAGAGTTTTCATTACAAAATATAGGCCTTGCTACTATTTTTCGAGGGTTACCCATCCGACGATGTAGTGTCACCCCATACTACGACCGGAAAGAGGAGAAGACTGGAACATACGCACACCCTGGAGGGGGGGGGGGAGCCGGCGAAAATTGGATTCCGGATATTAACCCTCGTGATGCGGAAATCGACCAATCCTTTGAAATCCCAATCGAAATGTGGCGCGGACCCGCTTCGTCATTCGCGTGACGAATTTGAAATAAGGCCTGATGGTCAGCGGGGTACTGAAATCTTGGTTGGTGAGTTGACCAGAGCACAATCGCTTGCGCATAGAGGTGCAAATTCAGAGTAGGCTCCTTTCCATAAGGGGTGGGTATTGGGGGCTGCAACCTCCCTCCCCCGATATATGTTATGGCCCCTTGTGGCCACTAACTACGATATATTAGCTCGGAAGGTCACTGGCCCCAGGTCAAATGTCCTCCGACAGACATTTTTCGATAGTTTCACCTCAGAATTACTGCATCCGAATCACTTTGAAGAAACATAAAGATGAATTTCCACATAATTTGAAATATTTTACGAAAAAAATCAGGAGGATTTCCGTAAAACAAGCCTATAGAGAACAAACCGTAAAAACTGCGTCTGTTCTGTTAAAAACCAACGTTATTTTGGATTTTATTTCATGGATTCATGGATTTTTAAAAAAATACATTATTTTTTAAAATCCATGGTTTTCCAATGCGTCCGCTTTTTTAAATTTTGGAATATTATTTTGCAATTTTGCTCAAATTTGTACTCAAGGTGATTTCTCTCAGTGTTAATTACATTCCGTAATAAATGCTTGAAATAGTATTCATAGTGTTCGAGACGTAAAATGATTCATCGAGAAATGTGAAAAAGTTTTTACGTCAGCCATTCGCCGGGAGAAAGTTAAATCTTTCATATCTAACGCATTATTTAATATTAAGTATTGAAGCGATAGCTGTCTGAAAAGCCATTCGCACACGGAAATAAATGCTATTTTAAATATTTTTCCGGTAGCGAAGCTGTGAATTTTGAAGCACCAAAAGAGAGAACATTGAATGGAAGCTATCAGAGCCGGATCCGGGATTTTTTTCGGGGGGGGGGGGGGGTAGGGAGGCACAAGGGTCTAACAGGCAAACGATCTTCTCATACTTGAGATAAAAAAAAACAAGATAAAACAATGACTGCACGAAATATTCTCTTTATTCTATTTAGTATAAAAGTTATTCATACCAAATTATTGAGGCTCCGTAAAACTCAAAACAAAACGAACGTAATGATAACCGTATAAAATACTTCGTCTCTAAATTACGCGTCTGGAGGGGGGGGGGCACGTGCCCCCGCCCCTAAATCCGCCTATGGAAGCTAGAGTGGGAACTGTGGTGCCAATAATGAGAAGATTGACCAGAAATGACTTTGACTCGCATTTTCGACTCTTCCCACACCTCCAAATAGTTTTAATTTCGCAAGTAGCATTACCATAAGTACAAAATTTTTATTATGAATGATTTATAAATTTTAATGAGGTCCTGGAGATCCTAGTCGAAACCAAAATACTGACCTCAGCGAGTTTGTTTTGCAAACTGTAAGTAATAATTTGTGATGATGAAAATGATTCCTACCTTAGAAACTTGATATCAAAAATAATTTCCCAAAACGTATTTATCTCTAGCAAAGAATTTAGCGAATGACTACTGCATATTAAAGGGAAAATTGTAAGCCCTGGGCGACTTGATCTCGATGATGAATACTCAGGAGTAAGCTTTACTTTCAACCTATATTATCAATCAAATACTGTACCATAATCCTATGTAACTAACTTTTGTATTATATTTCCTACTCCGCATACCCATTAATTACAGGAAAAAAGTATTCCATAATGAAAATCGGAGCATTGAGTAAACCCTAAATGTTATTGCGTGTTAGTGCGAAAAAGTGTTCAAAAGTTCATGAGTTAAAATTAACTAAATGAATCGAAGATAAATTGAACCCTGTCCAAATAGCCGCCTCTTTTTAGCGGCAACTTTCTTCAACGCGTTCGGTTGACGCTCAAGATAGGTTTTACCCGTACATTCCGAGAACTAAGGCCATATTTGTTCATAGATAATTAGTATGCATTTAATTTACGTGCATTCACTATTTTTATGCAATTTTAAATGGAAGTATTGAATGATTAAGTCAGGGAAATAAAAACGAGATGGTTTTTCACACCTCCTTTTAAGTAGTTACATCAAAAATATAATAGGAAGTTCGATTTTACGATAATAAGAGCTCTTGGCTTTGATATTTTTCGCGAAAACTATTTCAGCCGGTGAAAGGATTTTTTTTATGGCTGTTACGTCAACACTTCTGTTTAGTGGGAGGAGATTTGGCAGGGCTATTGAGGGAAACTGTTAAGTCATTGCACTGAGGTCGTTGCTAAGCGGGTTGAAAGAGAAAATCAATAAATTCCCTCCATCAGTCAATAATTGGCTCACGTCAGTGTACCCTACCTGAGAAATTTTACGGCGGTAATTTGCTTCTTCGACCAAAGTTGCTGCAAACATGTATGGCTTATCCCATAGCCCTGATTTTATCTTCGAAAGGGAATTAAACTTGGAGACTAAATTTTCAGGAATTTTGTGTAAAATTTACTTTCTTCCATTTCGAGTCTTATAATCAGGTTCGGTGTAATTACTATTGGAAACGAAGTTAGGCACATATCGGACCGTCCACCACATATACGTATCATATAAAAAAATCGCGATTGAATAATTTGATTATAATACGAACTCTAACAACAATAAATCAGTTAAAAATAGCTAACTTGCCGTAAACTCGAAGTATAGAACGTGCGTCGACCTCGATATAACGACTGGATGACAGATCTAAATAGGGCACCTACTATTTCACAGCGTATGAAAATCAAATGGATCGTCCGAATGAGTAATGAGGAAGTCCTATGAAGAGTAAGGGAGAAGAGAAGCCTTACTAAAAGCATAATAAGAAGGCGGAAAAACTTAATCGGCTATATACTGAGGCCTGTCTTGTCTTTACTAGGCTGATTGCCTAGTAAAGAGAATCGTCGAGGGGTAAATGGATGGCAAGAAAGGTAATGGAAGACCTCGAATAAAATTTAAGGAGCAGGTAAAGAAGGATGTGAAAAATAAGAAATACATTGGTGAGCAACGATTTGCTGATAGGGAAATTGAGTGTAAAGCTGCGTCAAACCAATCTAAGGATTTCAATGGATCAATCTACATTCTATTTCTGGTTGTACTGCTGCGTGCTGAATATTGATCTCAACGTTTCAAGAGCGTTTCATTGCAAGAACATATGCTTATTATTCGCGGCTAATTAGAGAGGCAATTGAAATTTCTAAACGAGCTTTAAATTTTAACAGGGGTGATGGATATAATTTGAGCCATGTGTGGAAAAGACTTTTTTCACAAAAAATTGAATGACAATGTTCCTATACTCATATTCCGTTATTATTGTTGATATTTCAAAGAAATTGGATTTTTTGTTTTATTTTAATTTTTAAACCCATGACAACAATTGATCATTTTTCCAACGGTACGAGATAAAAATGTTCACATTTTCAGTCTCCTGACGAAGTCCGCAGCAGGAGGGACGAAAAGTTGAGTTCAATATCCAGCATGCAGCATTACACCCGGAAAAGGAATGCAGCAGTGCATCTAATCGCTGCGAAAATTTTAAAACCAATCTTAGGATTGCTGACTAGTGGTTATGATGATGATGTTCAATTAAATTCAATTCTTTATTGTTGTGGGCCTTTCTGGCCCATAAGATATTTTACAATAACACTACAGAATATTACTTAATAGAGGTACAAAAATCACGAAAAAAGGCCCCAAAAGTGCTAGTACAAATAAAAAAACGAAACAAAAAAAAACAAAAAATGAAGAAAAAAGATATGTATCTATAGAAACACATGCACACTTGAATGCGGATACCTGGGATTCCAGCCGAAAAAAATGTCCAAGCATGTAAAATACATAGGAAACAATACCACTGCTGATTCAAACAATATGTAAAGGGCTAGCAGCAAAACGCAACACCAGTAGAAGAAACATCAAAACTATGTACAAAATACAAAGATATATTCTCCTTCTCATCACATCAATAAGCCATAATCATGTTGAACCTAGATTCGCTGGAAGATTTTATGCACTCCATGCCTATGAGACGTCTGACGCTAAAATACTTGCGAGGATGAAAAATTCAATTTCAACCAAGCTACGCGCAGCTTAACTAAATGAAGGGATTCGAGAGCGGAATATTGGAAAAAATCAAGATTAATGAGGAAATGCTTCGCGAGAGCGGCAGCAAAGCACCATAGAAGAGTTATTTTTGGAACGGCCTCTCTCGGCCTGCACTCC
Organism: Ischnura elegans; assembly: GCF_921293095.1. NCBI lineage: Eukaryota > Metazoa > Arthropoda > Insecta > Odonata > Coenagrionidae > Ischnura > Ischnura elegans. The sequence goes on from NC_060252.1 coordinate 24,904,854, forward strand.
TGTGACACTGCCTGCGGATTTCGCCGCAAAGAAAACCGCGAAAGCTTTATCAAGCACAGCTTTACTCTTACAGGATTTGAAATTCCTTGAAGTATAATTCTCAACAACTTAGCTCGGCACTACGAAAGAGTTGAAAACTTGGGGAGAGCCTGCGTAGTGATAGATGAATAAATAAACTTTATTGTACTCCGCAAAGTATTCATTAACTGATTATTATAATAAAAAAACTTAAATAAGATATTTTACAAACAACTTTATTTTACTTTTATAAAAATTTTGATAATGACCTGAAAATTTAAAAAAATCAGCCTGTTTCAACCTTTTCTGGTCATTATCAAGAGGTAAAAATTCACCTCTTGATAATGACCGGAAAATAATAATCGGTTTAGTTCTTTAATAAATACTTTGTGAAGTCCAAATAAAGTTTACTTTTTTTATCTATTACTGCAAAACTCCACGAAGTGAACTCGAAAAACATTGAGGGTGTGTAGGTAAACAACAACTTAAAACGGATCAACTTGACTCGGCAAAGTCGTCATCCGAGCAGAGCTCAAATTTTCATTGAAAATATGCCAGCAGTAAGAAAGATAGTGACGTCAATCGAAAGTCATATAAACTATCTTAAGTAATCAAAAATCTATTTCCAGCATCATTGGCATTCTGATCTACATTGATTACCATTTCCAGCTTTAGGTCTCTGGGAAAAGTCACGTTACGTGAAATTAAGTCGTTGTGAACGGGGTTTAAGTGCGTACTTCTAATTATTGGAAACTTACTTGCCATGAATTTCCCCAATCAAAACATAAAAGCGAGACATAATACAGTTAACACGATTTCATATTCACGTATAGACTACACAAATTCTCTTCATAAAAAACTCTAATATAATTAAAGTGAATGACTGAACATGCAATTTAATTTTGAGATAATCTGACCATAAAGAGGAATAAGCCTTTTTTCCAGTAAGATTCCCTAATAGGAGATTGGATGGGATTGTAAGTGCTTCTGAAATGTATTAGTATTAAATGCTAAGAAACATAAAAATATGAAAACTTAAGTCGGGCATTCATTTCACAGGAATTGAGACTCGACTTACTATCGCGAAGCGACCCTAAAATAATAAAATTAAAAATCTAATCCATTATAATTCAAAGCTTTAATTGCTGATGCTAGATGAATTTTACTAGGAATGTATCTGTAGACCTATAAATATTTTAAATTACTCAATTTAGAGCAGGGACAATGTCGGTAGCGACCATGCGGTAATTAAATCAAGAAACTGAATAAAACAGAGACGACATTTTAGAAAGTTTAAAAATTGATGGAGGGTTTATATCGGCTGGCTTTCCAAGTTGCATTGGGGAATGAAATAGGAAAGAATGAAATAAAGAAAATCGTGAAAGATAGCCGGTAAACATTTAAAACGGCCTTCAGAAATCTGCAGAAGAAGTTTTTTTTTGACGGAAAATTGGAAAGAAGAAGCCATTGATATAATTGGAACCTCATTGAAGAAAGAAGAAATTTAAGGAACGCAGAAACTGAAGATGGACGTTCCACACAATAAAGGGCGAATAATATCGAAAGACGAAGAATGCTGAAGATACGTGTACGAAGAATCGATTTGGACAAATAAAAAACATAAAATATCGTAGTCTGATTAATTGTCAAGGGAAAAATTCCCCTGGACCAGGAATCGAACCACGTGCTTGTTGCATTCCGGGACTCTGCGCAGACCACTACGCTATCCTTCTATCAAAAAAGGCAGAACGCTGAACTTTAAGCGTATGTTTGAAATTCTGCCGAAGCTCCATAGGGTCGAGTCATATATCGTTCTACTCATTGTTCATTCGACTACAACAATAAATCATTAAATATTGTTTAAACCTAAACGTTTAGCTTCAATGGCTGAAATATTGAAGAAACTATGACAGCGGCGAAACGGTCGTCTTCTTGATGTTGAAGTTATTTCGGGTTTCCCACCGGATGAGGTTCTCCATCTCTGCCGCCGTTTCGATGGTCGTGTCGTCCATCGTCATCAGGGCTTGATGACGATGGACGACACGACCATCGAAACGTCGGCAGAGATGGAGAACCTCATCCGGTGGGAAACCCGAAATAACTTCAACATCATCATACGCCGGGGAAACCTCAGATCTTTCTTCCGTCGTCTTCATCATCTCGTCGCGAACAAAATATTCAATTGGTACATTTCATTGTATTTTTTTATGGAGAGAACATCTTCGCATTATGAATAGATTTTTAAAATTAAATTTTACCCATTCTTTGATTTTTTAAATGTCCAAAAGGTAGATTTCAATTTCCGAGGTGTAGAAAAGTACATGAAAATCGAAGTTGAACGAAGAAGAACGTATGCTATATGATAAAAATATTTCAAAACGAAAATTTCATGTAAGGAAATATTAATATTGTTTTAATTACTTAAAATAAATCTCAAAAACGAAAAAAGTCGTTTTGGCAGCGTGCATTGCCGCAGGGCGATTTCCATTTTTGTGGTTTATTTTGAGTAAGAGAATTAAGACAGGCAAAGTCTTCTAGGTAGGTCCATGGTTCGATTCTAAGTTCAGGGCCATTTTTACCTTATCAGACTATGATATTATGCCCTACATGTTTCAAGTATTACTTCTTTCCCTCGTGAGGAATAGCTACTACTCCTCAAATTGGTTCTTAAGGAATTGGGCACAGTCGGACCTCCATTCTCTTGTCTAATGGTAGAGCAAAGGCTATTGCTTCTCTTTTGCCCCTAGTCTTTTTAAAATCCGAATTGGTTTTTATCAGGATAATCCTGTGCATTTATTAATATTCTCCAAATCGTGCTCCTAGTTAATGTTTTCGACCCATTTGTCGTCTGAGGTATGGTCCCAAAAAGTTCACCTTTTTTCTTTTAGGAAATTGGAACGGTGATGCTCTTCCCGAAGTCCCTTCGTATCTATCCTGCCTCTTTATCTATCCTAGAAACCTGTCAGCTATGGTGAACATCATTGTTTTAGATGAGTTATTCATCGTTCCTTGTAGCCTTATGGAAATTACTGTTAATGTCACCTCCGTTCAAGCGGCAAGCTTGAAATACATCAACCACATCGTAGTCTCGAGAGTTTTATCTTCAGTCCGCGTGGATTACTTCATCCGTTTCCTCTTCCTACACGGCGGAGGTCTTCAAGGACGCGGCGAACACTACTTTTGTTTTTCGTCGCCGCTGGGGAACATTAGCTCACGACCACCTGAACAATCTGGGTGGGAATGCAAGCTGCTAAAGTTTCCTGGGGCTTGGAAATGGTAAGGAGACGCACTGCTGCATGTGGATGATCACGACGTGCATGAGTCATATTTTTTTTCTCTGGCCGAGCAGAGCGAGAATTCTGTTGTCAAGCAGAGTGGGCTAGATAATGATTTCCGGGCACTCCGAGATACATGCATAATAATTGCTCCGTGGCAATTTAAAGTGTTTATTGGGGTCAAACAAAGTCATGCTCATTTCTGTTCCACTCCTCTTGCTCTCAATGCTCGACGGAGATGCAAGTTGAGTAGGTACTTAGCGCTTTCACTGCCATAGAAATGTAATGGGGACATGGTAAAGTGACGGTAATTAATTATTATTTGAGGATTTATGCCCTTTCTTCAAGAAAATGCGAATGTAATGAAGGGTGTAAAGTAATTTCATTCATTTTATGCTCCGACTCTTAAGGTCCATTGGTATAGTTGAGTTTAGTGCCCACTGCTCACCCCTGTATGTATGTATATAAGTCGCTTACTTATTCAAGATTCGTGGACCATTTCGAAGCATGGGAACATGGTTCAGCGATGGTAATTAATTATTATTTTAGGATTTCTGCCCTCTCTTCATGAAACTGCAAATTTAAAGAAGACGGTAGCTTAATTTCATTCATTTTGGTTTACTGGGATAGTTGAAGTTAGAGATCACCTCAGTCTAAGTCGCTTACTTATTCAAGATAGGTGGACCATTTTATTTCCCCTAGCCATCTCTCAACACGTGCATTATTATAAAATTATTGCGGCTCTGCTATTAAGTGCAAGGAAAACAATTCAAGGCAAACATTACTCAATTTGTCAGAGAGTGAGATGCTGGACACACATGACGTATTGATTCAGTTTTTTAATCCCTGAAAAGTTATTTCTAAGATTGCAATGAATCCATTATGTAGCTGATAACTTCCATATCAGAAAACTTATAGATTAAGGATTCAAAATTCAAGCTTAAAATACCTGACAAATGAGCCAACTCCATTGGGATGATGATGCTGTGCTCTACGCCAACCTCTTTTAAAATCTACCGTGCATAATTCTACGCATTGATGACCTTTAATCTTAATTATACAGGGTGTCCAATTTATCTTGACCACCCGAAATAACTTTTTTTCCAGATGCAAATTCAAAAATGTATCAAGGAAATGTTCATTAGCCGTCAGGGGGACATTAATCAGCATGATTGCCTTCCTTGTAGCTTTGTTGTTTACAAAGATATGAACAGGAGGACTTATAGGAGAGGAAATGAATTGCCGAATAAAAAATATAGTGTGCCATTTAAAAAAGGCATACCGCTCTTCATATATTTGTAAATAACAAAGATACAAGGAAGGCAATCATGTTGATTAATGTGCCCCTGACGGCTAATGAACATTTGCTTGACACATTTTTAAATTTGCATCTGGACAAAAAGTTATTTCGGGTGGTCAAGATAAATGGGACACCCCTGTATAGAATTATATGTGCGAAAGCAAAAATTTCAAGGATATTTTATAAAAGATAAGCGCATTTAAAAATATCACAGTGATCAAGCATATGACAATCCATTTTTCTAAACTATAGAAAATATTTAGCATCGAAGTAGATAAACGTAAAACTCAAGCCCTCTCGGAATTCCATTGTAACAAAAATGAAATTAAACTTTGCAATATTCCAACTAAATGTTTATTAATCGACCTGTACTACCTTAGGTAGTCATACAAGCTCCTTTGACAATAATTTTGACGGAATGTGCTCGCATGACTTAGCTTAGTAACTTAAAAATGACTGTCAACTGTCGGCACCACGGTAACTTAGTTAATAATGGCTCAAGTGAAATCTTACCTTGCTTAGCTCTCATTTGAGCCATTTTTTACATCGTTTTTCCCCACACCATCATCACGGAAACATTTTTGGGGCTATTATATTCGCCAGTTCCGTCCCTATGGTAGCGCGACAGGTGTCGCCTCAGAGGGCACAGCGTTTATCAGTGGCGGAGGCATGGGGGCTCTGGAGGTCATGACCCTCCCCCATGAGAGGATGCTCCACACTCTGAAACCTTGAAGGAAAGAAAGTTGCTCACTACCCCAAAGGTACGGAATCCCGCCCCTCATTTTCGTTTCCTTCGAATATTTTTTCCTAATTTTTTGGTTGACGATGATATTTTGCAATTTGTAATTCGTTTTCTCGTAATGCACAACATAGATGTCCAATTGGGGGTTATAGGTCATCATAGCACAAACTAGGATAGGGTAAGAAATGAGGAAGTATATTGAAAAAACATCTCATCTACTCCCATGCACAATAAACCCCGACTCCTTTCCACCCGATTTTACCTCCTATAAGTTATAATGGCTTTAAAGTCTACGTCTACTACTACAAAAGTGCGTGGTGATGAAGATCCTCTTCGAAACCTAAGCCATAGTGAATTTTCGCATTTAATATATGTGAAAAACCAAAGATCATGATTTCAAAATGATGAGTAAATTCTACAAAGTCACGCCCCAAACAACCGAAAGAATGAAATAGTTTAAAGAACAAAACTTTCCACAAAAGCGATTTTTTTCAAAATCTACCCGGGTTGGAAATTTAAAAATATAAAGCTTTGGACCGTAAAAATGTATTGCAGAGCTTCGTTATAGCGTGGTTCAACTGAGTGGCTCCGGAAAGTATTGGCTTTATATTATGCCATGAGTTTTCCGGAAAAAGCGACACTTTGAATCAAGATTGTCCAGAGGCTAACGCCGTTGTCGTAAAGCGGACACGACGAAGCTCCGGGACGATACTGATATCCGTAATCAGCGGCTGAGTAATTTCAAGGCCTCAAAGTGGAAACAATCGTCATTTGTATACACTCACCTGGCACTTAGCTGGCAATGCAAACGTTTGCGTAAGCCGTGTCCGAATAATGTGCTTCGCGGAGCTATCACGCTTCAACCTTGCGAATTAGAATGTCCGCTTGTTTCCGAAAATACCAGAAACCTGTCTGATTATCGACATTGGTCCCACTATCCACTCGTAGGAATATTCATGATCTTTCCTTCATTTACAACGCCCTAAATGCAAGTTCCAACCCTCAGAAATACTCCCTTTCTTAATTCTTTTCACTCCAAATTCCCACCCGCTCCTTCCGTAATAACCACCTACTACACCAACCTAAATACCGTCTTTCTCTCTCCCAGAGATCACTTTTTTTTTTACAGACTCCCTACCTTTCTCAATACCAATTCGACTACTCACCCTTACTTTCTTTGGCTATGCTTTGATCTATCAATGCCCATCAGATCATTCAAAAGGCAGCTTCGAAGAGCCATCTTCGGAATCTTTTTTATTTTTAAAAATTTCCTTTTTGCAGTTTTTGTTCTAGCTAATATTTGTTAAAGCTTCAGATTTTAAGTTTTCTCCTGAATTTAAAGACCGTTTCGGTTGTTTTTAAATGATTACATAAATTAATATATAAATCGTTAGTCCAAGTATGTAGCCTAGGAGGCACATAGAGGAGGCCACATTCCATTGAAGGTTGATTTCTGTCGCCTATTCGGTCGCTTATAAATCGGTGTTTTTAATGTTCCCAGCGCGGCAATGAGTGCACAGAGCGATGCACATTTTTTTTAAATTTCAATTGCAAGGAATAGCATTGTAAAGTTACGTTTTTATAGAAATTATCAAAAAGGATATGAAAAACGGTTATCAGCCGTAATTTTAACTTATTCCTCCGTCAGCGACGCGAGTGACGACTTTCGTAAATCCACTTAAATACGCGGTGGGTGATGACAAATGTGGAGGCCGGCTTTAGTATCCCCTTTTGTAATATTCGTGCATCTAGCAAGCGGCCCAAGAACGTAGCAACCATCGGAATAAACTTGAAGAGTAAATGAGTGCTTGGGGTAGGTGGAACTCAAAATTTCGTGCCACAAACAAAATATTTGCACCTTAATACACATTATATGATGAACATAGAAAATAAATTCACAGGGCACGATAGAAAAGGATGAGAACACATGGTTGAAATAGGACGTGGACAACGGTGCTATGGTAGATGGAAAAAGCCAGAAATCAAGAGGGTAAAAAATGCGGCCTGACTGCATCAGCGAGGAAATTTTGGAATATGTGACGTTTAAAAAATGCCACAGTAAGATTCAAAGACCCCATGCAAACACTTGATTTGCCAAATTTATTACGTTAATAAGACAAAAACATTACACAGCATAACCTGATGCGAGTAATTTGAATAAGTCCTATGAATAGATTCAAACGTCTCAACTACATGCACCACGCTTTTCTCAAAACACTACCGATCCTAATGATTGACTTAAAAACCTTACGTCTTAAATACCAAATTACCAAATACGTCTTAAAATCCTCGTCATCGTAATGCCACGCGCAAGCATGCTATTAGCGCCAAGCATGCTTGACAATTCGGACAGGGCTATAATTTCACCGTGCCAAATATCGTGCAAAAGAGGCCACCTTTTGTGATTTGACCTAAGGAGAGGTATCCTATTTATGGGGCAAGGAAGGAGGAGGGGAAGAGACCCTTCCATCGATGCTTATGACCCCTCCCCCCAATCTCCACGACAGTCACCCACACTTTCACGAAACCCTCTTCCCCCTCCGCCCCCCCCCCCCCCCCCAACGCGTCCGTCGTCCGCTAACTGATAAGATAAAAGACCCATCCCCTCGCCTTCCCCCTGCGGCCGGGTTTGTTTAGATGGACGACTGCTTGTCTCTCGGGTCACGTAGCGGAGAGCAATGTGCCAGCGGTCGCAGCGGCATGTTTAAATGCGCTCATCTCTTCATTTATTGCTTCCGGGCCGATGGGTGAGGAGGCGCGGCAACATGATTGATTGAGTGGCCAATCACTACATGGATGAGTGACCCGACGCGGCAGGTCCCTCCATCCACATCGCAACGTGGGACATTAGCAGCAGTAGTGTCCAAATGTTGATGGATTTTCAGGCCAATATAAGAATTGGCGCTTTCCTGGTAAGTTACCTGTATGTGGATGAATTATTCGCGGGATTCCCACCAGATGAGCTCTTTAATCAGAGGCGATGTTTCAATGGCCAACTCCGCCATCGTCCTCAGGGCGTTGAGTTCTGGGTCAACATTTGTCCGGGTTTATATATATCTTCTGGCCGTGCGTAGAGTCGTTACTGATTATCCTAACCCGGACAAATTTTGACCCTCAACGCCCGTGAAGAATCCATCCACATTTATAGGGTGTTTAGTTACTTGTTTTCACTTGCCCAGAAAACAACTCGCAATGGCCTTAATATCGATGATCCCAACGATTAAGAACAGAAAAACTCAAACATCAATGCCCCGGGTGGAGGTAACTTACGTAGGCAGGACTCGAAACCGCGACCCTCGGATTAGCGGGCGAGGACTTTACCCCGCCGCCACCGAGACCGGCAAAAATCAACGACAACGGCGAATCAGGTGCTGCATTGAAATGTTATTATAATTTTTTGATAAGGTTTGATCAATTTTTAATATTTCAATCAATCGATAGGTGTGGATAAAGCGCATCCCATATTAAGCCACTGAAGTCTGAATTTCACACATCCCGGTTAGGGAGAACAACTCCTTTCTCCATGCCACCTCGCACTTCGAGGATTTAAGTTTAAGGGTGTCCATAGACTTCAACGTGGATTCTCTGCAGGGTTGAGAAAAATTATGTCACGAAATCTTATAGCTGGTACTATCCTGGATAGCTGATGGCAAGATGTGAGGGCTCAGGGGAGCCCTTCGAGGATACAACCTGGAACCTGGGGCCTGGAACCTAAGTCAGAGACTTATCACCCGGGGAGGGGTTTGGATGGGAAGGCATAAGGAAAGAGGCGCCGCCGCGATAGGAGCCCGTCGACGCCTCTGGGATGGGGATAGGGTTGGAAGGGATGGGACGGGGTAAAACATCTTACCGCTATAGAAGCGGAAAGGGCCCACTAGCTAGCGAAACCCGGCATCAGCCATTAATGTGCCAACGATTTTGGAGGATTTTCCTATTAAAGAGAAAAACCCAGCGATCAAATCGTTGGATGATATCTGATGCCTGTAGGAATTAAAATTACTGATAAATTTTAGGTCGAAAACGCACCATTTTTAAACTACAGAAACTATAAGTCTAGCGCTCCAATTGGCCGCGAGTTTGTCCTCTTGCTAGATGTTCTGGAAAACTCCTTTGTGGACAAAGGCAAACGCCTTTGCCTTTGTCCACAGCATCCGATAAGAGGGCAAACTCGCGGGAAAATGGATCGCTTGGCCTAAAGTTTCTGTCGTTTAAAAATGGTGCGTTTTCGACCTTAACATCATCAGTAATTTTGGTTCCCACTGGCATCAGCTATCCAGGGTTAACCCATTCGAGTAAAGAGCCAGCGATTCGCTGGCCTATCTAGATTTTACACAAGGTAAAGAGCCGGCAAACAGCCGGTTGCGTTGTTGTTGTGGCTCATAAATAATGAATAAATATTATGCTATACAGAATATTCTACATTGATTCCATTAAAAATACAGATATGAATCACATGATGATATTTTATTCAAAATAATATATTACCTTAATGAAAATTATAAGAAATTGTGGAAGGTTTAGGTCCGGATATTCCATGGGAAATTAAGAGGCGTATGGGTTAAACTTTCGTAACATATTTTTCTCAACGCCGTGCACTAGCTCTCTGCCTAATAAACAAATTAAAACACGGTGGTTATGTGCAGTGGTTTGAAAAACTTGCGCTGCGGAATATCGAGTAGGGTTTTCTCTCCGATAGTGGCTCAGTAAGCACGACCTCCGTCTCCTGCGAATGTGGACTTGAGACGTCAACACTCAGTTCGGTAAACACAGTCTGAGATTCGCCTTGAATGGCTTGGTGGAGTGGTTGGTGGTATACTTAACTTGTAATTAGGATATCTAGGTTCAAATCCCAGCTAAACAAAATGATTATTTCGAAGCGAATTGTATCCTTGGAGTATATCAAAATTCTATTAACCCTCTTAGTGCCACCTACTTGGAATGCCACTGGCGAGAAATGCCAAAGGTATTTTAATGAAATAAAATATCTTCGAGAAAAAAATGTATTCATGTCATTTTATGGTATACAGACTGTCCCACAGGTCGTGTGTCATTTATGGCCTCTAATTTTAGTAACTCCGCATCGAGCAATATTCATGAAAATTGGCATAATTATGGGGAAAGGTCCTAAGTTTTGTGGACCGTAAGCAGAATTATACAATTTTGACCTTTTGACCTCACAATGTGGGTCCAAAACTATAATTTAAATTTGCCTTATGGGGTTTCAATGTTAAAAAAATCGAGACAGAAAAAAAGCCTGAATTTCATTGACCAAGATTTCAATTCTTACTTTTTCGTACACGAGAAAACCGAAAATAACGCTTTTATTAACGAAAATTCAACCGTTTACTCAGTAAGGTACCATAGGTTTTAAAGGGTGCCAAAGACGGTTTTGCAGTTCATAGATTCGTATTGTTGATTTTTTGACCTCCGAAGGTCGTAATGGGGGTCAAAGGTCTCAGAGTCAACCGTCGGGCTATCATGACAACCAATGTGAGGAACTATTGTTGTAAAGAGTGCCCAAGTCAGTTTTGCAGTTCCTAGATCCATATCGTCGATTTTTGACCTCGGAGGGTCATAATGGGGGTCCAAGGTAATAGAGGTATGGTTTGAAAAATCAGGGAAACTAATGCCTCAACCAAAGGTTTTGAAGGGTGACCAAGTGAGTGGCGTAGTACACATATCCTGATTTCTCATTCATCAGCTTAATTGCTGCGTATCATTCATTCGAATAATTCACTAGTACCTCAAAGCCGTTACATCGACCTGCGGCTCTGAGAGGGGGTTATGTGGCTGTTATCAAAAGCTGTTTTCTTGGTCTGATTTATCATCATAATGGACGATTTGACTGATTACCGGCAAAGGTACTTGGCGATGAACACAGTACAGCCACACGGTAAATTTTACAATGTTTGTGTTCGTGAGCGGGAGAGTTGCATCGCAGAGGACGTCGAAGTTCAGTTCTCAAGCTCTCCAGGGAAATATTCAACGACGCACGTCTTGAGCTTACGGGAATGCATGGTTGGTGGGATGTGAAATAAAAAAAAAAGTCAGCATTTTGTTTCGCTCGGCTTCAGATGGAGTAGATTTTCCCGTATAGGCACTGATTTTTATCTCTTCTTCCTGACATGGCAACGTTCCGACTTAATCCAACATAATCAAGCAGGTTAAAATGTACAGGCTCACCGGGTCAGTGCCTCCTGTCCAATAGCGTAGCATAAAACGAAAATGGATTAATTTAATGGATTGAATGGAGTAATATAATTTATATGCCACCTATAAAATTGTGAGAACTGGGTGAAACTGGGTAGCCTGTTAAAATACGGAACTAAAGTTGAAAAAAACTTTTATTTTCAAAACTTATTTAGAAATCAACTCATAGCAACGGATATTTTGACAACTACAGGTCAAGAACAATATGGTCCACACAAAAACTTGGTTATCTTAAAAAAAATAAAACAAAAACAACACCGGCCACTGGTCAAATCAAAGAACAAAAACATAACAAAAATGTTATGAATAACAAAATGAAAAAGGACAATATTAGCTCATTCCAACACCACCTTATATAGATATTCAACATCTGGAACAGGTTGATACAGGTGAGGTGCATTGGAACCATTTTACTATAAATGAAAGGGATGTTGCAGGTTCCAATCAAAAACCCATTTCACTACACTTTACTAAGTTATTATGTGGAACTAGTAAAATCTTTTTCATTTATGATATTCAATACCTATTTCTCGAATCGATATACCCTTTCTCAACTGCCTCTTTCTTCATGTAATTCCGAATGAAAATGTTTTGGCTAGAATTATTTTGAATTAATTACATCGAAGTTTATATATTTTTAGAGAACAAGTTTCTCCTACCACGAAAATCTAAAAAAGTAATGCCTAGATATTTTAAATGAAATAGAATTTTCGCATAAAATGAGGCGTGCGATGAGATATCGAAGTGAAACTAATTGAACTGCGTGTATTTCTTTTTTGGCGTCTCATGTCTTCGAGAACGAAGGAGTATCTGCTTCGAGACAAGCTCTCTCTCAAGCTATCGGCAAAAAATCACGTGTTCATGGGTGCTTAATCACAAAAACAAATCTACATCTCCTCTAGACTGATACTCGCCAGCATAACCGAGAGCTCTTGACAAATGCCCTTTATTTGCTTTCCCCGTAAGCTACTGGGAATTACCTCCATTAAAAAATTCCGGGCCAATTAACATGTCTAATTTATTACTAGTATTCGCAACTATTTATTTCGTCTCAAGGGACATGAAGATGCGGTATTAAGAGACTTCAAGGGCCTGTTAGTACCATCTTCAGGATTTTTCCACTCCATTCAGAGCATAAAAATCTTATGATGGGTGTACTTCAACCCTCCACATCTCCCTTTCCTAAGTTAGCGCCGGCAGATATGTGATTTCTTTTCCTTAATTCCTTCGTTATCTGCCCGAAGTAACTTATATGTACAGTTCTTCCTCAGGGGACTCATTTACTTTTCCCTCCATTATTTTCTTCATTACTTTGTCCACATCCATCGTACACCTAAATACTACCCAGCAAGCCGCCACAATAGGCGCGTGGCGGGGGATGTTAGGACACTAGCCGTTTACAAATAAAAAGTATATGGTCAAACGAAATAACATCTAGCAGTTAATAATGTCTAGCAGTCCTTATTTTTTGGGGGGAAAACGAATTCCCATACCTGTCCGTTCGACAAAAAAGCTTGGAAACAAGGATCAAGAAATTGCCTATCCACCAGGTCCTTTGGTATATGATGCTCCTTAAGCCCTTCTCTGCCCTCTCCTTATACCCATTAATTCCTTCCCTTAAAACCAGTACTTCAAACTTCGACTCGTAATTATGATGTTGTGGTGATAAAATACCGCCCCAGAGCTTGAGTACCTAATCCCGCTGCTACATATAGGTATACTGTGTGAACATATCCAGCCAATGTTCACGAACAAATATAACTGGTGGAGCTTTCAGCACCATTATTTGGTATGTTGCAATGCAAACGTTATCTGTCTCTATTTCCAATACAAAAATCGGCTGTCGTGGGGTTCTTTTAGTCTATATAATGGCTGGATGTTTCCTACTCTAGTAAGATGCAAGTACCCTACTATTTCAAGTAAAAATACATTTTCCATAGAGAACCTCATTGAATGTGTGACTTCGCCAAATCATACTCGCATCATAAAAATCATCGCCATTAATCATCGCCATATCATGATCATAAAAAAAACATACGAGGAATATCCGAATGTAATACATAAACTGGCACGCAATGCTATTTTTCAAAATTGGTGGCTATGACAAAACATTTCCCGAAGATATAATCGTACGATAATGTCCACCCATAAAGGTCCTAGATAGCAACGTGACCTGTAAAATAAGTTGAACTCCGTTTGACTGCACATGGTGCAACCAAAACCAATAAAAATCAGGGGCGTTGCACTGAGTATTTTGGATGCATAATTTATATTCCAATTTTATTATATTACCGTCAAAATTAGATACGGTATTTAGAGGAGGAAATCAAAAGCTTTGTTCATTTTCGCCATAGGGAAGGGTGGAGAGAAACCCGGCGTCCGCATTATTCTGCACTTAATGAAAGGCGACAAGGGACCGCGGCTTAATGTCCCATCCGACGGACGGAGTGCTCTAATCAAAGTGGCCTCCATAAAGCACTCAAGGTTCGGGCAATCTCTGGACAATATAGTGGCCATACTAGCTCTTTTCCTGCGTAAAAACGTTCTTTTAATTTTCATATTTGATCCTACAAAACCAAATCTGGGAAAAGTGTTTTTATCCCAGGCATTTTGGACAGCTTTTACAGCTGTCTTTTATCTACGATTTCTAAAGAAGTATTTAGAAAATTTTCCTCCCGGTGTTTTCTTGCCTCTAATGATACATTTTACAGACAGAGTACGAGTATATTCAGGTGAATATACCTCATACACACTTCGGTTTAGTGTATTACGGCCATGATCCAAGTCCATTAGTCAGTTTTCATGTCGTTATGACCGCTCGTCTACGAAGTAAAGAGATTCCTAGCATCAAGTTCATCACGAATGGCGAAGAGGAGACTGTGGAATTAAAGTAGTTGGTTTCGATTAGTTGCTGAATATATTTTTCGATGTTTCCAAACGTGGTGAATTGATTAAAATGAAAAAATCCCCATAGCTCAAAAAATAGGCCAAAGCATCATTAAAGCAATCGTTAAAGCTTATATTTCCCCTTTGAATTGATTTCAGCCGTATCATTGACCGGCCGCAGTGACGTAACACTCGTTTACTGGTGCGATGTTTTTAAGATCAAAACTGAATGGCGAAATGAAGAGTATTTTCAAAGAAAGTGAAATAGAAATGGAAGAATATTCTTTACACCGGTACCTCAAAGAACTAAAAGAATTGAAGAAATAAAAACCTTGTTTTTTCCACGTGGTGAATTATTTTGTCCAGCCATTGTTTCGTTACAGCGTAACATCTTCAAACTTATTTATTTACTTGAATTTAAGAAACTCAATTTAATTACTTAAAAATGCTACTACGCTTAAACGAAAAAATGGTCGGACAAAATAAATCACCATGTGGTAAAGCAATGTTTTTATTCCTTTAGTTCCTACGATAAAGATTTTCCACCAAGTTACGCCCACCACGAACAATTATGAACAAAATAAGTTATGTATTTATCTTTTCAATTGTCTCTCTCAATGACCCGATTTATTTTCCATGTCTTCAGGTTACAAGATGTTACAAAAGAGGAAAGAGGACCGTGAACACACATTAAGTTCCACAATCAGTTAACTTAATCCAGCTTTCTGCGTAATTTCGAGTATTTTAAAAGTTAAGGGTATTTCATCTCCTGATTATCGAGGCTGGAATCGCTTTAGGTAGCCACCATCCAGGCTTTCTTTACTCTTCATCCTTTTCGCCAACACTTGATTCCCGAAAACTGCCGGTTCACTGCAGTTAAATTTTTAGATCCAGCCAAAGAAATAGCTCTTTCCCTGCGTAAAAACCTACTATTTCAATATGCATAATGGTTTTTATTAGACCAAGTGTAGGCTAAGTCATTTCATCTTGGGCGATTTGGTCAGATGTCTTAGCCGTCTATTTTCCAGAAATTCTTTGAGAAATTGTCAGAAAAATTTCCTCCTGGTGTTTTTTTTTTAGTGACTAATGGGGCTTTTTGCTAACTCAGTACCAATATGTTCATATCAGGTACCCATTATTTTAGAATATAAAGACCATAATCCAGGTTCATTAATCGGTTTCAATGTCGTTAGCACCGCCTGTTTACACAGAGAAAAGATAATATGCATTCACCCAGAGTTATCAAGGAGTTAAAGCTTTCTTATTTACTTATTTTCTGAAAGGTGGCACAAATTCTGCGAACCTTTTAATTATGCCTCTTCAAAATTTTGAATTTGATAATTTCAAGATAATAGATTAAAGGCGTTTTTGAATAGCCTCAGTCATAATTCTGAAAAGAATAACATTTTAATGTTTTTTCTCTCTGTAAGAGACTTCGAATATGATGCGCTGAAAAGCTTTAACGGAATCTTCAGACTATTATAATGGAAATCTATTAACATTTGAAGGTGATGCTATAAAATCGAATGCCGAGGTTTTAAAATATTTGAAGGAACGTAAATGTAAACGTGTGTTTCCACTAGTTAAGTGATATGGGAATCCTTTCAATGCATGTAATTTAATTATTTTACCCGTTAATATACCACCTCATAACGAAGAAACGAAAAATGTTTCAATTATACCTCGTATGGACGGTATTTGCTTGTTTCCATTATTTTCACGCGTCAACTATTTATAAAAGTACCTTAGCAAATAGAGAATATCAGATATTTAATAACTTAAATCGCTAGGGGTAAACGAATTGCAAGTGGAATGGGAACTTTTTTTCTTGCAATTCGTAGTACTTAAATAATTAATTTTATTAGTATTACTGTCATAGAGATAGTTGAAACGCCACATTTCGGGCTCATGGTTCTAAGTATCTTTCATCTTTATAGTTGCTATGGAATGTTAATAATACTAATATCTTAACTATTCATTTTAAAAATATTTAATGCACATTAATATTTTTATACTTTCGTCTACTCTTGAATTAAAGAAGAATTGAATGAAATGAAGATAATTGTTGAAGAATTAAATGCTATGCTAGATTTAACTTCCCACCACTCCGCCGTACGTAATCGGTTTACATTCCAATTGTTTCCGGATGTCTCTTGGCATAGAATGCTCTCCTTTTTCTTGATATGTGAATCCGAGACATCCCGTTGGTGGGCGGATGTTTATTTTGCTGTAATCATTGCGGGAATCCACTCAAATTGGAAAGAACTTGGTCACGCGTGTAGTGGGAAGTGACGGGTAATCTGGTGAGCGAAGGTAAGAATTACTGGGGTGAGTGGAGGAGGGCCAAAGAGCTAGCTTATTACCGAGGAGATCCTTCGTGTCAATAGCCGAGCGCCGCAGAAGACTGCCTCACGATTTGTTATCATCTCTGAAGATGACTGGGACGGCACTAATGACCTCAGACGTCGATGCGCCCTCAATCCAAGTGACCCAAGAAACGGGACTCCGCCTTAATCACTGCAGAGCTATGGTTCATTCTGTGAAGAAGACCAAATCCTTCATGACTAGTTGCTCATATAATGTAAAAAATAATAACATTTTTTACACTACCTTACCAAAATGCATCTCGCGGCTGGGCTTAAAGCCACCGAGGCCTGATGAAGACAATAGTCGAGGGACAAGTTGATAGCAAGAATGTAAAAGGAAGACCTCGAGTGAAAAATAAAGGGCAGGTGAAGAAGGATGTGAAAGAGAAGATATAGGTAGAGCGAGATTAGCTGATAGGAGAATTGAGTGGAGAGTTGCGTCAAAACAATCTTAGGATTGTTGACCAGTGATGATGTTGAACAAAATACAAAATTTTCAATGCCATAGAATTTAGCGGAGAAATATAGGCAAACCCAGACGCCATTAATGAGATTACCATTATATCGCATTAATATGGAGCGGCTGGTGTTAGTACATATTATTCTTTTCTTTCACCCAATGCTTAGAGATCATTTTATTTTACACACAAGTGTGCTATAAATCTAAGATTTACAACATAGTGACAAGTATAAGCATAAATAAAAAGATCGCACTATAACCGTAAAAGTTTTTTCAACTCATAATTTTCCTTCGACATAAGCCATTGTCTCTATTTGCGGACAAATAAAGCCCGGAGTTAAGAGCGGGGAGAACAAATTGGGTCCAATATATGCGCATGTATGCTTTATGGCTTTGTTCTTGGGCTTCGGTATTAAAATGGAGATAATGCAGCTTTCTACTAGTTACAGTTTATAGCTCTTACCAGCTTACTATAGAGCCAGCGACTGTTATCGGCTGCGTTTATCATTCCTAATGATAAGAGACCGGCTGCATTGAGCAGTCGTAAAATCCATCATACGCAAAGGGTAACAGCTACACACTCTTCAAACGAGTTACAGGGTTGGCTCAATATCCTGCTGAGAACGAAAACCTTTTAATTGTTCGGCTATCCCCTAGCACGAAATAAATATAAGGAGGTTGCTAATTAATTCATGAAATAATAAGTGGGGACTTTGGTTTATCAGAGATTTTCCACGAAAATTAATGTTTCCATTTTTCCTACTCTATCGGGGAATTGCAATAAATCAAAATACATACTAAAAATAACTGACGATATAATATTATGTTACTCCGTCAAATTTTGGTCGAAGATTTGACATCAGCATATCTCCAGCATAAGCAACTACTTAGCCCCTGGAAGCATAGGAAAATTTAATTATGACCTTGCACAGAGGACTCATATAGATGATATCTTGTGAGAAAATAAATTCCATCACTGAGCTGTACAATGTACATATGGCCATCTTAATTAGTATATCCTACCGTTCGCTTCATAAGTATATTTAATCAGCGCTTGATTCACTATCATTGGGATGTTTAGCCGAGTCGATATCTTCGGCAGGCTACGATTCGCGACTTGAACAAACATCGCAGGCTTTATCTCAAATATTTACTTAAGGACGACGTAGCTTGTATCTTTCCCTAGCCGCTCTCTCCGCCGCCGAAAAGATTTTTCCAGTAAAGGCTATAACGTCTCAAAGATAACAAACTTATTATTCTTTGACCCCAAACATTGATATCGTGGACCTTTTTCGTCTAAAAGCACTGAAACGGGGAAATCATATATAGAGGACGTTTGTCCTTCAGTTTTAGTTAAATGCCGGCAATCTTGGGTATAAAATACAGAGGGAAATTTGTAATACATAAATATATGTGTCCCTCTCATCAATTAAGCCACTGGCCATTGAATGATGATTTAGGTAGAAAACGATTGTTGGGTATTCCCCCCCTCCCTCCCCTTCGGCGAGTGTCGTCGCCCTCGGAATTTTCCAAGGCCCGGCAAAATCCCTTCGGCCCCTTTCTCATGGTCTGCACCAAGGGGACTCAACTCACACCCTTTTGGAGTGAGGGAGTGCCGTTACTGAGGGTCAGTAACCCTGAGACCCTAGCATCCATGCCCTCGCCGTCGGCGTGGGTTTCAAGTCAGTGTTTCACAAATTCCGGGAGCGTGTGGACGCGGAGTGTTCGGCGTGCGCTTCCCCGCAAGTTGCGCGCGAATAAACCAAATTCGATTGAAGGTGTCCTCGCCTTTCATTTTACCATAACTCGGGGCACACGTCCCCGCGCGCACTTCTTCTGAGCCACCTTCGGGCCGGATTGCGCGAACAACGATGATAAATAGTATGTATAGTAGCGTAAGGAGGAATCACATAATCATGTGCCATGCGTCCTCAATCAATAGTTTGATTTGTCATCAAATTCCAGTGGTTAACTCATTTTTGCTAAAATATGCCATTTTCTGAATAACAACATCGCTGGGATATTTTAAAAGTTACTCAGTAAAACTACTTAACTTCCAGAACGTTCCTCAATAGGCACGATTTTTGCCTTAAAGCGTGATTATAATAATAAGCTTTGCAGTATATCTTTAAAGAGGCTACAGGTGAGCATAAAAACATATTACGCAGGCTAGAAGCCATTCTAATTCTAATAATAGCATGGAACTTCGAGAAAACGTAACTTTTTTGTATTTAAATCACGAATTTCTATATATAGTGAGACTTTACGGAGACTGGGTGGATATATTTTAAAATAATACCTAAAGGGTTGAAGTAGCTAAGTATACTTAATCAATTTATAAACAATGTAAAGTCCTTAATTCGTGCAATATACTAATTTTCCAAACAATTGGTATGTAGCTAATTTTAACATTGCAGTGAACAATTTGCAGAAATAACCCTCTATTCATGAAACCTCGATGCATACGAATAGGAGTTAACATAGGATTTTATTTATGCATGTATACCATGAACCATGAAAACCTTGATTTGAATGGATGCATTCGTGTTTATTTGAATACTATTTTAATGATTTGCATTTAGAACTTCTGGATAGAAGTAAGCACGCGCCTATTTTTACATATTGGGACGAGTGCGAAGAAGAAAACTGCACTCCGAAAACCATGAGGCTCATAAATGAAGGAGTATATTACTAGTTACGTCTCAAATACGGCATGAAAGTTAAGAGTTAGAGATGAGCAGTCTTCGGTCCGAATTATTGAGCCTTGACTCGAATTGATCGGATCACTGAACCGATATATTTGTATCCGCGGGCGACCGAATTCTGTAGAGTCATGCGGACTGATCTGCTGACTGACTTGCGGCATGTTGACCTCGGGCTAAGTGCGGAAGTGCCATGCCTCAATGAACGAATCTTGATCCTCGGAAGTGCTGTCAGGGAATTGATCCGTACGCCTCGCAGTTAAAACGGGATCGACAGTAAACAAATCGTTTTAGTCAAGATGAAAAATGATTTCAATGAATATTATGTCGCACCGTCGCGTCGTTTCATTTCATACACCCAGGTAAAATAAATCTGTGGCTTGATGCTAAAAGGGCCAATGACAAAATCGCTCACTTTTCAGGTGAGCAGTCTGAAGTAATATGGAAAATTCAACCTTATTTCAAACTTAAGCTAAAAAAGTTATCTACTAGGAATTTTTCAGAAAATTATTACCTTTCATTCATTTTAATTTTTCAAATTACAATTATGTTTTTTTCTATATTAAAAAAAAATATTTTGTAGATTATTTTTTTAGTGTTCAATAATGGATTGTTACAATGACCCAAAAACTGCTATAACTTTTTTCTTATCTGTTTCTGACATTGGTCCTTTCTACACCACATAGTTCCCAAGATTTAAAGTGTTAGGGAGCTATAATTACAAAAGTGTAATTTATTTTTATACTGGCCCTTTTAGCATCATGCCACAGATTTAATGACTAATCAGATGAAAAGCCTGGCGAAGTGATTTTAATGAATTTAACTTGAATAAAAAATTGTTTACGTTGATTAATGTTTATTTTGCGTTTTCTGCATCTATCGTATTTTAGTCTAGTAATCAATAATCAATCATAAATAAAATATCGATATGTACCAAGAATTCATTAAAAGCACCTAGTGCATAATGGTATTCAAAGGAGGCTGTCGACAGAAAAGGTCGTTTGCGTCAGAGAAAAGTGTAGGGTAGGGAAGAGAGAAACTAGACGTGGGCATTACCCTGCTATGAAATAACGGCGCCAAGGTGACCACGGCTTAGCGTCCCCTCCGACGGACGAAGTGCTGTGCATGAGGTATATTCCATAAAGAACTGCCGCATGGAACGGGATTTGAACCCTGGCCCACGGAATGGGAGGCCATACCAACCCGATCCCCCTTAAAAGCTTGACACAAAAGATAAATGCAGCAAATAAAACTTGAAGCTCGTGCACTTGTTATAACTTTCACATATCGTCAAATCAAGTACCGCCAGATTCTTTCGGCTGGTGGTTTCAAAAAACTTTATATAAAATTCATCTCTTTATTCATGAGTCCGCGCCATTAATTGATTCAAATACGCATGTGCTGAAACTGCATATCTCCGGAGGGATGGCCTGTATAACTTGCGTACGTTGCACGTCATGAAACGGCAAACAGAATCAAGTAGAATTTAATTTTGCTCCGTTTCTCTACCATTCTAGTGATTAAAAT
This sequence comes from Ischnura elegans, assembly GCF_921293095.1. Taxonomy (NCBI): domain Eukaryota; kingdom Metazoa; phylum Arthropoda; class Insecta; order Odonata; family Coenagrionidae; genus Ischnura; species Ischnura elegans. Next base: position 24,926,340 of record NC_060252.1, read on the forward strand.
ATTATAATATTATGCTTATCACATTCTACGTTTTATCAGCACTCATCATCAGTAAGTACTTAAAGACAGCCTGATTGACTCTTTGTAGGGTACCAATAATTTTATCACACTTATCGACGAAGTCCACGGTAAAATTTTTTTAGAGAATGTGGTAGATACCTTTCACTGAGGGTATTCATCCATGTTTGCTGTGCAAGGAGAAATAAGATCCAAACTATGGACCTTTACGAATTTGCAATCTTTTTGATACTTCTTTTTTACGCGGTAAATTTTTTGTCGTTGATTTCAGTCATTTGTCGTGCAAATTATGGTATCTTTTTTTTAATTTGCGGCAGCGGTAAATGTTAGACATCGCTCAGAGTTATTTAGAGCGCGGCACTGTCCCTTTTGAGGAGTGAGAGGTGATCACGCCAAAAGATGAACGACGATTGATGAGGGTAACAAACGTACAACATGAAGAAGCCATAAATCACTCCGAGATAAAGCCGTAAAAATAAGAAAGAGATGAATGGAATACGCAACCTAAACTCCAGCTACTGCTGAGCATATTTTAGGGGCAATTCTGACGATAAAATTGATAGCCCGATAGATTTTCGGCCTGAGGCTTCGACTGGCTGGAATATGATGCAAAGGGTTACGGTCACATCTCACAATTGATCGATACACATGGGATGCTACTGAGGGAAGAATTCGATAGGTCAAGAGGGAGAGGTGGGAAGCATTTCATATGGTCTTAAGAGGAGTGGAAAGGGAATAATCCGGTGATAGGGGAAATGGAATATGAAGGCAGGGAAGTTTTTTTATTTGAACTACCATGAGTAAAAATTCCCCCTGAACCACGAATCGAACAATGGGCCTCTTGCTTCCCAGGCCACTGCGAAGACCACAATTCTATCTAGGTTCCTTAGTTCTCACGCCAATTGTAACATGAGCCTCGGTACAATTTCCATGGAAACTAAGGTCTAGGGGAATTTTTTACAATGGTAATGCTTGTACATTTCACCGCTCTTCACGCGGCAGACTTGAAATGGCACGTGAGGCAGGGCAGGCTAGCTCAATTTGATTTTTATTGATACGGATATTATGTTGTGGCTACATAGCGGAGTAAATTCCCTTAAACGTTTCTAAATTTCATCAGATACTACATAATGCAATGATGAAGGCACGGAAGGAGTTAATATACAGTGAAAAAGTCTGAGTGAGAAGTAAAGGAGGAAGAATTGCGAATTCACTACTGAAATTATGGTAGAATTTTTGCACAAAATCAGTGGGTTGAATAATTTTTGGAAATGTTGAGAAGAAATTAATGTAAAAGTGTACATATTGTATTCTTGGAGGGTAAAGACAAAGGAATTTTAATGATGACAATATGAAAGTCATTCTGCATACTTTTTTGAGCCCGAAGTTAAAAATTGGAAGTAAAGGGTTAGGTGAAAGTGTGAATTTTGTCAAAAAATCAAGATTTTTCACAAACTGGAATCCATTCACATAATTTGATCTGTATCTTACCTGAAAGATTATTATTTCTTCACTTCGTCCTCAGCAATTCGCCACGGCTCGCCGCAAACGAACGATGAGAAACAAAAGTAACTAATTAAAATAATTCCATATGCTCTAATTAAGGAGGGGCAGTGTCCATCCCATAGTCTCGGATCCTCTCAGGCTGAAAATAAGGCAAACGAAGCAAAATCGCTCGACCTTGAAAACATTTTTTTTTCTTTCACCAGGGCATTTCTTTTGCGGCAATGCACTCAAGGCGGAACTAAGTGTACAGGTACTCCCAGAATAACTTCGCGAGTCCACGCTGTGGTTGGAAATACAGTCTCGTAGCAGCAGCACGTGCAACTCTGAACTTATTTTTTGCCGATTACTCTTGTTGATTATGAGTGAGCAAAAAACGCTGAAGTCCGCACCTTCCATTTACTTTGAGCACGCTACCTCTGACTAGGCATAAAGTACACGCCTCTAATGATTTCCGCGAACTAGTTTTTCTCCCCTTCCACTCGAATTTGCGGTAGGATGGTGGGTGATATGACCGGTTTCACCTGCTTGCTTTTCTTTCTTTCCTCTTTGGCGTTCACAAGTCACCAGAAAACGTTTCAAATACTGAAAAAAAAGTCCGAGAAAAACCTCAACGTTGGTTAATATTTAATTTTCTTTCGTGCAGTCTTAGGTTTTTTTTTTTTCGCAGAAAAGGTTCCCGGGTTTTCCACCGGGTGATTGGCAACATGTCTCCCGACATTTCGAAGAAGGACTTGATACGCCAGAAAAATCTGAGATTTTGTTTTTGCTGTCCCACAAATACGATACGGATTAACTCGTTCACCATTTTTTATTTGCTTATATTAATTAAGTGGACCTGAGGGAGCCAACTAGAACGTTGGCAAAATATTGTCCAGTAAAATGGATAAACGCGGAAGGAAACCCGGAAGAATCGCAGATTACAGTAAAAAGACCCGTATTTTTTCGTTTTTCTTTCCGTCGCCTACTTCTCGAGCTATTCGCGGCGAAATATCGAAGGCCTTACCTTTTCGCTGATAAGTTCATGACGTCACTAACTCTTTCCGAGAGGCTCGCAACTTCTCGGCCTCGCGCATCTGCCTCACGTGGTCCATTGTCGTTATCACTCTAATAAGCGATTATCTGAACGACTTAATCTACCAGAACTTAAATGACGTCACTAGCTCGTCGAAAATAGGTGGCAACTTTTGCATTTTTATTTTATTTTAAAGGTATTTTAAAAAGGCATGATAAATGAATAAGTAAGACTTTTCTTTAATCTAAACTTATCTTTCCCATCAACCTAGCGAATTATGTTATTAAATTGCGATTTCGGGTCTGAATGAACGACCCCACTGTAGGGCCCAGATTAATTCTGGTACTTAAGGTGTTTGAACGGTCTTAATCTATCAGTGCCTGCGATTTGTCTATTTTAAGTCAATAATGGCTGTAAACGGCAATGTCAATTCAATTAATTACTTGAAGTATTGAGTCCAATCAATGAGCTAGGCTCTGGGATTAGCTGAGAAACCCTGTGTTAAAACGTCAACTATTGAATAGGTTTTATCGAATAGGGCCACGATTCCCAATTGAATCTTACTCACATCAGAAGTTCTACTGCGTCTATATTACTGATGGGAATCGTGGCCCTCTACATAAAGGAAAAAAATGTTGGTACCATTTTGAGTATGATATGAGTAATATAATACAAATAATCTTTAAAGAGATATACATGAACATTGTTTTCGTACTTTTCAGCGTATGCTTAGGAACATTTTCTGAAGGAATGAAATCCGTAGTTTCAAGCGTGTTGAAGTAGATTTTTTTCATATTGAAATAAATACTTTCAATTTTCTACCACTATGGTATATTCTGAAGGATTTCTCTATTCGCCTTCACCTATTAGTGATGTCTACGGAATGTTTATTAAGATTTATCCTGTGGTTGAGGAAAAATACTTTTTTGATTCGTATGTTTTCATCCGATTTTAATGAAAAAGCCTCTTATAAAAGTTCCACCTTCCCTCGTTTTTGCTTCCCGCGCTCTTGAAAGTTATGACATTGCTTCTTAACCCTTCCGCTGCAACGCATCGGCAAACATGTTTGACGCACGCGGAAACTATTTACGACATAAACGAGACCGAGGATGATTTGATGCGTACTCAAGCGTGAAGCAAATGAAAGGATTCACAGTCAGCTGAGGATTGAGAGAACGATTTTTTTGTGAAATTACGTAACGCTTAAAGCGATTTCCTCGTCCTAATACGGTGAAGTACAGTGGAGCATCGCTTTACGATGCGTTTTATTTACGATGGACTGTATATACGATTTTCATGATTTCAAATTTCGGGGATTATTTTTCCCCCTCGCACCATAGTTTATCGATGATGCTATTGTGCGCCTTCATCTACATATTACCCTGAAAGCCACCTGCAGAGGTGTTTGGCAGGTGGTGAACCATTGCTGACATACACCAGAGCATTAAAATTTACTCCCATTAACATGCACTAAGCATCACGTACGCCACAAATTACATATAAGGTATGGGAATAATATATCCTATTTATGAAGGAAATCTGCTTGTGAAGCTAGTACGTTTAAACTGTTAGAAATAGTAGGAAAATTAAGAAACATGCATAAGGGAATACATTTGTTAGTAAGCTGCACTAGCAGTTAACAAACGTATTTCTAAGTCCTAACGCTGCCGTTATAGTCTCTTATCGACCGTGGAAAATATGAGACTCTGAATCTATCAGCTCTAGAGTCTATTTCTCTAATTTTATTTTTATGATCTGATCTACTGCAGTATGTTGGCGTTCGTAAGATACGGCTGACTTCTTCGGAAAATAAATTGCTCATGCATTTGCATAATGGGTCTAATTTTTAATCTACGGTCTGACAGTGATTCCCATGCGAGTTGTTCCAAGAGGTCAGTAACAATAACAAGACCATCGTTACAGTTTTTCACGTATTTGTTTTTTCTTCTCTGTACACGGAAAAACTCTGCTTTTAAGCCTATTTCATGAGAATCCCAAACTCTAGCATCGCAATCCAAATTGGGTCTACCGATGGAGAAGTAGCAAATTTCTTTCTCTTTGGAACATTATTTCATTACGAAGCACATTTTGTGCATAGAAAAATCCACATGCGCTGATGCTCTTTAAAATGATTTAACGTTCCGAAATAATACAGATTCAACGCAAGAAGGAATTCGCTTTACGGTCGTTCCTCCGGAACGGATTAATATCATAATACGAGTGCCTAGCGTACTAGTTTAGAGGAAGGTGGATGTGTAAATTGAGTCCGAAGCCTGCATAAACCCACGCGGGAGGAATCCGTGGGGCAGGAAGCGACCCGAGCGAAGGTCAAATATTTATGCCAAGGGGGTCGTGGGCGGGGGCAAGAGAATCCTGTGGGAGTCAAGGTCCGCGCAGTCAGGTGGGCAGCCACTCAGACAGGTAGGCCTTAAAAATCCGCTTCAGCAAGGTGGAAGGCAGCATTTCCTAATAAGGAATCGCTACCCTGTAGGAACAGAATAGTATTGGGAAAAGATATTTTTCTGCTCGCCACAGCTTTGAGGTCGAAACCTATTACGAACGCCCGGCACGGCAAAGAAATGCCACGATGCAAAGTGGGCTGAAACAGTGGCGTAGCCAGAAATTTCGTTCGGGGGGCTTAAAACCAGGGGTGGAAATTAAAAAAAAACAGGTTAATAAGAAGTTTAAAACTAATTTTAACACTTTTCATAATCGAAAAAAACTTAATTTTACAAAGAAATCTTTTAATTCATGATATTTCAATATTTTTTTCTTTTATGAAGCATAGCAAATTCGTTCAAGTATTTCGGGGGGGGGGGTCCGGACCCCCGGGCTCCCCTTTATTTCATTATCAACCATGGACACATAACCAAATGGCGGAGCCTGTTTTCATCCAATATTTTAAGCAAACGAAGGGAAAAGTAGGTACTTCAGCTCGAAAAAAACGATGTAAAATTTGGAGTTGCAAGTATGAGAAGGATTTTACAACAGATTTACAACGTAGAAGCTTCATTGAAAGGCGTTGAATATGTCATTTCGCGGAACTCGGTTCAGCTTTGATCTATTAGAAATTGTTGACGTCAAGGCACAGGAAAGAATAAATCCGCCACGTTATTCACAATTTATTGGAGAATATTAATGCGAAGTTTCAACTTCAAAACAAAAAAAAAATCGTTTATGAGGTTTTGGCCAGCGTTTCTCGATTACAGCCCACTGTGCGATGTAATCATTTGTTAACCAAACAGGAAGTAGCAAACGCCACCCGACCTAAGGAAGAAATGGACAGTTAATTTTGGGGAGGGACTAATATAAAAACATAATAAGGACTAATGCCAATAATTATTCCGTGAAATTCGGATCGCTCGTCCGCGATGCGAGTTGTGATTTTGTAAATCAATTAAAATGCGCAGTGGGTGATAACACATTTAGTGGCCAAGTGGAGAATCCTCATAGTGAAGGCAACTTTCATTTTTGTTAAAGAAAATGGAAAGAGTCAAAAAATTAAAATATGATCATTCAAAAACTTAAAAATCGCTGAAAGTTATTTCAGTAACCTTTGTCATTTTTTTACGTTCTTAAGTCATGAGCGGTGATATGGATATAACATACCCCATTGATGAAATTCGCCTTGAAGAAATAATTTGGTTTGGTCAGAATGGCTAAGCATAATGATTTGTTCAAGGCGAATTTCATCATTGGTATATATCACCCTGCACCGGTGCGCCTGACTTTGTCCAAAGTTACTTGTTCAATGTTCAATGCAGTGGTTTGGTGTTGAAGTTATTAAATAAAAGTCTGGAAGGCGACCATTCCTTTTTTTTACAAGATACATGTGCGAGTTTTCCAATAAAGTAATAACGATTCGCCTTGATGCAACATCAGGTTACCATAGAATCGGGATTTGCAAAAGAGCAACATTTAAACTACATGTGTTAAAAAAATACAAAATTGTCAAAACAAATTCTTCCAAGAAATTCAAGAGATAAATAAAGAAACATTTGCTTATAACGAAATAAGATCTTGATTTAAGGACTTAGCTCTCAAGATGTTCCACGTGTACTTACACATTTTTATCGTGTAACTCATGTTACCACAGACAACAAGGGACTAATTAGAAATATTGTCTTGTAAATTGTAAGCAATTTGCCTTGGTCGAACTTCAACTGATAATCAACAAGAAAAATAATTACCAATGGTTTTTCGACACGCTTAATCCTTCAAAAATATTTATACTAGTTTTTTTTACTGCTCTCACATAGCATAGAGCGAGCTTAAAATTTTTCAGACTGCAGGAATTTTTCTTGGTTGCTAGTTTTAGCTCAGATACGCCGCAGACTATTCCTTCTTATCATCGTTCATGAAGGCTTATCGTCTTGTCTCGAGGAGCGGACTAGAATGTGAGCAATGAAATATCGGTAAAATGCCCAACGGTTGGTACTCCGACAGTCGGGAAAAAGCTAGATAAGCCGATGGAGATAGCTCGATGTTGATTGAAATCCCACAAAAAGTGGAATTTCAGGGCGCAGAGAAGTTCTTTACCTATATTTCTTTTAAGTAGGATTCGCTCTTATAACGATGTCGGATTCTCGTAGAAAAAAAGTTTGAAATTCATGTTTGCATTGTTTTGTTAAGCGTTATCTGTGTCTCACTTGATGCCTTTAACTTTATTACTACGAGTATTTCTTCCGAGAATTGAAATTAAGTCTCACGGCGGCATTTTTTCTTCTTTCGACGAAAGTTAAATCAGACTCATCAAAATATATTGTGCTCCGAAAGCGAGAAAATATTTTAATGGCTACTCCAAATTCCTTATGCTAAATTTTTCAACTCGTTATTCAATTTAATATTTACATTTATCTAATTTCCCACTCAAATCATAGTAATTTCACGATTAGTTGCTCCGAATGCATTGGTGTTTCCTGCAACCCTTATTTGGGGCTCTCATCACTGAATGGAAAGGTGGAAATGAAAAATTTACTGCAATTTAAGATGAGGATTTTTTTAACTTAATTATACAATCAAGAAATAAAATTTTATAAATAGTAATAAAACTGGTTTTCGGTTCACGATAAACAATATTTGAAAATAACAGATTTTTTTAGCCAATTTTTGTTCCGGATTTAAACGTAATGACCTTAGAACCGATAACAACACCACTGAAAATACTTCGCACTCCTCATTTAAAACCATTGATGTAACTTACCTACAAGCATAGAGTAAGTATACTTACTCTATGCTACAAGTAACCCAAGAAGTCTCTTTACAACACCGAACGAAAATGTACATTATTTGCCGAAAGAAAAGCATGGAAACATGCCGAATTCACACACCAGAAGTTGCTTTTATCGTAGAAAAACAGGTCTCACACGCAGAAATAACTTTATCATCTGGCAAGCACGATAATTTCTCCGTAGTAAACGATAGGGTCAATAACTCCTTGCGGGACTGCGATTATAGGAAGTGAGCTGTCTCATGATACTTTGAAGACCTGGTTGCTTCATGGGCCTATTAAATTTAATTTTCATCTCTTTCAATTTTGTTGTTTCAGATTGCTTGTTATTCTTTTCCTCAAATATAATCATGGGCCACCTTGTTTGAATTTATGTATTTTGAATTATTTGCTGCGAGATACTCTCACCCGAGTGATCAGGCTTTCCTATTTGAAGGATAACTCCCCTTCCTTTCATTATAGCGCTCTGTGGTACCCTGAAAAATATTGGAAGTATAGAATGAATAAGGTTTAAGTATGTAGTTCAAAATGGTGAAGAGATTTTGGAAAAATTACGCCGTGTCGGCTTCGCTGAAACATTATCTTTATCTTATGCGTGGATGGTAACTCTTTTCATTGGATTTCTCACAGCTTTTCTTTCGTACTGAGGCCGCGGGGTCGTTGGCTCGTTCTTATGGGAACTAACCATGAAATTGAGGGCCTCATCAAAATGCATGTGGGGTGAAATCAAGATTATTTTGGGAATTAAATGCCCCAAAATATCATGCGTCTGTGATGAGTAATAGAAACCGTCGACTGAAATTTCACTGTAAATCGTTTTCGGCCATTTCTTTGATAAGATCAGGAGGTAGTTCAACGAACCAACAGAGACGCGGATGAGTGAGAGCCTGGTATGCTGGCTGTATGATGTTGGCGGAAGAAATTTGGCATATTTAGAATGGGTTGCGAGTAAGGTTACGTGGATCGAGAAGATCAGTAATCCTTCATTGAGGGCAGTTTGGTGAGAATTGAGCAACAGTAAATGTATGAATAAGAGAATGTTTTCATAGTTTGATATTAGTTGTATTTCTCTCCCATGTAGAAGTAATTTCCATGTCAACTTTCTTTGAAGGTGAGTGAGACGTGAGACGTTTTTGAAAGAAAATTCGAAGCATTCTTTCCCATGTAGAGCATCAAACAAGGTGAGACTTAAGAGGTGAAACGCATAATAAAAATTAGCTCGAGAAATGAGTTAGGTAGTTATGAGTTATGTTATGAGTAAAATCTACACGTTTACGAAATACCTACTAAATGGTATACGCCTCTGCTTCAGGGAATAAGAGAATGGAATTCATAGTTTGATATTAGTTTTATTTCTCTCCCATGTAGAAGTAATTTCTATGGCAACTTTCTTTGAAGGTGAGTGAGACGTTTTTGAAAGAAAATTCGTAGCATTCTTTCCCATCTAGAGCATCAAACAAGGTGAGGCTTAGAGGTGAAACACATAGTAAAAATTAGCTCAAGAAATGAGTTATGTGACTAGCGTAAAATCTGCACGTTTACGAAATACCTACTAAAATGGTGTACGCCTCTGCTTCAGGGCAAGAAACTGCGTCGGAGTATGATTGTACACATGCCTTTATTACGCTCCCACTTTTAAATCATTTCAGTGTGATAGTTTATTTTGAAAATATAAAATCAAGAACTGGTTAGCATTTGTTTAATTCCTGAAAGAATAGTTCACAAATCACGTTGAACTAATCACTTTACATGGCTACAATGGCTACCAAATTGGTAAAAAATCACTTTTTCGCTTCTCAACGCATTAGGATGTAGTTTATTAGTGATTTTTCACGTCATCATATTGGTCATAACTGAGAAAATTACTGAGAGACTACGATAAAATATCTATCAAGCTTTAGTAGTCCTTGTCAGTAAAACGAGAAAATAAACTGCCTTGAAGCTCCATTTCCTCGCTTTATCCGTAAATGATGATAATATTGAATTACATAACCAATTTTTGCTTTCGCAATAGCGTAAGTGAAGATGTAATCTCCCGTTTCTCTCCCTAAACTATCGCAATATTTTAGTAAATTTTCCTTAAATCGCAACGGTACATTTTCATGCTTTGAGCCCGATAAAGGCATGGCTACTACAGAATTTGAACTTGTGTAATTTCCTCTTTGTAATATTATATTTACTCGATCAAAATGGGTGAGATGTGATATATATGTGATATCGAATGAGGTCATACATTTTGTAGATCTGTATGTTCCTCAACTTTTTTATTTAAGTTTTACCAGATTTGATCATATTATTATCATTATACATGAATTACCTGTGGGAAAAATTACTAATATTGTGCTATATTTAATAATGCCACCTAGCACGGTTAACATCCGTTAAGTTGCCATGGGAATTAAATAACCTGGATAGCGTAGCGGTCTGCCCAACGGTCCGGAAAGCGAAAAGGTGTGTAGTTCGATTGTCGGTCCATAGAATTTCTTTCCCATGGCAATTATTCCCATTGGCATGCCAATTCCCATTGACATGGCAATTTGTACCGTATTTCAATAGAAAAAAGGCGGAGAAAGTATTATCCCCGTTTAAAATTACCTTGCTAAAAAGAATGGCTCTAGCTATGATAATTAGGAATCAGTAATCAATTATGCTTATGATGAGATGCACCGCAAGTAAGGGCAGAAAATTCCCACAAATCGAGGACGATATAAAAGCGCTGATCGAAGCATGCGAAAACGTCTCAACCCCATTGCACTACCCATGATGGCGGGGCTAACGTTGTCCCGTAGACTGTTGGCACGCTGCCAAGGAATCCTGACGATGCTGGAGATCGAACTGAAATCGGTGACGGATCCTAAGATCGTATCCCAAAATAAAAATTCCAAAGACCTCACAACTATTTGCAAAAAATACACATTGAACTGAGAACCTTGGAGGACTATACTAGCGTCACAGATGGAGAGGCTAATTGCATCTTCTTCAGAGAGATCTGTGGTTTCAGTCCAGATCGAAGGCAGGAAAAGTAAAACTGAATCCCGATAATAAACAGGACCAATTATAAGCGTACTCAACATGCATCATTTCGTATGTCTTACCGTATTTTTTGAAAACTCATGCACACATCATTGCTATTACTTTTCAATTGGTATATAGTGAACACGAATGCCTTTATATTGGTACATATGCTTTATGCATATACTTTACAAACGTCGATATATCTTATGGCATCAAACGAAATTTATCAATACGGAATGAATTACTGTTATTGCTTCACCGTTATTACAGGTATAATCCTTGGATATACCGTAGCTCTCCATTTATCCATATTCCCATCCCATAGTCTGGCTCTTTGCCTCACATCCCTTAAGTACTTGACACTCGAGGACAACACACTAATGAAATATATATCCGACTGAAATAGGGGATATGTCGTTTTTCTCTAGCGTATTCAAGTTGGGGAACTCGGATTAAGGCCGGTATTTCTCTCTCGTCGAATCATTCGGCATTTAATAGTTACTCTCAACGAAAAATGCTTCCAAACCCTTTAGTAGATGCGCTTGGTCCCATTTCGGTGAAACCAAGCACTGATCAAATTTAACGTGAAAAGTATGTTAACAGCAAAACAAGAAGTTCATAGAAGGAATGTTAATAATTATAATTAAATAAAGAGTGAAATACCAGTCAAACTAAAATTTTTACTGAACTATGGCGGAAAATATTGTTTAAAGATCTGTAAGGACTGAATTCCACTTTCTAGATGAGTAATTAAAAGGTCGGCTGAATCTACAACCATAACCTTCAGAGAGGCTTACAAAAAACGTTATCTCGCATGATAGATAGGGATCGGGGAACTGAAAATCGATTGCGATATTCATCAGGCAGCCTATTATAAGAACCTACGGGTCAAATGTTCCCCACACCTTCACGGAGATATTTTCTGCTCAAGGAAAGAGGATAGACTAATCGTTAGCGTATGCACACGTATTGCACAAGATCTTTGATGGATAATGAAAAAGATGGAAGACCTCGCGGGCGGACAACAATGGCGAGAAGAAAGCCTGATAATCAATTGCGCTCTTGCGTGATTGCGGAGAATGACAGAGGACTGACGGAAGTTGCGAAGGACACGAATCACGAGGATTATCGAGACAAGTTGTGGTGGGCTAGGATTTGAGAGATTAGAAAAGACAAATCTTGATGATAATTTCCCTTTTTCATCGAATTAGGCTTTTTACTTCGTAGTAGTCGCTTAAAGATCAAAGTCAGAATATCCATATTTAATAGAACTGCGCATCTTAACTTTATGTGTAACCACCCGTAAAGAATTCTTATAGAGACCCATAGTATTGGAATAGGCATGTATTATTTATTTAAATTGCTTGTTTACACGGACTTTAAAACAAATTTAGCAAAATTACGGAGGGTATCACCAATATATGGCAGAATGAGTTATTTACTGTGAAAGAAATAATTAAGTTAATGCAAGTTTCAATTTCCTTTAGCAAATTTAGGTATTCATTGAGTTTATTTAAATAACTTATTCATGATATTTATCTTTTTTAATGTTTTCCGTAAAAGTTTGTAAACAAAGAGCGTGTGTAATTTTCGATCAAAAATTTAAAATTATTACTTTATTTTTACTGAGAATGCGAAACTCGAATCTTGATTGTAAAATATTTCAGGGTTAAAATGCCCATCTCTATGCTTGTCTATTTGTTTCAACCTTCGATGTTAGTCATCACTCTACAATTCATAATTGATTAACTTATATCACCGGCCATCGGGAGTTTTTGCGCGGGAGGAAGGCTGATAGCAGTGAAAAATTAAAGATATTAGAGGACTCGAAAGACATCCTTTGTGTGGGCTAGATTTAATCAGAGATTTGTAATGGAAGGGTAGTAAATAACTGACTGAAAAAAATCGCTAATGGGCTTGCCCAATGGCAACATGGGCGATGAACATACATCGAAACGGAAAATATAAACTTATTGCAAACATTTTGAGAGGAATGGACCGGTATATTGGCAAAGGATGCGCCATGAGATCTGGGTAAGGAGAATATTTAAAATCAATTTGAGAAGATGGGTAAAAAATTAAAATAAGGTTTACAACGCAGTTATTCTTAAAAATGTAGATTATATTTTAATGATGTAATATTTGACACTAAAGGCATAACCCAAAGCGTGATATAAAAGCTATATGGAAAGAGATTACCTTTTGTAGATTTTCACCTAGACATCTAGTTTTTTAAGCTCTAGAAGTGAACCTGCATTCACAGTGATCAATGCATCTGCTCTCGATGAGTATTACAGACTCTGAGTGGAGAACATGTTAACAATTTTTTATATTTGAGAAGTGAACCGCTCTACCCACATAATTTCGCCTGCATGATGGTGTTGCTCTCAATTTCACAACTGACAAAGAACGCGATTATTATTTACCATGGAATCAACTTAATACCAAATAGTCAACTATTGAACGGTCATAGTATGAGGTATTAAGAGGTATACTGATGCGAATTACTCTTTTCCAGGAGTTTTTCATTAGATCATGGTTCCGAGTTTAAACTGCATTGAGCTTTAACTTCGCCGTACAAAGTCGTTGATAAGCACAATAACTAAATAAAAGCCGACGGTACATGTTTCTTGTAGAATATATGAGCTAATGTAAAATTACTTAATGGCGCAATGAAACAGATTTTTACACTTTTATCACGCTTAACTTTTAACTGTAGGTCACTATCACTCGTGAATCACTTAGTGATTCAACGCGAAGGTTGGCTTGGATAGGTGAGGGTCAAGCTCACCCCGAACTAGGCTAAAGGCGTGCAAATATCATACATTGAGGGCAGAGGAGCAGTTCCTTTTCCTAAGCCACCTCGCACTTCAAAGAATTTTAGTAAAGGTTATTTTTAGGAAAATTAATTGAAAATTTGTGACAAATTTTATTTTCCGAGAGGGAGCATTTGAGAATAATGGAAAAAATATCTTGACAATGGTTTGTAATATCCTGTATTTTATTTTTTTGGAATAATAAGGAGATGGAACAAAGAGTGGTTTTCCATCGCAGTCTACTTACAATAAATACTGCCTTTCATGCCACAGAAACAAGAACAAAAAGTTAAGTTTCTCACTGTTCTTGCGAATATGACTGCATCGCATTTGGAGTTGAAATAGTTGTATCGCAGAAAGATAAACTATTTTTGCCTAAAATATGTTATATAGCAGCGGCATAACTAGTAATATGCTTTGGGGGGAGTAGAGGGGATGGGGAAAGGAGATCTCACCCCCCCCCCCCCCCGGTTTGGGAAAATTTTGTAAAATTGACATGCCTGCAAATACATTTTACATAATTTTGACACTTGAAATTTGGGTTTCATTAAGAGGTTTTGTTAAAATTTAGTGTATGTCAAAACTAGAAAATAGTTTTTGAATTTTATTTTTATTTCTCTGAGGCTTTGGGTGGGGGGGGATCCATCCCCTCCATAGTTACGCTACAGGAATCTGGCATGAACTTACACTAATCGGTAGATTACCCCTAATTATAAAATAATGGAGAGGAAAATTCGTGCCCGCAAGGAGTACCGTAGTAAATAAGTAGAAAATAAGGAAAGTAAGAGCTAAAACTCAATTCGAAAAGAACTCAATTTACAAGTGTACTTCCAGAAAAACCAATCAATTTTGAGTTTCATTAAAAGGTTACGTTAAAATTTACTATATGTCCAAACTAGACAATAGTTTTGAATATTATTATTTCTCTGAGGTTTTGGGGGGATGTAACCTCCTTATCCCCCCATTGTTACGCCACTGTTATATAGTAATTTTTTGATAAGCAGTTTTACGGAGTACTTGTTGGAAAAGTGAACCCAAAGCCAAATAGAATTTCTGAAAAATTTCTTGAAGGTTTAAGGTAGGTTTTCTGGAACAGGAATAAAGCGCTATCTTGAGGACTTATTCGAACTCTTAGAACTAAAATAAATTTTGTTGCCTGATAAAATTACGCATCTATATTCCTTGACTACCTTCCGAACTCCACCTGAAATATACTGGGCTGACGAAGAATACTTGTTACAATGGTAGAGTTTGGTTTGATGTTTGAAACTACTACAACCACAGTACATTGTCCCTATAAATTTATACGGGAGACTTTTCAACGGACTTGAAGAAGCGATTTCGAATGTGGGCAAAATATTATCAAGACTGCTAAAGGGGTAATACGATTTGAGAAGAGTCTATTTGTATCTCCGGGTAACATAAGGTAAGAGTCTATTTGTATCTCCGGGTAGGCTCCGAGTAACATAAATTGACGCTATGCTTAACGTTATTCCTTCTCTAATCTGGAAATTTATGAGTCATTACTCTCAAATTTATGTCATTAGTGACGGATTTGAATAAATATGCCGTGAAATCGCTAATTTATGAACACTAAGTAAATCAGTTCCATATCACTGTGTGACACAAGTAATTTTTGGTTAATTAAGAACACAGGTGGATAGATAAAACGTACACAATTCAAGCCACACTGCGCAGCAAAGGATATTCACCCTCATAAAAGTATTGGCTGAATTGGCCTATTAAAAATATTTTACATTTAATTTCCAAAATAATTCTTCACTGCGAATAGAGTCGTTGGATGTAGAAATAGATTTTTTAAGCCGAATATGTGATGAACTGATCCGGCAAAATAAGCCTTAAGAGTACCGAGGGAATTATTGTAACCACTCCTCAAAATATGTCCCTTTTGAAGTTTAGGGTAAGTTTTGTTTTAACAAAATTTCATTCTAATGGTTTCAGAAATTCAGGTTAAAAAATTCGGAGGCAATAGCCGATTTCCAGCTTGAATGGATGGGTTTTCAGAGTAACTTGGTAGCACAGTGAGTTGAGCGTTCTGATAATGACTTAGGATCCCGTGGGAAGCCTTTGGAAACCCCTAAGAAAATCCTAGAAGTGTCGAGGTGGGCCAGGGAAAGGAACTGTCCCCCTTTTCATTGGATGCGAGTCATTCACACGGAAGTGGTTTAGTCCGGTAGAAGCGCTACCCTCGTCCATGCTGATCTTTAGATTAACTCATTGAGCAAATGAGTGGCTTAAATTCCTTGAGAACACCAAACATACACCTTTATCCATCTTTCGCTTACGTGAGAAAAAAGTATTTATACCATCGATGGGTAATGGAAATAATGGATTCCAGGAGAACATAAGTTCACTTGGAGGGGATAAAGGATGAATGTTTTTTGCTAGTATCAAAGGGGCTCCAATGGCTTCTGCTTCGTCTTTTTCTAATGAATCCATATTACACATAGTATCAAATATCGTCGAAGAGAAATGTTGTCGTAATGGCTTAGGTAACCCACATTTTTCTGTTTTTCGATCCACCACTTACTTCTCGTGCTATTTGTGACGGAAAGTCGAAGAGCCTAACCCTTTTTCAGAGAAGTTGATGACGTCACTGACTCTTTTCGTCCTCCGCTACTCCCCGGTCTCGCGTATCAATCCAACGGCGTCACTAACTCATGAAGCGTGGTCGGAACTTTCGCATTTTCTCATTTAAAAGTAATGAGGAAATATCTTATTAAGTCATAATTTCGGGTCTTAATCCTGAATCACACGATCATATTTCACGTAAAAGTTTCGGTATTTCGTCAATAATTGTTCAAATGATGACTCTAGGACGTCATAATTTTCAGGGATGGTAGCAATGATAAGGATCAATGTCGCTACTTCCATCATCAGTTAGCGTGATATACAGCAGCTGCAAATCCACAGATGAAACCAAACGCAGATTGTGGCGATGCCATAACGAAAATAGTAAACATCTAGGACACTCAAATTACAGTATGATATAGATAACTAATGGTTAAACAATGAATTGATAAGCATTGGTGTAATGATCACCGACCTTGTAAGTGAAAAATCATGGTGTGTTTCTGGCTTTACTAAGAATGCAGGACGCCTCAAATGACTGAGTGATATAGAAAATGAATGCTTAAGAAATCATTTTCAATGTTTTTGAGAAACATAGCTGACATGATCTCCTGACTTAAAAGTGAAAAATGATCAAGTGATTCAGGCTTTAGTATACAACCCCATTGTTTGTACATGGAATGCCATGAGAAAAAATCCTTGCACACCTCAATGCTTTCCGGAAAGCCATAGGTTCGATTCACCGCCGTTCACGCGGCCGGCTTTGAAATATTAAACGGACTTCAAATGTCTGAGTGATATAATACACCTACATCCACATAACACCCCGCAAGCCGCATAAAATGACGTGTGGCAGGGGATGTTAGGACACCAACCGTTTACATATGAAAAATAAAACTGCGACTACTATCTATTGAATTCCTATTAACCCTTTCCAACCCAGAGCTGCCTCTTGGAGAAATTAAATTTCAAGACTTTCCATTTTAAAAATGTGAAAATTTTCTACTCAATGATAATTATTGTGGTAGCTACATATTTCGCCGTTAAACATGACAGCATTAAGGGACACGTAGTTTAAGTCTTTCCTGAATAGAGCTGAAATTATATACATTTTCGATGTTGATTAAAACCAACATTGGGTTATAATGGGTTAATGAATGAATAATTAAGACAATGGGACTCCATTATTGTAATATTCGTGGCTTAAGAAATAATTTTTCCTGTTTTTGACAACATGGCTGAAATGAGCGAGAAAAAAAAACGATCGTGTGGCTCATTCAGGCTTTAGTAAACGACCCCATTGTTGCTGAGGAGCATTTTAATTCCGCCTACCTGGAAGACGAACAGCACGACGTAAATGGCCCATCCGCTGCCGATGCCCGCGGCGGTTGCTCCTCCCGCACTCCCCCTGCAGCCAGGGGCTCGGCCCCTCTTGCCCGCGGCATTCCCCCCCTCGTCCTCCGAGTCTTCGTCCTCTTCCTCGCCTTCCACCTGGTAACCCGCTTCGAGGTCTTCCTCCCCCTCCTCCTCGTCTTCGTAGACGGCCGGGCCCCCGCTGCCCCTCCGTCCGCCCCCACTGCCCCTCCTCCCGCCCGCGGGGAAGCCCCCGTCGCCCCTCAAGGCGGCCACCACGCCCACCGGCGAGGAAGAAGACCTTCCGAGCATCGCCGGTCAAAGAGTGCGGTCGCGCTCACGTGCTCATTTAACGGGAGGGATGTAAATAAGGAGAGGAGAACCAAAGAAAGAAGTTAGAAGAAGTAACTGTCTTCTCTCCCTCTTTCGTTCCTTAAACGCATAGATAAAAACAAATGGCACCCCTTGTTCCTAAGACAGATGTGACACAAACACTCCCTATAGGTGTATTTGCAAGAAGCACCAGTATCAAAAATTATTTTTGAATTATCTCGCAAATAACAGAAGAAGGAGCTTTATTCTCTTCCTCTTTCGTTCCTTCTAGGCAAAGATAAAAAGTAATTGCACACACTATTCCTAGAACAGATTTAACACAAACACTCCCTATATGTTTAAGTGCAAGAAACACCAATGTTAAATATTATTTTTGCATTATCTCACAAGTGATGCACTAGATCTTCATTTCACTTCGAAAAATCCGTAGTCTTTACGAGGATTCTTCGTGGTCACCTCTTTCTTTTCCTCCTCATTCCTCTTCGGTGAATGAATGACACAAACGGTTCAACAGGATACTTGAGGGCGAACGAGAGCGGGAAATTAAACAACATCAATTTTTCTATCCGTTTAAGATATCAAGTCGCGAGCTAGTTATCTGACACGTCCAGGAAGGCGATGACATCATATCCTCTTTTTGACTCTCGCTTGATTTTGGAGATGGAAACTGAGTTTGTAAATAATACGTGATCTATTCTTGAACCACTAGTTCACTCCTCCTCCAATTACTTTCATGCCACTAGTAATTGAGAAGCCGTAGCATTTCCACTCCACGGAGCAAAATGAATCTAACGCACTTAACTCAAAGAACGTGCGCCCTCGCGTAGGAAATAGATGAGTTATGTGAAGGTATTCTACGCATGCACATGATGAATTACTCCTTTTTTTCAAAATTCCATATTCAAGAGCGATGGCGAATGGCCAAATAAAGCTGCTGGGCTTTATTTTATGTTCAATATTTCCCCCTCGTTTCCGTGTGATACACTAGCAAGTAAGGGAACTCTGGAGACACAGGTGCGCAAACTAGATCGATTTCCTTAAAATATGGAAATACGTATTTCTTTACGTAGGGAACTTATTTCAAAGGAAAATACAAAAAAGGCGATGCTTTATTTCTATGCAAACTACAAGCACACGAACATCCAGTTGAAACACTTTCAAGTAGATGGGAAGTTAAATCCATTCAATGGTCGCATCAAATCCGTTAGCGGCCTCTCAGACGTAACGGCTCCGCGTCTCGTACAGAGCGGGCAAGTCCTCCAAGTCTGCCGGCTGACGATACGCCGGGCACCGCCGGCAGAAATCCACGGCCGGGTGCCAGCCCCACAGAACGTCCCAACGCTTCGCAAACGGAAATGAACACGGACCGACTAATGCTCACTTATAGCTTCTAACCCTCCACTGCGGTCTGGTCGACTGCCGCTTGACATCCCGATAGGAGAATGTATACGCGCACTCAACACGGAGATGGAGTAAAAACTCCGATATCTATGGCACCCCGCCCATTTCAGCGTGCGGGGGCAAAGAGGGGACACAAACAAACAACTATCACCACCCACATTCTTCACAACCACCGGCACGTCGCGGAAACCAATCGGAGCGGAGCCGCGCTCCGAGAATTATACCGTCGGGAGATACGCGGACCTCTACGACCTCCCGTCACGCAGATAAAAGTCCGACTCAGCCTCGCCGTGGGTCTTGGGGAGAGACAGAATGGGTATCGGTGGGCTATGGGGAAGGTAGGGGAAGTTGAACGTAGCGGGGGAGGGGGGGAAGAGGACGGGGTTAAGCTCGGAGTAAAAGGGGAGTGAGTCTTCCCCCCTTCCCCAGTTATACGCTCCTCCCCCCACTCTCTTCATATATTCCTCCCCTATCTACCCCTCCTCCTCGTCTCAAACTCTCCGACAATCAGACCGACAGCTCATCACGCGGAGCTGTGGTGTTCGCTGCCCGTGAAGCGTGAAAAAACTGTGCCGCATGAGGCAAAACAGTCAGTCGGTTTACCAAAAGATTTAAAGAGGCCACACCTCCCCGAAACCGGAGCCTAAAGGATCCGGAACATCCGAATTTCGATTGTCATTTGTTTGAAATCAGAATGCCCCCTTTTATACACGTCTTTGTGGAAGATTTTCTTATAAAACGTTATTTGGGCAGTTAATATTTGGTTAGATCCGTAAATTCATTTTAGAAATTGTCATAGTTATCAAGCAATCACTATTAATGGCTTATGAAGCGATTTATACCATCCTATCCAACGTATTAGCACGTCATTCAAAGAAGCTCGTCAATTGGAATATTTTTTATTTACTATTACTCTGGTTATTTTGCCCTACCTTGCAATAAAGCCGTGATTTTTTAAGTGAAGGTGGAGCTACGAGGGTTGCGTTTTTGGTTCCTCGAGGATAGCCCGGTTCCAATTTCCAGCTGATTGTGAGCCATAAAATCTTCTACGGAACTGTGATATGTAGAGAGTCAGTAAGAAATTTCCTTCCGTCGGATTGGGTGTAAAATATAAGCACTCATTTGCTTATCAGATAATGCCTGCGCCAGGTCTTTCTATGCATCTCACCCAATCAATATATCCATCATCGACCTACATCACCCTTTTACTTTACCTCTCCATAAATGAAATCCAATATCTACATCTACATAATACCCCGCGAGCCGCCTAAAAGGCGTGTGGCAGGGGGTGTTAGGACACCAGCCGTTTACAACTAAAAAAAATGAAGTGTTCTAACGAGGTTGGGACTAGCGTTTATTAAAGTCCTTTATGGTTCGGGGGAAAAACGAATTCCCATATCTACCCGTTCGGCAAAACATCTCTCTTAATTTGTCGATTCTATCGGACCTGGAAATATAGTTTGGCTCTAATATTATGTTCTCTGTGTCGCTCTTAAGGATATCCATTCTCAATTGTTCAAGCAATCTAAGCCTAGCGCGCAGCCTCCGAGTCTCCAACGGCTCCCAGCCCAATTCGCTTAACATTTGGGTAACACTGTGTGAACGCCCGTAGCAGTTTTTGACGAAACGCGTAGCCTTCCTTTGTATTTTATTCAGTTCGCGGATTAAGTCTTTCTGCACCGGATCCAATACGCTCGAAAATATCTACAGGCAATGAATGACTTGAAATTATCAGTACATAAAACCTGGGCATTTCGGCAAAACACCCACTTTGATACCTTAAATTATAAATGGAATATTTGAGAGGATGATAATAATTTTTAGTACATGGTTTGCGATGTGGTAGATGTAGAAGAAAATGCAGTCGAGTATTAACAGAACAGTAAAGTATTGCATGGAATGAGGGGCTAAAATACAGGAAAAGAAAAAGAGAGACTTGGAATTCCGTAGTATTTGGGTTATGAAGTGAATGTAGCCAGAAAGTATGGGTTTGGATTATTCTTCAAGCAAATCAACCGAGGATTTAATCCTTTCAAAGACCCAATCCGTCGGAGAGCACTATCACTTCATTGCTTCCACGGTCGATCCATTTTATCTTCATCATTCTTCGGCAGCACTACATTTCGACTGATTCCACTCTTGACTTCTCTGCTGCTGTCAATGTCTGAGCCTCGCTTCGATAGAGAAACATGCTACATATGTAGCATATGATGAATTTCTTCCGAGAAAAAGTAAATCTGCATGGAGATTGCTTGTATTCTCAGCTGTAAGAAGATTCTTCTTTTTATAGAAAGCCCTCTTCTCCTGCGCTATTCTACTGACTATTTCTTTCTTTCTTCGTCCATCGTTGGTAACTCGGCAACTCGGCTTCTCAGGTAAAAAAAAAGTCTTTCACCTCTTCAAGCTTATGCTTTCCTAGGTTAATGTTTGTCTTAGCCTCCTCTCTTTTGCGGCATACTAATGTCTTAGTCTTCTTTTTGTTGATTTTCAGCTCATATTTGGCCAATGTCCTTTCCATATTTTTCTAAGTCTTCTTTAAATCCTTATCTGTCTCGGCTACGAGTGCTATGACGTCAGCAAATCGCAGCATAACCTTGTCTCACCCCTTTTTCCAATTCTTGCTTATGCATCGTTGGGTCCATATTTAATCACTGCTACTTGGTTTTTATTCAAACTATGAACAATTCTACGACCATTGTAGAGCACTCCGATTTCTTTCAGAACTATTGAATTACATTCAATATAATCAAATGCCTTCACACACATGAATCACATGCAAGGTAAACCAAAGGAAATGTTACCCACTGTCGGTGCTACCACGCCAGTAGGCTTGATTTTCTGTAGTTACACTTCTTCATAAACCATCATTTGAACCTTTGGATATTACTCTAAAATGATCACATTGAGTGCCGTCAAGCTAAAATGAGGAAATTTGATTTTACTTCATGCAAAGTAGTTCAAGTAGGCCAAATGAAATGTGACCCCGCTGTCGGTGCTATCACGCTAGTAGACTTGATTTGTTGACGTTAAAGTCCTGTAAAAATAATCAGTTTTTGCTATAGAAACCTTAGAATTTCACTCGAAATCAGCAAGCTCGTCTCGTTAACGAAATGGAAAGAAAACTGACCACAAACGATGTATTTTAACATTTTATTTTCAATAAAAGCGTACAATTTCACGGTATTTACATTTACAGAAAATTAGAAAATGTTAAACTTGGGTAATTTATCAAGTCCTATAGTCATCATGCGTTAGCTGTCTTAAAAATTGAGATGAAAATGGTCGAAATAATAAGTTAATTTTACTTGTAAAGTCTCCAAAAACCAGTCAATACGAACACTTCCTTCATTCGAGATTGTTCAGGTGAGCTTTTCTATCGAATTTTTTTGTTTCATGCCATTTACGCTCTTTCCCTTCAATTGTCTCGCTGCGCTACCCTCTCATGTTCACCTTTCCTTTTTCGGAAATGCTCACATTTCCTTTCACACAGCGCTGCCTCTAGCCCAGTATATCTCCCTCTTACGATCTTCGTATCTTCGACTTCAGCTGGCAAACGTGACTCATAAAATAAACGTTCAGATCTCCTCATCGCCGCTTTATCGCAGGAGCGATATTTCTCGTAAACATGGATGAGTGCATAATATTCCACGGAATTACTTTGCACCTTATATAGCGTCGATCACAGTTGCTCCCAAGGTGATAATTTCAATTTGTAATATATGTCGCTTTTTGAATATTCATGAAGAATTATTTAGGACAACACCAGTGGATATGCGTAAAATTATGCAGTTCGAGAGTGGCCTCACATTAGAGATAGCTTAATTATCATCTTTTGTAGCTCTAGATATGGTAAAGAATCCCTAATGGAAAATATAAAATATGGTATAAATGACTTCGGTTCGATTCCAGTCCATATGCTGAGTGCATAATTAATAATACAAATAAAATATATAGCTAGATCTAGGTATGGTGCATGAAATAAGGACTGTGAACCTATCCCAGTTGTTTTAATTCTATTACGACTCTTATATCCGATATTAAATGCATGAAAGATTTATTTAACTTATTGAAGCGTATAAAAAATTATTGCGTATTAAAAGACTTCAATGCAAGTAATAAATTTGATAATTTATTTTAAATTTATCATTCTATAAGACATATGCAAGTGGTACAAATCTTATCAATGTAAATGACGATTATTTTATGTGATTTTATGCTTACATTTTAACGTTCCGGGGGGAATCCACGAGTATTGTTCTTACAACCGAGCAATCAACAAAGTAAAAAATACATCGACCCACTAATGAAGAAATTGACCCGATAACTTCACACTTACAGAAGGTCGCGTGTTCTATTCCGGTTTTGGGTGAATTTTTCTTCATTCAATGCTGTGCTTTTCCCTCGAATTGTGTCAGTAGCACAATAAGATGTCAAAGACGTCGGGCACCTGAAGCCTAATGTCGCTGACAGAAATGGTGGCGATCATGGCTTCATGAAAGCCCTTGGGCCTAAAGCAAGGTGAAAAGTCACCCTCAGCTATTCTGTACGCGGGCTACAGTAATAATGTACGGTCGCTCGACGGACAGGTTGTTACGGGAGTCAAGTGTCTCGCGTGGGAAATAAGGAAAGCCGTTTGAAACAACAGGATCGTTAGAACTGAGCAAGCGAGTACTATCGGATTACGTCACCCTCTTCGTGAATTATATATAGAATGAAGATTTATCTCTCCAACGTCAACGAAGGCGATTGTGATGAGTTCATTTTTGGAAAGTCTCTTTTATATATTTTCTTAAACGAAATAATTTAGAAACGCTCTTGAATATATAGGCGAATTTTATCATCAATAGTCATACAAATTCACAAGTTTTTCCTTCTTACTCCTAAGGTAATGAATTTAAAATAGAATAGTTAAATGCACTCCTTGATCGACAAAGCCATAAGTCTGAGGTATTTGCATGGTACAGAGAAATATTGCCGAGTTTACTGATGTGATTTGACTTTTGATTTTTTCTAAACAGGGAGGAATATGCATATTCATTTGATTTTTGATCGACCTACTTGACTGTCTGGTTAACGTCATATCACTTTCATCTAAATCTGATTGTTCTCATCGAATTTTACCTTGAAATATCATCAATTGAACTCACATAAATATTGCAGAGGTGAAATCCGGGGCACTTCAAGGAAGCACACATTTTATTCTCTCCTGATAAACAAATCAGTAAATCAAAGAATACAATAGATATAATTTTCGCTCTTCCTTTGGAACACTGTAGAGACCGTGAATTACATTTCCGGATCTGAAACAAATCTTATCAATTTAATTTTATGATTCATTTTGAATCCACCATCTATATTTTTTAGCGCTAGGCTGTGCTCATTAAAGACGCCAGAATCGATCATAAATTAAGACAACAAATAGCCATTACCTATGCATGAGCATTATTTTAAGTCTTTTAACAAGTATTTTTCAAATGACGAAGTTGTGCAAGAATTATTTTAAGAAAAGCAATCATTTTATGGAGCAAAAATTTAGTCTCGGCGGCCAAGGTGTACTAAGAAGCCATAACAATGCATATCAGAGTATGTAAATACTAAGTGACTTTTCTGCATAACGCCAGTTTCGAACTTTATTTATTTATTCAAAGAATTGAGAGTGCATTTCTTAACATTAAAGAATGATCGTGAATGTAGTGCAAATATTTGGAAGCCATTAAGAAACTATTTTATAGAATAACTTATGGTTTTCATACTTTTTGTGACAAAGGCCCCTTCAGCATATTTAATGTGTCCATAGGCCGTTGGATAAAATACACAATTTTTACGCCACAAACAGGATTTTAGAGTGAAAAATATCAAATGAACATCTCATCAATAATTTTAATTTCAGCACTTCAAATGAGAACAATTTGAACAACATGAAAGTAAAGTCAAATTAATTTTAACGAAGAGTGATTATGACACAATTTCACACTTCGAATTCGTTCCCCTTTGTATCATGATGGCGGGACCGATATGATTATATTTGAACCCTCCTCAAGGCCCGCAATTTGGGAATAGCTGTACTCGAGCAGCTGAAAAAAATACTGTTCTAATGTACATATATTATTATTATTATTATTTATTTTTCCACAAGATTTACTTGGAGGTCTGCCAGTGTCGGGCCTTGCCAAGACGCTGCCTCAAGTTACAATTGATTTAAAAACAGTCTAACTGTTCTACATGTATCCAGTATTACAGATTTTTGAATATTATATATTGTGTTTCTTTTAATTTTTAATTGTTCAATTCCAAAATTAAGTGATGAATGTATTATTCCTGTTGATGATATTACTATTATTATTATTGCTGAAGGTTGGGAATGATATATTCCTGGAAGTAATTTCAAAAGTTGCGTAGAATTTTAATCGTTCGATTTGCTCCTAATCTATCTACTATAAAGACCACTTACGACCACTCATTCATTCACGTATACAAATGTTTGGGGTGAACGAGACGAGTCTATCTACTATAAAGACCACTTACGACCACTCATTCATTCACGTATACAAATGTTTGGGGTGAACGAGACGAGATACGGCAAAAAGACTAATGAAGACCCCCTCTAAAATTGTCTGAAACCCCAGGAAAAATTATGAAAACACTAAATTTACAATTATTTATCAGTCTATTCATATAAAATTGAGTGTATGGGGATTAGTTAAAAAAATGGCCACCAAATTCCAATGGCGGCGCGGCAGTCATACAAACGAACAATCATAGCAACATATTTGTTTATGCAAACAAGAGGAGCTAAATTGGGAAAGAAGATAAAGGAAATGAAACGAAAAACTGATAAATATAAGGTAGGAAATTAAGAAAGTAATAATGGAAGTGTCTATTTCTTTACGTCTTCTTTCCGCAAGAACAAACATCTGTTTAAATCAAAGCGCATTCAAATCAAAAGCGGAGAAATGTAAGGTAAGAAGTTAGTTGTTGTTTTTGGTATATTACATCGAGAGTGTGGTGGTTATTAATTTCAAAGTTAACAAGTGCATTAAATGACAATTTAGAAATATGATTCGTGCTGTTGACTATAATTCGTATCTTGTTGGCGATACACGATTGTAGTAGAAAGACTTTTAAACAAGTCTTGCATAATATAGGTTGGTAAAAATGATTTTATTATCGTGTTTTGTGATGGTGATAACTTTTTATTTTTGTTCACGTTCTTTTTTCCGTTAATTTCCTTTTTAATGTACAATGTTATCCGTGAGCTGCAGGAGTGAATAGGCAGTGAATAATACAATATGGAAGATAAGTGCAAATAAAGGTATTTCTTATTCAATTATTTATCTTGCGAAAATCACGTTTCCTTGAGTGACTAAGTTATTCAACTGTGAAAATTATCGAAATCTTGACATTCACAATGTCTTGTACACCAAAGGCTGTGATCCGTTACTCACCAGATTTATTGCGCATTGCGTTGGATATTAAAGCTGAGATATTTGTGTATCCCGATTCATTAAAACTTTTAATAGAGGTATTTCTGAAGTGAAATCATTCGCGATCAGGATCAATAATATTTCGATAAAATTCGTCATACTAGCCCCAATTCATGCTAAGGCGCATTTGTTTCTAGATATTGATATTCCGTCCCTACGTAATTCGCTTACAAAGGGGAACAGCTGTTACATGTTATTCGTATGTCAAGAATTTGGTTGAGTTTTGTGGAAAATAATTAATAAACGTGTTTTTCATTGTAATACGTAAAGTCGTTATGTTAGGTGTTACAGTGGAACGTGGTGTCAACGCTTTTTGTATTTGAATTGAATAAGAAGAAATTTATTTCACTTTTTTAGCCCCTCAGAAAAACGTTTCTCTTTATAAATATTTACATTCACATTGTAGCCTACGTACCATGCGCTCGTTTTACGTGAAAGTGGAAATATCGCTTATACCTAAGCTAGCCAGCTTAAAAGTAAACGATCCTAAGAAACAAGTAGCAAACTAAAAGTGTAAGACCTCCCACAGTGAGCATAACAGGCCGGAGGCCTTTTTCGGGGGGGCCTAGGGGGGGCAGAGCCCCCCCAGCGAGCATAGCGAGTTAATTAATTAAGAGCGCGCAATAAACGAAAATGATCGGGTTGGTGTAGTGGCGAGAATGTTGACTTCACACCCTTAGGGTCCGCGTTCAAATCTCGGTAATGGTAGAGAACTTTTAGAAACTGCGTGAGTGTTGTGTAGAGGACACTTCAAGCGCAACACTCCGTCCGTCGGATGGGACGTTAAGCTGAGGTCCCCTTGGCGCCTTTCGTTGAGAGCTGGCTTATTTCGACGCCGGGTTACTCTCCACCCTTCCCTTCTCATCCTTCCCTCATGGCGAAAATAACTTTACTGTCGGTGGCCTCCTCAAAATACCATAACATACGATTTACGAATTTGCGGAATACATGGTCGCCAAGCAAAGTTTTGACATCTCTTTGCGAAGCAATAATCTTCGTGTATTGAATCATTATTCCAAGATGTCATTTTAGCTTATTGAGTCTAACCTATGAAACGTTTGTTAACTATGTTTTCACAGCTTTTTCCCATTACCTTTCCTGTTAATGTCATTCGTCCTTCATAGCTAGTCAATTCCAAATGCTTCATCAGCAACTTTACGAATGACTATGAATGCCAAACTGCGAAAATATCTCACGGTCAAATCATGCAGAGCTCTCGTGAGTGAGGAGGCTGTAACATTGTGATGGACTGCTAAACGATTCTCTCTTAGCATGATCGAACTGATTTTCCGTCAAAGGTGCGGATTAGTGAAGTAGATATAACTTGTCCTTGAATTTGCGGTTATATACTGGGTTTCCGTATCTGTTCCGTTCCTATCTAGTTTTCTGTGATGGATCGTAGCCAAGGCAATGTGTCGATATCAATGGTGTGATAACGAACATGTGATTTTTAATAGTTAATATTCCCCGATGGTAATAATATTTCATTCATTCACTACTCCAAAGTCATGTCCCTTTCATATAGAATTTAGAGCAATGGTATCAGTAAGAATAGGAAAGCTTTCTCGTTTCCGAATAAAATGAACCGCACTCAAATCTGTATTCATCTACATCTGCATAATACCCTGCGAGCCACCTCTAGGGTGTTTGGCAGGGGGTGATCAATCACCAGCATGCAGCATGCATTTGGACTCCCACATGCACACCGCCCCGTCCAAAAAACGTCCCGTATACTTACAAACTATACTACTATATGCTGTTAGAAATAATAATTGAATTAAGAAACATGCATTAATTTTCACATAGGTTAGTAGGCTACACTACAAGTCATGCAATCTGTTTACGAGTTCTATTGCTGCCGTTATAATCTCTTATTGATCGTGGAAAAAATGACATTCGAAATCTGTCTGTCTACAATCTATCTCTCTTATTTTATTTATATGATCTGATCTTCCGTAGTATGTTGGCGTCCGTAAGATATGGTTAACTTCGTCAGAAAAGACCCTGCTCTTGAATTTATCTAAAAGGTTTAGCCTATTTTTCAATCTACGGTCCGACAGAGATTCCCATTTGTGAGAAAGACGATAGTTACCCTACGTAAATATTTTTATATGCGAATAGATGGTATAATTAAGATCCGTGAAGATATCGAGCCGAAGTGAGTCAACAATATGGCGTGCTATCTAAAGGTCAGTAACGGTTACGTTTCCATTCTCCTCGAGGGATATATAAGTAGAAATCAGCGGAAGTGTCTGAAAATGTCAGCCTGACATCAAAAGACCCCTCTCATGAGTACGGCAGGTTCCTTGAGGCTGTTTGCCGGGACGATCACAATTGGAAACGACGGCGGGAAAGTTCAGCCCTTCATCAAGCACGTGGCCACGGAGATGGAGGGGCTTTGTGGCTTCACCTACTCCAACCCGAATTTTTCCCTTGCGGCGACCACCCGCGATACATCTGGTAAGGAGACCACTAGCCCAGGGGCATCTTTTCTCAGACACTCTACTTTTCGATACAATTACGTGTAATAATGTCTGCCAATAATCAGCGAGGAATTTAACTTTCAGCACAGTGCCAACGAAATATGTCGCTATTTTAATGACTTTTTGCAAGCCTCCGTGGCGGCGGCGGGGTAAAGTTGGCCAAACAAGAGGTCGCGGGTTCGAGTACCGCCTGGGTAGGTTGCCCCTATTCAGGGAATGATTGTTCGTGCACGTGCTAATTGTTAAATTATTGAATAAACCCCGATGTAGAGGGCCAATACGTGCTGTTTTCGGCGGTATGGGAATGAAAAAATGTATGCTTTTCCGGTGCGCGTCAATTAACAGTAAAATAACAGTATTCTGGGCTGGAGTTGATGCCTCACATAATTTTATGTAACTTAACAGTGGGAGTATTTATTTATTTCTTGGACATTGTGGCATGAATCTCATCACATTTTTGAAAAAAAATTATGTGAGAAAATATTTGATCTTATCAGGGGCGCAGCCAGGAATTTAAGCCAGGTTTTTTTAGGCGCATTTAATACTGGGAGGTCTGGGGGTATGAAATACCCGCCAAGTTAAGCGGGAGGCCCTCCCCCAGAATTTTTTTAAGATAAATGGTTAAAAATGGTGAGTTTTAAGGATGTGCGAATATTTTGATGTTTTGTTTGTGAGTCATCCGTCACCCTAATATTAGTTACAAAACTTGTCATATTAAAATATTTTTATTTAAAAAATTCTCTGAGCTCTGGGGGGTTTTATCCCCAGTTCTGTGAATTGTTAAGTGACACGCACCCCAAAACCACCCTCGCTGTGCCACTGGATCTTATTTTCTATAAATAGACATCACCCAGTTTTATGACTTCGCTGATTCAGCTTGAGGGTTATTATTTCTATTTTAGGCTAGTGATAAACCAGGAAAATTCTTAAACTACAAATGAATATGTAATATTTCGAAGCCGACGGCGGTGAAATAGAGATTAATTGCCATTAGAAAAAATTCCCCTGGACCGAACCTTTGACTTTCCAGGCCATTGAGGCAACGCGAGGGAGGAAGGACTTCAATGAAGGCTTTCGGTGGCCCGGAAAACTAAAGGTCCGCCGATCGATTCCCGGTCCAAGGGAATATTGTTTCATTGCAATTCATGAAAATTTCGCCTCCGTTCACCCGGCAGTCTTCGAAATATTACACATTATCTCCATGCGCGGCTTCAGCACAGGTTTCTCAACCGGTTGTGGCTCCATTGAAGTCCTTTCTCCCTCGCGTTGCCACCCTTGATGGACCGCGAGGGCCAAACATTAAGCACCATGAGTCTCGGTGCAATTGCCATGGGAATTAAGGAACTTGTACAGAGCAGTGGTCAGCGCAGTGGCCTGGAAGTTCCGCGGTTCGATTCTCGGTCCAGGGGAATTTTTCCTTATGGTAATACATGTATACCTATGAATGATTATAATGAGTAAACTGAACTGCTTACTAGATCATGTGAAAATCCCCAAAGACAGGATTGTCCATATCGATGGCTAAGTTCTAACAACACGTATCTTTTCAGGAAAGCAAAAAAAAGATTCGTTTTTTTAATTGTATATATTTGTCATTTAAATTAAAAACCAAAAATAAATACAACTGAAAAAGAAGAATTAATTTGAAAACAAAGAGTTGTTGTTTTTTACTTGAATTTTATTTTTTATTAACGGCATTAGCAGCACTAACTCAGACCGGCAAAATTTTGAAATACGTGTTGTTAGAACTTGGCCATCAATATGCCGATTAAAGTTGAGGAAAATAACTCTGAAAGTTTTTTTTCAATAGGCTTGGTAATCATCTACGGGTAGGAGGAAATACGTTAACCCACCAACATCTAGGTACTCTTAGCCTAAATATTTCTCAAAATTGACGATTGCCAAGTCAATCGAAAAACCGTTTCCGGAAGTGTGCATTTTTTCCACTTTTTATCGGCATTCGTAATCCTTAATATTTTATATAAATGCAGTGTATAATCTAATTCTAATTTATTTTTATTGAATTTACGCATTAATTTCGGGATGTTTTACTGGCTTGAGTAGAAATAGGGCTCAAGGTGGATTCTGGCTCCTCAATGCCTCCCATTCTGTCCGAGCAAAACTCAAGTTTCGTTTTACCCAATGGCTCATACAGGAATTTTCTTCACACTCCTCTATACGGACGTTCAGTTCACTCTCTAGGCCGTTTTACACGGGGCACGGAACTGCGCAGGTTAGAACTGCTCTGATTTCTAAAATGGTGAGGAATTGCATGAACGAAATTAGAACGGGCTATTTTGCCATCTTACGTCCCCGTTTTCTCTGTTCTAGCAATGTATTGTAGCAATTCACCGCTCTACACGACGCAATTTTGACTGCGCCTTCGTATACACGTCAGATTTTGCAAGTACGTGCCCCGCGTAAAACGGCCTTAACAATTAGGTAATACAATAAAACTTAATTGCCCCATTGAAGCCAAATTTTACCCAATAAGCTCAAATGTCCAATCCTGGTGGGCAAGTCCTGGGTTCCGTCTGCTTAAATAACTATTTGCATCACTCACGTACCCAGGTCCCCAGCTCCCTAATTTTTTTCGCTTGAGGTGAATCCCCGCGATGTATCTACAGAGACCACTGTAACATGGACTATACTCCGACACTCCATTTCTCGATATAGCTGCATTTCATGATATCTGCCAATACTCAACGATGAATTTCAACAGCATTCAACGAGATGGGACGCACGAAGATCAGGTAAGGAAAAGTGCGAAATTGTCCTTGCGTGGTCAAAATAAACTTCGAAACATGGAATAAATTTGCAAGTATTATACATACTTGGTCATAATTGGTTGGTGGAAAGGAGAATGGAATCCAGAAGCATAGTGTGCCTCGTAAAAATTAATTATCTACGAAAATTTATTAATGCACAATGCCATAAAATAGTGTAGGCTGATTTTTCCGTAATATTATGAGACATTATTGAGTCCATGATTCCCCCGCCATCTTCCATCATCCTTAACCATCAGGGAAATGTGGGTTGACGGAGTTACGGACAAAATAAAATGGCAAAACTCAAATTGCGCGAGAGCTCGAACGGTTTATTTGATGACAAACCTAAGGATTGGCATTTGGAGGAAATTTTATGGATTTTCAGTGTGAATAAGTAAGTTATTTGCGATAAGTTGATAGTTCACGAGTTAAAAGAAAAAAATCCAAAATATAAAAATTCTGTCTTTTTCACAGTGACACATAGCCGTAATTGTATTAGCCCGTTCATTCAAATTATTAATATGTTCCGATTCAACTATCAAGTAGCACGTTAAAGAGTCAAATGTCATGTCGAATGTCAAACCCATAATTATGAATACCAGCGAACAATGTAATTTTGATACCTTCGAGTATATGTCAATTTAATATTATTTATTTCATTAACGCGTTCATTGCTGATTTGCTGTTTTCTTTTATATTGAAGCAGTATATTATATAAGGCATATTCCATAGCTGTGTATAATGTAGCTCAAATAAAATGCCATGTAGGCAGAAGCCCCTTCATTTTCATCTTAGACAGGATTCAATTTAAACGTCAAATTCAATTCATTAGATGGAGGGAAATAGTACTTTTTAAAGGGAAAATATTTCGGTTCCAGTAACTGTTGACCTAATATTTGGTTGGTAAGAGTAATAATGCAGATGAAACCAATTTACTCTTTAGTAGGAAATTTTAATTGCAACAATAGATTAGGGAGTGATGAATGGGTAGGGTATTCAAAATACCCGCAGATTAGAGGTTTAATGTATTCACGGAACTTTTACGGTTCTTTGGTTCATCGCATGCATTTGAGAGGCCTTTTTCTCTTATCCTTTATTCCTTCACCCGTTTCATCCCAAGTTTGCTTACGTTTTGGAGAAAAACTCCCTTGTACCTAATTTAAATTATCCGGATCGAGTTTTTTTTGCACAAAATCAACTTGAAGGACTTCCACTGATTGTGAGTGGAAATGCGACATTTGGTGAATCTAATTAAGTGAAATCTATGCGGGGTAAGAAAAAACTCTGAAATACGATACGTTTGCAATTTTTTTCCCAAAAGGGAGCTTTTTTTATGGATACCTACAGGTCCTTAAAGTAGATACAAACGAGATAAAGTGCTATAAAATAGAGCGTAGAGAGACATTTAAAATTTTCAATGCTGGGGAGTGAATGAAAATACGTAAATGTTGAGCGACATACAAACAGAAAAATAAATAACAATTATTAAAACTTAAACAGTAAAAATTATAGTTAATGATCAAGGAAAATTCTGTATGAATCCAACATAATTTAATTCCTAAGAGTATTTCCTTAACGATATCACTATTGTGTTACATAGATTACATTTATAATTAAAAGTCATCATCATCTACAGTCGTCAATCCTAAAATTAGTTTGTCACAACTCTCCACTCAATGGCTGATCTTTTGATACTTACGTACTTCTTCTACTTTACATCCTTTAATACCTGCTCTATGTATTTCATACGTGGCTGACCTCTGCCCTGCCCTTGCACCAGTCTTCCAACGATAACTTTCAATATCCCATTACGTTTTTGATTTTACGCGATAAATTGTCCTATCCTCTATCCTAAGACTTCTCTTCTCTCCTACTCCTCTTAGAATCTCCGCATTACTCACGCGAAGTATCCATTTTATCTTCATCTTTCTTCCATAGCACCAAATTCTGAAAGCTTTCAACCTTGATTTCCCCGCTGCTGTCATCCTCCATGACTCACTACCATAAAGAAGCATGCTGCAAGTTTGATCTGAGGTTTCCGCGGCGTTTCTTCATATGAGTCTTGGCTTCCGGGCGTTCCTCCGCGTTTAGATGTCCATAAGTGACGACAGTTTCTCCAGCCATCCTGCTGGCGTCTTCAGGTCAGAATTCTGTCACTTCTGACCTGAAGACGCCAGCAGGATGGCTGGAGAAACTGTCGTCACTTATGAACATCTAAACGCGGAGGAACGCCCGGAAGCCAAGACTCAAGCATGCTGCAAGTGTAATTGCTGATAAATTTCTTTCTAACTTGAACGCTTATATTTTTAGCTGCTTTCTAAGGAATGCCCTCTTCGCTTGGGCTATTCTGCTTGCTATTTCTTTCTTGCTTCGTCCATCGCTGCAGGGCGCTGGTCACTTGACTACCCAAGTAGCAGACCTCCTCAAGTTTAAGATTTCCTAGTCTCAGTCTGGTCTTCGCCTCTTCTGTTTTATCCCAGATCAATACTTTTGTTTTCTATACTTTGATTTCCATCTAAAATGCAGTCATTATGTATTCCATAGTTGATACAGTTTTCTTAAGGTGTCTCAATACCTCTGCTGGGATTGCTATGTCATCAGCTCATCGCAGCATGCCAATTTTTTCACTGTGTATTTTCACTCCCAGCGATTTATCGTTTATTTCGTCGATAGCTCTCTCAATGAACGCGTTGGAAATTACTTGAGTGAGAGCACACCCTTGTCTCATTCCTATCCTTATTCTTGATTCTTCATAGGTGGATACAGATTTAATAACAACTACTTGTTATTATATAAATTGTGGATAATTCTGCGGGCATTATAAAGCACCCTAATTTATTTCGGGGTTACTGCATTACATCAAAAGCGTTACCTAAGTTCATAAACGCGATGGACGTGGGTTTGTTCTTCACAATTCTCTCCTTTACGAGCAGCCGTAGGGCCAGCATGACCTCTCTTGTGCCCTTGTTATTCCGAAAATCCGGATTGGTCTTAATCCAGGAATCCGAATGGGTCTCAAGCCTCTGCTTTCCTTTCTATTCTCCTGTAGATTTTATTATTTATTTATTTCCCACTTCCCCGTAAACAGCACATTGCGGCCTTTATAACGGATTTTCAACAATAACAAAGCACAACACAAACATCCATACCCTGGTTTGGGATCACCTACCCAGGCGAGATTCGAACCCACGACCTACGGATTGGCAGGCGAGGACTTTACCCCACCACCACCGAGGCCGGCTATTGTTATCTTCTACGCATGTCGTTCCGTTAGGGGTCTTAAAACCTTTACATTTCTCCGCTCTCTTATATTTTGAAATATGGGAAATATGAGTGATGATATTCTCTTCGAAGTTTTTTGGTGTGTTTCCTGTATTGTGCATATTATTGAAATAGGGTGGTTTCCTATTATTTTTTATTGCTTTAATCAAAAGATTATTACTCCTGGAGTACGTATTTCACGCTTTTAGATTTTTAAATGACAACATCTATTTTTCGCGATTAAATGAAAAGTGAAAATTTTCAAGCGCGCGAAAACGCGACGCTTAAGTATGAATGCCGGGAAATATCTCCGTACGTCGTATTTCTGGTTCCCCCTCCCGCCCGGTGAGGTGACCTTGAGGCGAGGCTTAGCGCTGATACGTCGCAGGATGCTAGCGGATAGCTGAGTACCTTGCTGGATGGTAGCGCTTGGCTTAAAAAAGGTTTATTAATACCTTATCAAACGAAGAAAACTTTCCGAACTTAGCCAGTTTTAATAGGTGATTATTAAGACATGTTTCCCTGAGCTCTGTGCCTCATGCATGCATTGGTAACCTCAGACGATGTATAACTCCTATCCTCTCGTGTAGAAACTAGGTCCCTGTGACGTCATGCGGAGTGGAATCGCATGGGCGCCAATCTGGCCTTTTTCAAATAAGGATAAAATTTGACCCTTGCCATCCGTCTAAACCGGTATTTCAAAAACCAAATAATTATTGTATTATGAATACACTAATGGTGGGTAACGAATCGCAATCAATGCCTTTCGTTTTCTTTGATGAAGGAAACTACCCTATTATAGATTTTAACTAGATGCACATAAATTGGGAGAGCGTAGCCTAGTGGGCAGAGCGCCTGCTGATGATCGAAACTCCTTCAATAGTCATGTAGATGGGACCCATCGTCTCGATTAAAATTATCTGCCCGGTAAATTCAGTACATTCTCTAATTAGGCGTTAAAAAAAGCAGATATTAACCCAAAATTTATTGACAGGCCTTAATATCATCTCAGTCAATAAAATTCTTAGTATCCCTTTCGAAAGGATTAATAGGTAACATATAGAGAGTATTTTTGAGTTTGATTTTCATTTTTGCTATGTTTTTCTATTTTTTCGGCTTAATTTAGTAATTTGTCCTTATGTGCGTCGTCCCGCGTAGAAAAATGGGCTTCGCGCAAATCATATCATAAGAAGCAAAGCATCTGATTGGCTCTCGTGTTCGCTTCGCGTCTATGTGAAAAATGTTTTTCTTTTAAAGTGCTTTTTTAATTCGAATCGCTCTAAATCCCCCCGCAAATTCGAAAGACACACCACGCCACGGATTGCGTCTAATTCCAAGTACGCCATAATGTTACAGCGTAATCCTTTCATAAACATTTATTAATGTTACTGAATTATAACTATAAATTTGGCGTCGATTCTAATGCGGAAAGGTCTCTTCGCAGCACAGAGAAGTCTTGATGTCCGCTAGCCTACCTCTTTCATCTGAAACAGGCAAACGAATTATTTCCCCACTTATTGTGTTTTCTGCAGAACTAGAAACCCGCGCGGTGTCCGACTTTGGCTCTAAAGACCGCCGAAAACATCTTCTCACGAGGGAAAAGTAAACATATCCTATTTATTTTCCGCGCTGCTGTGGTATCTTTCTCTCTCTCTCTCTCTCTCTCTCGACTTCACGTCCTCTGCCTCGACCGACAAGTGTGCGTCTTCTTCCGAAGAGTGGACATACAATTGCGAAAGAAGATGTCCAAAGCGTCACGAGACATCCGAATTGTTTATTTTGGGGCTCATAATGGAACTCCTGAGTTAAAAGTCCGTCCGTAGTGCTTAAGACATTGGCCTCGTTGCTTTAGTGCACACCAGTGCACACAGAGAAGCGAAATAGCCGATATTAGCTAATCGCCTGCGCTGATAGGAGTGGAAGGAAACGAAAGTATGCCGAAGATTTCAAACAAAGCTCAGCTGGGGGCATTAGTGAGAATTTTCGCCGAGAAAAATGGTTAACAAAGATTTAGCGTTTCGTAAGTGCTTCTTATTTCTTTCACCTTGCAATCTAGAGTGCTGCTGAATTGCTAAATCACATAAAAAGTAAAGGATGTTAAAATTAAACCTAATCTTACTTCTTATGTAACCGTTTGTGCAACAGCACGAAGCCCTCTTAATAGAGCCTAAACAGAATTAGAAGATCAACAAGCAGTTATTACAGTAAATATACCCCTATAGTTTTTGGTGCTTCTTCGTCAGGTCCGACAGAAAAACAAAATAAGAGAGCTATTGTACCGAGCGCATAGGTATGGTTGGTAGTCGATGGTATCCTTATTCCTACATAAAATTAAGTATTTTTTTATATAATTTGTCGAACGAAATCGGTCTGTTCGGGTTTAACTTGGTAAAAATGTATGCTGATAAACATTGTACAACCCCTGTAAATTTTCAGTACTCGTAAATGACGCCTTAGCGTCAAAGCGCGTCGTACCTCATAAAAAATCGGTGAATATTTTCAAAAGTTGTTTATCATCATTCAATAAGTCGAAAATTTACATTTATTTGCCTGAAGTAGAACTCAGTTTGTCAAATTGATTGACAAGGCTTGGTATCTTTCTTCTTTTTTGTATTTTCTTGTATTCTCGAACAGATGAAGGACTTGTATCCTAACGCCTTCCTCCACATGCCCATCGAGACGGCTTTTTGGGTAGTAAATAGATGGATTTGATGCTGTACGAAGCGTGCACTTGAGGATGACTTCACAAAGGACCAGTGCTGATTTCTTCCACAGCTGTTCCTGAAATCAATGTACGGTCTGATTCTGCTTTCGCTTAAATATTGATTTCATCACATTCTTCACCATGGATTCAGCTTGAGGTGGATATAGACCCCTAGA
Organism: Ischnura elegans; assembly: GCF_921293095.1. Classification (NCBI taxonomy): domain Eukaryota; kingdom Metazoa; phylum Arthropoda; class Insecta; order Odonata; family Coenagrionidae; genus Ischnura; species Ischnura elegans. Next base: position 24,964,492 of record NC_060252.1, read on the forward strand.
GAAATTTTCATCAAAAGCTAAGACCATAAGGGATAATATTTCGTTGAATTGAGGTGTTATAACCCAAATTATAAATATTTAATAGAGCGTTCTTCATTTCCCGACTTTACAACTTTTGAGCTCTCACCCCCCAATTTTTTTTACAATTCCTCTGTAATACAGAATAACTTGGTTATAACGTCAATTAAGGGACCACGCAAGTATTGACGCTATAAAAGAGTAACACTATAAAAGGATTATTTAACTTATTGACCAATAACATAGGAGAAATAAAAAATTACGATTTTTCATTAAATAAATACTTAATAGGATTATTGGTGTTAATATAACTAAATTTATGAGTAATAGTGTTGTGCTATTTAAAAATGTAAATGAAATGCTTTATGCAGCGAATACAGTATAATGTTTAAATAAAGGTATAATACAGTGCGTTAATAAAAATTCAAAACGTATATGCACGTTTAAATGAAGTCCTAAGAAATCTGAAGTATTATTTTGGACTGTCCTCTCAGAAAAGTAGATTTACTCATTGTCAGTCATTTTGTGAAGATGCTGAGTTGCCTCAAGAGTGCCTGCACTATGCCGGGAACGAGCGCCCATTTTAGCTATTTTTCGAAGGTTGCTTTGTAGCTTGGAACCGGATTTTTTTAAATGTTATATACGACGTTTCGGGATCTATTGACGATAAATTAGAGCTTTTATCGATGCTTACACTTTTAGTTTGGCGGGAACGAATGACGTTATATCCGTGTTGTGACGTTATATCTCACGTAAAAATGAATAAAATTTTATTTTGTTGTGAGAATGAGGCCACCAAAAGTCCACTACTGTCGGCGTCAAAATGATGTGCCGCTGTACTTTGCAAATTTATATCTGAAATTCAGTGTATTCCATAATAATAAATAATACGTTATTTTAAAGGAACTTTTATTCTTAATTATTATATTTTTTTTATTTTTTGAAAAATTTTAAAATGTAGACACGCCAGTGCTATAAATGACTCCGCGCACCGTAAAAAGTAGCCGTTTTGTCAACTTTATGAACTTTGTAACTCAACCTAGGAAAAACTACAACATCTACAACATTCATCTTCCACAATAAGGTGCAAACATTAATGTAGATTGATGAAATGGCTTTTGCGTATTTTTAGAACGCATATTTTGCTGTACAATAACGAACATGTTTAAACAGTATCTAGTCCTACATTTTACCCCAAAAGAAAAAATGAAGTTAATAGAAACACTTCTGAATTTATTTGCAATTTTTCTATGTAGTAAGTGCCGCATGCAGTCCGCTCTAATATGCAGAAAGTACCTCCTTATCACCGAATATCATGCTTTTACATCATTTTTCAAAATTGAACTAATTCTTTCAGGGTTAACTGCGTGAAACCTATCCATTGTGGAAAATGTAAGAATAAACTTTGTCCAGGTTCTCTAATATATTTGAAAAACCACGACCCGGGTTTCATGACATACATCGTCAGTTTGCATGACGATGTAGCTATGTCATGAAATCTGGGTCGTGCTTTTTGATATATATTTGTGAACCTGAAAGAGTCCATCCGAGCTATAAAAATGTTTGGATCTGATAACTGCCCTTTTCTCCGTGGACACTTTTGATCGGAGTGGGTGTTCGTCTCCGAGGTCTTCTGAGGTCTTTGCCGCCCCATCCTCTTTCGCTCGCTTCATTGTGTTCATTGGATTACGGAGTATCAAGCGAGTGCAACGTCCGCTGGCTTCTTCTTCGATGAGAAAAAAATCCTCCGGAAAATCAGTCGTAAGAATTCACTCCCATTTTGCACGAATTCTATTCTCTTACACAGTCATGAAAATCTCAAACGAACTGGAATGCAGTAAATTTTTACGACTGGAAATTCATTCAGTTATCATCCCATCTGTGATCGTAGGCAGTAGTTGACTTCGATAAATAATAATTTGAAAGGCATCTTCATGTACTACAAAAAACTGCAAAGTCAGTAAACCCATGAAATCTATCATGTTTTCGTTATTTGACGTCGGAAACATCGATTCGAGGATTGACCAATGAAAAAGTTTCCTTCTACAAATCATATCTCGCGTTTTATTCCGCTATCATAAAAATGTACCTATGTTTTGCACATATATTTTAAGGGGGATAGTGATATAACTCACAAGGCGAGCCAAGAAACATTAGCAGGATAAGGAAAACAGAATATATATAACAACAGAGTAAATAAGAAGATGAGAAAAAACGAGCATGCAAGAGCGTAAACTGAAGGTTTGCAGCCAGCTGACTAAAATTGCATGACCCAATGGCTAAATCAACATACCTAACCTCAATTCCATTTTTATCCTCTTCTGTTTTTCACAAGAAATACTGTTTTTATTTTTATTTTTCGCAGTTTTAGTCTTTCAATAATCTCTTATAATCATTGAGTGTTTTTTTCAACTAGAAGAGTGCTACCCAGGAATACGAAGAGTTGGGAAAATAACCTTCCCTGAGCGGAGAAATTTGACCGGAGTGTTCCGCAAGATCTAATAAAATAAATTAGTAATCATGTATAAAAACTTATTTAGGAGCAGAAAAAGCCGGAAAGGGAGAGAATGCATCATAGCCCTTCTTTCAGCCTAGAAATAATAGCATTTAATAAAAATAAGACAGGAGACATTGACATGAAAAAAAGCATTTGAAGACTTCTATTAATATGAAAATTCTCTTTTAAAGACCTAAACAAAACGGGTAGAATTACCATCAAAACAAGGTATTATCATTTCTCTAAGTTTTTTCTTTAACAATAATAAATCCGAAAGTTCATGTTTTTTCGGCATTAGAATTACTAAGGACTTCGTAATTCAGAATGACGCACCGCCTACCGTAATCGCCCGTCTACTCCGTTTCAATATCCGTCACTAGCTTTCGTGTGGATGTTTGCTGTCGCTATCTCATCCAACTCGATAAGAATATTCCATCACAAACTTGGGAGGCCTTTTTCCTGGTACACATCTAAAATATCGGTTGCGCAATTTTTTTACACCAGGTGGTTACAAGTTACAGCTTCTTTTAAAAGAATATATGGGAAGGATTTTAGCTATTATGCTCTCATTTTTGTAATATTTTACCCAAAGTTACGAAAACTTTACGTACAGAAAATATAATGTGTAACATTGAAACATTGTCTTTCCTCCTGGTTTATTTTGAAATAGGGTCAACAGTTCATTTTTTGTCTGTCATAATAATTAATTCCTATGCCATACAAGAATCTTCACCCCTTCTGCTCGCCTCAAAGACCACAAATTCTAATACAAGTTTAATTGAGATGTTAGCTGTGAAATTAAGTAAACAATCTGTAATTTTTTTTACTTAATGAGTGCTCTTTCACAGGTTGTACTTTGGCCGCGTCCTCCAGCCGGGAGGTTACTCGCTCTGCGCGACGAGGTGATCCTCCGAGATGAGTGTAGAGTTCTGAGAAGTACCGAATGATGGATATGCTCTATTTCAAGCCCATTTGCCCGCTTTCAAGTTGCACCATTTATAAAGGTGTCAAGCTGCGGCAAACCTCGCCGAACATCCGATATTACGATGCTTTTAGTTCGATCTTCACGTACGTTACGTGGACTAGAATAACGTACAACAATAGAGAAAGTCAAACGTTGTTTAGGGGCGGAAGTGACGCCACACCATTTATAAAGGCCTACATATACTTCATATATTTTTGAATACCCCACACTTCCTGAATGAATTTGAATGGAATGGTTCTCCTTTTATCTACCATTTTTTCGCTCACTGCCCTTCCCTGTCCCTCAACGCCTGTAATTAAACTATTATATAATATTCTTTAGAATCCAAAATTTGTTGTAAATAATAGTATTCTGTTAAGATCATATATTTTTCTGAAATTCACTTGATTTCGCAGAGGCGTCAGCGGCCTCATCGCACTGATCGAAGATTTACTGCGAAGTATTAATTTTTTAAATGTAATAAATGTGCATTATATTAGTAACAATTTTTAAATAAGATTGATTAAATCGATAATATTATTGCGCTTTTAAAATTTCTTTAGTCTAAGTCACAAATATGAGTAATGTATTGAAGATGTCTTTTTTGGATGTAGAAATTTCATACGTTCGTAAGACAAAATTTGGTGAAACCTAGCGAGATTTAACGATAATCAGTGTTAAGAATAAACTTGAACGTCTTTAAATTAAAATATAATAGCAATAAACGCCATTATTCAACTTTAAAGTAAGGACTATGCAATTTTGCATTACAAGTTCCTTCCCGCTACGCATTTAAATTGTTGAGACCCGACTGATCGCAATACTAGCCGATACCAGCGATACAGTCGATATATCGATAGATCGATAGGTTTGATACTATCGATGAATTACTTGCAAACGATTGTAAACAGAACCTGGACAAAACTGCTGTTGTCGACGTCGCCTGCGCTGGCTCGTAATCATTAATTTACATAGTTTGAAGAAAAAACTCATCGAAAATGTCTGAAAGAAAAGTTTTAAATGTATGTACATTGCCATTAACTTTGAAGATTTCCTCATTCAGTTTGCTGGGAGTTCAATTAATCTTATGCTTAATGTATTTTATGCACTTTATAACTCTTTCAGAAATACTATCCCCCGGATTTCGATCCATCAAAAATACCTCGCATGAAATTACCTAGGAATCGGCAATATACTGTGCGACTAATGGCACCATTTAACATGAGGTAATTTTAAGCTTTAAGTGGTCGCTATAGCAAATTTGAAATGTCTTAGTGTATACCTTATTGTTTTATTTATCGTAGGAACTCCATTGCACGACGTTTTTCCATTACATTGCCCCATAAGTTGGAGAATTTATTCGTGGGAATAGTTATGGAGATGTCGTTAATTTGCCGACTTCCTTCAATGGTTGACGGATGTTTTTCGCATATTGACCTACACTCTTCAACTTGCTACACTACCGGTCTTTAAATCGACCTGTGGTTGGGGTATTGTATTAAATATGAAGAAGCCACACGTCAATGTTGTGCTTAAAATTTCACCAAGGTCTTCAGTCCACTGATTCGAAATTGTTTTGGCGTTAATAGTTATTGATTATGCTCTTACGAAGCGGCTACAAGTTACTACCTCTTTGTGTCTTAAATTGTGAATTTTTTTCTAAATGGATTGCTTATTATCCTGATTCGTTGCTATATCAGCCATAAATGTAAGTTTCTTATGTTTTCTGCTTGAAATCATGTTTGGCAGTTTCAGAATTATGCACCCCTGAACGTTATTTCAGCAGTTGGGTTGGCAGATTTAGCTCTCTGTAAGCATATTAAAATCTTCTTAACAAAATTTCTGATGGCGACGATGCTTTAACTAATTAATTGTGTTGATAAAGCTCTGCCCCTGTTAACGAGGAGGCCCAAGTCATGTACTGCTTAAATTAATTTTAAGATTGGCAAACCATTTTTGAATTTCTAAACTTTGTAGCGACTGATAGGTTGCCTTTTTGTTTCTATATCACTCCACAATTTCTATTATTCTCTTAATTAAAAGACATCTACCATCGTCTCCAACATAATATCGTAGAAGTAATTTCTCTAAGTTGGAAAGATAGTTATTTGGTCATGGTTATTTTTTATTTCTTTGGTTCACAAGGCGGAGCTAGAGGTTATGGTGGAAGTATTGTTTTCACAAGTATATTAAGTTTACTATGGCTTTATGTGCAATTTCACACTTCTGTGCGTCATTTTTCAGGTGCAAGACATGTGGAGAATACATTTACAAGGGTAAGAAATTCAATGCCAGGAAAGAAGATGTTGAAGGTGATGACTATTTGGGGATTAGGATTTATAGATTTTACATCAAAGTAAGGTTTGAAATTAGTTATCTCTAATGCTAGTGTTATAAAATGCCTTTGCCGTTTGGATTTTATTACATGACTCTCTCGTATTCCTTTAGTGCACAAGGTGTCTTCAAGAAATATCGTTTAAAACAGATCCTAGAAATACCGACTATGAAATTGAAGCTGGTGCAACCAGAAATTTCATGGCACTCAAGCTTGCTGAAGAAGCAGCTCAGAGAGAAGAAGATGAGTTAAAAGAAGAGGAAGCGAGTAATCCAATGAAGGTTGGGCCTTTAACATGAAATAATCAATTTTACACATTTTAGAGAAATAGGAATTTTTTTTGCATCAATTTTTAAATATTTGATAAACATTTACGTGATGTGAAAAAACAATTTTGAGTACATACTTTATGTATTCTGGAGAATCTATTCCTTATATTCTTGAGACTCTAGGATCAGGTTTGGATGTATTTCATTTATAGAAAAATGATTATATTAAGTAGTAAGAATGGTCTGTGTCACCTTAATAATAATGTAAACCAGAAGTTTGGAGATTGTTGGTTTCCCTTGATTTCTGTGTCATTATTTGTCCGATACCTTATTGCTTAAGCTTATAACTGATGAACATTGGCATTTAACTAATAAATTTCCATATTCCCTTTCCAAATTGAAGGCATGTTTGATTATATCATCACAATCTGTGCTCAGTGGTAAAGTTTGAATTTTAAGCAGTGAGAGATTAAGGCAAGTGATTGAAACCACCAGATGAATAGCATGAAAAATATATAGTAGGGAATTATTTGGATGTAAGAATACAGGGTAGGTACTGTGGAGGCATGGTTCAGTGGTGTGAGTGATAGTTTTTAGATTTATAATGCGTATTTTATCAAAATATGCAGCATTTTGTCTTTGTCACAGTTTTCATGATCAGTATTAGTTAGTAGGAGTGCGACTCTAGCCTCCTCCCTAATTTCTTGAGGTTTCAATACATATCTTATTTAATTTGCAGCTTCTTGAAAACCGAACAAAGGCATCAAAACAAGAGTTGGAGCTATTGGAATCTTTGGAGGAACTTAAGGATTTGAACAGGCGTCAAAGAACCATCGATTATGATACAATGTTATCTCAATATGAAGATAAAAGAAAGGAGCTAGAAGAAGAAGAAGATGAGAAAACAGTCAGGTAATTATTTTATTTATACTGACTGGGTCATTCCACTCAGTTCATTTAAACATTACATTCACCAGATCAGATTTTGTTGAAACTTTTTATTTTTCATCCTCTCATTTGGTGAACCGAGTGATAAAGAACCAAAGAATGAAACTGAACTTTGTAGGTTAATCATAGAAATCAGACAGAGGACTCCAAATAGTGATTGTCAAAATCCTCAGAGACATTTAACATTTTATAATCCTTAATGTCTCAAAATATTTTAGAAAATTTCATGATGAAAGTATGGTTTTATAAAATATCAAATAAGACCAGAGGCAATATATTAAATGTTCTATTTTTTCTGGAATCAGAATGCTGATTGAAAATTAGTAGTCATCACCTTAACAATTGTCTGTACACGAGTTAATGTAATTAAGTAGCACTACATGTTAGGTCATGCCCATTTTTTGATCTCATAGAGAGCTCTTTTATTTTTAAAGTGATAATAGTTATGTACATAATTTTATCTCATTGATGATAATTCAAACTTATCCCCTATAATATGGCAGCTGAATGCTTGCACATATTCTGTTCTCTCTTATGTCAAATCAACATTGATTAAGTGTCCTCCTCTGGTTTTATTCATATTTGGTCAGAGGGTAATAATTATTACCGTGAAAAATGAAGAAGTGCAAAATTTCCTGTGTGCTAGGAGCCAAGTAATTAGCTTCCTTCCGTGCCTGCTACCCATCTGTGCTCACAGTGAGGTGTCATTGTCAATAATTCCTGGGGGGAATGCTGCCAAGTGAACGTAGCTCTGGTAATGGGCCAAGTTTCTATTGACTCAAGAGGTGACAATGTACTGTATTCTCCAAGGCCTATGTTACAATTTTCATTGCATACTTTATAGTTTTCATTTAACATAAAGCTCTATGACAGGTTCTCCATAGCATGAAACAGAGTTTAAGATGCATTATTATGTTGAAGAATGTAGTGTTTAATTTTTATGTCTGCTTATTTTTTCACTTTTTTGATATAAATAGTGAACAGATGCTACTTTTCTTAAGAATTACTATTGTGGGATGAAGCGTGATGAAGTGAATCATTTTGAGTCTGTTTAGTGTAATAATTGGTTGGTGGTGGCATAGTTAAACTTAGTCCTCAGAATCAAAATTATATTGGTATTCTTAATAAGTTCACTCTGAATTTCCCAAGTACTCGATTAGTGTTAACATAAGCCTTTTAGCTTAAGAAACAGTATTTGCAACAGGTTACCTTTTGTCAGTAATTTGATGATCACTGGAAACCAGTCAATAGGATGGCTTGGTGGTGTAACTGGTAGCATGCCTGAATGGCTATCAGAAGAACTGGGTTCAAATCAAGCCAAATGATTTTTTCATGGCAAATATCAACCTTAATGTATATTACTTTGCACCCTGTGCGTGACTGCGTAGAAAATAACTTGTTCCATGCAGTGCTTTGAAATCTCTACCTATCCACTAAAGACCCTTGCATGCGTATCTCACCAATTCCCAGCCACTTTTGTAACAGCGGAAAGGTGAAAATTTTCTTTGGCATGGGGCACCAAGAACAATGCTGAAGAAACTTCCAAAAACCTTGGCTTTCCCCATCCCTCTATCCTCAAAGAAATGCAACATGGTGGAAAGTCCAATTTTCGGGGTGTTGAATAGCAATGGTTCTGAAGCAGTTGAACTTACCTCAAATGTCATTAATTATTTTAGTACTAGATATTCGCATGATTCATTCAATGTGCCACTTATTTCCATACACCTTAGGAAGTGCAAGCTTGAAATTTGATAGGGTTATAGCCATTTGAAAGCTCTACTCAGTAAATTTTGGAAAAACTGTCGCTCCCAAAGGCTGTGTTAGGCACGGCAAGTAGAAACTCAAAAGCCCATTGCTTATGCTGTTTGGGCTCTATTCAGTTATCACTTTTATTAATCCTTTAGTATCCTTCTCATCCTTAATTTACTTTAATTGTTCCCAGGTCAATATTTGGCACATCTGGTAAAAAAATTGTGGTTGAAGAAATAGTCGAAGAAGCAGAGGAAGAAGATAGCCCAGATCATGATACTGGAGAGCCTGCCCCTAAGACTGCAAAAATTTCATCATCAGCAAATTTTGCTGAACCTGTGCAAGTGGTGAGCCTTCTTAAATTAGAACCTTGAACCATAAGTGTACCTGTAGTTACTCAATACCTCTGCTCCAATGATGTTAGAAAACTATCGCATCATTAATCTTTGACAAAGTGCATTCTGCAGAACTGTACTTCTGTAAAAAACAACTGAGATCTATTACTATAAAATTAGATCATCTTGACATTTAAGCCTACAATAAATAGAATACTGACTGACTACAGCTCAAGAATGAATTGACAGTGAAGGTGATTAAAATACAGCTACCAAAAAAATGATACTGGTGAAAAAAAAGACAGGTCATGCCACATAGAAGTAGTTGTATTAGCAAATTAGTTTGTAAGTACGAGAAAATTGCATTTGGTTTTAATAAAAGCACACTTTTTATGTAAGTGCCTACTTGCCTAATTTCTGTGGATGTTTTCTCTAACCTGTGACTGTCAATATTTAACGTAAGATGATAACTGTCCACAGATGTGAAGCATCTTAGCGAATCAAATTACAAAGAAATAGCCAGAAAAGAGAGTTTGTGTGTTAGACCTTCCCCCACCTGAATTTTCAATGGGTTTGTGATTAAGGTGTTTTGAATTTAGGTTCTTTTGTGGAAAGTATCGAGAGTCATATCAAAAATCTATATAAAATTCTTTTTATCCAAAAATATAACTTTTCAGTTCAAGAAAAGGTGCATTTATGCATGCTCTTTTTTCAGATATTTTCATGAAGCCAAAGCCAACAATAGGAGAAGCACTTATGTACTAGAGTTTACAGTTTTTTTTTCATTTTCATTTTGTTTTTTATCCTTTCATTGCATAGTGTGTGAAATCAATTGAATAGTATTAAATTTGATGTTAATGCCATGATGAAGGCCAAGATTTTAGTTAATTGACTTTGTTACCCCTCTATGTCTCACTTCATTACTTGCAATTGAGGGAGTATGTAAGCACATTAATGACTGTTGTCCATTTTATTTTCAGAAACCAAAACAAGGAGTGTCTTGGGAAAGAAGTGTCGGCACAATTAACAGGAAAACTGCTCTTTCTGGCTTGGTTCGTGTTAAGAAGTCAGTGTCTAATACTGCAGATAAGGTGGATAAACCTGATGATAAGCCTGGTGGAAGTGAGGGTAACGATCACCTAAGTACAAAAGAAGAGAGAAAAGGCTCTGACTCTGGGGTTACATCAGTCAACTCTTGTGTTCCTTCTCAAAGTCAGTCAGGCTTGAGTATATTGGGATCTTACTCTGGGAGTGACAGTGACTGAATGTTATTGACATAGAAACAATATTTATTGCATTAATTTACGTGACACAACAATCAGATTCCAGAAAGCAGGCAGTAACTTATTTAAACATTTGTAATCAGAATTTGACAGTATATACTATAGTTGTAATTTCACAGTGACACTTCTTTTTCACATTATTCTGAATTTACTGCCCCTGAAATGTAAAAATAGAACTTAGTGAATACTCTGACTTCCTTTATGAAGTTTTACAGACATTGATTTTCCATTGCTTTGTCAGTTCTAATGTTCAAAACTATTTGTGTACCGATTTAATTTTTAAATCCCTGAATTAATTAGATTAATGGGATGCTTGAATTGTTATGTTTTATTATGATACTGGGCACTTCATCATAAATAAAGTTATCACGTAAAAATTCATTGCCTTTATTTGTGTTCACATTCCAGGATGAGCGATACATAACTTATTATAAGGATTATTTGATATTAATTACCTATCAAAATAGTTTATATCAGACAAAGGTTGATTTTCAATGTTTATACTAAAACAAAGGCACTTGGTTCAACTCTGGGGAGGGGGATTTCTTCTGGCAGCACATTTTGGGAAATTAATATCTCTATTTGATTATAATAACAATTAATGGTCAGGGTCAGCAAATTGCTCTGGATTGCTTTCAAGTTTGTAAAGCAGTTTTGTGTGTGAGAAATGTTCGGCAAAGATGTCAACATGTGTGTAATGAATTCAACATAGTACATGTCACACTAAAAATACTTCGCAATGACAAAACAGTGGGAACAGGAGAGTGAGCATAAAAACATTGATAAAAATTACCCATGAGGTAGAGCATTACTTTCTGACAGTGGAAGAAACATTCTATCTCAGGAGTAATAGGTTTTGTGGGTTCAAACTACGAGTGCACTAAACAATATTGCATTTTTGAGGTATAATTGCACCACTAAAAGAATCACTATCAAGGAAGTTCTATTTATCAACTACCGTGGTAATGCAAGGAGGTACTCCCACAATTGGAATCACCCCAGCGGGAGGAACTGATTTTATATATCTGAAACACTGATCTAGTTTTATCGTTATGCCTTGAGTAAGGTTTTCTATTCACATGTGATAACCTACTGTGGTGACATACTTTTGGCGTAGAATGCTGCCTTGGGTAATCTATGGAATGATTCATTGGATAACAGTAAACTTCTTGAGGCTCCCTGTGGCATGAATGTATACAAGACGGGTGAATGAGAAAAGTAGAATAAGTGGATTTGCACCTGGGATTGTAGACTGAGGATGAACAAGAAGTCCTCCCCTTTTCATGAACAGCTAGTTCTAGTTCTGCTATTCGTGCCTCCAGTTTTGTCCGTTGGCACTGTCCTCGCTCATTCTGTGCCACCAACTGCTTAACCTCTTCTTCTAACTGCATGACTCTTCTTTGTTTAATTTCTAATGTAGAATAAATCTCTTGTAGCTGCTCAGTTTTAGCTTGAAAGAATCTATTTACCTGTAGCATGAAATAGTCATTCATCATTAGCTTTTAAAGTTGAAAACAATTTGTGCACTCATGATGTCTAGCAAGTATCAATGATTTATCTTATTAATGTACTATGGAAAATATATACCGTGTCAGCATTACGCTCCTGGTCTTCAAGCTTTGCTTGCAATGCCGACATTTGCCCAGTTTTAGTTTTATCCTTTTTCCGAAGCAATTTCAAAAGCTCATCACGAACTTGAAGGACCTTCAATGAGAGGAATAATTATTATTTTACAGGTACGCTATCTATAATGATTTTGCTCTAGATCTACCCTAAGCTAATTTTTATTAATCATGCAGCCTAATTTCGTTATTTCATTTATATGTAGGTATACCAAGCTCATAGGAAGTTAAAATAAGATTCACCAAATGTAATCATGTAAAATTTTAGGGAATCATTTTTAATGGGAGGTATCTTGTTTTTAAAATACCTTGCTCTTATTCCAATGTTGTGGAAACTTAAGCTTTGGAATTAAATGTGCATACAGTGAACATCAGATGAAATTTATTTTTGAGTGCAAAAGACAGGTGTGGGAACATTAAAACACTGTCAGAAGAGGTTTTAGGTGTTTTTTTCACTCTAGCCTGGCATTAAAATTCATTAAAAGAATTTGGTCGAAGAAGGGAATGGTAAGTTGCAAATAGGTAAAACTATGTCTTCCGCCATTCTCTTTAAAGTCTCTAGTAAGGAAAGGCAAAAGTTGCCACTCTTGTTTTGAGTTGGTGATTTCATAGAGTTGTGGTTCATTTATTCGTTTGATGTGAACATTTCATTGAGAGAAGGAATTGCTCACGAGAGTGTAAACAACAATGAACCATGTGAGGCCCATGCTCAAAACTGAGTAGCTGAGAAGCGGTTAACAGTTTGACCTGAGCTTGTGAGGTCATGAACTTTCTAAGTAAATAATTTGGGACCGATACAGGAAAAAACTCTAATAATAGATCTCTATGATATTAAATCATTTGAGCATTAAAGTAGGCAGATTGGATTAGGTTAAATTAAAGGTCAAAAATTGTAATTTATATGTCCTATCTGAACTGGAATCATATTACATATATATTAATATGAATTCATGGATACTAGTAACAACACTCATCCGGTTACACTGAATAAGAGCATGGATATTATAGCTCATTTAAGTCAAAAGAAATTAAAATTTTTATTTACCTTAGCCTGTTCTCGCATCACCCGCTCTCTCTGCTCTATTTCGAGTTGTTTTTGAGCTACTAATTGTAAGTACTTCTGGTTATCCTTTTCAGCTTGTATCAAGCGATGCCGAAGGTCCAAAATTTCTTGCCATAAGGCCTCATGATCTTCGTTGTAGTCATTGGCCTTATCTTCCTTCCACCTTTTCTCCATTTCCTTCAAATTGTCGCATCTAAGATAATTTAAGGTCACTTTACACATCTGTTTCCATCAAATTATATACTTTTGATCACAGGAAATAGCCTTGCTGATAGCAGGACCAAAGCAATTTATTTTGTGTGTTATTTTCTGGAGGAAACAACACTTTTTGTCACAGCGAGTCATTAATATATGTATCTATGTATGTGCAATGGATGGATAGAAGGTGGAGAAGAGGGGAAGGAAGGTTGTGGAGGAGGAGGAGTATGGCAATGGCTTTGAAGTCAGAGGTGAGTCTATGGCCTTGGAGTGGGAGAGGGGATGTGGACTTGGTACAGAAGAGAATGGTATCAGGTCATTTAATAGATGCTCATCGGACAGCTTGGCAAGTGTCATGATTTCAAATAGCTTCATGACTTCTGGCATATGATTCCTCCATTGCATTGCAATGTTCCTCCTCCACAACCTTCTTTTCCCTCTCATCTTTCTTCCCCCATCACTTACACATAGAGATATTTATGACTAGCCGAGAAAAAGCCGTATTTCCTCTAGAAAATGACTGTGGCATGTTGAAACCATTCAGTGTACCAAATAAAGTGCGTAGAATAGACAAAGTTATCTGTATATTTTAGTAACCATGTGCAAAATCCGCTAAGTTAGCTTGCATATGATTGAAGATACACTTGATATTTTCTGTTTAATGAGAATTACATTAAATATTTTTGCAAGCAGCACATACATATAAGTAATTGAACCTAAGACCAGAAATTTATAACTGAGCAGACTTATACTTTTTCCTTCAGCACATAACTTCAGAATAATTGGCTTACCTATCATTTGCTTCCTTCAAATATGAATCCATCTGCTGCCTAAGACTGCGTATGGTCTCATCTTTGGTTGCAATTTCAGACTTAAGTATGCTTATTATTGATGATACATCTTCATTTGAAGTGATTTTATTTAAGTTGTCCTGCATAGAATAATGAGACAATATTTAAATTCAATTTTGTTTGAATAAGAAATGAGCATACTTGGAGTAGAGGGAGCTTTCCATGGAATTAGGGACAAACCTCACCAAAATTAAATCACCAATAAGCCATATTAATGATTATCTTATATTTTATTAGAATCTGAACAACAGAATATATTTCAAGATTTAGATTTAATTCCATCTGAGATTGCTCTAATAGGCTCCCCAAGTAAGGTATTGCAAAATTACTTTTTAGCTATCTGAATAATTCAATACAATTTTTCCTACTTAAAAGTTACGATGGAAATTCTTGATGCTGCTCATTCAATACCAGTACCTCACCAGTCCTAATGAGATTGCATATCATGGTAGCCAGTTTTTTTAAAGGAAAGCTGTGATATGATGAATGCATTCGATATAAGGCAGCTATTTAATGTACTGTGCATAACACAAAGAAAGCATTTAATTTTTTTTCAAATGGAAAGAAATGTGAAAGACAAAGTGCAATAAATTCAAAATTCAATTTCATATCTTGTTATAGACACACTTGACTCTACCAAGCTATTTAAATAAGTTATTTATTTTTAGATTCTGTCCGGTATGTAAAGTTGTGTATCGGACACTTAACACACTATTGAAAATAGAGTACCTAATCAGTAGAGTAAAAATAGCCCTTGTTTTGGCAATTAAAATAATGCACGACCTGCATTTATGCCCATGAAGCCTAAAATGGTGTCTGTAGGGGAAGTATGAGTAATACAAACAGCCTTTGATTTTCTAATAATCCATGAGAGTGTCTAATAATCCATGAGAAAATGTAACGTCAGTGTTCAAAACTCTATGAAATTTGATAGACTTTGTGAACCCATGCAAGACTCACTCAGTAAACTTTCGTGAATTGTTGCATGTGAACCACGCAACTTATGGGGCAAATTATTGGTATTGTTGAAGAAAAATTTCTCGGGATTCCCAGTGGGTGTGGTATTGGGTTAAATCTCCCAACGTTTCAATGACTAACTCTGCCATCATCTTAAGGGGTTCACTTGTAATGAGCTTTACAAGTTACTTTACTTTGTTCACTTTTACAAGTGAACCCCTGAAGACGATTACAGACTTAGATATTGAAACGTTGGGAGAATTAACCCAATACCACACCCAGTGGGAATCCCGAGAAATTTTTCTTCAATCTATATGCGGGGAAAACCTAAAATTTTATACTGGTATTGTTGTTTTTCCTTCCAAGGATATTCTAGTTGCCGAGATTTATCACAATCACTGAAATAATCAAAAAAACTATTTAAAAAAATCACAGGTTTTTTGCTGTCTGATTTAGCTCCAATTGGAGCTGAATGCCTCAACATTTTTCGCTTGAGTTATGTACATAACTAGCATTAAAAAATTCCTGAATGATAATCCTAAATATTTTAGGGTTTATCACACTAACATATTCTAAATTTTACATCTTAACTTTCACATTGAAAAATAGTTGGGTTTGATGTGATTTTGAGCTGAGCTTTGCATTCATATTGCCGTGAACCAACTTCTGGCGGTATAGACTATGTGTTGAAATCATGGTCGGTGTTTAGTAAATGTTTAGTGTGGAATTTTACCAGCTTTATCATTTCAATATGGACATTCAGAATTTCCTAAAAGTTAAGCCTGGCCTTATTATTATATATTAAACAATGTACGTAACACTGTGTTGTCAACATGTGATTTGTAAAATAGGTTCCAATTGTCGTAATAAATTAAGTAGCTTAAATCATTATTATATAATGGATATTATTCCTACTGTTGCTTGATGAACTGCAGCTCGAAGGTGGTCATTGACTTTCTTGAAATTCTCAACATCTTCATTTGCTTTTTCTAGCTGCAGCTGAATTTCATTTAAGGCAAGCTGGAGCTGTGCTTCTTTCTCAGATGTCTTCAAAGCACCTAAACCAATATTTTCTATTATTAATCACACATACATATATGGAGTTATGCTACAGATGTTTCAATGACATTAACCTCAAATTAAGATTAATGATTGGAAATATCCCACCTTCTTGAACGATAGTTGCTCTGCTAACTTCAGTAACATCAGCCAACTGTAGGCTTTTCTCTTGAACTGATATAAGTCTCTCCTGAGTAGTTGCCAGTTCTTTTTCTAAAATTTCCCTTCAGAAAGGAAGTCATTTTAACTCAATTATAGCCACAAATATTCTTCAATTTACCATCACATCTAAATTTTATTGGTATTTAAATTGTCTTTATGTCAAGGTTAGGATTCTGGCAGTGAAAATAGAAGCAATGTCCACTAACATTGTTGTACAAACATATACTAGCTCACAATCAAAAGGAAAGTGGGGTTCTGTTTGAGTTACAAGAGTAAATTTTAAGTGAAACCCTGAGTAGGAAAATTCCAGCAGTAATTGAGGTCAGGAATGCAGTTGCAGGGGAGGGGGAGGATGGAAATAATGGAATGAAGGAATTTAAATTCGGAAATCAAAAAATGGTGAGGATCAAGCAAATGATTTTGCCGAATGATAAACTATGCATGAAAAACAGTTAATTTAGGCATCGTCATGTGTATGTATATGATAGCATAAATGGAAGGGTCCAAGGCCAATAAGCCCTTTAAGGATAACATAACCTTTCAGTCTTGCCATGACAAGGTGTTGCAGAATTAAAGCAGCTTTTTGTCCAATCACAAGAAGGTACTGCATTGTTATGACATGTATCAGTTCTGATTGAAGCTAACACAAAAATTGCATCGAGTTTGCACTTCAAGTTTGAAAAAATCTTTCGCAACAGTTGGATTGCAGCAAGTTTGCTGCAAACTTAAAACCTGTCAATGCAAGTTTGTTGCATTGCATGCATGCTTAAGCATGTTGTCTTGTAATGGCAAGCTTTCTGAATGTTTGCATCAAGCTTGCTTTGTTTTGAGGGAGGAATGCAAAGACATAGCACAAAAATTAAATTATAGTAACATATCCCAGTGAGAAATGGGTGGTGGAATCCACGTGGAACCCACGTGGAATCCACGTTGAGTGGTGGATATTTGGTGGTGGTGGATATTGAGTGGTTGAACCCACGTGGAATCCACGTTGATTTCAAGTGGATTTGTGGTGATTAGCATTAAATGTTAAACAGAATTTCTAATTTGTGGAACTTAACTCTCTGGTGACATTGCGTCATTTATCATCCTGAAACCACGCTAGTTATGTGAAAATGTATCGCACATTCTATTTTTATATAATTCGTGGAAAGGCAGCCATGAGAGCACATGAAAAATCGTAGACACATATATAGAAGGTTTAGATATAGGGTGGTTGAGGTTTTAATGGTTTTAGGACAGCACCTACTGCTGTTTTAATTTTTCCACCAAATTTCCACGTGGGTTCCACGTTGATTCCACGACCAAAAACACGTGGTATCCACGTTACATCTCCACGTGGGTTCCACGTGGATTCCACCACCCATTTCTCACTGGGATAGGTCTGCAAAAAGTATGGAGAGTTCACTAAATCTTCCAGTGGTAGATTCGGAGTCTGACCATAACCTTGTTCTAATTGGAAGCAATATCAGGTTAAGAAAGCTTATGAAATGCAGAATTCATGAACTGGAAAGTCCACACTCTAACCCAGTGAGAAATGGGTGGTGGAACCCACGAGGAGAATTAACGTGGATACCACGTGTTTTTGGTCGTGGAATCAACGTGGAACCCACGTGGAAATTTGGTGGAAAAATTAAAACAGCAGTTGGTGCTGTCCTAAAACCATTAAAACCTCAACCACTCTATATCTAAACCTTCTATATATGTGTCTACGATTTTTCATGTGCTCTCATGGCTGCCTTTCCACGAATTATATAAAAATAGAATGTGCGATACATTTTCACATAACTAGCGTGGTTTCAGGATGATAAATGACGCAATGTCACCAGAGAGTTATGTTCCACAAATTAGAAATTCTGTTTAACATTTTATGATAATCACCACAAATACACTTGAAATCAACGTGGATTCCACGTGGGTCCAACCACTCAATATCCACCACCACCAAATATCCACCACTCAACGTGGATTCTACGTGGGTTCCACGTGGATTCCACCACCCATTTCTCACTGGGAAGAGGGGGGAATACCAAAAATCAGTGAAGTGTGGTACGTGGGAAGAAACAGACTCAAGAGTCCATAAAGGGGATGAGGGAAAGGGTTAAAATCTAAGTAGAGGAGGTTGATAAGAAGCACATATAGCTGAAGGATTAAAAAACTGCTGCATCAAAGATATGATCAGGAAAGCAGAAAAGAGAAGGAAGAGGATGAATGGAGAAGCTGTGGCAGTCCTGGGGAGATAGCAAATACATAGGAATTTATAATTGAGGTAAATTCAGCCTTAACCACCTAGTATACAAACCTATGATGCACACTGGTACCACATATCTCTTATCTTGCTTACTTTAGGACCCCCGTGCACTGGCAACTCTTCTAAAGCAACTACATACATAGTTGCTTTATAAAAGTTGCCAGTGTTCAGGGGCCCTTACTCTCATTCGAATAGAACAATTGTCTCAAGAGTCATTAGCTTTCAGTAATTTGATGGTATTCTAATTGATTTTTGCCAGCAAGTAGGATGGCTTCCATGCATATACATTCATATCTTTATGAGGTTCTTACCTTTGCTGTTTCTCGTTCTCAGCCCTTTTCTGGGCTTCTTCCAATTCCTCCCTCAGTTTTTCTTCAGATTTGGCACTGTCAACTTGTTGTTCAGCTTTTAACTTTTTTAGGTCACTAACCCTTTGAATTAAGAAAATATTTAATGTAACAACAAAACCTATGCTGAGAAAATGCTTGATTAACAATAGAGCCACAGGATTATTTTTAACGGCAACCTCAGTTGATAAAGTATGCCTTTAAATATCACATTCCATTCACTGCAATTAGTTTTTGATGAGCCATTTCAGAAAGTTAGGGATTTATAAATATGAAGCACATGCATACATTCTTTCTCAGTGAGATCCAAGGGGAAATTATGTCAGGGAAGCGACATGGATGAAGCAAGCAGGGGGAGTGGTAACAAGGAGTAGCAAATCCTCCCAAATGCTGGGATGATGGTTTTCTGTTTACCCTCCTCCAAGTGTATCCCACTGAAATGCATTCTCCTCCAAATCCATTCCTCTCATTCCAAGGGAAAATTAGGCCAGGGAAGGCAACAAGGAGGCAAAGAGCAACCCCAACCCCAGGGCAGGATTAAGGACCAGGCAACCCAGGTGACTGCCTGGAGCAATGTTGCTAGGGGGGCAACCAAACGCTCTGACCACACCTTTAATTGCGGAGCATTCCATACCAAACCTCCTGGTAGGGGGGCGACGGATCAGCAGTTTGCCCAGGTAAGTATTTTGCCTTTGCCGGCCCTGCCCAACCCCCAGTGGCAAATTAACGGGGTCGACAATAATTTATGGAAAATATTGAAAAGACAACAGTCTTTAAGGATGCTATTCAATGATTTTTTTTATTTTTCCAGCATCAAAAAACATTTAAGTTATTGATGATTAAAAACAAGCAATTTTTCTTGTCCTATCTCACGCCCAGCTAGCACATTATAAGTCATTGAGATAAGGTGAAAGGAAGAAATTAGGAAGGCCCTTATCAAGTAAGCTTGTTATGGGTTTCTTACGGCCAGGCTGACAAACATCCAGAGTAATGACAAAATGGATGCCAAACTTTCAGCACTTCTGTAGATGTTGTTTAGATTCCATCGTTTTGGAGCATTCATTAAGGGATTTATGTATAAGAATAATTTTTCCATTCTTGGCGCTTCTATAATATGAGTAGAAATAACATCATACTGCCATAATTTGAAAATCATTCACATTCATGAACTGATGGCGAAACGACGGTCGTAAGAAAAACACATAATTTCACAAGTTGGAAAGATACAGTCTTACATTAACTACTTCCAAGCCCTGAAATAAATTACTCCTTCAATCCTCACTTCCACCCCTGATAGGCATTCCCTCTTCTAATCTCCCCAAAATTACTTGAAAACTGACTTGAAATGATATTATTTCACGACATTTTAATCATGGTGATATGATATTAATTGCAAAGATCATTTTCAGTTGGTAATGAAGTTTTAAAGTAACAACCAACCAAGTAAATTATTGAGTCACTGATGTCTATTAATGTCAGTTTGCCTTACGCAAAAGTCAAACGTGCCGTATCGGCTATAGTCGACAAAAGTCACCAGAAATCACCCTTTGGCCGGTTGAAGACCAATGCACTCAGGCTGATACCAATTGGTGCCACAATAAAGTCAAGACTGTCATCAATTGAAGTCAATAGCATCAAATTTTGGGTGACAGTCTGACTCATGCTAGTATGAAAATTTTCCCTTTGTGATATCTCTAACTGAGTCTAGGCTGACCCTTACCAACATGTGAGTTGATACATAGAGGAAGCGAATGAAATGAAATTAATCATGATGGAACTCAAATATATTTCTTGTAAAAAATAATTTTTAGGGTTTTAGCTATGTCTCGACCATTAAAGTAGTAGAAACACATCTGAAGTCAGCTAGCAGAAAAATATGGGCCTATATATGTACTGATAGTTTACATCCTAACTCTCAATTGTGAGATAGGGTGGGCAAGTTTTCCGTACTTGCTCCTGGTACAGCTAAAGAGTGAGAATAAACAGAAGAAATACAGCTGAATTTACTTACCTTGCTTCCAAGCTTTCTCGCTGCTTTTCTAACTTCTCTCTGACTTCCATAGCCATACGACACTGCTTTGCTTGTTGGTTAAGCTTGACTTCGAGAGCCTGATACTTCTCATCCTTGAGTTTGAGTTGAGCTTCATAAGATTTAAGTTGAGTGGACTGCTGGTAAATTTTACCATCACTTGAAGTTGACTTTGTTTCAAGCTCTTTTATACGCTGAGCATGCTTTTTCACCTGCTGCTCAAGTAGTGTTTTCTTTTGATTAAGTGCTGTCATCTTTTCCTTTTCAGATTCCAACTCTTCTGACAGTACTTTCATTTGTTTTGAAACATTTTCATTCTCTGTTTCAAGGAGGTCCAGTTTGTGTTCATAGTCACCACAAATATCTCTTAGAGCTATTGTCTCTAAATTCAATTCAGACACTAACCCATAAAGCTTGTTAGAAATATCATATTGAGATTGCTTCAACAGCTTGTATCTCAGAAATATTCCATCGCCTCCTTTCAAATAATTATCTATTTTCTCACTCAGTATTTCACCATCTCCCTGACCATCATGGAAATCAATGAGGTTTACGAGGATACAGTTCTTATGCTCACTTAGTTCACTGCATAACGAAAAACATTCTTCTGATACAACGTTTAGTAAATCATTTATCATCTTCATATCTATTTTTACTTCTTTGGGGCGAGATACTTTAGTGAGTATCTTCTTTTCAGGGGAATTAGCCAAATTTGTCTCCTTAATAATTTCCTCATCCACTCCAACATTTTTCTGAGATGGAACCTTCGTTACGTTGGTGGCAAGGGTTGAATTTCCTGACAGCTGCAAAATTGTATAAGGAAGATTTAAAAATAATCATGAGTCTGATATTGGGAGAAAAATAATATGTACCAAATTCACAAATATAAATGCACACTTAAGGACATAAGGCCTATATAGATTTAGTATAGATTAAGGCCATGGAGATATATTATGTGGAATTAAGTCTTCACAAAATTGCAACATATAGGATTAAGCAGCATCACTGGTAAACATAAGCAATACCTTTGAAGTCTCTCTCTTTATTCCAGGCACAGGCTTTGTTTTTTGAGGAGATGGTGTTGGTCTTTTAGCAGGTGCAGTTTGATTTAATCTTCCCGAGATTCTTGACGGGCTTCTTGCTCTTGGTGTTCCAGGTGTGCTGGCAGCTGTTGGGGGACGATTTCCACTGGCAGCATTGGGTGTAGATGCTCGGGGTAGTTTTAGGGGGGTAGAAGCTCTTGGCGTGGTTGCGGTAGCTGCCGACTTAACTGCAGGCACAGGTGATGCTAATCTACTACGTGATTTAGTCCTAGCCCCAACAGAAGGACTCCTTTTAGCAATTGGCTGCTTGTCCTGAATATAAAAAAACACGAAAAATATGAAACTAAACATGCTATGAGGTAGACAAATTGAGCTAAAGCTGAGGATTATGAAGTGTCCTATGCTGGTGGATGCTTCCCAAATAAAACTGGGGGTCAGAGTCTGTAATTGATCTATTGTGGATACTAATGACTCCAATGAATGTACCAAATCTTTTCAAGTTTTGGAATTCAATACAGTGGCTTCAACTCTCTAGGTATCCCTTAACAAGGAGGTCTACCTATACCCTATTCGAAATTACTTATGACTCTTATGAGCTTTGGAAATTTATAACACTTATTAAGATACTTTCCATCTTATTACATCTATGAACACCATATGAATCCACAGAAATTGCTTTATCATTTCTTTTCTTCAACAAAATGTTATTTATGTCTCAAAAATAAAATCTAAAAATGGATTAAAGTGTTTAGCTTATATTGAAGAAACTTTAAATGAGATCACAGCATTAAAATCAGCCTAGGCAGGCAGGGTATGTGGAGCATATCAAAAGGAAGGTGTCTCGCGAGAGACTCACAAAACAGCAACCAAGAAATGACTTCCTCCCGCACGAGAGCAGCAGTGCATTGAGGGACCGATAAGACTGTATTGCTTGCCATCTAATATAGTGATCCTATTTACTTTTTTTACTTTATTGAAGCTAGGTTAAGCACCATATTATGCAACCCCTTCAATACCTATGTATTTCATTTGGGTTGCGTAAAAAAAATGCCAGCGATGCTGAGATTTGATCTAAGAATAATGAAAGGACTGTTAAATGTGAAAAATTCACAAAAATTTTTATATTTTTAAATTATTCCTTGGAGGGGGTCAGCCACTCCAAAAGACTCCTGGCCATCCGCGGAAAAAATTGAAAATCACCATTGTCGAAACCACTCTTCAAAATGTGTTGACAACCACATGCCTGCAGTCGAGCCACAGCACAGCACTGAGGTCCCCCTATGTCCAACTTCAGACTGCAAGGGGAAAAAGCTAATGATCCGTACATGCTAGTTTAGTGGGTGGCCCCATGCCCCTGTTGCCACATGCCCCTGTTGCCACATTCCACAGCTATACCCATGGCCATAGCTCTCAATAAACAGGGTCCAAAGGGACTAGGCAGTGCATATGGATCTATCTGTATAAATATAATAGACTATTTCCACATCAATCCCTTGCAGTCACTGCCTAGGATTAACAAATTGTATTGGTGATACAAAATACATGCATACGCATTTCTTTTTCATCAAGATAAATATATGAAAATCAAAGCCTGATGTAGGAGAATTAACTGCACTAACCTTACTCTGAACCGGTATTTTAGATGCTCCCCCATATTTAGAGGCATTAGATGCCAGATTAGTGGTAGATCCTCCAATCTTTGTCGACTGTAAAAAAATAAAGCCCGATGAGAGAAAAAAGTAATCATTTAAATAGTGTAACATAGTTTTTAGAAATGTATATTAGCTAGGTACGTATATGTATATAAATAATTTCATATTAGCTCATCAAATTTTTCTCAGTGACATTGATCACATGTGCATACAGGTTTGCCTCTTCATACACTTCCCTGAGGATGTTGATTCTTCCATCAACCAAGGCCACTGACATCACACTGTTTATATCTCGGAATAAATATTTTCTTATTTCAGAGTCATACATTCATATTTACTTTAAGGATTACCATTTAATTTGAGGGGTCCATTCTTGGCATAGCTATCAATATTCAAAAGAAGTGAAACTCTTTCCACCTTAGACTACTCAAGAAGAAGATTTTCTTACCGCACTTAAACTTCGACTCCTCTGGCTAGTTTTTGTGGGTGTTGAGAGTAACTGCCTCCTGGTTGCCAAATTTGTGTGACTTCCGGATACATTTCCCTTGGAGAGTGATGGAGCTTCATCTGAATAGATGAGAGATGTTTTTGGAATTGTTAAGAGCACACTTCATCTATAATTAAATTCTAAGGAATAGTTATTGAGAATGTACTTTTTGAGAAAGCTATAAGGATCTGTTTGAATCTGAAATGTACAAGGGATGAATGCAGGAGCGGCTCTAGAAAGCATCACATGGGGGAGCCAAGGGTGGGCTAGATTATAAAATGGGTGGGCCTAACCTTGAGTTGACGTGGATAAATACGAAGGACAAGATATAGTTAAAAACATTTATTTATTGGTCTTACACAAATGGCAGTCCTTTCATGACATGTCACGCAATAAAATCAAATTATATCTCAGACTTTAATGCATTTTCAAAAGTGCATTCATATTATATTCAAGTGAAAATCAGCTAAATTCATTCCTCTGAGAAAAAAGCGAAAAACTGTGAAATATAAATTAATAAATATGGACAATACAAAATTGCTCAGCAAATTGATAGAGTGGTTTTCCATATGCCTATAACTATTTACAGTTTATTTTAATTTTATAAAATAAAGTTAAATTTTGGACTTTGATTCTTAAATTTGCCAGCTTATTTGGGTGGGTCTGAGGTTGAGCTAAAAAAAATTGACCACTCTGACCTACCCCTGGTGCCGCCACTGGGTGAATGAATGACGTAGCAAGAGGGAATGATTTTATGGCCACATCACATAACAATGACCTTTTATTGTCAACACCCACTCATGGGCATACCCAGCAAGGGATGGAGGGGGCAGCTGCCCCCCCTAGAAGCAAAAATCGTGAATGTCTTTAAGGAAAATAATAATTTTTCAAGCAAACAATTTTAAAGACTAATAAAGAGCTGTTACAGTTTCCTTAAAATGTTGATTTCATTCACCTTTTCCGTGCTTAAATCTTGCCTACAACTTGAACAACAATGGCTTGCCCCCCCCCCCTAGTTTTGATTCTGGGTGCGCCCTTGCGCTCACTGCTTTCATAGCCATCATATCACGAATGACTCCCTTGATTTGTGTATCTAAGATCTCTAGCCTAAGATCATCTTCCTTCAATGCACTTCTCTTCTCTAAATAAGGACATTGCAACCTTGCTGCCTTGAGCGACACCTGCCCTTTGCGGATGGGTCCTGTCGGATGAGTTTCCAAGGCTCAATTGATTGTACTCCATGTTTTCAGGGAAGAGATGGTACGGTTTCCCACTTTCATTCCAACAGTGTTTCTTAAGTGACACCATCATGTGGACTACCTGTCGTCTGGCTTCTACCCTTTGGCATATCAGGAATGGGTGACTCTATCAGGAGAATATAAGAATTAATCCTGCCAGTGCAGCTCTAGGGGTTATGGGAATGAACAAGCCTTTTCATCACAGCAAAGTTGTAGCCCAAGGGAAAGGTATATTGCAATATCCTCACAATATCAATCAAAAGCTAGAAGTTTGATGTAATTGTCTTTGAATATTTACAGCCTTATTTGGATAAGTAATAAAAGCGGGCGTGACTTTCGTGACATCCTTTATCATAGTTGTTGAAGAAAAAAAATTTGGCTTTTTCCACATGGGGATTTAAATTTTAGATAGATTCAGATATGGTGATTTTCTACTTGGCGTAAATCACAATGTGAAAAAAGCCAAGTTTTTATTCCTTCAACTCATTATTTGGATACCCAGTGGATATTGCATGCATGCAATTGAGTAGGAAACAACTTCAAATTTGTCACCTAGAGTGCCTTAAACTCTTCATTTACCTACAGTGGCAAATCTTGAGAGGCGCTGGATAAAATGGTACTGTTGGGAGGTGCTCCCCTGGCTCCCCCACCCTCCACCTAGCCCACCCCCTGTTCCTATCCTGGATCCCCCACTGTTTAGCAAGTTATGCAAGGGCTGTATTCCATTATGACTACTTTCCTCGGAAGTTCACCTATATACCATGTCCCTATCCCCCATGTTCATACTATACCATGTCTGGATCCGTCTCTGATGGCATGGGGTATAGCAGAGATTTAGTCACAAGAGGTTAGTAAGTGGTCGCGAAAACTATCTCTCAGTGGCCGCCTCTGTGAGTGCGGGAGAAATAGAGAGAGGGCAAATTCCGAATGTTTGCTACTGTATTTTACGAATATTTCCAAAGGTTTTCGAATGCTTCGGAGGCAGAATACCGGCGAACAGAGGTGGCCAGCCCTGCAATACAGGGGCGCAGCTAGGAATTAAGGTTGGGGGGTGTTTTGGTGCAACTAATACCGGGGTGTGTGGGGTACGGTATACCCACCAGGATAAGCGGTAGGTACGAGATTAATAAATTGCGGAATTTTAAGATAAATGGTTCAAAATGGTGATTTTTACAGTTTTCTGAGGGATACTATGTTAATCCTTACACTATTTTATTAGTAATATCAATGCAATTAAGTAAAATGGATTAAAGTTAAAAAATTTCTGAGCTCTGGGGGGGGGGGGGGGTTTATCCCCCAAAAACCCCCCCCTCGCTGCGCTACTGGTGCAATATATAATAAAAATCAGTGCTTATTTTCTAAATTTGTAGTTAACCGGGACACCTACCAACACATTTAATCCCCACAATTTCAAATTTAAGCCCCCCTAAAACTTTTGATTTTTTTAAAACTCGTAGTAAAAGTGAACGAGGAATCATGCCATACCAAATATTAAAAAAACGATGACATTTTTTGACACGATCCTATTTTCCCTGAGAGTGCTGGAACGCCGCTCGGGCCGAATTTAAGCACCAAAGGAGAGTAAGGATAGTTCTATCCGAATGGGTTTTTTGTGGCGGCCGAGACAGTGAGCCGATAACCGGCTAGAAATGCGAGCGGCCGCGGTCGACCACCTCCCTAAAAGACGGCTTGAATGAGGAAAGATCGACTTTTGCGTTCGCTTAAAGGCATCTATTAGTCACGCCATTTCTATTTTTACAATGTTAAGAACATAGCAACATTTCATTTTAGCTAAAATAAAAAAGGCGTTTAATTTTGTGAAATGGAAATTATGCAGTTTAAAAACGAATTGGTATATTACTGAATAAACTAGGGAATCATCAAGATTATAACAAATATATAATTGGCCCCAATCCAATCATTAAAAAAAGGTTAAATTCCCATATTGGAATAAAAATATACTCTACGCTACGTTTCTTGCGCTTGAAAGAAAGAAAGAATTCGATTCAAAAGAATGTTCCAATTTCCTGTAAGTGAAAATTGTCAGCCATGAACTTGTATTGAGCACTACACGTCTTCAAAATATAGTATCATGATTTTGAGTGGGCCCTATAGTTTCCGATTACCCAAATATTCATATACAGCGATTAATGTTCAGGCGGTTATTTCAGAAGCGAAAGAGTTACAAAATATGATTGCGCACGTAAATATTTTGGGCACTTTAGGGCTGCGTTTAGCAGCATTTCCAACTATCGATTTACATTGACAATATATTTTTCAAGTTGGATAAAATGTGACCATTACACTTTTATACCAGTACAAATTGTTTTCTATGGCAATGGCATCTAATCGATTTATTACAGAGACTTAGAGTCGTATTTTTGCTTTGACGTCGAGGAATGTCTGAAAATATGGATAACACCATTAGAGCTATATCTCACTATAAAGATCCCTATTTGATAAATACGAGAGAAAACGCAATAGCATATCGTTAGTCTGTCAGTAACTACGAAGCTACACATTTAATATTTTACGATAAACTTGATTCGGAGAGGCTGAGATATAAGCCATGAAATATGTAAAAAGTAAATTAGATGTTGAATGGAATGATTTCAATTAATTACACGCAACAAACGCTATTTTTTATAAATCATAAAAAGTATTTAAAGTTAAAAATTAATGGAAAATGAGAGCGGGGATGCACAATTTAAAAGTATTTTCATTGTAAACAGATTTTTTCAAGCGATTCATTTTCGAAAAATGTGCAACCCCCATTACCATATTTAAAGTACAGTAAACAATCCAAAGCATGCGTGAATTAAAAATTATAACATGCGTCGAGCCAATTCTTTTTATTTCTCCGCAACGTGCCTAAAATATTGCACCTTTTTACCGATTATCAACTTCCACTTCTTAAAAATGAGGCCATTAACCATGCATGATTATGGAGTCAACATTTGCAGGATCACCTCGGTCTAACTCTTCCATACATTTTAATTTTATCTTAGAAATTTATTCACGCGCTCAGTCAAATGGCACTAGTAAGGGATTGCATTTTACTTCATTTCAATTTTTATTTCACATTTTGGTCCATTCAACCACAATCTCTATTCATTTAAAAACTTCGTGCACGTGTAATTAGCTAGAAGCATTACTTATGACACTTATCCCCTTAATGTAGCATTGAAATAAAAATATTTCAAGAAATTAAGATCATGATTGATTAAAATCACTTTTGGAGAGGTTAGCAATCGATTCGTGTTGATAGAATGCCTAAAATTGTCAGGATACACATAAAAGCAGGGAAGACAAAGAGATGAAATCACTTTTATCTTACCTTTGGGTGTCGCGTCGCCTAATCTTGGGCTCAGAGATTTACCGAATGACATTTCCACAAAGATAATTTTGTAATTTCGTTTGATCTCCAAATCATTGACTCCGCAAATTTGGGCCTAATTTTGGATCCCCAGTACCAAATAAAAGAAGCAACGCATTTCGTTGAATCAACAATTTTCGTATTCCGTGACGACCACTGACGACGTAAACATGAGCACTGTTGCTATCATCTCGCTGCACCTCGGCCGCCTTCTGCTTCAAGAGGCAAAACGTGGATTGCATGCAGCGCATCAAAACGGGTAAATAAACATCATTCAATTAATACTATCTTATAAGGAAGGGAAATCAAGGTACAGGTGACCTAATACTTAGGCCTACCTAAGTTCGCTATCTTTGTTTTGGTATGAGTAATAGCACTGCAAATTTCCCCTCGTGCATAGATATTTCATCAATTTTTCTACTCATCAATTCTCAATGAGTTGCATATAATGTCACCTTCATGCAATCAGGTCGCCATTTGTGGTGGAGTGTTACAATGTTTCTCATTCAACCAGGAACGAACTCAAGACGGCCAAATGGCGGTGGATATCTTTGGGTTTCCCGCAACTACAGCTATATTTTACAATATTTTAACGCATTTGTCGAATAGATAGAGTAGAGGTACAATAGCTTCTTTTTACTACCTATTGAATTCAAACAAATGATCTAATTTCCTGGGAATAATAATTGTCAGCTGCGAACTTATGCGGAGCACTGTACATCTTCAAAATGTAGAATCATGATTTGTAGAGAGTCCTTCAGTTTCCGATAGCCCAAATATTCATATACAGAGATTAATGCTCAGTCGGTTATTTCAGAAGTAAAAGGAATATAAAATGTGGTTGCACCGGTAAATATTTTGGACAATTTAGGGATGCATTCGGATAAGTTTCACTAATTTGAAAGCAGCGTAATCACTTTTGGAGAGGTTGACAATCCCTTCGTGTTGATAGTATGCCTAAAATCGTCAAAATACACATAAAAGCAGGGAGGACAGTGCGATGAAATCATTATTATCTTACCTTTTGTTATTGCATCGCCTAATCTTGGGCTCAGAGATTTGCCGAATGACATTTCCACGAAGATAATTTTGTAATTTCGTTTGATCCCCCAATCATTGACTCCGTAAATTTGGGCCTAATTTTGGATCCTCAATGCCAAATAAAAGAAACAACGCATTACGTTGTATCAACAATTTTCGTATTCCGTGACGACCACTAACGATGTAAATATAAGCACTGTTGCTATCATATCGCTGCACCTCGGCTACCTTCTGATAAAAGAGGCAAAACGTGCATCATAACGGGTAAATTAACACCATTTTTCAATTTAATGAATAATATTTTGTAGGAAGAGAAGTCGAGAGAGAGGCGATTCAAAAGTTAAGCCTACCAGACCTGGCTCTCCAGGCCTTAAGTATGAGCAGTCACACGGTAAATTTCTCCTTGTATATCAATATTTCATCATGACTTCTTCAGCTTTTCTAGTCATTCACAAAGAAAATGCATATACTGACCCATTCTTGCAATGACATCTCCATTTCTGATGGAATATAATGCTTTTCATTCAACTGCATACCAAATTTGACCAAAATAAAATAAAATACTAACCATTTATATTTTAATAGGATTTCCAAAATTTCACACAATAACGGATTTTGTGTCTTTAATGTGGAATAATTATAAAAAAATTGCTTGTTAACATGTTAATTTTGCAGAGCATACTCAGCAATGCACACGTTTCGAACGTGCTCTCTTTCGTAGTGTCCCTTTAGCGTGCGTTCACATTAAGCCGTTAGAATAGCAAAGCATGGCTCAGAGATTTGAGAGCATCTCGCAGCTGGGCACGCTGATACGCATCTAAAGTCGCACGATACTCACTGAATGCCTCAACCATAAGGATAAAACAGCTCGCACAGTTCGGCGATAACTGGCTTCGGTGTTTATGCTGTCTCTAGCAATGGCCTCTTGTCATTGAATAGAGATATATGCTTTTAGTTTTTAGCATACATTAAATACACCAGTATAAACCACTATCGGGTACTGATGCGCAGAATCTACTTTAAATACTCGCATGCATGTATTTTTCTCGCATGATTGTTGATCAATAAGTACAAATATTCGGCGAGAGAAAAGGCCCGAAATTGATTGATGAAATTAATTATTCGCAATTATATTTCATTGGGTTTCAAATGACGTATTTCCTTAGCCTCTTAATAGGCTAAAAGAGGGGTTTGACACCAAAACAATTCCTCTCAGTACAGTTATGATTAATATTTCAATACTTCATAAACAAACATCATCGAAACTCGAAGATATATCATATTCAAGGGAAATCCAATTCGATCTAAGGCTCGGATATCTTTTGACCAATTTTCACTTTCATCACGGAAGTCAGGAGAGATTAACACTCTTCGAGGCAATCATCCAATGTTACGTAATCATATTCCTCAAGTTCGTAAGCGGAAACTTCCGGACTGAGATTGATGCCGCAAGCATTTATCGTTGCTAGAAATGAATCACAGCGGCAGCTTTCCATAAGGAAAACAA
Organism: Ischnura elegans; assembly: GCF_921293095.1. Classification (NCBI taxonomy): domain Eukaryota; kingdom Metazoa; phylum Arthropoda; class Insecta; order Odonata; family Coenagrionidae; genus Ischnura; species Ischnura elegans. The sequence continues at coordinate 24,995,773 of NC_060252.1, forward strand.
ACAAACAAATCCTTCACAAATTCCTGAGGAAAAGAGAAGCTTAGGGGCCTACTAGGTAAAAATCTGTTTATCATCGAATAAATGGTAGAATATCTCCTACCTCAAGATTTTTTTTAGAAACATCACCCAAGGTAATAACGTAGAATATGGCCACTCAGATTAATAATATTAATCACATAATTTGATAAGCAGCTGCTCAGCATGGCTCAATTATATTCTTTTCTGCGTCATTACAGATAAATTAAAAATATCAGTAATGATAATCTTGATGTGAAAGCACAGGGATAATCTCTTATTTAGAAAGCTCCCATGAAGTGGTATGGATGAATTGTGGCTTCTAGGTTGTTCCACTGGGATGGTATGTTTCGCAGGCTCGGTTAAAATCTGCTTCCTTAGGTCGGGAATATTTGATTCAGTTTTGCGGTCTCCTAACGCCGGGATGTATGTAAACATCTGAACTCTAAAAGTTATTTGAGTTATTTATTGATTTTAGCGTATTTCTGATGAAGACAATCGTCGAGAAACTGGAAGATGGGAAGGGGACGTCCCAGAATGTGTTACAAAGGACAGATTATTATGAATGTGGAAAAGAGGAAATATATCCTAAAAACCCCCGCCACACGCCTAAGAATGTAGTTTGTGGGGTGGCAAGCAAATGTAGATTCGCTCTCCCCAACAGCACTATCAAACGCCTTGAAAATTCACAATAAAAAAAATCAATGATCACTCAACCGGTTAATCTCTTTGCCTTCCCTAGCTTAAAGCGATGTTTTTCTCTGACTATGAATCATTTTGGTTTCGAACCAAGGTTTTGTTTACGATTGTATATTTTGCCAGCTAATGGAATTCATGTGCTGTTAATCATAAATCAATAATTGTAGCAAAAAGGAATTTATTTTAATAGGAATATTGAAAACATTCACAATTGTCTATATCCAGCGGGTAAGTTCCGGTAATCCATAGTCCAATAAATCGTAGTATTGAGACTTTTCTCGGCGATTCGTGTAAAAAGCTGATGTCTGCTAGACTCTATACCCCAAGTTACCCCATAAAGCCAATAATGCTCACGAAAACGTAAAGGTTGACCGATAGTAAGTTAATCAAAATAATACCAATTGCTATTTTACTGTAGAGTGAGGAAAATACATACATAATCAGGATCTGAAAGGAAACTCGACTTTACTTATGGCCAAGATATATATCCTCTATGATATTGGGCTAGTGTGCTGGCTAAAGTGTTCCTTTTCCACCCTGTGGGTTCGGGTTCAAATCACGGCGGTGGTGAATAATTTTCACAGTCCGCCCGATCTCCGTTTGAGTGAATTGTGGAGGGCACTTAAAGCACAGCACTGTGACCGTCGGATGGGATGTTACGCCGCGGTCCCTCTAGGCGCCTTTGGTTTAGATCAAGCTAATGCCAACGCCGGGTTTCTCTCGACCCCTCCTTACCTACCCTGCCCTCATGGCGCAAATGACCTGAGATGTCCAATCAACTTAACGCCTGTGGCCACTCAAAGCCAAGCCGATTTTTGGCTTCGCCAACAATTTGTCTCCCGATTCCTCTGTGTTCCGCCATGTCAACCTCTCCCCCAAGTCTTCTCATTTCTTCAACCACTTGGTCATTCCATCTTAGTCTAGGCCTTCCCCGCGGGCGACTTCCTTCTGGTTGACCCTACCACACTCTTCTAATCACCGCATCCTTCTCCCCTCTGTCCAAGCCACCTTAATAGCAGATAGTAAAAGTGACCTGGAAACACTAGCACACGTATTCTAAGAAGAAATAGTAAAAGTGGGATTACAGATGTCTATCGCCTTCTCGAAATACCAAACCCTAGGATACTTCTTTCGGGCAATGTGATGCGTGATAATAGTGTTAAGGATTGACACTTTGCGTGCCATGGACGTAATATTACGTCCTGTAAATCTTTCTGATGATTGCCATGGACGTAATATTACGTCTTTATATTGTATTGACTTTGTTTGCGTGAAGCTGTAATATTTCGCCCGTGCTACTTTTCCAGTTTACTGCTTTGTGGTTCTGTTATTTCAAAAATCAACTGCTCGATGGAAAAAAGAGTTCTTTTAATGTTTTGAGGACGAAAAATCCTCTGTAGCTACAGGCACCCTTATCTTAGCCTACTTTGTGTGAAAATTCTTTGGAGGAATGAAACGTTCATTGAGGGTGCAGTGACCCTTTTTGTCATCCAGGATTTTTAATGATATGCTTGGAACAATGCTTTTTTATGATTTCCATTTTTAAATAGTTCAAATTGAGCGTAATAAAAAATATTATGCATTTTATGGCGGTACATCATTTGTTGCAACTTTTTTATTTTTCAAAAACAGTAGGTTTTCATTGTTAACTATGTATTTATAAGTTAGCGTTAATGTTATTCAACTCATTCATAAAGAGAGGCAAAGTCCATTTTCATTGAAATACACAGCGATATACATTTATTTTTGATGCTAATGTTTAAAAAAAATTGCGAATTAAGTAAAAAAAGCTGGAATTTTCAATAGGGCTTTAAAATTAGCGACCGGCACTTAATGTGTTAAAAAAAAACAAGAAAAATACGAGACAGAAAAACGGAAAAGTGTGGGAGCTACTTCCTCTATTTCGAAAATACGGGCCGGAGAGTAAGTAGGGAGCCAGTCACGTGACAACTCCCAGTTGAGATGGGCAATGTCGCACCTCGGAGCGATCGCCTCAAAAGCTTTACCCACTTACTCCGCATCACCCTTCTCCGAAACGATCTAATGGATTTAATTGACGCCTCGGTTTTCATACCAATGGCGCGGCAAATTGGCGTCGGCGACCCGAAGCTCTGCTAGAGCGCCGCACCCGAAGCACCGTTCCCAGAGTGCATCTGTGCTGCTCCACTTCCCCCACCGCACCCTCCCCCTTTAAACTCTTTTCCACACCCACGCCTAACGCCAAGTCGGTCACTTAGATCCATTACAGAAGAGAAAGATATGGAACTGAGAATTGTCGCATGGCCTTTATGTATTTCGCGGTGTTCTCACTCCTCCATGAGAGCCATTCGATGAACGTGGAAAACGCCTTGTCGTACTCCTTGCCGCCCATTATTTAAAAAAATCTTTGGCATTTAAGCTATTCCTTGGTTGAAAATCTCCACTGTGTTGTTCCACGTCCACGATAATTAACAAGAATTTGACCCAAAATCTACTTTACACAATTACAGCAAATCTACTTCATTCGTAGAAATGTAGCTGCCAGTAGTTTTAAATAGATAGGCTAACAACATTTCAGCTATGTTCCTAAAGACTTACAAAAATACTTTGAGATGCAAGGCATTTAAGCACAGGCTCAAAAGACTGCTAATATCCCTTGTTTCCACTCCAAGCATGTTGTTTTTGCTACTAGTTCTATCTTTCATCTATGTATTTTGGGTAAATTATTATTTGAATACGCTTCTTCTGCTTCTAATATATATGCGTCATATACAGAGTCTGTTAAACTCATGACACTCTGAACATAAATGGAATTATTATTATTAATAATGAAAAGTAAATCTCTTTTACTCCTCATCACCATTTTCCTGTGAGAAAAATTAGCGTAGAAAAACATGTCAAATTATTTATAATTAATTGTAATGCCTGATCGTGCCAGAAGTAGGTACCGGCTACATAGTTTCCTATAGACAACAGATACTCCCTATTATTTGTTTCATTCTCTCTCCCCGTCAACCATGTCGAGCACTTCCTTTTGATTCATCTGATCTTTTCCATTGCCACTCATCGTGTATGCAATCACCTATTCTCTCCTCTTCAGTGCCCACGCTTGGAAGGTACGAGCTCATGGGATCCCGCGATGAACTCAATCAATACACGAAGGAAAGCGGCACGATTCCTCAAATTCTGCAACGAGTAAACACAGACATACACAGTTTATACACGGATTACGCTGGTAGCCACTTGAGACGACATACGGCTGCGTGCTAGGCAGTCACGTAACAAGTAACTTTCTTACCGGGAACTTGGGTGGTATTCATTTACTGGTGTTTTATTGTCAGTTCGTGAGATTTTAGAAAACATAGATTTCATTAAACCAGTTGAAAAATAAACTTTCGTTTGCATAAAACTGAAAGTTTAATTCATCGTTGGTTACTGGCCGACATATGACACGTGATTGCATTAAAAATTGAGGGCCAGGGTTTGGGATAGATGCCCCTGGGCTAGCGGTTTCCTCAGCAAATGTAGATATGGCAGGTAGTCGCCACAAGGGAGAACATTTCGAGGGAGGACCTTTCACAGTGTGACACCAGAGAATCACATAAGAATCGCAATCTATCTCCAGATCCAACAGGAAAGATGAAATAAGAGATTTATATTCACGAACGGATAGGTATGAGAATTCTTTTTTCCCGTAGCAATAACGTACTAAAATAAATGCTGTTTCGTATAGTCAAGTAACCTACCAACGCACACCCAAAATTTTTAGCATGTACCAACATGTGCATATAAATGGCTATTGCCCCAACACCTGCCACCACACACCTTTTGAGGCGGCTTACGGGGTAGTTAATAGGTGTAGAATGATTTCCGTATTTACATCGAAGCGAGTAGGAATTCTGGGTACACTTTAGTGCCTCATCATCCCTGGTCAACAATCTTAAGATTGGTTTGTTCCCAGCTCTCTACTCAATGTTACTGCCAGCCAGTAGCGGATATAGAAAACACTCAAGGAGGGGCGCAAAAGATATCTTGAGTTGCCCTTACTGTAATCGCAATACAAAATAATTATGTCACAGGCAGAGTAAAAGAAAATTTTAATTAAAGTGATTATACACATATAAAAGACGATGTCATATCATGGTATAAAAAAGTCACAATTGTGGTTCTGCAATGTTTGGCAATACGGACGGACCCGCAAGGGAGGGGCGCGCGCCCCCCATCTGTATCCACCACTGCTGTCAGCTAATCTTTTCACACAAATGTATCTCTTCTATATCACATCTCCCTTTACTTGTTCCATATATTTTACTCGCAGTCTTCCTTTTCCACTTTAGCTATCTAATTGTCCCTCAACGATTGTCTTCATCAGGCCATCATGTCTCAAGATGCGGGCGATTATGTTGTTTCGTCTTCTTATCAAGGTTTTTCACGAGGAGAAAAGTAAGACTTCGAATGAAATACACAGAACAGGTAACGAAGGACGAAAAAAACAAGAAACACGTAGGTGCGAAAAGAATGACTGATAGGAAAATTGAATGGAGAGCTAGGTCAAACCAATATTAGGATTGTTGACCGCTGATGATGAGTTATTTTCGTGGATCACTGGCCAGTTCTCGCATTCGGAAAGTGATCAGAGGTTTCTCCCGAATCTGAACCCGGGAGCCTCGGTGCATAGGCCAAGCTCGCCAGGGGCGCATCTAGGAATTAAGGCTGGGGAGGGTTTAGGTGCAACTAATACCGGGTGTGTGGGGGTATGGACCCATCAGGATAAGCGGTAGGTGCGAAATTAATAAATTGCGGAATTTTAAGATAAATGGTTCAAAACGGTGAGTTTTACGGCTTTCTGAGGGATATTTTTTTTATTAACCCTTACACTTCTCTATTGGCAATATCAATCCAATTAAGTAAAATGGATTAAACTTAAAAATTTCTCTGAGCTCTCGGGGGGTTTTATCCCCCAAACGCCGCCCCCCCCCTCGCTGCGCCACTGAATCCATCCAATTAGCCATCAACAATTTTTCAACGCGTCCTTCGCACAGACGCTATTAATGACGCATTACTGAGGAAGGAAACTGTATTGCTGGGCCTCATATCAGAATGTATGCTATCACCAACTACGTCAAGGCCATATGAAATCGCCTTTTCCTGGATGGTAAACAAGAGAGGAGCGGCTGGAATCTCTTGGATTCCAAGATAAAATAACTTTAATCAATGTTGTGATCAGCGGACGTTGACGGAAACTGTAGATGAGAGAGGCTCTCAGGATAAGAAAAACTCGCTGTCCAAACGCGACATCACTCACGGCTTGGGAGAACTAGCTGCGTTTCAGGAATTGCATCCGTATTCCATCCAAGGCATTCATTTCTAACTCCGCACAAAAATCAAGGAATTTCACTCAGTACGCCCATAAGGGGTTCCTAAAGAAAACCAAAGTACATAATCTGGTTTGGAAATACGTGTCTCTTCAATTGAGAGTTGTTTGCAGCACATTGAGAAAGCAATAGTTGATTAATTTATCGATTCAGGCAAATGTTTTCAAATATATTTCTTCTCCCCTTCATAACGACAGAAGTAAAAAAATCCCCTTCGAATAAGGAAAAAAGGCACTATAATTGCTATATATATTTTACAATTTAGATTCATTCGACGAATAATTGGCAAGAAAATCGCTCCACTGATCGCATTTGTTCACTTTCTCTCATGCGATTGTGGCAGTCAGTCAAAACAAGTTAATGCTAATTTATTACGATCCCCGCATAGCACTACTTTCAAGAATATTTTATAGTAAATTTAGCAGGAAAGCGTTGAAAAGAGCTGACAGCAAAGTTGTAATGAATACAAATATTACGTACCAACGGAATGCAGAAGTGAAGTTAGACCCGCAGTTTCTCAAATGGGGAATTAGAGAAGGAAAAAAAAATGTTCGACCGGAATTAAACCAGCATTTGCGAATTAAAATATGGATTTGCAATACATGAGGATGCTATACCGCCACGGAAAAATGCATCATTACAAGCAAAACACTTAAGTATATTATGAGTTATCAAGGAGATAATTCTTTCTATGCAACCTTCAAGCCATTCGCACGACATGAAGAGAGTTTCAATTATCCAAGGGCAAAAGAGTTTTGACTGAAGACGCTTGTTTCCATTTCTATTTTCACTCTCAGCGCACAATTACTCTTACAAGAGATCAAAATGGAGAAATGAACCAACACAAGCAAAGTTTGGCCGACTATTTTCCATCTACAAGAACTGTTCTCTTCCTTCCTCTTTCCCGCAAACCTAGAGGCCTTCTCTGAAACAAGTGTTTTAGAATCCCCTACCAGTATGGTACCTGCTCTACCCAGACCCTAATTGCACTTCGTATCTCATAAAGGCGGTAGTAGCTTATGAAAATTGCGTATAAATCATTACCAATCGCTTTTTACCGATACGGATAAAATATAAAAAGAAAATGTTGCGTGAAAAATTACGCATATTTTACTTTTACTGCCTCAAAATTACAACCAAACATGATGAAAAGACTAATTTTTAGTGGTAACAGGCAGGCGAGTGATAAGAAATTTGCTCTTGGGAGGTACGCGGGTTGTCTGCACGGATGTTTTGTTGCCACTTCATACACGTTGGAAAACCAAACATTTCATGAAGTAAGCTGTATATTTCACTTGCATAGTGTTGAAAATTAATTCATCGTTATTCATTGGCAGATATAATGAAAGGTAACTACATCGAAAAAAAACGGAGTGATTAGTGGTCTCCGAATATGCTCTGGGATTAGTGGTCTCCTCAGTAGATGTATCGCGGGTAGTCGCCACAAGGAAAAAATCCTCCCCTGGCTGCGCGCCTGCCTAAGTTTGCCGGAAAAATACAAAGCGCGCATACATTTGAAATGAGTCTCTGCCCTTGAGCATTCTTCCAGGGAAATTAAAAATGCGTTAAGAAGAGAAGGCTTCTTATTTTGTTTTTCATCCTTTCAGACAACCCAGGTACAGTAATTAATGATTCATTAAGAGCAATAACATGCGGCGCCCTTGCACATCTGCCCAGAGAGTCAACTAGTTGTTTAGCGCCCTTTTCCTGATCCTCATGCTCTATTCTATTGCGACGGGATGAGAACTGAAATTTAGATACCAGGAAAGCCTAAAAATCCGCTTATGCGTATAAGCGCAAAAATATTAATGGTTAAATATCTACCTCGGATGGAAAAAAAACTCTTTGGAGTCAAATTAATATTAATAAAATTCTCACAATGGAATCGGAAACATCTGGATAAGACATTTTAATGCATAAGTGTTTATAATACGCTATGACAAATTATATGATTTTTCGCATACGCTTACAAAAATGAACAATATTTCTTTCATAAGTATCAATATTGCGTCCCAAATGTTCCTCCTTGAATATTCGGTGGGCGTTCAGTTCTTTATGCATTTAATATCCACAAATTATATCAAACATTCACAGATAATAAATAGTGTCTCCCATTAGTTACTCGGTGTCAGCTCATATTCTATGTGCCATCCTGAACATTGTCCCATTATATTCTGTCAAGCATATTATATTTTTACAAGAATTTTAACGACCAATGTTTGCCAGACACTTGATTACTTTTGAAGAGTACTTGATTGTTTTGAAGATTAAAGGGACAGGCTTAATATTTATAGCCATTCACTTTGGAAACTCTTCATTTCAACTTGAGCTACATAAATCTTCTCACAAATACGACAATCAAACAGCTAAACAGTGGGGCACGAAATTGACTCAGACTTCACTCTAATCTATATTTGTGCAAACACGTGGGCAAGGTCATTTGAAACTAGGCCTTAGGAAACGGTCACCACTTGAATAAAGAAATTGGTGTAAGACTCTGTGAGCATAACAGACACTGGATAAGGAGGTCCAGAAAAAAAATAGCTCACACTGAAGAGAACTGAGAAAGGTATTCTAGGATTATTCATGAATTAACTAATTTATCTATTTACCACTTGTTGTCTCATAGTCTTCCGTGACGTTCAGAATTCGTGGATCTCACCATTCCCCGGGTTTTCGCCGCGCTTTGTTGTGAGAGGTGACGACAGTTTCGCCAGGATTCCACCAGGCGTCTTCAGGTCGAAGTGAGACAGGGTACAACCGGTACAGCTCACTTCGCCCGGACGACGCCAGGTAGAATCCTGGCGAAACTGTCGTCATCTCTGACTACAAAACGCGGCGAAAACCCGGGAAATGGTGAGATCCACGAACTATTCACCACTTATTAATAGGTATATGTTTTTATTTTTCTTGAGTGTTAGTAAAATAGTTAAACACATTGATTTCGTGACCAACGTTTCGACAAATTTACTGCCTTCTCCAGGGCCGGGAAATAATAAAAAAAACTGGGAACAAATCAACCACTGAGCCTTTGAGGATAAATTATGTACCAATTAATTAAAAAATACTGTATATTTTTTCCAAAAATCAAGGAGTACATCCCTAGATAATATATCAAATCAGAAAAATCTCTATTTGTTAATAACGACGCTTTATTTTTGTTGACGATTGGGTACATTTCCCTTTTTTCTCTTCTCTGCTAAATCAACACCCTCAAATATATCATAAATGGAAATATCCCTTCACACTTCCAGACTGCATACAGATACTCTACTCAGTCTTCTTTTGTATTACCAAATTTTTCTCTCAAAGTCGAGGACTATGACCCATGTTTACCAAGTCAAGGACCTTCTAATAAGCCTCTCTTTTCGATAATTTCAAGTTTTCTCCCCACACACATATCTCAGAAGTATGGCACAATGTACCTCGTAAAGTCTTTGGAATCGACTTAATATTAATCAAATTTTCACATTGAAATCTGAAACATGTTAATAAGACATTTGAAATACATAAGTTTTGATAATAAGCGATGACATACAATGTGCTTTGTCGCATAAACTTAGAAAATTTAAAAACTTTTTTTTATAGGCATCAATATTTTGTCCCAAGTAATCCTCTTTGAATCTTCTAAAGAGCTTGTTTCAATCTCTAAGGTAATTCTCGAACTTATAGGTGGGCGCTCAGTTCTTTACACATTAAATATGGGAAAAATGGATCAGTCATTCATGAGTAGCAGTGTCTTCCTTTGGCCCTGGCCTTCAGAACTAGGCGAGAGGCCCGAATATAAAAATAAATATTTTGAGAGATGATAATGGAGCATAGAAAACGAATGGATATGCAAGCCAGGTCCGGCCAAGAACAGGTTTAAACAGGTGGCAAAGTAAACGCTGGCGATGGTCCGACATTCAAAACAGAACGCTCCATAAATAACCGCAGTGGGTGATTCAACGTGCGGGGTCACCTGAATTCCGACCAAATATGCAAATGAGGCCACTCTAAGTTAGCAGCAATAGGTTCAGCGACCTCAGATCTCTTCGAGATTCAACGCGTGTAGCGGTAAAATTTCGCAGTCCCTGAAAACGTGCAAGAGGTAATCGCAATGCTCGAAATATTAGCGAGAAACGTTTTCATCGCTTGAAAGACTCCGAAAGAATTTAATAAATTAAAGACCGTGAATTTTTGATTGACTTTACAAATTAATCACTTAAGTCTACCGGGTAGATATACTTTTATTCGGGGGTCTGTGTTTGAAACTTGTTGTAAAAAATCAGACTCCATCGGGTGCTAAATGGCAGAGACCACTGGAAAATATAACAATTCAACATAAAATAACAAATTTATATTATATTCATGAAAAATAATTGCGAATAAAAACGTGAGCAAAATTTCCCTTCGATCAATGCAATGTTTAGCTATCTATTTAATTTGTAAACACCTTAAAAATAGTGCCTTTGTAAATTATCATGCATCGGAAAACCATAATTTTCATTAAATAAGCTATTGAGTTCGTTTGCTTAATACTGCAGTTTTTAGCCATCGTTAATTTTTACCGGAACGGCCGTAGTTTATATGGCTTAGTCACCTAATACGTTTGTTTCCGAAATCTGCCTGATTAAAAAAAAAATTAATTCCACTGGTGGTAGAAGTCAATATAATCCAATATAGAGAAACTTTGTCAGACCTCGATCTCTAAGTCCACATCTTGTGATTGTCATGAGAGATTCAGAAGATAATTGCCTATAGGCTAGTTGTCTCCTATCGCGGGCAGTCGCCACAAGGGAAGAAAAAGCGGTGGGACCTGAAGCACCCAAAGATCCCCCTCTGTCCACGTGCCAGACTCTTTGAGAGATGAAAATTCCCCACTATAGCCAAGATTTGAACTCCGACCCTCATGATGGAGTCTCACTGAGAGTACGTAGGGTACATACGGGTGGGGATCGGGAACCCTCCCCGCCCGAAACGAGGAAACCGTATTATAATTAGTGTTTAAGCTGTCTACCGATCACCTATTCATTATCACCTAATGGCTTCCTATTCATCCACAATTATTATAGTGCATTATTGATTTTTTAAATTTCATATTAATTAAAAAAAATAACGTGGCAATTTATATGTAATGAAAAACTCCTTCCTTAAAATTACTGTTATATTGTTCACGCCCCTCATCCGAAGATAAAACATATTTACTGCTGTTTCCTAAACTCACTAATTTCATTATCGCAGAGATCGGACTCGTCTATCTGATTCGTTCATTGTAACATTGTAATGAGTCACCTAACAAAGAGGTCATGGGTTCATGAGCTCACATTTTCTCCCTTCAATTAATTCATTTAACTAGGAAATTCTAGGACAGGTTAACTATCTGAAAAAAGTTCCAGTTTCAAGGCGCAATTGCATTCGCGGTTTCCATTAATATCCATTGGAATGATCGCAACTTTCTCTTTCCTTGCGAAACTTTGCGTTCTCTTCGGAAAAAATCTCGGGCGATACCCAGACGAGTTACGCTAAAATGCGGGTCAAATACGCATTTAATGCAAACGTCGCTATCATTTCAAAGGATTTCCAGAAATTTGCTATGACATGTAGAGAAAAAAATTTTATTTCATTTTCGCTAAGTCAACAGGTCTATATACCAATTAACCAATAACAATTACAAATAATTGCAGGCAAAAAGTGATTTAACTAAATCACAAGCCACCAGGAAAAATTTGATTGTAAGATGATAAAAACTCTAGCAAAGTTGGCAATAGGGAAACTTGGTGACATAATAGTAACAACGATATGAAACAGCACGAAGAGCTCCTTCGAGTAAGTAACAGGTGGTAGACAACTTGGATTTATATTTTTCATTTCTTGAATACAGATACATTGATAATAAAGTACAAAAATATCTTCAGATAGCTGGAATTTTTGGTACTCGAAAAAAAATCAATTCCGCCACTTTTGAAACATGGTTTACATCCTATAACTTAACGAATTAATCAGGGAAGAACTTGGCAATTTTCTAAGAAAAGAATTTAATCGGCCGGTTCCAATGTACTACTTTAATGCAGCACATCAAAACGGGTCGATTGAATTTTTGTTGCTTGAAAATTCTTTCGTCGTCTATGATATTACATCAAATTAAGCCTGCAATGACTATTTAGATACTTGATGAGTTATACTTAGAAGGCCAAAACTAAGGTTATCGATGGAAAATTTTTACAGAAAATAAGAGAGAAACTTCGGCAAGATTTCAACTGGACACAAGCCGAGGGTTAGTGGTCCACATTGGTCGGGAATAGGATAATTAGTCTCCGCGCTGAAAACAAAGAACAAAAAATTAACTGCGCAAAATAGCTTGTCAGGTGATAAGGACATAAGAAATGTTGAATAGCTGAGATTTAAAAAAATTCACTGCCTTAATAAACTAGCACATTCATGATCAAAATATTATGAATTAATGAACCTATTTGGTCGACAACGGAATGATTGAAATCAATTAACCGTATGCAGCTGTATACAATCCAAGAGCGCGCTTTGTCCGCTATTTAGGAGAACGAAATAAAAATGTGGCCTCAACATGCCAATGAAAAACCAATTGAGTGAAGCCATAAAACAAGAGAAATATTCTAAGTTAAGAAGTCTATTATGGATAAACGTTGATAATATAGGAGTCACGACTATCGGATGCATTTTTGGTGAATGAATGTCTACTTGGAGCGTTTAGCGAATCATCCCGGTTTTTCCTCTCTCCAACATTGAACATTCTCTATTATTATTATCAATAAAACCTATTTCATTTCATTCTACCAATTTTAAGCATATTCCAATCCTATTCCTCTCCCATACCCAATTACTTTACACCCATCGCTTAACAACGCGATTTAAAGCATCCCCTTCCCACTTAGCACTTGCTCCTTGCTAAACCTCTGTATCTTCACATCCTGTAGAATTTTCCTCACACCACGTCCACTAGTAGCACTTGCACATACCTTTGCTATTCTCCTCCATGTCTTGAATGCCTCAGGTTAAATAATGTCCTCTTTCCTCAGGGACCACATTTCCACATCGTGTAGTGCTACATTCCAGATACAACTCTTTACTAACGTATTATTTACATTAAAGACAAGGAATTTTCTTTAGCCCCTTCATTTTCATAGCTTCCTTTACTCACGAAGGGTTAATGGCTTTGCATTTTTGAAATAAGGTATTAATTCCTGTTGAACGCTAGCGAAGCATGAAAACATATTTAGGTTGAAGTTAAATTTCCTACCAGCAAGTCATAGAAATGCTTTTCCTTTCATCGTAGTATTAACAAATTAAGAGAGATCAAGTAGATGATAGGGTAAGGATGAAATAATTAAATTGTAACGAAACAGGCGTTGTTAAAACCCAAATAAATAAAATTATTTTCATAGTAATTGTGAAGTTCATGCAATTTTCATAGTATCACGTGATGGAAATTTTGAATATGGACTAATAATAATAATTTCGTCTTTATTTCACAAGCGAATTTAAGACTAGATAGTTCTGTCTTACAATTAACTTGTTTGACAATCACATACATCCATGCCCTGGATGGTGGTCAAAACACCCAGGCGGGATTCGAACCCGCGATCTCTAGGTTAGCAGTCGAGGACTTTACCCCGGCACACCGAGGCCGGCACAATTACGGGGTTCTTGAGAAGCCCTAGACAGGAAAACGCAAGAAGACACGTAGGAGCATTCTTTAAGGAGCATTTTCATCATAAGGAGCATTTTTTCGACCACTCTTTTCTTTCGTGCAATACGATGTTAACGAACACTTGAATGAAAGACGAAAAAACATTTGTGAAATAATACAAAGACGAACTATGGATTTCCGACTGGTTGTCTTCAATTAGGAAGTATGTACAAATATACTGCCATCGGCCTTAAAATAAATTTTTAATATCGCTGAGACACATTTTTATCCCATGGTAGCACTGAAACTACTAGTATCTATATATAATAAAATCCCCTAACGACCACTCATTCATTCATTCACGTATACAAATGTTTGGGGTGAACGAGACGAGATACGGCAAAAAGTCTAATGAAGACCCCCTCTAAAATTGTCTGAAACCCCAGGAAAAATTATGAAAACACTAAATTTACAATTATTTATCCGTCTATTCAATTAAAATTGAGTGTATGGGGATTAGTTCAAAAAATGGCCACCAAATTCCAATGGCGGCGCGGCAGTCATACAAACGAACAATCATAGCAACATATTTGTTTATGCAAACAAGAGGAGCTAAATTGGGAAAGAAGATAAAGGAATTAAAACAAAAACTGATAAATATAAGGAAGGAAATTAAGAAAGTAATATTTGAAGTGCCTATTTCTTAGCGCCTTCTTTCCGCAAGAACAAACATCTATTTAAATCAAAGCGCATTCAAATGAAAAGCGGAAAAATACAAGGTAGGAAATTAGTTGTTGTTTTAGGTATATTACATCGAAAGTGTGGTGGTTATTAATTTCAAAGTTAACAAGTGCACTAAATGCCAATTTAGAAATATGATTCGTGCTGTTGACTATAGTTCGTATCTTGTTGGCGATACACGATTGTGGTAGAAAGACTTTTAAACAAGTCTTACGCAATATAGGTAGGTGAAAATGATTTTATTTTCATTTTTTGTGATGGTGATAACTTTTTATTTTTGTTTACGTTCTTTTTTCCGTTAATGTCCTTTTTAATGTTCAATGTTATCCGTGAGCTGCAGGAGTGAATAGGCAGTGAATAATACAATATGGAAGATAAGTTCAAATAAAGGTATTTCTTATTCAATTATTTGTCTTGCGAAAATCACGTTTCCTTGAGTGATAAAGTTATTCAACTGTGAAAATTATCGAAGTCTTGACATTCACAATGTCTTGTACACCAAAGGCTGTGATCCGTTACTCACCAGATTTATTGCGCATTGCGTGGGATATTGAGGCTGAGATATTTGTGTATCCCGATTCATTAAAACTTTAAATAGAGGTATTTCTGAAGTGAAATCATTCGCGATCACGATAAATAATATTTCGATAAAATTCGTCATACTAGCCCCAATTCATGCTAAGGCGCATTTGTTCTAAATATTGATATTCAGTCCCTACGTAATTCGTTTACGAAGGGGAACAGCTGTTACATCTTATTCGTATATCATGAATTTGGTTGAGTTTTGTGGAAAATAATTAATAAACGTGTTTTTCATTGTAATACGTAAAGTCGTTATGTTATGATATTACGTATGCATTGGGTTTTACAGTGGGACGTGGTCTCAACGTTTTTTGTATTTGAATTGAATAAGTTAGAGAAACTCGTAGAAATTTATTTTACTTTTTTATAGCCCCTCAGAAAAACGTTTCTCTTTATAAATATTTACATTCACATTGTAGCCTACGTACCATGCGCTCGTTTTACGTGAAAGTGGAAATATCGCTTATACCTAAGCTAGCCAGCTTAAAAGTAAACGATCCTTAAGAAACAAGTAGCAAACTAAAAGTGTAAGACCTCCCACAGTGAGCATAACAGGCCGGAGGCCTTTTTCGGGGGGGCCTAGGGGGGGCAGAGCCCCCCCAGCGAGCATAGCGAGTACTATAATATATACTTCAAATTACGGGCGGATACAGGATTTTCCTGGGGAGAGGCACCAGAGATAACAGGCATACGTTCTCCTTATATTTGGGATTAAAATACTACATTCAACAATAAGGAAATATTATATTAATTTTAATATAAGTTACTTATGTATAAGTAAATATTTATAACTTTCATATTAAAATATAAAATTCATTTATACTTATATTAAAAATCTTGTCTATTTTTTAAGCGTCTGGGGAGGGCACGAGCCCAGCCAAATCCGCTTATGCTTAAAATATAGATATTAAATGGAAAAATTAGCGTGTTTCATCAAATTAACTAGAGAAAATAAACAAAGAAAACGTCGTTACTTCGGAGGCTTGCATTTATAGCTTTGCAATATATTTTTACCAGAACTTGAACAATCTTAAAATGCCACAGATTCTAATAGTCTTTAACATATCGCAGAAAGGTGGTAAAAATTTCTCAACTATTACGAATAATTTCCTCCACAATATACTGTCACCTTGAAAATTTTTCCACTCGTGCGGTTACTTCTCATCACAAGAATCAATTACCGTGAAAAATATGAGAAATAATGTTTTAGCGTTATCTGAATGTTAAATTGAAAGTTATCTTAGAAAACACCTAAATTATGACCAAAGTTGGCATTTTCTGCCAACAAATGCAAGGTCATAAATCTTTAAACCTCTTACACCACTAAAAAAAACTTGGAAGAGTAGGAGGATAATATTAACTTTGAAATTTACTACCAACCTTAAGTTCCCAATGAAGAAGATTTTCCCATAATTTATTACGAATGAATTTTTCTTTCCACGCGTGGAAAATAACAGCATACCTTTCTATGTAAACGAAAAACATTCTCATAGGCACGTGTAACAGCTGTCTTCAACTAATTTTAAAGTAATAAGTACCGTACAAGTTATTTGCATGACTGAACTCACATTATAATGGGCTCTTCCTATTGCGCCGTGAGTAAACATACGATTTTTCGTGAGCTTGTGACGCGAAAGAAATTACTTACTCATTTCATTCCTTGGAAAAACCAGGGCAATAGTCAACGGCAGGTGGCCAGATAACCTTGAAGACTGAATGGGAGGAGGAAGCTAGCTTCAAGAATTTTTCTTTTCTTTTGGTATGCACCTCCTTCTTAAAATTTGGATGAAAGCCAAGCTGACCGCAGCGTATAGAATGGTGGAGTGATAGATAGATATCATAGTCCAAATGGTATGGTTTCGATTCCAGTTTCGGCAAGGAAATTTCTTGGATCAAAATTAACGCCTAAGTTTGGGCGGTGTGTGGTGACATAGAATAAAAACTAAGAACCTCAGCAAGATTGGGGTGACACCAGAAGTCTTTATGAAGAGGTTATACAATATCCAGTCCTTAGTGACCAACATTCGTAATAAACGGAGTTTACAGCCGATTTACAATCGCAGTGGACCCTAGCCTATGGGAAGAGAAGAAAAGACAGGTCTTACAGTCTAAAAATAATGCAAAAAAGATAAAAAACAATCGTCTCATATTGATAATAATTTTATGATGGTCCTATTCAAAATAATGTCACCTACAGTTTTTTGGAGCTAGAAAAAGCTAATAGCCGCAAATGAACATGAAAAATAACCCCATAATGCTAATCTCAACTAGATATCTACGTACTTAATTGTTACGACTAGCGAGGCGCCCCTGGACCTTTCCATAAGATATACAGCGCGGATATTTAATTTAAAAGGTTTTTTTTTCGTTTAAAATTTCATGAATATCTACTCTGATTAAGATTATTACTGAATATTCAAGAAAGCTTACGTAGCCACTGAAATCAAAGAAGACCGCGAACAACGCAATGAAATTATCAACATAAAATATTTGTCCCGCTGTTTCTAATAATCAATAGCGACAAATATAACCACGCAATATCAAGTTTCCACTCGAGAGCTGTAAAAAACAATTGTTTATATAATGCAGGAATCAAGTGTTCACCCGAGTATAAGCCACCTTGTACCCATGTCGAGTGAATATCACCAAACCAGTTTCTTTCCCTGCAAAATCAACGATTTATCACGAACATATAATCATATTTCCATAGCATCTGAGCTAAAATTTAGCCAATTTTGAACAGAGATATCGCAATGATAAACTTGGATATATGAGCCGATGACCCCTAACTCAGTTGCCTAGCAGTAACTCCCTAAGAACAACACGCCACCTATTCCAATCAAATCACAGTTATATCTTCAGAGAAATTTGGTGACATTTGAGCGTCGGCTGCGACGCTAAAGAGAGTTCCCCGGGCAGCTATTTACCTGAAAAGCTACCGAGGTGGATTTATGGCGGCTTTAGAGGACGTTTTGAGTACAATGCCTGACGGATTTTGCCAAAAGGCACCTCATGAGTGAGCATGATGCGACCGCCTCGAGGTCAAGCCGAACCATAAACACAAGAAGTGTCCCCTTCTTTTCCTTCAGTTCAGTTCTCAGTGAACGACTTTTCCTCTGAGGAAGTTTCCCACCGTACGTCCATTTGCGAGTGATCCCGTGAACGGTCAGCGCGTGCCTATCGTCAGAAGACGCGATAAAACGCGACGATAGTGATTAATTTTTTTAATAAAGTCATGTTAGAGATGTTACATCTGAGGTTTTCGCGGCGTTTATCCATGTGAGTCTCGGCTCTCGGGCGTTTCTTCCACGTGGAGTTGTCCATAGGTCTATTATATAAAAAAGAGAAATAGACTGTAGAGCAGAGATTCAGAATGTCTTTTTTTCCACGATCAATAAGAGATTAGAACGATATTAGCGGTATAACTCATAAATGTATTGTATTTTACTTGTAGTGTAGCCTACTAACCTAAGTAAAACATAATGTATGTATCTTAATTTTATTATTATTTCTAACAGTATATGGTAGTAAAAATTTGTTAGTATGCGTGACGGCCAAATTTTATGCACCGCTACTTCTGACCTGAAGACGCCAGTAGGATGGCTGGAGAAGCAGACGTCACCCATGGACAACATAACGCGGAGGAACTCCTGAAAGCCGAGACTAGCATGTAAGAGATGTTTTTCGAAAATCAAACATTGGAATTTTCAATTTTTCCCTGTAATTTTACTCTTAGCATATGGGTATTCAGTCTGTATCACCTACTTGAAACGAGATTTTAACCAGATACTTGTGGAAATATTAAAAGTAAACTTTGAATGAGTCATATGAATACCATAAAAATAAGCATGTAGAGTGGAGATAATTGATAGTGTCAAGCTTCCAAACCAACCTTCGAGTTGAATCACTGAGTAAGTGAGGTTTCAAAACACGGCTTCGATTCATAGGAAGCACAGCCGGCTCGAAGTCGTTTCAAAAATTAACTACCAACTAGTCATGATAGAAAACAGAAATCATCAGGCAATGGGGTATTTCGACACCAATGACCACCATTGTCGAAATATTTCGTAATGACTACAATCACTACTTACCTAAGAGTGAAACATATTTATCATTAATTGAGAATGGGAAAATAGGTCTTATTAATCATCAGACACTTGATTCTTCCATCACAAAAATATTTATCACGTTGCAGGAGACTCAGAATTTATCCAGAATGATACACGTGTTTGATTTGAAATGTGATTTTTCAACCAACATTATATTAACAGCAACTTACCACTCTTTATCCTTAAACCTCGCTCTGACAAGGAGTTAAGATAATGAGTGGTAAGTCGGAAGTGGTACGATTACAGTAGGATATCTCCAAATGTGTGTGGGAATAGACGTGGATAAGACTAGAGACGAGAAGAAGTCTTAAACGTCACAGTCGTATTCTTTGATCATGATTTTTATTTACATTAATGATTATTAAAGTTATAAAATACTATTTGGTGGAATAAACGCCATAAAATATTTAAAAATGGGCGAGTAAGTCATATAGCCCAGGACGCTATGCGTTATTTACGAGTACTCACAGCTGTGGCTAGTTAGCAAAGGCTAATTAGTATCAGGCAGAGCCTCCCAGTACAGCGTAATACTCATATCAACTAGAACGATGAACTGTGCTCGTATTATCACCAAAGTCTTCAGATTAGAGCATTGCATTAATAATGCCTACGGCTAATGAGGACCCGGGTCGGGCTCCTATAATTTCGTATTTACTTATAAACAACCGATTGGCATGTTCCACAATCAAGAGACGGTATAAATTCGTAGCCGTAACAGAATTTTACTGGTTAAGGTAGGTGCGCATGAATCCATTCACAAATCAACCCGTTCTGTCCTCCTCCCTCATTTAACTTCCCGCTTTAGTTCACAATGACATGATTTTGCTTTTATTCTATCCATTTATCAAATTCTCGTCTGTCCCCTTCCCCCCTTACCGAATATTTTTCCATCTTAACACACAGTTTTCAGCATCCCCTCCCCCATTTTGCTTGCTCCATCCAAACCATCTTTCTCCACCGATTCTCCTCTAAAGGGGGGATGGAAGGGTTAGATGGAAGGTGGGACTTTCTAGATCCAATATCGCCCAATATATTCGATTTATTATTATTATTATTATAAAGGGTATGGAATATTTTATGCCTTGTTTACTTCAAATCATCTTACTGTGCTGAAAATATTAAAGTCAGGGAAGTGTTGAAAAGCACCTGAAAAACTTTAATAGTCATACCGAAGGATATCCTGAAAGTTGCACTAAAGAGCTCTTGATAATGACGTGTAAACGTTGAAAGCGATTGAGCAAATAAAATATTGTGGAAAATTACTACAGCTGTTTGTGCCATTACTATCGATGTATTTCCACAAAGTGAACTCGTCACCAATCGATCTGGTTACACTACATGCCCATTGTCTACACTATTGCAAAACATCCTGAAAATATACTGCCACCTATGGAAGCCTTTGGACACCCTGAAAGGATAATGCCCGTAATGGATATCATTGAATAACCTGAAAGAATAGTATCTCTACATTTTGAAAAAATATACATTTTGGCTCTTCTACATGCTACATACAACCTATCGATTTCACGAAAATATCGGGAAAACTAACAGGATGATACACACTCATTTATAGGTTAATGAAAAACTTAAATTATCACTCGCATAATGAGAATATCTAAAAATGCTTTTAATGAATACTTTGAAAAAGTTCATTTTGAAATTTTTAGATAGGGGGCAGCACTGGTTATGCTTGCTCGTAGGATTTGTTGTGAGTTGCAGAAAAAGTTTCTCTTTTCATTTAATTTGGTGAACTAATATACCAAGTGATATATTTTCGATTTAAGAGACCATTTTTTGTATCATCTGTTGTTGGTGATATAATATAAGGCCTCTAAGATATTTATTTTCTCAAAATTCTGATCATTGTTTACATTTACAAAAAATTGACAATCGACTCGGAGTGATTTTTCTTTGGTGCATCAAAGTTTTTGTCTTTTCTTGTGCCAAAATGACTTCTTGTTCACGTTGTGAAGATCAGTTACCCGGTGATGGTGATAATGTGAAATGTCACGGGTGCAGTTCCAATTTACACTATCATTGTGCCGGTTTACGTGACAGTTCGTATCGGGCAATGTCGAAGAAAAATAAGGAATCTTGGAGGTGTCCTACCTGCAGGAATTCTAGAAAGACCTCATCACCGGCTTCACCTTCACCTTCTTCTGATGCAGGTAAAAATAGTGACATTAATATAAATCAAGACATCACTGATATAAAAAAGAGTTTATCCTTCTTATGTGAGAAGTATGACGTTATATGTGAACAAATAAGTGTCGTAAAAGACCTTAGACAAATAATAACCGAGCTAAAATTGGAATTGCAAGAAAAGAACAAAATAATTGACAACCTCCAAATTAAAGTTAGAAACATGGAACAAAAACAAAACTGTAAAAGTTTAGAAATTGTTGGAGCTGACATAACAAAGAAAGAGAGTTGTTACGAAGTGATAACCGATTTAGCTAAGGACATGGGTATAGAGAACTTTCACATTAAGGACATTGACGACAGAGACTTATCATTAAGGACAGAGACTTATCTAGTTCCAAGAAAAAAAGAAGATGGAAAAAGTAAGCTTTTTGTTAAGTTTACTTCAAGAATCATGTGGGAAGAATGGATTGTTAAAAGAAAAGTATTAAAAAATAGCAGCAATTATAATGGTATATATGTAAACGAAACCCTTACGGGATACTTTAATGAATTATTTTGGAAGGCAAAAATGAAATGTCAAGAAAAACAATTCAGATATGTATGGGTCAAATTTGGGAAAATTTTGGTAAAGAAAGATCCCAATGCATTAACTATCAGAATTACTGATGAGAAAGACCTTAGTAAAATAAACTAATTCATATATTATAGCAAATCATAGTGGTCATTGATTATAATCATAATGGATGTTATTGATGTTGTCAGCAAAATTGAGGAGATAAAGTGTTATTCTTATTTTAATATTGAATACATTGTTAAAGCTAAATATGATCTCAGTGTTTTTCATTTAAACATTAGATCAATGAAAAAAAACTGGGATGAAGTTAGCATTATTTTACAAAGATTGGCACAAAAATTAACATTTGATATATTACTGTTTACTGAAGTCAACCTTAATGAGTCTGAGTTATTGTTATATAGTATAGACAATTACAAAATGTACTCTAAACTAAGGAAGGGAAGAAAAGGAGGAGGAATTGTAATGCATGTAAACAACTCTATTCATTTTGAGGAGCAAAATACTCCCTCCACTAAATACTTTGAATCAATATTAGGTACCATTACCTTAGGTGATGTAGAGATGACTATTCTCTGTGTGTATCGACCACCTCATTACAAAGTCACTGACTTTATTAGTGAATTAAATAAACTCATAGATGACTATTGTATGGGAGAATGTTTAACACTTGGAGACATGAATATTGATATGAAGGATAGCAGTAATATAAATGCAATTAGATATAAAGATCTTCTTTCTGCTAACGGTTTTGTGAATATCATTACTGACTATGCTCGAGAAGAAGTATCTAATAATAGAATATCTAGGACATGCATTGACCACATAAATTACAAAGGGAAATTGTTCCAGACGGATGGTTTAATATTAAAAACAAAAATATCTGATCATTATGTTACTGCTGCTGGTTTCTCACAGTCATATCATAATTTGTCAAGAAACAGAGATGGAAATAATGGTAGCATTAGATATATTTGTAAAAGTAAAATGAACTCTCTTATGAAAAATACTAATTGGTGTAATTTAATGGATTGTAATGACCCTGATAAATTATATGATGCTATGTGTTTGAAAATGCATAATAATTATGATAAATCAACTGTCATTAAATATGTTATGAGGCCAACAAATAAGAAAAAGGAATGGATGACCGAGGAATTATTAGAAAAAATAAAACTTAGGGATGCCTTGTTTAGAAAACTGTCCAAAGATCCATCTTATCCCGAACATAGACGTCAATACCAGAGTCAGCGAAATAAGGTAGTAGCAGCAATAAGAAATCAAAAGAGGGATTTTTATATGAAAGAGGTGTCAGTTATAGGAAATAATCCAAGAAAAATATGGACCATGTTAAACGAAATCACTGGCAGGAAAAGTGTTGTACGTGCTGACAGAAATTTGAAGGGTTTCAAAGGAAAGTCTGATGTAGATCTAGGAAAAATATTTCTAAAACAGTTTACCGAAGAAATTGAAAAACTCAAAGTAAATTGCACCCAAAAAATTCTATGTACTGCTGGTAGTGTTATGCAAAATAGTAATTATGTTCCAGAGATAACTGCAAATGAGGTGAGACAATTACTAACTACTATAAAAAACAAAAGCCCAGGAATAGACGGTATCAGAATCACTGATGTAAAAAATTATGAAATACTGCATGATATCATGGCAAAATTTATTAATTTGTCTTTACAGAAAGGCAAAATACCTGAAAACATGAAAACTGCTATAGTATGTCCAATTTATAAAGATGGTTTACATAGTGATCCAAACAACTATAGACCTATATCCATATTGCCCTCTATGCACAAAGTCATTGAAAGACATATTGCTAACTGTTTGCTTAAATTTATGGGAAAAAATGAGATAATTGCTAAGCAACAATTTGGATTCCAAGAATCAAAAGGTGCCAAACATGCACTGGAGAAACTTTCAGAAACTGTTAGAAATTCAATAGAAAAGAGGATGAGTGTAATTTTATTATTTATTGATTTTAAAAAAGCGTTCGATACAGTAGATCATGATATACTCTTGCATAAACTGAATACTTTAGGTATAAGAGGTACAACGTTGGAATGGTTTGTTAGTTATCTAAAGGATAGGAGAATAAGGATAAAAATAGGACATGACTATATAAGTGAACCTCCTCAAACAGTTACAGGTGTACCTCAAGGATCTATTCTGGGACCATTATTATTTTTAATTTATATTAATGATATATTTAAAATTATTAAACACTGTACTTTACTACTGTATGCCGATGATGCCTTATTAATATCAACTCAAACTAATTTTAAAGATGCAGAGTTGAATTTAAAAAAAGATTTTGAGCATTTTTTATGCTAGTCCCATGATAACAAGTTAATTGTAAACGAAAAAAAATCAAAAGTCATGCATGTGGTGACAAAAACTTCACAGAAAAAAACATTAAAAATTTGTAAACACTCAAATGACTGTTTACAGGTAGGTACAAAAAATTGTAAATGCCCATATCTAGAACAAGTAACAAAATATAAATATTTAGGTATAATAATTGATGATGCTTTTAAATTTAAGACACGTCATTGCATTAAATACAAGATTAAGAAGAATATTATATCAAATGTATTACATTAAGGATATAGTTCCATTTTCTCCTCTGAAATTAATATATTATGGATTAGTTGAGAACTTAATGAGATACGGGCTCACTATATGGGGAAATGTAAATAGTATGTACCATAAACTGCTAATCAAGAAACAAAATAAATTCATGAAAGTTTTATATTATAGAATAGACAAATCATATACAAATATTGAACATGTTTATAAATATTTAGGCATTTTAAGGTTAGAAAAATTATATAGATATATAATTATACAGGACAATTATTTCTGTAATAAATATAAAAAAATGCGTTCCTTTCAAAATAGTGAAAAATTGCGTTCAATAAGAAAATTTTGTGTTCCTTTAAAATATACAGGTTATGGTAATAATACGTTTCAAGTGATTGTACCAAAAGAATTCAACAAAATACCAAACAGTTTAACTACATTAACTACTAGACATGAAGTCAAGACAAAAATAAAAAAATGGTTGTTGGAAGAACGACAGGTAAAATATTTGTGTGATGTATTGCATTAAATGTTTAAAAAAGTTCTAAATTACATATCATAATTGAATATATGTACCAGTATGCTTACATAGGTATACAATTGAAAAAAAAAGTCATGTGTGTATTTTATGTATGTAATAAGGAATAAGTGTATGTTTGATGATCAATGGTTAAAAATTATTGTTAATATGTTGTTGAAATATCTGTTAATTGGTTGTTGGAAAATGAAAAAGAAGGTAAATGAAATCGAGTGACCGTTTTTCTAATGTATGTTATTATCCTTGAAAGCAATATATAAATATAAAAAATGTATATAAATGTATTAGATACTGGTATACTAATGTATATGAATATCAATTGAAGGCTAGTTCGCATGTGTATGTATGCTTGCATTAGTTGGGAAAATGTATCTGTATTATACAAATGCTGTCATATATTTTTGTGATGTATTGGAACCCGCTGACAAGTCTTTGAGACTTAGCGGGGCCTAGATTGTTATATGTTAAAAGACATGATGGTATATGTATATATTGTTATTAATAAACTATATTGTTATTGTTATTAAAAAAAAAAAACAAAAAAAAAACCGGAAAGCCTAGACAATTGGTGGAATTTAAATCCTCGATTTAGCGGACACCCTAACGTTTCAAATAACATTCTGGATTGGGGACATTAATTTTCCTATTCCTGAACGCGTTCTCCAAAAATGACGGTTGAGGACTTTGCCTCTTTAAGCATGCGACTAAATTCAAACGCATGAAACGACGCACGTACTACTACGAGCAGACTGGCGTCTCCGAGGCCGCATAGCGAGCATTTTCACATCAGCAGTCTCCATACGGCTGACTAAAAGGTAAAGGAGCAGCTAAATTAACAATTTAGATTCACTCGCCGAAGAGAACATCTCTTGGGAGATGATGAATGTCTGCCGACACTCAGCATCTCGGAGGCTAAACAGCGACTCGGGTAAAATTCTCGCTCGCAAGGCCATCGGAGAACGCGGCCGTCAATTCACCCTCAGTACCTGTATTTCGCATGCAGTGGAATATTAGCGCAGATATTGAAATAACCACTTGCGATTTTCCACGGATATAAAATTTATATAATATTATACAATATTATTTATGTAGTAACATCGAAACCTAGGCCGGAATAAATTTTATAACCGTGGAAAATTGCAAGTGTTTATTTTGATAAGGAAAAAATCCACTCCATCACGCTCGAATCTTCGGATTTTATTATTAACGCAGACTGCGACTGACAAGCTTTCCTCACGAAAAAATAGAAAATAAAACGAGCGACAAAAATTACCGGCTAAGAATGAGTTTGGATCAAATTTGGCAAATGATCACAAAGAAATGGTCAACATTAAATAAAGCGAGGATAAACGGTAATATGAAAGTGAATGTATAGAAAAGTAGAGAGCAGAAAAAGGAATACAGAAGTTAAGAGAAAAGGGGTTGAAATCACTAACCTATTGATTGATGAGAATATTAGTAAATTAAATGTAGGGAGAACACTGAACTCTACAATTGATGATATTAAATTTCTGCTCGAGGCTTTCGCAGCACTGGATTGCAGTTCTCTCCTTGGTTTTCGTGTTATTTATATCGTAGTTATTTTCAAGATGACGTTTCGGGGCTTATGCTGGCCACATCTTCAGATCAGGTCTGAGTGATACCACTACTATACTGATGATGTTAAGCCGAGCGCATTGATGAATTTGATAGATGGTGATTGGTGCTCATACTACCAAACTATTTTAAATTTGAAAAAAAAAATTGGGATAGCATTAATAAATACATAAAAAATTAACAGCGGCCTGTATCGTCAGACAAGAGCAAGGTTAAGCTGGATGTTCTGAGGCAAGAACTCACTGACGCGTTTAATGAAAAAGTTGGCTGAAAAGAATTGCCAAGGACATATAATTCGTCAAGTATGAATCACAAATTTCGGAAGCTTCAATGACATCAAACGTTGTAAAAAGCAAATGGTACAGTTAAAGGCAAGTAGTAGCCACTGCTTCTCTACGTGCCGTGCCTAACAGATAGCATGTTTCGTTGGAGAAAACGCTGAACCTTATTTCAAAGGATTTGATCCACAGACTTAATTGCCTCTGAGACCCAAAAATGTCAATCGAATGGGTACATAGTATGGTTAAATGTGGATATTAAACGGCTATAATGAGAATTCCGTGACTTTGATAGCCGGCAGTGTAAACTCCAAGGATCCTACGAGGTCAAAATAAGTCATTCAGTAAGATGAGATACAACTTGTGCATTCCAGGCACGCAACTCAATTAAGTTCCATGTGCTATTAAGACATCACGAAAGACTACGATTAACCCCTCCATCACGTAAAATGAATGAATATTACGGCACAAAAGCATTTATTCGTAATGAGCGTCATTTAGACAATCATTTAACAAGTACTTCATCAAGCCTCCAATTTTGGATGTGGACTCCAGTGAGAATTGATTGTTCCATTCACTATAAGCTACCTCCGCGCAACTGATACTGAATAATCAGTAATCTTGTAATAGAATGACCAATGTGCATCAAAAAGGCAGCATGCTTAAACAATCTATGAGCCGCAGGTGACGACGTTAAAAAGCAATTTAAATCGCCTTCGCGTGTCTATACTCCGCGTATAAGAGGTGTGCATCGGATAGCATTGCCTGAAATGCTTATCAATGGATCACTATGTGCTATTTCCGAAGAGGAAATCTGAAAAGTTAAAAAAAAGATTAACTTTCACACGCAGATTAACTAAGAAGCAACTTATACTTTATACATTTTCATTCATGACGCCACTCTAATATACTCTGTAGCGTAATTAATATCACAGCGAATGACTAAATATTTCAAATGCGTTTGACAATGTAATTACTCTGCAACATTATCAATTTATAAGGATTGCTTTTATCAAATTCAGTTATTTCAAAATATATTAGCCATCTGTTAACTCGCACCTGTTCAAAACCAAACTTGAATTTCATAGCAGTCTAGGATTTCGGATAGACACCTAATAGAAATTAGGCGAAAACAAAATCCCATAATCTAGGTGCACGAATGGCGTAGATTATGGACACACTGTTCATGAGAAGTTAGTTTAACGGGTGATTTATCTAAAAGCCCTTATTTTTACGCCTCTGCTGAATTAGCATAGATCACAATAGTTAAATTTTAAATTTAATCAAAGCAAACGCTGAATTATTACTTGATCGCGGAAGCCACAACAGTGAAATGGATTCCGTATCACCCTGGTTAGCCCATGCACAGCGACTCATTTCAAGGTCAAGGTCAGCTTCCCGCTAGGTCACTTTCTATTGAACGACATGGTGCTTGAAAGAGAGAACCGGCAAGGAGAATGACCTTACGCAAACGACCGCGGGGGAAGAATAGTATTAAATATAAAAATGAAGTTGAATGACTTCACGTTAAAATCAAGCTAGAAAGGGCATCAAAATATGCACTTGAGGGGAATAAACTTAATATATCAGCTGAAGTCATGTCGACGTAATTCTTCAGCGGTTTGGATGCAAGGCTTTACCTCTCCATAGGGAATTCGGCTCTATTTTTAATTACCTTACCTCACCTATATGGCCAATCGATTCCCGAAAGGTTTTGAGCCTCCCGAGCAGCATCTCGCCGTCCATCTCGGTCCTGCATCAGATCCGGTGTTTGTGCCTTTGCATATATTTCTTCACTTGATCTCCCTACGGCGCCCCAGTGGTCGTCTGCCAAGTGGATGATTTTCTGCCACAATCCTCACTGTGAAGTCCAGCTCCCGACTGTTCACGTAGCCAGCCTATCTTAATATTATGCTTTTAATCTGGGCAATGTCGTCGGGATCTAGGGGAGGTCTCTTAATACTCCCCTGGTCCGTATCCTCCAGGTGCCTAGGTCACACACGTGGCCAAGAATAGTACAAAGAATTTTATTTTGAAGACTATTTGCTAGACTAGAAGTTTATTTTCTGATTTTTTTCTTAAGGATTAGATTTGAGACATTTTTTTTAGAGGACTCTCCGACTCTCTCTCACTTTTGTGTTTTTAAAGAGGATTATATTCTTAAACAGTTTTGGTAAGGCCAAATTACAGCTATTTCCCAGATATTTACAGCTCTTTCAGAATTTTACATGACGGCAATGAAATGGAAATTAAATTATAAGTGATAAATAAATAACCCCATGATTGACAAATAGATGCATTATTATTAAAGCAGAAATAATAAGTATTATTAACACATGTTACGAAAGGGAAACGAGTAAATTAACTCGCTTCTAACGAAAATATTTTCATATGTCACATCAACACTTATAAAGACCATATGCTGTTCGGAAAAAAGGTCATGATCGAAGTCAAAGCCAGAACAAACATCCTGATGCCACAAGTATCGAATTTTTTCCGCCTACGTACGCGTATAGTCCGTCCCTGGTCACATGATCGCAAAACCTTTCAATGATTTACAGCCAAACTGAGGGAATACTGAGTACGTTCGCCACCGGAGTGGGTCGAGGAAATGACCTTTTAAATTCTAAATTTAGGCGGCTCGATCGGATTGTTTTCACTATCGCCGCAGAACTCATTTCTCTCGATGAATTCCGATCAAACGTATGCGCGTACACGGCCCTAGCCTTCCGCATCCAGGGATACCCCGGAAACAGGCTCTCGCCCTGAATGGCCAGACGATGGGTGAGTTGATGGAATGGCTCGCGATATCGGAAGTAGCTCACGCCCATCGACACGCGTACACGCGAGTTGCATCGCGCAGCAGATCTCATTCATTCTCGTTTTTTTTCCGCGCACGGCGACGTCCACGTCTGGAAGTGTATTCGATGCCAATCGTGGACCTCGAGGTCGAAGACGACAAGAAGTGGAAGTGAAGGGTGCTCGGAGCTAATGAGTAAGAGACGTATAACAAAAGACTTAGATCAAGCGACGCAAAAACTGAAGAGAAATTCCCATGGCTCGAGGACATCATACGCGTCACTTATAACACGAGAACCTTCCCCCCCCTCTTCCCAACTCACCCCCTCCACTAGCACTTCTCAAAGGCGTCTATAAGGACAGTAAATATATAGGTATATAAAGAGGGAGAGGTGGAGGACAGAACAGTTTTAGTCGTCAAGCTCTTGCCTTCGATCGTCAGTACGACAGTGAGGATGAATCTCAGGTTGTGCCTGTTGCTTTTCGTGTTGGGCGTGATCCTGGTTTGCGCCCAAGGAGCCCCTACAAGCGACGTGGCGGTAAGTAAACAAATTCTGTCGCGTGTGTGACACTTATCAGCTGAAATAACAGGATATACGTGTATCATTCGAGGAGAATTCGTGGAATATTTACATGGACACAGGGACGCCGACTTACAAAAAATATTGGGGGGGCCCAAACCGGGGATCTTTCCCCGGGAAATTTTATAAGTAGTGAGTTTTAAGTTTTTTTTATCATTTTAGAAGAGTCATATGATCAACATTAGAACCCTGATAACTCGAATCTCGATATCTGGACACTCAAGGGAAAATCGACTAGCCTGACACATTTTTTCCTCAAACCCATTACGACTTTTTGAGGGGGCTCGGGCCCCCTCAGGCCCCATGGAGTCGGCGCCACTGCATGGGCATCATCAAGGGAGGCTAGTCGAAGGCGGACTTCGTGGAAAATGTAGACTTCAACTGCAGATAAAAGTGCTGTTTTTCTTAATGACAAATAGGTATTGTAGTTGGCGAAAGAAAAACTTCGGGATTTTATTACATGCACACTGGTTTTTACGTTAATAACGCATCATCATCAGTGCATATAATTAATAATGAATCATAATAAATCATCAACTCAGAATATTCTCTGAATTAGCCAAATTTCATGCATATTAGACGCTCCAGTATTTTCTTCTTAATTCAGTGGGATTTGAATCCAGGACTCTAAGATCAGCAGACAAGTGCTCTAACCACAAGGCTACCACACTTCCCGATGATGTGTTCTTAACAAAAAAGCCGGTTGGTGCAATGTACACTAGTGAAAAAATGTACGTTATTGTAGAAAAATACTAATTTTTTAGAAAATGGTGTCGACCATTAGGAATTTTTCATTCCTGTGATATAGAAGACCAAAGGTGAGATATCACTAAAATTAAAAAAAAGTAAAAAATTACCCTATGAACGCGTTAGAACTCAAAACGTAATCAATAACAAAAGTATAAAAGTTTTGCCTTAGAACACAGCGTATTATGCACAAAAATCGAGTTAAATTGGACGGAAATTTTAAAATAACGAAAATTTTTCATTAAGTATAAAAACACGGCTGGTTTCGTCGAGTAGTTGACATCACCCGGGGGAAAAGCGACATTTGACGATAAGTGCCACATTATTTCGAAGTGTCGAATTGATTTCTCTGAATTTTTCACAATTATTCAAATATTAGAAGTAAAATTTTACATAATGTGGTTGAAACAGTTGTATTCAAGCTGCGAGTACCTCATTAAAATAGCGACTAAGAAAATAGATTTCCGTGTCTTTCAAATTCAAAACAAGATTATCTGAACACAAAAGTCATATGCTGGCTGACATATACCAGTGGATTATGAGTGAGCTATGTCAGATGTGACGCTTTTCCGGCGATTCAATATTTTCAATACCAACGTAAGGTATTGGGATTTAGGTTTAGTGCATATAGAAAATTATCACCATGGGATGAAAGGAATCTCTTTTGAAAAAAAATTGACTTACACCCTTTCTAAGTTACATATTTCCATCAAAAAATATACCTGCCCGATGATATTTATCTCATGACTTGTCATTAGCTGCGGCTGAATGTAAAAGAGCGATTAACTACCTTAAAAGACATAATAATTACGAAGACATTCGAATCTACACATAAAATATTAAATAAATATTTAGAACTAAAATGGAACAAGTCATATAATAGCAAGAGTGTAGAAAGAATGACGTAATTGCGCTCATACGCACAGTCAATTCTAAGTTAAATGAGCGGAAAATTAAAAGCAGTTTTCTAATATATTAATCCACTGTGGGGTATTTCCATGAGATAAAAACCGGCTCTGTCACATACGACATTCGATAATTTATGCATAGAACGTCATTGCTCAGCCTTGAGATGAAAAAAAACCATGCGAGAAGAATATACTGATCAAGGAAACTTCTCATTTAAATGTTTGGTAATTACTCTACACAATAACGTAGGTGGAAAAGTTATTGGCTGACTTTGGTTCATCCTGAATTTTCTCAAGGGACTTTTGAAGACCTTATCAAGGGGAAGTATTTAGCGGCAAAGTATATTTCTCCTTTGATTTTGAATGACTGCAATTTTAGAAAGAAGAGGGCTCTACAATAAATGAGGAAACATGCAAATTAGTGCGATTGAGAAGTTTTGAATTAATATGCAGTTTATTCTTAGGAAGTAATAACGAAAACTTGCGCTAGATGATATGTATTACAAATTACTTCCTCTTATGCTAAATAACGTTTTCCAATTGATTATAGATATGGATTCAAAATATAATGCCCTAGAAAAACGAAAAATAAATTCAAATTGTTGTTTAAGTCCTTTACCGTTAAAAAGTAGCCATTCACAATATTCAATGCATTACTTGCTTCCGTATATCTATCTCCTTCAATTTTACTATGAAGTTTTAAAAATATTGCTGCGTGAATGCTGACTTGCTTTGCACACAAGTATTGCTCTTTCAATGGCTGTATTAATGGTACCCATGCTTTAATCGTGACTATTTTCGTGCTGTAGTAAGATTAGCATCCTTATGCGGAGTCATGCGACTATGTGTTTCTCATATCATAGAAAAAATGTTCTTAATTGAGCTATATACCTGTTAGACTTTGTGCCCATTGATAAAGTGCCATTTAACTTGGTTAAACAACTGTATCCCGCAAAGCGAATCAACGGATATTTACGAATACTCTTAAAATAAAATAAAATACATATTTGACAAAACATAAATGTTCGCAAGTTCATCACGTTTAAGTCCAATGGTACACATTTTATGCTGATATTCGACACGAAACGTCTTTTAAGGCACTCTAACCCTAAATATCGGCATAATTTCTCTCAGATTTATCATAAACATGCTTAAATATCGTAATCAAAAGCATATCTAAAGCTCAAGCTCACTAGATGCATATCAATGAAAAGTCCTTCGCAACGCCCAGCAGTGCGCAACTGGCCGACTCATTGGAAATGAGAATTGAGGAAAGGTTCCCACGTATCCTTGAGATGCATCTCACGATATTTCCGGGTAATGCAGAAAACTGCGGAATCACATTATCACGCAAACGGAAGGATGTGTGCGTTGCTCAAGAATCTAGGCTTTCGTCCAAAGGAGGGCACATAAGCCAATTTGTTTATTGCTCATGTTTGATCCTTTCACATAATCTATGAGACGGAACAAGCAATGCCTAAAAAATGTGCCTCATGCTATGCTGCTGTCGATCATTCAAAGGCTGAAGAGAGAAATTTAAATCCACGATATAGCCCAGTTCACACAATCTGGTGTAATTTTCGGCAGGAGCCAAATTAAAGGAACTATTACCTTCATTAACGTTCTTATTAATGAGACTTAGAATAATTTTATTTCTCATATCTATCATAGGAAAACTCAATTTACTCCCTATTTTTTTCGGCGATCAAAAATTCTATCATTTTCATGTATTTAAGAATATTAAGTGGTCAAAATCTCTAGAACCATTATAAACCTTAATGTTTCTTTACCTTGGGTTGCACGGTCAAAGTATAACGCTGTGCATAACCATTAAATCCCTGAGACATTAAAAATAACTAACAATACGAGATTCTCGTCGAATTATTATGCAGGCAGAAATCCCTTACGTTAGCTACGCAGAAATCCCTTGTTAGCTGAGCCTCCGCTAAGATGGCTTCCAGTAGTGCAGGTAGCTGTGACGAAGACGATATTGCATCATTTTTGTAGGAAATCATTACATAATATTTAATTATACTGGCAATTCTTGAAAAAATAGTTGGCTCTAAATGTTTGGCAATAGTGTAGGTTGACAGACCAGGGGCATAAAATGTGGTCAGAAACATTCATTTGCTGAGGTTAAAAATTCAATAATTTCTACATTTTTTCATCAAGGATATCATCTGAAGTATTTTCGTGAGGAATTATGGATCAGAAACTACATAATTACATCACACGTTAGCAGACCTTATGGTTATAACTTACTTATTGTTATAATTATTGTTTTTTTTTCTGCCAAAGACTTTGATGCATTAATATTTTGGTTCGCAGTAGTAAATAACATATATCCCTTTTCGGGAGGTGTCCGGAAATGGTACATCCAATGCTGTGGTATAGGAGCAGTAGTATAAGTAAAATTTCCCTCTCTCACCGTAAATGGACAAAGCTTGAAAAAAGAAAAAATACGTGGGGAATGAAAATAATTCTGCTAACTTCAACTGGCTAATTAAACATGCATATCTATAAGATAGTACCGTGGAGTGTAATCACATATAAACACATACAATATCAAGGGAATTCACTACTAAAGTTATCTATTCAAGATCAAACCGCAATGTTTCTTTTTTGACTTAATTCTCTCTAACTCTCTCTCTAATTAAAAAACGAATAGCAACCAGTTTTCTAGAATATAAACATGACCACAAAATGCACAGCTTTCCATAATTTAACCACTAAAATGTATTTTTTTTCATAGGTTAGGGTCAAAGCAAGAGGTGACACCAGGCAGACTGTGGACGATGCCTTGAGCGTAAGTATATATCTCTGAACTAAACGTTAATTGCACAATAGAAAAACCAAATGGTTAATAAATTACTGGTTAAGAAATGTGAGCATTTCCGAATACCGAAATGGTATTTTTCCCGCAAACATCTACGATTTAAAATCCAACGAACAATTTGAGTCGCGGGAGTTGACGTGCGCTTCTAGATATGGGTTAATTGAAAGAAGTAGTCCATTTTCATGCAAGAATTAAATAATCGTTGAACAACTTTCCACTCAAAGAACTGCATGACAAGTGACTACATACGCAGTCACACGCACGGGGTGCAAATATTCTTGTAACAAGAGTGAAAGGTGCCATAAAAATCTTTAAGGCCTAGTTACACAGTGCATTAACACGTAAAAGTTAATGTACGTTTGCATGAATGATTTTAGTGAACCGGAACGGAAAATGTACGAATGTGTTAACCAAATTAGAACATGTTTTATTTTCTGTTCATTCATTCGCACAAGTTGGGTGGTTACACGGTGCATTTTGGCGTTCATTCTCGCGTTCATACATTTATAGATTAACCCGTACGTGTTAATGTACCGTGTATCCAGGCCTTTAGGATCGGCCGGGATTCTAACCCGGCTTTGCTTGGTGTTGTAACTGGTAGCTTACCTAACCGACATATTGAAGATTGGTGTTTGAATCCCGGCTAAGCCAAATGATTTTTCACGGCGAATTCCACCCTTGGTATAGATTTTCCACCCGCTAATTACTAGAAACTATCCCGTTATTCAATTCACTCTGAGGGTGAAATGAATAACGGGGGAAAAATTGCCAATGTTAGAGGAAAAGAAGCAAGAGAACAGACTCAGATCAGGCATGAAGACCGTATGGAAGGGCCCTGCCAGGGTTACCACTTCACAATAAATGAATAAATAAAATAGTTCTTTACACTTCTATGCATAGAAAAACTCATCATTGAGTTACAAAAAACTGCATTAATTAACGTACTGTAAACTTTAAGAATAATGACTGAGTAAAATTAGTGTCATATATTCAATAGATTTCGGAGATGCTGTTTCATCCAAAGATTTAAATATAATCAAAGCCCAATTATATGATGACTTTCAGTTACTTTCCCGTTCTAAAGAAAAAAATAATAATTTCCAACCGTCATGGAAACAGTACGGCAGATTCATTTTATGCCTCAATCAAATGTCAAATATGAATACAGTCATGGGCATATTACCGCAGCTAACGATTTATTTAAAATTTATAAGAAGAGAAATGTCTCGAAAAACTGAGTAATTAAAATACAACGTGAAGAGCTAAGACTGTCATAAGTTTGTCCACTTGTCTTGAAAAATAGATAAAAAAATTACTTCGTGTTTATAGACTTCACGGGAACTAAATAAAACAGTATTGAGGGACGAGAGATCTAACATGCGTAAGGAATTCTGGTCGATATCATTATGCATATACTAATGTCAATTTCTTTTCCAGATTCCAATAGCAGCGCTTGAAGCAGTGCAGAATATGCTGAATAATCTTTTCTCCTCCAGAACAGTCGTGGAAGTGAGGAAGCACTGAAAGGAAATGAAATCATGACTCAGAACAACTTAATCCAAAGATATTTCTGCGGTGGTTAAAGCTGCGGAGACAAAATTAAGCTCTATTATGTTTTGTTTAATTCGCCCACTTATTTGTTATTTCTGTGATGTAAATGGTTTCATTAAAAAAATTATACCTTGAATAAGACTTTATTTGAAACTTCATTGATCGCAATTTCTAGTCGCCACCTTATAATTGGGACATTTTCAGCAGAAAGTTGAGAAAATGTCGCTTTTGGAACAATTCATTGCGCCTCTTTGAACTAAAAAGCATCCATTTTTGAAATAAAAATGTCAACCCATTCTATTTTTTTAATCTCCCATGAAATCTGTCCCCCCGCTTATGATTATGATGACTCACATTCTAAATTCAATCTACCCCAATCTTTTCAAGACTGAAAACATAACTGCAAACTATCACACATCTACATCTACATAATAGCCGGCAAGCCGCTTAAAAGGCATGTGGCAGGGGGTGTTAAGACACCAGCCGTTCTTACATAAAAAAGAAGTGGTTTAAGGAAGCATTTATTAAAGTTGTTTTTGGTTCGGAGGAAAAACAAATTCCCATATCTATCTGTTCGGCATAGCATCTCTCATAATTTATCACTTCTGTCGGACCTGGAAATATAGTGCGGCTCTAATATTATGCTTTCTGTGTCGCTCTTAAAGATATCCATTCTTCCTTTCTATTTAGTTCAGCGGATTCAGTCTTTCTGCACCGGATCCCAGTGGCGAGGGGGGGGGGGGGTTTGGGGGTTAAAACCCCCCTCAGAACTAAGACAAATTTTTAAGTTTTATCCATTTTACTTAATTGGTTTCATATTACTAATGGAATAGCGTATGGATTAATTAAATATCCCTCTGAAAGCCGTAAAACTCACCATTTTGAACCGTTTGTCTTAAAATTCCGCAATTTATCAATCTCGCACATACCGATTATCCTGGTGGGTATTCCATGTCCCC
Source organism: Ischnura elegans (assembly GCF_921293095.1). Classification (NCBI taxonomy): domain Eukaryota; kingdom Metazoa; phylum Arthropoda; class Insecta; order Odonata; family Coenagrionidae; genus Ischnura; species Ischnura elegans. The sequence continues at coordinate 25,033,022 of NC_060252.1, forward strand.
ACACACCCAGGTATTAGTTGCACCTAAACCCCCCCAGCCTTAATTCCTAGCTGCGCCCCTGCCGGATCCCATACGCTCGCTGCATATTCAAGGTGCGGTCGGACGAGTGTGAAATAGCACCTTTCTTACACTTTCTCATCCGAAAATCTTTACACAATGCACTTGACGAATCCTAATTTCTTCAGGGCTATGCCGCAAATATTTCTTAAAAGTGTTCCCCACGATAGGTTCGAGATTATCGTAACTCCCAGGTACTTCACTCCGTCTGTTGCCTTTATGTTAATACCATCCAGAGCATAAACATGGTTATAGTTGGACGAACTCTGCAGAAAATGTACCGACATACATTTGCTCAGATTAAGTTCGAGTCCCCACTCTTGGCTCCATTAATGAGGAATAAGACATTTGTGGAACCACGCATTGGAAAAGAACTCGCAACTTATGCCATCAAACTTGACTTATTACTTGTGGAAGTGGAATCCTCAATTATCAGCCCAAATTTGTCCCATTATTAACGATCTCATCATTGAATTTTTTTCATTTTCTTACTAATGCCGTAAGGAATATTTTCCAATAACTAATTTTTCCGGAGAACGCTTTTTCAAAACACTCTCTTCTAATTATCGGATAAATTTCGGATAACTTTCGGATTTCGGATAATTTTTTTCGCCTTACCTTCGGATACATTTCATCAGCTGCTTTATGACCAGCACTCTCTTTATGGTCATTATTTTTTTACTTAAAGAAGTATGCTTTTTCTCTTTTGTATCATAATAACAGTACATCTCACCATTTAACCATTCTTTTGAAAATTTAATGCCTGTTTTTTTCTTATTTGACAAGATTCCAACTCCTTTACAAGTACTCCAACCTAACATTCCATTTTTAATGAACAGCCAGTCATATATTATTTTACAAAGTTAATTTTTTTTGCAAGTAATTCCAACAATCTGTTAAAAAATTTCTGCACTCAATTTGTTATTTTTCTTTAGGGCATTTTATATGAGGGTCAATAATGTGCTAGACGACGGTTGTGAGGTCGATGAAGAGGGTCATATGAGGTTGTCTAGGCAATTAACTGCTTATTTAAGTAATTTACTTTCACTCGAGGGTAAAAAATAATCGGTCTATTCTTTGTTCATTTTATAAAAAAATCACTTTCGCAAATTGTATTCACCATTTTCTCATATACTGAAATACAACTAAACTAAACAACATAATAGAGAGAAATAAAAGCAGACCGCAAGTTTGAGTGAGGTGTGCGCATACAGCAGTACTGTACAGTACAGACTTACAACTACCACTGGGCGTAATTAACTGAGATGGTAGACAGTATGGACATACGAACGAGTCTATCAATCACTAACGGAGAAGAAGAAGCATGTCTAGACATATAGAGATAGGCTTAGTGGCTTCCTCAAACGCAGTTTACAAACGAAAGCCACTTTGAGTTTGCAGCGAGCCACATTTATATGCTTTATTAATAATATTGAAATAATGGTATGCACTTTCCACGGTTATAATCGTGGAAGTATTTATTTCATTACGGAAAAATTCCCTTCCATCACGCTTGAATCTTCGGATTTTATACTTAATTAATGAATTGCGAAATAATCTAGCATAATAATATAGTTCCAGTTTCGCACATGATGTTCTTAATCATGTTTTTCTAATTCCAGGATTCCGTTTGTTTATTTTATCGGAGAGGGAGGGGCCGGAATGCCAATCCGTTTCGTTATGAATGAAAATAGTAGAACTTATGTCGACAGGCTCGATGAAACAAACCGAAAAACAATGGAATTTAGCCGGGTGCAGTGGCAATAATGAGAAATTCTTTAATATCGAATAAATAGGTGGGCGTATCACAAAATAAAACCTAGAACCAATGAAAGTGGCACCCTGGTACAACTATTTTGTATTCTGGGGGTAAATTTCCTTGAAAAACTGACTGACAATCTAGGGAGAATTTAAATTGAAGGGTTGTATACGATACGGATAAAATTGCAATAGTGCAAAAATATCTATTTCATTTCACAGAAATAATATTTATGTATGGCGCCGTTACCATACGATGGGTCGAAAGCGTGTGAGAGGTGCTGGCAGATAACGCGGAAAAGATAGCGAAGGGATGAGTTTAAATTCAAGAATTTGAGATTGACGCTCCAGGAACGAGTCCACGCATTATTTCTTTCTTTTTTGGTGAATTAAATGATGATTTATGGGTTAATAATGATGAAGGGGGACTGGATGAAAGAAAACGCTGAAAAAGATTAATGGGAGAGGAGTGATAGGTGTGACAGAATGGGATGAACAACGAAATTCACCGTTTGGTACGATAAAAAAGGCTAATATTAATTTGAACCTGAAAAAAAACCGAAAAGGATGGTAAGACTCAAAGGATAAATGTGGCATACGGAAAGAGAAATGCAAGAATAATGTACTTTGGGGATATTATAAAATGAAGTATTATTTCGAGGTCATATTTTAGAACGCGTGTGGGCTCCTACAGGTATCCGTTCCCAGATAAACTTATTCAGTCAGAGTATAAATTCGTGCAACAATGGGAAAAATCAATTTGGCAGGGTTTAAACCGTCAAAAAGAAAAAACAACATATTAAAAATACGATTCCGGATCCTCGTATCGGAGGATCACTGGTAAATATTAGGGACCGATAAATTTAATTAAATTGGAATGCACGAAAAATAAGAGCTATTAACGAACAAAAGCAAAAAAATCAGATAAATAAATGATTGAATCAGATCAATCACCGCGTCAAATAAGGATAATTCTGTATCATAATATATGGTTTCTGCAAATATAAAGGATGAACAAAAATTCATGGATTAGCATCAGTCAATTAGGCAATAAATTCTTGTCAGAAAATTTCAATGGAAATTGAATCTCCATATTAGCTTAAAAAAATATTATCAATAACATTTAAAGGATTTATTGCAAAGAAGAGATGAAAAATTAAAGTATTTTTGTGGAGAAATATTGAACTAGATTTCCATTTTCATTATTAAAATGTTGGAAAGATAACATGGAATTTGAGATCCATCGGTAAGTAAGATTTTCTAAGGAAGCTGTAAATTTTCCCGTTTTTCTTCTTATACAATTGAAAGTATATCTGGGAGGAAATATTCACGCTTTTGAATACCTTACAAATGCACTAAAATTTTACGATGAAGAATGGCCATTTAATTTCGCTGAATCTAAAAACGGTGGAATATTGCCTAGAATTGATGCCTCGGCACGGTGGATGAGACTTCATTGAGGTACAGAAAAAGTCTTAACTTCATGGAGATTCCTTGTCTACCAATGAGGCATGATAATGAGGAAAATACTTTTACTCAAGCAGAGGTGTACGAAACTATTGGTCAAGCACCAGCTATTCCCCTTCTTCCACGACTTTTATTCCAGTAAGACCAAGCAAAACATTAAAGTACAATGGAATGCGGATAGTTGGCTGGTCACAATCCAAAGATAAGTAGAATAAGATTTAAAGCAAGATATATGATTAAACTTTATTTAATTAGTAATATAAATTAATTTAGCAATATTATATTCGTACAGCATAGTAATAACGGCATTTGTGCTAACAAAAGACGAAATGGCCACGACATCGAACTATCACACAAATAAACGAATTTCAGCTAAGGAGTTAAAAATGTCTTTCTGTTTGTTATTGGAGGTTGGGGTGCTCCAAAGACATTTCATTCAAGAAGGATTGAGTTAGAGTTGGCCCAATAGGTTTCAATGCGTGAATTAGAATCATGTGAAGCTTATTCTTGGATTCATAGGCTCAGACTCATGAACAGAGTACAGTGAGCAGTCTTCTAACTGGATCACCAGTCAAAAGGGAGATTAAAAAAATAAAAATTGAAAATAAATAAAAAATAGCCATAATATATATAATTGTAATTTTCAATGTGAAAAAATTCTCTTTTGTGTTCAATCTTGTTTCAATGAGTCTTTAAAAGCAATTTTTGCTGTGGGTTTATTTTAAGAACAAAATATAAAAAAAAATGTAATGCTCTGACCATATTACTGCTTATTTAATATTATCTACCATGACTAGTCGGAAAATAATTCCGCACGGGTTGGTTACCCCATTACACTATGATTGAATATTGTAAATAAAAACTCACTATCAATTGCCCACATATATTTTAGAATGAGTTATTTTCGCAAAATACAAAAAAATTGGTTGCACCAAATTGCCATGAAATAAATTTCGTTTGTGGAAATTTTCTAGCAATTTTAATTTGCAATGCATAATAATTCCACCATATTATTAAATCGAATTCCACCATATTATTAGATTGAATAAAATTTAAATAATTTTCTAACGCCTCATTACATCACAACAGCCTAGTTTCTTGCTCTGTCCCGTGCAAGGAAGTAATTTAAGAAATCCTTGGACATAGCCTTTCACCGAGACGACGAAAGCACCCGTTCCTCCAAAAGAGACGATGGGAAGGAAAGATTAGCAAAAGACTTCCTCCTCATTCGCCTCAGCTAGCACGGTGGGCAACTGAGTCGGCAGCATTTGACACTCAAGGTCACCCACGGGCTTCTCAAGTTCGCCCGAGAACAGGTTTCTAGCTTTTTTGTACACCGGTGATTTTTGAACAATAACTCGATCGCATCCCCAGTCCACTTGGGCGAGTCCAAGGGGATATATATAAAGGACAGATCAGGGCTGCATCCATTGACGGACCTTTGGCCAGCTGAAGAAGACATGTTCCTCAAGTTTGCATTGCTTTTGGTGGTGGTAGTGGGCGCTGCGTGGTTTGCCGAATCGGCACCAGTGGAGGACTTAAATGCAGTGGTAAGTGAGATACGGCAGTGATCTGTATTAACCCCTTCCACATCAATTTATTTTCTGAATATCGCGCTCTTACCCTCTATGTATTTTTTCTGTGGTTCTTTTTAAATAGAATGGTAGGTAAGGAAATTTCTTAGTTTGTATTCAGCGTAGAACAGTGAAAAAAGTGATTTTATTTCATATTGTTCATGAACTCTTTCCGTAAGAACATCGAAATCACAGCGGTCGCTACTCGTATAAAATCGTTATATTCCTCCGAATTATTTAGTTTCATCAAATCTCATCGGGTAAACGAAAATTCATGAATTAGCATCAGTTAATTAGGCAATAAATACAGGGTAGAAAATTTCTATGAAAATTAGAAATCTCCAAATTAGCTAGAAATTATTAAATATACAATGTAAACGACTTATCGATAAAAAAGAGAAGAAAAAGTATTTTCATGGAGAAATATTATATTACAATTTCTTATTAGCATCTGAATGAACACTCCGAATCACTCCGTCTTACGTCGATCCGATGGAAAAATTAGCAGTTGATTCCAAAATCATAATTCATGAAATATGAATCCTTTTTGTACATTATGGATGTTTTTACCAATGTTAAACTGTCAAAATATTTACATTTTCTCCTAAATAATGCTAAAATTATGAAGATCTAATGACGAGCTACACTCAACATTTCAGCGTAAGGGGCAAATGCACACACGAATATTACAATATGGGATTCACCAGTTGGTCTCTAGATTTGTTGTCACTCATCGTGCATTAAAATGGGTCTACAAAAGTCGCCACTAGTGTCACTGACGGGCAGAGCGATCCAAAATTCAATTAAAAATAAGCAAAAATTAAAGCTTTTAACCGAAATTTCGTTGAGGCACAAGTGGATGGTAAGAACGTAAAAGAAGACCTCGAACAAAAAATAAGGAACAGTTAAAGAAGTATGTGAAAGAGAAGAAATATATAGGTATAAACATTAGGGATGTGCGACTAGCACTTTTTGATCTCGAGTCGATTATCGAGTCGAGTTTTAAATTACTCGCGAGTATCGAGTCGAATCGAGTATGGTGATTTCTGGACCAGGCGATAAACAATGCATTATCCAGCATATTCTCATTTTTCCAAACCCTTTGTGAAATTTCACATCTGAATCCTTAGCCTGATGTAAAAAGGGAAACTCGACAATGAGGAAGGTTGATGGTAATTGTGTCAAAATTGGGAATAACCGCATTGTCCGACCTTAAAGTTACCTTAAAGATACATATTTTACTTTATTTCAGAAATCTTAACAGTTTTATCTATTCTCACAGCGTTTGAATTAAAAAGTAAGGTAGGGTACAAAAGTATCACTTAAATTAGAACGACGCATCGGCTTTAAAAATGATATGTTCATTACATGAATTTCATGCAAGCACTTCCTGTCGGAAAATGTTGGAACTTACCCGCCTCGATAACCAAAACTACTCGATTCGACATTCGTAATGCAACCCGAAACACTCGAGTCGAGTACCAACTACTCGACTCGGCTCGAATTTTCGAGTACTCACACATCCCAAATAAAAATATTAGCTGATAGGATCATTGAGTGGAGAGCTGCGTCAAACCAATCTTAGGATTGGTGACCAGTAATGATGATGAACCGAAATTTATGTTCATGATGGTTTTATCTATCAATTTATAAGTTTTCAAACATATTACTCGCGATTTCAAATATTACAATGTAAATTTTGACAATAAGTGAATCCCTCGCCACCCATCGGCGCGCAGCGGACATTTCTGAAAACCGATTACAATCCGCCCACAGTGGCATAATAAATGAAGCTTCTGCGAGAAGAACTGGGGTCTCCTCAACGCAGACCCCATGAATGTTCACATCTAATTCGTAATCAAGTGTTTCAAGTTCGGTCTTGATGATGGAAAATCCGCCAGACAATTTGCGAATAAGCCGTGTTTCATTACACACTTCACACGCTAATCTGTGATCGATAAGGCAACAAAGGGGTGACGTGGCGTGTGATCCCGTTCAAAGCGCTAGATCGTAGTGTCCAGGGTCGCTGGACACCAAAAAAAAAAACTTGCCAGGTGATTTTATCTGGAAAAAATTCTAACTGTTAAGAACCCGCAGGTGGTCCAGGATAAGGAAGTGGCCCGCAGACCTTGAATTTGTCGCATTCATACAATTATGTGTTATCCGAAGTGAACTTTTCCCAGAACTATTGAAACCTATTCCTTTGAGTTACTATTGTTGGGCACGGTGCGATGTATATAAAATGGAAGCGTGATAGAAAAGTGGGTAGAAAGTTAGGCCACCCACATAGTTACTAGGTGCATAGGCACATAGGGTTCACATCCCTGGCAATTCCTTCCTTTATTCCCAACATAAAGTTGTCAAGGTGCGAAGTGGCCATGGTAGAGGAGATTAATTAAAAAGGGGCCCTTAAGTGATGACTAAATTGTCTGTATATATCCCTCCTGTAGGAAACATTTTCTGTAGATCCTTTATGTTTGACTTATGGCGAGTCAAGACGTCGCATTCGTATTCTCCCTCTCCAGTCTTCTATTTTCTTAATAAGCCTTGGATCGAGCCGTTATATTGCAAACGCATTGACTCACAACATCGTGATCTGTGATAGAATTCAGATGGATGAGAAAAAATTGAAGATTAAACCCTGCCCTGAAATTATTTAGAGGAAAAAGAGTGATTTCCGAGCAATAAAAATTATGTAAACAAGACTCTGAATGAAATATTTGCAGATGCACCAAATAAGGGTTTCTCCTAATGGGAATTGACCCATTCTAATCATTTCCATTAACCCGCCGAAAATATTCCATACCAGTGAAATCTATCGCAGTGCTTGAAACTTACATGCACGCTTAATTCAAAGTCCCTCCGCCATTCGATGATAAAAATTTTGGATCCTCAAAGTTACTTTGCTCGTGGCGGCAATGTAAGTCTCTCCAACCTTTCTGTATATTTTCTTTTATTATATTTAATTATTGATTCGCATCAGCCTCATCAAGAATAATTGAGGAAAATTATACAAGCTTCAGGCGTCATCGATTCGTGTACTATTTATAATCCCTCAGAGATTTAAAAAGTAATGAGCGTTGCAGCTGAAAATGCTTCTATTCTTACACCGATCTAGAACTGCATCTCCCATTGATATGACTTAAGTCCTCAGATACAGCAATACACCGTCATGCCTCCGTTCACTTCATCCGGTAGCCATGGCTTAACACGCAGAGTGAAAGGAAAGGCTGATCAAAAATATTAAAAGGGCGTACGTTCTTGGGCATAAATGTTTTTTCTCTGCGTAAATTCAATACCATTTGGAGGTCGATTTACTCCCAGAAGGTCAATTTTTTTGGCAGTTTTTTTTTCTCAAGGGAATTTTCCGTATGCATGTCGAACTACTACGGAGGTGACTAGGAGATAAATTGTGATTTTACCCCATTGTAATTTTTCTGGAACGAATTTTCATACATTTATTGACATCTAATAAAAATGAAAGATATGCTACTTTAACTTTTTTATCTTTTTCAAATACTAAATATTAACATTTACAATGTACATTTCTGAAAAAATAACGCAGCTCTCCATTTAAATCTCCCAACAGCTAAACATTTACGCATTTATTTTGATTTGCATCCTTTATAAAAGAAATAATCAAATGTAATTAAAATTAAAGAATTCAGGGGAAAAATTGTGTAAAATGGTTGAATAAACGATTTAATTTTTTGTTTAATACAACTTAATAATCATAGTCATTTTAATGGTCAAAAGTTTTGAAAAACCTGAAGACACGAGGTGGCTGATGATGAAAAGGGTGCATTGTTGGGAATTTATTGTGTACCTTGAGCAAGAGTGACGTTGATTTCACCAGTTTTCTCGGTGTCTTCACCTTTTCTTCCATTGACATCACATATTTTTATGGCACCCAACTTCCTTAAGGTAAAAACACATAGATTTCCGAGAACGTATTCCGTACATGTTATAGCGTTGACAACTCGGAGAATAAAACATAGTTTCGCAACTACGTAGGATAATTTTCATTCCTAATTTTACACGTGATAGTGACGTGACGAAGGGTGGTAATTCACGATGACGGCGACGAATACTCCATGCACATATGAATGAAAATTTCAGCCCAAATGGATGGAATTCGAAATAAATTGTGTTTCACAATGAGCAATAAGTGTCCTATTTCTAAATTAATCGAAGTTTGTATTTTATTTCCTAGGATTGATTACACACTGCGGTCAGAGGATGGTATTGTTTTCCACAGTATGTCCTGTTTCAAAAAGACCATTCTAAGGGGATTTACCAAAGAGGCCAAAGATAACTTACCCATATTGGTAACATCGAATAAAACATCGTCATTTATTCTTTCCCACTCACACGGGGACTTCAAAAGGAAGAGTAATTATGAATATTGATTAAGAACCAGATATCTCACAATTAGCACAATAATATGGAAAGAATAAATAGAGATCAGCACTGCAAAACCTTTTTCGATTTGCACTGGTTGCACTGGTCTGCACAGGTTACTTTCTACTTGAATATAAAAAAGCCTAGAAATTAGATCCTTGATGACTCTTAGTATTAACGTCAAACATCCAATGGAACTTTAGTTTATCTTTCCTTCTGAAGAGACATACACCAATAATTTACCCATTAATTCAGGGCCTCTTTCTCATCAGGACATTCATTTATGTGATTCAGTTTGTAATTTTTCTGAGAATAATATACCTGATTTCCTTCAACGCTACAGACGATGAGCCAACAGGAACACACATACAGAAAAATTTAAAAATATAAGTGCAGGATTTAGTTCTTTCCCGATGAATTGATGAGAAGAATTCATCAAAAAATGTAGGTTGCTGAAAAATATTTTATTGACCAGAGAAGAAATATCGGTAAATGATACAGGTAAAACTGGAAAATCATTTCCAAACGGACTTCACCACAGTGTTGAAATCCACACGAATCGCATCCAAGGATATGTGCTTATCCTTAGGAATAAATAAAGTTATCTTCTTCTATATTAAGGTATCTCGTTAGCATCTGAATGAACACTCCGTCTTACGTCGACCCCATGGAACAATTAACAGTTGATCCCAAGTCGTGGTGTGTTGTATCTGGGGTAATTGACCATCTTTACAATTTTTCAAATCTTTACCTTACTAACTATCCTCCTCAGCTGTCTTCATTGACGAAATACTATATATTTCTTGGCTGCCAAATAAAATTTAACACCCTCTAAATATTACGCATTCGCCATCAAAGATTTCATAGTCTGATCGGATGCCTACGATATCGTTTACATCTACTTAAATTGGAAACCAAGTCACGCAGGAAACTATAATATCATCCATCAATGGTTTATCTCTAATGGTAATCTGCCTATCAGGCAGATTTCTCTTTTGTTCGATATACGTTTGCTTTGAATGACCAACCCTTATTCCCGCAATTAAGCTGAAGAATTCTTCACATTTTCGGATGGAATCAGGTTCATTTCGACACCAAAATTAGGTTCAGTCCACGCGGAGACGAAAGGGTGAAGCGTAAGTTCATTAATCCGAGTCACGAGTTTCAGCCTCCTTTGATTTCGCCACCCGAAGTGTTAGTGATTATATAAAGCATTACGCATCGAATAAGGCACTATGCCTTAAAATTGAGGATTATTCATCATAACTTGAATTAGAATTTAAAACTGATAGATCGAATTTTTTATTAGATTCCGAGGTAAAATACATGTACAAAAAGGCCCCCAGCAAAATACAGCCCAATGCCATTTATTGCCGCTTTTTAAAAATTCTTTAGTGGGGTAAAAAACATTCTTATGGTTAAAAAGTATTGAAATTTTTCTTCCTTATAAATTTATGTATACAACTCAGATTTAAATGTTGCACATTATGATCAGGTAAAGTCAACGAAACACTTATGTAAAGGCATATCTAAGTGATTTACCGGAGCTTTTTGCACCTGATGATGACGAACGACGTTGACACCATGGTCGTATAAACAAGTTCATGTAAAAAAAACAGTCATTGGTATTCCATCACAATGACAAGCTAATTCCTCGAAGTCACACCTTGGACAACGAAATTCGTTGAAAAATTCTCTCTCTTTCATAAATACGCTGAGCTGCATACATAATTTCAACACTGCACATTTGAAATAAACTTCTAAAGAAGAGTGCAAGCAGAAAACCAATTCTTAGTGATCGACTAAAAAGGATGTACACTAGAATGAACATTATATTTGACTTTGGACTAATACATTGAATTAAGTTATTTTCCATGTAGAATCTGAGTTTTTCCCGGCGTATGCTCTGCAGGAATATTTCTCGGGTTTCCCACCGGGTGTCGTATCGGGTTGTAGTTCCCAACGTTTCCATGACTAAGTCCGTCATCGTCCTAACCCCTGATGACGATGACGGACTTAGTCATGGAAACGTTGGGAACTACAACCCGATACGACACCCGGTGGGAAACCCGAGAAATATTCCTGCCAAGTTATTTTCCAGTTCAAATTAAAAAAAAATACCTCACATCCAAGTCAAGTAAATATAATAATGTAGTGAAATTGTTTAGGAATAATTAACAATATAAAGTTTTCTCTAAAGCGGAATAGCTTCTCAATTTTAATTTACCAACCTCAGATCCGTGATAACTCAACTATTATAACACAATAAAACGCCCAAAATTTTTATTAGATCTAAAACTACAATATTTTACGACGATAGATCATTAGTACGTCAATGTGGCTATTTTTAAAGATCGAATTGGGGTGTAGACTCAATGTGACTTTCTCACGAGGAGAAACCCAAGTTAAAAAAATAATTACAACTACACTCTTATAAATTTCCATGCAAACTTGGCAGTGGTATGAAAGATTCAAGTGTTACCTTGGCAATAAATTCGTTAGCACTGGTCTCACTTCTAATTAAATTAAAACTTAGCCTTAGGATAAGTAAACCTTAAAGGAATGCCTCGCTAGGCAACCTAACTAATAACCTAACCTAAAACACCTGCCAACCTAACAAATAACCCAAGAAATGGTTGCGTGTGCTTGTCAAATAATGAGTTCATAGTAATCGAGAACCTGATGGTCCCAAATACGTTTATAAATATAGACGATGTTATTATTATCATATATGTGCCGTCCACCACCATGAGTTCGTGTTCTATCTCTCCGTTCTACGTCTATCCTTCTATATCCACTTATGTTTGCATACTCGCTTATGGCGACCTGAGTGAATGAGTAGTTGACACCTATTAATACTACTGTAAATGAATGAAAGTTTTAACACATCCAGCCGGAGACATTACTACGTTAAACGTACATTACAAGGACAAATCTCATAAACAAGTGCTATAACTATCTGTTTTGTGTAAAATATTGACTCAAATGTTAAGTAAACAATTTATCGGAAAGAAAACTACTTTTCTCATCTGATCCTTCACAGATACCCCACGATGCCTCCTTTCACTCAGCGGATCCTGTGAATCGTTACCCGCCAATTCCTGATCATCACGCACCGGGATATCACCCGCCAGCCGCCCACGGAGATGACGCCGTCAGCAGTATAGTGAGATCCGCGTTGGCCGTAAGTATCCTATTAAACTGAGTGATCACTAGCATCCACGAATACCTTCCCATCAGAAATCAAAGGCATAGACATACATCAAGGGCAAAGAGTTGATTCAGGCCGAATCTGGTGGAATTCTTACGTAATGTAAATTAAAACTTACTAAGACTTTTATTCACAGCAACGGTTCCAATGAATTGTGTATTATTTCTAGTTGACTTTTTCTTGAAAAATTGCGATTAAATTCCCTGTGGGTGAGACACGTACTGGAGAGAGTGAAGAGAAAGAGACGAGTGGGAGAATGAAGGGGAGGATTGTACTGGGGTGTTTTTCCGTATTCCAAACACTTGTTAGAGAAGTAAATATTTAAAGACGCAATATAACACTTGATAGTCAAATCGAGAAAAAGTACTGCCTGGATTGCCATGCTAGCATTACAGATAAAGACTATTGATTCAGGCTTAATCTGTCATGAATTCTAACAAATGGTAAATTTAAAGTGACTGCCAATGTTCCACAAACCCTTTTATTCAAACAACCGGATTCAATAGATTCTGTATTATCATCAAGTGACTTATTTACGAAATATAAAACCTAACGCTAAGATACTCAATTTTTCATGAGATGCACAGATATTAACAATAAATTGTAAATTAGCCATCAATAATTCCTAAGTGATTCAATTATTCTTTCAAATTATAAATATAATAAAATCCATCTAGACTCGAGTTCACTTTTATAAATATGCATATATAAAAAATATGGTCTACGTATGACGAGCTATAAATGCTCTCTAGCAACATGTTATTTAAAAACAAAGTTAAAACGCCTACAGAGATAGCTTAATGTGTGCATAGTGTTTAGATACTCCAATGGTTTTTCACGATATGTGCAGCTTTTATCAATGAAATGTAAATTAACCAATAATAACGCAGCTTGATAATTTAAAAAATGCATAAATGTAATAAAATTCATGGAGACTCGGGCGCACGCTTATAAATATGTGTACATAAAATATGAGATCTACGTGTGATGAATACAGCTTAAAAATTATATTCCAGCGTATAATTTTTGCATAAATAGGTTTTAAATACTTTCAGTTCTGAAAATGACTTACAAATATTGGAAGACGGTTTCAAAATGTTGCTTACGTACTTCGGTATGATTTTTACAGGCCAAGGTGTGGTATATGAGAAATTGCGCTGCCACAGTACATGGAGCTGAAGTAAAAGTAGCTTAGGCTATGAAGCCGTGGAGGGAGAATAAAATCAGAACATAAATTAATGCAGTAAAAGTGTAATTTACAGTCTCAAATAATCAACTTTATGGCCATTTTATTTATTAAAAAATGGTTTCGAAATGCATCGCTTCACATTGGATTCGCCGAGACCGTAAGAACAACAGATTAAGTCATAATAGTACAATGGATAGCATCATCATCATTTGCTATTTGAAGGAACTTACCCATTTCTTCTTTAATTAAACCGCAATAATCTCAGATAGTCCTCTGTGGCGAAATCAGCAATATTTCCGCCTAATGTCGATAACTTGGCTCTCAATCACTTGCTATTGCACCGTATCTATCGCCTAAATCACAACTTACTGCATCACAATTCTTAGCCGAATAATTCGCTTAGTCTTTCATGCCAAAGCGATATGTCATCCACCAATATATTGCACTTAAACCTCTGACATCTCATCAAAGGTCATCTCACGAATCTATCCGATATCCCTCAAAATATTATCTCCGTCGTCACGGTAATGTTCCACATTCTTTGCCAAGATATCAGGTTGGAATTAAGCATACTGCCATGTACGTAACAAATACCATTCCACGGCGTGAGGAATTTGTTCTATTCTTTTAAAAACCTCATTGTATACTTCTTTCCTCATCATTACGCCTCCCGAATAAAATCACCGTTTCAACACAATGGGGTTGAGAATTTTGTCTCGCTCATCCATTATGTGTATACTCATTCACCAATTAATCCAAGTTCCTACCAGATAGTTTTTTTTTTAAATTTTGGGTCGTACAACTTTTTACAAGTCTTGATATGCAGTTTTACTTCGCAGCTGGGCTCAGATGTACACTATCTTGGCTACCAACCCCGCAAAGTATAAATTTATTCATATTGAAGAGCAAATAAATTAATATGTGTTAACGAATACATTAAGTTTTCCATCAAGTAAACTACTCAAAATTGAAGTAGTTTTGGAAACTTTGACAAAAGAGCACTAATTTTTGAGAACTGATTGAAAAATATCGACAATATAAATCATCAAAATCTTGATCTCGAAGGCTGGTTTGGTAATCACATGAATTAAGGAGTTTTGGGTTGGTGTGGTGGCTAGAGTGCTAGCTTCTCACCCTGAGGGCTCGGGTTCAAATCCCGGCGGTGGTAGATAATTTTCATAGACTGCCCGATCCCTGCTTGAATGAAGTGTGGAGGACATTTCAAACGCAACACTCTGTCCGTCGGATGAGACGTTAAGCCGTGGTCCCCTTGGCGCCTTTCGTTAAGAGCAGGCTAATACCGTCGCCGAGTTTCTTTCTACCCATCCTTACCACCCTTCCCTCATGGCGTAAATGGCCTTATCTGTCGGTCGCCTCCTCCTAATACCATACCATATGAATTATGTTGCTGAAAATCTAATTTACTGGATATTTTTTCGTTACAGATTCCAATTGGCATCTTGCAGTCACTCCAGCAGTCCCTCCACAAACTGGTGAACCCTAATGCTCATGGTCACTAGACATACTATGGAGGATTAGCGAAGGAATCAATGAATTCACCCACAAAGCAGCATATTTATGAGTATTTTAGGGTATAGCATCATTTCACCAACATCAATAGAGAACTCCGCACATGCATCTTGATCATATATTACAAAAACTTACTTTTTAAAGCCTATTGCAAGATAATGGTCAACTTAGAGCGTATAATTTGTAATATTAATATTATGTAAATTAAAGTGTAACTTTTATACAAATTAAAGTTCGTTTCCAGCCATTTCTCGTACTGTAAGCCATATATTTTTTTTAAAGCCATATTTTCGAATATTGATACTGCCTCAAGTAATTTGACGAGCAAAATCCTCATGTAACCACATGACGACGGGTAATTTGTAAAATTTTAGCCAATAGCTCGTGATTATGCAGTATTTTTATACGCAAAATTAAAAGATTTTTAGAGCGACATAGAGGATTTAATTTTGATCTAGCATCGCATACACTTATACGACACAAGCAAATTGACAGGTGAAACTTTATCTTATTCTTAATATAATTTGTTTAAAGTACAGGTGACGCCAAAGCAAAGAAGAAACTATTTTCACAAAGTAGACCTATACGAATGTTTCCTCTCTATAATCCTTGTTTTCGCTAACCTGTCTCACTGACACACTGCCGACCCTAGGGTAAAACACTGATGAGGATAATCCTAGTTGACGATGGAAAATACAATCGGATTCTGGTTATTGCGTTATCATATAATTCACCTTTCGATGACTTTCTATAAGTAGCAATAGATTCGCAGCGATAACCCATCGGCGTAACGATCCACGGCAATGATAATGGAAAACCACGCCAAAACATTAGAGCACTATTGTTAAGAAAAAATACAACGGGGAAAAAGATAGGCGTTTATTAATGACAAAGATAGAAGATGAAAACAGATTTTACACTAGTAACTCTGTTCGTACCTACAACAGGACACTTATTGAATTCAGACAGATTTTAACAATGTAATTTTTTATCACAGGATTATTGGCCACATATTTTCTCTCTACATACAGTATACAAAATGAATGATACTATGTACGATATATGTTATTGACCAGATGAATTAAAACATAAAGAAATCAAGCGTTTGCTTCCATACATAAAATGGCAAAATTAGTCCTGAATTTGAAAACATTATACTCTTGAGTCCAAACCCAGGTTTCGCTATGCCGTATAAACATCTTAAAGTCTAGCCTAGAGTAGGTACTTCTTAATCGAAGCATAGGATAGAAACAAACCTTTTCACAATGGGATTTGCGAAGTGTTTTTCTCTACACTGAAATTATTTCATATCACGTCAGGCCTTATCTCTTCCATGAAATGGACACTCTGGCCATTGCCCAAGAAGGTTATCGATGTCATGTCACTTAGGTCAAAAATGACCCACAGAGGCAATCTTATCACAAATACCAACCCCTGGGGGGTCCAATCGAAAATATACATACATTATTACCAAGGAGTGGTCCAGTGATAGTTCTGACGTATAAACGTCCTTCCGTTGCCGACTCGGGCTATCAGCATCTCGCCAGAGGTCGCTTCGCTGCAACTAAGAGGGTGGGAATCTGCGAAATTATATTTAGAATAGGAGGGCATTTGGTGATGTCACATCGTATCTTCCGATGTTCTCAGCCGAACATTATTTCAGCGTGTCGTGAGTCCAGTGATGAGGAGTTGATGAAAATGTAGTATTGTCACGGTTCATACGTAAATGCATTTGATAATTTTTTTACGATGAAATAATTTAAATGTTGAATTTCTTCACCACATTCCTAATATGAAGGAGGTGGGCCATTTGCCGTGTACGGAGGCATTGTTTTCGTTATATTGGTGAGGTATATTTGCAACGACTGCAAAATGGCTATGGGTATCTGAAAAGGAGATGAGATACGTAAGTGGCAAGTCAAAATATGCACAAAAACACTATTTATAAATTATATCCTACTTTAAAATAAGTTAAATAACTTAAAAAAAATCAAATACACAATTAAATCATCGAAAAATGGGAGATAAAATTACACATCATTCTTAAGGTATAATATTTAGGAAGATCCACTAGCGAGTATCACTAATGCTGAAATACGATTTAATACCGTAAAAAACCTTGATAAGAAGAGGAAATAACGTAATAGGCCTTATCTTGAGGCATGATGGCCTGATGAAGACAATTTCGGAGAAATAAGTAGACGCCAATAACGGAGAAGGAAGACCTCGAACAAAATATAAGGAACTGGTAAAGAAATATGTGATAGGGAAGTAATACGTAAAATATTAAAATATTAGTGGATAGGAAAATTGAGTAGGGGACAGTGCCAATCCCATCTGCACCAATTTAAGGACCGTGAAAGAAAAAACATATTCTGAATATTATAATTCCAAAATCCTTCGGATCAATCAGTTTTTCGTTCAAACATGCCTAAAAACCTCTCTCACATAATAGGCTGTTTATCCTGTGAAACAGGTGACACACTTTTAGATAACGTGGTTAGATCGAAGGGGTTAGCCAATAGAATCATTTACTTCTCTTGTAGCTCCATTACTGATGAAAGCCATGGAAGAAGTGAGTACCACGTGCAATTAGTATAAAAAGAAATGAAAGATAAAAATGCAATCACCAACAGAAGCTAATGACACAATTCCCATTCAAGAATGACCCTTTATTGGCCTTTGTATTGTTCAGTATTAACGTCCTCACACATCGAATGATCTCATAAACCTAGTCGAACAAACGGCAAAAAAGTTATGCGGAATTATTACGTCATATTCTAACGAGCTGAGTCACAAAATATGAAGCGTGATCGAACAGATGCAATCACTATTGAGGAAATATCTAAATAGGATCTATTAAAGCTATTGCGAGAATCTTCAATTAATATCATATTGACATTTAAATGTTTTCACTGCATCAGTGATTACTTTTAGCTTAGCATATAGTACCACATCCCCAAATTATATACCTATAGGGCCATTTACTTACGGACAGAGACTGGTTAATGATATAGTCAACCGGAACTTGCTTTGAATGTGCTGGATCAGAGATTTCCTCATTCCGATTCACATTAGCCTGCAAGAAATCAAAATATTAACTCATACAGTACCATCACAATGAGAAGAATTATGAATGAGAAGAGCTATAATCTTTAATTATGAATTTTATTCACACCAATTTTAATGAAGCAATTTATGAATACCAATCACTATTTTGATGCTAAAGGATCTTCTTAAGCTTAGAAATTTATTGCATATAGTGGCAACAACAGACATTGGTCACCTACGTGATAATTATTTATAAAAATAACTTTGAATCACGTCCGAAAAAATAATCAGTGCCAGTAATTCTATCTGCTTCAATTACAACTCGAATACCGTAACCTCACAGAGTATCCATCTTTGACACTTAGGGAAATTACTTGCAGTAGAGATCTGTTAAGTCTAAAAGAAGGTTCTATTAAGATGACAAAGCATTTTCCCTATGTACCGCGTTGAATGCAACACGAAAAATGTTGAGGGGAAAATCGTTTGCAATGTGGGAGGAATAAGTGTAAAATATGCACAATTGGCAAATTTACTCATTCAAACTAAATAGCAATTACATTCAATTTTTGTGGTAGCTACGAACATTTATTTATGTGACTTAATGTGTCAGCTTTTGGAAAAAGGGTCCCGTTTTCATATACCGGGTAAAGTCTTTGGGTAACCTTGATTGCATTCCTAAAAGTGCGAGATGGCTCAGGAATGAAAGATATTTACGCACTTTTCTTGGTCTGGGTTGAGCACTACCCCAACTAATTCAAACCAACCCTCGGCTTGATTAGCTAAGAGAGCGTAATTTTGCTATGCATCAGGTATTAATGAGGTGAGGAGAGTATTGCATGCGAAAATCGCCATCCTGAGAGCCAAACGAAAGGGACCAAGAGATGAACATGACATTTGGTCTAAAAGATAAAGAAATACCTCAATACCTTTTAGTCTAAATGGTAAGAGAAACGCTCTTTACCTTTGTATCGAAGTTGCCGTGGAGGAAACAATAATGAAAGTTGTTATTGATTTTTACGGGTGAAAAAAAGAACACAGAATTTCGAAAATTTGTGCGTAAAATCTTAAGAAGAAAATAAAGAAAGAAATAATAAATTTTAAGTAGTGGTCTGAAAAAAAATTCAATCGCTGATATTCGACAAACATGAGGCGTTTGAATGGTCAAATGAGGAAGCAGTGACCTCGATATTTAATTTATTAATGAATATTTATGAAAATAAAAAAAATAAAAGTTCGACTCACCACTCTTGGATGGTCCCGAATCGTCTGCAAGGGAGCCGTTTGCACCAGATAAGCCACGGCCGCTGCGGTCACCAGGAGCAACGGGAACTTTGGATGCATGATGTCCTCTTCTTTCTGGAGGATGATCACGAGTGCGAATCTTCGCATTTGATCGTCCGCATTATATATGTATGAAGGAGCAAATTTTTCTCCTAATGGGTAGCGCCGTTTAAAATCTTCCTCAGGGGCAGCCTTTGAAACCAGTTCCCATCAGAGCAGCTGGTCGCTTGGCTGAGGTGGTCCGTGAACCTGATCTTGAGAAATTCCGTGCGCAGCGCGGGAGAATTCAGACGACAACAACAACGTTGACCCCCAATCAGGCATAAATAAAACGGCGAAAATATTCCTCTAGGATTAATTTATTATCGTACTCTCGAAAATGTGATGAAGAAGCCGAAACCGGTAATGTGCCTAAATATTCTTGTGGCACACAAGATGTTTTTAAATTGCAACACTTACTTTACCAGATGCAACTTTACTGGTCAAAGGCATGGTTAATAGTATATTTTTATACACTTTATATTTGTATTTTTTGATTAGAGCAAAGCCAATACATTTTCATACTCTCAAATCATTTAATCAAGTCACTTATATTTGAACAAATGAAATACCTACAATAAATGCAGTCATTTGCTGGAAAATTAAAGAAAAATATTTTTTAAATAGAAGTTTCCTGAGTAATTATGAAGTGTTGAAAGAATCACTGAAATCGCATTTGAACGGCCAGTATCATGACATCAACGAGAAATAAAAAATAACTGCAATTAAAAAAATTAATTTCTTCCAATAACCAACGACAAAATTAACAAACTCCATTAACCTTAGCTGGAAGTAACTAGTTTCTCAATCTATAACAAGCTCAAAAAATGGGAAGTTTCATAAAAAATCCGCCATGGACAGTCCCTCGGGGAAATGTAAGTCGTAAGTTAAACGGTTGAGAAATATTTTATGAGAGACATGAGATTCGTTAAAAGAAACCCTCCTCACATTAAATTGTTTACCTCCAGTCTCATCAAAACAAAAATACTCGTAAATGGAAAAAAACAAACCAGTCAGATTCATGAATGACAGTTCAAGTTCTCTTGCTGACATTAACTTGGAATAGATACAACGCTATAATTTGATTAATTAGTAAAAAATTAATTTAATTGCCTAAACACTAAATAAAAAATTACACAAGCATCAGTAACGTAGTTATCGGTTTCCTTGGAGTGCACGTGTTGCAACGCTACTGACTTTTCCACAGGAGAAATGATTTAATAATCAGAGGACGAGCGCATGAAATGGTTTAAGTGGTCTTTTCAAATGTTAAGCTCATTTTTTACCACGTATATTATAATACCATCAACAAAAGCTTCAACCAATAGCCTTATATAAAGACAAACCAAGATAAGTCAAGAAAAATTCCTGAATGAGAACATTCGCAGGGACACGAGAAGGCCTCATTTCCAAAAAAGCTATGATTGAGGGAGTACCGTATGAAAAAGATTTTCATCACGATGTTGCTCTCCCAGTGACAATGATACCGGCACGAATTTCGGCAGCAGTATGGGAAAAAATAATCTCAAAATGACGTGATGCTGCCTCTTCCGGGATAGCAGATGTCTTGGGGTATATCTGTAGTCTTATGACTCCTGGAGGTGGATATTACACAGCACACACAAACCTAGTCACGTTTTGTCTTACAATTAGTAGCAGTCCCTCTTCAACTTCACAGCATACCAGCGTAGATTCGTCAGGATTACAAAATGCAAGGTTTCAATTAATTTATTGCGAAAATGTACATTTGAAATAAGAAAATATTTCATAATGACCGAATTGAACTTTCACATAATATTATTTACGCGGGTATATTTCAGCAAGATTATATATACATATATAAAAATGCACGAAAAGTGCTTGTGATATGCTTTACCAAACTGATTCCTTCCTTTTACCGCTAAAATACGAAAAAAGCATCTCTTCAAGGGTCAAAAACCATAATTAAAAAGACGCCGATGAATGTTAGGAAGGCTTTTGATTATTTTGCAAAGACCTAGAAAGGAATAGGAACGATGGGAAACTAAAATCTAGTATTTTACTCCGAGATGCTAGGAACTTACAAAAAAGGGGCGTATATTCGTTAGGTTTTCAGAGGCTGTGATTATTGCTGGGAAGCGTGGTACCCTTGTAGGTAGAGCACTAAGCTGCTGATCGAGGGGTTCCTGGGTTCAAATCCCGGTTGAAGCCTCAGGATACCCCAAATCAAAATTCTCGAAGTGCGAAGCAGCCGAGGGGAAGGAACTGGCATCCCTACCCTTAATGTATGAAGTTTACACGCCATTGACCTAGTTCGGCATGACCTCAACCCTCTGCCGACCAAAACAACCTTCTGGTTGAATCAATGAGTGAGTGACTTATTACATGGTCCTCCATCAAGGCCCAAGGCCCAGTAGTTATATTAATTTCACATACCGACAATATCAGCAGAATTTAAATTCAGAATGTGGAACACTTACATCTTTACTTAATAAGATCATTTTCTTCTATTTATAAAATTGAATATACCTAAACTATAGTAATGGCCAAAAATTAGGTTTTATAACATGCAGTTCATACAGGGTAATATTTAGTGTTTCAGTGGCGAATACTATTTGAGACATACTATCGGGTCTTCAAGCAGGATAGGTATATTATTAAGGACTACTGATGTTTCAGAGTTCGACTCGGCGAAAGCAAAATATTTACTCTGCACGCTGATGCAAAGCCTGGACACAAATCTTCCATTTTAAAAATGCAATGTCATGGAATTTCCTCCTCGTGCGTGATAGCAGGAAAAACAGTGACGGTCCCACATCCTGGAGGCCTCTTTGCATTCAAGTGTTCCGTCGTTCCTCAGCATTACATGTATCTCATGCAAAGAAAAAGTTCAGTGCCGGATACAAAAATCTTATTAACCAAGAGTTCTCATCCACCCGGCCCAATCTGTAAAATGAGATACGTGGGTGTCTGCAAGGGCGGATATAGGATTTATTTTGGGAGAGGTAGGGGCACAAGGGTCTAACAGGCTAAAGGTCTTCTCATATTTGGGATCAAAAACAATTTAAAACAATAACTGTTTGAAACACACTTTTGATAATTTAATATACTTATGAATATTAATATGTTACAAACATAATGACAACTGTTTTATTTGATGTTTCCTTTAGACAGCCAATCTTTTTTATTATTAACTCGTGAGCAATAACGGATATTTCAGAACGGGTTATTTTCATATTTGCATGGCATGCCGAAAGAAAAGCTTTTCAAGTACTACCGTCTACATTTAACTCTATTACTGTTTACACAAAATAAAACGAATGATAATGTGACCGTATTCACAATCTTGTCTATGTTTTAAGCATCTAAGGGGTGAGGGGCCCGCGACCCCGTGGGTCCGCTTATGTGTGTTTTAATATTATTAAGAACAATATGGACGAATGATATTTCAAGAGGCGACAGCAGTAGACCTATCGCGAGCCACGCTTCCATTTAGGGTGTTATTCAAATCAACTGCGAAAAAGAAAATTCGCTCTGAATGCTCCGGAGCTCGAACTTATTGACAGCCGAAGTACTTAGGCACTGTGACCTTGAGAGCATCCTGCCAATTAGTTTTCAAATGGCGGCGACGCGATTGCTATGATGGCAAATGCTGACGCGTAGAGCTCGAGAGATTTGAATCAAATAATTCAGCAAGTCGTTCGCAGCTTAATTAGGCAGTAGGGTTGACGCAATAACTGCCGCCCGTTTCCTGCGGTTGCCAAAGTTACCTTTGGCTGTCTTTTGCATGCTGATGAATGATATTCGTATGGAAAATCTATCTTGCCAATCGTAAGAGCGAAAATGTTCGCATGCACCTAAAATGCTGTTATTCTACTTATTATGTTTTCTGAGTTCGCTCATTCCTTCCTCTAATTAAATATTTGTAATATCATTGCAATATCAAACATTATTTAATCACAACAGACGATCAAACATTATTTAATCACTGTTCCTGTCAGATGATTACATACTCCACCAGCACCGAGGTGGTCTGAAGGAAATAGGAACGACAAATACCGTAATTTGTACATCCAATAACTCAGCGCTTCAATCCACAGGTTGGCTACAATAAGTTAGGCCTCTGTGTCACCCCAGACCAAGCCAAAGGCGTGATAATTTCTCAACTGGGGGACCAATTCTATTCCCTCGACCACCTCGCACTTCGAAATTTTTTTAGTGGAGGTGTGCTGTCAACTAGGCTACCAAGCACCACCAAATGAAATAAATAATAATATGATATTTCATTCAGAGAGAGTTTTATAATTACATCTACCGAAAACTTTTTACAGCAAATATTTGCATTTCCCTGAACTACGCAAACAATCTTTGATAAATAGAACAAACTTGAGCATTATCGGAGCATGAAAATAATTGCAATACAAAGAGTTTAATCTCACTTGAATTTATAGTTCAATTCATAATTTCACCTGTGGATGGGAAAATTGATGATGCCTCCTTTGATGAAAAAGTTGAATGATGATGAAAAAGATGAATTGATGAAAAAGTCCTCTCATATTCTGTCATTTACTAATAAATCGATATAAAAATTACGATGGTTACCTCACACGGAAAAGTGGTCAGATCTCAGGCTCGGTGCGTATTTGTTAAATGGAATCAGGAAGTGACGTCACCTACTCTTCTCAATACTATGCCACCAAATACCTCAAATACCAAGCAGTAAATAAAAAAAGTGGAACATTATTTATTTTAATCAGGCGAACCAAATCAAAATGGATTAAAAATTACGGTGGATGAATCTAATCAGCCACTGCTTAAAGAGCAATGAAATGGGTATGGCCATTGATTTACTCAACTTCTCTATGATTTCTGCCGATATTCATCATCGATACTAATGCCCCATCTCCTTCAAAGTATTCTTCTACGTTGCAATGAAAGTAAAATTATTTTTATTACTATTTATATAATTTATCAGAGAATACCTCAACAGAGGAAAGTCAAACGTTCGTCTCTCGTGCGAAACATGCACAGAGAAAAAATCATCCGCTTTTTTCTCTGTGGGTCTTTCGCACGATTGTGCATTGCGGGTGACACCCGTAAAAGTTATCACCGCGGCTAGTCCCGGTATACTTTAAATTAGTTCGTTTCTCATTTAATTGTATAAATGTAGCTCTTAAACACTTTAGCCCATTAGGTTATTATTGCAGCCGGATCGGAAAACTGTGCTTTGCGACGAAATAATTACAAAAGTTACCGATGAAATGTTATTAATGACAGTCACAGTATTTTATCAACAGTTCTTTAACCTCATGACCGATGGAAACTCCCAGAATAAATGCACGTTAAATGCCAGTGAACAGTGGAAATTCAGATGTCTTCTTCACGCTGAAGTCGGGTTTTCCCAACCAGTGAAAGGTTTTGAAATATTTCGAGCCAATAACTAACAAAATACTGTTAGTACGCAGGCTGATGATGATAATTAAGAGCATAACGTTTTCGCACAAATAAGTACGTGAAAAATTGTACTGTATTTTGGTTATTTTAGTTTAATAACCACAGCATGGGTGGTATATTTCCAGAGATTTAAACTTCCATATGTTCAAGTATTTTCCCCATTGGGATTCGTCCCATTAAAAAAATATAACGTGTGGAAAAGTACAGGCAGAGGTCAGTCAATCATGGTGAATTTTCAAAACAGTCTGCCTTTTCTTTTTGCTTTATTGAATGAATTTCTATAGCGGACCACTCGAAAAATTATGGAATAAGCAAGTTTAAAAATCACGCAAGATATTTAATAACTCATTTTCGAGTGACAGAGAGAATTTTTTGCCTAACCATGGGGACAGGTGACGAAAGGGGGTCAACGAAGTCAAGGAAATCATAGAATGGCCGGCAGGTAAGTTAAAACACGGGCGATAGCGAGGGATTTACCTGATGAGTAGCTTGAGGGAGAATTGTTTCCAAAGAGAGAGAGCAGAGTTTTCGTAGACGCATTAGTGACGCGTTTGGCATAGGGAAGGAAAATAAATAGGCGGGGCAGAATGTTTTCGACTTATTTGCTCCCGGATATTCAACCGAAGCAGTCCAAAACAGTGCCCACTAGACTCAGCAACAGAGTAAGTACCTACCAGCCAAACGATAATCATTCTCTGGTTCCTGTCAGTCCAGATCAGTGCTCGTCAATCCGCAGATGATGTCGAAGAAGATTTTTATTTCCTTGCCAACAAACTCCTTGATTACTTGCCAGGTGCTCCGAAACTGAGTGCGGTGATTTTAGATCTTTTTGTGGACTATACAGTTCTTTCAGCGTAAATAGAAGTCGTAGAACGGAATCTAGAGTAGTGCTCGTTAATGTGCAGACGGTTTTAATGAAGATTTTACTTCCTATCAATGAAATCCATTCGGTGTGCTTATAATTATCATCGACAGCCAGCAATCCAAAGATTTGTACGACACCGACCTCCACTCAGTTCTCCTACGACCTTACTTTCTAATGCCAACGTTATTATTTTGTTTTACGACTCATTCTTCCTCACCTGTTCCATATTACTCACCCGAAGCCTTCCTCTGCCATTCTTGTCCTCTATCTATCCTTCGGCGACTGTTTTTATGAGATTAGTTATGCCGATCATGATCTAGCAGTTGATGGTTTCTGGCGATACATTATGGAATTTACTCATTTTGAATGAAAAATTAAGCTTTGTTTTTCCACAGAATATTTTTATCTGTACACTACCATGATTTCGACGCCCCGCATAATCTTCAGG
The DNA here is from genome assembly GCF_921293095.1 of Ischnura elegans. Taxonomy (NCBI): domain Eukaryota; kingdom Metazoa; phylum Arthropoda; class Insecta; order Odonata; family Coenagrionidae; genus Ischnura; species Ischnura elegans. The sequence goes on from NC_060252.1 coordinate 25,059,326, forward strand.
CGAGGGGTACGTTGGTCCATCATCTTATATGTGAGGTATTTAAGATGATAGACCAATGTACTCCTCGCCTAACGAAACCATGGTAGTGTACAAATAAAAATATTCTGTGGAAAAACAAAGCTTAATTTTTCATTCAAAATGATGTAGAAGATTATGTTTTCTTCTTCTCTTCTCAATATTTTGGCGAGACTTTTCTCTTGCTCTTATTTAGACTCCCAAATTACTTACTCTATCATCATTTTGTTCTTCGCCATTCTTCCGTAATATATAATTTCGAACGATTCCAGCAAAAACTTCTCTACAGCAGTTATCGTCCATGCTTCACCATCATGAAGAATCAAGATCCAAATTTAAGTCTTCATAAATGTATTTGTTCCTATGTGTTCGTGCATTGAATAAGAATATTTTCTGGATTATACAGTGGAGTGTTGAAACAAATCGTAGGAAGACGGTTTTCCCAAAGAATCTTCAGTTCCGAGATGGCCCGAGAACTCACAAATGATACTTGAATATTTTTTCCCCGCGGGTACAGTAAGAAGTGATGACCTAGTGGTAAGACGGCTGATCTTTAAACCAAAAGACCCTGGGTTCCAATCCGGAAGAGCCTTCTGAACACCCTCATCTGAAAATATTTGCAGTGCAATCTTCGGTTTTTCAGAGCTTGATGGGAGAACGGCAGTGGCCTAGCGGAACTGTGAAAGAGACATTTAGGACTGTTATGGCCTCGTTTCATAGCTAAGTTAGGCTACAGAAGAACTGCTCTCACCAATTAAATCAACTTAGGAGTTAAAACGGAGTGCGAGAGATTACCTAAACTGATTAACAGCCTCATGTGTTCCATGCATTTCGTTATAAAAGTTTTCCCGGAATTAATTCGGTATTGTTTACAGATATCGATGGCGTCCCTTATTATGACACCGATAAGGATCTTTTAAGGAACAGTTTTTAATCATCTTCCCTTACGAACAGTTAGTTACTTATATTCCATTAACGACTATTGCAACAGAGGATTCTACATTCGGCCTCTAATGTGTTGTCACTTATCGAGCATTTAAATCGATTTACAAAAGTCGCCACACGCGTCGCTTACCGGCAGAGCGATCCAAATTTTGCGCAGAAATAATTTATGATTACGACTGTTTATTGAAATTCATACTGGCGATGTTCTCTTACAAATTCATGAGAGATGTTTTCAGAAAATAATGGAAAATTTTTAAAAAATATTCATAGGTACGCCTACATTTACGTAGTCTACTTCAAAATAGTCACTTAGATATTATGCTTTTGTGTCAACGCTTCTTCCAATCCTAGAAACACTTCAAAAACTCGATATTTGGGATAGCCTTAAGCTCTATAAGCGATTTATTTTAGTGCCATCTACGATTGTAAAACGACGGCCTATTAGGGTTCTCTTAATTGTTGGAAATAAGAAAAAGTCACCCGGAGCCATATTTGGCGAATATGGAGGCTGGGGCATCGTTTAAGTATTTTGCAGCCAAAAATTCCGAAAAAGTATTTATGTGTGGGCCGAAAATCGCCGAGCTCATAACAACACGTCTAACCTCAGCGGCTGCCACTGACAAAGTGAACATTGAATACAGCTGAAAATTTTATCATACCTCAGGGGCAGAAATACCAACATAATAAAAAATTGACAATCGGACTCGTCACACTTGCGAGAATTTAAAAATTTAGTTACCGTTATTTTCTGAACACACCTCGTAAGTTTTCAATTCCGTTCCTCCCGAGTTCCTAAACTCCATTGCAGATATTGATGGCTAAATTCTAACAACACGTATCTCAAAAACAGCAACTTTTCAGGAGAGCAGAAAAACGATTAATTTTTTGTACTTGTACACAGAAATTAAACATCAAAAGTTCATAAAACTGAAAAAGAAGCATTCACTTGCAAGCAAAGAGTTGTTTTTTGCTAGCATTTTATTTCTTGATGTTACTGACGACAAAGTGAGAGAAATTAGCTACTTTTACCTCATTAGACCACATTTGGAATACGCTGCCAGTGTTTGGGACCCTCATGAAAAAGGCTTAATAACAGCGTTAGAACGCGTGCAAAGAAGAGCTGCCAGGTATGTGAAAGGTCGTTACGATAGTTTTGTTAGTGTAACTGACCTCTTAGATAAACTCGGATGGGAATCTCTGTCGGACCGTAGATTGAAAAATAGACTAAACCTTTTAGATAAATTCAAGAGCAGTGTCTTTTTTGACGAAGTTAGCCATATCTTACGGACGCCAACATACTACGGAAGATCAGATGATAAAAATAAAATAAGAGAAATACATTGTAGAACAGACCGATTCCGAATGTCATTTTTTCCACGATCAATTAGAGATTATAACGGCAGCAATAGAACTCGTAAATAGATTGCATGACTTGTAGTGTAGCCTACTAACCTATGTTAAAATTAATGCATGTTTCTTAATTCAATTATTATTTCTAACAGCATATAGTAGCATAGTTTGTTAGTGTACGGGACGTTTTTTGGACGGTGTAGTGTGCATGTGGGAGTCCAAATGCATGCTGCATGCTGGTGATTGATCACCTCCTGCCAAACACCCTAGAGGTGGCTCGCAGGGTATTATGTAGATGTACTACACTTTAAGATACCTCTTGCAAACCGACCGAATTTGAGATCCGTGTTGTTAGAACTTAGCCATCGATATGGAGAATGAAGGTATCGCTCAGCATTTATCATCGCCCATCGCACATTTGTAAAAGCCGATTAAAATGCGACCATAGCGTCAACAAAAATCGAACTTCTACGAGACCCATCGGGGGCCTTCTCTATGTAGTCCCCTTGATTTCATATAGAGTATTTATTTCTGTGCACCGCGGGAAAATTTAAATTAAGTCCGATAAGCTCATGAAATGCCAGAGCCCGGGAACAACTCAACACCTTCCAAAATATTTTCCCTTACGATTTTCTCATATAGCGAGAAATTTCCACACTCCGTACTCTTCGTATCGGTGAAAATCAATAAACGCGTCGCAGCATGACAACGCGTAACCACGGAATTTTCCTCCAACATTTTCAAACAATATTTTCCCCACGTCTTTCTTGGAATGGGTTTTGCTGTCGCTGAAATAACTGCGTAAGCAAACGAAATTATTGGCATTGAAAGATTTCGAATGTTTTTTTATCAGGAGGAATCATATTACGAGTTAAAAAAGTAAATTGGTCGTATGAGACATTTCTGAAAATCCTAGGCAAAATATCCAGTCCATACGTCCAGGGAACCTTAAAGTACTCACGAATCTAAATATTACTCATCATCACTATAAATATTGATCACTAATTTAAATTATTCGAAAATCAACATTCACGTCAGTAGATTAACAATAACCAATTCACTACTGTATATAAATAATGTTAATTACAAGATTGACAATTACACATTACCTACAGAACAGTGATGGTATTAATAGCAATAGCTTATGGTCGATTAAAGACGAATTAAATTATCAACGTTAATAATCAGTCGGTAGAATGTATCATCTATGGATTGAAATATGTTCAACATAGGAGATGGATACACCCATGGGCCGCCATTGCCACCATGAGTAAAATTTTTGCTGCGGAATTCGCTGGTAACGCATGACTAGCTGACTCTGCATGAGGGGAAACCCGAATTGGCCATTTGAAGGCCACTTCTGGAAAATTTGCCCGTGACTCCCTAACCAAGGTCATCCAGACTGCTGCGTATCGCTGCGCCAAAAATGTCGAGCCATAATTGCACATCATTGCAGGGCACTCTTTCGGCGGAGATTCATCCATGGACAATATGAGATAAACCATAGGTTAGATGGCTAGTCATTATGAGAGCCATTGGCCCACCACTCAAAACCTTTCTAACCACTCCAAAGACCCGGCGCGGCGAGGGACCGGATGGAGTCCAATTAAAGCAACTTTTTCTATTCCCAAAAACATTGGAATGAGAGGAAATATATTTAAGCATAGAAGAGCATATTAACGCAGTACATTATCTTCAAAAAGAATTTATAAAGAACCTAAACATACGCTCCGACTCATTACGAGGTTTTGAGCATCAGAATATAAATGGAAGTTGTCTGAGGGAAGTCAGCAGACAATAATATTAGCCAAATAAAAAAAATTATTGAAGAAATAGAGTATTTCAATAATTTTTAGGATCTCATGACTAAATAATAATGAACTCAACTTACCATACTATTTATTCATTAGTTAAAATGGGTATTTTTCTGGCATCCGTATGCATATCAAGGCGCCATCACTCCACATCAGTGCCACATATCTGTAAGAGATGCGAAACAGTTGTTAAATAGAGAATTGCTGTACAATAAGTTTGAGGATGCATCCAATACTCGACTGTATTTTCACGGAAGCATATTTCTTTTTTTTAAGTACTAGGGGTATCGAGTCGGTGTGGTGGCTAGAGTGTTGGCTACCCAACCTGTGGGTTTGGGTTCAAATCCCGGTGGTGGCAAGGAATTTCCTACCTACCCTTCCCTACGCTTTCCTACCTACCCCTCCCTTATGGCGAAAATGACCTCAGCTGTCGGTCGCCTCCTGCAAAAACCTTACCATAAAGGACTACACTTGAATTTTTGTCTAGCAACACATTAATAAGGTTAACACGCTTTTTAATAGTGAAGAATCAACCTCATAAAATCTATCATGTTGTTTAAGGAATTATTAATAACTTTAACCATTATTCTGTAAGGGGGATAACGTAAGATAGCGGAAACAAACCAGGTGAAAATGGTCGGGCACCGAAAATGGTTTAAGTCACTTGAAAGCAAATTTATTCTGAACCCTAAATTTTTCGGCAAATTAACTATCAAATTCACTTTTACTCTAAATTTTTGATGCATACCTAATCATTTTAACGGCACTGAGTACAGCCTTAAACTGCGAAATTTTCGTGAAATTGCTGAGGGCTCCCCGTGAAGCAGATTTTTCCTCGCAAAGCAAGATAAAAAGAAAATATTACGAGCTGTAGCATCTGAAATGATAATCAGCTGATTATCACCCAAGAACATCTACCGACTCGATCGATGTATTTTTCTTCCTCATAGGAAAATCCACTAGGATTGGTAGAAAATTAATTGCATATGTATGCTTGGTTTCGCTAATGGTAGGGCCTCCTTCGCTTCTATAGCGTTGGGGTGTTTTTCCCTCGTCCCCTCCCTTCCGCACCTTTCCTCCCCCAGAGGCGTCGTCGGGCTCCTATTGCGGCGGCGCCCCTTTCCTTTTCCCTTCCTCTCCTCCCCTTCCCCGGGTGATCGGGCGTATAAGCCACGGGCTTGGTTGCCGGCCCCGGTTCGTTGTATCCTTCGAAGGGTTCACCTAGAACCCTCATAGTCTCTAGTCTCTATCACCCAAGAACATGTATAACTAGAATTATTAAGGGAAGGACTTCAGTTAATTAAGTAGAAAAAATCGTAAGAAAGAAAGAATGATGGATACCTCGTGTATTGCATACAGCATGATCTATGACTTCGCTATTCTTTCTTAAAATTTCGCTAGACAGTGGCGGATACCTACCCCCTTGCGGGTCCGTCCGCATTACCGAACATTGCAGAACCACATTTGTAATTATTTTTTAAAAAGATGGCATTGTCTTGTATAAGTGCGTAATCAGTTTAAATTAAACTTTCTTAAACTTTGCATGTGACTTGATTATTTTTTTATCACGATAAAAGTAAAGTAAGCTGAAGATATCATTTGCGCCGCCCCCTTGAGTTTTTTTCTGTATCCACCACTGAAGCAAGATAGATAATGCAAGGCACCTTCGGCAAGTGTATTAAAATAAATTAGGTAAACTTGTGGCGGAAAAATTAAGCTTTCTCAGTGTATTATATGTCAATATGTGATTTCGATTTTATCCTCGTTAATTGAAGAATTATTATACTACAGGTGCATCACAGAAAACCATGGCAGCGAAGAAACTGATGATTTTGATTCTCATCTCCATATTTTTTATGACAATGGCTCATCCACAAGGCCAGGCGGTGCCGCAACAAGTCGTGGTAGTCCAGCAGCCAACTGTCGCTGACGTAGCCCTTGGGGTAAGCCACGTTTTTAATTAATTCTGTCTAACAATTTACAACAAGAAATTATTAAAATTTAAATGAAGATATGATTTGTACCACCTCAAGTAAATGGGGGTTTTCATGTATCAAGTGTTCAGGTCTCACTTATTGGAACCAGACAGTGGCAGATTCAGGATAGGGACAACGAGGGGGCTAAGATTACGATTACATCTAGTGTAAATTGAATACCCTAAGGGGGGGGGGGGCTCCTAGCGTCTCTCTGAGTCTACCACTGGATGGTAACATACCAAAAGCGTGTAAAATAGGCCCTAAGTTTAGAGTTTATTTGTATTTCAATTCATTAAAGATGGTAAATATGGAGGAAAATATAACTGAACACTTAATTGTGCGAAGTGTTAACCCCCAAATACTGCAATTTTACCTGGTGTGTGTTTCGACTAAATTGGTGGGGGGAAATAAAATAAATAAAATTTAAAAATAAAAGCCCCCTTTGCCCCTCCGTATATCCGCCTTTGGAACCAGATATCTATAGTGTGAAGTTACTCACTTTGTAAAATTCCACAAAACTTCATTATTCCGACTCTGGGTTTCAACCACTAGATAGTCGTACTACCATGATTATGGCTATCTAGCAGTTGAAACCCAGAGTCGGAATAATGGAGCTTTGTGGAACATTACAAAGTGAGTTATTTCGCACTATAAATGAATGTTTTGAAACTGGCGATGCTTTAGCATTAGCACTGAATGAAAAGCCATAAAAATGACGAAGCAAAAATAAATGAATTTTCATTTTATCGAATTATGTTTCTTAAATAAAAATGCTCGGGTAGGGGTATCCGTAAGATGTAATAATACAAATTGCCAAATGACATCAGAGTTATTTGAAACAACAACCCTTAGCCCACGGACAACGCACATACCTTATCATTTATTCTCCTTCACGTTTATGAGAGATAATAATATGTTAATATTTAATAATTTAATAATATATTTAATGTATTACTTTAATCTAACCTTAATTTAACTTAATTAATGACTTTAACTTTAATTTAACTTTTGGATATTTCATGAATAATTTATTTGCTTTTAATATTTAATGGATAACTTTGCTAATTTCAATGAATAACGGTAATAATTTTAATGGATAATTGTACTAATAACAGTAATTTTGTGCTATTTTTGTGCTAGTATTTTGTACATGTATTAATTTTGAATGGCACTAACGATATCGATGTCATTATTTCTCAATTTTTTTTTCACTATGAAAACGTTCCAAGGGAAATAATTTCCGAGAACTTAAATAAATTTAAGATTGCATCTATAAATAAACGAGAAAATATTTTTGTATTAACCACTCTTTTTCATGCAAGTATTTGTATCCATTCAAAATGAGACTCTTGCTATTATTTCCTTTTAATTTTAATTATATCCAAAAAACTTCATTAAATATACTCTCTTCTATACGTATAAAAACACAATCAGACAACATCGTGAGAAACCTTAACTGTGTTTTACAGAGTTATTTAATCTGTACGAAAGGGCTCCATGATTTGTTTTTCCGACGTATTTTCGAGGCCAAAAATAGACTTTTCTCTCGAGGAATATATTTTCAGCAAATTATGAATCTTGGTTTCCCCAGTGATGCCCAATAACAATTTCTATTCTTTTCTTACTTTTCTCATTACCACCAAAAATGTTGGCCTTAGGCCTTGCTCGCCATTTAGCCGCTGATATTCAGAACGGTGTTTTCGATAGACGCCACAACTTAGCAGGATATTTTTCATGTTTTCCTCGTCAATTATGTCGGTGCATACCCAAATAGGTATAAATTGATTCACTCTATCCATTCGAAATGGTTAAAAAAAATTGATGCATTATCATCATAGATTCCTTCAGTTGCACTAAAACAGTTTAACTTGGTACTCATTATGAACAATAGAACTGTTCTACTAACAATAAGCATAAAAATAACTGTAAACACAAAATATTGTTAATAAACGTAGTAACCGGATAAAATTTTATATTTTTTACTTATGCATTTTCTTTCGATTACAGATTCCACGGGCTACCTTAGCAGCTGTGAATAATCTATTAGCATCTTTAGGATAAGGAGATTGAAGTGTATCATGTGAAAATTTGTTTCAAAGATACATTTTGCCATCGATATAGTCTTAATATCAGAGAAAAAGTAATTGTGAACATCATATAACTGACATCTACAGCGCACTAGAACTAAATATTAATTCATAGTAACATGATATGCAGAATATGTGAACAATATTTATCAGGGTATTATAAATATTTCTATGTAATTTTAGCGCTTTCTATTAAAAATATAGAAGGTAAAGAAAAATAAAATTTTGCAAACCTAATCTTCTCTTTCTTTCCGAGCGTCAAGACTTGAGGAAAAATCGAAGGTAAAATAGAAATAATTAGGGGCAACTCAAAGATTTTAAAATTTTCATTAGAAAACTGCTCCAGAAAATCATTGAGTTAAGATAAGATAAATACTTAGGCTTTCCTTCATGCCATGAGACACAAGATCAACCATCAGTTTCAGGGCCATTTTTATTGTTACAATACAGCTGAATTTTGCCTGCTGACTTTTTGCAAGCAGTTCAATCCGTTTTTCTAAGTCAGAGACTCTAAAGAAACTGTTTCAAGCATTACACATGTGAAATAACGGTGCATCTCATCTTGCGCCCGATTTATCACTAGACTACTATAAAAATGCTAATACTCAGCTCCCCCATTGAAAGGTTGCCCCAAATAACTATTATTATGGACTCAATGGTATGTGTGCCATTACATTTGTACTTATTCAAGGTTTAAAAATCTACCTTATTGTTATTGACCAATGTTTTTGATGCTTCAGATAGTTTTAGATAGATAGATACATAAAAGAAGCTGCGAAATTTTCACTTTTCATTTAATCGCGAAGAATCGTCATGTAAAAATCTAAAAGCGTGAAATACGAACTCCAGAAGTAATATTTCGATTTAGGCAATTTAAAAAAATAGGAAACCACTCTATTATTTTTAATGATCTCACCCAGGTTTCGACGCTATTTACTACGCTATTCTAAAAGGTGTATGCACTATGTGATTCTCTCTTCCTTGGAGAATAACAAAGCGCATCGTACTGAAACCTGGGTCAGTTCATGAAAAATTTTTGAGAAATACATTATTAGTACATCTGTGTTTATGTTTCCAGTATCAAATTGCCTGGATTTCCCTATTTGTGGCCCTAAATAGAGATGAGTCGATTCCAAATCCGATTCTCTATTTCACCGATTCTCGGATACGAAGATGGAATCAAGTATCGATCGCCTAAGTCCATTCCGATTCCATCGATTGTGGGAAAATAAATAATTTGAAAACAGACTGTGAGCGTGGGTCAAGCATGGGCCGCCACACACCTGAGCCATTGTGCACTGAGCATTATTAAGTTAACAATTAATGCCTGAAGCAGTTAAAGTGTTAATTATTTTATTATATCTGGATTTATTTAAGTATTATAGTTATAATAAAAATAATTATTATGACTATAATACAAAATTGCTATTTTTATTATATTATACCCTTTTGGGCCACCAAATTGCCTTTATTATTTCATTCCATTGAATTTTTAAATTTTCATGACAGCAATGTTACTAGCAAATCAATGTCCCACCTGTTAGTATGAATAAGATATGAATGTGTTTACTTTTCATTGTGTCATGTAGATTCCATAAAGTCACGCCTGTAAAAACTAAGTACAACTTAATCCTAGTCCTAATGGAACTAATAGCTTCACAAAACTGGTGCACTGAGTAAAAGAATGTACCGAAATATTCAGGCAATGTCCTCAGTTCAGTAATGAGTCACGGAAGGAATGCACGTTTCTCCACCACGCGATGGTTATCGTTTACGTCAGGGCATGCGCACTATGTCTTCCCCACACAAAAATTTCTCGATCATGCCATTGGGTGGCGTGACTGTTGCGTGGTGGATAGGTCAACGGAGACTGCCCTTCGAGAGAGATAAAACATGGTCAACTTTAGGTCAAAGGCGCACGGAGCGACGATGAAAATCCTTGAGGATGTCGACCCCATCGTAGCAAACGTACGTTTCTTTTCTACTCTCCTCGATCGTCTTCAATGAAAGCTTAAAAGAATGCAAGAACCGTGGCGTGAGTACTCCTGCACGCGACATAGGCACGGGAAAATCCCTCGAAAGAGATTATGAGGCACGATAAGGGGAGAAAAACATCACACGCATGAGTATTTGTTGGGAAGGGACATTGTCGGTTGAGATATAAGTTAGCTTCCACTCCGGTTACAATAAGTAAGAATTAACAGAAAAATGTAGCACAACTAATCAACATGGTTTATCATAGTAACGTTATGACATACCTATGCATAGAAAGCTTAGAAATCGAGGGACGCACTGGAATGCAGTTTAACAATATTGCATTTTTTTAATTATCTCAAAAAGTGCTTCATTAAAATAGTTTAATAAGTAAAATACTGCATAAGCATTTTAGGAAATATCCTAAACCATTCAAACAGATAGTATTTTGTAATTTTTCGTTGTGCATTACTTGTTTAAAACTTGAACCTTTCATGGATCTTGGATTACATCTCTATCAACTCTTTCCTGTATCTCAATTATAAAAATTTACATCTAAGCTTATACCTACTAAAAAAATTTCAAATTAGAGATTTCGAATTCTTTCTCAGAGACCTGAGCCTTGACAGAATTTATAGCTCACTTGAATATTTTCACAAAGTTCCACGTGAGACGGATGCGCAAGGCCGAGGAGTAGCAGAGATGCAGCAAGCCACTCGGAAAGAGTTTATGACGCCACTTACTTATCACCAAAATGATTAAGTGTGTCGCGTATGCGTCGCGAACAGATCGAGGAAGTTAAGTAAATGGAGGAGGCCCCAGTGCATCCCGTAGAAGTTTGACTATTGTTGTCACTTTGAGCGCATTCTAATCGGTTTTTAAAATTGTCCGCAGCGCAAAGGGCGCATATTCGTGCAGATAGGTCTATTTATTTTCAATATATGCAACTTCGCATTTTCAAAGCAAAAGATAAAAGTATTATAGCTCATACCATCGTGAATATAAATTTAGGCTAAAAGTTAAAAATTACAGTTTTTTGTCCTACGTAATTCGGATCGCACCTGATCATACGCCAGAGGCGGCTATTTTAAAACCATTTGATTGGCTATTTGAAAACCAAGCAACATTGGCGAACGAGCCCATTAAAAAAAACAGAATTGTACTATTTAAAATAATGCTTAGGAGTAAGGAAAACCGTAATCGTAACACTTGGCTGTGACTCATGAAAACGAAACAGGGCGTTGCCGGGTCAGAGAAACGATAAGAGGGTGCATTCTTTTTTTTTTTGAGTGATCTAAGGAAAAAAAAAACGCACGCGACAAGACAGAAGCCGTATATTTGTGTGGACAAGGGCTTCAGGAAGGGGAGAGGATGGTAAAAAGAGGGCGGGGAAGAGACGGCGACATCTACACCCTCTCCGATTCGTCTCCGGTGGCACTTGGAGGACGATCGCTTTACATCAAGTTTCCACCACTCGTCCATAGTCGCTTCACAACTCTCTAAGGCTGGGGAGCGGCTAGTGCTTCTTCTTGGGAGGTTCCGTAGCGGCGAACTTTCTGTAGGAGTGTGTTCTGAGAAAAGAACACGAGAGCCGTCCTCCAGGAGAAGAAAGGTGGTCGACGCCAGATCCAGGACTAGAGGAAGATCGGAAACAAGGAGAGGTAAGCGAAGGAGAAAAAGCTCGATTTCCGCAAAGGGATACGTTCTTGCAGGATAACCGTTAAGGCAAAGAGAAAATCTTCATTTTTCTAAATAATCAATTTGATGATAAAAAATCGTTGATTTTCCCGATTTTATCAAGTGGTTCTAATGTTATCATAGCTCAGTTTCATAACCTCAAAACCAAAATGTTTTGAGACGCAACTCCAAGCGGCAAAATAACAAGAATTCAGAACATATAACGATAAGTCTATGGGAGAACAGAGTGGAGCAAAAGTAATTACACTAACATTATAAACATTCTTAGATACCTTCTCAAATGAAATCACCATACATTTAGATTGATTCTACGTCATAATTTGATACTTGTGACTTATAAGTTTTTACAAATAACGTGGAATCTAAATCATCATTTCATCAACGAGTTAAATAGAGCACGAATTATTTTTCCCGATTTCAAGGGTGAGCAAATTTTCTTTTCCAAACTCAGGGAATAGTTATGCAAAGTACACTAAGCTACAATGTGGTTGAAGTTAAAAATATACGAGATTGGCGATAATTTTCCCCAAAAAAAGTGGGTACTTAGACGAAATCTAATCTAATGGAAGCGATTATTGATTTCTGCATACCCGGAATGATTTGACAAAAAAATTTTCTTGGCGACAAGAAAGTGTATCACGTTTCGAGTGAATGGACAACGGGGAAATGATAAACCATAAGTATTTCTCCGACGCTATTACATGCTATGTAGCCAAAGAGAGGAGGGAATACAAAATGTAATCACCATTCCTGCAGGACTTCAGTGCTTGACTCAATGTCTTCATAAAATCGGCGAACTTCCTGCCGCCCTTCCTTTAATCCATAAGACCAATCCGTTTAACAACAACATTTCCCCGGCAATATTTTCCCAACAATATTTTCCCAGCAATATTTATTACAATCAATCCAAATTCCTTGTCTAATAGTATTTTATGGTGTATAAAGAAGGCGACCGACAGCTAAGCTCGTTAGCACCGGCGAGAAGAGTGGAGTAGGAAGTGATACAAAAAGATATCGTAGTTTCCACTAAATTTTAATGCCACATTGTCTACTACACACGTTAGGATCGGTTTGCAACCATCATCAGGCACTCCGGTTACCACGCTGTACTACACGTGTTTCAATTGCAGGCAATCGAAACACGTTTATTAAATATTGTGAAATTATAATTAAGTGGACAGTACGACGATACGATATCTTTGCGTATGATTTCATATGCTGTTCCACGATATCTTTCCGGAAAAAGTTGACTTCAGGGGAGGAAGGGTAGAGAGAAACCGGACCTCGTCATTAAAATTCAGTGGGCAGTACGATATCTTTGCGTATCACTTCCTATCCCACTCTTCTGCTCAGCCTCCACTTAACGAAAGGCGCCAAGGGGACAATGGATGAACGTCCCACCCGACGAACAGAGTGTTGAGCTCGAAATTCCCTCCACAATGCACCCAAGCAGGACCTACGGGGTAGGAAGTCAACACTAACGCTTCTATGTCAACCCGCTTTGCTTTCGCGTCGGGCACTTTCTCACTCCTTTGATCTTCATTCCACCTTTTCAACCCAAATAGTCAAAATGCGAGAAAAATATCGTGATGTCATGTGAAAAGACTTACTAGTCCTTGCCTTAGTCATTCTTCTGCTTGCACTAACGAAATTTCCTCCCTGCCTATTTTATAATGATTGATGTACCTTCCAATAGCATTTCCCACTCTGTTGACAGGGACCAAAAGCCTTGCAGACTCGACGGCCTGATACACGCCCATATTTTTCGGCGATTTCCGTGACTGCTTTTGTACACAAATTGCATATGCCATTTGAAGACAGCTTAAATAATAGCAAGGTCTTTTCGTAATTATATTGCTATTATATTTTTCGAAGTACACATTCTCTTCCATAAAATACTTATTAAAATTTACTAATTGAACATTTACTATTATCTTAAATTTGAAGAACTTATCTCACAATTAGTAAAAAGAATTCGCTTGACTTGAATGACGCTTTAATAACGTAATGTATTTCAAACCTGTTGCTATTTCGCACTCGTCCGACCACACCTTGAATATGCAGCGACATATGGGATTCGGCGCATAAAGTCTTAAAACCGTGAACATATTAAATACTAAGGAAAGCTGCGCGATTTGTCAACAACTGTACAGGCGTATAGAAACCGTTACACAGATGTTAAACCAATTAGTTTGGGAGCCGCTAGAGACGCGGAAGCTGCGTACTGGGGTTAGATTGCTTGAGCAATTGAGAATGGATATCTTTAAGAAAGAAACGTAGAGCATCATATCAGAATCCCGCTATATTTCCGGGTCCGACAGAAACGATACAAAAAGAGAGATATTTTGCTGAACGGATAGGTACGGGAATTCGTTTTTCCCCACCATGATAAAGGAATTTAAAAGGGTTAATTTCGTTCGATCGTTTTCTTTTTATGTGTGACCGGTTAGTGCCTTAACACCCCTTGTCACGTCCTTATAGAGGCGGCGGCCAGTATGTTTGTGTAGATGGTTTTACAGGAGGCAGGGTATTGTGATTTTTTTAGAAATTGCTGTCACTGTATGCTTGTTTCATTATTATCGGCCAAAAGATACGTATATTAATTTGTATGTACTCTTTGGCAAATCATTTTAACGTTTTCCGAATTTATAACACCAAGGCAGGTGACACAAGTAAATTAATTTATAAATAGATTTTTCTTTATATTACTCGATGAGGTACTTACCACAATTATATCCTAGATAGGGTAAGACACAGTATAAGAGACAATGAAAGACATACTCCTGTTACTAACTCCGAGGAAGGTGGTAGCGCCACCAAAAATTTAGTCATAAGAGTGTTTTTTATTGCGTCTTTCATTGTCTTTTATACTGCGTCTTGCCCAACTTGGGTTACATTTGTGATTAATTAATGCATACGCATATTAATTAATGTATTCTCTTCCACAAATCATTTTAATGTTTTCCGAATTTATTCCACCAAGAGAAGAGCAAGATGACACAAACCTAAATTAATACATAACTTCATTCATTCACACGGCGCCTTGAGCGCAAACATACCTACATATAAATTCAGAGGTAAGGAAAGAAAGGGATAGGAACATATAACGGAAAAAGGACGAGGACAACGGTGCTGTGGTAGGTGGTACCAGGAAGTTCTGGGTTCGAGTCCCAGTCAGGCCGCATTTTTACCCTCTGATTTCTGGTTTTTTTCCATCTATCACAGCACCACTGTCCTCGTCCTTTTTCCATTATATGTTCCTATCCCTTTCTTTCCTTACCTCTGAATTTATATGTAAATTAATACATACGTATAGTACTTAATATGTACTCCTTAACGAATCACTGTAACATTTTCCGATTTTATTTCGCCAGAGTGAGGTGACAGGAGAAGCCACCTCCATCTTTGACCGAGCAACACCACCCAAGGAGAGACATGGACGCGTCGTCGCATTCGCGGTCTAGGAGGCCATCGGCGGTGGCGGAGGCAGCCGCCCTCCTCGCCGTGCTCGCGTGCCTCGTCCCCGCCGCTGCCGCTGCGTCACGACGGGCGCCCCTGAGGACAGCGCCCTCGGCGGGGAGCGCCGCATTGCAAGATGAGGTTGGTGAACCACCAGAGGACGCCCTCCCTCAGCGAAAGCATGAAAGAGAAAAGCCCCGCGTGACCTCCACGAGGCCTCAGCGAATATCACGATGCGTAGTGAGCGTCACAAGCTATTCCTTCTCCACTGTAGAAAACAGGAGGAATTCCTGCCCAAGCGTCGTAATCGTATACGTGGTGGAAGGAAAATTTTTCTAGTAACATGGCAATCACAGAGTTTTGGAGATCGGTTTTCTTAAAAATAAAAAGTTAGGAAAAATTACAAAGTTTACTTTCTACAACTTAACTTTTAACCGTCGACTAATTTCGGCCCTGTTATCATTTTTAAGACCAGTCTTAGATTCAAGACTAGACTAGTCTTGAAAATGATATAGTGCATCGAAAGAAAAGTTTGTTATTTTTCCTAAAGTCTAATGGAATTCTTCAAGATTAAGGTCTCAAAAATTCAGTCCCTAAAAATCAATACAGAAAAATGATTTCGGATTCGTTAACCTAATTTTGACAACTTCCCAGTATAGGACATATTTGATACAGAAAGTAATTTATTGGCCCACCCTAATATTCATACATTCTATTGCAATACTAAGATTGGTATACTGTTGCCCTCCATTTCTCTAAACCTCAAGCTACTTCTTTTTCCTCCATGAGGCCAATATTCCCCGTATCGTTCTTGATGTGTGCTCGGTACAGTCCCTATTAATTCTCTGGAGACTTTTCGTTCAATCTTTCCTTTGAATATGTTTCCAAATAATTGCTGCACCTCGTTACGTGCCCTATCCACTCCGTTCTTCTTCGGCGTACAGTGATCCATAGTGTCATTTCTCCTCTTATTTTCTAGATAATTCCTCGTTTCTCATATTATCCTCCCATTTCATCTTCAGCATTTTCCTCCAGCACCAGTGAAGATTAATCCTTAAATTGACACTCAATAAATAACGGTGCATGTTAGTTACTTTTCTTTTCTATTGTGACAAAGAAATTTGAAGATCGTGTCTTTTATGTGAAATATACCCTGCGAATTTAATGAGAAACGATGACTTTTTAATGCATTTCCGCCTTAAATATGAAAAGTAAAATCAAAGGATAATGCACCAAGGTGGCACAGAGCCTCGGCCGTTGTTGATACTCGCTCGCGAGTGTACATACTCTAGCTGCCAGCGTTGGACATATTTGCTTCGATTTTATAAGACTTTCATTCAATTATAAAAAAGTACATCAATTCACTGATGAAGGATACAGAAATATGACTTCGCTCTGATGTATTTCTGAGAAATTTTTAAATGTAAAATGAGAAAAAACAAGGGTATATCCATTTCCCAATTTAAAAAATTCTTGGTGACAATGAATATCGAATACCGAATCAGCCATGAAAATAAAATTAGCCTCGACTATGCTGAATTCTTTCATTTATTCCTGTTAAAATATCGTTATGACGTAACGATCGCACTCAAGTTAAATTTACAAATAATTATTTATAAATTTAGCTTGAGTGCGATCGCCTATATATAATTATAATTAATATTTTTTTTACTTTTTATAAAAATTTTACCATTAAAGTATCCTACCAAAATGTAATGAAGCAGAGACACCTAAGCCTTGAACTGAATTAATTTGTCCATGTAATAATTCAATAAATAACTCATCCCTTACTTAGTCCATTTAACTTATGTAGACTTTTATTCATTGCAGAGAATGGGAAACAAAGAATATAGTCCATCAATAATATATCCAAGGATGGTTTTAGAAGTCAACGAATCAGAAAACGAGCGAGATGGTTACGCCGGTGGACAAGACGGGGAAACGGCTGATGATCAGAATGGAATGTTTGGTCGACTACTGGCAACAGCCTTATCGGTAAGACATAGTTTAAATTTCTCCCGCATCAAAATTCTGATTATAAGCCTGGCACTATAATTTTGACGCTTTTAATCATACATTAACCAACTTTTATTGATATATTGTTATAATAGTATTCAAATATTTCATTTTCCTAGATTACTGTTTTCACTTCCTCATGCCTTTGTCTTGCTGAATATCTTCACTTTTGATTTAAAAATTTAATACGAAGTATAAGATACAACGTATTTAGACCAAATATAAAAGCTACATAAAATACGAAGAATCAAGTCATTGTGCCAAAGGGTTTATTAATTGGTGTATGCGTGTGATTTATAAAATTCCACTCATAAATATCAAATACCTACCTTATAAGATAAAAATATAAATTGATATTTTCTTGGATAGCCATTTATTAATCCTATTTTAAAAAAACCATTGAGAATAAATTGTGTGACCCAGAGTGCATTGACTGGTATATGCATGTAACTTATAAATTTTGACTTTCAAATATGTGCGGAGTACTTGCCTGGATACATAAAGCAATTTCATGCATTCAATTAATGTATTCTTTGATGAGAATGGGTAGCCACTCATTACTCCTATTTTCGCAAAAAACAGAGAAAAATGTGTTTAAAGACTTCCTTTAACATTAGCAAATGTTCTCATAATTTCATGTCACTCTATTAAAATAAATATCCTTTCATTTAATATCAGATTCCGAAGTCCATATGCAAGAACATGCTGAATGGTGTGGTTTCGGCCATATTTGGGGGAGCTAAAACTGCCGGTGATGACGACGCAAGATGAAATAAGGATGGCGAAAGTAACAGCGAAAATAATGAAATCACCGACATAAGTTCAAGGAACATCATGAATAATATACCATAGATAATTCTATACTCTTTGATAAAATCCCTGAGGAAGAGATTAAAATCGGCTCCATTCCATTGTCAGTGGTATACAATTTATGCAACAACAGGCTATATTGTGACTTATTGGCTAAAAAAATACTTGTGAATGTAACATGCTCTTTGCGTAGCCTACCGAAATATTTCTATTGTAATTCACCCTCACACGATGTTCATATACCTCCATACGCCATAGGCTAAAAAATGTAAGAATGATGAAGAGCTCTTAGAATTCCCATTAAAGTATTATTTCAGTCTATGCTCATTCTTTGGCAAGAATACATAAAATTGATAAAATCATTTGGCCAAATACCTGCATTCTCTGCGTAGTTCGCGAAGCAGCTTGTGAAATCACAGTTACATATCGAGAAGTCAGCAGGAAAAAGATGCACATTGTGCGCTGTCCTGTACATATTACACATCTTCATGCCTAGTCATATTATCCAGCCATATTAGTGACCCATTTGATCGTCCTTTGAATTAACTGCAACAAAATTTCACTCATGTTAAAAATTCCGCACTACTCATTAACATAAAAATAAGGATACCACCTATCTAGGAAAAAATTCACAACTTTTATAGCCAATTAACCTTAAACAGCCGTTTATTTTTAATCGAGGAATACCAAGAATTATCAAGGAACTAAAGTATTGCAGTCATATTCAATCATTAATTATCATCGCAAACCTCACAATTCACCCATCAATTACCATGATTAAATTGTAAATAGTCAAACAATCAATAAATTATTATCACAACTTATTTTTAGAATTATTATTACATAAACTATTTCCACCACCCTCCAATGTAGTAAAATAAACCTCCAATTGGTATGACAACGCTACATGTAGCCGCTTGGAGATGATCCATTGGCAGTTCCTGATCTAATAAAGGTAACATAACGACAACCACAAATAATTGTTAGAATTAATTGAAAATGAATTTTGCACTCGTTAAATCCTGTTAGGATTACAGGAGTGAATTTGAATATTAAAAGAATATGCAGCAGAGAGGTTTATGGTACCGCGTGTGTCCATCTTTGTAAATAGCCGTTTCGCCAGCTTTGCTGCTGGCTTCTTCAGATAACTGGAGGGTGGAGTGGTGGTATTGACCATCTTTCATACACAATTACCCCAGAACCTTACTCAGACAAGCCTTACCCATATCGGACGCCTCTTCCTAGGAGAATGAGAAAAAACACCCACGCAAGACAAGTAGACAACGGATACCAACGGAACATCATCCTAAAAGAAGAAAATTTACGAGGACCTGAAAATGACCGAAACCTCCACACTTGAAAATGTTAAAAAGCCTACGCTACGGCTTGTTAAAATCTACAAGTGTGGAGGTTTCGGCCTTCTTCCGATTGTTGTCGAAACAAGCGGAAAGATCGCTCGAGTTTTCTCAAAACAGGATATGGCTTGACGTGATTTAACTGTGATACAGAGACTGCCAGCCTTCCATGCAAAGTAAAGAAGAGTTTCCGCAGGAACCCAATGCGGGGTATACCAAAGTAACTGCAGCTGTAGCAGTGCATGCATCGGGAAAACACGCAGAGCCCTAAGGATACGGCTCCAAGAACGCCGAAAGAGCCACAGGAAATCAACAACTGCGACTCTCAGCTATAGCGGATTTATTATACCTGGGGTGGTCCCACTCACAATGTTGACTATGAAAACGAAAAAGCAATTTCCAAGGAGAAGATATAGTACCAAAGCATCATCAGGGAAGCGACAGAGATTATGAAATTCAAGAACACCTTTAACAGAGAAGATGGAGACCGGCTCTCTAAGTCATAAAAAAGAGTGCTCTAAGTCTTCACTGGAATTAGAAAAATACGCAAAAAAAAGTCACTCGGAATATGTACGTATAGTCTGGAAAACTACAGCATATTTTGCACCATGTCTCACCTTGAAAAAAGTGATATAAATGGCATTTCATACCCACAATTTATTATTTAAAATGTACAGATGGAAAGGCATTGTTGCAAAAGAAAAACTGATTGCAGTAGCGAATGGTCGCTGCCAATAAATTTCTTTTTCGTCAGCTCAAAATAATAAAAAAGCAGTTTCAAGAAAAGTCTTTTCCTAAAATAGCCACTCCAAATCACACATTTACTGTTCTGTGTTTTGCACACAACAGAAGCATTCAACCAACGGTATACTTATGTGAGAGCCAAATTCTTTTCACTAATATTTCTAACGATTCCCTGAATTAAACTGTTGCAACTCCCAGAAAATTTGCCTAGGGGTTGCATTTCTTTTTTTGACGCAATGAGTCATCGAAATTAATGCATGCTTTAGACATCTCTTCTCTATATATTATTTCTCACCATATTTGCATGTAAAATTAAAAAAAAAAAAAACACCGTAAAAGACTACGTTGCCAGCGAGAAATATAATTTTAAGTTATAGAAAACGCACGAAATTTTTCGGGAACATAAATGTAGGACTATTTCCTAAGCTGAGACACGTATTATTTTATTGTATGTGCATGTGTAGCTACTTTTCCTTTTAGCATTGTGAAACAATACTCTATTGTGCCCGATTAATAGACCACCTCCGACAACTGTTTGAGTGATTTATAAAAGTGTTCATTTCCGGGATGCGAAACAATTTCATCCATTTCTTAGCGCTTGAAATTCCTCAGACCACGTCAAAACGCTCTCGTGACGCAAGTCGAAAATAATTACGATTTTAAGAGCAAATACTACGCAGTTCACACTTGAGAAAAGCATGGAGAGAAAAACAGAGAAAAATTGAGAGATGAACACAGAAACTTTTCGTAGGTATTGCAGCAACGTATTGCGGAATATGCAAGAGAATTACCCTTAGCAAATGCGACTCCAAAGTATAATACGTACTCGTTTTCGCTTTAGTTCTTGGCTTTCAGGACTTCTGACTATAAAAAGGTGTGGACCAATTGCTACCACAATTACTTTGGTGCCATTAACAAACATTTACGTGATGTTCACATACCTAATTGCCATAGATTTTTTGACCCCTAAATGCCTCCATACTGTAGAGGCATGAAGGTAATTGACAACCCTTTTATAGATTGGAAATTAAAAAATGTAGAGCTTCCACAATTTTTCCTTTGTGTTTCACACGATTTTATTCACTTCAAGACCTCTTAGGTAGTTAACCGAGTCGAGTCGTCCATTTTTATGCTAGGTATTTTCGAAATGAGCATTGAAAAGCCGGCCAACAATAGTATCACGGGTACAACCTCAGAAGTCCCCGACACCCTGATTTGGATGCAACTGTTGTCTCATTTTTACAATGCTATGGCAAGCACCCAATTTTTATTATACAAGCTAGCTTGCATCTCCGGGGAGATTATAATAGAAGCCTCACCACGGGAAGAGTTACAGAAAGCATGGAGCTGCCATTGAGTCTGGATTAAACTACACTTTCGGTGATAATCAAGCGCCAATATGTCCCTTTTTCAGCATCTTAAACGTCTCATCACCCAAGGTCACATAAAACTCATAATAATATTGAATAGGTACATGTTACATAGTCAGAAATTTTCCAAATTCCTAGGACTGAATTATATAATATTATAATAAACGCAATGCGGCTTTACATAAAACCGCCACCTGCTTGAACATGTCAGAATAAAATCTAAGCAAAAATGGGGAAAATTTAAAAGCAATACTCTTATTAATACGATTAATAAATAAATATCAATAGTACCCTTCTATAAGTACAAATTTTGTTGAGGAAATTCATAAGCACCAAGGCTAGGCTCTCTCAACCCACACTGGGTTCTAGCCAGTGCCCCATTTATTTGTAGTTTGACACACCACGCTCACTTAAAATCGGTATTTGATCAATATAGTTTGAATGAATAGCTTTTTTCAACTTTTTTGCGAGGACAAGTCGTTTACGTATTAAAAGAGCTTCAGCTGTTTTTTCACTGATGGCATGTTAGTCATTTTTTTTCCTCACATTTCAATGAAATTACTCGGAAATAAGTGCAAGTAAGAGTAATCATGCGTATTATTTTATACCGGTTTAATGCATAACGTGTTTAAAGTTCATCGGAGCGTTGAAATTGGAACAGAATGGGAGTGCATAATACGATTGAGAAAGGATTCTGTCGTTGGCTCCGCTTATGTCGCTAGACGATGCACTTCAAGATATGTCGTCATTGCTCGAAAAATGGAAGAGTGTTATAACAGATGGATATATCACTGCTATGTTCATCAAACAGTGATTGTTTTGCCTTTTACGTAACGTTACTGGAAGTATAAAGGTAGAATTAATATTAATAAATTCAATATATTCCCCAATTCCTAATAATATATCGTATTAAGAAACGATTGCCTACAATTGAAAATCATTTATTTTATTTTAACTTTAATGTCGAACATCTGATTAGGGAGGGCATTCTTTTAAAAACCTTTGGACGAAGATAGGACAACTTAATGAGACACGATGTTCTGATTCTGTGATTATGGTAAAAAGCTGATTCTTTGAATACCTATTTATATTTTTAAGAGCTCTCCAAGTTGTAAAATTTCATTATGACGAGGTTGTTAAATGTACGGATTTATCAATTAAAATTGCCTTTCTTGCCTTGGAACTTAATGTGGGAAAAAATCCTCCTGATCGTCAAAATGTCTCCATGCTTGCTAACACCATCGATAAAAACACGGTTGTTTAAGAGTAAATCTTATGTTATCGATTATAGTGTTTATTATGGTCAAATTTGATAACTTTCCTTGTGTGAGAGTGTGGCACTATCGAATTAGAGTGCATAAGTTGCATATTCTAAGACTTTGTGTACGTGGTGTGTACTTATTTTAAGGGTAATAATAAAATTAATAATAAAAGGGTATTCAACACATACTTAACTACTTAATGCAAGCTTTTAAAAGATGACATTCGCTATTTTGTTGATGCAAGAAGGGAGCCTTTCTTTGCCAACATCTTACATCATGATGTTATACGCTCAATTGTTTCAGGTGATAAATGGCATTGGGCATTTTTTGAAATTAGTCGTCTTTATTAATGTCGACAAATTTACTATTGTTTCCTAAGAACTTCCTATCGGTTCATTTCATGGGCAACTTATAATAAGCTCACGAAACCTCATCCGGAAATTCATTCATATATTCTCTATTACTTAAGGTTATGCGGAGTAACATATAGCACAACTATAAATGTTATTAATAGCAGGGCATATATTTGAAGAAAAAAAAATCACTTTGAAACCAGCACAGACGCAAATCGTAACTTTTTTCATCAAAAGATAATAAGTGATTGAAATGCAACATTTTAAAATGTTCAGTAAAATTCTGTTGGAATGTATCTAACTCCATGAGATAAGTAGATTTCAAATTAAAATTTAACGCTCACCCCCAACTTTGCGTAAAATTCGGCGTTTCACCCCATTCATCGAAATGAAAGACGCCCTTCAATAGTAGAAAGCATATCAAATATATTAAAGCGTCTAGATCAAGCTCAAAAACGAATATTTACTCAGGTGCTAGCATAGGGGGAAAGTGTGCACCACTTGGAGTAAACAATAAAATTGAATCATGCCAAACAGCGCTCGCTTCAAAGTCAACGAACTTTGATAAACGTGACCTCCAATGCAGAACCAACATGAGGCCAAAGAATGAGCCGTTGATGTAACTGTGAATCTGGGTTTACTGCTCATGATGAATAGCCGCAATAGTGTAAATACGGCAATTGATCTTTAGCCCTGACGTTACGTAATTCGACTGAGAAGGGGAGGGGGAGGAGCATTGCGGAGGCAGCATGCCCTCGATACAATGCAATTCATGTGCAACGGCAATAATGAGTGTTTGGTGCGAAAGACTCATGTCAATTATCCTACAATGTAGCTTGGTAAGAGAATCAAATATTAACACATGGGTAACCAAGTGATATTCATTGTTTTATTGCCTCACCAAATACTAAATTATTCTTCCCATGAAATGAT
Source organism: Ischnura elegans (assembly GCF_921293095.1). NCBI lineage: Eukaryota > Metazoa > Arthropoda > Insecta > Odonata > Coenagrionidae > Ischnura > Ischnura elegans. The sequence continues at coordinate 25,083,487 of NC_060252.1, forward strand.
TTACGCTCATAATGTTCATGTGTAAGGTGACCACTGCTTTTTCATTAAATGGACCCATCACTCTCTCTCTCAAAAGATCGTATTTTGTCTTTTTTTTAATGAAGTGTAACTCTTTCAAAACTTAAGTTACCATCTTTAACTAGGTAGTAAAAATTTTAGATCCGGGAAGTGAGGTAAGTACGTATATTTTTGTATTTGAGGTACAGGCGATTTTTGATGAGGAATCATTTAACTGTCCTGAAAATTTCAAGATAAGAAAGTAATTTTTACCGAGTAAAACGTCACGGAACAGATCAGAGGAGCGAAAGTGATGCGTCCAAAGATGGATGATAATTTCACGAAAAGAAATACAGCAGAGCATGACGCCGAAAGAAATAATCACTAAAAACTCTATTCAACTGTCACCCTATGTAGGATAAAAAATGACGCCACGTCAACATCACAAGACCAAAACCAGGGCTGCAGGAAGGTGTTGTTCTGTTATGGCTGGAAGGGCCGCACTCACAGAAAGATGTTCATAATAGTAACTATCGTTACCAAAATATTGTGCGCATTCTTTATTGAGGCAATAGAATTATTATGGGTCCTCTCACTCACTCAAGGCTCGGCTATGATAGGTGAGGGAGGAGCTCACCCTGGATTAAGCCGAAGAACTGGGAAATTCCCACATTCCATGGAGGAAGGCAGTTCCTTTCACTGGTCGCTACGCACTTCGATGTACACTAGTGTATCTTTCACACCACTCGATATGTCTTGGGACAAGGAACGAGTAATAAGTCGTCTTTAACGGTAAAATGAGGCTGAAGACCATTCGAGACGGTCTTTAAAAAGTGATTGTTCGAGAAACATATCTTGAATCGAGTTGAACAGCCTTCCACGCTGTTGTACAAGGCTTGAATGGACTAGAATACCGTTAATCAACATGATCGACATAGGAAGAACGTAAAGCGTGACCGATGCATTCATAATTATAATTTTACTAACAAATAACTGCAGTGATTTCTTGCTGTACCGATTTCTCTTCTGCTTCATGAGGTAGTCTGGGGAGCTCACTTCAAACAAACATCTTTGCTTCTCCTACCTCCCCGCTGCATCCTCACCACACCGCGAAAGCCTACACAAAGATCTTTGCTTCTCGTAAAATTTAATGAGGGCCTCAACGGTATTTCTCTTCCAAGCGGTCATGATGTCATTAATTATCCCATCTCCAAAGGAACGCTTAGAAGGTTAGGAAACCTTCTATGATTGGCCAAAACGCTTCAACACCATTCGAGATTAAATTGAAATTAGAACCGTTCAATACAAGACAAATTTGATAGCAATAGAAACGAAAAGATTCAAAAGCATTCAAGAGATGATGTTCACAGTCATGACGATTACTATGAAGTCATATCCGCTCGAGGAAGCTTGTGAATTGAGTCTTGAACGGAATTTGACAGTGTGAGAACCCCTTAAAATTATGACTTACTATTTTTTTTGTAACTATTTTTTATAACACAGGCGGATATAGCCCTTAAAAAATATGCAAATTTTTTAATACAGTCGCATTATCATCGCGTTCCTTTTGTATTACGAGGTATCCTTGTGCCCCCCAGAATAAAATCCTGTATACGGCCTTGCTTGTGCCCTCCCCAAAAAGAAATACTGGATCCGCCCCTGTTTTATAATATGGAGAATTAGTCTGAAAATGGATCGAAATACGAGCGAGTAACAAAAAAATATGTCTCCTTCATATGGTGGTAAATGTATGTAAAAAAAATAATATTCAAAATGACAAATAATGGAAACAAATAATGGGGTATTTTATGCTTATTTATTGCTTTTTATAAAGTATCATCCTTCGGAAAATAATAACACCAGCTAATATGCTACTCACTGATGAAATATATTAGCCCAATGTCACTGGTCCATTAAGTAAGACACATTCCGTGAAATGACCGACTAAACTAATTTCGAGAATTTCAAAAATGGACAACTTAAGAAGTATTAAAGGCTTCATAATGGCCATAAAGGCCATTATGAAGCCTTTAACCCGGTGGGAAACCCGAGAGAAGTTTACTCACATCATTCGCCGGGAAAGCATCATATCTTTCTTAAGAAGTATTAATGTTTAAATTAGACCTGGCATCCAAATCAAGAATTTTTAGTATTATTCTGGAGGCAACTCTTATGATATATATTTTTCATTATGTCATGCATGTCACTTCGGCATTCCATTTCATACTTCAACTACGCCTCGGGTTCCAGAAAATGTTTTGTTTAATTAATGATTTCTTTACAATTTTTTTGTAGCGTACGGTTGGACTCTGAGCAATATAAAAAAATTCTCACTACTTATCTTTAGCACACTTCTCATCGCGTAAGGCAGGAAAAAGTGAAAGTAACTAAGGAAAATAGAGCATTGAGAATATGAGTTCGAATTTGAAAGCCATCCTCAAGGAAAGCAAGTACGTTGTGTTTTATATTACGGTTAAAAAAATACACTTAAAGAAATCATAAAAAAATAAAAATACACAAAAAGAGAGGGAGTATTTCCAGAGGCATTCACAGTGTCATAAGACCATAACAAGAATGCGTCTGAAAGAGGAGAGAAAATTAAAAAAACTGACTATGATCGAGCGCGGTACACTACACACACTAATTTAGCCATCTTTTTAGAAAAAAAACATTGTTTCACCATCATAACTGTACATTATGCAATTTAAAATATTTACAAATAATTCACAAATACCGAACCCAAAAATCGTTATCATGCAGCACAATTAGCTCTAAATGTCGTAAATACCAAGATTTCAGATTTGCAAGTAAAGGTTCCATCATTCAAAGAACAACAGTTGTTTTTTTTTTTCAATTTAAAATATTTTTTCTGAAACTGGAATTAAATAGTTCGAATATGGAATTCAAAATTGCTAATTGCAAATGCGCAAAAATATGTAATTTGCGAATTAACCAACATTGATCTCATTTTTCTGGTCTCAAAATAAACCGTTAATCGATCAATTGCACAAATTATACTTCCACCCTTACCTTTTCCGTCGGATTTCGAACACAAAAATACTAGTCTGACGACTGACCAGCCGAAAACTTATGCGTCCCTATGATGTTTAAGCTAGCGAGTACACTTGGATTAGGGATGAATGTCTGCTTTAAACATAAATTGGCCCTAAACATTTTAGCCACATTAAAATGATGAACCGGATATGAGACTGAATCGTTCAAACAGTAAGCCATGGATAGAGTTTAAAATCAATGATAAACTGAAAATTGCAAATTTGAGGCGGGAGAAATGTGAAATGGACTGTAAATATGAATAAAATGGGTACCATCAAGGAGGCATTATTTCTTTACGCAACTCCTGTCGACACAATCAAAACCTACAATCCTCAGACGAAAGTGAAAGGGAGTCTGAAGCTCCCTCCACCTCCATTAAGGATGACCAAGAAACACTTTATCCGTTAGAAAACATGGAAGGAATAAATGCTGTGTAAAATCCTCTCTCCAACAAAACTCGCTAACCTACGCAAAAATGAATACGGTATAGAAAATATTGAATTTAGGATGATATGTCATTTAGAAATCTAAAATATCACCGAATATCTGTAATTCCGACTATGACCGCTTTTACCTTTTCTTTCTTTTCAATTTTATTCTTTGTGAAAAAGAAAAGAAAAATCATGAAATGAGTTAAAAAAGGAAACTAGAAGAATTAAAAAATGTGCTTTTACTTTGTCAATTAATCCCAAACATAGAAAAGTCAAATGATGTCATAAAAGACAGCTCCATGATAATGGATATAATCCCTAGTTCTTCCAATAAGCCATCCGAAAAAGAGAACTTATGCCAGACAAACCAAAGTGCTACATTCATGGACTAAAAGTGGAGCATTATTGTAGCTATTAGGCTTGGCATATCATGTTAAAATAAGGCCCACGCAATCAAGGTATGTATTTCAAGTGTAAAGAGTAATTGAAAACTATTTTTCTAATTCAAATCATACTGGGAAATCAGGATAATAAAATATCATGTTCAACTAGCAATGGACATTATCATGGTGTAGCTTACATATAAAACCATCACATTTGAGAAAACACTTAGGAGAAATTTTCAAATTTAAGAAACAGGGTCATATAAACAAGGATTAAATATGTGTAATATTTCTAACCCTGCCGCGTGAACGGCGGTGAAATATACAAGAATTGCCGTGATAAAAAATTCCCCTGGACCGGGAATCGGACCACGGACCTTTGGCTTTCCAAGCCAATGCGCAAACCACTACGCTATCCAGGAATTTTTTCTCATGGCAATTCTTGTAAGGATTAAATATATTTATCATTGATATTCCAGCATGATAGCTTAAATTTTAAACAAGTAATTCATTGTGAAAAAAACACTTGTTGAGCGGGAGTTATTCATCCTCTTATCTTCAATAATTGAGAAGTATTTAAATGAGAAAAGCGCTTTCAGTATTAGGGTAAATGAATCAGATGAGCCGACGCAATCGTTTAATGTGTACAGTTACTGGAACCTAACCTCAAGCGGATTCCTAGAGGATATTCTCGCCCGCTGCAGCACTGAGCGTCGACGGCTGCGACGGAAAAAGGAGTTGCCGGGTTGGCGAAAAAAGGAGATACGTCCATCTTTCAGCATTCGCTCAATTTTCCACTAGGTTCACACCAAAAATGTCCGGTGGATTTTTTCCACTTTTATTTTTCTAGCGATAGAGGAAGAGGCACGTAGCGTTTCGTCATCCCTTTTTCTGAACCTGGTCGGCGACCTGATACCTTTCTCCGGCGCGGGTCCCTCCCTTAAGACCGTCCTAACAGACTCCGTCCACTCTCTTGTGTAACGGCTCCAGAGTGAGGTCATGGTTGCCGTTCTGCCGCCAACCCAGGTCTCCACAACCTACTCTCCAACTTCTACCGAGAGAGTACTAGATTCGGAGTGCCCTTTGCGCCACGGCTGCAATTCGATTGAGCAATCGCCCCATGCGCTATAGGTGGAGAAGAAATGAAGTCGGCCAGAACGCTTTAATTCCCAGCATCAATTACAGCAAAGACTGGAGATCGGGCCAGGTTCCAACTCGATAGCCTTGAAACCACTTGTTTACTCGTAGAAAAAGTGCGAAAGGGTAACATAGATGCAAGTTGGGGGGGAGACTTTAGATGCAAATCCCATACACTGATAATCGTCCACCTCATCAGCAGTCATCAACCTAAAGATGAAATGGTCGTAGATCTCCCAGTCTCCTCCCCAGTAACCTACTTCTTCCATCGATATTCTTAAACATCCTGCATAATTCAAATAAATGGTCCGAATAAAAAGTTAGCAGCGCCCATTTGACACGCTTTTCAAGTTATGACCTGCTAGTTCACATATTCCCCATAATCTGTATTATTTTGCTGGAAATGAATGGGATATCTTCCAAGGTGGGCCTTCAGGACTGGGGCCTCAGAGTAAATATTCACAAAATTCTCAAGGAGGATGCGCAGAAGCAAAACAAACACTGAGGCAAACAAAGACATTCTTATACTTCTATGATCTTTATGTATATATATTCTAAGATATAAACTGAATCAAAAGTCAAAAAAGCACCACTTCCACCCGTTTTTCAAGGTATGACATGTTAATTCACGTAATTTATCCCTTAATCTGTAGTATTTCACAGGAGACGAATTTCCTCTACGGTTGGCCTTCAGGAATAAAGTCTCAGAGTGAATATTCTCGAAATGCTCTGGGAGTCAGTGAATTAACAAAAAAACACGGAGGCCATCATAGAAACTCCGACTTACTTATTATTTTACGAAATGGAAAAGTTTAGCATATTTAATACTCACAAATACATATTATTCAGGCACATAATAGGCAGAAGAGTAAATTTACGGACTCATCCGCAAGTGCTCATCAAACTTTTACGAACTAAAAATCATTTGCCACCCCAGTCAAGAAAAAATTTTCTCCTGCGCAATTTTTGAAATTGTAAATGTATTTGTTTAAAATCCCAATACTTCTTCGGCGGCGGTGCCTCCTATTCTTTTTCCCTCCACTGTCCTTCCCCTCCCGTGTGCGTGCGGGTGAAAAGTGAAGAATTACAGACCGCCAGCCCTCGGGAGAGTAACCCCGCCAGCCCACTAAGGGTCCTCGTTTCATCTGTAAAAAATGCTGATTGAAACACATGCCGTAAAAAATGCTCCATTAGACCCAACCGCAAAGCAATGCAAAGGCATAAAAAAATTTTGATCATTGTTTTCGGCGTGCACCTATGTTTTATTATTATTATTGTATGGGCGGTTTTTTTAAAAGGTTTTAAAAAAATGCATCACCACCTTGTTTTATTCATCATTTTTTTCCTTTCTTTTTTTCCATTTTCATTTATTAATTTTTTCGTTGAACGATTCTTCCATCGCCCTTCCATTCTCCGAGGGGGTCGGCCGCGCACAGGGGACGTCCGCCGAAACCTATGTTTACCGATAAATTTACTGAAGACTAATTGCATCCCTTGTAGAGATATTATGGATAAATAATAGAGATATTTTACCGAACGTATATTACGAAACGAACACCCAAATACTTAAGTACATGCATCTTAATTTTTCAGTATTCAAGTACACGTTAGCGCTTGGTATCCTACTGTCCTATCACCTTCCACTACATTCCTAATGAGGCGACTTGCGAGTTTTATATAGTTATGCCTGTTCGGCGAGATCATCTCCCGTTGTTGGGTGACACTAGCTCCACGCAATGGAAAACAATTGTCTCTTACTAAGTAGTTCCTGAAGTCCATGAACTGGGCCAATGATTAGAAGGTAGCGGCAGCGGTTTTAATATACTTTGATGGCCATTTTATTTCCAAATACCCCGGTTCATTGCTTATTCAGCATCATTAGTTCCCTTATAGACTTTTTAGTTTATTACTTTCCTTTTTTTCACTTCCTTGATCCCAAAAATCACTTTCTACCAATGATTATTCCTAAATAATGACGGAATAATTTCCATCAATTATATACTATGAACATAAACCGAAATATTTCCTCTATATATTAACTTAGCGCATAATAAAAAAATAGGACGGCGATTATTTTCACTGGGCCAGCTTCATCATCACATGCAAGCGCGATGCCAATAGCTTACAATACACATAGTTCTGTTTCTAGCAGTTATAAGCTATATTACCGTAGAATCAAAGAATAAACCCGATAGAGATGAGTTGCAATTTCCGTAACTATTGAAAAAAAACATACCTACAATAACTATTACTTTATATGATTTTGAAAATTGCCTTTTACTTTTAATTACATATTTAATGAGCTAGAATTTCACCAAATTAACTCCGATATAAATCTCTATATTAATATAATTAAGTAAATTAACATTAAGCGCGATAAATAACCAAACAAATGAAAGTAATGCCTCCAGTCGCAATCCGCAAAGCAATTACTTCGTCATTTAACGATAATAATTGTAACATAAATCTTTAGAAAAATGCTCTTTGTGCTACTGCAAAAGAAACTGTTTCTTGTACGCCGCGGCAACCATGCTGACCGAAAGTGATGAGTGACTTGCAAAATATTGCGGTCATCAACGTGAATAAAAACACAAGATATTAGAGATGCCAAACACTAATCACATCAATGAGGGCATCGATGCCAGAGAAAGCATTGAGTATCTTGGTCACACCATGAAAAAGTTACAGAACTTGCTGATTGATATACAAGATCGTCCTTGAACTTAAAACAGCGTAATAATTCACTAGAGAAAGATGACGGAGCTAGTTTTGGACAATTTGATAATCACTTAACCTCGTTTGAAAAAGAATTACAACATATTCAGACGATGGTGTCTCAGATACGCAATGTATACGAGCTTTAACAACGGGGACAATAATGAAATATTATTCTTAATTATTCTTCGAGTTCATTTCCTATTTATGAAAATAATCTGCTTTTATCGAAAGCTTTATATCAATGGTGCTAAAATTGTATTCACCACTTATTGTAGGACTGAAATTTGGGGAATTTTTCAGAAGAATAAATGCGGGGGCCAAGCCAAAAGACATACATTTGGATGGACATGCATTGGATCAGACACTGTACTCGGCCCAAACAGGAGTTTTAAGGGCAAATTAAAAAAATATAACATCCATGACTCGGCAGACTATGCAGTGTAGCATGATTCAAAACATTGCAATTTAGTTTACACATATGAAACCAGCATTCTAGCATTATTATTAATAAGAAGATAGATCTCGAGTATTTTTTTACAACTACATATTGCATGCAGAACGTTCTCATGAATCAAAGCAAATGTTTGTCAACAATATCCACTTCACATGAAGCTGGGCATGCGTATAATCACATTACCGAAAATGATACCATAAAATGCAAATAGATCACTTTTCAGCTTTTAATTATGAATTTCGACCTGAGAAGAAATAAAAAGTACAATTTTTGGATACACGAATCACTATTAATTACTTCAAAAACCTGGACCATTCTCGAAAATTTTCACAAAGTATGTTAAACAATCGGATACAGATGGGACATATTACTACGAAAGTCTGGATTGAGAAACATAAGAGCCTTATCCATCCTATTACGAAACGGAAAATGCATATCCCAGCGCATCATATCGCTGTAACTTTGAAGAAAATGAGTGAACAAGGCAATAGCTAGCTAGTTTGAAACTGGGACACGCACAATCCTAGTCTCCTACCATTACTCGGCAAAAATTTAACGTTTTCTTTCCTATTGCATTCTAAATTACGGAATAAATTGGATTTCGCAAGAGTAAACTACTGGTAAAAAAGGAAACGCAAAAAAATCTGGAAATTATTTACCTGGCGCAATTTAAAAAATAATGGCTCTTATACCAGCTAAAGCAAGTTTCAATAATATACTTTAACCATACAAAAAAATATAGAGCGAGGCACCAAAAGATATAAGAATCAAAAATTTTTTCCTTCGTAGCCTCTTCCTTGGCTTATATAAATAGTGGACTGCCGAATTTAGTAAGGCTCCTTCTCACTCCGGGAAGGCCAGCTCTTATTTTAGACATATCACTGCACTTCAAAGGCAAATTAATCACCATATCGATTGCTATGTTCTAACAACAAGTATATCAAAAGTAGGAAAAAAAGAGCAAAAAAAACGATTAATTTTTTAAATTGTATATAATGACAATGGAAATTAAATACCAAAAATACATAAAACTGAAAAAGAAGCATACATTGCAAATAAAGAGATGTTTTCTGCTTGAATTTTATTTTTTATTAACATTATTAGAAGTATTAAGTCAGACCGGCCAAATTTTGAGATCCGTGTTGTTAGAACTTAGCCATTGATGTTATGGTTGTCCGTTGAAATTTATAGAGATTAATAAGAGTCTTAAATGAATGCACTCCTAAAGCTCAATTTAAAACCAAATAATAAAAAACATAGTGCGCAACAAGAAAGCACGGCAAAAATTGCAGGACACATTCCTCATCGTAGACGAATACATCACGATGCATGAACATGGGTCAAGAAATGCTTTGTTTCCACGTTACATGTTGTCTCTAACGCAATAATATGGGAAAATCATTAGAATAGAGCGCACAATCATACCATATAAAACTCCTTTTCGTTAGAGATGCTCAATGTGCCGTCTATGAAAAATGATACATGCGTAAACCAACCAACCCGTCGTAGTATATCTCGAATGCGCTAATGTATGCCATGAGTATTGCGTATGGTTTCCCAGCCGTACGGGCACGGAGACTGAACGTATTGTACTGATGTTCGATACATAACGGATTACAAATGCCGCGCAAATACAATTCCAGTGGGGTTAGATCCGGAGAGCGAGGTGACTAGGCAATAGGTCCAATTCTACCTAACCATCTGACGCCGAATCTGTTATTGAGAAGCCGACAGACACTAAGACTAAAAAGGTGCTCCATCGGCATGAAGTACTTTTTTGTCGCACAGCAATCGCAAAGGCAAATCGTCTAAAAGAACACATAGAAAATTCTTTGCGAAATTATGGTCACAATATCCGATGAGATATACCGGGTGAACGTGAGGCCCAACGAAATAGTCGCCAACAATGCTAGCCCAAATACTACCACAAAATCGCTGATGATGACTTGATTCAACACTAGGGAGAGGATTAACGTTAACCCTTGCATGCCTATTATGAAAATTAACTACCCTATCCAGTTGAAACGGCGAATCATCTGTGAATGGTGCCGTAACACTAAAATTAGGGCTGAAATTTTATCGAAGAAACCATTCCCAGAAGGGTAACATAATAACACACGCTGTAAAACGTAAACTGACGTCACTGAGAGTGCCTGTTTCCCGTGATTTTTACGTTTTATTCTTGAGCGTTTCTCCTTAAGGAGACAATGCGACGTAACATGAAGCAAAGCATTAAAAGACCTACGTTCATACTAGACTAAACCTTTGTTTAAGTATCAGGAATGGGTCCAGAAATTTGTGCCGCAGTTGTTTCACCAAATGGCATTTTGTTTTTTTCTGCGAATAGCAATAATTTTCCTAGTGAAAATTTTACATTAAAAGTTAAATTCTCTCCTTTAACATCGCAAAATTGGGTTAAAACGAAGCAGCGTTTATCAATTGGATTTCTAAATGTAAAAAAACTATATAAATCTAAAAAGTGCAGCAATAAAACGATATACTTACAACTACTCCTGTGGCAATGGATGACTAAGCCGCCTCCTAATCTCCCTGCTCATGCCTTTTAGCAAATTTTAATGTTCTCTTTTTATTGTATGCCCTGCTCACCTAGACCCTGTTATCAAACTTTCCTTTCTGCTTTTTTGTCAAGTATCTACGTCTCTGCACCGTATAAAAGAACTGTTATGATTCTACTTAAACTTACTTGTAATTTTGTCTCCTATGATGATAATTTTAATGTCTGAATTTTGTTTGCTAAAACGATATGGCCAATAAAAATCAATAGCAACAAAGTTTCCATAAAATATTTCTCAAATGAGGATGCTTCTGAGCCAAAAATAGTCTTCATCGGTAAATTAAAAATCGAATCGAAAACGAAACCCGCGCATTTAAAATATGCATTGGCGTAGTGCTTCGGTGAAAAATAAATTTAGGAATGGAAATCTGGCCATCAAGATGGTAAGAAAAACATGGCCCACAGTGCAGGGGGATTTCATTCTCAGATGGCTCCTAGCACGGAACCCATCGGGTTTATTAGAAAGCCGAGAGATGATCACCAGCGCTTTTTTTCATTATTTTCTTCAGCGGAGCGGTAACGAGAGTGTGAGAGATGAGACGAGAGAAAGGAAGGAAGGGAAATTGCCCATCGCGAGTGAATGATGACGAAAAAATACAGCAACTCCGAGTCAGCAATGGCTGTCATTCTTCCTCGGTGCATACCGAGATGCAGCGAGAGATTGCTACGGCCGTTGGCCAGCCCGCTTGTGCGAATCATTCATGATGCGTGTAATGTGAGCCAACACGTGCCCGTTTGCCCCGACTCAGACCATAACAATAATAAACCACAAACAAAACAGCCTAGTACGGTAGATGGGGAACTTTTACACGGATTTGTGTTTTTGATTTTTGGAAATTTTTTATTTAAAAAAATTGAATTTTTTGGTGTGATCTTATTTTAAAAATACACCACAGTACAAAGCAATTATTGATAATACATAATAAATTTATAACTCCAAAGTGTCTCAAACTTATAACTTAAGTAACAGAATAATAAAGGAGCTTTGGGTAGCTTCAGTGATTAACACCATTGTGGAAGATGCCAACGTGAAATTTAAATAAATGCTGGTCAAAAACATTATTAATTTTTAATGCATAATAAATACCCCAATAAATATGAAACGTGGCAAAAAATTTCATATCATGTGAATTAAATGTAAATACAAAATGAAAAAAAATAGAAAATACAAGAAAAACAAAGTATAACCTTATAAAAAAATATAACATTTTTTCTCGAATATCTTTTAGCATACCTACTTAAGTTTTTCATGTTCAATCATTATCCCCGAAAAATAGTTTTAGTTACACCAAGTCAAGTGTGTAAACTTGACCCATGTATGAGGTTAATTTTACAGAACATCTGGCGCACGTACAAATCTAAATAAAATTTCGATATGATGTGAAATAGGAGCACATAATTAAAGTATTCAAACTCTTACGAAGGCCCACTAATGGGTAAATGAGTACAGGTGACACAGGGTCCTATTAACAGTTCGTGACAGAAAATTTGAGAAAATAATTTTGTAAAATTTCAAGCAAAAATTAACACCGAAAACGATAACTAAAATCAGCAAATTTCAGATCATATGCCAAAGAAATTCCTAAAAAATTCTCGACTTAAAAGAACATTATGTCATTTAACGTGTCAACATGCCCTCACGTCATTTTCACTCCACAACTCAAACAAATATGATGATTATAAATTATTAAGTGAGCATCACTATGGCTCGACAGGAAATAGAATTATAATATTCTGACATTTGATATGCTCTATCTCACCGTTTTTAAACAACCGAAGTGTAAACGTGCGCAGCACGCAAACATGCAGTTTCCTCAACAGAGAAACCCGCAAAAAATCATGGAAAACGAAATTATTTGAGGCCAAAAAATTTCTTTTACTCTGACCGTTATCCTTTAAATTCGGCATCGGGACACATTGGATGATAAAAAGTGTGCAGAAAAATATTCCACCATGAATGAAAAGCATAAAATACTTACATCACTTCCGCTCGACCAAGCTCTTTTAATGACGCATAAAATATTCAGAATTTGTACTATCGCCATGACTACCTGAACGTACTACCCCGCAAGCCGCCACAATAGGTGTGAGGTGGGGAATGTAAGGATACCTGCTGATTACAAATAAAATAATTCAAACTTTATGCTTCACGACCCCTTATTATATATATATTTTTTTTTTATTAGATCAAGAGATGTGGGTCAATTGTAAATATTATTTATTTTTTCCAAACTTTGCCAACGTTTCGGACATTATATTTGTCCATCCTCAGGGCTATAAAAATAATAATTTATGATACATCTGCTAATGCACAAAGATCATGCAATTACAAACAGTCACTCATTTCATTTCGAAGAGGCCAAAATTTTAGATACAGAACCAGTTTTATCAAAAAGATTATTCAAAGAAATGTACCACATATCCAGAAATAAAAAAAGCTGCAATAAAAGAACAGACATTACTTACCTTAGCAAAATTTATCATAATTTAATAAATGACATAACCAACAAAGAAAGAAATCCAAGCAACCAAATTATAAATAAATAAATAAAAACAACATCAGACTTAAAGGTAAATTTTGAATATGTATTTCCATGTATTTTAATGTATAACAACTGTAAAATTGCCTGTATTTAACTAATTTTGTATCATAAATTATTATTTTTATAGCCCTGAGGATGGACAAATATAATGTCCGAAACGTTGGCAAAGTTTGGAAAAAATAAATAATATTTACAATTGACCCACATCTCGTGATCTAAAAAAAAATATATATATAAATAAAATAATGTGCTGCAAAGAAATTACGCCTATCATCTATTTACGTCCTTAATGGTTCGGTGCTCGTCAGATCTATTCGTTCGGCGAAATATCTCTCTTAATTTCTCGTTTATGTCGGACCTAGAAAAGTTGTGAGGTTCGAAGATAATGTTCTCCGTGTCTCTCATAAAGATATCTATTCTCTATCTATTTCGAGTTATGCAATGTAGACGCTGTTCAACATTTTTCTCTATATCGGATTCGTAAATTTGTCTTCATTATATAATAAGACGCATAATTCTCATAACTGAGATGCAGGGAAATGTTGGCATTGCCCTATATTTACCTGAAAATTTCAAGGTGATGAGGAAACTTTTGCTTGAATTCCTCGACGTACCAGGAGGCTCAAGGAAGGAACTGATCCATCCCACACACCCTGAAAGTTTCAATTCACACGCCTATGGCTCAGTCTGGAGTGAGCTCTACCCTCACCAATCCAAGCCATGGATACAACTATTGAATGAGGGATTGAGGTAATTTTTAAGCAAGTGATACGTCTAGGTTAAAGATAAATAAAATACGGCCGGTTGAGAGGAGATGCGTCCCATTTGGGAGGAAGAATCTTAAAGAAATAAAGAGTTTCCAATTTATCTAGGAAAGGGATCGAATTATTGCGGGAGCGCCGCGACAGAAATCGAAGGAAAAGACAGTGATTAACACCTGTGTGATATGATATTTACTTCGATACATTTATAATACTATGTTTCGCATATTCTACAGCAATTTTCCCGGGTTTACCAAAGTTTTTCAGATTGGGGCAGTAAAACAAAGGTCTAGGCGTAGTCTCCCAGTTCGAGTGACTATTTACTTGTTTCACGTTATTTATTGCGTTCGGCAGGTGAAGGTAGACCTCACCTGCACTAAGAGCTCCAATAAGCAGTCCCATTTGAGCCGCTGAGGTTTGATCAATGTATTTCCCGGGTGTGGCGTGGGTAGTAGTTTCCGTTCCCGAGCCATTTACGACATTGGCGTAGCTAGGGGAGGGGTCCCGACCCCCCTCCCCACGAAATATAAAAATACAATTACTGAGCATCATAATAAAGAACAAAATATTGAAAAAACATTAATTTATAACAAATTTCTATGAAAAATGAATTTTTTTCGGTTATTAAAAGTGTTCACATTATTTTAAAATTATCTAATTTATAGAGTGCATTTCAAAACTTTTCCCCCGGACCACCTGATCTTGGTCCCCCCGAACAAAATTCCTGGCTACGCCACTGATTTGCGAATTTACATCATGGCCTGGGGGGCAAATTATGAGCAGGTACCGCGGGAAGTTTTTAGGCCCGTGTCCTCAAATGCTTCACACAGGTGACTCTCTAAGGCCTGAGAGACAATCTGAGTCACAAAGGCCAGTTTGTCAATCCTCCAGCCATGAATTCATAAAGGATTAAACTAAATCAATTTTCGTAATTTACCATTTCCTCTGTCATTTTCTAACACGGATTTCAGTCACCCACCATGACTTCGAACCTAAAAAGAATACTACAGTGAAACTACCGCTTAGACTAAGCAAAATAAAAAAAAATAAATCACCCTTTCATTCATTGAGGAAACGATAACTAAAAAATGCAACCTCCAGTTCTAACCCTGATTCATTTGTGGATGGATATCTCATAACTCAATATTTTTTCCACAATACTGGTGACTGTAGGAAGAATTTTCTCTTTAAGGGCAGCTAAAGCAGCATTTTTGTGCATAACTTACCACAACATGGAGTTGGACCGGTGGATAGTTAGACTACCAACCGGACGGCCCGCATACAAATCTCGGCGCCACCGGCCGGAAATTCTTTGGTACCAATGCAGTCTGAAGTCAAAATAACGCTCCTCTCCAGAAACTGCATAAGGATGTTTTTGTGCGTATCAAACGCTACGATGGTGACACCAACGTGAAGCTAAGAAGACCCCAATTTTTCCGGTTAAATGTAAATTTTGGGCTACGCTACCGCGTTTTATGTATATTACTTAATAGTTATTCCTTGAACACCGCTGCCTTTGCTGATTTCATACAGTCACTGCAAACAATGGAGGTGAAGGTGCAGCAGGTTTTTAGGTTCCGCACCATATGCGGCGACCGTAGATTCTGCACTCCTGCAGGGAGGATTGAAATACGGCAGTTTGAGACGAGACCTGAAGTATTAGACGAGCCCCGACTTTTGAGAAAAATTTCCCAGGTTAAAATGTCTTACACTGGAATAAATAGTAATGCCCCGGGCGAAGGTGCACGCGCTGGTGACCTAATAAAGTGAGAATAATAGCGATGATGTACAGTCGATGTAAGCTCAATCAAAGAGCTTGGGGGAAGGGGGTGGTGATGGATAGCTTTAGAGAATTCCCTCTCTCCTGGGACCTAGGGACCTAGAGCGATCGTAATGGGGGAGAAGGAGAGGTTGGCTGGTGGTTGGTGAGTGGGTTAGGGGGAGGAGGCAAAAAAAACATCGCCGCTTTTTCTTGACCACCCTCTCTCTTCTCTATAAATACGCGCGCCTCTCGCAGAATCGGGGACAGTCTTCCAAGCCAGTACCCAACCGGGTGGAAGTTCTCCAATCTCCGAGGATCCTATATAAAGGGTGCAAAAAAGCAGTGTGACTCTCTCGCGGATCAACGTGAAAAAAATTCGCGTTTCATCTGTTTTCCCCGCGGAGGCGGATTCGGTTATCAATTTCGGTGCCTCGCAAGGAGCATACGACCATGAGGACTCTAACGCTGTTGCTGGTGATCATCGGAGTGTTCCTGTGCGCGGCGGCATTGCCTGTTCCTGACGCGGACACGCTGCCAGAAAATCAGGTGGGTTTCCCAGTGAATTCACGCAGAGCTCTCCAGTATAGGGTGTGAAAAGCATCTAGGGTATATAAATACATAGATCACCCCGGTACACACGAAAGGATAGTGACGGAAATGCGGCAAGTGCATAAAAGCTCAGTACGATGGCATCAACTGTGAAGGGGTAGGACATTAGAGATGTGTGCAAGCCAATAAATATTTATAAATATTTATTTCAAGTGAAAAAAATCACAAAGTACTCAAATCACAAATCTTGAATGTAACTTATGCGATATGAACCTCTAAATGTGAGAAAGTTTTCTTCACGAAATATCTCGTCAATGTAGTCCTCAAAAAATAGTGATTTAAAATATTACAAAAATTTCAAAGAGGATCGTGAGTTAGTGATCCTTCAAACGCAGGTTTCAAAAATGATAATCTATGCACCGACCCCGACAGATTCTTATACAATATTTTCTATATCTAAGGGCACAATTACTCTCCAAAATGTGAACATAAAATTTTGGTATATTTAGAAATCATTATCAAAATTTGACAAAATATTATTTTTTCTAACAAACTACTCGAAAATAATTTGCAAACTGGTACCATTACTATAGGCCGAGAGATATTGAAAAAATCTGTAAAGCAACTATCTTGAATTAAGCGCGCTTTGTGAGACGCAAATTTCCAAGAAAAACTGGCGCAACGTAGCAATCGATTTGGAATTCAATCAGCTAAAAATTCCATTCTGAGAATCAACATCTGACGCAGGAAAAGGAAAATTAATTTTATCAAGGCCCCATATTCGTAAAATTATTTGTTAATTCTCGTAATTATTAATTTTTATGTTTCAATAGAGTTTGAAAAAATCTGAATTGATAGCTTCTAGCAACAACTATGCATAATTTAATCCTAAAAAATAAAACGTACAATGAGTTATAAATTATACTGTTCGAATGATGAGACGTAGTGGCCAGTGTAGATCCTTTTTCAAGCCACGCCCGGATAACCTCCCTAATATCCTAGCCCATGGCAAGTTCCATCTGCTACTGTAATCATTGGCTTGGCCCCAATGAAGAGCATAACCTCGGTGACGAGAGGCAGTGACGCCCCACAGGACACTGAAGGAATAGTCGTCATATAAAGTTAGGCTATTTCGACCCTTCGGGCTTACCTCTATACCTCGCGCATTCTCGGTCCAACCGTAGCGTTTAGCAATAATTTACGATCATGGTTCGATAATAGAAAGGAGGGACTACCATCAAGTTATGGTGTAGTGAACTATATGTAACGAGGTCGCACCACGGTATTTTATACTTCGAAAACTACGAATAGTGCATATTTATGAGGGTTCATCACTCCATACCGCTGCTCTGCCTTTGCTCACAATTCATCGAACTAATTAAACTTAGGCACTTTGTTTCCTTATTCTCCTCATTTTGGGGATGCTCAGGACCCTGGCCTGGCTCCTGATAAGACGTAAAGCTAGAATGATACGATCATTTTCACGTACAAATTCAGGGATGGCTGCAATGACAGCTTAAATGATGACTCTTGGACGTCGGGGATTGCAGCAATGATGTGAACCACCATCCCTGCTACCATCATTAGTTCCCGTTGCGTTTTCCATCATTGAAGACATACACGAAATACAGCATCAGACTTTCAGGTCCGAGACCAAAAGCATATTACGGCGACGCCTTAAAGACTTATGACTACGGATATATTAAACATTAAGGACGCCTCAAATAACAGTGTGATATAGAAAATGACGGCTTCAGCAATCATTTTCTCCGTAATTGACAAACAGCTGACGTTATCAATAAAATTTTCTAATAAATTTAATCCTGTGAATCAGGTTTAACTAATAAAAACACGTTTCAAGGCGTGATAACCATCCTTCCTCATTTTACCACCCACCCAACTCACTCTCTTTCACCGCTGGCGCCTAAAGCCTCTCTCGCAGGAGGCACAAAGCAATTGCAATTTCACCGGAGAAAGTTATGCTCATACTCCTTTCCCAACGAAGCCGATTCTCCATACTAGATGACCGACCAGAGTTCTTGCAGTTAGAAAGTAACTGTCTCGTGGGGGTGCCCAATCAACCTTTAAAGTTCATCCGGACTCGAATCTTCCCGATGGACGAGAGGCCGTCATCGGGCCCGCGGAAGAGGAGTGCCGTGCGAAAGGAGAAAATTATGCTATGCGGCTTTCGAATCCCGGGGATCTTTGCTATGGAATCGGCCTGAGTCGAGTGCTACAATTTCTTCTTGCGCAACGATACGACCTCCCGGGTGGGAAGTGGTTTGACGGGAACACACACACGATTCTATCCTAGCTATCTAGTGAGACCTACCCACGCACAGTCGCCTTCTATGCCGTCAAGCCTCACTTCACGCACATTGATTTTTGTAAGTAGAAACGTCTTTCGGCACCCAGAATATTTTTTGTACATGAGATAAAAAAACAACTAGCTACACGCAGAAAAAAACGTAACGCTCCTATCTGAAAAGGGAGATGCTGTGACTGACTTGTTCATCAGCGCCAAGCCTAAGCTACTGTCGATAGAACCGTGAAGCTTTGAGAGCATATACGTAATCAGACTAGCAAAAAAGTACGTGATCTTATTAATACCATTATTATTAGCTTTCATTCCCATACAAAAAATATTAACCTCCGTGCAGATGCATTCTTAGTTTCATTCGTAAGTTATTGCTACTCAAATTACTGGATCACAAATTACATTCCTAGAAAATATAAGGTAATGAGTACGTTCTTCTTTCCTTTATTTTAGTTTGCTATAGGTTTTTTCCATGAATTTATTCCTATGCTGAAAATAACTTAATTTTTTGTTCTTTCACCGATTAATATTTCCTTTGGAACAAGTAGAAATAATCCAATTATGAGATTTTAAGAATTTTGAAGGAATATTATCGTTTGAAATACATTTCTTCTTCTTATTGTTTTTACGGCGATAAAAAGCTTTCATTCAACTCATTTTTTTATGTTTCCAAAGTTTATTACCAAAGTTTCTCTGTAGCTGGCCAGTACATCCGTGAATCCAACTTGTTCTTATCTACCTTTCTGCAAAAAAAAATTAGCTAAAGATATTCAGCATATCAAAATTTCTCTGGATGTACTGATCGCATTTTCTGATAAGCAACTATAAAATATTCCTTGAATATCTTTTAATATATTTCTCCTTTCTACATTAATCACACTGTGATGAGTACATTTTTCAGAGATCGAAAGAAAAAATATGCGTTTTCCCAATTTTCTTTTTAACTTTATATATAGCCATTAATTCCGATCCGCACCAAATAGCAACTTTTGACATAAATATATAACCACCTTCAAAGAAAACATGATAACAATGCGAAAATCTACCTAGCCTTTCACATTAAAACAACCAACAATGCTATTTTTAATCAAACATATGTATAAAAATATGCGAGACTTTGTTGAAGTGAATAGAAATAAGGAATTTCGTTGTTATTATCTTAACCTTTTTTAAGGAAAAAAAGGCTAACCATGTACTTAAATGGCGGACGTGTAGAATTTATAAAAACCTTTATTAATTCGTTGGAATTAGTTTAATCCAACAGGGCTAAAAATACACCTTTGGGTTTTATTTACAGCCTCCAATCAAAATATACAGTAATCTAGCTTTTCGAGAAACGTTTTTCAGGGGATGTAACTGTGACCTGTTAAGACCAGGAGAGACCCCAATTATAAGATGAATTAGCGGTTCACCTTGTGTTTTAATGATTATTTCACGTATGTGCACATGACAAGAGGATGGATGCTGTTCTTAGCACAGGAATAACACAAAACTATACTCCGTAATTTATAATCAGCTTCAAGGACCACGGGTGAACACATCATTAGGCGGGAAATATGAGTACACAACGGTTGTAAATGCCCTATAATAACGGAAAAAATGCGAGGAGATGAATAGAACAAAACGAAAGCTAACCACCCTTCATCATAGTTGTGCCAGCAATACCAGTAACAATAAACAGAAATTTTTATCCTGAAAGTAAACCACCCGCAAAACTCAAAGGATTTCCTTCTCACTGTTACATTTTTAAATAATGGTGTCCAAAAGGGAAACGGATTAATGACAAAATCAGCGAGCTATTTCGTCCAGCTATGAGTCACCTTGAGTGAATCCAACGTAAACTACCCACATGAGGATAATGGACTCAACATTTAAATTATTCCTTACTTTCAAATTGTTTCAAATCTCTCTTTTCGCTGCTGCATTATTGAATATTGGTAGAGTAAAATAAAATTACTTTGTTCTATTCCACACTTTATTTAAAATAGCACGACCCGGGTTTCAGCACCTAATGGTGTCATCAGGTCACCCGGGTTTCAGCATCCAATGCTATCATCACGCAGACCTGATGATAGCATTAGATGCTGAAACCCGGGTCGTGCTATTTTAAATAAAGTGTGGAATAGAAAAAAGTAATTTTATTTTATTCTATGATAAAGGAATTCCACAAAGTAACGCCTGAGACCGTGTCTTATATTGAATATTGGGCTACTCATAGCATTCACTGCTGAAAGAACTCTTTCCACCAGGTGATGAATTGCTTGTGATTGATAAATTACCTCTAATTAATAGAGGACAGACTCAACAACTCGTTAAATGAGACCACACAATGGAATTAAGTCAAAAGATTTTTATCTTCACTGTTTCATATGGGTAGTTGAGGAAATAAGCAATGTTCACGACAATTTGCTATTGCTTCATAGCTGGTAAACTCAACAAAAAACTGCTATAGCATAAGGGTATTGGTATTGAAAGTATACTTAGCAGTACGATTCTACGTAAACGGCTGAAGAGGTGACATGAAAAAGACACAAAGCGACTCGTCGCGACGTCTATGATCTATAATCCTAACTATTACGAAGACAAGAATTCTCATCAAATAAAAGAGCGATCAGATATACTTTCTGATGAATGAATAATAAATGTATTCCATTCCAATGGAGTGCTAATTTAAACGGTATTGGCCGAAATCTGAATCTTCGGTGCAATACAATGAGGCTAATGGTACTCGTTTTCTGTGGACTGATTTATTTAACGTCTCATAATCTTAAACCATAGGATAAATTAAAATTTACTTTGTAGTCAAGCCGAAATTCCGGTCTTAGTACGTGATGAGTGGTATGATGCTTTAACGGTGAAAGATTCTCAGTTTTCGGATTCGATTCTGGAACACGATCAAGAAAAAAACAGAAAAATAATTGATTTTTGTTAATTTAAGCTCGAATGGTTTTAAATGTAACAATCTGAATATTCAACCCTCGAATCATCGTAAAACAATCAACTTGTACATCATATGTTTATACAAGATTCATAGCATTAACCAGCTTCGAGTCAACTGATAGACCAAATAGCTAATTGAATCGGGGATTCGACCGATCGAGAAGGACGTTTGGGTTTATTACATTAAAGATTTTTGGAAATATCGATGAGTTACAGAAAAACCACATTAGTACCCAATGATAAGGTCAAAGTAATGGAAAAAATCAAATTTTTAAATAAAAAAATGCATTCAGGGAAATTAAAGTTAAAACTCGACCTACGAAAAATAGATACAATCCTAATTCCGATACGATCACAAATTACTCATGCTGCGACAAACAGTAAAATAATAAAAATCCAATTTTGGAGCAATTTCTACCATATATTTACACAATCCAGCAGTAAATCCTTTAATGGCTACAATTTTGAGTATGTTGGCAGTACTGCCAATCAAAGTATGGCTCGAAATTTTGATCAGTGCCACCATTTTCTAATAAACACTGCATTAGTTCAATGATACGATGAGAGGTGTTCTGCTCGTTTTTTACCGAACAAAGCAAGCCATTTATTTCATCATCACGAAAAGTCATCATTAGGGTAACAAATGTTAAGGCGGCAAAAATAATAAAAAATATGGCGTAAATCTCAACATCCTAACATTTATCAGAGAAAAAAAATCACTATTGTGAACCCCCTTATGAGTTACTGGCAACTGTTTCAAACATATTTTACTTTTTTTTGCCTCAAGTACGAGTATAAAAGGCTGTTATTTACTTTGTGCAATGACGCATTTTCAGTCCTATTCCTAACCTCTTTAACATCCTTCCCCCAAAATATTGACATGTCCAAGCTTTTTATTTTAATCCCTGTGATCCCTGTATCCCTGTAATCCCTGTGAAGGAGAGGCACATGATTTTCGTTTGAAAACATTGTAATAAAATGGAAATATTAATATAAAATTTTTTCCCGGCTAAGCCAAAAGATTTTTTAATGGAGAATGTCATCTATTGTGTAAATAATTAAAGTTAAGGTTATTGGATAAAAACCAAAGATACCGCAATAAAATCACGGTCATTTCTTTAATATGTAAGTGCAGTTTTATTATTATCAATTTATAACTGACTGGTTGGCAAAATATGGACGAGATTTAATTGTATAAAAGGAATGACCTTGTTCAAAACTGGCTAGGACATTTTCAACATAAATCAATCAAATCATTCTGTAAGTCTAAAGACAAAATTTGGTAAACAGAATGTCTCAAAATAAAATTGTAATATGCTTGAGTACATACTGTGTTTTTCGGGCACTATAATCCTTCTGAAGTTATAAAAGACTCAAGCCAGATGTACAGTTATTTCAGTTCAATTTTAAAATTCACATTAACTGCCATTCTAAAGATTAAAATATTTTTAAACTAATGTCTTAACGCTTTCAAATTAAAAAAAGACAAAATAAAAAATTAAATCACACCAATAGGACACCTCATAAAAATAAGCTTTTGAATTCTACAAATTGGGAAAAACATTTTGGCCTAGCTAATAATTGTAAAGTAACTAGTGCGGTTCTACTGACTTTAATGTCTGTCACGCTATTCAAATTACGATTGGAATACTACATGCACCCAGTTTTGCAATATCGCCATTTTCTGTTGGAAAAGAGACATCTGACATTTCATTGAAAAGAATTAGAACACAAACTCTCTAATATTCAATATATTTTCACCTTTTTCTCTCTCAACAGCCCGAGGTTGCAGCCAAAGAAATAGTGGATGAAGCATCCGTAATATCGGCAACGTCCGGAGAGGAGAACCACGTAAGGCAAGCAAGAGGAAGCTTCCTCAAGAGCATCATCAGCGGTATCTTCAACGTAAGAATGAGACAACTCTCCCTGAACATAATACAAATTTAAAATATGTTATTATCCTTTAAAAAGCTAACTAAATCTCAAGAACCAAGATAGTATTTAATATATCTGATACAATAGATTTAACTTAGTGCATTAATTCTCACTAAGGACTTTTAATTAATGTACTAAGTTAAAACTTTTTTACACGATAGTTACACTTGACTTATGCTAGCCAGTGGCGTAGCCAGGGGGGAGGTCCGGGGGGTCCCGACCCCCCACCCCGAAGCTATTGGGTGATTTTCCTTGGCAGAGGTATGTTAGGTAGGAATTGGTTTAAAAACGGAGAAGCTTCTGAGAAGGCCCAAGGGTTTCTCTTTGAAATTACTTTACGTCATGAAATATCTTCCCTCTCCTCTCTTATCTCTTATTGGAGGGATCAATTTTCAAATGTTGCATGAGCAGCCGAACGCACTATTTATATTGTTTTGAGATGAATAGCATCATTCCCATGATGTGAATCAGTTTCATCAAATCATGCTCGAGAAAATTCCTCTGTACGTCAGTTGATAAAACCCATTGGAGACACTACGATTCTAAGTTATTAACAACGAGAAAACCATTAAAAATAGAAACAGGTAGGAAAAAACAGGTAGAAAATATTTAAAAGGTCTCAGAAATACTCAAATTTTTACTGAATATCTAGGACAATATATTTATTTACCATTAAATGTCTCTCTCTGACTATCACATCATAACCTGAAATAATCATTTTTGTCCTATTAAGTCAATATTATTTTACATTACGTCGGTGAGGCTTAATGGAACACAAATTTCTCTAATGCCAACTACAATCATTTAATTTTTATCGACGAAACATGCCTCGGATGTACTGTCGGAACGTAAGGTTTAGAGGGCAAGGACTTACCTCCTCGGCCACCGAGGCCGGCAATGATTTATGATATCATGAAAAAATGATTTACTAATATCACGAATACCTCTTTCTTTAATGACATGTTATGAAACAGTACAATGAGAATAAGGCCGTTGAAAAGACAGTCACAAATAATCACTCACTCAAAGTTTCTGTACGATAAGTTTCTTAAACAATCATCCATTGACACTAATTTACTGATGAATGTTTATTTCTTTCCAGCTGAAGCTGTGGCTTGCCCGATCTGCATGGACCAAAACCAAAAGTCTATTCAGTTTTAGTTCCGGAGGAGTGCATTAAAGCGGCATCGTTAAAAACAAATGAATGACTCACGCAATTCAAAGTGATTGGCAGATGTTGATCGTCGAAAATATCGCAGAAAAGAAAAGTGTACTATGTACGCTTCGTAAACTTATTTTCACAATTATTTATGCATCCGGTTAACCTATTTCTATGATAGCAATAATAGGTTTTGTAAATAAATTTATTCAATTGTTTCGTGTTTTTATTTTTATGGTTGATCATGAAACCCAGCGCTATATACTACCTAATTATGAATGCAGATCACTAAAAACAAACTGATCCATCTCTATAGACCTATTTTTTTATTTGAGGCTGACAGCAGAAAATGCGTCCATACATTTGATGGGACAAGAAAAAAATCTTATCTATACAAAGAGAGTTGACTTCTCCCAAAATTTCGTCACAAATAATCCATATTTGCATAATTATTATACTATATAGCACAACTAGGAATTTTCTGTCATTCGTTAGAAAAAAAATCCCAATTTTCATAAATACGCTCCGTAATCATTTCTTTCATCATATCTATTGCATGCCCGATATAAATTCCATTGGATAATACTGAATAATTCAGTCATTGTTCAGAGTTAATAGCAGTGTTGATTATGACTTGACGAAGGGCAATAATGGCGAACGTCTCCACGTTACAAAACACTCTGAACACTGACCGTAGCAATAAATATATGCGTTGCTTATTTCCAAAAGAATTCGTAGACACTAAAAGAATCCTCACTTATGTATTAACTTCCCCTAATTCCAAACGACCAGGTCCGCTTATTCCTCAGTTTTATTACGAATCCAGCTCTCCATTCGTGTACCGATTAATATTGATTTATGGATTTATAAATAAAAATTCGAAGCGGATCAAATATACTGTATCATTTTTCCTGCTTAACACGGGAGAATAATGTGATGCTGAGTTCCTTTGAGATTCTCCTTTTATTTTCTTCCAAATTCTTTCTTGTCTATTCTCTGAGACTGCTCTCTAAGTGTGCGTAGATAGATGTGGGTAGTGCGTGCGTAGATGGATGGGGTATGATTCTAGTACATTATCAGGGTATATAATTGAAAGCGAAATTGAACTTAAGTGATTAGGATGAGAATTATATTCTATTGTCTAAATTATATCCTACGCTTTTGAGTAATGTAATAGTTGAAATACCAAAATAATAACAGGTTTGCGGAAAAGTAAGATTTCTAAAGGAGATTTCTCTGACAGTATTGTCTTCTGAAAACCATTTCACAAAGATACCAAGAATTCTTACGTATGACACTTCAGACTGCAGCAAAGACCCGTCCCTTCAGTGACATCATATCATTCTTTAAGAAGATTACGAGATTTATCCCTTCGAAATACGTCTTGGTTTGCCGAGAGTTAAAAACCGTGACGGTCATGCTCTTTAATGTTAGGACAAGTCGCACTCCACAACGAACTATTAATTTCAGGTCTCTCGCCGGTTTCCCAACGCCAATTTGATATAAATTAGTTAATTACATTGCTTGATTATGAAAATTACCTTTTAATAGCAAATTTACTCTACGAGTAGTCTTGTCTTCACGAATAATAATTATCTAGAAAAATGGATATTAGCAAAATTACAAGTGATTTTTCTCTCTGCTGATTCAAGCATTCTTTCTCAATTATGTTGAATACTGATAAATCCCCATTGACGTTCTTTTAAGCAAAATTTTGCTTTGTTATGCGTCATTTGAGAAAAAGAAATCAGCGAAAATAACAACAAAATTCATTTCAATCCTTACTCGCGGTAGCCCGTGGCGGATCCAAGATAGGATCAAGGGAGGGGCTAGGTGGGGGGACTAGAGGGTGGCCTTCCAGCAGCAGTGGGGGTCCGAAAAAAATTACCATTTCATCCAGTGTGAATTGGATACCTCTCATAGCCCCTCTCTGAATCCGCCTGTAACGCTTGCAGTCATCCAAAAAATTATATGGTGTTGACCTCATAAATAAGAAATAATGGATAGTGAATAAGAATCCATTGTTATTCAAAGCGACTCAAATTAATGAGCACTACCTCTGAAATAAAAAAATATCTTTACCTCCAAAATACATTTCATATTTTCGGAAAATTAGATTGCTCCTGCTTTATTGAAAGTAAAAGAATAGGCTCATCATTATTAAAGTAATGTGGTGGTCATTTTTGAGACCATGTATATGTAACTACGCACTGACACTTACCAATTTTCCTTCCCGTAGAAAAAACACATGTTTAAATTTCTATCTTACTTCGTTCTTAATGAGCACAAATGATTATTTTTTGCAAATAAATCACCCTTTCGTACCTTAGTACCCATAAAAACATATTTTATCATTACATTGGTTTAGTTTGTGAATTAAAGTCACTAAGCAATGTAAATGAAAGATATTCATGAAGTACACACGATCACTTTTAATATATAAAGAATCAACTCCCACACTTCTGTTTTACCAAAATTTTAGGTATTCTCACTCACACCAATCAGAAGGAATTATAAATATTCCAGATAGTTTCAGAATTCCCAACATTTCTTGACTCCAATGTATGACTAAGTATTTAAGAAATTTATGAGCACACTAAAGGGAACAGTTCCTGATTAATCACCGCTTTCAGAATAATATTTGCACGTGATCTCTTTATCTATAAAGCCGCGATTCGAAAAATACCCTCACCTAGTGAAGCAAAGAGTCCTTCCTCTGAGTGGCCAATCATTTACCATAAAATCATTGCATCCAGATCATCACGTTAATTGAGTTCATAATGTTTGATCAAACTTCGAGTAGCCTTCCCTCACCAACCTTTGACTATCACTCGAAATACGGGATGCAAAATTTGATTTTCATTGCCGCGTTCAAAATCAAATTTCGCTAATCATTTCATATTGTCTTCTGATAAAAATTTCGTAAATGTTTGTATAACATTCGTAACATGAAAAATTTTTCGTGATTGTTGATACAAATTTAAAAAAAGGGTAAATACCTAAATGACAGGCTTAGAGTCATTTTGAATCTTAGTCTTTCCATACATTGTGGTAGAACTTTCTTTCTACTTCTTCTCCTGCAGGCCTCAGATATTCAATTCCGATATCATCATATCATATCGATTCATCAAAATACGGATGGATAAATATCAAACAAATTTTCAATACATTTGAATATTATTCTTTAATAGAGGAGCATTACATGGGCTGCGAGTTCCCTAAATCACGAAAAATATCAAATTTATTTGAGTTATACTTAAAATTTCATCTTTAGAGGAGTATGATGATAGGTGAAAACTTAACTTTAATTCTCTCTCATAGAATAAATTAGTGGACATCATCAAAATGTGCCGAATTACAGGACAACTTGACGGCGCAAAAGTGCATAAAACTCGGAAACATTATGGGTAAAACTGACCCCTAGCTGTCCTAAAGAGGTGGTGCGAAAACTGCCCTTCTTTTAGTGGTAGAACCCACGTAACGTCTGAATTAGGTACCTCTCACAATCTTAGAAATACCGTGGATAGATCGAGGACACTTGCTCAGTTACAACATCAAGCGCACACCGACCCACCTGTGCGCAGAAATCATGCAATAAAGCTAATTTATGATGATGACCTCGTTCACTAAACCCGTTCTCTGAAATACACTCAGAATAGTATGTGCAAACATTTATCTGCCTTACTATTTCCAATGAAAAATTTAAATGTAAGCTCATAGAGTACCTACGGGAAAAATAGAACTGGCTTATTTATGGCTCACTTCACTAGAAAAGTTCGTGACCTATCAGGTGAATGGGTTTCAATATTGCTCTAGAGCTAAAAATGAGCGAATAATTAATTCGGATAGTACCATGAATAAAACGAGCAGTTAACTAACCAATTAAAAAAATTACTCTTAGCAACACTGCTTCCATTTCCACGAGAGGATATAATGTGCTACACAAGGTGTTACTCAACTGTCGGCTGATGAAGAACAACCCGTTGACCATGCTGATGCACACATTATCATTATGACATTTCAGGATATTACAAACAGGTTGGTAAGTTTTTTATAATCTAATACGGTCGTATTTGTGCCACCAATGAGGCAAGTGAAGAAATTTTACTTATATAAAACCCGCATCCCAGTTAAAAACTAAATATTAATGTGACCGATATAGATGTCACACAAAAATAGGATAATCATTTCCGCTACTCCCAAGGGTAGGAACTGGTATAAATAACAGTGGCGGACCCATATTTTAGGGTCATAATAGGGCCAATAAATCAGAAACTGATTTATGAAATAAAAATTTCCGTCCCCTTATCAAGGAGCAGTAGTAATGGCCAGTGGCGTAACTAACTATGGGGGAGATGAGGGGTATAGATCCCCCCCCCCCAAAGTCTCGGAGAAATAAAGAAAAAGTATTTAAAACTATTGTCTAGTTTTGAGATATAATTACTGCCTCTGCTTAAAGTTAAATATGATTTATTACTATCACAGCAGTAAAGTAAGTCACTTGAGACATGGAGATGAGTCACTATTAAAAAATTTTTTCCGGACCTTCCGTTTCCTGGGGAGGGGGGTCGCCCCTCAGGCCACTCGCTCCCCCCTAAAGCATATCCCTAGTTACGCCACTGGCAATGATCCTTCATGATTTAGGAATGATTGATATAAAAAAGACAGGAATATCAAGGCAGATATAAAAATAACTAACTTATTACTAACTTTGTGGCATTCCATTCTAAGTTTTCTTAGATATTAACTATTACTTATACCACTTCTGGCGTCCGTTTTAAAATTCAACAGGTAACTAGGTACCAAGAGTAAGATAAATAGATCTTAATTTGCCCCTGAAGATGATGATAATTCATCGAAACCCGGGTCGCGCTACTTAAAAAGAAGTGTTACAAGTAATATTTAATATCCAAGAAAGCTATGAAAAATATTCTGTAGCTAAAATATTCACCTAAAACCAGTCAAGAAAATGTCAGCATTTGAAAAAAAAATTCGTTTGAGTGGAATATTTTCCGGAAGAACATGAGAGCTCATATGAATATTGGTTCTCAGATAACTCGCATTAAAACAAAGATAACGGATATTGAGGGCAGGCCAGGAACCAGGGCGGGGCAGAGAGTGGGCACGTGCCCCGGGCGGCAGATTTCATGGGGGCGACAAAATGAAATAAAAATATTTAAAAAGTTTTTTAATTTTCATTATTAAATTATTTAACAAAAATCATATTAATTTATAAATTATTATAATAAAAATATATTAATAACTCTTCTTAATAGCAAACATACGATGTGTAATTTCAACTACCACATCCCATAAAATAGCTTGCGGGTGTATAATATTTTAGTTTTTGGGGAGGGAGACAGGGGGGATCAGTGTAGGGGGAGCGGCAAACTGATATTTGCCCCCCCCCCCATGACACAACTCCTAGTTCCTGTCCTAATTGAGGGATACTATTAGATCTGCCTGATTATGTTCATCAGTGCACCCTAGTCCTGCAGCATGATTTCATGGAGTCCGTAGGAAAAGTTGCGCTCTCTTCAGCATTAACTTTCGTATCTTTCAGGAAAAATAACTTGTCGTAATCTACCACTCCAATGTGAAAGGGTGGTTGGTCAGCCGTAAAACTGGGTGAAAATGCTCTTCCCAGCATTGAAATCAGCAAGAGATGTCTTCACCATCTACAGACACCTAACACCCACAACAGCAGCAAACAAAAGCTACATGGACATAAGCCACATCATCATCATCAATAAATGTTTATGTTGCGAAAATAAAAGAAAGAAAATTTTCAAATGGTGTTAATTCAATCTAACTTATCTTAAAAGGATACTTTGTTATCTAAATCCAAGGTAACCACACTTGCGCCAATTTTATATATAAACAGCTATCAAAGCAGTTGTTTTCCTCAGAAATGAACCAGAAATGAAAAGTAAAGCTCGAAAGAATAACATGTATCTTAAGAGCATATCGTTGCGTTCTTTGCATCTAAAAAGCTTCAGCATGCCTCCATATTTAAAACATATTAGGATTTTAAAAGATTAAAAATATACTCATGCTATTTAATTGCAGCTAACTATCTAGATATGTAATCCTGGTTTGAGGGAAACACCGCATTAAACCGTAAGCTAGATGAAAATTAATCTTCTGCAAGTTCCTCAGAAGCTATGTCAGTAGACAACGTCAATCATTTAAAACACTGTACTGAGCAATTTAATTTCATTATTTGAAAACTACCTTAAGGATACCTACCTTCATTATAATTTTCATATAATAATCATTTGATAACAATACAATATTTGATAACCACCTTCAATAATAGCTTACCCCTTTATCGAAAAATCTAAATGAGATTTGAAAAACATTCAACTATTAGACGGTTATATTCATATACGTGACTCAATACCATTGGTAGATGTCAGTAACATTTCCATGAAACGAATGCAGTACAGGCATAAATTTAGCCATTCGCTTGTTAGTCTAATTCTATTTGTGCTAAATAAACGTGGAAAATGTTTACCACATCTATCTGGAGACGACTTTCTTATTGAATGATAAAAAATCATTTTTTCTGGAAATACAAGGTATTACCATCTGCGTTCTTCTTTAAGAGCCATCTATTTCATTTCATCACCGTTTTATCCCATGACAAATCTTTTATGGACCAATATATTTTAAAAGATCTCATCTGTATACATAATACGTCAATTTATCACCACGTTTCGCTTCATCGACCAATCATCAGTTCCTATCGTGGGGACTCGTAAGCTTCAACTTTTATCCGATTAGTTTTTCCGGTCAACCTAGAATAGGTATTGTCCAGGTTTTATTATCATACCAACATATTCGGAGAACTGAATAATTAAAATGACAAAGAGTAATTTTGTCGTTTCCGTGCTTCCAACTTTAAGCTTTTTGAGCAGAAAAAAACTATATACTGATTCTTAGGATTTTTTACAGATTCTTTTACAGCGCAAAATATTATTTTGGTTTTGATATTGAACAAAATTTAAAAACTCTATCTTTGAATACAAACATATTATCTGCAATAAAATTAATATACGAAGGAATGCACGCACAAAATTTAAAGCATAGCAATAAGTAATTACGTTTACCAGCTGCTTTTTTTCGCGAGAAAATTGAAAATTCAAATCACAAACTAATTGTACATGTTAATTGATAAAATGAAAGAGACACCTTAAAGCTTGAAAATGGAATGTAACCAATGTGTACGAAGAAATAATGAAGTAAGTCAAGGGAAAACCCATGATTTTGAAGGAGAGATAAACACCAGATGTCTATACACTCAATGGTTATGAGGATGCCTTTAACCGAAAGGATGCACTTGTTACTCACCTGCACTATAAATTAGTGGAGTAAAATAGACATGATCTCGTACACTACTCAAATTGACATTTACTATTCACAGATAATGTCAATTTGAGTAGTGTACGAGAATATATCTGATAGCGCGGGGAAGATATTGGGACAAGGAGTTATGCGGTGGTCACGATTACGGCGTCTCCTGTTGAAATGTCCAGGTGGCTCAATGCATGTTCCCTAAGACGGAAGGTATCGTGACGAAATGATCGCTTCATGAAACGCTTTGGGCGATGGAGTGTGGGAGAGACGCATGAAATCGCTCCTACCCTTTTCCCTCAGAGAAATCGCCTCTGGGCGGATCCTTTGTGGCAAGGAAAGGAATTTTGGTCTCATTTTGTGTTCTTCAATAATATTTCCAAAGGTAATGCCTCCGTCACAAAAAATTAACTTGAATACTTTGACGTAACTATGAAAATGAGAACTCAAAAGAGCATGTTTTGGTTCACAACAACTTTGAATGCTGCAATTCAACTTAGGATTGTAGTTAACTAATAAAATGAAAAATTCCTGTTTAAATAAATTAGTAACAAAGAAGGTAGTTATGTCAATGGGTGATAAAAAATTGATTGTTTTATTGATGCGTGGTTTATGCTGTGATTAAAGGAATATGCCATTAACCCATTTCCGCAAATAAAACTTTCTGTTTGCGAAGATATTTCGGTACGTTGCTCCTATGGTCGTCTTTGGTAATTCAGAGGAATACATTAATGAAACATTAGTTTGTTTCTTCTGAATGACCCTAAGCCATGTAGTTACACTATGTGGTAACGAGGTAAGAATTAAATATTATTTTATACCCAAGAAAAACCATAGAAAGGATATAATTTCGAGATACGCATATTTTTGAATTGGAGGAAAGTTAAAATAATCTATGAAATGCCTTTCCAGGTTAAGTGTATGATAGTTACATTAAATTTACCGACAGCACGCGTTCATTTTCAATTTCCATTTCGCACCCGTCTCTTTCCGTCCCGCAGCTTATTTGGTTCGGCTTCAAAAATAAAGAAATAGGTGTATTAAATAATTTCAAGCTTCAACAACATGTTTGTGACAATTCGAAAGCAAAAAGGAGTGAAGGTTTCCCTCAAGAGCCTCTTATGCTCAGAAAGTTAGAATGTAGCCGTATGGCTACGGTGGGATTAGGCTAGATAATTTTAGGTGAAGTTATTGTGAACTAGCTTAACCCGGGAGAAGGCGCGCAGCGATAGGTAACATTAGAAGGCACGTGAGGTGTCATCGACAGGAGAAAATATTTTTTTTTCTTTCATTGGAATGATATAGTTATATTGTGTTCTTTTTATAATAGGCTAACCGAATTAAATTGATACCAACTATTTACTTTAACACAATAGCTATAAATTTGACAATCGGAGAAAAATATTCAACTGAATTTTTCCATGTAGGTTATTCGACATATGGTAACATATTTGATGTTAACTTTACAACTTTGGGTTTTAAGGTATGTAATATCTTAGTATACATGCTAAATTTAATGTTCCACATGCTAAAAGAGAAAAAATAATTAGCTCTCTGGTAATGAAAAAGCTCAGAGTAAGTCCAAAAGCTTGGAAGAGGAACGTAGAAGGGTGCATGGGGTGTAGGTGACATCTCAGGAAATTTTAACTCGTTCCGATCCCGAAACGAAATGAAATTTTTATGGGATAGTGACAATATTTTGTCATAATGTATGAAACTTTAAGGTACAAGAAGTAACAACACTGGAGATACGACAATGAACATACAATATGTAGAAGAAGAACCATTGGGTGTCATCTAGGTACACCCCGCGCGCCCTTTCCCGGGATAAGATAAGAAGTAGAATGCTCCGACACCAGGAAGCTTCGATGAGGAATTCAAAAGGGAAGATGAAAGTGTTTCTACAATAATCGAATAGGAATTTATAAGGCAAAAAAAGGTAAGATTTTGCGGTCAACCGATTTTCCGGATTCCAAGGATGCACAGGAGTGGAGGAAGCGTCGAACTTGGGTATTCTACTAGGCGAGATGCCGTTGAAGAAGATGGATGGATCTGCGGTCAAGATTCCATTAGAGAGGGAAGATCAAACAGAGAAAGAAAGGTGGGGAGAAAGGAAACTGCAAAAAATTAAGAGCGAAGTGTTCTGACCCGGGACGAACGCGAGGAAAGAAAAGGCAATTTCGCTAGGTAACTTAGATACGCTCAAAAGCACAAACAAGATGTACAAGCTCGGAGTCACACCAACAGTTATCACGTTGGTTTTTACTTTCTGCCTCATGCCTCGTATCATGTGGGCGTTAAGTCAGCGTATTCATCAACTGCAATAGAGTATCTAAACGAATTAAGACTCGCTTTCGCTTCCAATTACATTTTTGTCTGCCGTTCGTTTATTGAGAATCAGTTTTTTCTGTTATATCTAGCCTAATTAAATTGAATCCGTGGAATACCAAAGAGTTCTCGACTTCCAGGCATTTCTGTTGCTTCCAGGCTTCCAGACTGCTACAAAGTGTAGAATAATGCCTACCAACGTGACTTTGGCGTTATTAACAATCTTCGAGGCGATTACATTAGGGTTTAGCCAATCTTTCCTAGGGTTTCAGGCGATTTTGAAGGTTATTGATTCTATGACTTTATTTTCGAATCTCTTCTCGTTCAACACAAAAATTTGTCTGAATCAGTCAGTCACTGGTCGGAAGTTGATTTAATAGTATAGTGAATATAAATTTAAAGAGTGGAACATATTCCCTTCCTCCCTACAATGTATTTATATACCTCCGAAGGCCATTAGAAGTTTGTTAAAGAAATAAAGGAGTAAAGAGGCAATAAGAATTGTGATAGGTACCCTATGAACGTCTACGACAAATGCATTTCGTAAAAGTCAGCCACAGAAACATTTGCTAACTAGTGATTTAAGATGATGGATGGTTTGGGGAGGTGAGGGTGCGATTGCAGGAGCATGTAAAGTGGTTGTATTTTTATTGAAATTCACTACTCCACTACTCTAAAGGTAGTAAAGCCTCAGTCATAGTTTTTTGTGAGATATTTATATGTGTATAGAGAACATTCTGTAAAATTTTCGCTTGTTTTCATTTAGTCCCTTGTTAGATATTGACCTGCAAAAATCGATGTTAAAAGGCTTTCGGCATTGTTTGACAAGCTCTAGAAAGAAAAAAGTGCATTCTCAGTGCTAAAACTTATACTGAAAGTAGTTTTTTTTAAGTATTCAACTAAGAAATAACATTTTATTAGTGAGTCTCGTTTCCTTCATAAACATTATGGCATAAAAAAGTTAGTATTGACAAATTTGTCCAGATTTTTTTCGGAAAGATTTTGACTGACTGTATTTTATGATAGAAAAATTAATGAAATGGTTTCCAAAAGTTCCTTTCATGATGAACACACTGTTTTTTTTAATTGCTCTGATATCTTTTAAAATAGCTTCGAAATTAAACTTTATGCAAACCACGTTTTTCATCAAAACTTGCCCAGCCGCCCTTTTAAAAATGGCTGCCAAAAAAAAGTATGGCTTCTAAATTTTTTCAAATGGTATTTTGTGATTGTCTACTTGGAGGAAACCAATGTTAAAAAAACAGGATAATTAAAAATGTCGAGCAACAAATTTTATTCATATTGGGTGATTTGAAATAGAATGACCCATAGCAGCCCAACAATACAAATGCGGTCAGCTGATTGTATCCGGAGCACAAACACTCACCTCAAGTCTCCAAGCTTTGGAGGTGAGCGTTTATGCTCCGGCTATTGCCAACTGACCACATTTGTATTGCTAGGCTCCTAGATGAACGGATTTTATCCGGTGGGAGATTGTTGAGCGTTTTTGCAGTGGAGTTATCGGTATATGATTTGCGCCATAGCTACGGGTGATACTATCTCATGAGTACCACTGTCAAACTTGGAAACAGAAATACATCAAGAACATCGACTTCTATGAAAATAAATTCACTGCAGCATATTGTGATTCGCCTCATTGCCCAAAGAAACGTACTCATCCTGTGAATGCAAACGATGCCAGCTAATCGACCACCACGAGCATAAGAGGCGAACGCAAATGGCACATGCCGATCGTTGTCGAGTGAGACGACAGGACATGACTTGCATAACCGCTTTTTTGACCTCGCTCATGGTCAGGGAGAAATAAATTACGCACTTCATTTTCTCCCAGTCCAATTCATCGCGAACAGAATACGTCGAACAGCCATGACTTCACCTGGATTCTTGCAACATGTGCTTGACTTGCTGGGGGAGTCTACCACAACAACCCCCACGGATCGTGAACGTATTTCAGGAAATTGTAATAGACTATTAATTTTTAATTTATTCTAAGAACTCCGAAAACAGCAGCACGGCCTCCCACATCGGATGTGTTTATGATTTTCAACTATGGACGAACGCATTGGACAGAGGTACCCAATCCCGCGACATTCGGTTTAGCATGCTAGAGATGGAAAAGTAATACAATAACAAACAATAATGAAAATTTAAAAAAAATGAAGCAATATAAAAAATCATCATGAAAATAATTCATAAAACTTGAAGCCGTCGTACTCCAGACGATTTACGTACAAATGAAAACTTGATTTCCTAAGTGGCAGAAAATATTTTTATAGAACTCAATACAATTATTTCAAAAAGGAATTATTGGCGAAAGACAGTCGTTCATAAGAAACGTCAAATCGTTTGCACAAAGAGACAAAATAATTAACGTGAAGAATATTCATGTTGGAAAATAGTTCCCAGACTCTAAACTCTATATATCATGGACACTGGGAAAGTCACTGGGAGTACCGACTTTTCCTCCATTATTTTTGGTCTCACAAGCCTGAAGTGTTCAACATTTTCCAGTAGAAAAAGAATGCCTTTCTGAATGCCTGCCAACGGCACTTCTATTATATGCATGATCATCTCGGACTGCAAAACTTGCACTGTGATATCCTCATAGAATTCGCGAAGATGATGTAGGATTGCATGTTTTATTGGGGTGAAATCTGACCGATTTCAGGATACTTGTGCCACCAGGCTACCCCACTTGAAGGTCCATGTTTCGGAGAAAGGAAGATTCCCAACTATCGATGTGGCAATCGAAACCTCGACCTTCGTTCATTCCTCGCAAACTTTTGAGCTAACTACAGAACGAAGTTTCTTTTCATTCTGTCAACTTTTCCGAATAAAACATCACTTTATTCTTTGGTAAAATGTTTGCAGCTACTAACAATAACTTGGTTGAAATGGTATGTAACTCCATTAGTTTAAAGTTGGATAAAGTTTTAACAGGTTTCCAACCGGGTGAGAGAATTCATTGTCTGACGTTTCGAGGCACGTCACGTTCCTCATCTTCAGGGAATGACGCTGGTGCCGTGAGGTAGTCCTGTATTTTTACTACTTTCATCTCATTGGCTGGAATCTTTCGCGAGTCTGCTTTTCTTCTTCTCGACGGCATTCAGTACTGGCCGCCAAATGTTGTTACCTAAGTCTAATATGAATACAAAACATACATTTCCTGTATTTTTAGGTTGCTTAATTTAAGTGCTTAGAGAGAAGGTAAGCAAAGAGTCTGATCTGGAGTGTAGCGTTTTACGGTGCGAAAACGTGGACACTTAGGAAGGATGACGATGACGAGAGAAGACTGGAGAATTTCGGCGTATGGGAATGGAGAAGACTGGAAAAGGCGAAGAGGATCAAGAGGAGGAGGTATGACGAAATGCTGATCATGGTAGGAGAAGAGAGGCAGCCTATAGAGGAGGTACGAAGGAGACAGAAGGTATGGATGGAGCGAATAGTTAGAGGGGAAGGGAATGTTGAAGACAGTGGTAGAGGGTAGCATGTTAGGTAAGCGAGGGAGAGGAAGGAGGATAATAGGATTTTTTTAAGATGGAATGAAAGAGAGTAGGCCTTATTGTGAATTGGTA
Organism: Ischnura elegans; assembly: GCF_921293095.1. NCBI lineage: Eukaryota > Metazoa > Arthropoda > Insecta > Odonata > Coenagrionidae > Ischnura > Ischnura elegans. The sequence continues at coordinate 25,121,482 of NC_060252.1, forward strand.
AGGGAAGTACATGAAGAAGGGGAGGCTGCCAGAATGCTTCTTACAGGGTCCATTATAAAAGTAATGCGCATTTTAAAGGAAAAATATGTTTCTTGACCGTACCGGCACAAATGCTTAAAAATCTGGAAAATACTCTCCTCCAGCAACAATACACTTGTAGAGACGTATCTACCATCTCTGGAAGGCAACCTGAAACTCCTAGACGGGAATGTCTCTCAGTAACGTTTTAATATGCTTTTGGGTGTTTTTTATGGACTCCAAAAGCTTTCATTTAGCTCTCTCTTCAGTCGGGAAAACAAAAAGTTCTACGGAGCCAAGTCGGGACTCAGATGGGGCTGGAGGACCACCGTTGTTCCGGGCAGGAGCGGTTCCAGGATTTTTTTCTGGGGAGGGGGGCCAAGGATCTAATAGGTCTTCTCATTTTTGAGATTAAAAACGAAGTACAACAATTTCTGTAGAATATATTCTCTTCATTTTTGTATGAAAGCTATTAATATTAAATTAAATGATTGAGGCTCCGTAATACACATAATAAAACAAACGTAACGACAACCGTATTAAAAATCTTTTTCTATATTATAAAAAAGTCTATTTTTTAAGATTCTGGAGGGATACTAAATCGGCCTGTGGTTCTAGGTGTTGCTCCGGGTCAGGAAATTGTTGGCGATGAAAGCCGTACGGTTGGGGGCGTATTGTTATGGTGGATCCTGAGCGTGTGTTTGATGGCATCCCTCAAGCGCGCGACCCGGAGTTTCAAACTTTGGAGCCCCTACAGGCAAAAGGCTACGTTGAAAGTTTCTTCCTGCGATACAAATTGAAAATGGATTACTCGGGCGTCAAAAAAAAAACGATGAGCGTCATTTTGATGCGAGACTGGCTCATCTCTTGGGGCTGGGAGATGATTTTTCGGTGCCTCTCGCTGCTCTTTCTTTTCGGGTCGTACTCTAATATCTAGGATTCGCCTCCAGTTACGAAAGAGTTCAGAATGTCCGGCTGATTTTGAATCAAACATAACCATTCTAGACATCGCGAACTCCGAGCTGTCTTTTTAAGTGTTACAAAGTGTGTTACAAAGACGAAAAAACACTTAACGCGAAGGCACGTCTTTCCTCTAAAACTGGTAGGTACAAACTGACGACTGGCTATATCGAAAGGGTAGACCTCTCACCACATCTACCAACCCGTTTTACCCCGCTGCGATGAATAGCGGCATCACAAAAAAATCATGCGCATTACTTTAATAATGGACCCTGCTCCATGGAAACCTACCTTGATCGAGAGAATATCTTAAAAATTATTGCAATAATCCTATTGATTTCAAGATCATTAGGTCAAGCTGTTCTTTATTACAGCGAGAACTTCTCTGTAAGTTTTATTTGATAGCCTTAAGAAATTCGCCAAAATTAACACCGTGACTATGCTAGGATCAAATCAACGACACAAAGGCTGCAATCTTCTAACTTTCCCTCTCGTCGTCAGCCCCAGTGGCGATCTATATCCTTGGGAAACGACAGTCGCCGAAACGACTAATAGGCTATCCTTTTGTTCTTGCAGGCGCGATTCACAACTGAGGAAAAGACGTTGGGAAAAGATGAGCGTCTGATTCCCATGCACGTATGGCTGAGAGCCCGAGCATTTCGCGCACGAAAGGAAATGACAAAGGAAGCGAACCGCGCGTGTTCCCTCGTAGTAGGAAATTTCCCATAGCTCACAGAAACGATGAAAGGAATAAATGTGGACTTTCATAAACATCCGTCGCATGTTAGAGTCATGGGGATTAAAGAGTGTCACTCGGTTACCAAGTCCTTGAAGGTTTAACCCACGAATTTGACTAGAGAGAATTCTCAAGTCGTCAGGAAGGACGGTGCGGCAGTCCATTTTCCGGTATGTTTATATTTCATGATGTTACCTGCAACTACTTGGCAACTTCGATAAAAGAAGACTGGGAAAGTATAGCAGAAATAAAAAGAAGGATAGGAATGGCGAAAGAAGTTTTCAAGAAGAATAAAAGAGTGTTGTGGTACAAGGGACTGGAATTAAAATTGAGGAAGAGATTGGTAAAGTGCTATGATTGGAGTGTGTTTATCTATGGATCTGAGACTTTGACGATGGGGAAGAGAGGGAGGGACAGGATTGGGGCGTTTGAAATGTGGGTTTCAAGGAAGATGGAGGGAATACGGTGGACAGATCGAGTAAGAAATGAGCAAGTGTTGAATAGGATAGATGAGGAAAGAACATAGATGGAACAAATAAATCAAAGGAAGGGAAACTGGCTGGGACATTTGATGAAAGGGAATTGCATTTTGAAGGTAGCCTTGGAGGGAACGGTGGAAGGGATCAGAATAAGGGGAAGGAGGAGGCTGAACTTTATTGACAACTTTAAAATATTAGTACAGGCAGGCGACCCGCACACCACCCAAGCTCACCCGAATGAAATGTATGGCTAGGTGCCTCATCCTGGGGCAATATATTTAATTCCTCAAAAACGGTTTATCGGACGTAAAGGTGGAGTGAATTTTGATCCTTGATAGCTGTATATTCAAATTTACCCCAAAAATGTTGTTTCTAAGTCAATTTGAGAAAATTAGTTTTCGCTGTATTTAGGGTTTATTTATTTTAGATTTAGGGATGTATTTAGAGTTAAAATTTTCAAAACTCGATTCAAAATTCGATTATATTTATGTATCTTCATCACATCGAAAATCCGTATTCAGGCCGTTACAATAAATTTCAGGAAACATAAGCAACATTGTTTCAGCTATTTGCTAGGGATGTGCGAGTCAGGCCCGTCGCGAAGGCGGGGCAACCAGGGCATTTTGCCCTGGGCGCAGCAAGTTGGGGGCGCACCGTGTTCGCCGACGAAAAAAAATTTTTAAATATCCTATTTGTATGTTTTACTTTCATAATCGATAAAATATCTTTATTACGAAAAAATGTTTTCAATTATATTTTCAACTCTCCCGATTGCAGATATATCAATAATATGGGGCGGGGGGGGGGGGGCGCACGATCCCAGTTCGCCCCGGGCGCCAGATCAGCTAGCGACGGGCCTGGTGCGAGTACTCGAAAATTCGAGTCGAGTCGAGTAGTTGGTGCTCGACTCGAGTGATTCGAGTAGTATTACGAATGTCGGGTCGAGTAGTTTCGGTTATAGAGCTGTAGGTTCAGAAATCTGCCGAGAGGAGGCACTATCATGAAACTCTTGTAGTAATATCGTTTACAAAGGCGATAAGTCGCTCTAATGCCTTGGCCTAGGAGTTTCAGCTGATAGTAGTCGACATCGGTGCCGAATACCTTTTCGTCATCCGCGGCGTCCGACCGTCTTCCACCCTCGCGGCGTATTCGGAGTGGACCACAGCATCGCCCATACTTCCTTTTGCGATAATTTTATGCACTACCATACTCAAACGCCGAGGAAATACGTAAAAATTGTTAGGATTTCTATGAAAAAAAGCAACTTCTAGGTTTTGGTGGGCAATGCCGGTGTTTGACGTTACAAGTAGTGCCATTTCTTAGCCTTTTCAGCACTGAGTACGTCAAACGTTAATTTTCGTTTTTTCCTTTGTTGCGTTTAGTTTCTTTATCATATTAACAGGAAATAGTTGCTCTGGTTGATTGAACGAAGTAAGAAATAAAGAAAACGGCTTTTTTTGATCTACAAAGTTTATACATAGCTAGTTCGATTCGTCCACTAAAATTCCATGAATATTCAAGATCCAAATAAATCGTTGATATAACTTTTAATAAAACTTCCCAAGGTTCCCAAACCTTGCGAATTTGAATAGAAAGCACTTTTCCAGCTACACAAGTGCGCTGCGAAAGACATTTTTCTGTAACATGAAGACGTCAAATCCTACTGCCTGAGCATGTAGAACAATTGGTTTTTCGGCATTAGAATTTGAAAGGATCAAATATTACATTTAAAATTTACGTATACAATCTAAATACAACTGTACAAATATCGTTGTTGAGGGGTCTTCTGAGCAGTTTGGATGCATAAATTGACGACATAATACTAGAGGTTCCTTAATTTCAATTGTGCTTCTGTTTAAGACATATTAATTTTCATTCATCTCCCAATAGGGTAGTTTCCTTCATCAAAGAAAACGAAAGTCATTGATTGCGATTCGTTACCCACCATTACTGTATTCATAATATACAAATTATTTCGTTTTAGAAATACCGGTGTAGACGAATGGCAATGGTCCATTTTTATCCTCATTTGAAAAGGGCCAGATTGGCGCCCATGCGATGCCACTCCACGTGACGTCACAGGGACCTAGTTTCTATACGAGAAGATAGGAGTTATACGTCGTCTGAGGTTACCAATGCATGCATTAGGCGCAGAGCTCAGGGCAACATGTCTTAATAATCACTTGTTAAAACTGGCTAAGGTCGGAAAGTTTTCTTCATTTGATAAGGTATTAATAATCCTTATTTAAGCCAAGCGCTATCAGCCAGCAGGGTACTCAGCTACCCGCTAGCAGCCTGCGTCGTATCAGCGCTCAACTCGCCTCAAGGTCACCTCACAAGGCGGCAGCGGGAACCAGAAATACGTCACACGGAGAGATTTTTCGACATTCATACTTACGCGTCGCGTTTTCGCGCGCTAGAAAATTTTCACTTTTCATTTAATCGCGAAAAATAGATATCGTCATTTAGAAATCTAAAAGCGTGAAATACGTACTCCAGGAGTAATAATCTTTCGATTTAGGCAGTAAAAAAATAATAGGAAACCACCCTATTGTGACTCAATTACGATCGACGTTCCTCGTTATCTTCTCCTTTCTACATCAAGCTAAGCATTCAAAATAGGAATTCGCAAGGGGATTGAAAAAATCAGAATATGCTGGAGCATTGACTTGTTCAAGATTTACCATACTCGACTCGACTCGACTCGATACTCGCGAGTAGTTTTCTACTCGATTCGAGGTCAAAAAGAACTACTCTCACATCCCTATTATTTGCTTATATTCATTAGGAAACACAGTAGTGATACGTCACACTTACCTATGTATCAACCTACCGTGGTTGTGGTTGCTCAAAGCCATTTTGTAGATTTTCCTGTTATATTTCCCCGAAAACCGTCCTGACCTGCCAACACACAATTGATATTGAATTACACCCACATTCTTACGCAATCCACTTGTCTCTTTAGAGTGAACGTGAAGAGGCGTGGGTCTGCCCGAAACAAAAGTTTAATTCAAGACGCAGAAAACGGAAATTTTGACGGAATCCTTGCGGCAGCTATAAAAGAAGATGCCTGCTTGTATGTCCGCTTTGAATTTCCACTCGGCTGCACGGATTACAAGCTAAGTTAGTATTTACGTGTTTTTTAAGCTCCCTAAGCCCGTATTACTAATTCTGGTTGTGTCCTACGCGCCCACTGCGTCGTTTTCTCATTACTTGTTGTTGTCGTCATATCATACAACTTTTGCGGTCATACATCCTGCCGGGTAGGCACACCCAACTCTTCTCAAAGGATTATATAATTCAGTAGTGCAAACCTCTTGATTTAAACGACGTTTTTGGTCTACGCACCTACCGACACACTTAACCACCAATGCTGTGGAGCAGGTTATTAGCTGATCCATACGCGGTATACGGAAATGGTTTTTTTTTTCTATTGTTATCTGTTACATAGCGTATTATATTATCACACCTACTTTTTTCCTTTACCTAAAAATCCTGTGATGTGACCATTAGTTACAAGTTTCAAGTTTACCACTTCTCTGGGTACTAACCTTCCCGAGCAACGCCCGGTGGGCTCCTCGTAGATGAATAAAGGAGTGGAAAAACTTGCTTGGAAAATTTTTAAGATCATCCCCGCAAACGTTAAAGGTTTAAGAATGAATGCTCCTCGATTCTGTATCGATATCGTTGTGGTTCATCAGGGAGCACTGGAAATTGCGAATTTTTGATGATTTATTCCAAATTTATGTTTTTTAGAATAATACCCGTATTATGCCACTGTTGGTATACCATAGCGGTATTTTGTGTTCCTTTTCCTTAATCTTATGTAGGTAAGAACTTCTATTGTTTATTTTAATACTCATGTCGCCACCAAGTGATGGTCTCCTTTTAACAATATCCATTAAATAAATAAATAACGGAACTCAACAGTTTCCGTCTGAGTCTTGATTTTTAATGTCTTCTTTTGCCCCATGTGTCCAATTGGAGATTAGCAATTTATTGAGGTTTACGTCTTGTGTCTGCTTATGTTCCACTGTTGACCAGCCCCCACCTCCGTCACTCTTCATGGGATGCATCCCTACGCCGTGAGCGACACACTTTTCTTTCAATTACCTTTATGTGCACTGATAGCCACTCTTGAAGTTGGCATATATTAACTGATTCCCGTGACGCTCGGTAGCGCGTTACTCCGATACTTACGGGAAACTCCGATAAATTCCTTGTTTTACGTATCTATTTCAAGCTAAAGATTTGATTATGTGAAAAGAACTTTTACTAATCTGTCAATTGCAAAGGCACAGCCCCGGGAAAATTAGAAAATAGGGCCACGGGGTGATTACTAGATCTTCTACCAGCTCAGCCTCTCAGAAGCTCTGGATTCTTTAATATGTTCCCCATAAAAAATGTAAGACGAAATCTGTTAGCCGCAGCTAAAGGGTAATGCGATGGCAGGTACAGGTGATATAAACGATGCATAAAGAGATAATTCTTTTAGAGTTCATGCATACTTTTAAATCCCATTCTTAAATTGGGAGTGAATTTCAATAGCCGCTTTCATTCTGCTGCAAAAAATTAAAAGGGTCGTTGAAGTCACTGATTTCCGAAGATTAATCTACAAAGAATCTACATGAACTGGTGATTTTTACCGATTTGAATTTCCCCAATACATGCTTGTAAAATTTCTCTTTTTTGTACTAAATTAGCGACTTGATTTTGAACCTTTGTGGAATGAATGAATGCGCGCATCGATAAATAAATTCCCATAAGGTCCAATTAAAACCTTTTCTCATTTAAAATCAGTTCTCACGCTTGAGCTCATCCAACAATGTAAGGCATAAATTGCCCAGCCAACCATTAAAAGTTTGGCACCAATTCAAAGGTTTAATGAATTCCTCATGATAAAATCAGAATTCTTTTTTCAACAATTAATAAGAAATGCATAGGCACTGATTTTACAGGATGACCATCAATGATCGTGGAAAGCAATCGCTTGTATTTTTCAGACATAAGGACGTTTCAAAAAACAATTTGTTAACATAAAGTATTAAAAATTATCTGAAAAGAAGATAAGGCATGCTAAATACTGACATGTTGCGGAGAAATTTATATTCTTTAAGGTTTGGCAAGAAAAAGTTGAAAAAAATTTTATTGGCGCATTACCTCACCGTTTGGGGAGGCAAAGTGCGATAAAATATTATAAATTCAGGGATAACCAGTGAAATCATCCACTTCCGACTAAATAGCAGTTGGCTACCAACAGGAACATGAAAAATGACTAGTGAGCCTTAATATAAACGGGCATTTATGTTTAAAGATAATTCAGTTCACAAAATGGTCAGGTGACTCCACAAGAAAATATGGCAAAAGACGCTGCCAATAATAAATAAATGCTTTTCAATTACTTAGAGAAATCACATTATAAATAATACCCGAAATAAATCGCTGCAAAGTCTTACATTCACAACTACATACGTTAAGAGAGATTTGATTTACCGAAGTTGCAATGGCTAGGAAATAACGGGGTGAGATGGAGGGTTTATTTAGGCCTGAGGTTACGCCAATACCTTGAGAAAACACGTAGGAAATGGTATGAGATAGGGGTAATCTTAAATATTATTCCCACGAAAAATTAACAAAATATGCAAGTGTTTCGGTCTGGAATGTTTACTTGCTTACCCATAAACATTATTAATCTGTGTAGCGAAAATAATGTATAAAATAAATAATACTACACGCCTTAATTGTGGCGAGACTGAGACCACGAAGACGAATCCCTCGCCATTGGTTTAATACTAAATATTTTCAGTGATTTACATATGAAATTAAGTCATAGATGAGAAATGCTAAATACAGTCGAGGACAGAAAGACAAATTTCATCTAATTACACGATGATGTAGTCAATAACGGGTATAGAAATGATGGGGAATTATTGGAGAAAAATCTCAGTATTTTTATTGAATCTAAAGAAAAACCTATTTCTAATACAAAATCCTACACGAATGGTTAATAGTGGCGTAAATCACGACGACGAAGCCCTCATTTCCGTATATTCAGGTGATAACTACCAGCATGAAAATAAATGTATTTTGGTCGATTATTTCATCAGATTCACCTGTTTTTCTGGAGTCCATGCGGGTTTTAAGGTTATCAAACCATAACCACTCGTTCTTGCAGCGTAAAATCAGGCATGCGCTTCAGAGACCTACTTTTAAATTCTCATTATCCGAGGAGAATGAACTTAAAAAATATTAATCAGCCTACATGACTATATAAATATAATGTGAATAGATTTCACCACGTGATACCTATTTCTTTAAAATAATTGAAAAATATGACGAATATTTCATTAAAAACAATATAGGATATAAATATGACACACTTGGGTGGATATTTGGTAGAGAGTTCACTTGGTCACAGCAGCTTTTTATTCATATGTTAATGGCTCATAATTTCATAATTAATTGCCTATTAGCATACAAAAATATTTGTACAGCTTTCCAAAAGAGAGACTACAAATGGATGAAAATGAAACAGGTAATAAATTACTACAGGTAATACAGGTAAGAACTATTACGAATGATATTCTTCGACACTCGTCTTAAGATAATTCAGTTTTCGAGTATATTAAGGCGACTCTACAGTAAAATTTGATGATTTAAACTGAAAACAAGGTAATTATTAATATATTTTTAGATAACTGAACACTTCTTTCCAACCATTCGGAGTTCCATGGAAATGTTTCCATAAATTATTTGAATCTCTGCTTCTTATGATTGCAAAAGATTGCTTTAATATTGGTTGCGCCTTTGGTCATATTTTGGATGGAGATCTAATATGGTAATAGCTATATGATGGAGAGTGACGTATGCTCGTAAACTAAATTATCTTAAAAACATAAGCAACCGTTTATATTCAGACTTATTAAAAACGCCAAAAAATGTGCATGGGAAAATCATGCAAGAGAAAAGTTTGGATTCATTGCCTATTCGTCAGTCAGCAACGCACTTTCACTTCATGGAGACCCATGGAGCAATCATACTTTCGATATTTCATCTGTATGTAAATCATTGTCTTCAAAGGTGATAAGTCTACTGGCTTGAGCGCTAACGTCTACTTATTTGCTTACCTAAGTATAAAGTAAAAGTATACCTAGCCTCTGCCTCCTCACTAAAAATAATCATACGAACAAAGAGGTGCTAAAAGTCCGCAGGAGGAAAGAGGTTCTCTTTCTGAGAAGTAAATACAAATTCAATAAAATTGTTTTTATAGAACTTCCTCCTCCATCTTCGGAGCATTCTAAATGGCAAACTTTTGATAAAGAAATCATAAAACCATTACTTCTTTTAAAAAATATATTGGATACCAGAACTACATATCAATGGATGTTCTAACAACACGTATCCCAAAATTTGGCCGGTTTGACACAGGTATCTTAAACAAAGTGTAATAACATTAAAAAATAAAATTCAAGCAAAAAACGACTCTTTGTTGGCAAGTGCATGTTTCTTTTTCAGTTTTAAGAAATTTTAGATTTTTTTATTTTATCGTAAAATTAGAAAAAATAAATCGTTTTTTTTGCTCTCCTGAAAAGTTGCTATTTCTGAGGTACGTGTTGTTATAACTTAGCCATCGATATACATGATTAAAAAACATTTGGAAAATGGAACAAAAAATACACCTCATTCGTCAAGTTCAAAATATTTATATTCATGGCAAACAACGCCCCACAACGGAGGGCGTTCAGATATATGTAGATAATTATAAAAACGAGAAAAAAATCTGCCATATGCATATCAAACACTCTAGGTCAAGCAGTCATTTCTCCTCGTATTTCAGGCCATTTATGCATTAATAATACTCAAACATGCATCAATACCCTCCATCTTGCTTTACACGACTTTCTGAACGTACTTTGATGTATATCAGGTTATTTCGAGAGTCAATAAATTTAATCGAACTCGAATCTAACTTTAAAAACGTCTTGAAAGTTTATAACACAGTATAAATTCATGTTCCCCTTTTTAAATATTCAGAATGTCAGATTTCTGCAAATATCACAAGAAAAGTTATAAATATTTGGTGGGTGAAACAGAGCAACACTGAGATATGATATCAAGAAAACCGCATAAGTTTTTAATAATATTATTTCGCGCATGAAAAATACCTTATTTTGATTCTAAAATAGGCTTATTAAAGTTACCTACAGTCAAAGTACCCAGATTAATGGAAAAGAAAGGCGTAAAGATATTTATATTGATAAGTTCAAGGGAAAATGTTCATGCATTAATCATAAATGAAGTAGCAATAGCGAATTTTAGTGGATAAAAATCGAATGCGTTAATGCTAAAGAATGAATAAAGAATAAATAAGTGAATTTCATACGTAAAATTTAAAAGTAGTCCAATCGAATCCTAATAGTTCCCATTATGTAACGTAGTTTAAGGCTGATTTAAATTTAAAGAGAAAATATGTCAATTTTCAAGTTCCTAGTACGGTTTTAGTAGCACGATTGCATCCAAATACCCACATTTTCTAGCACAGTTTAAAATGTCGATAGTAGAACCAAACTTTTCAAGTGACCGTAGTTGAGTTTAAACTCGAATAGTAATGATATGATAGTTTTCTGACAATATGACTATTTTTCAAAATGTTGCGGTAGCTTATCCTATATTTTCCCACGATTTGGAATCAAAAATGTTTTACTCGTGATAACTCCCTTTCTCTGGGAGGTAGATCAGTAGGTTCAGGAGATCTTTGGGAACGTTCTCATGAACGGAAACCGATGAAACAAGAGCAATTGTGGAAGTGAATGGCAAATCGAGGGCAATCCAGCAGGAAGGCGAATTATTTACGCCCAGCCGCAATGCATTAAACTCATTTTTCCGGACTGATGGACACTGACCAGAACTAATGACTTAAATTTCTTCGCTCAAGCACAAGGGTTGAAAATTGCGCGTATCTTTTAAATTTCGTCCACCGAAAACCAGAGGGGTAATATTCTAATGACATTGGCTTCGTCATGTTTAAATCATCACCATTAGAGACAAGGGCGCACCCAGGGTCAAAACTAGGTTGGGGGGAGGCACAGGTGGTTCGACTTGTGGGTATGATTTAAGCATGGATAAGGTGAATGGAATCAACATTTTAAGGAAACTGTAAGAGCTCTTTATTAGTTTTTAAATTACTTGCTAGAAAAAATATTATTTTCCTTTAAGACATTTTCGATTTTTGCTTCTAAGGGGCAAGGGGGCAGCTGCCCCTTCCTGCCCCTCGCTGGGTACGCCCATGATTAGAGAAAAAAATAAGTTATTAGGCTATTTCCATCCACATTTTGTCAGCTACATAATATGACGTGGACGAAGGCAATAAGTGAATCGGTAGTTCATGTATCGGATTATCGGTATCAGATTTTTTAATCGTTTTCGACATGAATGGAAATACCATTATAGAAAAAGAAGTGAATTAAGGCGAATTTCATAGAATGATCAACATTAACCGCGACTCTTTGACCAAGAAGTTAGACCATAGTACAAAGCAAATTTCTATGTATCATTTTAAGAAAAATTTGGCGTTTTTATAGACCGTTTAAAAAAATTTGTTTGTAATCATTGTTATGGATGATACCTTCAGAGAAATCCAAATGAGGAAATCTTATAAGAAGTAAAATAGCCATAGGTAATTGAACTGTGCCTGAATACCACTATTAGGAGAATAATGAAGGCTATCTTCTCAGGGTGAGGAAAGTGTACTTCTTTCCTTGAGAACTCTCAGCTGAACAACATCAAATTAGGATCCTACGGTCCTCTAAGGTTAAAAATCTCTGGCGCAAAGTTTAGACACAGCAGGATGAAAAGATCTCACCAGCAACCGTTGAAAAGAAAATTCAATGAATCATAATTTACATCAACGCACACGGTGAAATAGTCAGCAGGCTTTACGAAAAGTTTCACGTACCTTTCCTGAGAACCACGATAACTTCACGACAAGGAAATCATGAATCCATGCGGCAACTCAAGTTCTCATATGAAAATTCTCTCACTTGTTCCCAATTCCCTTCCTGCTCCTTTTTTCTTCATCGCACTAGTATTTCAACCCATCACATGAATTTCAGGGAGGAGAGAAGACTGAATTGAATTAGATTTAAAATCGCTCTAACGTTGATATCGGACCCAAACTCCGCGTCGCGACATATAAGTCTTAAATTTTCTTTGGAAGTCAAATAAGTTGACTATTGAAGAGGAGTTTGCTGCAAAATTTAACCCGGATCTCTGCGGAACTACTAACAAAACCAATATTTGAAATATGAAATTTTGTTTATCAAAGCAGTACAGTCCAATTCTTAATAAATTTTAATTACAACACTCATGGTTAAACATCTAATATTTTTCACGTAACTATAGAAAATAGGATAGTTCAACTTTCTCATTGGTAAATTATAGGTGTGATTTCTATGATGCATTGCGATTAGAAGTTTATCGGCGATTCGCAACCTGCAAATGTAGCAGAGCGTACAATGTCTTTAAAGCTTCGCATGGAGGTGAAATAACCAATAAAGTAGTTAAAAAAGGTAAAAATGATATCCTGGACTTATTTTATGGCATTTCAGGTCATTAGTTGTAGAATTCATAATGCTGTTTTTTCATTATATCCCACACTATGTCGTCCATTTTGACTTCTAAAATTGGGTGAAGCAAAATATTTGTTAGCACAAACTGATACAACATCGTGTGTACTTACATTAATAAAATAATTACAATTCTATAATAAATACAATACTATAATAAGTACAATTCAAGTTGATAACACATCTGTAAACATGCACAAGCCAAATAAATTTCATTCTTACTCATTAAAACCTCTCTCTCTCTCTCTCTTAAAGACTCTCAACCGATGAATTAAATTTTCATAATGTTAATACACCTAAGGTAATGTTGGTTAAGGTAATTAATGCGCCGGCCTCGTAGTAACAGAACAATGCACCCATTTTAAGCAGCACAAAATGTTTTGCTCAAAACCGAACCCAAAATAAGAACTTGGTTATCACCTAGAAATTTATTGCTTTACATTTGGGATACAGAGAGATGTTGAAAATGGTCCACTTTCCACGCTTCAAAAATTTTAAGGTGATAAGGGAAGCTTTGAAAGATTAATGCTTAAAGAAAAAAAATATGACAGGAAGAGAGGCAGTGATGCGTCGTTTTGAATGGACCTGATAGCATTTGAAACTGGTGCACCTTCAACCCACTCTCTTATTATAATATTATGCCGCGGTCTCAGAGACTTTTTTCGAACTATCTTGATATTCACCGAATAACCCTTCTCCATTCCACTTATGCACGAATCGTTAATGATGATAACTGCCTGTAATTTCCCTAAATAACCAACCAAGCAAAGCTGGGTGGTCATGGAGAAAACTACGATACAACGCTCACTGGACCTTACACAAAGACATGCACCATGGAATGCACCGGCCACGTAGCAACAGAACAATGCACTCATTTTTAAGCGGGAAAAAATGTTTCGCTCACAACCGAACCCAAAATAAGAACTTGCGTTTCCTTGTCGGCTGAATCAATGAAAAAGCCAAACGCACGAACATGAACGTGGTGACGCACAGAAAAAAAAACATTTCCACCTTGGGATCACGGCACCAAGCCGATGACGGAAAGGTCGAGGAGTCGCCTGTGCACATACCTGCTGGCTAGCCTTGGAGCAGACGACGGCGAAAAGACTTGGAGAGGGGGGATGAGACTGGAAAAGGGTGGCTTGGATAAAAAAAAGACAAGCTAAGAGCGTGTGGAGGAGGCAAGGCAATACAATCTGAAATGGGATGGGTGGTGAGGAGGAAAGGACAAGGTGGGGTGAGAAGGGAGAGGGAAGCGGATGGCTTGCGAGCTAGCTTTGGCCTCTGATGTGACCGGTCAGGTAGGCGGACAAGAAAGGCTCGCAAGAGAGGAGGAACGTTATGATGCAGGTGGGTTCGGAGAGGAGCAAGAGAGAATAGAGAGGGGGGGCTGGCGGGTTCGGCAAGTCGGCAGGGTAGGGGAGGAAGGGGCGGAGAGGTGTGAGGTTCCCGGAAGGCAAGACTTAAGAGACCAGGCGGCGTTCCACGGTGCGCTTCAGTTCTCCACCGGCAGCGATGGGGGCTGCGTGGAAGATCGTGTTGGTGGTGTTCATGGTGGTGGCGCTGGCCGCCGCCATGCCGTCCCCGGACGAGGAGCAGCTAAGAGGGGACCTCCCAGCAGAGCCAGTTGAGGACTCACCGGCCAGGGCCACCTTCGAGGACCCGGTTAGTGACCATTTACCCCGCCCCTCCCAACACCATAAGCCCAAATAGCCCGGAGACTTCAACGCCTGCATGAGCGAAAGTGTGGATCAGTTTCACAAGCTGCAAACGACAGCGGCATACTCCCCTTTTTGATTCTTCAGAGCCATTTGGAATTTTTAGATACTTAAAGATACGGCGGAGAATGTGAGAAATTTATTCTTGCCATCTCGATCATTGATAAAAAAGAACAGCACCGTGCCAAAAGGATTGCAGTGAGGCAAAATTTTCAAATTTTCAATGAGCGCGTTTCTTTTAAAGTTAGATGTGGCATAAATTTAGCAGATTACTAAAGCAACACAATGCCCTTCTTTATAGCCTACTAAAGGTGTTGTTCGAGTTCTCAGTTTCTTTCGTTGGAAATTCTAACTCAATATGAAGTATGCATGTTTTGAACACCACTTTAGTTACCTGATGTTAAAAATAATAAATGAAATAGCGACTATATGAATTTTTAAGTTATATCAGCTGAATATATTATTTATTTATTTTTAACTATGCCAATTACCTAAGGTTGTAGAAATTTGCCATTTTGTCGCCATAAGGAATAAGATGAACATTTGCAAACAAGCAAAATAAGCGTTTAAAACTTTGTGCTTTCCCTTCATTCCCCATTTGAATAAGGATTGGACTGATAATGCTAAAATGGACGATTTGTATCAACTACAATCAAAAATTGCCATAGGGAACACTTTAGGCCGAGGGACTTAGATAGTGGTCACTTGAACCATTGGTTAGAAGGTGCAACACAATTTCGTGGACAAGCAAAATAGAATGATTGAATAGCTATTCCTGGAAGGACCCTTCCCCATCACGCACGCTAACAGTCATAAATAAGCAATGACGTCAGAGGAATGCGAAACCAGCCAATATACACATGTGATTCAGTCACCAACGTTTTTCGAGCTATTTCTCCAAGACTGCTTCTAATAGGGGAAATTCTGATAATGAAAATAAGAAAAATACATTACAACATTTGTATTTTACAGTGGAAGTAACTAAATACTTTAATGAAGTTCATTTATCGTAATGGAGAGAAATTTCATAGAATTCACCGTAACTTTTCATGGCCAATTATGCTTTAAAGGAAAACGGAACACATTGACCATGATTGCGACACATTTTATTTTTATCTGGGAGCGCAATATTGAATTCCCACATCTTGACCTTCACAAGGATTTCAATGCCAATGGAGCGATTGTGGGGCGATTCAACTTGAAAGATGAAACGTAGGAAATCGTAAGTCCTACAGATTATTATATTCCCGTATATTTGGAATATAACAAAATATACGCCCTGTATCCTCCATTACCCAAAAGGAATCCATATCCTCGTTTTTTTCAAGTTAATTTTTGATTACAAAAATTCTGCAGTCTTTCAGTGCTCCGTGGGAAATAGTGTACCCACGAGCCATTTTTTCAAAAGCCGAGTATAGTGCTAGTGAGGATGCCGAAAGACTATAAGAGGTGGGCTACCGCATCAAAACGGAAACCTTATGTACCACATGGAGGTGACTATGTCAGATGGTAGTCCCTAAGGTTTCCGCGCATTTCCGGTGAAATTTTTGAATCGCCGCTGCTTATGGGTATCGCTTTCCTCTTTCCATGATGAAGAGTTTCTTATTTTCTCAAATAATTATCTCTTACCATTGTGTCACAAGAAACCTTATTTTTACATAAGGAGGTGACGACTGTAGCAAGATGAAAATATAATGCTTAGTTGGCTTTCCTGGTTTTTTAACATTTTAACATTTAACTGCCCTAAAAATTAAATATGTATTTAAATTTACATATCCCAGTAAAATATAAAGTGCACATGAATATTAAATACTTTTCTATATTATTATTATTGTATTATAATACTCATAACCAGGAATTAAAGATACTGTGGAATATTAGCGCGCTTGGGGCTAAAAATTAAGCATTTTAAGTCGTTGTCCAATTGCATGTTTTTTTAAAGAGGAAACTACTCCAGATATTTCATTCGTGATGGAAAGGTTGAATCACATATTTATGAAAAAACTGAATGAAAATTACAATTGCTCCTGGCTTTCACATCATAAATTCGACGTACTTACTAAGTTTGCAATATTACCTCATTATTATACCAACCAAGTGTTTAGTCGTATGACGCTAAATCTGATAGTTTAAAGTTATTTCGCAGTAAAATAATAGTACCAATAATTAGCACACAAACATACTTAAAAAATTATTTGCATTTTTAGGGCTATCTTGGAGTTTTTGAGCGCACTTTCTACATCGGTAATTACACTTATTGAATGGCCGGAGGTTATCAAAGCTTTGTAAAAAGTTTCACCGTAACTCAATTCATTCATTGAGATAGTAAAAACAGCATTGGTAATTTAAAAAAACGCATCTTTTAATTATTGGTGAGGATTTTTTTTGCTATGATAATACCGAAGGTCAGCTGAAGAAATTATTTTTAAGGACTGTTAGTACGAAATAGAAAAGCTTATCGAACATCCTGCAACATGCGCAAAACCTACTTAGGTACTGTTCCGACCTAGCTCCTCGCATTCCATAAAAACAAAACCTTTCGCTCCGTGCTGTGATGTCATACAACGCATCTCTTAATCTGGCCTACAATATCTGCTTTGTAATCCGCATACATCCGAAAAATACTTTTCTACTCCTCTACTCTTCCTCATTCTGAAATATCACCATGGAAATTCTTTCATTTTTGAGAAATGGCCAATCCGATAATGCTTTCAAAAAAACTTTCCCTACGCACAATGCCGATGCATTTTGCTTTCGTGATAAGCGCCGAACTTTCACTGTATCGAAGATAAAAATTTCCGGTCACTGCTTATGCAACGCCTTATATGCGAGCAGGAAGTGTTTTGGACAAGATTACATCAACATACCGCGCTAATTGACCCACATGACTGATGAACGATTGAGCTATCAATGTAAGAGTCCTACTGACCGACTTCCACACGATATTTCCAACTAGAAGGTTTTGAAGCGCTATTTCTTTTCATTTATTAGGATTATCGGACTTGGCAATAAAAATTCAATTCAAATTACTTTTCAACTGACTAAATTATCACTGTTATACTTTTTGGTCAGCTCCGTCAAAAAGCTTACCCAGACAATTATTCCAATGTGTTAAACTTTATCCATTACGAAGCAAAAATATAGATTGGCTAACGGATTTAAATTCTCATTGTGTATGCAAAATTTTTCTAATATACACCATTCATATTTTCCTATAAATGATACTTATCCGGCAGAAATATTTTGCATGGATTTTGGTGTAAAATGCCGAAGTTTATTTCAAAGAGATTAAAAGTTTCTACTTTTCACGCTGTTTAAACCCACAATCAGGAGGATAAAATAACGTATATGTACAGAGGTGTCATGCTGCCGGAACGCCGTTCCGGCATTAGTTGACAAAAGACATAACAGTCAAATAACGCTTTTATCAATTTCGTTGCCTTAAAACTTCTTATTTGTGCATTCGTAACCAAAATAAATGTAACTTAAATAATGACTTGTAATAAAGAAAAACACACAAAGTAATATTTCACTTCTAAAGAAAGTTAAGAAACATGCGATACGGCACTGCTAATTTTACCATGGCGTCACTGTTTATGTCATATAATACAATTAATACGACCTTTAGTGTTGCACAGACTAGAACTGAGAAATCAGTTACCCGCAAGACCGCACTGTTAACTTCTAGATTGTTTTATAATATGGGAGAGCTAGTCGAACTAACGATGAGACAGGTGAGCGTATGGTTTTGTAGACCACACCACACTGCTGAGAAGCCTGCGCTGTTCAGCTCACGTGGAAACTTTTTCTCTCCCATGATGACTCAATAAGCGTATAAATCACGGAAGGCTAACCAATGGATTAAAGATAATTTCCTTAAATGGGAACAGAATTACCGAACTGAGATAAGCGAAGAACTATCACTATTGTTACATTGAAAGGAATTTTGCGAAATTTTCCGCTATCATTCAGTCACTAAGAGAAATACCAAATGGTATGCTGAGAAAAATATTTATTTCGATAGGATTACACCACGTTGGCGTCGTACGATCACAAAAAGATAAGGAAAGAATATTTACGACTCTGTGAATGACAACGGAACCAAGTGAGAAAAAATAAGTGCAAAAATTAGTAAATTTACCTTAAATCTAAAAGCGAGGTTGCAATGTTGGTAAATAACCGTGATGTTCACCTAATTTAACGAGAGAAACTTTACATTACCTGAAGAAAGCACTGGATAAGAAAAATTTTAAATGATATGCAGAGAAAATATTTATTTTGATAGGATCAAACCACATAGGTGTCTTACGATCACAACTCTCAGAATAATCAATTCATTTCTCAATGATGGGGAGAGACTGCCTGCAACGAGAGAAAATCGAGAAGTGCGTGTAAAGCTATGAAAGCGCCCTTCCAAGAATACTTACACATGGCAAGGAGATCTTCTTCGCATGAAATTTTCCTTGAATCCATCAGGTATAACGAAACTTGCTAACACACCTGAGTGGTGCCATAAAAATACAAGTTTGTATCCGATGACTCAACGACCAGTTAAGATTCAGGAAGTATTCTATCACGTATAACCAGTAAAATTTATGTTTCCAACACTTTTTATTCCTTAACCGGTTCCAACGTGCAATGCTAATTAAATATTGCATGGTTACTGTACTCATTACATTATTTATTGTATGGTAAAACTAATGCAGAGACAACGAAATTATTTATAGGTCTGCGAAGGACCATTGAACTGGGTGAGAAAACATAAGTGCGAAAATGAGTAAATCGACCTTTAATCTAAAAGCGAGGTTCCACTGTGGGAAAATAACGGTGATGTTCACCTAATTTAGCAACAGAAACTTTACATTACCTTGAAAAATGGCACAAATAAGGCGCTAAATGGTATCAAAGATGCAGGAATGCAAATTATATAAAATCAAAATGCAAGGATTACGGCGCCAAGTCAATGAATATTTAACGAGGTAGGCACTCAAGTCCATGAGATTCGACATCCTCTCCGCCAAGGTGCCATCCTTCCAATGACCTTCAAAATAATAATTTAATAATTTTTTCTTATTCCAGGGCCCTGTTAACCCTAAGCGGCCTCCGAACAAAAAGGTTGATAGCGTTGCTGAAACGCGGTCAGAGACAGACCGTACATCCAATGGAGGATTTTTTGAGGACATTTTCAACGTAAGTTCTGGTTTATGAGAGAAAAAAATCTCTCCATCACAGACATTTTTCCTTTCCTACAATGGATATAAAAATCAGCTATAGGAAAATAACGCAAGGAGGACAAAATTTTGGCTCTTTGAACGGCAATGAAACTGGTTCAGAAAAAAATAGCGAGAGAGACTACTTATTAACTCTTTAATTTAAAATGAGGATCAATTGTTGGCCAACGCCAGTGATTTAGGTCCAATTTCGTACCACACACTTTAGATTACTTTCTGCTACAATTGATGTATATATTTCTTTTAGAGAATGTTGTCCTCAAATGAAATGAATATAAAACCCTACAAAAGGAAACCGACGGCATCTGCTGTTTAAATTTCCAATATACAATCCATTCACGACTTACAAACGCGCCTATTGCAACTAATAAAATTGTAGGCATGCTACAAAAATATCATGAAATCACTTGAATAAATTATTAAATTTGAAATTCTGAACTAAGTATGTTAAATTTTCACCCACTTGGATTTACCTCGCCCGATAGAAAAGTCACTAACATGTTAATCTATACACGCCTAAAACTAAATGTAATTGCAATTTCTTAAAACCGAGGAATCTTCATTTTATCTCAGTACTCTATAATAAGCTGCCCTTTGACAATTTTTCGAGTACAAAAACAAAGCTGTCAATTGTCTTCCCCAAATGCTAAGACAACCGCCATTTCTGATAGCTCTATCATTGGAACTTCCTTCTAACGCATAAAAATGGTTATAAAAATATTAAAAGTACCGAAATATCATTCAAACATCCTCTAACAATCATCAATTTTGCTACTCGATTCAATGTAATCTGAGGCTACTACTTCAAGGTTTCATCACTGTAAGATGTTTACGATTTCAACCTCTCCCTTAATAGGACGTCGGCCTTCCTTCCGCATTACAAGTCGTTAGACCGTGACTACTCAGCCATCCGTCTTCCTTTGATGGGAGGATGATGCCAGTGCCGGCTTAATATCTGCCCCAGATAAGCTCCAAGGTTCTTTTCCCAGCCATAATAGACCAGCCCCATAAGATAGATCAGATTTACAACACGCGCGCACTCACAGTAGCTTCTTAGTGCGTAAGCTTTAATTACCTGCAAGTAGGAGCAATGGAGAACGAGATAAATTATCAATTTAAGTTACCTTTAAGTCTGCAAACATTGTGTAACAGAAAAAAGGTTTAAAAAAAAACTTTTGAATGCCAATGTACCAATTTTCATAGGGCAGAATAAAAAGTTTACAAAATAATGCTAGGCTGATGTCTTGGGAAGGTGTAGCAAACGAAAGCTTAAATTTACATTTTGCGGCAATAGCATAGTAAGATTGGGAATGCAAAATTACAGACCTAAAACATTTTAAACAATTATCAAACTAAATTTCTTTTGAATTCAGGCATTTCATACTAAAAATAGACATTTTCCAAATTATTAGTCCAGGGATTACATTTTTAAGTTTTATACAAAAATATTTCAAATAAAGTTTAATACCAAACCCAGCCAAACTAAAGACCTTGACGCTGTCATTCTTCAGATACATGCGTGGCAATTAAGGCAAGCTGGTAAACTTGATATTTCGTGCGATTGTTTTCAAAGCCACCTTCGCAACCGAGATCAATGTTTACGGAAAGATCGAAGAAAATATATCCAGCCTACCTAAAGTGTGCCGCAGGGTTCCGTATTGGGCCCAATTTCGTTTTTGATGAATGCAAATAATTTATGGGGCGGGAGATTTCATTGTAAATTAATGTTTTAACAGATGATACTGCACTTGCTAATTTGGCTAATAGTGCTGAAAATTAACGCACGAATTGGTGATGAATGAAAACATAATTTATGATTTTTTTCCCTCTCTCATTCCAGATTCCTATAAAAGTCCTCGAAGCCGTGAGGGACTTGATTCAAAACAGAGGGCAGTACTACGGAAAGAACAAAGTCAACGAGGACGTCGTGCCTTCGGGCGTGAGAAGAGACGAACCCGTTGCACCGCCCTCCACGAAATAAAGAGGAGAGTCCCTCCGACCAATTGTACCTTAATAAAAGGAATTGAGGTTCACGCTCCGATGGCGCTTTGCTGGTCTCGCCTTTGTGCACAAACGAAGCGACGACTTCACGTGAAACGCCTCCCTGAGCATAGGGCGTTCGTAAAGAACTTCGACAAGTTTCCTCAGTGAAAAATTATGATTCCACTGTGGTCATATATATAGATGGAGTCAGCCCACGCGAGAGTGAGCTCAAGGCAGCATGCCGGTTTGAGAGAAGAAGAATAAAAAAACTGAAATCTCGTGTCCACCTGAGAAGCTCACAGGACTGAGAAGACACTCGGTGAAACAATGCGTCTTACGCTCGCAAGTTCTTATCATCTGTGCACCGCGAAAACTTTCACCACAGTTTTTCGCCAACAGCATTGTTCAATGCAGATTCCGAGAGGAAAATTTTCGTCGTTTCCACATTTGTTCTCCGAGCACGAATAACTCGCACTATTTCCTCCTTCCCATTAAATGCAGGAGTAAATGGAGGCAAGATGAAGCATATAGAATATGAAGACGCCTGCGGTTCTACCGAACCAGAGTCATCGCGCAGGATGCATAGAGACGCCAAAGCATCACAGAAAAGCTTCGAATGCCCTTTTATACGGAAACTTGCTCGTTAAGGCTGAATAATTCCATTCTAACATTCCACCAACGTCCTATTTCAATCACATCTGAACCTGTACAATTCTTTTTTTATTCCTTATTAAAGAGTGTGTCATATTGGAATACTTGTGAAATTGATATGTGCCTTGATATGTAAATTATGTTGCGAATGTATCCTGAATGAGTTGATTAAAAAATTGGATAAAGGTAAGACAATCATTATTGGTTTTCATAAGGAAAATTATTTCATACACGAAAAATTAAAAGTACAATTTTAAGGAACTACTAATTAGAAATAACCATTAATTCAACTCCACTCGTTTCAATCAACAGATGAGCTAAAGAGAATTTAAATTATGAACTGATTAGTGTCAGGCTCCGGTGACGCCTTAGGTAAGTAAAGCGCGGAAGGTTCCTACGGAAAGTAAAACCCAGAAAATAACTATAATATGATCACGAGTAATTTGATGGAGTACACGCTACTCAATATACAATATACATCATAATTCCATTCTTAAAATTTAAAATATTTGCAGCGCGTTACAATAGAGAGAATTTTTCCATGGAAATGCGTCAATTATAATTGACAATAATAATAATTCTGAAGACTGGTTAATGTGATTGAAGGCAATGTAGCAGTGAAATTAGTATGGTGAAACCATAGCGATATATGTTTAAAGTAGAAAAAAGATTTCGTTATTTCCATTGTCAACTTATTTCTATTGACAGTGATTTTTAAAGCATTCATAACATGAAAAAACTTAGATTATATAATCAAAGAAATTAATTTAAAAGAGATACTTTGTAAAAAGTGCTTACCAGGTAAATATGGGTTGCCTAATATGATCACTGCTACAGTAGGCAGCTAAAGCTCAATGGATCGAAATATTAACCCAATGTAACAATGTTCATCGTAATTGGATTAGAAACGCCACCGCACTTGAGATAATACGGATCGGTATTCAGTAATTACACATGTTTTAAAGATACTTCATACAGTTGCATTTGGCAATGCAATACGCATTTCCCTTCAAATAAATTCCAAGTCGTGAGGCAGGTATTTCCTTACTCTTGATCTTCCATCAATGACAGCAGTACTCGTGAAGTGTGCAACGTGAACTATTTTTGATAAATGCTAATTGATTATCGAAATATTATAAGAACCAAACCAATTTGCACTCTAAATTTTATTCACACAATTTATCATGTTGGATCCAGGAATAATAAAAAAACAAAAACAACATGCGTCGTGGGGAAAATGAAACTTATTAGGCAGGGCTATGAAGCAAAACGCACGTCAATTGTCATTCATCTACATCTACATAATACCCCGCGAGCCGCCTAAAAGGCGTGTGGCAGGGGGTGTTAGGACACCAGCCGTGATTAGAGTCAGATAGCGAAAGTAAAGGTGATGTTGATGGACACAAAAGGATTGGTATCACGAATACTGCGAGGGAGTGCACATAAAATCAATCTAGAGAGTAGCCTAAAGACATTCGCACTTGCGGCTTATTGATTGAATTTTAGGTTTGTTAAAGAGCAGACCTCTTTACTACAGTGTGGTATCT
The DNA here is from genome assembly GCF_921293095.1 of Ischnura elegans. Taxonomy (NCBI): domain Eukaryota; kingdom Metazoa; phylum Arthropoda; class Insecta; order Odonata; family Coenagrionidae; genus Ischnura; species Ischnura elegans. The sequence goes on from NC_060252.1 coordinate 25,145,430, forward strand.
ACGGTGACAAAGTTTTGGACTTTGCACTGGAAACGAGCGTGCATCTCATAACTGTCACGATATTTTGGATCATCATTCACTCGCATATAATAAACGACTCTAATTATTTTCTTTACACCTAGTGATTTGTTCCTTGAGAGGCTGGGTTAGTGAATCAGAGCAGAAAGAAATGGTACGGTTAATTATCCTGCTTGGTCCGATGGGAAACTCCACAGATTCATTTCATAGAATCTAAATGATGAGGCTGGCATTCACCTTGATCAATCCGCAGTCGCTAAATAAAATAATATTTAATACATAATATTTGCTAACACAGACAATCCATCCTTTTTTGACAATGCATAGTGGCTACACAGATATCAAGTTAATTTCCTTGACGTTTCAATTATAATTTCACAATTTACCAGACCTTACAATAATATATATTTCACAGAATACTCTATAACTTTATAAATCATAAAAATGCGGATAAGTTAATTAAAATCCTAACTAAAATTTTCTCAAATATTAAGCATACTTTCTACATATCTTACGTTTTTAGGAAAAATATATAAGGAAGAACTGATCGATTTAATTAATTCTTCATGTTAACCGTAATTCGGAAAAACTATCAACAACCTACCCCTCCAACCTCCCGCTCCCCTTCCCCACCCCCTGACTCAGATACCTATCTATATATGTGGATATAAATTCCCACCTTACCGAAATCCCTTTAGAAAGCAACTAGTATCAGTCGGAAACGTTGGGGCCATCCAAAAAATTGACGCGGCGAAATAGCCCAAAAGTTTTTATTTAACACGAGTTAATTCATTTTGTCACCCTTAAGTGCCAAGACATAATTCTTGCCATGCCAAATCTCTCAAATCACAAGGCAAATATCCCGAAAACGAGCGAAATATGGTTGTTTTTGAACCATTCAAAGGATGACATATTTTCTTTCAAATGAGACAAATTTCATGAAATATATACTATGTCACATTTCGCTATAACTTCCTTAACAAAAACGTTTTACCACATTGAATGATCCATCTCCAGGTTGGAAGGGAAAAGCTATAGTGCATCCGTACTTCTGTCAATATGATAAAGGAAAAGCGGCATAAAGCTTGCCTGAATTGTTTATGTATGAATTGTATATACCACTATCTTGCATGACACATTATATGGTCGCATTGTCCTAATGATGTCATCACTGACCAATCTTTTACAGAGGCCACGTACAAACTTTGTCATAAGAAAATAAACTGAAACTTAAATGCATAAGCACGAATAGAAGGGCTTCGAAATGAAAACAATGCTCAGGCAAAAAATTATTCCATATATGCCCAATTTGTTTCTAATAATTATCCAAACCATTTTAGTCACATTCGCATCGTTTCTAGTCATCTTTATATAACGCGGGACAACCACGGCATCAAGGTGCTAGCTTTTTTGGAGCCAGTAACCGAAAAGAAAATTCCAAACCCTTTAACAACTCAAGAAAAGAGCATGCACAACTCGTACGGCAAGGGAATGATGAGGGAAAACATGCATAGTAAATTCCTCTAAAGAGCGATTTTTGTGCAAAAAATGAGATTGCATTTATTTTGATAGCATCCACCTACAAGAATTAAATACGAATATGTGATATTAAAAAGTATCCTTCATAAAAATCCTAAAAAACAAATGAGATGCTATCCGGCGAAACTTTGTGGAGTCTATAATTCATGCTGATTCTACATGAGTCAATCCCTAATTCCGTTTACCTCATATTCGTTACGGAGTAATTTCTGTGCCCAATTGGAGGAAATTCCACTATACCAACATATAACACTTTAAAACCGACAGCAAGGGTTGAAGCATCTTCAAGGAGAGCCTTCGGAAAGAACTTTCCACGGGTAACAACTATTTTCAAGACTCGACGCCACTCACTCGCAGGCGGCAAACACCTGAACTATGTCGAGAAAAGTCACTCGACTGAAAAAGGAAAGCCTCGCGAGTCGGGTCAGCGAACGATGGAAAAGGTACGATGGAGGTGGCGCCTCGTTCTTAAGAGCCCTCATGCACGTTTGCACTGAAGAGAATGGTATGCGCTCCATTAAATAAAAAGACTAGAAGTGGCATCGCGCAATTGGCGGCGCAAGGCGTTGGGGTCGAGATGACGAGAGCACAATCCCAAACGGGAAGATATCCAAATGCTTGGTTGGAATAGAGAAATAATGCATGTAGTATCAGATAAGCAACCACGTGCAATTTATTAACCAATGAGTACCTACCTTATTACTGTTATTTAGCAAATGCTTGGTTTATTTATTTTATATAATAATATTTTAAGTTTACCCAGCATGAAAACACAAAAATAGGGTAAAATATTTTCACAATCAATCATAGTTACAATCATTATGCAAAAAGAACTTAATACACAAATAGTGCAATTAACTATCAAAACGGCCAAGGCCAGCTGTGCCACATACAAAATTCTGTACAAATTTTTAACGTTGAAAACATCGACGACATCTGTCCGTAAAACATTTATTTGGTTTTTTAATATTTAATTCACTTATTCACTCATTCACAAGTCCATTAAATGAGTTACATAATCTATTAATACTACTAATATTATTCATGCAATAAATTGTATTTACACTTCATGAATATAAAGCCCTATTTTTGAAATTTATTCAGGAATGTCTTTTTTTATTTTACTTAATCATTTTTGCTTGGACAATAAGGTTCAATTTGCCAACCAATTCGATAAAATTTGCCTTATTAATTACATCATGCAGAAAGAGTAAATTATTTATGACTCTTCTTTTACTCAAGGTTTCCAACTGAAACTCATTCAACATAACTTTGGTTTCTACATGATTCTCTAATGCAGGATACACAAACATGTTCAGACGCTAGTAGCCATTTTTCTACAACCAATTAATATCCATCTCCAAGCCTACAAACTAAGCACGCAATTACACCAAAGCCCCGGACATATTATTCATTGATTCCAATTACCTCACGATATTTAATCATGACAGTAGTTAATGAAATTTGGGAGCTTCAGCCCGTCCGGACATTTTTTCCCTTGTGACGATTAACCGCGATACATATCCTGATAAGACCACTATCTTAGGAGCATTTATACTCCGACACTCCATTTTTCGATATGGCGACGTTCCATGATGTCTCCCAATAACTAACAATGAACATGACTTCCTGCAATGAAATATATAACAAACCTTAATGAAATGTATGGTTTTCCGGTGTGTGCGAATGGAAAACAAAACATCAGTGTAGGCGATGCCCATGCATCCAAAGCACCCCTTTAGTAAATTTCTGGATACTTGCCAGTGCAGTATGACAACATTCTGAGGCTTCACTTTGTGAAACCACAAGGTGTATTCGGCTATGGATAATATTCGTCAAATACTAAATGATTTTTGCGTCTCCGAATTTCATAATTGAGTTAAAAGCCAAAATGATAAAAATATGTATCATTTTTAGTTTTAAGGTTTTCACAGCGATTAGATGCACTATTATAATCCATTTTCGGGTGTACGTCTGCGTGCTTAATATTTGTCTCAATGTTTCATTCCACTTACTGGGAACGTCGTTAGGAGAAACTGACGACACGATTCATTCCACTTACTGGGAACGTCGTTAGGAGAAACTGACGACACGACGTTCCCAGTAAGTGGAATGAAACGTTGAGACAAATATTAAGCACGCAGACGTACACCCGAAAATGGATTATAATAGTGCATATGTATCATTGCTAAAGAGTACGCTAAGAACTAATGAACAGTTGATCCAACATGGAATAACTTCAACTTTGACTTTAATAGTCAATTTCCACAGGATTATTTATTACTCTACCCTGGTTTCTTCGAATAGTCAACATTATCAAGTGAACAATTTACAGAAAATATTACCACAGAGTAAGTATATATAGAGTACTTACTCTATGATATTACTGACAATTTTTTTCGGTGATTTGAAAAGAATTGCAATCTGAGCGAATAAACGAAAAAATTTATGGAACGCTACGAAGTGAAGTTATTTCCAAACATCGAAATGAATTCATAATGAATGTCAAGGACGACATTTCAGCAGTAATTCTAAGTTTATAAACTGCGGAACAGAGAGATGTTCATCACTGCATTTGTAGGCACTGCGGTTATCTTTACTGTAAATAGAAACGAAAATCAGCAATACTGGTCCAAAATATCCGTGTGAGCTCCATTAAAAAGAGAATGTCCAATAACTGCGTAATTAGTTCGTGGACTTAAAGGTGGAATAATTAAATGCTAGGAAAAATGACTTCTAGCGTCTAAACTAAGCATCATTAAGCACTTAGATAATCCACTATAGTTTACTTTTTTTTATTAATTTTACAGGTTACTCATATGCTATTATATTATTACTTATGCGAATTCATGATTTATTAACGCACATTATATCCTAGACTTCTACTGTGAGAATAATTATTATTAATGTATTCTACCGATTAAGGTAGGTTTCCATGCGACAATGCAGCTTTGAAGAATCAGCCAGAAATATTTAAGCAGTCGCAAGATCGACCAAATATAGGTTAGGTTTATTATTTTTAAGAGAGGGTTACGATCAATTTATATTCTTAATGCTAGATAAAAAAAAAGAAAAAAATAGCTACACTTTAAACTTATAGCTATCGAGAAATTCTCAAATCATACACGTGTACCTTTATCAATACAACAATGTCAGTAAATACAGCTATATTATTTTCGGGCACTACAACTTATTTCTGAATATGTCGTCTACCTGTTGATGACGCTGTATCATCGACACATGCAGTAACACTATGGGTAAATCAACCATTATTGTATTGTAGGAAGTTTTATTATTATGCATACTTTGTGCATATTTCAATTGAGAAAAACAATCTGAAACTGATGCCACTTTCTATTGTCACGCATCGGAAAATGAAGAGCTGTTCAACGTGTGTGCATTGTACCCGTGGACATAGCAATTATAATGCGCGGATGGTGAGTCGACCTTCAGAAATAGGTTGAGGTTGGCTCAGGGAAAAGAAATCTTTTTCAGTACACATAGAAAATCTTGGATTATCCTAACCAAGAGGTATGTGGTGGTTACTCAGAAAAATGGCTAAAAATATTGAAAAATCCCACGAAGACTTCGCAATCAGGCAATTATAAGGCTACAAGAAGCAAATAAACTGGAGAATATGATGTGTACTTTCGGAGGATGGCAAGAGTATTGGCATATTGCACTACAACAAGGAAAGGCGTTCCCTAAAATAACCAGAAAACGGCTTCCTTGTCGGGGACGGAAAATCGATAAAGTTATAAGAACAATAGTACTATGTTCTTTGGCTACATGGTAATTTCAACTGGAACACCATTAATTGAAAGGCAAGCCAATTTGAAACGCAAGATATATTTGCACTGATAAAAAAACTCTAATGGCTTTCAATTTACACGAATGGGGCACTTGAGAAAGGATAGTATGGATATAATGGAAACATAAGACAATATCGTGCATGGAAAACAAAGAACAATAATAGGTACCACCACTGGTAGTTGATATTCAAAGTGGAAATTATCTTTTTGAAGACTAATCATAAAAAAGGACACCAAACTGGATAATAATCTTCAGCATTTTCAACAATTTCCGCAATGTAATCAGTGAGAGCATCCCAACACATGCGGAGGCAACAAGGGCGAATCCAGGATTTTTTTCTGGGGGAGGGGTTCTGACAGGCAAACAGTCCTCTCGTATTTGTGATTAAAAACAGCACAAAACATTTGCTGTACGAAATATTCTCTTTATTTTAATGTGAAAGTAATACATTTGAAATTAAATGATTGAGGCTCCGTAGGACAAAAATCAAGACGAACGTTATGATAACGGAATTAAAAATCTTGTCTATTTCTTAAGCGTCTGGTGGGGGAGAAGGGGAGTGCTCACGTGCCCCCCCCCCCCGCCCCCCTAAATCCATCTTTGAGCGGCAACGATTTACGCCTTCAATCCTTTATGTTTCCGGCGGGTCATATCGGCGATCACCGGCACAAACGCTCGTCGAATGAAGCCAGTTCAAATACAGGTTTATTTGCGCGCAATAGTGGGCATAGAGAGATAATCACGGTCTATAATAGAGGTTCGTTGCACGTTGACCGGCCACGGTAGTACATGGCCTCACTCCGAGAACTGCTGCCCTCTCAAGCGACGCACTCAAACCTTCATGTGCACAGCAATGGCGGTCTAGCGTAATAACGTGCGGTGATTATATTGAAGAGCACAGGGAAGCCGGTCATTATGCAAGAAGGAATTCCCAGAGCTTTTGGGAGCAAAAAACTCATTTGGAGGATATTTGACGCACGGAATGCCTGCGTGTTGACTTTGTGTGTTTGAATGGGGATGCGGGACAATGAAGGACGATGTTTTGACCCGAAAATGAGAGGCTACCGGTTGCAATAAATCCACTTTTTTTGCCTGGAAAGCAAGTATTGCGTAGTCAGGAATAATGTCTGGCCTCCGCCGACTGGGGATAGTTTCTCAAGCTAGAACGCAGCGCAAACATGCTATCCATACCTAGAATGCAAAATAGTGAATGTATCCGGAACGAAACCAAAACCTGTTTCGCACCCGGTTGAGATTAATTTCTGTGAACCATTCAATGCTTTGAATTAGATGATTGTAAATTAAATCATAACCCGAGCTTTCCAAGCGGAGTCAGATATAAATTGACCATTGAGATATCTAGTAGTTCCTCTCGTTGTGCAACAATTTTTACTTTCTGGTTTTACATTTAAAAAATTCTACTTTTCCTTTTTAAACCTATTTATAGATCTCTCTCTCCTGCCGAGAAGGCTATCAGCATATCAATAGCGTTGGAAAAAGCCTCTGAAAACAGTTTAAACTGTATTCACGGAAGTGAATTAACTAATTTCTCCGTTAGTTGATTGAAAATTACGTAAAGTATGATCAGTCAGCTTCCACATAAAATTAATGAGACAGAATTCAAAGTAAGGTGGCACTCACTGATCATTGCTGCGTCCACATACGTGTAATGTGATTTGCCCTGGGTCCTTTCGGCTTCCACCAAATTCGTCAGGGATATTTCATACCTCGTTGAGTCCCTGAAACAGTTATACATGAAAAATGAACAAAAATAGGACTAAAAACATAAAAATGTCAACTACCTACTTATACAATAAATGCATAATATTATGGATGTGATAGAGGAAACATTTGATAATTTCTTGAGGTAAGCTCAGAAAAATAAGGGAAAATGTCGAAAGGCAGGAGAATTCGAATTCCAACTTAAGTTAAATACTTAAAATTAACCCTCAAAAATCAGCATAACGGGATCAAGCTCCTACGAATAAATCAAAATCTATTGGTCTCCTTTATAGCTTGGGGACAATTGGTAAAAATATTCGGAATAAACGCAGGGGAATGTAATGTAATTAATGCTACCATAAGCCTTAGCGAAGATAACTCACAAGGCCACGTTTATTTCATCGCTGTACCATCCGCAACATACTTGAAAGAGTTGACAGAAAAGTAGTATTAACAAAAGAAAATACACTTCAAAACTCACTCGGGAATGGATTAAAAGAATAAGTCCCCTCCATTAGATCAGTCAAAAATTGACCAAGGCCAGGGACGGCCTTAGGGCGGGGCGACCGCCCCGGGCCCCGCGCTTTGGGGGGTCCCGCGTTTGTGAAAAAAAATTAAAATACTCGATAGTTTTGAAATTTGAAGTTGAAAATGAAGTTAGAGATGCCCTTCTTGAAGTCAGCAACAGCACTGATGATCCGAATCGATTTACGTTATAATTTTATGAATAAATATAACTATAAATTTTATTTGTATTATACTATTTTGAACTCAACTGCGTGATGGTATCATAACGGCGTAATTACGAAGTCTGAATTTGGGAGGGGAACACATACTTAGCCAGAGAGTGGTAGGGATTCAAAATGCTCGAGTTTGTAGATGGGGTATAGAGTTTAATATTTTAAGTGAAGGGCCCCGCACTGAAGGCTCGCCCCTGGCCCCGCACCTGCTAGGACCGGCACTGACCAAGGCAAATGAAGAACGCGTGGTGACTCGTAATTAGGTGGCGGCAATTTGTAATGCCGCTGTGATGTTCAAGAGCTAATAGACGCTAAATAAAAACGAAAAAAACTCGAACCGAAAGTCTGGAAGCACATGTTAGAATCAGGCCACCTTAGTGCCACAGCAGATCTCACTGTGATGAAAACCAAAGAAAACAACGAAATAGAAAGAAAAATACCCTATCGGAAATTCCTATGTTCAGACATAGGCCAATTAGCAGTTCGCCTTAATTAATCGAATAATTAATCCTCACAAAAATCAGAGGAGAGTAAGACAATGATCAAGCTGCTAATTGCACCAAACCAAGAAACGTGGTAGTACTAATCATGAGAGTACAGTTATCATATTCACCACTGTTTTAGAATGTAAACACAACCTTAGACGGCCCTAATATCGACATTTCTCGGTGTTCAATGCTATCCCAAAAATGGAAATGCAGAAGATACGAAATACGAGGTACTTACGGAGAAATAAATTGCACTGCAGCTAAACGTGATACGAATATGATTTCCTGACGCTCCGAAGCCTTGTGTCATTCCCGAACTTTCCGGCCGTTATGCTTTCCGTCGACGTGCTCTTCCGTACTGCCGAGCCAAAGCTTTGGACGTGAGTCACAGGATCTCCGTGAGCTACCAGAGTAAATTTGCCAATCTATCCGCATACCCGCTGGATCGACCTTGAGCTAAGTAAAACGGCGATTTGACTCCGCGAAGTTTTGTAGGCAAGGCGAAGCGACCGACAGCTCATGTCATATCGGGGTTGGGAAGAATGGGTGGAGAGAAACCCGGCGTCGGCATTAGACCACACTTTAACTTGCCACGAAGGACGGGAAACTGTGGTTGAAGTACTTCTTATAAGGCACTCAAGCAGGGATCGGGCGACCTGAAAAATATCCGCCCAGGAAATGGGATTTAAGCGTGGTATGGGTAACCACCACAGCAGTCCGATCCACAAAGTAACGGGCATTTTTTTCCATCAACCATTGGATAAACCAACTCTGTCTACCTCACGTGCATATTTTTGACATGGTAAATTCCATTACGAAATAAAAAGTCGCAACTTCGATAAACCTTTTCAACTGTTCAATGAACCTTTACCTACAATCATACTTTTTCATTGTATATATTTCAGTCGAACAACATCACTTGCAGCTAAAAATCCCTCGCATGCATTGTATCTAAAGGTAGCTTAACGACGAAAATCAAATTATCATTCCAGGAGAAAGAATTTTCTAATTAAATAATATTTAATTCCTCTTCCCATAATTCCTTCAAAGTAATTTTTTGAATTCCCAAATGAATTTTAAATCTTACAGTAGAGGGTTTTACTTTTAACTATCTACTTTTACTTTCACTAGAACACTGCTCATAGAAATAAAAGTTTTAAGGATTTCTCCTGTCATTCAGTACGTGTCGGCTAACGGCGGAATCCACGTTCTCTTCTTCTCTTCTCCCTACCATCTAGTTTAACCGAATGCTCTAGGCCTGGTTACACGGTACATGAGAATGTACAAGAAAATGTGAGAATGTCTGAATCTCACAATGAACGCGAAAATGCACCGTGTAACCACGCAAAATGTAAGAATGTATGAATTTCTGAACGCCTGCTCTAATTTCGTTCAGACAATCATGCAATTTGACCTCAGAGTCACCTGGTGGCAGACTACGAAAACGACACATTCATTTCATCTGGCTTGTATAGGCGACTTCTTTGTTTACGTACGGCCCCGATAGTTATTTCGATTTGATATGATCTTGCTTGACTTGGATATCTCACTGATTGGATATGGGTAGCGAAAGAATGGAACACAAGAAAAGGGGCTGAATGTATGAACCGCGAGAATTGTCCAAGATTGAGATCCAAATGATCGTTAAAAGGTCATAAAAAAGCATGTTATAGGCAAAGAAATAAGTTTCAAGTGCTATTTACGCTGCATTTACTCAAGTTCCTGTTTTTGAATCGAGACCGACTGCAAAACGAGTCGAAATTTTAGGTGTTGCGTTGACATGCAGCGAACGTTATGGGCATCGCAGTAATAAATATTGAAATTACCTTGCCAAAAACCTCATATTTCTCGTATATTCCTGTGGCGTGCGCCGATTCACAGGAGAAGGATGGAGAGAAATCACGACACACTCGCTTTCAAGTCTAAAATTCAACTGCCTTTATTATGTCCTGTTTATTATATCACAAGGCTTAAGGGCACGAGATATTTTGAAAATGTGCTTTTATTATGGAACACTACTATCCACCAAAATTTTAACGATATCGGCGAAAGACACTTCGTGAATATTCCTTGTTAGGGGCTCCTTGTGACGAGAGACCGGCCGCCCATTACATTCCTTATTTTTCACCCTGGTTTAATCGTAATCAGTATTTATTCTCGTAAACAGCCACTTTCCTTATAATTTGATCCTACAATGGGTAGAATGATAGGTACATTTATAGAGTTGTTTACAAAGTGAAATAAGTAACTTGATAAAATCCTGCGGTAAACCTGATTTAAGAATGTACTTACGTTGAGGATATCCCGTTGACAATATAGATAATGTATTTGACTCCATTCTGTGAATCATCAACCACTTATTCCTCTTATTTTTGTCCCTTCGAACACAAGCAAAAAACTTCTCCGGCAAGTAAATAGAGGCACAAGACGTCGGGGCACTTTATATGGTTTTATGGGATACACTATTTACATGGTTTTCACACGTTTTTCTATTGAAGGTCCGTGCTGCAATATACTTACTACAGCAAATGATGTAGATGTGTAACGTAGATCACAATCTGCAATCAACTTATTTTAATGTAATCTTTCCAAAGCCCCCGAAACAATCGCCTTTATTTATTTCAACAACGCCTTGGCAACCAATATATTCACAATCCGAAGTCTGACGTTAAAGCAGCAATTATATTCGCCAAATTTGCGTTTGAGTCCATACATAGACAGTTTTTCTATCCACTTCCTCAGTCTGTCATCAGTGGATTCCAGGCCGTGATGTAACGCGCGCACGCTCCGTCACGTGTTTTCAAACAGTCATTGAAGATTATTTTTAAAGACTCATATCTCAGCTATAAAACATTATTCATCCGCGAAATTTTCGGCAAGTACATTTGAGGTAAGGATCTTATTATTCTAGTACTTTTAAAAAAGTTTGCATGTCCCCATTGGTTTATATTTAAAGTTGAAATAATTTGTTGCGCATTTAAAAATGTACGAAAAAATGTCCGAAAAAATGTACCGTGTAACCACCTACTCGTGGATCTTGTCCATGCGAATGTACAAGAATCTGTTCAGAAAACCATTCAGAAAAATGTACAGATTCTTGTACATTCTAATGTACCGTGTAACCAGGCCTTAAGGGGGCAAAAAGCAACCCATCGATTCAGAGGTTACAAAAGCAAATATTAAATTAAAGAAATTACTTTTTAGAAATGTTAAAATTTATACTAATAGATCATAAAATGGGCAAGATAAAAATAAGATTAAGTGAAAAGTATTTCAAACATAAGAAACCAAATGAGTTCAAAACGGGATATTGAATACATTTTTAATCATTGTGGCCTTGAATACGCCAAAAGCAATACCCTATTCTTTCCTTCAATGCTCCGTAACGCACAAGAAAGATATCTTTTATCAATCTGTATAGAAACTCGCTTACACGCAAAAGAGGCAAGTTTAAAATTGTTTTTTTAATTTTTTTCAGCAATATTATCCTACAAAAAACAACTGTTTCCCTTTTCAGCATTATTAATTCCATTGCACTTGAACCCCATCAAAAATTCAAACGAAGTAGCAATGTAATTCATTCGAGTAACAAGTTTCTTCGTGTGTTGGATTTGCAAAGGTATCACCTCAGCACGACTGCAATAGGATGGCTGGTTTATCACTAATAGGCTGCCGGTTTCATTCAAAATTTAATTTCCAGAGAAATTCCTAACCAAAATTGGTTGCTGAAGAAAACCCATGCTAATTATGAGCCAAAGAGCTTTATTTCTAACGAATTTCACCGAAGCATTATGAACTTATTTGAGAAGAACTCCCTGAAGGGGAAAAGACTACTTATTAATTGTAATAGGTTGTCGGATTGAGAAGATATTTCACTCCCTGCGTGCAGACGCAAGACGAGTCCCGCACTGACATATGTGGACGACTCATTTCATCAGGGATGAGAACCGATATGAAAAAATACCTGGGTGAGCAGCATTGCATATTTGCATTAGCATTATTCGTATGCGTCCAGAATTGTGTTACGATTCCAAGAGCAAATCTGCAAACTTACGGAGCACAAGAGTTTTTCGAGGTATTTCCGCTTATCAATGCATGAAACTATGTACAGATAATTTCAATCTCACGACAATCGAAGTCATATTCACGCTTTAATTCAGTCAAAAGAAACTGCCTCAAAAGACCACTGCCAAGTACTTGTGGCACACACGGTTAAGGGCAGAAAGATCTTTTGATATAACATACCTCACCGCCTAAACCGGGAAACAAGCAGTGACTTCATCGATTCTATGATTCCATTACAAACTCCTGATTTGTCGTTCGAATTTCCGCTCCACTGGCTTCGAAAATTGGCCCCAGCCAGTTTAGTGCCATGTAAATTGCAACAATGGGCTCTATTTTATTGATTCCACATGGAGAACCGTATTCACATGACGAAACAAAGAGAATTCAAATTATATGTCACACACGCTGTAGGATTTTTACTAGGCAAAGTTGGCAAAAATGCTAAATATATATCGCTGATTTCACAAACTTAGCTAATTTAATCGCTTTTTGCTACCTATACAGCGAAAGTAAATGCCTTCAGCTGAAATAAGAAATTGAATATATAAGAGAACTCTCAAAAAAATTCAATGAAGATATTACCCAAATTTAATGCAATGTTAAAAACCTTATCTTTGAATCTTAAAAATATTCTTGATATTCATGACTTAGATAGCTGAAAAAGATAATTTCCTAAAAATATAGAAAAGAGGAACTACAAACATAGAATTTTGAGGGGTTCACACGTGACCCATGTATCAACCCTATTCGCCCCAATTTTTTCATTCATAATGTTTGGAATATTAATATGTTTAAACCGAATAAAAACGGACTCGTCTGGAAACCACAGACATGGCAATTCCTCTTACTAACTTTAAGTTTATCACGATAGTCGTCTACCAAACGGTATCTTCATTTTAGTTCGAGTAAAACATTGGCAAATCATTTTTGTCATTGGAATGTGGGGAAATAAGACACAGAAAGTAATAATTACCCAGAAAAAAATAATTAAGTTCTATAACCAAATATGCTACGGTTGTACAAAAAAAATTACATTAATATTGTCTTTGGCTTAATTTGCGTTAAGTTGTTTGCTTCGGTATTAGTCAATATAGTGCTGCTAAATCTAATATGGTAAAGCTTAACTTTTGAATATTCTGAAACTAATTTTTCCTCGTGTGGAACATAGAAGATGGGCGTATTTTAATGCGTTGGCATGGGCAGAGCGCAAATGATTTATTTTCAACGCTATTGAATAGCTCATTATAGGGCAGAATTTTCAACACAAATATCGATTTACGAGCAATCTATTAACAAGAAAACCGACAATGATCAAAATGTCAGAGACAAATACACGCGAATTATTTTTTAGCATATAAAAGGTGCGTTGTTGCTTTTTAAAACTATTGGCCTATTTTCTACTCTCTCACCATTAACAACTGGCGGAAACACTGAAGGACGCTCACTCCTTAATTGAGCTTTTATTTTCCTTTATGGCGCATGCTTACATCCAAACACCAAGATAAAATCTATTACGAAATATTTAACGCAAGTTTAAGCTCACACGTCGTTCTACCCCTATTACCACTCGACCCGACGCTCGGAAGGGCATTTTAAAAGACGTCCTTCGGAATATAAACCAGGAGAATTTCCTCATGTAAGACGTAATTGTGACAGTTAACAACAGCCTGCATTATAATAAATTCATTCAATTTGATTTTTTTTTCCAAATACTTGTATTGTGAACTATCCTTCGGTTTGGTTACGCAGTGACTTCAACGACTGTGCCTTTTGTATTTTTGTTTCTCATCGTGCGAACTTCTACTAAATTGATAAACTGAACACACAAAAAATGGATCAACAATTTCTTTACGTCTCCTTGGAGTGACAAATAATTTCTCTGTGAACTCCCAAAGTCCCATAATAGAACAGGGCAAACAGTAATTACTTAGTGCTTTATTACAGTAGCAAACAGTAATTACTTAGGCCTTAATTTCGAGAGAATTTGCATTGAATGAAAATTAAACAAAGTTTTTCCACATAATATATTTATTAGATCACTACCATGGTTTCAACGCACTGCGTCATCCTCGAGCCATCTTCAGACCCGAGGATGACGCAGTGCGTTGAAACCATGGTAGTGATCTAATAAATATTTTATGTGGAAAAACATGCGTTAATTTTAATTCAATTTGAATAAATTCCAAAAAGTAACGCCTCATCTAGCCATCAACTTCGATAGAATTCTTTCGGACCTTCGATCTGCTTGGCTATAGCTACTTCCAATGCCATTAAAGGGAAGTTTTGAACTTGAATCAATGTACCCCAGCAGCGAATCCAGAGAAACTTCTTGAAGGGCATTGGCAATATTTGCTGCTGCCTATAACCACGAAGCATAGCCTCATAATTTCTCTCTTTACCTCTATTATTTTCAAATAAATCGGTAGAAAGGGAATATAGAAGGTATTTTCAATATCGCTGAAAATGGCCGAAAATATTGTCAAATCACTTTCTGTATGGCAGCTTTAGTTTATTTTTAAAATGATAGCTGCATCGTTAAAGTAATGATCCTTTTTAGAACTTTAAATATGTAAGTAGTTCATCATTCGAAAAATAATCCAAACGCATTGTAGTTTTAATTAAATGGGCATCCCACATTTGTCAAAAATGCTTTGGACAATCAAGAATAAAAGTTTAGCATAACTTTCGAGCGGATACAATTACGTATTTCCTGTTCTGCTAATTCAATCTGCACGTGCGTCGTCAGTAGCTATACAAAATATTAATCTGCACATATTTCTTTGTCCACTTGCCTGAGGTGATTCACTCACGTGATAAATTTCATCACATAGTCCAGAATTAATATTGGTTCCCTTTTATGAAAACTCAAAAGTCATGCCAATCACATTAATTGGATATTTAAGTCAGGCTGTGTTTTTTATCCATTATTCGATGACTAATGGTGAATTCTGATGATATCATACTTAATTATTTAGTCACTGCACATAACGGACAATTTAAATGATGGTATTCCAGTCACAAAACTATAGGTACCAGCTAATACGTGGAAGAACCCCTCGTGTGCTTCAGTAGCATAAAGTGGGAATATAATCGTATCAAAGTTATCCAAGGGACATTTAAGGAACAATATTTTACAAGATATAGCATATTTTGGGTATACTGGACCTCCAAATATGATCAAAAACGATATACTGCTTCATAATCCAAAGCGTGCATTATATTTTTTTCCATTCACGTAACTAATTGTAAGTAAATAATTACAAGAAGCCAATAGAATGGAACCAGCCCCCCTACCCTTACTGGGCGAATATGTCTATCATCCCATACATGCACTCTAACATCAACTTCTCTAAAGCCATAATAAGCCTGCGATACTTACCGTTGCAGTAAATGATCAACTTGATTAATAGATATGCCTAAATTGGAGGTAATATTTTCATGCCAATAGCTTTCACCATTACTTCTTCGTCGGAAGATATCAATTCATGGCTTTATTTACAGCTTTTAATTGTATTGCCCGGAATAGTTATCCTTATCATCAGCAAATTTCCTTTCCCATTATTTCTTACACGTGGGACATTATTAAATATTCACTAAAATCGTTTAAAAAATGGCTCTCCTGCTCTAGATATGCCAACGCTTCAATTAACTCTAATAAAACATTTACCTGGGATCTGATTCCTACATATCGAACCAATCCATGTACAATAATCAACTGGTCAAATCCCATTTGTTAACCATATTTGTAGTAAATGTGTACATGCGTTGCATGATATCAATATATGGTCTGAAATATGCATTCTGTGTAATAATAGCATACCCTAGCTTCGACTAAGGAATAATCCAAAGCTTTTGCCTCAAAAATCGTTTCTTGATAGAGGATTCATAACCTTAAAGCCGGATAAAAGAAAAAAAAGTACATATGCGAAGCGCGAGATTCCAGTACTAGTACGTCAATGGCGGCGTTCGAAGGAAAAAAAAGAGCAAAAGTTAGCGTAAGGTTTGGTCCATTTTGAATTTACGGGATAATTAGCGTGAAAGTTTTGGTACGCGCAGTGTCCCAGTCATTTGTTCATGCTTTTCTTGCGCTTTTTATCTGCGCGTTTATCAACTCAAACAATGAATCATGGAGAGAGAAAAGTTGGGAGAAAAATTAACAAGGACATTATGAAGGATTGAGAAGTCAAATCCGGAAAAAGACACCGATGCGGTTAAGAAACAACTCAACTCAGTTTCAGTAACTTGTGTGGGGCAGTTTGCTGTTCTAGTTCTGTACAAGAATGATAGATTGTGTCAAAAGCGCGTTAATATTTTAAATGAACGCCCCAAAACTGTGACGAAATTTTTTTCCATGTGCTAAATTTAAATTCATTGCTTTTTTTAAGCGGCCCTCAGCCTCCTCAGCCAAGGATACTTATCTATATAAATCATCACATCACTCTGAGTAATCGATATAACAGTATCGAATATTATGTTTTGATTTCTATTACTTCACCATAGCATAGCCTTTTCATCAAAGAATGCCAAGCAATATCTTTACCTGCAGCAGTTAACTGTATTTTCCAAGATAATTTACCTTATAATGAGCAAAGCTCATTCCCCAGGATTCCTCAAATAACCCTTATAAATCTTTTTCGTTGTCCCTAATGGTGCGTATGCTGCCGTCGCCGGGCGATTTCTCAAACAAACTATTGACCACCTAACGTGTCTAACAGTTGACCCAAGTGGGAAACAATGAAGAAAGACCACTCTCCTATCTCCCAGGAACCGAGAAGGCACTTCAGTCAAGGTAAATGGGACGGTTGAAGAGCGGTTGGCGCCCCGAGGAGGGAGAGAAAGGAGAAATACGAAGCGAAGAATGGAGACAAAAAACGGACACGATTTTGGAAAACCATAAGACAAGAGTGCAACATCTTCTCCACCACTGGCTTTTCGAAAACCTTGGGAGCAACCTACTCCCGTGTAAATCATAACACTGGAAAAGTATTAGTAGGGATTTTGTTTATATGTTTAGTATGTTTTACGCAAAACTACATTTACGGTGTAAATATATGGTACATAATATAAAAACGCATAATTTGAGAGTTTCTACAACCACCAAGGAAACCATCACAAAAATATCAAAATATCTGTTGGTATTTTAATAACTGCACCTATTTATTCATGAATGAACTTTTAGGCGTACCCAGGATCAAAACTAGGTTGGAGGGGGGGCAAGCCATGCTTGTTCAAGTTGTAGGTAAGATTTAAGCATGGAAAAGGTGAATGAAATAAAAATTTTAAGGAAAATGTAACAGCTCTTCATTAGTTTATAAAATTATTTGCTTAAAAAAATATTATTTCCCGTTAAGACATTGGCGATTTTTGCTTCTAGGGGGGCAGCTGCCCCCTCCTGCCCCTCGCTGGGTACGCCCATGGAATTAAATAATGTGAGTACTGGCAAATAATCAGTTACTACTCTAAAGACGGCGGAGCGACACATTATACAGAAAAATTTAACTACAGCAATCCCGAAAGTTATTTATAGATATAATTTGCCAAGAAAGTATTGAGGCTAAAAAAATACAGTCTGTTTGTATTCGAAGATAAAATACCAATACTATTATTAAATCTATTAGGCGTAATCTTTTTCTTTGGAGGTGATTCTGCCGCAAGCATAGCAAAAAAGCGTTAGTTTGAAGCCTCTTTCTCCTCAATGTCGACGGAAAAATGAACGATGTCTTATAATGATTACATACATTCCTCCTTACGCTGGAAACAGTGAACAATTTGAGTACAACATGCACTACTATGAGTCAAAAATGTTTCCCGACGAATGAAGTGATGCTATTTATGCTCTTCTATGGAATTATACTCCATTTCTCTATTGCTGAATATTATTCAGAGCCAAAAACCTCGATATCGCAATGAATTGCAATGTCTACCCTACAATTGGAGGTCATTACTCCGCTGTAAACTTTTATAGGATTCAAAAAGGATGAGGGAACGAATAAATATCCATAGACATGATTGGTGTTCTTCAAGGTGATCAACCAGGGTAAAAGAGAAGGTGTCGTCCACGAAATTATACCCTCTGAGAGAAAAGTAAGAAATGTATTGGTTACCACGCTATCCTCTTCATGCACATGGCTTAGAAAAAGAATTAGTAGACGGCGGGTGACGTCACTAACTTTGCCTCAACATACCACAAGCGTCTCAATGATAACATGATATTGTGAGGCATGACTTGCGTACAATTAGCGAAATGGTGCATTAATGCTGTGCATCTGGGTGTGAAGAAATATAATTCAAGGAAAGCTCGGTGACCTATCATAGGTGACTTTAGGTAAAATAATTCACTATATTGTATTTCATAATGATATTTGCCAATTACTTCCTCCCGGGCTCATTGATGCTTCAATTTCCCTCTTCACGTGATACATATGGTGGGTACACGCTTTTACTGAAGAAGGTGCTTGCTAATAATCCTTCCTACATGGTGAGTGGATTTAGAATAACATAAAACATTAGAGCTATTCAAACTTTGTTAAAGATCTTAAGTGGCACCGCTGCATTGGCTGGGAAACTTTTTTGATCCATTGTACAAGGTTAAGTGACGAAATTGGAGATTATGATTGTCCGCAGTGACGATTTTCGCCAAGGTAGCGATCCCCCTAAAAGAGAGAAGATGAGGTTCGCTTGAAAATGGAAGACAGGGAAAAGAACAAAGCAAAACTTTCCTTTCTCCAGCGTCGAACTGAAAGGAATCTGCCGGCGCCAGAAGAGAACCACGCCGAGGCAGAAGAAAACAAGAGGCACACGGGTGAACGGCGAGGCTCACAAAATGCTTTTTCTTCGCACGTCGCCGCGGAGTCGCTGGAGTAAGGAAGATAGAGGTGCTGCCAGTAGGAAGAGGTGCTTTTTCCCTCATTTCAGAGGCCAATCTTTTTCCTTTTTTTTCCGAAAACAGCGACGAAAGTTTTTTTGTGCGCGCGTGACTGCAGGCGAGGTCGACGCTGGGGAAGGAAGGATGGATGAAGGTTGTCCCGAATGGTTTCCGAGAAGAGGTGACGTTAAAGCGAGAGACAGATAGTGCCAAGCATGCGAAGGGAGGAGGGTGAATGTGTGCCAGACGGAGAGGAAAAATTTAAGCGAAAAATCGGATGAGGAGCCTTTAGAATAACGGAGATTGTGGGAGAGGACGGGATTTGATGGAAGTACGAATATTAAAAAAAAAAAAAGGATCCTCAAGTCTGCTTCTAAATGTGTTGTGACCCACCGCGCATTTCAATGGGCTTAGAAAATTCGTCACTCGCGTCGCTGACGGACAAAGTGATCCGAGTTCCACGACGTCATAAGGTAAAAGTTAGGGGTAACCGAAATTTATGCACGTGATGATGTTATATATAAAATTCATAACTTTTCAATGCTAGTCCTCGTAAATGCAAACATTACACTGCAAAATATTGGAAAGAAGTGGATCACATCGCATTCATCACCGCGCCACGGAAATAGTTAAAAATCGATTAAAATACGACCGAAAAGGCAAAAGAAATCAGCCGTCTATGAGATGGAATTGGGCCTCCTCTACGCAGTCTCCTTGGTTGGAAGTAATACAGCCTTAAGAGTCCGTTTATTTGGGCCGCAGCACATAAAGAGCACCACTACCTTAGGCCGTGCTTGGGAAAGACGCCCGCGAACAGAAACCAATTGAGGATTTACTTTTGAGTTACATCTGGTTAATTGAGGCAAAATGCCGTTTTAACGGGACCTTCATCAGCGAAATGTGCTCAATACTTAAGGAAGATGTGAGATTTTTTAAGCACTATAAACCGATTTTTACATTATCTCTCTCTCCTCTCTTATCCCCTCAATTTAACAAATTTCGAGTACAGTTCATCTTTCATCGTCTTTCTCACTGATGCTCTAGCTATAAACACACGTTCCCAAGCGTGAGGTCGAGAGAAATATTAATAACTTTTTATTCATACCTTCATTATTTCGGAAAAAAATATTTATAAATGTAGTATGATTCGTGATTAAAATTTAAGTGATAGGTAAAAGAACAATAATGCAAATCAATTTTCAAACAGTCTTTCCCTACAAACAGTCTATTCCAACATCCAACAATCAGGCAATGGTTCTGATAAACTGGGCATCCTCTGGAATGGGGTAAATGTATCCGTCCCAAATGTGCCATAACTAATCGAAATATGTACAGTGTACACTATAGCTTCAAAAATATTGTCTTAGATTAGAATCTCTGGACCGCACTGGTAACTATTTTCACTTTGAACTAGAGATAGAGTGGTCTAGTTGGTTGTAGGCACTGCAAATGTAAGAAAAGCCAAATAAGAATGGGAAAAACGAGAATGTCTACTGTTGATTTGCTTCACGGATGCCAGCCTTAAGTGCCTTTCTTCGTCACGGTGAGTTTTGGTCATTTAATGTAAAAATGGATTTGCCTCCGAATGACTGATAGACAGCACATAGGGTCATCTCGTAATGTATATTTGAGTGGTCTCAGAGTAGAGGGAAGAGATATAAGCAGGTTATAAGAAAACTCGGAATAAGCTAATACTGAACTGGGAATAAATCGATACAAAAACGGGCCATCAAAGTTCTAAATTACTCTACCGAGCAGGCCTCGTGAATGATGGAATTACGTAGCGGAATGGCCATCAGTTTTTCTATCAAATCTCTACTCCACACTATGATTTATTGCTAGGACCCTACTCTTCATTGTTGTCTCCCATAAAAAACTTAAAATCTGCACGCCTATACTACGCCACCAAATATGAGAAAATGCTTAAAGACGCCACCAAACCTTTCAAAACCAAAGAAATTATCTCTGAGCTCAGGATTTAAAAAAATCTAATCGGCCAAAATTTTCAAGTTTTTGCTTTTTTGGATTAAACTTTTTATACCTTCTCCTTTACTAAGATGTTGACTTTCATAAAAATAGATTTTCTTATGCGGAATATTTTGGGTATCCCCAGACTATCTCAGGAAATCCAAATGATAAACTGTGTGTGCTATAAAACTATGAAAGTACTACCTCCGACTTGCATAATGTACTTTCCTACTCATACTAACGGCTGCAGATACTTTGAACCTTTACCATGTAGGAATTAGGTATCAAATCACATGTTCCCTCAATTGGTCACACGGCCTATATATTTTGCAATGGAAAATTCTATGTAACAATTCGGATTACTTTATTACGATAGAGCCCATAACTCAAAAATATAAAAGGTTTTTCCACAGTTTAAATCAAGATAAATTCATTATTTATCAAAAATCAAAAAAGTACCACTTTCGGCTTATTAAATAGCTTATTATTCCTTAAAAGATTTGAAATTTATTTACAATGGAGAATCGAATAGAATAGATCACAGTGATTTTTTAAAAAGATACAATCATATTTTGAGGATGTCATATACTTTGAAACGAAGTGGGGAAATTAATTTAGAGAATAGCTGGCATGAAAATATATCATAAAATGAAAATAAAGTTTTAAATAAGAATCCGAGAAAGTTTCTAATTTTCAATATCAATTTTAATAAATTAATTTCCTTTTCAGTTACAAACACTAATTACTAATACTAGAAAATTGTACGAGCAAATAGCAAATGTGAACAAATTAAAGGAAACGATAGAAATGTACATGAACCAACGTGGAGGATTTGCGGTCAAGGACGACAAGGGCTTATGGTAAACTGAAGTGAGGTAATGAGTATCCAGAAAACGAGTAGAATTTATGAGGAATAATACTCGCTGTCGTCAGAAGTATGACAATAATCCGCGCCATCAAGGAAAATATTATAAGGAAAAACAAAGATTGAGCACACAGCCAATATTACTGGGCTTGAATATAATAATCATTGAGAAAAAGGGTGAATTTATGCTTAAGAGATTTAGACATTGACAAATTTTATCGTTCATGATGTTTTCCCCATCAGAAATACAACTTATATCCTTGATTGACCTTCAGGAAGGTAAAATCAGAGGTCGAAGGGTTTTCTTTATCTTTTGAACGATTGACTCTACCAATTAAAAATATTTATTATTTCTATAAATATAAACAGGGACAGGATAAATAAAAAACGTCATATTTATCACATTTCCATGATAAAACGGCTTTTTTATGCCAAAAAGAAATGAAATATGGATTTTCTGAATAAACGTCATCACATGAACTAAAATTAGGCAAATAAGTCACAGGCCTCTGACATATCGGGGTCATTGCCCGCGTTTACACATATGTGGGCTCCAAATCAGTTCAAGGTAAAGTCCCGAAGTCATTCTCAATGTTACCCTCAGCTTTTTCAAAGGCGTATTATTAACTGAAAGTCTTTGGACTAGAGAAATGCACGACAAATATGTGCTAATATTGGGATATCGGCCGAGAACCCTTTGCTCTGTAATTTCTGCCAACCTCAATGACTCTGGAATGCCCTTTCCAGACCGAAAATCTGTTTTACATATAGCATGTAGTTGCACAACGCAATTCTAGAAAATTAAGTTGTGCAATATCCTGCCACGTGTATCACGGGGTTTAGCTTCTTAAACAGCCAATCTGGAGTCAACGTATGATAGTTCAAAATTAAAGGCGTTAAAATGCGAATCACAAGAACACATTCACTGATGCAAAAACGCAAGGAGGCATAAAGCCTCAGTTCTTGTCATAAAATTACTACGCCCGATTGAGAAAAAGATGCGGGTTGAAGATGTGCACTCACGTGCCCCGTGTAGAATATAGCTATTTCATCTTGGGTACCCAATTAGAGACTGTAGAATACCTCGGAGTTAGACTCACCAATGATCTATCGTGGATTAAACATTTTGGGGAAATAACAGTTCAAGATAATTCAATCCAATTGCATGCTGCATGCTGGTGATGGATCACCCCCTCAAAACCATCTCCGTAAGTGTCTTGAGAGGTGATATGTACATCTACATCTACAAAATACCCCGCAAGCCGCCTAAAAGGCGTGTAGCAGGGAGTGTTAGGACGCCAGCCGTTTACACATAAAAAGGAAATGCGAAATTGCGATTAGCATTTATTAAAGTCCTTTATGGTTCTGGGGAGAAACGGATTTCCATATCTATCCGTTCGGCAAAACATCTCTCTTCATTATCGCTTCAGTCGGACCTCGAAATATATTGGGGCTCGAAAATTATGTTCATCGTTTCGCTCTTTAAGATTTTTATTCTTAATTGTTCAAGCAATCTAAGCCCAGCACGCAGCCTCCGAGTCTCCAACGGCTCCCAGCCTAATTTGCTTGAAATCCGGGTTACGCTGTCTGTACGCCCGTAGCAGTTTTTGGCGAACCGCGCAGCCTTCCTTTTTATTTTATTCAGTTCGCGAATTAAGTCTTTCTGCACCGGATTCCATGTGCTCGGTGTATATTCAAGTTGCGGTCGGACGAGTGCAAAATAGCACCTTACTTTTGCTTTATCATCCGAAAATCTTCCCACAACAAGGTTGACGAATCCTAATTTCTTCAGGACCATGCTGCAAATATTCCTAATATGTGTTCCCCACGATGTAGATGTATAACGAGCTTAAAGCATACTCATGTTTAAGAGTACGGAATACTCTATTGCTTGTTTGCTTCAATTCATGTCAATGCCGGAAAAATAAGGGATGCGCGCTAAAACGCCTGGAAACTATATTACTCATGCGGTATTCGAAATCCATCACTGAGCGGTTACAACCAGTTTGGTGAATGACGCGATGCTTCCAAGAATCCTTCGCAAATTTGAGAAGTCCCGTTCGACGCAACCAGAGTGAGCAGAATGAAGAGAAAATATAGGAGTAAGCAAAGTTTTTTTTCAAGATTTAATAAAGGGTCACAGGACGAGAATATTATTCAATTAAAATTCGGAAAAGAAGTAGTGAATGAGTTTCAGTTCCTACGACGATGGCAATGGATGAAGTGGACTGATAGGGGAAGAGAAAATCTGGGACATTCCAAGGTATATGGTGTATTAATTAATTCTAAGGAAGTTGTGCAAACTCTAGGGAATATAGTTTACAGTAATAGACTTTCCTCAGATAATTCGGTTAAATATGTACAATATCCTATTACCCTAACACAGATACACTTCTCCAGTGACCAACTCAGGAATAGTTAGGAAGGATAAAAATCTAATTAGCACTGCTGTACGAACTAAATAATTTATTCGTTATTTTACAAGCAGATGCATGAGTATAAGTGGTTGGACAGGGTTTTACTGAGTTTTAAAATACTTACTACCCCTTCATCCTTCTTTCATTTCCCGAAACCACACGCTTCCTTCAACCACCCATGAACTAGATCATATGCTAGGAATAGAAAATACCTCGGGCGCCTCCCAAAATAACCGTCAGCCTTACCGTAATATATTTGCAATCCCTGAATTCAATTAGAATCTGGCAACGAAGACGAATGTTTTACATCATTTCATTACCTTAATCTCATGAAAATTCAGGTAAATACAATAGAGCGTAAATGAATAATACATAAGTACCGGATCTGGTCTGTAAGCTCTGTTTTCGAATTTGGTTTGAGACATTGAAAACTAATAATTACACCATAAATATTACTATCATCAACATGCGATGAAAATAGATTCACTTTGTATGTTGTGTGCCCACAATTGTAGAAAAGGTACATCAACTTCTAACACCTAATAATGCTTAAGTAAATCCTTAGCGGCCTTGGAAATGTATTCTATGATTAATTTTGAAAAATAAAATTATTAAATGGCATCTAAGATAATTAAGCAAGGTCCTTGATAAAGAAATGCAAAAAATTTCATACAAATGGGTGACGGAGGCATACTAGTAGTTAATATTTAGGTATCAAATCCTGGTAAACGATGGTGCGGAATTTTTTGCACCAAAATTATTATGTAACATTGAGAAACAATTAAGGGGCGCAATATGGCCAAATGAAAATATGAGCAGATTTACACAGCTAAACACATGTTTCTCTATACTCTTCCCTAATTCGATAGCTGTAAAATCATTCCTTAACGAGTTGGTCTACCTTGTAATAATTACGTACATGACCTCAGCTGTCTCTTATCTCCCCAGATAAACAGCCAACCAATAAGAGAAAGAGTGACAGCGCCAGAGACAAATATTAATGCGATACGGAATAATGAATTGGAAACCTCGCTGGGGTAAAAAAAGGGAAAAGAGGATTCAATATTTCACCAAGGCTTACCCTCACCCCTTCCCCAGACTTATCTTATCCCCACTATCCAAATCCCAACTCCTTGAGCTAGAAACATATAAAAGAGCAATCCATAGGGATAGTTCTTTTTACTGTCTTCAGTGGATACAGTGAATAAGTAATAGCTCAAGGAGTTAGGGTTGGGTAGCGGGTAGAAGACGAGTTTGAGAAAGGGGTGAGGATAGGCATGGGTGAAATTTCGAAATCTCGGAAAATTTCAATATATTTGAATATGTTGGGAAAGCAATGCCGATTTTCGAACGTTGACGACAAAATGGTTGTCGGATAAAAATAATTACGCATCACGCCCGATAAAAATATCACGATTTAAATATCTTGATAATACATTTTCTAAATAAGGTGCCGATAAAATTACCTTAAGGTTAAAACATCAATTTATATCATCCCATAAATATCCGATATCACGATGCGTCATCCGATATAATCCTATACAGAGAGATTATTTAACGGGAGGTGAAATTTTAACGGGTGTTACACTACAGCGATTTTTATCATGATACTTTTATAGGGCCCAAAAAAAGGAATATACCTTGAGAAAACTAGCTATCGTTATCACCAATTATATCAATATTTAAAAATTGTAATAATCCAATCTTGAGTTTCCATTAGCACCCAGAATGCAAAGTAAAGGTTGTAGATCGCTTCGCGTTGGAATAAATGGGCAGACGGTCCAGAGGGCGAGGGTGGGAGTCCCCGCCGAGTCCCTGGGCCCTGACGGATCCCAGGGCCGATGGCCCCAGACAGCCTCGGGGAGGCCAGGGCTCTTTCAGCATTTTAAATTTTTCTTGTACCCTGCAAATACGTGACGTTTAAAATAAAATAACCCTGACCCTAAAAAGACCCCTTCAGTGGCCCGGCTTCTTTTTTTCGCACTCATCAAAGCTCTAACATTGTCATTAACAAAATACTCTGGGAAATAAGGCCTCATCCAGCTCCCTTTCTGGATTAGGTTTCACATTTTAACTGCATGGTTTGTGAACTTTAAAACAATGAATCCGCTTATGCTAAGATTTACCTGTATGGTATATTTTTGCCGACCGTCCCCTGTGGCCAAGCGTCTTGTGAGATTATGTCCTCTGAATTCAAGATAATTAAGTCCAGGCTGCGCAGCACTTAGTCACCAGAAAATTTTGAACCCTTAGTTTTTATGTGCGTTAAAATATTGATAGCTTATAAGGAAGACAAAAAATAACATTATTGGCATACTTTCTCAGACGCCAGAAGAACTGAAAAGATTTCCTCTAAAAGTAATGGTAGCGGCCAATGCATGGTGGAATTCCGTTATGGCAGGAAGTAGAGAAGAGTTGTAAATTCCTCTTTGAAAAATAAAACTTTACTGGAGTCTTCATGTTTCCCTTCACTGCATTATCAATTGCATCAGGCCCGACGAGGAGTGAGTCCTGATGATGCTACAGTGCAGTAAAACATGTAGATTCCAATGCAGCTTAATTTTTTAAAGTGGAATTAGCTACGTTTTCTTACTTCCTACTGTTCCTTTAAATTGTAATTCTATTATTTTATATACCTTATATGATATAGTTCAATTTTTTTAGTGGAATTGTAAAGTTTTCATTCTTCCTGCTGTTCCTTTAAATTGTAAATTGAATTATTTTGCATACTATGTTTATCATTAAGAAAATGCTCACCTAACTGTGTTCTCTTAGTTTTGTTTTTTTTTGTGGGATACCTGCCCGTTGAGGCCCTTTAACCACGTTGGCGCCGGGGCCCTCGCGTAGCCAGTTGGTTGGGATATGGGAAGTATGGGACAAAAGGACGGTGGGATGAGGAACGTGGGGGAGACTTAGAGTGGAAGTGGTGTAGGTGTTCCGAGGATGCAGGGAGCTGTTCATGGAGGACGAGGAAAAGGGGGAAAAACATGGTTTGAGGGGGAAGGAGGAAGAGGGGCGGAGAAGGGAGGGGAGGGAGCCCATAGGCGAGAGGAAGGACTCTGTTACACCGGGAGCGCGCACCTTTTCCTCAGTCGTTCATTGGCTTTAGTGAACTGCGGTCCTGCATCCGAGCATCGACGGGAGGAACTCTAAAACGGTAAGCTCTAGCGATTAGAAACCGGTATACGCAAATCGCCCTGCAACTCTCTCCATCTTCACCCTTCAGTTGGCATCGCTGGGCCCGGAACACAAGAGTGCGAAGTGAACAGGTAACACTCTGGTGGTCACATTTTTTGTTACCGAGATAAATTTCATATTTTCTACATACGATCACGCAGATATGAGAAAAAAATTAGGCCAATACAATACTCCCATACACGACAATAACACATCCTGAATAACTTAAAACTCTTCATTATTATTATTATTAAAGTTTTCTACCGATTAAAGTAGGTTTCCCTGGAATACTTGAGAAAAATTCCCTTGAGAAACATCTCCCTCTCCTTCAACCACACCCCTCTACAATTTACTGTAAGGCCTGTTCCCTTCCAACGGCAATAACAGTTAGTATAAATCGTTGTTAGAATTCCCTCTCGTTAACAAGCAGAGGTGTAGTTGATTCATTTGATTCTGAGGCGTCGAGGCCAATTTTACCGTACAATGACCTGAAGTAGGCGGACTGAGTCGTACCCATTGAGGTCGATTCAAGTGTACATAAGGATTGTTAAGACTAAGAGGATAGCGATAACTATGCCAGATTTCTCCACGAAAAATAGCATTCATACGCCTGAGTAAATAGTAATTCATCTTGCACCCCCCATAATACCAAGGAGTGCTCATCAATTTAAAAAATTGGAAGTTGATCCAGGTGTATTTGAGAAAATTGTACATCACTTCCAGCACAGTAATCGGAATAAAATTTGTGCCTGATAACCACCATAGCTTTTTCTGGAATATGCAGAATATGAGTCATCGAAGTCAT
This sequence comes from Ischnura elegans, assembly GCF_921293095.1. Classification (NCBI taxonomy): domain Eukaryota; kingdom Metazoa; phylum Arthropoda; class Insecta; order Odonata; family Coenagrionidae; genus Ischnura; species Ischnura elegans. The sequence continues at coordinate 25,173,912 of NC_060252.1, forward strand.
CGATGACTCACGTGTAATCGAAGACGAGCTTTGGTTATCACATTAATTAAGTAGATACTTCCGGGACATAATTCAACAGTTATTTTATAGAGTAAAAATTTAAAAATAGCATACCTGCGAATTAGTTATATTAATAGTCCAATGAGTACCAGGGGCACTCATAACTCCAGAATGATTACAGTAAAAAAATTGAATAATTATTACGAAATGATAAATAGCGAAAGGTTCCGCGACTACTCTCACTATGGGAATCGGGAAAATTGATTTTCAATGAGATAAAACGTGAGTGCAACTGCTACATGGAGTTCGAGCTGAGAGGAAGTGAAGGGGAGGCAAAACTGAGAGATTTTCCTTTCGAAAGCGTTAGAAAGTGGGTGTAACGGTCATTTAAACGCCCGACGGAATTTGGTCTCCTTCCTAGTAAAAATGTGTCCAAGATCCATTCTTTTTTTCATAGCCATACCCGAGCGGGTTTAATTTATCCGTCAATCTATTCCACTGCACGCATTTTGAGATGCTTAGCAAGAGAAGTCTTCACCACTCAAAACCCTCAGACAACCTCCCGTTAGGCTGAGATGACCCATTTGGACGAGATTTCTCTCTGCTCTGGTTTACTATCCCGAGATCTTCACCGATGATCAAGTAATTAATAGGGGCCGTTGATTTCTCCTTCGAATAAACATCTTCAGGTGATCCCAGACACGCAGCTTTAATCAAAACACTGATTTTAATAGATTAATAACAATAGCCTTTATATTATAACGTTTGGTATTTATTTTTATGTTTAATTAAAACTTCTATTGATTTGATGTTTATGTTAAAATTGTTATTCATATGTAAAGAAGAGGGATTGCAAGTTGCCAAGGAGTTGTTGAAAAAATGAGAGGGGACATTTATGTGAGAATCATTTAAAAAGATCTGTAAGGAAGGAGACGAGGAAATTGTTTTTGAAAAGAAATAAAAACAGTTTTGGAGGGAAAAAGTGTCTGATGTTGTTTACGTTGGAGCTCAAAATAACAACAGCTTTACAATCTATCAATTCCACAACCAAGTTCCTTCCATCAAAATGCTAGCTAAATATATTTATAGATGTAAAGGGAAATAAGTGAACTAATCAAATGCAATATTCTAAGATTGATCTCTCAAAGAGCACTTGCGAAATATTCGCCAATTCCGTTGAGGTAATTTGAAATGTCTGAGGCCTTGAAAATTACCAAATGTTGCTACGGGCTACGTTTTTTTTTCACACTATGTATATTTCCGAATTTGTCATCCATGAAACAGGTTAAATCAGTATTCATAGAATCGGAAAGTATTAAGTAATTTCTTACATTATAGAATTAACAAGAAAAATATCCATAATGCCAAGTGTCATACCGAGTAGTACCCGCGCTGCTTGCAATGAAATGAAAGCCATTTCCTTTCGAATGAGTCTTTCCATGAGGATTTCATGGGTCCAGAATATAAATGCACGCAATTCTAACATTTAGCCGATTTACTATATGCATGAAGCAAGATAAATTTGAGTCTTCACCACTACTTAAAAAAAATCCAAATGAAGGTTCAGCTCAGAAAGAGTTTTTCCGCATTCACTTTGCGTCATCCCGTTTCGGCCTAGTGATTTTTTCAGTCGAAATATGTTTTATTATTTTCAATGCATTCAGCCAAATTATTGGTAGTTATTTTTATTCACCCCTATATTTGTACGCAGCCAAAAACAAGCCGATTGAAATGTACACTACAATAAATATATATTAAATTTTATCTTTTTAATATCAATTTCAATCACTATTCGTTAAGTTACGGTCTCATAATTGATTTAAAAAATTAGGAAAAACTTTTCTCTAGTTTACCGTGGGTCTTACATCGATAGGCTTCTTGAAATGCAGCGAAAATTTATCGGGACGCAAACTTATATTGCGTGAATCTTATTCAGATAAAAAAACACGTCCTTAACACCAAAAATATCTTCAGCGGTGGACTGCTAAATTTCAAGGCTGAAACTTTTTCCCTTCCATAACCTTCCTTTTCTCCGTTATGATGAAATATAAACCTTAATAGCATCTCCGTAATGTATAAGTTAATGAGACATGAATACGCACTGAAAAAATTTCTGTCGAGCACGATCTACTTTCACGACAATACGACCCCTCAAACAATAATTATAGATGCATAGTAAATTCAGTGATCACCAACAAATAAAGATCCTAGGGTTATTTTGTCCAAATCCTTAATTTCTTTTCTTTGATAATATTTCCAGAATTTATATTCAGTTAAAAAATTCTTCAACTGATGTTCGATCTTTCAAAGATTACTACTAAAAATTTTAAATTTTTTTAGTCAGACTTAAATTAGATCAATCTCTTAGTAACTCAAAATATGTCACGATTCTTTGCAGTATATAATTTAAGAGTAATCACCAAGGAAAATTTGATTCAATTACTTGAATGACGTTAAACATACGAGTTTTATAAATCATAATTCCCATGCATTACATTTCTGTGTCCGAAAACTTCATTGTTGATGAAAGAGGCAGGGTATAAAATTTCCAGAGTCACAAATGATGATCGCGCTTTTTACGCTGTGGAATGGATCAGCGAATTCCCTCCTACGCTGGCTGAGATTGGTACCTTTTCTCTCTCTCCAGTTATAGTTCAACGGCTCTTTGAAACGTCCCCGTCCTACTTATACGTCAATGGTTTCAATTTTTTTCCGGTCAATTCCCGCGTCGAAAACCTTCGACAAACAAAAAGCGGCAACCGCTTCCATCTCTCTCTTTCATCGCCCTCGCCATTCACAGTTAGAAGACGATCACGGATATTCATTGCGAGCATTTCCTCTTCCCTAATCCTCTGTGGACCGACAATTCGTCTCACGATTTCCACGCACTCACACTATTTGCAAAATGTAAACAGACGTGACGGAGAGATTACACAGCCAATTAACTTATTGCTATCAACAAAATCCTTTCCAAGGGTAAATTTAAATACAATTTGTGTGAAGTCTTCTCTTGCTTTCCACTGGTTTAATTCGTTGAATATCACAAACGTTTCAACGAACGACTTGTACGTCGTTATTTACTGCAGACATTTAGTAAAATTACCCATATTTCTACTACATAAATGACAAGACGCATCGATTAGAGGAGTAGGAATACCCTATAAGTAAATACTTCGGTTAACATAAAAATGCTATCACGAATCCGTTATTGTTTTAGCAAATTCATACCTATAAATAGAAATATTTAGCTAGTATTGAAGCCCGCAAGTAATAGTTGAATTTTCTACGAAACATCACGGTGCATATTTATCATATATTTTCTCTTTTAGACGGATAACGTTGTATGATTCATGGCCTCTCGTAACCGAGTTTCAATTATATAATTTGGCCTCACTTTATTTCTATAAACGGATTACTAGGTCGTAGCATCATTACCCACTCAAATACTTCACAAAATATTTATGCATAGCACGCAAAGCTGTGAAATGTTGAAGAATTGAAACCAATCTTAATAAAAATATGGATAAATATGTACAATATGGCATTAACGCAAGCTGTTTCCATTTTTATGCGAAGGTAATGTATCGTTTTTTAATGCTAAGAGTCGTACAATGCCGGTATAACTAAGTGGGTAGTATTACAATTTTTGGAACCATATGCAGCAAATGATGCCTCAATCTCTCAATTTTGAGGTGCGGTTCATCGATGCAAGCCGGAAACCGGTGCAGATGACCTGTGTTTTGTTATATACTGGACCAAGTGGTCGTGCCTAAGGCGCCCCTTTTCATTTCCGGGTTCTAACCGTGCGTCAGAAAACAACCGCGCCAATTTTGTGGTTTTCCCCTGTTTTCGACAAGAAAAACGAATTCATAGATTCTTAATTTTGCTCTGTTCCTTTTGAGATAAAAAAAATAGCTCACTTACGTTTAGATTAGTACGAATACAAGGCACCCCTCAAGGAAATAAGTGACAAGCCAGCTGCATGTCTCAACAGAGTCTCCCGCAAATGTTCAGAATGTTAGAATATTACCTGAAGGAAAAATACTTTGCCTTGACCGGAGCGGATCACGGTTATATTACAGCAAATTTAAATAGGAATGTATGGTCTTCATTCGCGAAGGAACTAGCATCGAGCAGAGGCGCCAAAGGAAATTTTGCGTGAATACTTTAGATGTTCCATAAATGATAAGCTGATGGAACACCAATCTGTTAACTCAGCCCGTGAACTACTGAGAGTCATGATACACCAGCCTCAATAATGCACTTCACCAAAACCTTCCCCAGTTTTGCACAGCCCCGAACATAGAGCTGCAAAATTTCAAATTCCTGAATTGACGCTTAATTGGCAATGTCACTGAAACACGACCCCAATGCAAAGAACAACAAACACACCGACCGTCGACTGAAGGTTTCCTTCCCAGCCGGTCAAAAAGGGTTTTGAAGCCTAAGAAGGATGACGTTTTGACCTGCGATTTTCAAAATGGGGCGTTGGCTGAAGCTCTCAGCTCCAGCGTTAATGAGAATTCCTCACGGACTTGATAAGTTCGCATAACCTAAAACACAAAATTCATCGAAGCACGAGCACTCTGAAAAATCTCCCCAACCGCCGGGAGTTCAACCGGACTGAAAGGGTGAGAAGCCAGCACTCTATGCCATCCCTATTCCCTTTTATTCAGAACACCGATTCATAATAAAAATAATAATGTCGTGTTTATTTCTAGCTAATTTAGGACTCCTTCCTTACAATTTACTTGTTTTAACAATCACATACATCTTTGCCGTGAATGGTGGTAAATCCACCCAGGCGGAATCAAACCCGCGACCTCTAGCAATGTAGTAGGGGACGTTGCCCAGGCGCCACCGAGGCCGGCATTCATGAGCTCTTATGCTACGCTGCGCATTATTCCATTCGGAGGCCCTTAAATTTGCCGTGGCTAATCGCGACAATGCCTAGCAGCGTTGCGTAGCTAATGAGCGTTAACATCCATTTCAAACGCACCTTCACGTTCTTAGGAATCCATCACGGATTGAGCACAACATCTAACGACGCATTATTCGTGCACTTCCATGCGATGCATGTTCCAACAGACGAACGCTAGTCATAATAAAAGTTTAATAAGTTTGTCACCGTCCTTCGATAATACAAAAAGCGTGAGCTACTCATAGCCTCTTTAAATAATATCACAGCATGCCACACTGAATCATCCCAAAAAATCAATCAATTTCAAAATGAAAGCGAATAAGTTGATTAGAAAACACTTTGAAGATATCACGTAGATAACTTTAAACTTAACCAGTTTCCCAGACGATGGTCAGTCTCGACGAAGTCACTGACGATGTCTCAAAGCGACGAAACAAGTCGAGATTAAAGTGGAAACCTACAAAAAAAATTTTCGATTCAACATGAAGCAATTTCACAAATTTACGCCATGGAAATGGTTACGCCTCAAACTATCCATTTTTTCAAGTTGAGTTACAAGAAGCTGTAACATTCCACCTGATTTCTATCACAATAACACTATTTATTGCCGGGCTAGGGTTGAAGTTCAACTACATTCGGCTGGCCTCGGTGCCGGTGTGGTAAAGTACTTGCATTCCAAACCGAACCGCGGGTTCGAGTCCCGCCAACGCAGCTGAATCCTATACAGGACATGTGTCTGTGATTGCCCATTTTTGTTTGTGAAAAACCCCCGATCTAAATGATCTCTCTACACTGTTTTCGTGGATATTGAAGATAAAAAATAATGAATACATATCAATTTCTTTTCAGTACCCAAAAATGGCTTCCAGAATATTCCTTGTTAGCGCACTGGCAGCGATACTGATCATTGGCTTCGTGTCATGTCAGGAGCCGGAGGAGTCAAATGACGTGATTCCCGATATAGCAAGTAGTAAGGTAAGTCACCATTCCACATTCAGCAAGCGGATGTTTTGTATTCGAAGCATTTCACTCACAGGTAGGCTTAGCAGGGACAAGGTCGATGTAATATTTTCAAGGCATTTTATTTTCCGTCGTCAATTGCGACAATTCTCATTCACGCAGCGACGCACACGAGCTTTATCATCCATTTCAGACGCACCCTCACGTCCTTAACAATACATCACGGGCTGTAAGCAAGATCAATAGGCGCTTCATTCGCGTTATTCCATGCAAAAACGTGTTCCAAATGACACGAAAGCTAGCGATAAATAAAGCTATACCAGCTGTTTCATGGATGTGGATATCAGCATCATCAACTTAAATCACATCATCCCAAGTGGCAAGGGAAAACATAAAATTTTACTCCAAGTTTCTTGAAAATGATACGCGCAACCTTGAATTCTGATTAAGTTTAAATATATTCGCCTGGAGATGATTTTATAGATTCACGGTAGATTTTATCTCCCAATGAACCCCTAAGCCCCAAGGAAAGTGGAGACTTTCAATTCTAAGAGATTTCGTCGTGAATGACTGATTCCAGAAACTGATTATAGAAATCAACTAACAAGTTACATTTAATTAAAATTAGTAGTATACTGCATGATCCGCCTGACACAAGTGAATCAATAAATACTCAGATTTGCTGAAGCCGTGCTTATAGAGACATAAGTATTATTCCCTATCACAAGACTCAAACGCAGAGTCATTGCTGAAAGACACGGCAAATAATGCCTTCATTTACCGCAGCTATTGAAATTATTGAAAAAGTACTGACTAAATCTTTCAATTTATTTTTGTAGAATGATTTTTATATGAAGATAATATGATGATTTTGCACGTAAGGAATATTATGGAAAGAATTGCGATGCGAATGAAAATAAATCAGATGGCATAAAAAAAATAATGGACTCTCCCTCATGAACAAAATATTTTTCCTTCATTAGTAATTGTAATCAATAAGTTCCGCCAAGAACAAGTGAACATTTAGCCTGGTATAAATTAGGCAATAGAAATAAATTTAGCCTGGTATAAATTAGTGGATGAGAAGATAGAGAGAGAGGTAATAGATGTGATTAAACAAGTCAAAAGGCATATACCTGATGCAGGCTATGGATTACAGGGACGGATGCTATATGGGTATTGGGAAGATTAGAGTTCGCTTAGTAAATAAAATGAAGAAAGGTTGAGAATATCAAGAAAAAGATCTATCAGAGGCTGGATGCCTACAGCAGTGATGATTAAATCTTACACCTCGGCCTACGCATGAGAGCCTACCCTAGCCAATAAATTATCTTTAACGTATAATTATTTCTCAGGCAACCCTGTTGCCTTCTTTTGGTCATCATGGTATTTAACCCTGTGTTCATGTTGGACAATGTTTAAGTCTTTAATTTTAACCTTAATATTCAAGAATGAGGCAGCCTAATGACAAAACCATTTCCTTAGCCTTGGCTTCAAATCTGAGTGAAGCTCTTTGGCACCTCCTCGCAAAAATCATTGATGAAAGAGGTGGTTTAGTGAAAAAATAAGCCCTTCAACACTACAAATGTAAAACCTACACGCTTTTTACTCATCCCAGGGTGAGCCTTACCATTAACTCCTCAAGCTAACGTTCGGGTCGAATCACTGAGTGGTTGATGCAGATAGGTTGGCTAAAGAAATTATAAACGTCAGTAGTGGAATGAGGGGCAAGAGCACGCATCTAACAAGCAATTATAAAAATTATGAATTCACGTTCAAACAATAATTTTTATTTTTACGCAATTTGTTTGCAGCAACATTTACTACAACACTTATCTTCCACTATCGCAGAAAAAATAAAGAACTGCCGTTATTCATCAAAATGTAAGAGTAAATCGAATAGGAATCTTGCTCCGTGTGTGGGGCAAGTGTCCTCCTCATATGGGGCAAAAGTCCTAATCGCAGTTTTCGCATGTGAACTATCCCTTTCCAGAATATGAGGTGCAAGGTTCTTCCCACCATGTTTTATATTCATTACACACTATCCAATGAAACAATTGGTGGATGTGGGCACAATTTTCCACAAACTCCACAGTGATAATCAGTTTTTCCGAAAATTTAATGCCAAGTCTGCCATCTACCAACCGCCGCTTCCCATCGCTACCCTAAACCTTATTTTTAGATATCTTCATGTATTTATAGTTTCTGGGTGTATGGGGGAACTCGTAAGAATTTCAGAGTATTGCTTTGAGTTATACGTCACTTATGCTCATGCAATGTTTTTGGATTTGGTCAACTGCTCTCAGGAGACATTAGGGCGGATCGCAAAAATAGATTTTTTTCAAATCCATCTGGCACAATGAAAAAAAGTTGTGGGACCGATCAAAAATAAGGCCTGAAAATTTTCAGACCTGTACGTGAACCCCTGACCCTCGCTCAAATGCAATTTAGGGGGGGAAGGTCAAAATTCGAAAAATATAATATTTTATGGTCATTCCCTATAGATTTTGCCGAGTTACTGTCCTTATAGGACAAAAATTTCGTGCATTTTGACGTATCTGCCACCGTTTAGCCACAAAATGCCTAATTTGAGTCCGCGTCCGCGAAGAAAATATTCCAACGCCCACGCAGCGTCGCGGATACCAGAGCCGCAGGCCGATCCCTTCCCCTCCACGCTCGCTTCTCCCCCTCCCACGCCTCTAATACAGCAAAATTCATTCCGCGCATGCTGCTAGGAGGTCGTTTATCTTTGATAATATAAATCAGAAGATGGTAGAAGGTAAAAAACGATGCGTAGTGAGACGACTTGTCCCTTATTTGGCGCCTCGTCGGCGTTAAACAAATCGATGTTACCAACTTTTAGAGAAGGGATGAAATATTTTTAGATCTGCGCACGCAGGAAAGGAGACTACGATCTATGAAGACGCCTCTCTTGTGGCTATGAAGGTGTGCGAACTATGGTGACGCGCTTCTCTTCCATTATGAATGTGACTAAATGGATTTAGCGGTACCACAGGAAGTACTAAAACTTACGAAAATCGTCATTTGCCAAAAGTAGGGTTTTATTGAAGTAAAGAATCAAACAATTTTAAAGGAACATTTTAAATTGTGCGATATTTTTGCGTGCAAGTGCATTGAGGAGCGTAAGGTTTCCCCAATGAAGAAGTATTTTGAGAGACAATCTGACGAAAAGATAAATGATGGCTGCTGGATTGAACCCTAAAGAAACTCGGCAACTGAGGAAAAAAGGGAATCGTAGGAGAGCGTTGAGTCATCATCGTCAATTCTTGTACGGGAAAATAGTATCAAAATTTTTCTTCATCTATTCATCCGAAGAGAATTAAACTGGCGAGAAATTAGCCGATTTGTATCTCTACTTTCCTTATGAAATAAACATTAAGGACTATAACCTCAAATTGGAACTTTTTCGCGGAAAATACGTCTGCCAACTGTGAAAGAGGTATATGCAAGAACCAAGCAACAGCAATTATCGTTCCCGTAACTTTAGCTGACTCAAAAGTCATAACTTCGTAAGATACATCAAAGCTAGTGTACCAGAATTACTTACGTAGACAGAAAAAGATGCTAATTACTGTGAATAAGAAAAGAGAGGGGTCATCAAAGGGCCTTATTTAATTGGAATGAAAGACTATACTCTTGTCTGATGAAAAAAGGGAAGAGGACTTATTAATACAAGTTTAGAGGGGAATGTGTGGTGTTAGTTGAAGAAACAGGGTTCCTCTTTTGGAGGTTTGCCTCCCCCGTCGGAGGATTAGCAAAAGTTATAAAATCTGCGATTATCGATTCCTTTCCGAGTGAAAATTAGATACACAGAATTAAAAAGGATTTGATTATGATGGTACTAAGCGAATAGCGCCCAAAAAGGAGGCATCATCCCTTTGCTAAGTATAAGCATAATTACAACATCCCTTGCAGTGTGGGTAGACTCTTCTCGGGATTCCCACCGGGTTAATTTTTCCATAATGGCCAACATTTCAAGCTCCGACTGGGGGCTCATCCTAAGGGATAAATTTTGTTGAACCCCGAAAAGAGTTTACACACATCATTGGCCGGGAAAGCATCAAATCGTATTTCATCCCTTACAGTGGTCTATTTACTAATTGCACTAAGTTGACTTGGATTTGCGACATAAACGTTGGGAGGGTAATCTAGGGACCCAATTTGCGTTTCTGCAAGGATTCGTTTGGCGACCAATCCGAGATTTTTTTAATTGCTGGATTTTAATATCGACGTAAAGGACTACCCGCTGATGATATATTGGAGAGAGACTCCGGTTCCTTCGGATATATCTGAGCTTAGAGCTGTGGAATTTAAAAATCTATTGATGAAAGTTCAAATTTGAATTTCAATATTCCTTTTATTATACATACGGACGAGAGATTCGCGAAAGAATTTACCAAAACTTTGTTGAAGGAAGCAAAAGACGAGGAATGACACCAACATAAGAAATACAGACTGGAAAGCAGGTAATTGAGTAATTCCTTCATGATTGTTCCTCACTGGACGATGCTGATACATCAAATATTAGTAAGACTAACGAAGAAAGACGCACTTGGTGTGAATTTTGCTGCATCTGGGGCGTTCGAGAGGGGAGCGGGGAGGTTACGCCGGCGGCCTTCACACTTATTCATCCGTTTAGTCATAGCTGTCGGACAATACCGGAATAGAAGTGCATAGCCTAAGTTCCCAAACTTTCATAGCCACACGAGAGGCGTCTTCATAGATCGTAGTCTCCTTTCCTGCGTGCGCAGATCTAAAAATATTTCATCCCTTCTCTAAAAGTTGGTAACATCGATTTGTTTAACGCCGACGAGGCGCCAAATAAGGGACAAGTCGTCTCACTACGCATCGTTTTTTACCTTCTACCATCTTCTGATTTATATTATCAAAGATAAACGACCTCCTAGCAGCATGCGCGGAATGAATTTTGCTGTATTAGAGGCGTGGGAGGGGGAGAAGCGAGCGTGGAGGGGAAGGGATCGGCCTGCGGCTCTGGTATCCGCGACGCTGCGTGGGCGTTGGAATATTTTCTTCGCGGACGCGGACTCAAATTAGGCATTTTGTGGCTAAACGGTGGCAGATACGTCAAAATGCACGAAATTTTCGTCCTATAAGGACAGTAACTCGGCAAAATCTATAGGGAATGACCATAAAATATTATATTTTTCGAATTTTGACCTTCCCCCCCTAAATTGCATTTGAGCGAGGGTCAGGGGTTCACGTACAGGTCTGAAAATTTTCAGGCCTTATTTTTGATCGGTCCCACAACTTTTTTTCATTGGGCCAGATGGATTTGAAAAAAATCGATTTTTGCGATCCGCCCTAGGAGACATGTGGCTGTATTATGTGTGTATATGAATGCAACGCACTTAAAATTCTGAAATTAAGCAATATTTACTTAGAGACAATTCATAAATTTCTATACCAGCTGCAATATCTACCGATTCGATCGATAGATTTTTCTTCCTCATAGGAAAATCTACTCAAATTGGTAGCATATTAATTGCGTAAGCTTGGTTTCGCTATTAGTAGGGCCCGCCCGCCTCGTGACGGTGCGGGACTCCTCGTCCCTTCCCTTCCTTCCCTATCCCCTCCCAGGGGACGTCGTCGGGCTCCTATCGCGGCGGCGCCTCCTTGCCTTCTCCCTCCTGTCCTCCCCCTTCTGGGTGCAGAGGTAAAAAGCTCGCGCTTATAGACCCTGCCCCAGGAGTGTAACCCGCGAGCCCGCCCCAAGCGTTTCGTTCACACCAGCTGCAATAGAACGCAAGGATTCTCCATTGCTTCCCCTCAGTGCAGCTTCCTTCAAAATTTGTTATCCAAATTCTTTCCGATTGGCTTTTCTCCTAAATTTTCACATTTTCTTTCCGCACAATTATCAAAGTACACGTGATATTCATCACAGAAACTATCAGGTCATTTAAAAAGCAATGGTATGTAGTGGGGCAGGAGTCAGCGCCCGTGGGGCAAGAGTCCTCATGCGGATACTTGCCCCAGGACTTTTGCTCCAACGGCACTTGCTACACCTAATATACCATAGCACAACCACATGGTGAGCTGCGAACCTGCTGAATGCATACATTTTCGAAGCAAAAAAGGCATTTAAAGGATCGCTAGACAAGCACAGTGGTTAAATAAAAGCCCAAAGCAAAGATAAGAATTCCGCGGTCCTACATTTAGATAAAAGTCGCGTAAAAATGAAAAATAAGAAAAACTCACGTTATTTCGTTCGTTGTGTTCTACTGAAAGCACCCCTCTGCTACATGCGGTCACTTAAATGAAACTTATTGACTACAAGTGGCATCATCCCAACATTTAGAGAAATATTTCGAAAAAGGAATATTGCTCAATGCGGACTCTTGCCCCTCACTGCCTCCATGACGACGATTGTCTGAGGGTTTAAGGAATCCATAAAATAAGCCCCTGAGTGCATAAAATAAAGTTGGTCTAACCTTCTACGAGAATGAAAGATGCAAAGGATGTGCTATATCTACTCCTAAGTTGGCTCTTTCAATGGATTAATGGTTAAGCTATGATGAATGCATTATGTACGTTGTATGTATGTATGCTAATTCTGTGATCTCCTTCTCCCAAAGGCGCCGGTGGAAAACATCACCCCAGAAGGGAGTGATGCCAGCGGTCCAGAAGTGGTGACTGAATCCTCTCCACCATCCGCGAGCAACATGTTCACGAGATTAATTCACGACATATTCCAGGTAATAAATACAGATAAATTTTACAATTTAGCGCGGAATGATCATTAAAATGCCATAAAAATGCTAAACTTACTTTAAAATTTCATTACTAACATTATCTTCAAGCATTCATTAACAAAAAACATTAATCTGTTATCTCCTCGAAATAATATCAGTCAATTGAAAAAAATTATAAGCTTTTATCTACCAACCTTTGCTGTAAAAATTACTATTTAGATAGTTAATGTCCAAAAATAATCCTCATAATTATCCAAATAAAATGTTTAATCGTTTTGCTTGCACCGCTTAGGTAATGTCTTTACTTGATGATGAAATATTGGCACAGCAAAAAATTTAAATTTAAAAAAATTACATTTTGGTGTGCTATTAAAACCAGAAAAATCTTCGATGCTTAGAAAGTGAAAACTCCTATTTACATATGCTCCTTAATAAAAATTTGCTGAAATCGATGTCTTAGTTCAGTGTTGACGATCTAATAGTTCTTTCATAGTCAACCACAAGAATACGCCAAGTCAATCTACAAAAAATACCCAATGAAATGAATACGATTTAATTTGAAAATAATATGTAAATTACTTGAAATTAAAGTAAAAGAAAGACTAGGATAAAACCGTGTACATACATACTGCACACCGCAAAACAAGAAATATTCACTTTGACATTTTGATTAGTAATGGGAAAATGCAAACAAGATAATGAACAATTATTAGTCCTTCGAAGAGTTGCATTCTTTTCTATGGCTGAGGTTCACATGAATAAGTCCTCTATTGCCTACAGCAATGAAAACGTATGTCAGCTAGTCCATCGAAACGTTACGGGGTAATTTGGAGTTTTTTTTACCAGGAGGAGATTTGGAATTAATTTTAATAGTAACCACTAAGTTTTCCAGGAAATCAGAAGATTTCCCATCGAACGCTTCCTGATTGTTCAGAATTAAAAAATGGGGTCACCTCAACTTCACGTGTACAGGTATGAGTCATCGAAATTCAGAAGAGAGCAACAAGGAAAATATGCCTGCGGAGTATCCTGTTCTCTTTCTCTTCAAAGAAAGCTATGGTGACGACATTTTTCTACAATCCAACGAATGATGAGTCACTTTTCGACCTAAATTTTAAATAGTGAAGGGTTTAATTTATTCCGTAGCAATTATTGGAGCCGTTGCGCTAATTCATTGCGCTGATTCCAAATGATAGAACCTGCGAAACAATAGATAGAATGGCTATATATTTCCGGAAAATTATAATACGAGGCGTCTGTTTTCACGTTCTTCCAATGAATGGACAACACTGTGAATCAAAATCGTTGAGTGAAACTAAGAAAAAAATAATGAGGAAAAAATTGATAAAGTCTCTATGGTCGCATTAAGTACTATGCGTTGGTGAATGCTTTCTGTGGGAATTTCAACGGCACCAATCTATGAGTATGCATATTGGTTGAGAAACATTATTTCAAAGACTAATTATCATTGTTCTCAAAACAGTTCAATCTTATAAACCCAACTTGAACAATTATAAGGAGAAGTGTCAAGGAAAAGCAATAGACAAGAGGTGGGAATTTCGATTCATTTTGCGGATTCGGTTGATGGGATTTGATTCAAGGCAATTAATTGGTTCATTGAATCGTTCATAATGAACCAAATGAACCGAGGGAATCTCAAATCCATGTGAATATCGAATCGATATGTGTATCGAAACCATTTGAATCTTGAATCCATGTGAATTTCGAATAGGTACGTATGCATTTCGAATCCAAGTAAATCTCGAATCCATATGAATCTTGAATCCTTGTGAATCTGTCAACTTTCTGCATTGCAAATATAATGAAGGGTCCCAATTCACAGTGATTATCATTTTTAATTTTAAATACGTGTTTAATAAATTGTTTTCAGGCTTCAAAACCTCTTCAATTTGTTTGAATACTATGCTAAACAAAATGAAGTTGATGAATTGTTTTCTCATGTTTTCAAGATTTCAAATTACGGATACTACAATTTTAACTCTCAAAATGGAAATGAATTTGTTTGGATTTTTTATTATCTCACCTCATTTCAGAACCTCATTATAATGGAAATGAAAATAAAAAATTCATAATCCGCAGTATCACTAATTATAAGCCCAGCTATTCTATTAAATTCTCGTTCACGTTAGCGGCAGGTGGCCTTAGTTCTCCCGACAATACGCCTAATGAGGCGACTTTAAGAATGCAGATGGGTTGACTGTTGATGTGACGACTAGTGTAGGCTTACATGAGTTGCATGCTATAATTAAATCATTTATTTTTTGCACAAACAATCACAATTTGTGAAAATTTACTTAATGGCATCGTAATTTACGATCAGATGAGTACTTCAAATTTGAAGAGAGATAACAGATACTTATGTAAGCGGAATCGTAAAAATACTAAAATACACACTCCTCGAATGTTTAAGGGGCAGTGCTACGTAGTTTTTATAAGGAAAATCGTAGAAAAAGAAATACAATTTTATTTTGTGGAGTCATTTTCTCGATTTAGTGACGGAAAATACCTAAGCATGTTTTTTATGAAAATAAAATGGGATTTATATAAACTCAATTTCAGATACCCATCCAAGTCCTGAGAGCAGTTCGAAATATGCTGTCCGCACAGAATCAACAGAAACCAGAAAACCAGTGAACTTCAAGAGTACTGAGGAACACAACATAAAAAACATTATACCCAAAGATATGAATATGACTGATTTTTTGCCTGAAACATCATTTTAACATACCGTGATAAAATCTCCAAACCATCAGGTGCAAGAGTTTAAGAGTGTGATATCTTACTGCATATAACATGTTCATTTAAATTAAATCCATGTTAACAAATAATGATACAACTATTTTCATTGATTTTTACATAATAAATATATCTAAATACTTGAAGTATCCATCATTTCATTAAATATTCCCCCAAAATTCCTTCAAATCTATTGAATTTTCAAGGCAACAACATTGCTACCAAATTCGAGCATACGGCGGCTTTTTGTTGGTATAAATGCATGTTTTCAAAATGTATTCTAGATTCTGGCCATAAAGTAAAAATTAATGATATCAGCATGTTTCACTTCATTGAATTTTGCACAGTCGTTTCCGCTTTAAGTATGTAAATTCCTTCCTGATAGTCCTAATACAGCTTGGATTACGACGAACAGATAGGAATAACCGTGGCTGCTGACTTGATAAAAGCAATTGATGGCTTATTCAAGTGTATAAAAGATTCATTGGATTCGTCCACTATTTACTTAATATCGAGAGATATGACCCCAAATTCAGCTATTTACAGCTGCAACAACTTGAATCGTAATACAATAGTTTCCACATCGTTGATTCTCTCGCAAATGCATGACACCCGAACACCAAAAACTGATTTTAAGGCGTCTATTAGCTTTAACGCGACGCGTCGCGAATGTAAAATTTCAAGAAAATATTCTACAGTTCATAAAAAATCCATCATTTAATTTTTACGCTACGAATGCACTTATGCGCGACTTCGCATTGGTTCCACCTATGGCTGGATTTAGATGATAAGTCCCTAGGCTATTCCACTCAACAGTCTTTTTACCTCCTATTTTTAAGTTTCCAAATTACATGATAGATAATAAAATACATCATTGCCGGAATATATATATATTAATATGTCAAATAAAACACCGTGTGATTGGTACCAACCTTTATAAAAAAATAAGTGCGGATAAGAAATAAAAAAGTCGAGAATTTAAGATGAATGCTGGCCCCTCATGATGTTAAGGCCCAAGGCTGCAGCCTAGTTTGCCTATAAGGAAATCCGGCTCTCATTCTACTCCAGCTATTCACTAGTTTTTCATCCTGAATTTTGCCTCAGTGCAGAAGAGCAGTTCGTGCAATTCCTTATGACAAAGGAAAATTTCATCATAGGCTGATACGATGTATAAACTGTTACGCCTTCACATTCGTGAGTGTCATCGTAGTGTATGAGTGTATTTTTCTGCAGCACCCGCACTCTGTCGATCAGGAAGGGAGTACACACTTAACGGCAGAATCGCACCAACCATGAAACCCATTCATTAACGATCCGTAGCTAATCGCCCTTGAATGAATCCAGAGGATGACCGAAGCTGTAAGCCCAAGGCCGTGGGAAAATCGGCACGACGAGCATTCCATTTGCAGCCATGGGACCAAGAGAAAATACCTTCATACAAAAGCGCTCAAGGAGAAAGCGAAGTAACCCGCAGCCGAGGCCATCATTGAAAACGCAAATTCCGTATTATTTTATTCAGAGAAAAAATTGTAAAAATAGTTATTTATAAAATGTTTTCCTAATTCACTCCGGCTTCCTATGTTTGGAAATTTTATTTTAATCAAATATTCAATAAATATTGATGAGAACAAATTGGTTGTTATGATTTTCTATCATTTAAGTCCTTTCCTTAGTGAGTGCTAACTTTAATGGAAACATTTTTCTTACGTTACATTGCACTCACTAATCGATAGAAGGGATAGGGTCAGTTAGATAGGGATAGGCTTCAACGTGCTGGCATCATACCCGGTGGGCCCCGGTTCAAATCCTGGCGGTGGCAGAGAATTTTCAGAGGTCACCCGATCCCTGCTTAGGTGATGTGTGGAGGACACATCAAGCGTAACACTCCTGCTTAAATGTTTAAAAGATGGTCATAATTATTAAATATCATGTAATCTGTTTGAAATTTGGAATATATTAGTTTTCGATGTCACTTATTCCGAATATGATATTGAAATATAAAGAAAAATTATATTTTGCCAAAAAAATGGAATTTTTGCTGAAATCAGACTAATTGCTAATTATGTCCAGTAAAAAGGGAGGAATATTTTTAATGATATTAGGTTACGAATATGAAACTGATTTTTAAAATTATTCTTTCCTGAAATACATTGAAAAGCTTTTAGGCAATCACTAAATAGTTTTATGAATTATTTTAAATAAAGAGTATCATTTTATGTCTATTTTTAATTTTCAAACATTCTAAACAAATTAATGTCCGATATTGTTACATGTATCTTAACGCACACGTTATACGCATGTACATAATTATGGCTTATAAATATATGCTGGAACATAATAAAATAGCCAAGAAATTTCAATAAAACATTATTGTATACCAGTCAATCTGCGAAGAATATGAACAGGCCCGACGCGTCGGATGGGACGTTAAGTCGTGGTACCCTTGGCGCCGTTCGAAAAGAGGAGGCTTTTTCTGAGCCGGGTTTCCCTCCACCCTTCTTCCCTTCCCTCATCGCGCAAATATCCTGAACTGTCGGTTGCTGCCTCCAAATACCACACCATCGAAATTTTAATCGAAATAAACAGCATTAACACAGACGTTAACGTTGTGGCAAACCAATCAGAAAGACCCATTACGCGATCTCTTATTTCGTCATTTCAATATTAGCCCTCATCGCAGTAGCCATAACTCGCGGTATGGTATTTGGAGGAGGCGACGGACAGCAGAGGTCATTTATGCCATGAGGGAAGGGTATGGAAGAAATCCCGAGTCGGCATTAGTCTGCTCTTAATGTAAGGTGGAAAGAGGATCATGCCTTAACGTCCCACCCGACGGACAGTGTTGAGCATGAACTGTTCTCCATACAACATTCAATCAGGCTCTCAAAATTCTCTGCCACCGCCGGGATTCGAAGGCAGTGGCGGATCTATAGGGGGGGGGTTATAGCCCCCCTCCCATGGATATCCAATTTTCACCAGATAGATGGTAATTTTTTTCGATCCCCACTACTGCTGGAATTGTAACCCCCACTTAGCCCCCCCTTATCCCTATCCTGGATCCACCACTGTTTGAAGGCAACACTCTAGCCACCACACCTACCAGATTCCCACTATAACTTGCGATGGTGGTGGTACTTGGAGGAGGCGACCGAGAGCTGAGGTCATTTGCGCCATGAGTTTAGGGTATCGAAGGAAGGGTGGAGAGAAACCCGGCGTCGGCACTAGCCTGCTCTTAACGAAAGGCACCAAGGGGACCACGGCTTAACGTCCCATCCGACAGACGGAGTGTTACGCTTGAAATGTCCTCCACACAACATTCAAGCAGGGATCGGGCAGTCTCTGAAAATTCTCTACCGCTGCCGGGATTTGAACCCGGGCCCACCGGGTGGGAAGCCAACACTCAAGCCACCACACCAACCCGATCCCCAATATAACTTGCTCTTGCATATGTTTAATCTGAGCCACGGGTAAGCTCCCATACTCTGGACCACACTCTGAATATAGGGCGTCGCCTGTTTTCATGGAACGGCACTAACCCGTTTGGAGGTCGAGGTCCTTGACGGGAAACTGAGCGAAATGAATCGTCGAAAGAAGTTCGGCGACGGTGGCGTCAGATGTGAGGGCCGTGACGAGTGGAGGAGCGCCGTGAAGCGACGCGATAACAGGAAAAGTGCGAAATGAGGCTGTACAGCCAGCAACTGCGATCGAAACCTAAAGTTTGTATAATGAATGGACTTCGAGTGGGTCGTCAAGGCCGGTTTATAGAACTGTCGCACACACCGCACAGAAATTGAGTTTCGTGGTTTCTTGGGTGTCTTTACTGGAGTTTACTTCTCCATTCCATATTGTATCAAATGCTGTTTTCATTCCAGATTCTATTTTATTTGAAGAATAAATTGTAAAAATAGTTATTAATATATTTTTCCTAACTCACTCCGGCTTATTTTGCTTGGAAATTTTATTTTTATTCAATTTTTTTTATTCAATAAATATTGATGTGCACAAATTGGTTGTTATGATTTTCTATCATATAAGTCCTTCCCTTAGTGAGTAGGTACTAACTTAAAACATTATTCTTACATTACACTCACTTACTTACACTCACTAATCGAAAGAAGGGACCGAGATGCTGTTTTCATTCAAGATTTCTTCTTCAATTCGGATTATGAGTTATGGAAGGGGATAAGCGTGGCTTCTGTCTTAAGCAAAAGTAATTCATGTCTTGTCTAAGTGTCAAAAAGATTCACTTGATTAGCCCATTATTTTATCCATGTGGAGATTACTTCATTTGAAAATGAAATAATCGCCATAAGAGGAATTGAATATGAAATATTGAGAATGATATATGGGCCAACATTTTAAGAAGCGGCATGGAGAATACCGAAAAACAGAGAGCTCAGGAACCTGTATAGAAGACCACATGTTGTGACTGTGGTAAGAAGAAGGAGAATTAGGTGGCTTGGTCATGTAAGAAGAATTGTGGAGGATGCAATGATGAGAAGAGTGTGGAAAGGTCAACTGGAAGGAAGGCGCCCTCGGGGAAGACCAAGACTAATTTGGTTGAACAAGTGTTTGAAAACATGAGAAGATTTGGGGGAGAGGTTGAGACGGCGGAGGATAGAGAATTCTGGAAACAACTTGTTGGCGAGGTTAAAAATCGACTTGGATTTAAATGATCATAGCATTAAATGAAGTAAGTATGGAGATTACTTCCTCTGTAAAGCACACAGTACTAATCAAGGAACATTTTCCAAATCTCAGGCAGTCACAACCCAGACTTATAAAGTTTATATAGCCTCCACATACTGATTTCCAACATTTATTTGACGAAGCTTTGTGGGTTTAACCAACGTTGATCCTCCAATTTTCTCCAAGGCATTCAACAAAATGTCGACTACGGGGTATCATCCATATATTTTACCATGCTCGATTATTTCCTGAAAGCAATTACAATTTAAATTAAAAATAAGGTGTCACCGATATCTCAGATTCCGATATTTAGAGAATGGGAATTGATTGAGAGAGAGCTGGAGAATTCAAGTCTTGAAAGAATCTGATAATACATATTTCGAATTTAAAGTTAAATGAGAGTATATAGGAGATAATTGTATCGTGAAAACTCTTATGATTGCATTACTTGGTGCTACAAAAAGCCAAAGGACAATATATCTCGATAAATTCCATTAATTTAAAATAATCAATAGTTTAGATTATTCTGCACCTTATTTTTCACTTTTTTATTTGCCTTTCGAGGTTTCAAATTAACAGTTGATTTTAGAGGTACCTTAGGTAGAAACTCGAGTTGAAATATGAAAAGCTGAGCGCGAACAATATGCAGATTTGAATGATCATGAGGCTTCTCAAAACATCGCCTAAAAATAAGAATTTCAACACTGAGAAGAGAGGCAGATTTACGACGAGGGCGAAAAACAATTATCCATGCATTTAATTGTATCTTTCAAGTGAAAGCATGGTTCAAAATTAGTTTTTTACCCATTGTTAATGGACATAAAGGGAATGATTAGGCTTGAGCATGTCAACGATAATGTTGAGAGAGGACGCATAAGGTCAAACCTTGAATGAAAATAACGCAAGAATTCATGCGACGCATTTCAAACCGTTATAAGAAACAAGATTGCATGACTCACTTTATGCGTCGTAGCGCAAAAAAAAACGAAAAAATATATAAAAGAAAGCTAATGAACGTCGCGAAAATCTCTACGTAAACGTCTAACGGCCGATGATCGGTGTAGGGTAAAGGAGAGGTTATTAATGCATAATAAAAAGAACAACAGTATTGAAATGGGGCAAGACAACCCCTCTCGCACAAATTGAAAACGGAGATCCGTATTCGGCATGGAGGTCAAATTGATAATGAATATGCAGGTTTAATTACAAAACTGATTGTGAGCGCGGGAAATTTTAGGCACATACATTTTTTTACGAGGCATCACGTTTGGAAATATATGCACAGGGAGAGAAGTGGAATACTTTAAAATTCGATTTGAGGACCTGCAATCTTCAATTCAAGATTCAGACTTCATAATACGCTATGATGGGGGATTTGACGACGAGGACTTTGCTCTATTGCAGACAGAACATAAACAAAACTTCGTGGGTATCGTACGCAACTCCACGCATTCAAGGAACAAAAATCTGAATCTATTGCGATTTATTTTTTCTTTTAATTCTTTAGTATTTCAATGTATTTTCTATTCTTTTCTTCCCATATCTTTTCATAATTTTAATTTTTTAAGATTTTATGCTAAATACTACCTGAAAAACGAAAATGGTTGACTGCGCTTACTGCAGGTGTGGCGAAAAAAATTGAAAAAAATTGCAAAGAAAGCTAATAAATGTCGCGAAAAACTCTGCGTCAACGTCCAACGGCCAATAATTGTTTAAAAGTGCAACTAAAATTTTATTTCAATACATTGTACCTCCACTGTATCACGCCAGAATCAGTTTAATTTATGGAGAAGATCAATTTAATCATAACATTACGGAAGTTAACAGCTTTTTTTTTGGTATTCAGTGATATGAATATTGTATATTTTGCGGATCAGTAAGATGCTTGGAAGAGAAAAAACGAGATTAGCATTCTTGAATACATTTTAACGCGTTCCGTTACCTACCTACGCTGCTCACTAAATATGAATTACTTTTTACGTTCCCATTACACTCACTAATGTAACCTGAAGTAGAGAGAAAGGGGTTCGGACTACGAATGAGCCGGTAGATCTCGTCGAGGACGAGAAAATGCGGCGACGAGAAACGTAGCGAAGGAACAAAAACATAGGCAGAGAGGAAGGGCGCGAAAGTAGTCACGTGCATTTGCTTGCGTGCACGAGCGTGAAAACAATTAATATTCTAAACATATCTTCGTGGGTATCGTACGCAACTCCACTCGAAGCATTCAAGGAAGAAAACAATCTCAAAGGCTTCATAAAACGGAGGTCGATACAGTGGTGAAGACATATGGGAGGCGCTCGCCCCCCCCCCCCCCTTGCAGGGCCGCCCGCATTGGCGAACATTATAGAACCACAATTGTAACTCTTTTTATATCATAGGATGGCATTGTCTGGTATATGCATATTATCAGTTTATATTAAACTCTTAAACTTTGCATATAACTTAATTCTTTGTCATTACAGCAAATGTAATGGCAGCTCACCCCCTTCAGTTTTTTTCCTGTAACCGTTAATGGGTCGATACGTAAGCAGAGCTTTGAAATATCTCTCGAACAAATTCATTTTAGAATAGATTTTTAACATGCCAAATTTTTAACATTTTTTTCTTCTTCACACTTTGCCTCCTTATAGCATCACAACGGACATCATAAGAAACTTTTTTTGTTCAACATTGAAAACTAAAGAACACAGAAATAAGTAGCTGAAAGTATTAATTTTTGCCTGAAGATTTTCGCACCTCTTTTATCTATGCTGTAAGTTCTTTTCCAGTTGGAGGAAAGAGACACTGAGCGAAAAATGTTTTCAACGTAGCATTTCCTGACATGAACTTACAACATACCTGAAAACATATTTTAGATATTATTATTAAAAATAAATTGTATTTAAACAATCTTAAAACTGTTTAAAATGCCAACATTAAGATGATTGAGGTGCCATTTAATTCTATTGTGTTTTTTTTTATTCTTAAGTGTTTCGATGTATTTTCTATTTTTTTCTCCCCGTATCTTTTAATAATTTTAATTTTTTAAGATTTTATGCTAAATACTACCTGAAAAACGAAACCAATTGATTGCGCTTACTGCAGGTGTACAAAATATTGCGCGGAATTCCCTAATGGTGCCGCGAGTCGGCGAAACGCGTTGGGAATATTAAGAAAAATACATTAGATTACAACTTTTCTAAAATGAACGTTATTTTCTACGAAGGAAAACCTATAGCTAGTAGATAGATACACAAAATAAGATTCCTTTCAAGCTAAGTTAGAAAAATTGATTATAATTATGAAAAGTAATTGTTCCAAACTAATAACATCATGACCAAGAGTATGAAAGGAATAATGAATACATAGATTGATAATATTTAGTCCTATGAATTTTTCAATGAGATAGTAATAAGCACCGCAACATGGGAATGTAACATTCCATGCATTTTCTGACAAAACAACTTTCAAGTTTTATTAGAACTACAAATATGGTAAAGCAAATTTTAACTGGACAATTAAAAACTACTATCCAATAAATAAAAAATATTCAAGTTGTGGACTTTTAATAAAGAATAACGAAACATGCATATTATGTACTCCGGCAAATTAAATTCTAATTCTACGACGTCTAATAACGCTTGAAGCCACATTTGTTATGTTAAACCAAGTCTTGGATTGCGGGTCTCAACATTTCACGAGACAAAAACTCACAAGATCTCATTGCGAAGGTTCCACAAATGAAAATAGCAGATAAATATTCATCTATACGGCGAAATATTTCACCTAAAATGAGTCCGAGGGATTGATGCAAAAAAATAATTTTCCTGAAATTTATATATAAGGCAACAGAATTTTTTTCGAGCCTCATCAATTTTCTCCGTTCAAAGCAAATTATTTTAATTCGTGTTAATTCATTTAATCCGCGTGGCCGCGTATTCACACCTGTACCTAACTTTTCCATTACATTTGATTGCCTAATTAGATACGTCGGATCAGCTTAAAACCGTATGCATTTTCTAAAATGCCACAAAATTACACTAATAAAGTAAAATGCGAGCAACTAGTTTCATTACCTCCAAGGATTTTCTCAATTTCGCGTCAAGACTATTTTTAAAATCTAATTCCATTGAAGGTCCACCGGGACCGTTAAAAGTTCCATGACGTACCCACAGGTGGCATGAGGATCGCCGTGGACACTTTAAAGGCACTTGAGTGGCGCCCTTATAGCTCAAACACCTGTAGCAGGCATCTCATGCGATTTTCCAGATATTTCTTATCCTTATTTCGCAACCGACTTCCTGATCACACATTGAGCAACCTATTGCATAGTAAATTGCAAACGAGTGATTACATGAATAGATATGGGTATAATTCAAAATTATTCCATTTCGGATATATTGACTCCAATGATTGTTTCAATTGATTCATTTTGTAGATAATTTCAAATTTTTACGGTTTTCTACCTATTTTTTGCCGGCCTAAAACCTATTTGCATCTCAATAAAATAGCTAAAAAGTTACGCAAGACAGCTTTCTCCATTGTTTCCATGGGTAATTTAAAAAAATGGCGGCTCAGCCGTCATCACTCATCGCAAATTATTAACAACTTTAAGAACCAAACAAAAAATGATCCGACCCAAATTAGTTCATCGACTTTCAAGTACCCCAATACATATGAAGAGTGATTGCAACCGACCTATTTTCTTCCCACCGTGATACAAGAGCTTCGCTTCTTGTACTAAAAGCGTGATTACTTAAAAGAGGCACAAGCATGGATTTCGGGAAGTGAAGCGCAGAGGTATCGTAAATATGAAACAAACGCAGCGTATCCAAGCTATCCTTCGCTGATAAAGAGGCATTAAAAACTTTCGAAAAAACTTCTTTTTACATTGTTACACGAGCAATGGCGGATACATGGCGCCCCCCCCCCCTTGCGGGGCCACCTGCATTGTCTTACACAGCAGAAACACAATTGTAACAATTTTATGTCATAAGATAGCATTATCTTATATATGTGCATAATCAGCTCAAATGGGACATTCTCAAACTTTGCATGCGACTTATTTTTCATTCCGAAAAAGTTCTCAAGAAATATTTTGCGCTCCCCCCCCCCCCTTGAGTTTTATCTGTATCCGCTACTGTACACGAGTTGAATCATGAATTATTATTAAAGATAATCTAATGTTGAGGTAGCTCTCTAATAAGCGTTTAAAAAATAACCCCAGCCCGCCCTCCCTCTAAATTGGTCTTCTATAATTTATGTATACCGGGACTAGCGGAACATGGAGATAACTATACTGAGTCGCCCGCAACGCACAAATGGATTTTTTGCACAATTTGTTCTTCTATATGAAATCCAACACATTACGATGAGTATAGTACCTAATGTGGTAAGTGTCCTGACACCTTCATCTCATATGAATGGGTGAGAAGCCAAGGGGTACAAGTGATTTCTTTTTTCTGCACAGAGTTTGGTACAGAAATTAGGTATAGAAAATAAACGAGATCAATTAGATGTTTAGTAGTGCATTTGATTATCCAATCGATGTCAGCACATAATAGAGACTCACTCGCACCCCTTGGCAACCAAGTTTTCGTGTGTTAATTCTAACAATTAACTGTATCTAACTCTGTTGAGAATAAAATTTTTGTAGCCCTTGGCTTCACAACCCATCATATAAAGTTGTCAAATAGTACGTGATAGCTAGAGAAATTGTTGCGATTAATTGTACGATAACAAAGGAATTGATATCCTGGCAAGAAAGAAATCTGTGATGCGTAGAAATGACTGGAGCTTGCAATGAACTTCGCAGGGGAAGAATCCGAGCTTTCACGCACGCACCGCTTTCGTATGGTTACAAAAAAATTGTTTAATTCATTTCAACGAATATGAACGGCTTGGCGGGTAGAGCTAAAGGAGTAAATTTAGGGCGAAGACCAATGAGAGAAGCGGCCACATGATACAATAATTCATTTTCATACATTCATATATATATTAACGTTACAATATCCCTTAGAGGTTTAGGTGGGATTGTAAAATTAAGAAAATTCAAGTCCCATCTTAGATCATGGCTAAAGATTGGAAATTCTATATTATCGTTATTATAATGCCCAACTTCCAAAGGAGGAACACAAATAACTTATAACAAAAATATATGCAATCTTGAAATAGTGTACTATAATAAAAAACAAGAACAAAAAATAAAACGATGGAGTTTTCAAAACATTGTGCATATTTAAATACATTAAAAGCATCAATATAAATTAAACCAGGACAAAATACGCCCAATACCGACAAAATTGGATTTCAAGAGACACCATGCCTACAAAATTAGGTTAAACTAGGATCGAATAGATTTTTACCCGATCAACCTTCGAAATTTCTATTAAACCAATCACTAGTCCCCTAAAAACTCACCGTACTCAAGCAAGACTATAACCAGAATTTTTTTAGGCTTATATGAAGAGGGGTACACTTCGAGGGGGTTCATTAAAAGGGAATCTCACATAAGTTGCCACGAGAAAAAATTCCCCTGAACCGGGAATGGTACCACGGATCTTTGCCTTTTCTGGTTACTGAGCGGACTAGTAAGTTATCCAGATTCCTGAATTCACATGGCAATGTAACCGGATATGGAGAGGGTATATTTATAAGCTTACATATATAGTTGTACATTTTTCTATTGCACATTTCAGGGGGATTCAAACCGCAAGATCCACTCCCTTCCCCTCCACGGTCTCGCGCTCAAGATGATATTCAGGGGGAATTATTGGAGCCTAAGAATGAACTCTAATGAATTTGCGTCTGGTCAGATTTCATATTTAGGTAGCATACATGCGGGTAATACTAGGCACAAAGTCAAATAGTTGGCCAGTAGTGCGTTTGGGGAGCTGTTAATTGATACGAAAGGCGAAACGCAGGTGAATGAGTTTCAATAGAGTGTTTGCTCACTCACAGGGAAAATTCCACGCAAGAAGGCTTGGAGAAAGTACACCTTTATTCCGCAGTATTCTACCAAAGTATTAAGTGCCGCTCGAAAGGATTAGAAGACGATGAAATCTCCACCGTCATATTTGCGCTGGTGTGAATATCATTTCATGGTACGCGCGGTAATTTACCATTTAAGTTGTGTGCCAGTTGACGTCACGATGAAAAAAGAACCAACGGCTGGGCGTTGAGGTATCAGTGGGAACGAAACCCTAGGGCGGTCTCGCGGGGATACACTCCTGGGGCAGGGACTGTAAGCGCGAGCTTTTCTCCTCTGCACCCAGAAGGGGAAGGACGGAAAGGAACAAGGAAGGAGGCGCCGCCGCGATGAGAGCCCGACGACGCCTCCGGGGAGGGGATAGGGAAGGAAGGGAAGGGACGAGGAATCTCGCACCGTCACAAAGGCGGGCGGGCCCTACTAACAGTGAAACCAAGCGAAACGCAATTAATATTCTACCAATCCTAGTGGATTTTCCTATGAGGAAGAAAAATCCATCAATCGAATCGGTAGATCGTTGAGGCATCAATACTCACGAAGAGAAAACAATGCGAATTGAAAGTTCAAGTACAAATTAAATAGGCTAAAAATTGCGCGAAAAATCCACAGAGAAAAAATCATTCGCCTTGACCGGGATTCGAACCCGGATCCCTCGATTTCCGGCCGAGTGCTTTAGCCAGTTAACTCGCCTCGGTAGCTTCCGGGTTCGAATCCCGGTCAAGGCGAATGATTTTTTTCTCTGTGGATTTTTCGCACAATTGTGCATTGCGGGTGACTCCCGTAAAAGTTATCACCGTGGCTAGTCCCGGTATACTTAAATTAGGCTAAAAATTATCTGGATATTTTATCGGAGGCCGTTTGAGATCACATATAATCCACTCATCAGTAGTCAACAACCCCAAGATTGGTTTGACGCAGCTCTCCATTCCTCTCTCCAATCCGCTAGCCTTTATCGTAGGAATAAAATAAATAAAAACTAGGCTATTTCCACATGGGTACCATGGTTACGTATTTCTTCTCTTTTACATCTTTTATAATCTGTCCTATGTAACTCATTCCCTTGCCCTTTTTCCCTTCCACTTTTCCCTCTATGATGGTTTCCTTCATGCCATCATGTCCCATAATATGGGCAACTAAGTTTTCCCGTCTTCTCCATTAGGAGAGTTCTCTTTTCTCCCACTCAGCACTACTTCCAAAATACATTGTCTTCATTATGCTTATCTAAAAATAAAAATATTCTGACCAATTGAGAATAAACGGGAAAAATCTGATTTCCACATTCATTAATTCCATTGTAGTTGTCCAAGAAAATTTCTGAGCGTATTGCATATTTTTATATTGTTGTTCCTGTATTGTTGAATATATTTTTGTATTGAGGTGAAAGCAGAAAAGTTGTATATTCGTCATAATTATCATTATAGTCGAGTTAGGATAAAAATTACAAAAGCCTTCTGCTTAAGATTTTTGGAAGAGTTCTCTCTTCTTCCACTCTTCTTATCACTTCGTCATTGCTTACTCGGTCGATCCATTTTATATTCATCACTCTTCGGTAGCACCACATTTCGAATACTTCCACTCTAGACTTATCTGCTGCTGTCAACTTCCAAGCCTCGCTTCCATAGAGAAATGTGCTCCATTTGTAGCATCTGATAACCATCCACTACAATATATTTTACGGCAATACCTCGCGCACGGAAATACTAAATTGTACGAGACGGTAGAGCACTCGTATTGGACCGCATTATTTGCTTCCTCTGCCGCCCGCAACGGTACCACCCACAAACCCGCTAAGACTCTCTAATGTGACGTTGGCTCGATTCCCACTAGGTCGAAGAGAAATGCCGTGAGGCATCAATGATCCCCATCGTCCTCATATGGCGACCCAAAAAATATTACGACACCCAATGGGGAGTGCGTTGAACCCCATCTCCGGTCAAGTTAAATCCGCGTTCACCAAGCACGGTATATCACGATCCGATATCTCAGTCGGTGGCACGGGTCGCCGGAAGAATATGATATGGTTTCTACTCTACTCGCGCGGGCGTGACAACGAAGCGGCCAACACCTTGCGGACGCCAGGATCGGAATAAGAAAACGAGCAATTATGCAAGTAAATGGTTGGGCTTTCCATTTCAAACGGACGAGAGGGGATCTATCGACCACTCTCTCACTAATTAAAGTTTTCAAACACGATCATGAGGATTTTCCTCGCAAGCCATTTAAAGCTTCGTATTATTACCCTATGGACGCATCACTCCCTCCCATTACATTTTATTTTATGTTAGCAGTTTTCTCTCCGACGTGACTTGGCGGAATTTGCCCCCTATTGTGAATGAAAAGCCATGGCTTCATAGGTACTTCGACATAATTTATAAGAAGGCCACATTAACGAAACCGGCCGTACAGGCAGCAGACAAAGTTATTACCACTGTGTGGTTTTACCTAATTGTTAGTGCCGTAGAGGGGATGGGGTTGGTGTGGTAGCTAGTGTGTTGACCTCCCACCCAGCGGGCTCGGGTTCAAATCCCGGCAGTGGCAGAGAATTTTCAGAGATTTCGCGCAACACTTCGTCCGTCGGATGGGACGTTAAGCCGTGGACCCCTTGGCGCCTTTCGTTAAGTGCAGGCTGATGCCGACGCCGGATTTCTATCCAGCCTTCCTTACCTACCCTTCCCTCATGGCGCAAATGACCGCAACTGTCGGTCGTCTCCTCCAAATACCATACCGTTAGTACCGTATAGGCATGGGCAAAAAATACCGGTATTCGGTAGTACCGGGTACTATTTTTTTCTACTTCGGCTGTACCGACCAGTATTTTTTGTAGCGGTACTACCGGAGTATCGGTACTAGATATACCGGTACTTCGATGGCGCTGCCATCTTATGTGTTATCAATCAACTACTTACCCAGCTACTTAAAAAATTGAGTGTTGATAATATATTAAGCGAAGTTGGCCATTTCCAAGGAAGTTGTAAAGATACTATGTATTAGCAACTTCCTTGGCCATTTCCAAGAAATAAACACCAATTCACAATGGCTTCCAGCAAGAAGTGTTTATTTAATTAATGCCAAGGACATTTCTCAAGAAATCAAAACAAAAGACAAGAAAAAGTAGATGCAGACTTATGCAATAAGTGCGCAACTTATATTTAAGCACACTAAAAATAATACCATCTGTTTATTTTACTTTAAACTGATGGTATTGGCACTGATACAGTTGATCAAAGTAGGAAGAGACTGAAAAATAGCGATGCTATCATGATATAGGCTAAACTTGTTTACAATAGTCATCAACTTTTTTAATGTATTAACAATGTTCATCCGTTTCTCATTTTTTACATACAACCAATCAAGTGCACCACCAAAAGAAGACAAATTAATTTTGCTTCTTAATTATTAAGATGTGTCCTCCTTCCCCAGTTTCATTCTTGTTTTCTCATCATTTAACGGTACTTTCACAAAACTGTTAGTTCGAGACAAGCATTATCATTATTGATATAAAAGATATTTATTTACTCAAATAAGGCAAGAAAAGTCAAAGTTATCGAACTCCACATGTGTATTTCTTTCTCTGAAATAAATGGAACAGCGACCCACACGCCAAATTTATAATTCGATCGCAGTATTTTAGCCATTACTAACACAGATTCTTGTTGTGTAAAATCATAAAATTAAATGTCTTAATATTAGAGGAGCTTTTTCTAGGTAATCTCAGACTGACAACGTAAGCTCTGTAAATAAGAAGACTTTTCATTATAAGTTATCGGCAGAAGACGTCTCGAGTCCGAAAAAACCGGTGGCTTTAGGAAAACAAGTCATCTGATAGAGTTCCCGAGAGAACTTCACACTTTATATACGCCAGAAAAACACCAAAATTTGGTGGCATGCACCAAAATCATTGCCTTTAAAAACTTCATCGTTATCACCCTTCTCACTATTAGAGAATCTAGCCTCCATGTATTTTTCCGATAAATTTTCATTAAAAAATCCTGCCAATGATTTTTTTAGTGTATTCTTGCTGTATGTTACGCTAATTTGCCGAAATACCGGATAATTACGGTAAGACAAGCGTAAAATCTCAACTTATTAACATATTTTATCAATTATGAAAGTACCGGTATAACGGTATTTTTTCGCCGGTACTACCGGGAGAGTACTATTATTGGCTTTTAATATTCATCACAAAAATACCGGTACTTTTTCAAGTACCGCCCATGCCTAGTACCGTAGTAGTTCATGTACGAAACAATGTGCATAACTGTGAGTTTCTGTTTATGTTAGTCCGTGATGATGTTGTTCCGCGCCACAGTCATAGTCGGTTAAATAAATGACGAAAAAATACAAAGTCAAAGCTTACCATTCACAACGGTCGTAGTTTATTTTTTTCGCCACGAATTACTTGTCTGAAACTAATGTTACCTTGAAATTTTCAGGGTATACAGAGTAGATATTTGTCTGCATAGGTCTGCATCTTAAATATAAAAACGTTACGGTTAATGCATTGATGAGATGAAATTTTTAGACATGAGATACAGGCAAAAATACTGTGGATTACTTTCAGAAAAAAGTTACACTCCCCAGTAGGGGTGAAAACTACCCACAGGGAGGATTCTACGATAGTCACTATGTAACTAATGTTTATTGATACCTTATTTAACTAGGATACGCACATACAAAATTTTAATTCAATAGGATTAGTTGAAATTAATTCGGTGGCCATAGCTGATTTTCGGCTTCAATGGCTTGACTAAAATACTTACTCAATTCGTGACTCATCCAGCATTTCTTATTAATCGGATGAAATGGAAAAAAATATTCATATTTTTAACCATTGTTCGCGAAATTCATGCATATCTAGGAATTCTTCTCACGTATGACTGCAATGCACTGCCACGCATTAGTCACTGGAAACTTTATTGTTACCAGCTAATTATTTTTATTCAAACCAAATACTGTGATTAGTAACTCGCTTCATCTGCCCTCGCATCTTCAGTCTCCTTCTTCAATGCGTATTTGATCTGCATAATACAATTATTACAATTTTCATTGTCCAAATTAAATTTTTTCAACATTTCTACGAGGATAGGAAAAAATAAAACCGTTGGAAAACAGAAATAGCAAAATGTTATCATATTACTCCACTATTCCTTTCTAACCCTGTATTATGCAACAATGTAAGATGACAAAAAATGAAGAAACTAGAATGATTGATATAGGATACGACGGCAAAATAGGCATATAAATTTTTGGCTAGAGGGTCATTCCATGCCAGGTCGGTTTACTTTAGATAAAAATATTTCCTCAAAAAATCAGATTGTGATGAAATAATGCATACCTACTGATAAAGTTTTAAAATGATACGAAAAATTCCTCATTGAATTTAATTAAATCAGCTCGTTTGGAAAATATAGCTATTCAATCTTTGCTAAAGTCCCCCAAAACCGCATCACCGAAAAATTGTTAATACTCAAAAATGTATAAAACCTTCTAATTTATGTAGGAAGATGAACATATTAATGACTCTAGTGATACTAATAATATTTCTTTACATCCGCGTTCGTTTGTATGATTCCCAAAGGATAGAAGTCGTGTTCATAGAATTATACTTGCACATGTTAGCCAAAATCATGACATTGGTTTTGCAGGAGGTAAATGCAGTATTTCTTAATGAAAAAGCATTGAATACACCGGCTACTGCCATAAATAAAAGTGAAAATCATGGTTCACCAAGGTCCACTATTACCAAATGAAATTACATAGGAGAGGAAACAGACAAAAAAGTTACGTAGCTATCAAAGCCGATTTAAAAAAATAAAAAACGACTATTACAGAAAATTTTCCAAGGAAAAGACACATTACTCCTTATTCAAAGTAGGTCATTTCCTCTGGGAACCTTTTCATAATTTCTTTTCCGGCCTTCTCTCAAGAGGGCAAAATTGAAGGAAGAAACCGAACAAGACATGTAAGGATATCAATTTTTGCTTAGCCTCTGTATACTTAAACCCACGGTCAAAGCATTTCAAAACTCAAGCAAAATGATAAAATCACAAGTATTGATGTAATTTTGGCAAGACTGAGATGAATAATTTAATGTGTACGCTTCATAGAGCAGGAATTTGAGGTATTCCAATAAAATGGTTCAAGAATTATCTTTGCTTACGCATGCAATGAGAGAAAACTGTTAATATTTACAGTGACAATAAGGTGATAAATAGCTAAGTTTCTCAACGATCTATCTTGGGACCTATTATCTTTTGAATCTATGTCAATGACGTAGGTAATTATGAATTTTAGGGGTACATCACAGCATTAATCGATGATATCGCCTTAAATTAAGATGGTTTATACGATTTAACGTCATATAGTAAAACATGCAATCAGATTTGGTATGCCTGAAGAATTGGTTTAAAAGTAAACAAAGTAGAAACGAATGTATGTAAAACAAAATATCTATGCCAAGACATTTTTAACAGATAAAAAATTGACTAGGATTTGTACTATCACTCTAAAAATTGTGACATGTTCAAAATACCTTCCACGTGAACAGGTGTCTAGTTTTCAGTCACGGGGAATAACCCTGGACGAGTGCTTGAGATGGCGACATGTTGAAAAGGTGTCAAAAATTTTGAGGCAAACCACCTAAATTTTTTATTATATTCGGAAAAAATACCCAAAAATTTTTTTAAATTCATCAATTACGTCTTATTTAACTAAAATCGAAGGTATGGTGCTTTCTGTTGGGGGTAGAGCCTATCAAAACTCAAATTGATAGATTGTTGTTATACAAAATAAATTATTAGATGAATCCTAAAAAAGAGCAGCCTAGTAAGTTCCTTTAAATATGTTTTTGCTTGAAAATTTACTCTCCTACTGGCATCCCTTTATTTATAAAATTTATACGATTTTTACATAAGAAGTGGAAATACTTTGTTATTGTCATGCAACTCTTACTCCACCCAATAAAGTACCCGCATTTCTTTTCCAAAACTGAATCTTCAGATATTTGTACCAGATTTCTTGTTCATAGGACCAAAAAGGTGCTATGTAATACCAGATTCATGTCTGAAACGAATAACTGTAATACAACTATTATAAATGTTCATTCTTGGTTATTCTCAAGACAAAATTTGAAGGACGTTTTCTTTCAATCGTAAAATCAATGAAAGTTCTATAAGTACTGTGCATCAATATTGTTTATCTTATGCTTATTTTATATTGGATCATAATCGATCTTTTACGGTAGCCATGACACATATAATTATTCATGATTACCTAAAATTAATTCTCTGGTGCACTCTGATGAATGCACTCAAGCATAGAAGCAATAAATAATTATCTACAACTAATCATTGAGGCGCACGTGAAGACAGTGTTACCCCGGATACGAAATTTTTTCTCACAATCAGTTGTTATTTGAACACTTACTTCAAAAAAAGGGGGAGACAGCTTAACATATTTATTTCACTCCTTCAAGAGAAAGAGGCTACACCTGTTCTGTTTTCAAGTCTTGACACACACCGAACCGAAAATGCAACGAATATCACCATAGTTACGTCTAACACTGCAGAGACCGTAAATTCATCAACAGAAAATATCAGTGACCAGAATAAAGCCTTTCTCCCGTGCATAAAGGGAACCGCAGATAATATTGGAAATATACTTCGGAAATTTCATACCATTGCAATTTTCTCGCCACAATGGTGCAGCATTTTTTTGACTTAGTTCCGAAAAGTTTTTTTTCTGTTCCGTATCTCATATATATCCTCCTCTTTTGAGAATAAAGAAATAAGATGATGGCAAAAATAACAAGGAGGAATTTTAACTTTTTTCACGCGATTTTCAGAAGCTGACTTTAAAAAAATTGAAGTAAATACAGGCAAAATATAAAACTCTAACTGATGCAGTTGAATGAACTAATCGTTAAAATGTACTAAAACCAAACTTGCTCCAACTCCAATTTTAAAACAGTTGATGGTGTCGTTGATGGCATTTGATGATGAACTGATGTCTAATGCCTATGTGATAACTCACCAGTAGTTCATCACCACAAGAAATCCATCCTGACATCATGCGAATTGAGTTCGCGTCTCATGAACAATGGAAAGAGAAATAATTTGAAATTGCTTTTTATTTTTTTTTAAGATTTTTGCGGCTCTAAAGTGTCCTAACCACTTTTTCCCCATGGCAAAATGGAATAGAGTTTAAGGATCTAATGGAAGGAGATAGCCCTTTATGAAAATTGAATAAGGACGCTATGATAGAGGGAAGTGGGACCCTATTCATTGGATAAAAGTTAGTTTTGGAGTATTGTTCAAATGGCACAAATTTCAGGACATAATAAATGAAAATATTAGAATATACAAACGCACTTCATTTATCGGATCCAGAGCTCGTAATAGACTAGCTACCCAGGGATCACCACTTTTGGCTGGACAGAACCTTCAAGTAGACGCTAAAGCATCCTACATGATAAAAATACAGCATGCAATTCTGAGATTGGTTACTGCAGCTCAAGTTTTAGGCTATTTCCTTCAATTACCCTGTATTCATCTTCCTTGTCTCATTCTTTATCTACCTTCTTTATCTATTGATCTTTCTCGCTAACTTTCCCTTCAATTACTCCCTCCATTATCTTAATCATCTAATTACTATGTTTGGTGACATGGCCTAAACACTGGATAGTGTATATAGGTCCATAGTTCCATTAATTTTTGAACTAGTACTATAGAGCGTTCAATTCCTCTCCCCAGCACTTCAAGAAGAATAAACAGTTCGGTACGGGTAATTTTTAACTCAGCATTGTTTCTCACAGATGTGATGCGATAGGAAATTAAATACAAAATTCTAATGAAGTTTCGAGCAGTATGATTGAAATTGATCCGCATTAGACGCCAATGACGTCAATCATCAAACTTGAAAATCAACTACTTTTCATGGCATGACGCAGCGACCGACAGCTTGGGTCATTTGAGCAACGAGGCATCCAACGTAATTCTCCATGGTAGTGGATGATTTTCACAGCAAAACAAAACAGAATTCCAAAGTGTCCCACTGTGGAGTAGTAGGGGTTATGATGGAAGAAGGAGAGGGGTGAGCTGGTGGGGAAGAGGGTTCTCCCTCCGAGAGAAAGGAGTCGCTGGATATCTTAAAGGTGGCGCAGAGCCGAAGTCTGGCGACGGCGGTGGGGGTGGGGGGTGGAGGTTGGTGGGTCACGTGGTAGCCTCATCACTTTCACCTGCTTTCCACCCATCCCACTTCCAGGCAACCACGATCCACTTTCTCCTCCCCCTTACCCCCACCCCCCTCCATCAAACTGAAATCCCGTCCCTTTCTCCACGCCGTCACCAGTGGCCCTCCACCGCCAAGACACAAGGCAAGAAACAGAAAGCCCTCGAGAGGCCTCGCGAGACGTTTGGATACAACACGGGGTCTTCGCTCGATAAAAAAAGAAGCACGCCCGAGCCGAGGACAGAATACTTCGAGGCAGCGACATCATCAAAAGGAGTACCAATTTCTGACATTACAAATTAACTTCCTTTCGATCAAAGAGAGTTCATCGACAGCCCTTAATCTACGGACTTCAGTTTTACTGGACTATCCTGACTCAGCCACCGGAGCCCGGTCTCTTTTTTCTTCAAGCAAACCACACCGTAAAGGGTGAGCAAGTTTGGCGCTCCTTGTGATGACCACGGTGCAAGCGGAGGAATAAATAGGAAATTAAAGATAACTTCATCGCCAGAGTCCCAGAAGAAAGTGAGATAACAGCAGGTGAGTAAACTTTCTTTTGACAAGATTCCATAGCTCTTCTTTTCGGCATTATACAACGATATGATAGCACCAGAATTTATTAGATTATTCCGCTGCGGTCATTAATTTTAGATTGCATTTTGAAGTCAACTAAAATTTTTAATTTTTCATACGCGTTCCTCTGCCTTGCGTTATCATCGTGGAGGGTGTTAAATGTATCCTTTTGTTTGAATAAGGGTGTGGAACGAGTGCGGAAAAATTAAAGGAATTAGAGAAGACTAGAAAATATATCCTAAAATAAATGTTTGCTACTTTCACGAAGTGAACCATGATGACGTTAGATACAGCCGTTGCAGTTAAACTATATCTAAGGATGTAAAATTTTAGGTTTTCCCGGCGTATAGATTGATGAAAAATTTCTCGGGATTCCCACCGGGTGTGGTATTGGGTTAATTCTCCCAACGTTTCAAGGGCTGAGTCTGCCATAGTCTTCCGGGGTTTACTCTTAATGGTACTTTTTTACGGTACTTAGTTATGCTCACGAATTATTGCGAAGTTACATAGCTTTCCAAGCTTTCAATTTCGTGCATAACATTTGCTACGCATTCCATTGCATATGAATATCACGGTAACAATTACATTTTTTTGTAATTATCCGCTTCGAGGGACCAGCACACGATTTCCTTTGTTGAAAATCAAATGGCTAATGAAAGTAAAAGTTTTGCAAAGCCATTACGATTGGACTACGATTTCGATGGCTCCACTGAACTACATTTATGCAGAAAAAATACGACCAATTAAGTCAGTAAGGAAGAATGGAGTTCGAAGTGGTACGTGGAGAGGCAAAGTCAAAGGAAGATATTTCGTATAGGTCAACGGTAAGTAGGTCGACAACTTATAGCGATACGACTTGTTATTATGCAAAAATTCAATTTGAATTCATCGACAACTTGCTTCCATCACTTTAAAGTCAAAACTGAAATTCAAAAAAGTCAGGGGAGACCCCCCAACGAATATGCTCAAATAAATCGCTGGAATTTATTGATGGCAATGATGATCGGAGAAGTAATTTCATCGATCGGTTTCTAACTATTAGATTTTTAATTACAGCTGCCTACGTTTCATTTTATACGAGAAGAGGCATACTGTCACACAGATAACGATTTAAGGTGCAAAGAATTCATTAATACCTCAGCACCAAAAGTTATCGGAGAAAGTAACGAGAGCAAGCAATTATTTCAGCTACGAAAATTCTGCAAGGGAATAATTATTCCAGGCATTGGCCAAAGTAATTATTTCTCGAGTGAAGTGAGTGAGGAATCCTCAGTTTGAAAATCAAAACGATGGCAAAACTTGGAAAAGAGGTCCAGCAAATACTAGCTACATATAATGCTAAATACGAATAGATACGATATATTTGACTTCATCGCGAAACATTAAGATCGACCACTACCACCGTGTCGAAAATACAGGTTGGGATGCGGGCAAAATGAAAATTCTAGTTTACGTTGTAATCACTAAATTTGTCATCGAGTTATGCCATTAGGGCATGGATATACGCACCAAAAAAAGACGTAATGTTACTCATAGTAAACATATAAAGAGAGACAGAAAGATTAGCAAACTTATCTTCGTGTGCCGGAAAGTTCACATCTTCAAGAAAATGCTGCTGTGGTTCGAGTAGTTTTGTACCATTAAATTTCCCCGTGCATGCGCAACGCGAATCGAAGGAGAAACGTTTCAATGAGAAAACGGCGAAGAGTTTACGTCATCCTTCTCGTCATCACTTCGCTCTCAGCACAGGCAATCGGAAATTTCACTCCGTTTATTTGGCGAGTTTATGCTCCCAAGAGACGATTCCAGGATTACTCACATGAGATAATAAATGCCACTTACTAATGACATCCGTAGGTATTCACGGTGGCATTCGCATAATTCACTAATTACATATTTGATACGAGAAATTTCACAGTGAAATTAATGAAAATACCAAAAAACAGTTTCATTTTTAAGTAAAAAGGTGCTTTGATGATTTTCACCATATTTTCGGTATATATTTTTAGAAAAAATATATTTGAACTAAAAATATTGCTCAGCATACTTCTACAATGATGAAGAAGTGTTCCACCTAGAAACGGAGGAAATGTAACTACGTAGTTCTTTTCTCCAGTTTTAATAGTCTCTGTTTAAAATGTAGACCCTCAAATATTTTTCGAATTTTTAGGTAAATTAAAACCGGTAAGCAATCTCTCATAATATTTTCTTTTCCCAGTCAAAATATTTCTCTCGTCCAACCACAATTTCTTTATCGTGCATACGATAGAAGTTTTTGTTAACCACCTACAAAGCCCAAGGTATTTGATAAAAAATCATAATCGGAACAGCCTTGCAGGAATAATTATTTTTTCACTCTTTTGAAATTGAAAAAAAAGATTGGATCACATTTTATAAGCGAAACCACACAATAACTTCAGAGACTCATTACATAACTATTAATAAAACTGAGATCCAGGAATGGCCAAAGTATCAGGAACACTTTAGATAATTTATCCATATAGCCAGATTTTTTTGAAAAACGAAGATATTGCTCTGATAAATTATTTGAAATTTTATATTCATCTCTTTGGGGTAAAAAAAATCCTTTATTCCGCCATTCAGTTAACTACACGAAAATAAGCCTGTGGTTAATGCGGCAGGAAAAGTCCTTCAAAATTAAAACGCTGAACTCCATGTATCTTA
This sequence comes from Ischnura elegans, assembly GCF_921293095.1. Taxonomy (NCBI): domain Eukaryota; kingdom Metazoa; phylum Arthropoda; class Insecta; order Odonata; family Coenagrionidae; genus Ischnura; species Ischnura elegans. Next base: position 25,213,426 of record NC_060252.1, read on the forward strand.
CGTGCCCTCATTTCGACAACAGGAAGGTTAAAAAAAATAGACTTGTCCTGAAAATATCCAAAATTGTCGCCACTAACGACGGTATTTGGCATGCGGGTATTAATGCCATTTTATTATCATTTAGGGATTAATTCCCCAGCTTCTGACACAGTAACATACTTCTTAAATTTCAGCATTTTAAAGGTATTTTTAATGTGAAGTCTAGTTGCATAAGGGCACTACGAAACGAGCGAATGTACAATTAAGTATATAAATTTCATTAAAACATCGCTCTTATATTCGATTGAATAACGAAAAGGACAGGCCCGTTGAAGGCTTTAAGAGCAGTTGAATTCAAGGTAAAGACGTTTTTCTCGTTGATACCATGAAGTATAACTCTTTGGAAAAAAATGCTCAAAATAAAAAAAATAGATATATTTTCTTTGAATGAGGTACTTAACATCTGAGACTCGATACTCTGAAATACTAGAAGAGAGTGATATAATTATTGTTCTAATAAATGATTGGAGGGACTTTTTGAAGATCCGGAGATATTGTGGCGGAAGTTTGGTTGGGTAACACGCTTTCAAGAAGTTTGCCAAGTATTGACTTCATCTCTGATAAAAAACACTTCCATGAATTTCACGAGAATGGCACCTAACTTTCACCATGACAAAACGATATACCAGCAATCATGAAGTGACTGAGGCCCCCTTATCCGCATGAAAATATTTATGAACACAATGCGGCAAATACGACTAACTAAATCGAGAAAAGACGGGTACTCCTGACATATCAATTTTTTTCTCGGGACATGTTTCGCTACCACTAAATGTTTCAATAAAATTAAATACCCTATTTAAAATTCACATGCAAAAGGTGCAATGGATTTAATATGAATGACTATTAAGTCAGTTAATTTCAAAAACATAATGCAGTGAAATCAATTCAACAACCTTTTGTTGTTTAGCACAATCGGATGAACAATAAGACTTGGTGGGTTTGTCCGGCATAAATACGTGTACATCTTTGTGATGTCACTTTCCATTGAACGGCCTTCAGTTGTAAAAATATGAGTTGTAAAAGTCGCAAGACGCAAATATGGCTAACCACGCCCATGTATTGACAAATAAATCAATATTAGCTGTATGGCACCGCTAATCTGTTGACGGAAATGACGCGCGTCCAATAGATTAGACTGACGGTGAAATCCAAGTCTCTGCTAAACAGTATACAATAAAGGATAATTTTCAGCAGCCAAGCACTGACCCTATTTTTCAGTTAAATCCAATCGCTTCATTTTTGAATGTTTAACATTCAGTGACGTAGGGTGATAAATACTTTTTCACCAAAAAGCTCGATATAAGGTTTGTTTTCTACTTTTTCTGCCATTCGTACGCAAACTATGTTTCTTTTATTAATGTGCGAAAAATCCACAAAGAAAAAAATAATTCGTCTCCACCGGAATTGGAACCCGGATCCCCAGATTTCCGGTCGTGTGCTTTAGCCAGTTAACCCAACAGTCAACCAAAAAATCCCGTTTTTGTCACAGGAATATAATGTTCCTCAGATATTTAAAAGTACAAAATAAAAGCGAAAAATTTTTAGTTCCATAAGGCTCCCATGTTAATTCAAGTCGAGACATCTCGAAAACTAATCGACTTTTTTTTTAGTTAGCCAGTTAGTCAGTCTTTCTTCCCAGTGGATAATGGTAGGCACTACCGGACAAGGTTAAGACTGAACAATAGGTAGTGTCCTAGAAGAAAGTGAATGTTTTTTTAAGAATTTTTGTTTTCATTCTCAATGCTAATTTTCAAATCCCAGACTATCAATTTTTAAATGGAACATTCGCCATTTGAGTTTAACTTGAAATTAAGCCAAATAGACCTCTAAAAGCCTGACTTCTCACTTGCACAATGTCTTTTCCTTGGACCTAGTGCCTCGACAAGGTGGTCAAGGCGACTGATTTTTTTCTCTGTGTATTTTTCGCACATTTGGGCATTGCGAGTGACTCTCATTAAGTTACCTCCGTGACTAGTCCCGGTATACTCAAACCCTTCTTTCACTAATTTGTGTTTTTAAGAAAAAATATTCATCAATTTCGTTCAAGACAGCACAATAGGTGGTGCCGTAAAATAAAGTGATATTTTAAAAGAATTTTGTTCGCATTCTCTGTATCAATTTTTAAATCCCAGGCAACTTAAAATGGAATAATATCTTTAGCCATTTGAGTTTAACTTGAAATTGAGCTAAATAGACTTCTTAAAGCATGATTTCTCACTTGTTCAAAATCTTTTCTTTGGACTTGAAGCGTCGAAAAAATGAGTTTTTACATCTCAAAAACATGCAGTTGAGCATGTGGAGAGAAGGGAACACCAAAAATTACTCGATTCTAATTAAAACGTTGCCTGTGGGAGATCCTATCACGTTTATTTATCAAACTCCGATATCCACGAGATAAGTTTCGATCTCAAACGAACGGTGAACAATAACGCCGCGCCGGTGAAAAGGCCGCTAAAGTGGAAACATGATGACATTAGATTGCTAAATAATACAGGCCATGGGTATCCTACAAGATCTCTTTAACTCCCGGGAAATGCCATCGACTTTTCTCTTGCAATGCAGTATTTCAAACGCTATACGCAACAGGGTTGAGGTGACTTCACTTCAGTCGTGCGTTTCCCTCAATTTCGTGAGTGTAATTTCCATCGAGGCCATTCAGCCGCTTGCATGGAAATATTTAAACTACGCTCATCGACGGCAATCACTACCACCAGTCCAAAGATATTTTAAACTGCTTCTTTTCATTTAACGAACACCTTCCGATAGCTACATCTATAGCCTACCCCGCAAACCGCTTTAACAGGCGTAAGGTTTCTCACTTGTTAGGAAACCAGACGTTTACAAATAAAAAGGAAATTCTCTATCGAAATTACTGCTATCATTTGTTGAAGTCTTTTATTTTGCGGGGAGAAATGGATTCCTATACCTATCAGGTCGGCAAAATACCTTAATTTATCGTCTCCATTGGGCCTAGAAATGTATTCTTTCTATTAGAAAATGGGTTCTAATCATTCTCCATGTCGCTTTTAAAGATATCCATTCCCAATTGCTCAAGCAATCTAAGCATAGAGCGCAGCCTCCGAGACTCTTATCGGCTTCCAAGCTGATTCGTTAAACATCTGTGTAGTGCTTACTGTACGCCCGTAGCAGTTTTTTAAGCTCAGCTATCCTTTATATTTTATTAAGTTCACGCATTAAGTCTTTCTGAACTGGATCCCATATTCTCACTGCACATTCTAGCTGTAGCCGGACGAGTGCGAAATATTACCTCCATCGCACATATATGGGCTCAATTTAGTAAAGTTAATTCACTTGTTCACTCAGAGGTTCAATCCGAAGATTGTTTGGGATAGGTGAGGATATAGACCTCGCCCCTGACTAAGCCACAGGAATGTGACTTCAACACATTCGCGATAGTAGGGGCAGTTCGTATCGCTTTACCTCCTTGAATTTAGAGGACTTTTTTCAGGGCTTTCGAAGGCTTTTCACGGGATTAAAATCCAAAATGTTTCGATCAGCAGCCAATCGAACTAACCACTACCCATCAGCAGCGTAGCATTGAATATTTCGATGTTAACCCAGAAAATAAAATCTCTCTCTGTGGAATTTGAAAATTCAACACACAAGTCGAGTATTTCATGCAGTAACTTGCGCCATTGCCATGGAATGCAGATACATGCAGAGTTAGGTTGCGGCACTGGGCGAGAAAAAAGGCGTTTCAACTTTCACCGACTTAATTTTTTTCATCCATCGTTTTTCTGGAATCTCTTGACACGCTACATTCCCTTTTTATTCATTAACGAGGTCAAAAAATATTGTAATTTTAAGTTTGATATTCGCAATCGTAAATCCGTTAAATGCCTACTATAAAACGAAATTGAATGGAGGTTAATTAATTTGAAAATAAAATGCAGAGATGTTACACAAATGGCGCATATGCTCAACCTTTAACAGACCCTACCTTTTCTGTGAGAGGTTACAGTTAAACAGGTTTATGCATTGCTAACTTCCAAGCGAGGTTTTTAAATCTCAACGATGAAATTTCAGCCGATCCCCTTAGGCTGAATCTCACCAATTCAAATTTGGGGTGTAATTTTGTACTTCCGAATGGGAATGACCATATTAGGATAGCCGTTGGATCGTCAAATGAATCGTTCAATTATTCATTTATCGCTCGAAATAACAACAATGATATGCGTTAGAAATGAACCGTTCCCGTGGAAGGGAGGCTTTTGAGTAGTGATGAGCGGAACTGTGATTCTCCAATCACTTCGTTACCTGTGACTGCTACTCATCAGTAACGGTGATTCTTAACTGTGATTGCAATCACCGAGGAGAATCACTCTTAAACGTCATCGGTGATTTGTGGGGCTGCTATTCCTGCTACTTTGTCTAATTCCAATGAATGAGTTTTCCGCAAAATAAGCGAATAAACTTATTAAAAATTGGAAAATTAGGCCAAATATTTTTTTGAGAGAAAATGTCTGAATCTTAGATCATATTACGATAATTAAGTAAAGTTGATATGGTAAAGGAATTGATAATGGCCAATCATTAAAATCCCGTCGGCATTTTTTTAAACATATTATATATGCAAACCATCGTGATTCAAACCGTTAGCTATATATTTCGTAAAGAATATCTTATTCATCATAAAAGATGAATAAGACATCATTTACTATACTGTTGGTAGCAGTGGTAGCAGACTAGGCTATATTCACCGTATCCACAGTCGCAGTGATTTCGAGCATTCGGTGATTTAGGGCCGTATCCAGAAACCATGCTTCAGCTTGTAGCGGCGCGCACCGCTGAATGCTGTATCCAGAAACCTCACTACTCCAAAACGCTCCAAATGGGTGGGGGCAGTGTTGCCACATTTATTTTGGGCTGGATTGATGACGTAGACGAATTTAGCGACATTTTGAGTCCCTACTATGCGGGCTTTGAGAGGAACTAAGGGCGACAATTGAATAACGAATATCGCAACGCGACTTTGTTTGTAAGCAAAATGGAAACGGGTTGGAAGAAGAATCTCGGCGTAGAAGAAGAGTTTGATTTTAAAACTAATTATTGATAGGAAAGTTGTATTGGAGTGCAAGAAAACCAATGCTGTGAGTCTTTCTTTAAAGGCTATGGCATGGAAGAAGGTGGAGGTTGAATTTTAATCGGCACGATGGCGTAACGAAGGTAAGCACATTATTAGGCCGTGATTTGTGAAATTTCAGCGGAGAATCTTTTGTCTTGTTCTTAAAATCTGAATGGAAATTATTGATATAATTTCTCTTTTTTAGTGGTGTTCGTGGAAATAAGATGTCTTAGGAGATGCGGTATCTCACACGGAATTTATTCTCGGTTCCATGGGATTTTCTTGGTTCTTCAAGTTTCTTCTGTGAATCTGGTTCCGTTCATTATGTGAAAAGTGTCCCTTTAAATCGGCAAAGTTATCATTGAGAACCAGCTGGTACATGCTGATAAATCTTCGTGTTCAGAAATCTCGCGACGTGTACCAAGTGTCTCGACTAGTGTCGATCGCCGGTGCTTGCCGGCTGGCCTCGGCGGCTCTGCCGCCGGGGAAAGCCGGCCGATGCCCCAGACCCCGCACCCCGAAAATGCACCAATCTGGGCGGAAAAGAGTAACCTCATCAAGTTTTGTTCAGGACACCCTAGTTTCGGTGCTGACTTTATTGATGATTTTTTAAATAAAATGTTTCATCTGTTACAATTATTGTTGACAATGCGAAATGAAAGGAAAGTGAGCATTTTTTAAAAATAGTGCCGTTATTAAGTTGTACGGGTCGTCGCTGCCGATGTTTCGCTCTAATTACCGACTTCTTGTGTCCGCAATGTATGTGTAATTTGATTTGTGAAGTTACAGTTAGTGTATTCGCTCCCGATTTTCTTCGTGTGAACATTTCCTGGGCAGTTTTATTTGCAATTTGTGTTAATTAGATTTGTGAAGTAACAGTACGTGTCGTGTTGATGTTGATTTTCTTCGTGAGTACTTTTTTTTGGACAAGTGTTCTTGTAAAGTGTGATCATTTTATTTGTTGAATTGAAAGTGAGTTTTACGACGTTAATAAATACAAGTTTGTGAACTCAGTAATTCTTGTGGTGGTATTTATTGCTGAATAATCCTTGGTGTCACTTGCGCAATTCGTCATTGTGGTTGACAAATATACTCGTACAACTGTCGATTGCATTGGTATAGTTGGATATTTTAGACTTTGAGGTAATATAATAGATACATGTATTGTATTGCAACGTCCAAAGATTTACGTGACATTCATTATGAGATGAATATCATGTGCTATTGTAAACGGACTGAGAAGCAATATGCCATTTCCATCGACCCTTCCCTTAAACTTTAACTCATCATTTTTGTGACGGCATAAATCATTATAGGTAAGTTTTCACGTAATTGAACATGGTTTTCAATGGCTCGGAACTGAAATTATTCAAACTAGCAGTAACTGAGAATGGACGTAGCTGACTGGAAGACGACTTTGTCGCTTTGAGTATTTTACGCAAATTTTGGATATCAGAGACACAAAGCTGGTGATTGCAACTTTATTTGGGCACTTATATATATATAATATTTATGGTTTTCAAGGAAAGCCACGGTCTATACCAAAGTTAATAGCTATTAGAATGGCAAAGTCGACGAGGTTTCAGCATAGTTGCGTTGACAATGGTTATTTTTCGTAAAAAAGTATTTCAAAAGCATCAAGGCGAGACATTCTTGTGTCCCTAATTTATTTGTATTTAATTATAAATGGTTTTCAAGGCATGACAGGGCCCGTTTAGAAGTTAATTGCAAATAAAACGGTGAATCCTAAGAGGTTTCATCACGGTATTGTTGACAGTATTTATTGGTAGTTAAATTAGGTAAAATATTTACTCATTAGGATAAAATATGGTTATTGAAGCATTCTTACTATCTTTTTAAGTAATAATAAATAATTATCATGAGCTTATAGCCCTTTAAACATCAATAATTATTAATAATAAATGCGAGACGATAAGCAGACGAAACCCGGCGGCCATATTACTTGTAGCGAGTAGTGTGCCATGGACCTCACTAGACTTTTGCAGCGGTGCCCGTAGCGGTGCTCGGCCGCTACAGCGGCTACGTCATCATCTGATGACGTATCTAGCAGTAGTGAGGTTTCTGGATACGGGCCTTAGTCACCGACAGTGATCGGCTACTTCCCTTCCATCACAGGTAGCGATACATCGCTGATCACTAGGTAGCAGCAGGGCTAACTTCACCGAATCGCAATCACAGTGATTTCGAGTATTCAATCACCGACGGTGATTGCTACTTTTCAGCAACGGTGATTCAATCACAGTTAGCGATATATCGCTCATCACTACTTTTGAGTGAGCCGTTACTCGTTCGCAGGAGGAGATCACGTATTGAATATGCCAATACGTAATGAATGCCAATGCTTGGCAAAAACTGTGATGTCACCCAAATCCGAATTCGTTAGAAAAATTGAATAAACCCCCATATTGGAGAGTTCAAACATTGAAGTACCTACGCAAAATGACTTAAAATTAGGATAGGGGACTCCAAACTACGGTCCGTGGGCTGCATGGGGCCTGCAGCGCCCACTCATCCAGAACGTAGAAACCATTTAATCTAAAAAAAATTACGTAAATTTCTGCTATCCCGTCAAGATTTTCCACGTTTTCACCAAATTCAAAAAGATTAGCGGATTAATTACTTTTGTTTTGCAATTAATAATCAAACACAACATATATGCTTTATTTTTTAGTCGAACCTCAATTAGTCGTTTATCAAACCGCTCTTCAAATACACATTTTACCTCCCACCCGTAGCCAGTTTGAATAAATCACCTCCCGCATGCCCAGTGTACCAACGAAAGTCCTCCATAGCAAATCCCCTCCTCCCTTCATCATCTCACAAATCCTGCAACTTCCTTCCCGAAAACTCTGCCCCCATCTCTCGCACATTAAAATGTACGTAGAGGCTATCATCCAAGAATCATGAGCCATGAAAAAGGCTACCGAGTACTAAAAGAGTGCTGAAGTGAGTCATAGTCATTTCACTACGTTAAATACTGCTCTTTGATAGTTATTTCGGCTCTTAGGAATAAAATTTTGGATAAGGATAATAATTACTTAAAAAGATAATTTTTTTAATTGGGCCAAAGAGGGCATATTGATCAAAAGACATAAAATTTCCCTTATTTTTATGGCTCCTTCCAGAAAAATTCGACGATGAAGTGTCTCCGAGATTCGGACATTATTATAACGTGAAAATGAGTCACAGAATTCAATGGATTTACCAGATTAACCGATGTCTGAAGATGGGATAACCGATGGGGTAACAGGGATACGATCCCGTTAATTATTTAAAATTTATTTTTGATTTTGAGATTCATGTGCATCCAGGGTACGTCACTCAGAACCTAAATTGATTCCCTGTATTATGTCGAGCCGTGCACTGGTGTTGAGAGGTAATCACTTCATCTACCTGCAAATGTTATCCGGAAATTTGTTCTCCTCCCACTAACGACTATGTTTACTTGTTGATCTGAACCTTCGTTAATCGAGCTTGTCACATATACTGTAAGTATAAATGTCTATGTATAACATTTGATTCTTATTATACGGATTACCTAGCTCTGAATCTTAATAGTTCCAGCTCTTATTATTAGCCTCAACCTTACCCATCAACCCTCCCTAACCTCTTTGTTGAAATATCTTCTCATCCTTGGCAATAAAAATTAGTTGATATTTCATGTGTAGAACTAATTATTAAAAGTAGCGTTTAGTATAGATCCATAAACGATAGTGAGGATAACAAACTGTGAAATGTGATTCATCAATTGCATAATTTATGCATTGACACCAGTTTTTTTCTGAGTCTTTCAATTTAAAATAATGATATCATGAAATACGTTTTTATCTACTTAGCAATTTATTAATTGAACTTAAACCACTAATTATTTTAATTTACCCCTAGTAACAGTGAAAATTTTGTGTGTGATATTTGTTCTTTTTTTCAAACATCTATCAACCATCGAATACAAATGACTATATTTTTCCTTGACAAACTTATCCTGTAATTATGTATTATATAACCATCATACCTTATTAAAGCGTACCTTTTTATGCCATTCAACAACTAAAGTACACACTTTTTCCTCAGGGATACCATTTCCTTTTAATTGTTATTCATAATTGAGTGTGATGTAATTGTGTAATCGTTATGAGGATCTCTATTAGCGATGTTAAAAAACGCTGTAAAATGCTCTATTTTCAACCATTCCTAATCGGGTACACGATTTAATCACCGATGCCTTTTTCGGTAATTTCAGAAAGCCATGAAAAAATCCGCAGCCAGCTGTCTACTGGTACTCGCTCTGAGTACCATTTATGTCCACGCACTTCCGGCCCCTCCCGCAGAAGACTCGGACGCTCCCGTCGAAGTGGAAATCGTGAAATCTGAGGAAGTGCCGATCCGGAAGAAGTCGATAGACACGCTGGAAGATTCAGAGAAAAGGGTGAGAAAAAATCGAGAAATACAATATCCGACCATTTTGTCTCATCCGAATATTATATATGAGATCATATAATAGGACTTAACTTTTCTGCATGTGTAATGAACAGGAACATAGAAAGACAGTTGCGTGATTGCCACGTGCTACATAGATTGCTGTTTATTCTTCCTATCTATACATACATAAAATGTGCATAAGTAACCATAAGCCTTCATCTATAATATTTATAAATATACATATGGCCTAATTTATTTATCTAAAGAACCAGCAAAAAGTATAAATTAGTACTTTTTGTCTTGGAAGAAGCAGTTTCGCCTACTTGAACATGGAGAGTACATCAAGCTTTCTGAAAGTAACAATATTTGAAAAATACCCACATGTGACTACAAAATCAATTTGGTGATAATATGTACACATATCAATATAAAAACAGATGGAGGAAATAAACCGTTTAATAAGTACTAGTAATTGTATTGCTTTGAAAGTGCTTAGAGAGCATCCCTGGGAATAATCGAGACAAACTGAAATGATAATATGGACTCAGAAATGCTTTGTCACGAAAAAAATCCCTTGCCATGGACCAATCTAATTTGATTATATTTCCAGCTAAATGCCATCAAGGAAGAGACAAAGGACTCGACAGCTGATCTGAAGAATATACAAGAGGAAAACCGAGGAGCGAGAATGTTGGGAGTCGTGCAATCCGTACTCCAAAGTATCCTTCAGGTAAAACAATATTCCTTCCTTCCTATGCCCCTCCATTCCTTCAAATGGAAAGCGGTTTCCTTCGTAAATGCAAATACAAAAACTTCTTGAACTGCGTTGCAGAAAAATATACCTATGGTAGTTAACCCGCGCGAAAATTTCGCACTTTCACGTTATCAGGGAATAAGTATGTTAAGGAAACGGTGAAATTGGGTTTTAAATAGAGAAGAAGGTGTATCACAAAGTACTTTCTTTGTACCTTAACTTTCTTGGATTAAAAGGGGGTTTTAATCCTTTTTTTTTAAGTTAAGAATATAAAAAAATGTGTAGAGTCGATACTTCGAGAGAGTAATAATTTTTTTGTCAATTTAATGGGTAAATAGTGAAGATTGAGATTGTATTTTTTATCAGAAGCTGGTGATTCAAAGTTTAAAACGATACCTCATTTATCACTGTAGGTGCAGTGTTAACGAAGCGTAATATACGGAATGATAGAAAAAGACCTATCTATAATAATATATGTATGATGATGATAACCCTGAGTAAAAAATGTCAATACAACGTCAAATACCTATCTCATTCTGAAGCGAAAAAACTATCAATATTTCGTTAAAGAGTTATATTTACCGAATTGCATAAAAGTATCCACGCTTTCTGCATGCATCGTGCTGAAATTGAACAAGATTTTTTTCATAGTGATTGAAATTAACAAAGAAGGAACCACAAATGCAAAACAAAAGTTAGTGGTTAGGAGTATAAAAGGACAGTACTAATGTAAAATTCATACTGCGGTTGTATTAGAATGAGAGTAGATTTTCGCCCTAATAATAGGAAAAGAATAGGATTACGACAAAGTAAGTGGGCATCACATAGAAAATAAAAATTGTAAAAGCTGTTAATTCTTTCAACACAGAGTAAATGGATAAGTGTGAGAAGGTTAGAGGCAAGAGTCATGAAAATTCTGCAGTTTTACCGGTAAATCCCGTTATTTATTTTATAGTGATCACAACCTTCATAAATGCTGTGTGAGAGGCCAGGAATTTCGTTGGGGGAGGGTCCAAAACCAGGAGGGAAATGTTTGGAAAACGGGGTACTAAGTATTGGGTTTTAAACTAATTTTAACACTTTTCATAATCGAAAAAACTTCATCTGTTAAAGAAATATTTTATAAACTCATGACTTTTTAATATTTTGTTTTTTTTCTGAAGAAGAATTATTGAGTTTTTATATTTCGGGGGGTCTGGACCCCCTGGACCCTCCCAATGGCTACACCACTGGTGTGAGATGTCCTTGCCATACAGAAGGACGAAGGTTTTATTTACTCCCTACTAAAAACAAGTGTACAGTAACCAGTAAATTTGTCTACATTAGGGTCATTGTCGGCAAATTATTATTTATCACATTATTTGGTTGACAAGTCAGTATAAAACCAGTCCATATTGAATGCCATGACAAGGATGCAATAAAATAAATTACAAGCCAAAAATGTTAACTTGCTCCTCTATCAGTGCAATGAACAACAGAGAAAAACAAGGCCTATTCTCGTCCTGAAACTATCGTAGTCTTCATTTATTTTTTTAATGATCGGACAAGTTCGTAATAATCACTACTATAAAATGCAGCTTTTCAACAGGTGCCTATTAAGGTCGTTGTTAAGGGGGTGAGGGATCAGTTTATTACTTCTTCTCGCGGTGCCTCGGTTTATGTAATATGCCTCAGCGATAATGCGCCAGGCAAAACGAGGTCGGATATGTGTAGATGTGTGGCTTATAGATATAAATGAATTATTCGTAAACATTGTTGCATAAGTTGGTGAAATAAAAACATTCATCGAAGAGCCACGCAAAATATTTATATGTAATCAATTTTTTCCAGAAAGTACAGGGTGCGGCTGCAACTCTGTCGCCCCTCCTTTAATTCCCCACGGATTTTTAAATGCGATTTCTAGAAAAGTAAAGAATGGGAACCCAATTTATTTGGCCATCAATCGAACTATGAAAAATTCTAATAGAAAAACGTAACTTGAAACTTCATGATAGTTGACATGCTTTGTTTCTCAAGCGATGGAGGGAAAATAAAATGATGCAACAAAAATATGAATTCCTACTTCAAAACCGGATATATTTTTTAGGCAGACATCAAATGAATTCTATCCCTAGTACACCACAACCACCATTAGTTTCTCAAGACTATTCTAACTGAATAAAACTTATTTTTAGCCAATATGGTGGGAACGATCTTAGAGGAGTATCCTAGGACCTGCAACGATCAATACACCACGCTTAAAGATCTTCAAATGACCTAATTCAGACAGGTCGGATAACTTTACTATAACTAACTACTAGATATAAATCATTACCCAACACATTCATGCTCGTGGTATTATGATTTTAATCTGTGCACACCATCTAAGTCTCAGTCTTGGAGGAAAATCCACAGGGCGACACTGAAACTGCTTGAAACTTCTCCATCAACTAAAACCCTATCGTACTAGTAACTAAATGCGAGATTGTCTCCTCCATTTCATGGGTTAGGGATTTTTCACCTGTGGCCTGTGTGCTCGGGTCTCAAGACACAACACTTCCTGCCTTCATTTTAGCGTGTGCAGTTCAGTACTAACATAAGTTTTTTTTACATTTTCTACCGGCACCAAGTACTGTCACAGGGTCATTGTCACTGTCATTCGTGTCACCTATTTTGTATGTTATTAATGCACTAAAAAAGGTATTATAAATTCTAAAATACTTTCAATTCCTTTACAGCCCCAACCCATCGTGGACACGATATCGGAAGAGGATAAGTATGGCAATAACGGAGACACATTAGGAGCCCTAGGAAGAGGAATTGTCGGTGGATCGGAAGCTTTGTCAAATTTTGTCAACCTAGCCATTGAGGTAAGACGAGTGGAAAGAGCGTAAAAAATCGACAACGATCAATTTAGGTCCAGTTCATAGAAAACATTTTCAATAAGTATAAATTAACGCTTGACGAAAAAATTAGCTTCACAGCTTCGAGGCGTTTATAAGGAAATTTAGCCACAGCTTGTCATCGAGAGCAAACATTACCGTGGACTGAACGACATTTATCATTCCGCTTCAGAACCAGGGATGACAAAAGAATCCAAGCGAAAGTCAAAACCAGTAAAATTTCAATAGTATCGTTCCCGGGAGCGAAATGTAGAAAAGAAACGAAATGGATATAAAACCGGGGAACTAAACTCAGGGTCGAAACAAAATCCCAGTCAAAACTAATTCGGGTCGGAAGTGAAGTAAAACTCTGGGACGAAACGAAACGCTGATAATGTTTTGCACCGGAGGGACCACTTGCTTCACCTTCGAACAGTTTATTTTCAACCCACGCTGCGAGTCCGAAGTACGGTTGAATGAAGTAGAGGTTCGACCTACCGCCATTAGATGCACGGGGCATTCATCTTCTTACCACTAACAGGAGAACGGTGAACGCAAACATTCGATTTTTAAGCTCAATATTTTAACCTCTCTACAGGTCAAACGTAATGGGTCGAAACTATTCCCTCTTATCTCCCTCCACCCAACTTCTGGGATCGAAATTTTACTATGAGTAGCGGAGTTACGATTAATTTAGTTTCGTTCCCGGGAGTAAAGTTTCGTCCCGGGTCGAAACTAAACTCCTTGGTGATTTTAATTTCGTGCGGGAGTGAAACTAAACCTAAACCTCGTATTTTTGTTTCCCTCCGTTTCGTTACGTTTTCGCTTCACTTGACATCCCTGTTCAGAACTTAAGTGGTGAATTGCCGCGCACAAGTTATTGGAATTGAGTTAAGGTACGTATTAGCCGCATCGATGTCTTTTGAGGGGTTAACTTCTCAATTCCTCATAATATCCACGTTATCTTTCATTTCGGGGTACCTTCCTCAACGATTTACGCCGAGCACTAAAAAAATAACACGAATAAAAAACGCAAGAAAAAATAACTACGGCACTGAGCGTTTCAAAACTGTCACAATAATTTTCCCGTTGATTTAACATCGACCAAACCCTAATTATCGTGCTAATTTCATTAGGTTACGCGTTAATATTTTCTTTGATCGTTGTAATGGCGGATTGGCAGATACAGATAGAACTCAAGGGGGGGCAAAAGGTATCTTGAGCTGCCTTTACTTTCATCGTCATAAAAAAATCCAGTCCTAAATCCAAATCTAATAAAAAAATAATCAAGTCACATGCAAAGTTTAAGAAAGTTTTATTTAATCTTTAGGACGCGGGAACGTTTTCATGCGATTGCCCAAAATTATTATTTCTTCATGGATTTCTACATGCACTTGGGCACTTTACCTCACCACAAGAATTGTTAAGGGGCTTAACTCTAGCAGACCAGCCTTCGTGGCGAGGGGTGTCTCCTGCACAGGGGATCTCTTCAGGGCCGTAGCCAGGAATTTCGTTCGAGGGGGAGGGGTCCAAAACTAGGGCGGGAAATTTTTTAAAAACGGGGTACAAAGTATTGGGTTTTAAACTAATTTTAACACTTTTCATAATCGAAAAATCTTCATTTGTTAAAGAAATATTTTGTAAATTCATGATTTTTCAAAATTTTGTTTTCTTTAATAAAGAAAAATTATTGAGGTTTTATATTTCGGGGGGGGTCCGGACCCCCTGGACCCCCCCCCCCCCCCTCTGGCTACACCACTGGGTCTCTTCTGCCCTGGCTGGCAGCAAAAATCGAGAACTCCCGCAGCCTAAGGGTTAAACTGATTACACACATATACATGACACTTTCAATTAATAATATAAAAATGTTGCAATGGTTCTGCGTATGTATCAGCCACTGCATTGACACATGTACCAGAATCTCAAGCTGAGAGCTCTGTACGGAAAATGTATAGCTATTTTTTGCTTGAAGCCTTTAGTGATAAAATACAATATGGAGAATCTTCTAACTGAGGTACTTCAACAGCTCCACTCCACGGATTTGTAGTAAGTCACGTAAAAGGAGTTAGTTGGAGTGAAATTAGCATTTAGAGCAATGATGAATTCCTAAAAATTGTTTCGAAAAGCAAGATAAAGTTATTGAGCCAAAGTAATTTGGATGTGGGAATCAAGACCTTATTCAGCTGCCATATATATAAAATAATTAACACCCATTCTTTTGATTATATTGAAACTTTGAGCCCGAAGAGTTTGAGCTAAAATACTTAATGCAAAATAACCATATGCATGCTAGACGGAACTTGATACAATAATGGAGCATATGTAAATAAAAGTCTTTAAATTGCTCAAAATACGAAAGACTGTATTCAGAAGTAGATCATAATTAAGGAGTTCAACCGGAAAAAATGAAGAGCGCAAGTTGAACTATGACTGATTTACTCCTAACATAGAAAAACAAATTTTGCATGTCAAATAACTTAATAAACAAGCTTTTCTAACGACACCTAAGAATAAGGCACATTAATATCAGGTAAAATTCATAATGAGGGAAAGACTTTATTTTAAAGTGCGACTGAAACTAACTAAGTATGATATTTCTCCTTTCAGTATCCAACCAATCTCTTCAAGTCACTGGCGCATAGGGCAACGGAAGCTTTGAATCACCTGGGCTCCAGACTTGTGGGGCTTTGATGAATTTGAATCGTAAGTCCTTGAGAGAAAAAGGATCAAATAGATACCAATCCAGAGAATACAGGATTCTTCATAACACAGCGCCAAATTTAATGGCAGTGTTTTTTCCTGGGACTGCAAATATTTATGAAAAGTGAAAGTGCTGTAGAAACTCATTTCTATCAATGATTTCTACCATCGTGGTCAACATACACGCACACATGTGTCATCATTTGTATATTATAATCTATCACAGAAGTCCCTGTCATTATTGCAAGCTGTACAAATAATGTTATCAACTGCATATATGTTATATTTTGTTGAAAGTATGTGTGTAGAATACTAGATTATGAAGCTGATTGCCAGGCATTGCCACCAGTTTTACATACAACCACCTGCATGCTATGAGTGTATAATAAACGATTGTTAAAAAATTCATGAATTTTATTTCGTCTCTTCCCCACAATAATTATGCATTTAATACGTTCAAGCTGGAGAAAATATGAAAGAACTAATAAAATATTTTAAATTTAGGGATGTAAATCCCTGCAACCTCATTGATGACATTCAGTAAAATAAAATATCAGGATCTCTCAAGACTAAGCAGGTATTATCAAGAAACACTATAGGACCTTGGTATTTCTGTAATAATGCAAGAATACATCTTTGCTATTCAAAAATCCAGAGAAATAAAATATAAATTCGCAGAGGTTAAAAAATATTGAAACTTAACACTTCAGCAAAGAGAAAAATAAAACTGCACTAGATTAGGATGAGAAAATTTCAACTAGCCGACCTAGAAATGAAGTATCACATGTACAAATGAAAAGTGAATATGTAATAAAAAAATAATACTATATCTACTTCTAAGTAATATTAGGCTGTGATTACCTTGCCACAATAAGCCGACGGCATAGCCGTTTTGGAATGCACAGAGAATAAAGGGAACTGGATTCTAGTAACTACAGAAAGGACTGTTGGCAGATATTATCCAAATATCAGTTGATAGACGACTAAGATATTCGTATGTAGCAGAATGGAAGAAGACATGACTTACATAAAAATAGAAAAAATATTCTGGAAGAGGTAAACGAATGAAAAAATTGATCACTAAGTATATAAGGAGCAGGGGGGCAGCTAATAATTAAGGCTAGGGGGGTGCTTTAGATGCAACTATTACTGGGGTGTCTGGTGGTATGGAATACCCCCCAGGGTTAGCGGGAGGTGCAGGGGGCCCTCCCCAGAAAAAATTTAGGATAAATAGTGAGTTTTACGGCGTTCTGAGGAATATTTTATAAATTTTAGCACTATACTGTAATTAATATTAATTCAATTAAGTAAAATGGATTTAACTAAAATTTTTCTGAGCTCTGGGGGTGGGGGGCTTTATCCCCCAAACCCCCCCTCACCGCTCCACTGATAAGGAGTATGCTTCTCTATGGTAATGAGGCATGAACAATGACAGCTTCTGAGATATCAAGGGTGAAGGCATTTGAAATGAGGCACTACAAGAAAACATACCGACCGAGTACTCGGTCATTACTCGGTGAGCAATGAGGAAGTCCTTAGAAAAGTTGGAGAGAGGAGTACCTAGCAAAAACCGTAAGCAGCCATCACATAGGAACGAACTAATCCACTAAATTTGAGGCATGATAGCCAGATGAAGACAAGTTCAAAGGGACAAGCAGATGGAAAGAATGGAAAAGGAAGACCTCGGATATGGAATATGTGTTGAAGGATGTGAAAGCGATATCATCAACACGTATATTTCTAAAACTTTAACACACTTATTACCGAAATGGATGATGCCCATGCATTCAATTTTTTTAATCAGGCTCACCTGTGATTTTGCTGTGCTATGAGTATCCACGTCTTCGTAAGACAATTTTGCGTCCAAATATGAATCTTAGGAGTGGAAAACCTTCGCAACGAATCCTGAAAGAAAACACTCCGACGGCCCAATGTGTGCGTGAATTTCCTGATTGTCAGTACATTTCATCCTTAAGGGCACTTGTCCTTAGAATTTGACTCCCATTTCACAAATCCGGTCGCATCAGCGTCCGTCCTCATCGGCTTTTGGCGATGCAAGGGCTAAGGATGCATTGAATGCTGACCATCCTAGTTTTCACCGACCCGGCCCCGTTAGTAAATGGGACTTGTTGATGTCCAACAGGTTTTAAAAATCGATAACACATACATACCTACCTATCCTTGACAAATGTGAAAGCACAGTTTCTTCTTTTTCATTTGTCATAACGAATCACTTCACAAAGTTATGCCTCAAACCATCAATTTTTTCACTTTCAATTACCAAAATTAAATTGCAACTTGGGGTCAAAATGAATGACCCAATTCATCTGTTTTTTATTCATCATCACTTGATCCATATACCCAGGGGCGGACCCAGGAATTTTTTTCTGGGGGGGAGAGAGGGTGACAAGGGTCTGACAGGTCTTCTTGTATTTGAGATTTAAAAAATTGCAACAATTGCAGTAGAAAATATCCCATTTATTTCGATATGAAAGTTATTAATATTAAATGAAATGACTGAGGCTCCATAACAACCAAATAAAACAAACGCAATGATAACCGTATTAAAAATCTTGTCTATTTTTTAAGTGTCTGGGGCCCCTGAGCCCCCCCTAAATCCGCCTATGCATATAACCATAGAGTAAGTATATACTTACTCTATGATATAACTCATCTGAGGTCTTCCTATGAAACTCCTCCCTTCCACTCATCCTTCCATGATTTTCTTAATCAGAACATCTTGTCTCATGGAGTGGCTGATTAAGTTGTCTCTTCTTCATCTAGAGGTTTTCGAAACACCTTTCCCCTAACCTTCTTAGGACATCCACATTAATCACACAGTCATGATAATTATCAAATGTCCTCCCTGTAGTATTGCATGAAAAGTATTAGAAATTCATAGTAAGGTGATCATCTGTCGCTGTTAAGTTCCACTCCTCTACCATTACATTGTCTTTGTGAATCTTTTGGCCCTTCTGTCTCTTCATCATGCTTGTAGGTGGTTCTGATTGTTTGTTGCTTCAGCTCTCCTTCTTTTGCCGTTGTATCTCCTCTCAACTCCAGGCATATTTTATTCTTTGTTTTGTTGCGAACACTCATGTTTAAGATGTGCATCTTGTCGTTTTTTTTTACTCTTGAATTCGACTCGGCCTCATGACTGAGCTGCAAATGTAGGCGACTCTTTATCCACCGAAAGTGAAACTGTGGCAGTGAGGAATTTTGGCATACTGTTGATACCTCGCCTGCTACGGCAACACTAGTTGATTCCGATTCAAAGAATGATGGCATGCACAGCTACATACGATGCTTCCAGATGCAGTTCTGGAAATGCTGAAGAGTAGTTGACAAAGTAGTGGGCCTTCCATGGGCAATAGGAAGTGTTGAAGTGTACTCAGATGTCATGCCAAACCAAGGCAGGGAGATCCCTGAGTGGAATATTAACCAATCTTTTCCCATTCCAGAATCATCACCCAGCAACGCGGCAGAAACTTACGCCAAACTCACAGGACTACAAAAGGCACTGGATCTTCTCAATGCACTCAACCTGACCAATATAAATGTAAACATGCTTGTAGACAGCACAATAGCATTGCATGCTCTAACCAAAGGTCAAAGTTTTGTTTTCCATGTGAATCCTATTCTTGTTCAACTGTATATTGATGTAATAATAAAGGAAGTTAACTCACACTCCGTAACCTGATCCTGGATGCCCTCATCCCTCAATCCGGCCGACTTGCCCTCTCGGGCTGTACCCAATTATATGTAGAAGTCAGCCATGTTGGGCGACCACCGCATAAAGGGCACATGGATGGCAGTTTGCTCCCGAATTGAGGAAGGAGGAGGGTCTCCAGGGCCAGCAGCTGAGGATGTAGTGAGTAAAAGAGCAATTTTATTCTAAAAATATAATAACTAATTCGACCGTTATAACATTATAGTCTATCGTTGATAACCTTTCAGGGAAGATCTCTGTTGGGAAAGATACAGCTAGTTAGTTATACTCAGATTTTATGTCATGGAGGTTTACGGTTATAGAAATACGGTTGTACTCATTACCATATGGTTATGCATGATTAGGAGTGTTCCATTAGATTTTGTCTCGTGTATCGATCTCAGTGTCTCTTCTTTGATTGAATGCAGCGTTTTTATGTTCTGGCGATTGTGAAATATTTATTCACTCATTTACGAATTTCTTTTAAGTGTAAATGTGTGAACAAATATTTCATGTGAAAGCACAAAGTTTCTTCTTTTTCATTTTTGGTAGAGAAAAGTTGGCTGGAGGAAGAGAAAGATGGGTCAAGATTGAAAATGAATCTTCCTTGCTCAGCATAGCTCTCATGATTTTGAAATAAAAAACACAAATAGTTGGCACCCACTTTTCATGATTTGTTGGTAAGTACTATTAGAGTTCTGGTTCATAAAATATGCAGGGTGAGCATGATAATGAGGGCAGGAACCACATGGGTCCTTTGCACACAGCCAAGGAGAGGTGACAACCCACTCAGGATGAGTTCTTGGCATTATCATCAACTACTTCAAGTAGGTGCTAATGTCATCAATTTCTTTTACCTATGTTCGAGAAGTAGGCAATGGATCAAAAAATGGAAAAAGATGGCTTTTTATCCCATGAATCTCCATCACAATTGAAAAAAAAATTGTGTATGAACCGATTATATAACATCTACAAGATTAGAGGGCAAGAAATATGAGTGGAGAGCTGCAGATGAGAACCCCTGTGCAGGAGGCACCCCCTGCCACAAGGGCTGGTCTAGTAGAGTTAAGCCCCTTAGCGATCCTTACAGTGAGGGAAAGAGTCCAAGTGCAAGATATCCTAGTAGCAATAAAAATTTTGGGTAAATGCTGCAGTCTGTGCAAAACATATAAAAAAGTTCCCGGACTCTAAATATTAAACTGAGTTGTCTCTTGTGTTCAATTCAACACAATCAACTGCAATCCATCCTAAATCTGAAATTTTCCTAGACCATATAGATATTTTTCAATAACTTAATAAGATTATAAAAAAAAAATTTCTCAACTACCTCTTTCGGTAAATATTGGTTTCATGAAAATAATGCATGCTACAAAACTTGTGGTTCACATTTAGAGCTTTGATTTTAATTAAATAATAATGAAATTGATTCAAAGCTTCAGAGATATTGGTTATTTAAAACTCTAAATCCACCGTACTGTATGGCTGCTGTTTCTATTATTTAGTACCAAATTAGCGCATTTATCAGTCAAACCATTGCATGTGATACATTGCATAGAAGAAAAATAAATAGGTATATTATATTTTTCTTTGAAGCTATTTTTTCTCCATTTTTTAGTTATCAAAATACATAAATAAAATTTTCAAAATAAAAAATACTTAGTTTTATAATAATTTGAAAAGCAGAAAAAAATCCTTTTTTCATTGTTCTACATAAATATGTACTTTACGTTACAAGTAAACCATGCATACTTAAATACATAATGCACATGCAGTACTTCTGTTTGAACTACATATATATAAAAATGCTAGAGAATGCATAGCTTCAGAGATTTTTCTTTTTTTGGAAACTCGGCATATGTATTTAATTTTGGATTGGCTTTCCTTTGCATTACATGCCCCTTAGAGATGATACTCATTGACTTAAACATCCAGGAAAACAGAGACTGAAAAGAAAATTGGTGCCCCAGAAACACACTATTTTCTTTATTTTGGTCAGCTGGGCTTTACACTATTTTGCAATACACGTGATGGCATGAGGACAATGAGAATTTAAAGGAGAGAGAAAAACAGCCAAAATAGTTATGTACTCAAGTTGAGAAAAAATACAACAAACCATTTACAAACAGGAATGAGTATTTATTGATACTTACATGCATAAAATAAATAAAAATGATAAACGTGTACAAAACATTGTGAGAGGATAATAATTTTGGCCTCACTGATACTTCAATCTACAAGTCAAGTGAATGGAGTTTGTGGATAGATCCATATAAGAAATGAATGGTTATCCTCCTAAATCATTTCTGTCGAACCCCTTTCGAAATAGAAATGGGCATCTATTGTAGATTTGTTCATAATAAATTTAATGGAAATGATTTACCATGGTAAGTAAATATTTTCAGAATATTTACATGTGTGTGGGTATGTATTCCATTAGCCACACCTTCACTGATTTCGAGAGAAGTAATGAAAAGAAAACAAGAATGCTTGGCAGTCAATCATCAGGCTGCATCTGGTAGAAATTCATAGTATTCATGGTTGAATGAACATTGCACTTTCTTTCACAAAATATTGTTATTTGCTCCAGAGCACCCAATTTTAAGTCTTTTCGAGAGATATGCAGAATTTTGGAAATGAAGTCACCCGCTTCATAGTTTAATAATAAGTTTATTGCAGTGAGGAAATCTGAATCCCAGTCCTTCAAACTTCTAGCTTTCTCTTAAATTTGAGAGGAGAAGCTGTCACCAGATTAGCCTGTTCTGTACCTCTGCAACACACTGCAGTGCACCTACTATACCTAATTTTGTAAATACAAGATTCACTATTTATTAATTATTTCCATTTTCTATTATTGCATCTTAATCAATTCAAAATTGAATTTCATTAGCTCTTAAAAAAATGGAGACTTATCTGATCACCGGACACAAACAATATGTACCAATATGGCGATGTCGCAAGTCAGCAAAATGTATAGCGCAAACAAAATATTTAGCAAATAATTTCAACAATGAGTTCAATATATTCCACCATAAATTAAAGACTGTTTTTTTTTTAGGTACCAGTCCTTGCCAAATTTTAGTATTTATTCACAATATACATTTTTCAGTTTCCATCCCATTCTAATTGCCTGGCTGTGACATAAAATCCAGCTTAGCCTAATTATATTTTGCTTTCTAGTTTATTTCAAAATTGAAAGTAATTCTATTTTTCCCTAGTTTTATCTCCACTTCATGTACAGAATACACCACAGGACTTGAAATAAAACTGGAGTGCATAAAAGGTGACTAACTCATGGCAGTCTTGCAAAATATGTGTCACCTTACAGAGAAATCATGTACATTCTAGGTCCCTTGGGGGATGGTAAAATTGGTGATGTATTATATTAAAAATTACAAAAATGCGTAAATAATAAGGATGATGATGTTCTGAAATGGTGAAAATTTATCTTCTTGGCAGGTACATTTGGAATTGACAGAGGAACTGTATTCTGAAGATCCAGTGAACTTTGAATGGAGGTGATATTGCACAGCTCTGAACTTCCATTGGCTAAGAAACAACAATTGGTGCCAGTGGTGACTGAAACAGAAGGAGAAGGAAAGAAAAATATTCAAATGCAGCAGCTTACTTAAGACACTGAAAACTAGAATTCTACTTGGGCTATGAATTTTTGAAATGGCAGATTTGAAATTTATTAGTTGAAATTTTTATTTGCATTAATCAATTATAAGTCTACGAAAATGAAGTTCCTCCACTAGTAGTAATGATATTGTTTTTATGGTGTATATATAAAATTTGATATATTAATGTACCTGAACATAGCACTTGAAGGAAAAAGAGGTAAAGAGAGGCTTGAAGGAAAAAGTATCCACTGTCTTTTTGCTTGTAGAAGTTTGTTTTATTTGATGGCCATCTTTTCAATGACATTACATCAGTGTTTGGTTTCTGCTGTTTCCATCTTGTTTGTTAGTATGAATTGGTAACTCGCTTTTGTAAGTGTTGGCCAATAAATCTTTTGTCCATCCACAAATGGGTTGGTTTAATTATTCGAAGGTTAGCAACAATTAGTATAAAATCAGTTTTTTGAATTCCATATAAACTAACTTTTCTCCATTTGTTTCATAACAATGAAATAAACGTGGAGTTTGGATTTCACTGTTTTCCTCAGCTTTTGCTAGCTGTGCAGTATTTCAAGTAATCAGTTTATACTTAGGTACTCTAATGGGGAATACTGAAAGATTATACTCCTCAAATTTCATTACTTTACTCGCCATTGTTGAACCAACATTTATGTTTTTACTAACTTTTGGAAATTCAGCAAAGAGCCTACGTCAGCAACTTTACATAAGACAGGAATAAAGGATTGAAAAAAAACAGCTTGCGAGCTTTTATCAAATCCTTATAAAGAAAAATAATGGAGCAATTTCTCCTAAAAGAAGTTTAAATGATGAATAAAATAGCAACACAATGATATATTTATTTATTTAAGTATTCAACTGATTAAAGTAGGCTTTCATGGAGTATTAAATTTTTTTTCTGGCAGCCTCTCCTTACATCCTGGATTTCCCTCTTCAATTCGCAATTAGGTCTTCTCCATTTCATTCTATCTAAAATCCTTTTCTCTTCCTTCCTTTTCCTTTTTTACCCAACATTCTACCCTTTAACACTGATTTCAACATCCCCTTCCGGCTCCCTGCCTCGTCTCACCCAACAGCATTTCCCCTCTCCGTCCACTTCACCTTCTCCAGACCCACGTCTCGAATGCCTCCAGGCTTCTCTCGTTCTCTTTCCTTAGTGTCCATGTTTCTGTACCAAAAAGCTCTAAACCCCAGAGAGGATTCTTCACTAGCCTTTTCTTCAAAACCGCTACATAGCGATCTTCTAGTAAGACCCTCCCTGCCCATGAACGCCGCGAAATGACCCTTAGCCCCAATATACCTCTGGTTCATTTTTCTGTGTAAATTTGCCAGAAAGGCTGATGGTATACTCAAAACCATGAACATCTACGTTATGGAACGTGTGTTCATAGCTGAAAAGTTGAGACAAGAGACGAAAGAGAATATGAGAACAGGATAAGCTCAATGGAGACAAAAAATGTGCAAAAAGTTGCCGGCCTCGGTGGCGGCGGGGTAATGTTCTCGCCTGCCAAACAAGAGGTCGCGGGTTCGAGTCACGCCTGGGTAGGTTTCCCCGGTCCAGGGCATGGTCGTTTGTGTACGTTTACTTGTTATATTGGTTGAACACCCCGGTGTAAAATGGCCAATAAGAGCTGTATCCGGTGGTTTGAGATTTAAAAAAAAAAAAAAACTAAATTTAAAAAATTTCACATCTTCAAGTAAGTATTTGGTAAATTCCACCGATAAGCGGGCTTTTTAAATGGCTTTTGGTTAAGACGCGTTTCGTGAGGCCATGGAGCAGCTACTCCCAAAATGGGCGTGGTACACCATCCGAAGGGTCGCTAATCCGGTACCCTTTCCTCGACAGAATCAACCTCGCTGGCCCGTCTCTTAGACACTCCGAGCGGGAGGCCTCCCTCCCGAATAGTGAGTGAAATAATATTATTGACAGGGTACCTCCCAAATTTTGATACAATCACTCAGCAACAGACCTAATACAATTCGCTGTTTCACTGAGAAACAACCCAGGCTATGAATTTCAAAGGAAATTAAACGATATAATCTGGTAGTACACAAGGAAACCGTAGTTAAAATAGTCGTATCAGCTAATTATAATGTACTTTTTTTGCTTTGGTCCTCATCGAAGTCGCCTATACATATTTCACATTATTTTTCAATAAAAATCTATAAAACGGCAAAGATGGTGACAGGAAATATTCCTACTGTAACTTTTCCCCCCGATATTTATTTCAAAAGTCTTCCGAAGTTTTACGCTGAAAAGCACGAGACGAGTTTGGACAAACCGAACAGCAGTAACAGTTTAATTGAAAAATAGGGATCTTTATAAAATCTACAATTATCGCTTTCAACTTTTAGCATTGAGTGAGAGGATAAATGATCGATCACCAAAGTGGGAGTTGTGAAATATAGGAGAATAAATTGTCTGAAATTAATTTATGGCGAATACAAGTTCTTATGACATGATGATATGTGGTATGAGTAAAGGAAATAGTTTTACGCGAGTTTACATTTACACTATAAACATTAATCATATTATGAGGTATCCTTCGATCGTGTTCGACGTCCACATATTCAAAAACCTCGCCAATCAGACAAGTTTATCATAATGTTTTCCAAATCTTATTTCCGTACTTAATGTTTTTTCATAGTCATCAGACAAATACCCCTTTCATCTCTTGCATCCCAGCGTTGCCGTCGCCATCTCCTTTAACATACAAGCGAATTCAAGCTTTAAAAGGAA
The DNA here is from genome assembly GCF_921293095.1 of Ischnura elegans. Classification (NCBI taxonomy): domain Eukaryota; kingdom Metazoa; phylum Arthropoda; class Insecta; order Odonata; family Coenagrionidae; genus Ischnura; species Ischnura elegans. Next base: position 25,239,393 of record NC_060252.1, read on the forward strand.
AACGTATTCGCTGGTACACATAGTAAACGACTACTTAAGGGTTAGCAGAAGAAAAATTTGAAATAAATCAATAACAGTACCATTATTTCATATATATTTGACGTTTTTACGAATTATAAACGATTAAACGAATACGAAAAAGCAAGGAAATTACTTTACATTCTTCTATCATATTCGTATCAATAGTCATCATTCTGCTTTCTTTACTGTAAAAATACTGGAGGAAAGAACTCATTACGATGGTTAGGAGGTCAAGTTCTTTATAGACACGTTCCGGGACAAACTAGACGGCGATAATCGGCAAACACTAAGAGGGTTGCGTTGCTTACAGAGAGATTCACTTAGGGTTAAATAATCAATAAATAAATGCTAAGTAAAGATATAAAGGACGGATGAAGAGGCAGAGGCTGTGGCGATCCATTTCGAAACCATAATAATGAAAGATGTAGCAAAACTAGTAGTCCAATAACAGACCTCAAGGCTAAAATACCATATCAAGAGCATAATAAGGCTGGTGAGAGACAAGAAGTATAAGTATTTCTCGTGGTATTCTCAAAATGAGATCGCTTAAATGTATAGGTATTATCGACTGATGGCCACAAAAAATAGGCTTTCCGTGCTAGAATATATGAAATTTACAATAGAAAATTTGCATTTTTATATGCTCCCAATGCGGTAGATGTCAATACATAGGGAATTTTTGGAATGCCGCTGGATTATTAATGCTATTCCGACGATAAAATTACGCAATGCTCCCAATTCCTTCTGAATGATGATTAAAAATGATACGTAGGCACGTTATCGTTTCACTTCCTTGACTTGTAGGTTGATTACGACAAATCACGTTAGTTACATTAAATGGAGCAACTGTCAGCAAAAGAAGCCAACAAAAGAATTAGCTAAATAATATAAGGATTGAACTGTCCACATTTCGAGCACCCAAAGTTTACTTTTTAGCTGTCGATGGATGTCACTTTCGTGGCCAAACTTTTTCACAATAATAAAAGCGAAAAGTATTAATTTTGAATCGCGCATTCGCAAGCATAGCGCTTTCGTTACTATAATGAGGAGCCGGCGAATAGTCGGAAGGCTACATACTACCACATAATCGCCTAGGCACGTCTCCATTCAACGCCAACATACCGCGAAAACGCCTGGAACATCCTCTCATTCATTTTCAAATACTCGCTTTCACAATACAATATTACGCTCCACATCACCCTTCGCTTGCTTTTTTTTGCACTTTCATATGATCAATATGATTTGCGATACTTGTAGCAGAAAAAAATGCTTCGAATCACACCATTCCTTATATTTCCCTGCCATTTAGTAGAGCTATGATTTATGGCGAATTTGAAATCTAAACCTTTGCTTAATACGTAAAATATGAATAAAATTGATTAAATACCACTTCCTATTACTGGTATATTTTAATTTTATTTTTTTTTCATTTACTTTTTTATGATACTTCGATGCAGAATTAGCCGTAATTCTTATTTTACTATCTACACGTGGCTACCTTACTATGACAAAAATTCAAATCAGTTGTTAACAATAAAAAGAAGTGCCATCAATTTTCGCCTCACATTGTGTTGTGAACGTTTTTTACCAAATTGAAAAGAAAACTTCTTGCCATTTTGTTGCGAAGAAATAATAGCAAAATTATATCTCTTCTTCATCTATTAAATAATTCCTAATTCTTGGTAATCGACTATTAATGCACTCCATCTCTTAGCTATGAACCTATTCAACCACACGACGTGGACACAGAAAGTTATTTCACAACACGCAATACTTCCAGGGAGTCTATAAATTCCTTTCCTGCGTTAATTATATACATGGCGACAAAAAATGTATCTACACAAGGCACCGCAAGAATTAGAAAATCAAATCCGAAGAAATAATTATCGCAAATGTATCGATCTTATTTCCGAGAGGTTGTGAAACCACTTACACGAAAGCATGGTACGATGAGTTGAGAAGCTGAAACTCAAAATAGGCAGACATGAACATGCATTAAGACTTAATCAAGATGCTGAGTTAACGGGAGGACTGGGGTATTTTTCATAGGATACCTCTCAGTTATATTTTTCACTTTTTACTGCTTTCGACACGCTAGGTAGATATTTAGCACATTCAGTAGGATCACGCTTATAGGAAAAAAACATTCTTTGACTACGCAAAACTCATATTTAAAACTCCTGACTAAAGATAATCTCTAAAATATTTTCTCTCAAGTTCAGCCAATGTCCGAATGAACTCTCAACGGTCTGCATAAGTGTGCAGTATATTTATACATTTCTTAGTCAATTTTGTTCTTTAAGTCGATAATACTCTTGAATGTGCGTCTATGGCAAGGAGGAAAAAAATTATTCCAACATCTACACACTTTGGATTGATTATGATTTTGTCACGATTGTCTTAATTCATAATTATCACCTAATTTTAGCAAGTAAATAACCAAGGTTATGAACCTCTAGAGAGCTGTATACATATGCTAACTAGCCTAATGCTGTATTAAAGAAGCTTTATATGGCAAAATTAACGAAAATCCCACGGTTCGTTTCATATAATGAAAATCAATCACATCAGAAAAAAAAACACTTATTGCAGATAGTGTTTTCTACAACAGGATTTCCTTGCATAGAAAATTTGTAGACAAGCATTAATAAAAACATCTACACACTTTGGATTGATTCTGATTTTGTCACGATTGTCTTAATTCATAATTATCACCTAATTTTAGCAAGTAAATAACCAAGGTTATGAACCTCTAGAGAGTTGTATACATATGCTAACTAGCCTAATGCTGTATTAAAGGAAGCTTTAAAAGGCAAAATTAACGAAAATCCCGCGGTTCGTTTCATATGGTGAAAATCAATCAAATCAGAAACAAAAGACTTATTGCAGATAGTGTTTTCTACACCAGGATTTCCTTGCATAGAAAATTTGTAGACAAGCATTAATAACAAAAATTTCAACTATCAGAAACCCCTAGGAAATATATCCCTGTTGCAAAATAAACCTCATAAAAAACGAAATGAACAACATGCTTCCCTAAACTTTAAATCTATCCACCCCCTGAACGTAAGTTACATTGAATTTAAAAAAAAAATATTCCCCCACCCCAAATGTGACGTATTACTCGCCCATTAAATATCACATTATACATTTATTCTAGTATATTCGGGTAAATATTCATTTCAAATACAAATTCCTAAACGCGCAACGTTTAAAAACCTAACATTCGAATTTGGTGGACAAAAATGTATGTGTGCTTCTTAAAATATCAAAATCTAAATAAAATAAAAATACAGAGCCTAATAAAAGAAAAACAAAACTGGGATTGCACTACAATAATATAAAAATAAAAGCCATTAAATTAATACATAAAAAATTAACGTAATTACATGACCAATGCTTTCACATCAAAACCAAAAAATAACATCACTTCCAAGAGGAATGAATTGCGGCGATGAGTGGGAAATTAAATATGTAAGGAGTACACAAATAAAATATAATAAAAATTCTGTGTTAAGGCAAAGTAATGAAAACCGCATTTAAGTAAAAAAAGCAATCAGTGGCAACACGTCCAATTCAGAGCAAATTAGAAAACAGAAATACAGGGAATAAAATTTATGTGGTTAGTTTTTTGGTAAAATAATTTTCTAAATACTTCCGGAAATATATAAAAATACTTTATTTGATTCACTTAGGTTAAAGACAATGAATAATGCGATTAAAATCATATCGATGGGGAAGCAATCCCTGAGCGCTCGTGCATTCATAAATTCGCAGGGACCAATTGTTGTGGTTGTCATGGTACAAAACGTTCAGAAGAAGCTCTGAGAATTCATGCGCTAGCAAACAGCACTTGGGATTTTCTAAAGAATTTGAGTGAATTTTCGGGATAATTAAAGCAACCGAGTGATACGCTCGAAGAATTTCATCTACAACGCTTAGTGTTCGAGAAAGAACCACGGAAAGAGATATAAAATCGCTGAAAGCTGTACCAGATACTTGGATATCTTCAGCTATTCACGATGGAAAAGATTTGGCGTGAGTAAAACATTATTTCACACTGGGAAAATGAAGCTGAGGACCTTTCTGACACATTAATAGAGTGAAATTGGTGATTCTACGATTTTTTGTTTATTACTTTGGTCACTAGATATTAGTAAATAAGAAAAATATGTATATAGTCATATGTTGTTTGAGCACAAGGGACTTTGGTCTAAAAATATCAAATTCAAATGAAAATAATAATTAAAGATATCAATTTTACTCGGTTTTCAAATTAAATATACTTTATAAATTGAAATACAATCTAAAAATAAACGTCATTATTTCATTTCACTTCCAGTTTCCGTCGACGACTTGGGAGAAATTGGTGCACTTCGATACCAAGTCAACGTTTGGCGTAAGTTAAACTCACGGAAACCTTTTTTTTTTACCCACACCACCGGAAAAAATGTCAGTAACTCATATAAATCATTACCTTTTTCCAGGTGGAAGGAGGGAACTACCAGAAGAAGTGCGACGAAATATCATTGGAGAGTAAGCGAAAAATTCTATACTCTGACGTAAAATCAAAATTTAACATTTAAAATTTAACAAAGAGAAATAATTGAATTAAATTCAACAAGCCTTTCATTATGGAGGCGAATAAAATTAGAAAAATAAACTGTTTGAAAGCGAGTCTACGCAATCAAGTCTTTACTTTAAAGAATTTAAATCAATGCAATATCGGCTAACAGATATCATCAGAGATAATCAGCAATTTTTCTCGTGTTATATTTAACAGACAAGCGAAAACATCACCTTCGAGGAGGCTGACATCTTGGTTGAATTCGGGGTTTTGTTTCCTCCAAAGAGGAGAAAATGAAACAAACGAAGAAAACGTGGCAGGTACGACCACATTCCCTCTGTCCCAGCATCAATTTCCCAAAAGAATTAATTTACATCCTATTATCCTAATATGCGGTATTGCTTGAAATAATAAATGTTTCATTACGTAAAACATTTAAAAAAGTCAAAAATGTGATATATATAAGTAAGCCGTATTAAATAACTCATCTCATTTATTCATCGCGAAAGAAATGTTTTAGCATCATGAAATTATTAGAAGCCATATAAACGCGATGACTAATATTTAAAATAATATTGGATGCATTTCATTTCACAGTGGCAATGCGGTCCTGTCTCAACAACATTGCGAGAAAAATTTATTCATCATGTCCGGAACTTACTGGTAACTTATGATTATTTTGATTTAAATTTGGAGTGAGTAAAAATTATAGAAATATTTTTTAGCACAGCCATATGGATTTCAAAATAATTTATAATCACGGAGGTTTTATCTTGATTCCAGATGAAACAACCGAACAACTGAAAGAAGTGCCAGGAAATGTGAAGAAAAAGTAAGCACATAAATATTGATTTCATATTAGCGTTAACATTTTATTCTGTAAAAATATTAAATCCTGCAAACTTCTTTTAATTTAGAAGCAAAACTAAAACACTATTTTGATCATGTTTGATTTACAGTGCACCGAAAAGATCAACGTTTAGGGGACAGACACATGGGTTGGGTCCGGCGTTTTGTTCCTTCCACCGTGGAGATAAAGAAACACAGAAAGAAGCCAAAGCAGTTACTACCTCATCAAGTCTCTCTCTAAATAATTTCCCAAATTGTAAGTATCTATCTTTGCCCTCAAAATTTACCTTGCACACGATGATACTCGAAAGAATACCTGACACGCTTCTGAACGTATTTTAAAAAGTTATACTTTTTGATCGGATAAAAATATTGACACGCTCAATCCCGCACATTCAAATAATTTGAATGGCATATAGCATAGAGTCACGATTACTTTTATAAATCGGGGAAGAAGAATTTACATTCCATTTAAATTATTTACGTAACTGAACGACTAGGAGGCATCATAAAATTGATGATTAACATTTAAACTAAAATTTAATGCATTTCCATTCACAGTGCCACTCCGGTCATGTCTCAACAACACTCCGAGACAATGTTATTCATCATGTCCGGCAATTACAGGTAAATTATGATTAATTTGCATTTAAATTTGGAGTGAGTTAAAATTATAGATTTTTTTTAGAAAAGCTATAGGTATTTCATAATGATTTAAACTCATGGAGGTTTTATCTTGATTCCAGATGAAAGAAATGAACAACCGAAAGAAGTGCCAAGATATGTCAAGATAGAGTAAGCACATGAATTTCTTTCATGTTAGCGTAATTTTAAAATTCTGCACACTTCTATTAATTTAGAAGCGAAACAAAAACTCAATTTCTATCATCTTTTATTACAGTGCACCGAAAAGATCAACACTGAGGGGACCGACATCCGGTTTGGGTCCAGCGTTTTGTTCCTTCCGCCGTGGGGATAAAGAAACACACGAAGAAAACCCTGGAAATACTACCTCATCAACTGTCTCTCTACATAATTTCCCTACTTGTAAGTACCTATCTTTGCACTCAAAATTTACCTTGCACACAGTGTTACTCGAAAGAATGCCTAACACGCTTCTGAACGTATTTTAAAACGTTATACTTTTTGATCGGATAAAAATATTGACACTCTCAATCCCTCACATTGAAAGAATTTGAATGGCATCTAGCATAGTGTCACGATTACTTTTATAAATCGGGCAAGAAGAATTTGCATTTCATTTGAATTATTTATGTAGCTGTAAGATTAAAAGGCATCATAAAATTGATGACTAATATTTAAACTAATTTTTATGCATTTCCGTTCACAGTACCACTACGGTCATGTCTCATTGACACTCCGAGAAAATGTTATTCATCATGTCCGGAACTTGCAGGTAACTAATATTAATTTGGATTTTAATTTGGAGTGAGTAAATATTATAGAACTATTTTTTTTAGCTAAGTCATATAAATTTCATAATAATTCAAATTCATGGAGGTTTTATTTTGATTCCAGATGAAAAAAAAGAACAACCGAAAGAAGTGCCAACATATGTCAAGAAAAAGTAAGCACGTGAATTTTTTTCACGTTAGCGTATCATATTATTTTGTACAAAATTTTAAATTTAACTTTAAATTTAGTTTTAATTTTAAATATACTTTATTTTGATCATTTTTGACTTACAGTACACCGAAAAGATCAACTTTGCGGGGACTGACATCTGCGTTGGGTCCGGCGTTTTGTTCATTCCGCCGTGGAGATAAAGAAACACACGAAGAAGCCAAAGCAGTTACTATCTCATCAAGTCTATCTATACATAATTTCCCAACGTGTAAGTACCTATCTTGGCACTCAAAATTTCCCTTGTATACGGTGATACTCAAAAGAATTCCTGTTACGCTGCTGAACGTATTTTAAAACGTTATTCTTTTTTTTTTCGGAAAAAATATTAACACGTGACGGTCTCTTTGGTTTTTGTAGACAGTCCCTATGGATTCGGGGGAGACGGTTCGCCCTGTGCTAGCTGGGACGTTAAATCCCGCACACTCAAATAATTTGAATGGCATATAGCATAGAGTCACGAATACTTATTTTAAGCGGTCAAGAAGAATTTGCATTCCATATTAATTATTTTTGTAATTGAACGATTAGAAGGCAACATGCTTTCATTCGAAGACTAACATTTAAACTAATTTTTGATGCAATTTTCATTCGCAGTGCAATTCCGGTCCTGCATCAACAGCACTCCGAGACAATTTTATTCATCATGTCCGGCAATGAAAGGTAACTTACGATTAATTTTGATTTGAATTTTGATTGAGTTAAAATAATAGAAATATTTTTGTAGCAAAGTCATATGGATTTCATAATTATTTAAATTCAGGAAGGTTTTATTTTGATTCCAGATGAAAATAATGAACAACCGAAAGAAGTGCCAACATATGTCAAGAAAAAGTAAGCACATGATTTTTTTTCTTGTTAGCGCAACATATCATTCTGTACAAAATTTTATATTCTGCAAACTTCGTCTAATTTAGAAGCGAAACGAAAAATTTATTTTGATCATGTTTTATTTACAGTACACCGAAAAGATCGACTTTGCGGGTACTTATGTCTAGGTTGGGTTCGGCGTTTTGTTTCTGCTGCCGTGGAGAAAATGAAACAGACGAAGACCCAGCAGATACGATCTCTTCTACTCTGTCACCTAATCATTTTCCAACGAGTAAGTACCTATCTTGGCACTCAAAATTTAACTTGCACACGGTGTTACTCGAAAGATTAACTGTTACGATGCTGAACGTACATTAAAACGTTATACATTTTGATCAGAAAAAAATGTTGACATCCTCAATCCCGCACATTGAAATCATTTGAATGGCATAGAGCATACAGTCACGATTACTTTTATAAATCCGGCAAGAAGCATAAGCACTCTGTTTTAAATGTTTTTGTTAGTGAAAAACTAGAAGGCAAAATTTATTCAATAACTAAAATCTAAACTAATTTTTGACTCTTCACAGTGCCTCTTCGATCCTGTCCTAAGAACAGTTCCAGCACATTTTATTCATCATGCCCGGAATTTACAGGTCTCTTACGATTAGTTACAATTTCAATTTTATCCAATTCGTTGAAATTCTATTGCATAACGAATTATAAGGTCCGCAGATATTTTACAAACAATTGTTTGCCGATTAATAATGTTTAAAAAGCTCGGAGTTGTAGTTGTCCCTTCCCCTATCACACTATAGCAAGTTAGTCGTATTTTCACAAGTGTATTGCATTCCTCTGCCTCTCCGTACGACATAATGATTATTTTTACAATGATATTTTATGGACTATTGTATGAAGATAATGGATAGAATGCAGTCGTATTTGGCATTTAAAATTACAACATGATTACAACGGTGGGTCGATAGCATTAATTTCTGTAATCTCTAGGGTAAACTACAAAATCCAATATAGTTTTCCCTTTATCCTAGATGCTACATTGTCATTATATGTAAAATATAAAGAATGACCCTGATTAATTTTTACACCGTCATCGCTCTACACCAATTTCGAGCAATCGTTGGAACCCCATAACTCACGACCAAATTAATGGAAGTATTTTCCATTTCGCCCACCTAATTCCTCTAAAAAAATATAGCGATTCTTTTTCGGACTCTAAAGATTAAGCAGATTTGTCTCTTGTGTTCAATTCAACATAATCAACTGCAATCCGTTCAAAATCTGAAATTTTCTTAGAGCATATAGATATTTTTCAATAAGGTATTAAGATTTTTTAATAAAACGTTTTATCACCTACCTCATTCGGCAAATATGTATAGGTTTCATGAAAAAAATACATGCTACAAGTCTTGTGGTTCACATTTAAAGCTTTGATTTTAATCAAATAATAATGAAATTGAATCAATGCTTTAGAGATATATTGGTTATTCAAAACTCTAAATCCAACATTCTGTATGGCTACAGTTTCTATTATTTAGTGCCATATTAGCACATTTATCAGTCAAACCATTGCAGGTGATACATTGCATAGAAGAAAAATAAATAGGTGTATTACATTTTTCTTCGAAGCTATTTTTTCTTCATTTTTTAATTATCGAAATACATAATTAAAATTTTCAAAGTAATAAATACTAAGTTTTATAATAATTTGATAATCAGCATACGCAAATACATAATGCACATGCAGTACTTCTATTTGAACTACATATTAAAAAATGCTAGAGAATGCATAGCTTCAGAGATTTTTCTTTTTTTGGAAACTCGGCATATGTATTTAATCTTGGATTGGCTTTCCTTTGCATTACATGCCCCTTAAAGATGATACTAATAGACTTAAACATCCAGGAAAACAGAGACTGAAAAGAAAATTGGTGCCCCAGAAGCACACTCTTTTCTTTATTTTGGTCAGCTGGGCTATATACTATTTTGCAATACATGTGATGGCATGAGGACCATGAGAATTTTAAGGAGAGAGAAAAACAGCCAAAATATTTATGTAATCAAGTTGAGAAAAAATGCAACAAACCATTTACAAACAGGAATGAGTATTTATTGATACTTACATGCATAAAATAAATAAAAATGATTAACACGTAAAAAAGCATTGCGAGAGGATAATAATTTTGGCCTCACTGATACTTCAATCTACAAGGCAATAGAATGGATTTTGGGGATATATATGCATATAAGAAATGAATGGTTATCCTCCTAAATCATTTCTGTCGAACTCTGTTGGAAATAGAAATGGTCATCTATTGTAGATTTGTTCATAATTAATTTAATGGAAATGATTTACCATGGTAAGTAAATATTTTCAGTATATTTACATGTGTGTGGGTATGTATTCCATTAGCCACACCTTCACTGATTCCGAGAGAAGTCAAGAAAAAAAAACAAGAATGCTTGGCAGTCAATCATCAGGCTGCATCTGGTAGAAATTCATAGTATTCATGGTTGAATGAACATTGCACTTTCTTTCACAAAATATTGATATTTGCTCCAGAGCACCCAATTTTAAGTCTTTTCGAGAGATACGCAGAATTTTCGGAATGAATTCACCCGCTTCATTGTTTAACATTAAGTTTATTGCAGTGAGGAAATCTGAATCCCAGTCCCTCAAACTTCTAGCTTTCTCTTAAATTTGAGAGGAGAAGCTGTCACCAGATTAGCCTGTTCTGCACCTCTGCAACACACTGCAGTGCTCCTACTACACCTAATTTTGTAAATACAACATTCACTATTAATTAATTATTTCCATTTTCTATTATTGCTTCTTAATCAATTCAAAATTGAATTTCATTAGCTCTTAAGAAATTGGACACTTATCTGATCACCGGACACAAACATTATGTACCAATATGGCGATGTCGCAAGTCAGCAAAATTTATGGTGCAAACAAAATATTTATCAAATAATTTCAACAATGAGTTCAATATATTCCACCATTAATTAAAGACTGTTTTTCTTAGGTACAAGTCTTTGCCAACTTTTAGTATTTATTCACAATATACATTTTTCAGTTTCCATCCCATTCTAATTGCTGTGCTGTGACAAAGCCCACTTATGTTTTGCTTTCTATTTTATTTCAAAATTGAAAGTAATTCTATTTTTCCCTAGTTTTATCTCGTCTTCACGTACAGAATACACCACAAGACTTGAAATAAAACTGGAGAGCATAAAAGGTGACTAACTCATGGCAGTCATGCAAAATGTATGTCACCTTACAGAGAAATCATGTATATTACAGGTCCTTTGGGGAATGGCAAAAAAACTACGTATTTTATTCAAAATTAAAAGAAATGCGTGAACAAAAAGGATGATGATGTTCTGAATTGGTGAATATTTATCTTCTTGGCAGGCACATTTGGAATTGGAAGAGGAACTGTATTCTGAAGATCCAGTGAACTTTGAATGGAGGTGACATCGCACAGCTCTGAACTTCCATTGGCTAACGAGCAACAATCGGTGCCAGTGGTGACTGAAACAGAAGGAGGAGGAAAGAAAAATATTCAAATGCAGCAGCTTACTTAAGACACTGAAAACTAGAACCCCACTTGGGCTATGAATTTTGGAAATGGCAGATTTGAAATTTATTAGATGAAATTTTTATTTGCATTAATCAAATATAAGTCTACGTGAATGAAGTTCCTCCCCACTAGTGGTGATGATTTTGTTTATATGGTGCACATATATATCACTTTAAATATTAATGTGCCAGAATCTAGCACTTAAAGGAAAAAGAGGTGTCAGAATGTATCCACTCTCTTTTTGCTTGTAGAAGTTTGTTTTATTTGATGGCCATCTTTTCAATGACATTACATCAGTGTTTGGTTTCTGCTGTTTCCATCTTGCTTGTTAGTATGAATTGGGAACTCGCTGTTGTAAGTGTTGGCCAATAAATCTTTTGTCCATCCCCAAAGGGGTTGGTTTAATTATTCGATGCATAGCAACAATTAGAATATAATCAGTTTTTAATTCCTTATAATACTAACTTTTCTCCATTTGTTTTATAACAATGAAATGAAAGTGGAGTTTGGGATTTCAATGTTTTCCTCAGCTTTTGCTAGCAGTGCAGTACCTCAAATAATCAGTTTATACTTAGGTACTCTAATGGGGAATACTGAAAGATATAAACCCTCAAATGTCATTACGTTTCTCACTATTGTTGAACCAACTTTATGTTTTTGGTAACTTTTGGAAATTCAGCAAAGAGCCAAAGTCAGCAAGTTAACATATGACAGGAATAAAGGATTGACAAAAAAATAGATGCGAGTTTTTATCAAATCCATTATGAGAGAGAGTTTTGCGAGCATGCGAGTTTTTATCAAATCCTTATAAACAAAAATAATGGGGCAATTTCTCCTAAAAGGAGTTTAAATGATGAATAAAATAGCAACACAATAATATATTTATTTATTTATTTAAGTTTTCTACTGATTAAGGTAGGCTTCCATGGGGTATTAAATTTTTTTTCTGACAGCCTCTCCTTACATCCTGGATTTCCCTCTTCATTTCACAATAAGGTCTTCTTCATTTCATTCTATCTAATAATCCTATTCTCTTCCTTCCTTTTTTTACCCAACATTCTACCCTTTAACACTGTTTTCAACATCCCTTTCCGGCTCCCTGCCTCTTCTAACCCAACATGTCCAGTAGGGCGGATCGCAAAAATCGATTATTTTCACATCCATCTGGCCCAATGAAAAAAAGTTGTGAGACCGATCAAAAATAAGGCCTGAAAAATTTGAGACCTCTACGTGAACCCCTGACCCTCGCTCAAATGCAATTTAGGGGGGGAAGGTAAAAATTCGAAAAATATAAACTTTTTTGGTCATTCTCTATAGATTTTGACGAGTTACTGCCCTCATAGGACAAAAGTTTCGTGCATTTTGACGTATCTGCCACCGTTTAGCCACAAAATACCTAATTTGAGTCCGCGCCCGCGAAGAAAATATTCCAACTCCCACGCAGCTTCGCGGATACAAGAGCAGCAAGTCGATCCCGTCCCCTCCCCGCTCGCTTCTTCCCCTCCCACGCCTCGAATGTAGCAAAATTCATCCCGCGTGTGCTGCTAAGAGGGCGACCATCTTTGATAATATAAATCAGAAGATGGTAGAAGGTAAAAAACGATGCGTAGTGAGACGACTTGTCCCTTATTTGGCGCCTCGTCGGCGTTAAACAAATCGATGTTACCAATTTTTAGAGAAGCGATGAAATATTTTTAGATCTGTGCACGCAGGAAAGGAGACTACGGTCTATGAAGACGCCTCTCGAGTGGCTATGAAAGTGTGCGAACTATATTGACGCGCTTCTCTTCCATTATGAATGTGTAAGGTGTGGGAACTTAGGTTATGCACTTCTATTCCGGTATTGTTACAGCTGTGACTAAATGGATTTTGGGTGAAGGTCGCCGGCGTCCTCTCCCCGCTCGCTTCTCCCACGCTCCAAATGCACCAAAATTCACACCAAGTGCGTCTTTCTTCGTTAGTCTTACTAATATTTGATGTTTTAGCATCGTCCGGTAAGGAACAATCACGGAAGAATTACTCAATTACCTGTTTTCCAGTCTGTATTTCTTATGCCAGTGTCATTCCTCGTCTTTCGCTGCTGTCAACAAAGTTTTGGTAAATTCTTTCCCGAATCTCTCGTCCGCATGTTTAATAAAAGGAATATTTAAATTCAAATTTGAACGTTCATCGATAGATTTTTAATTTCCACAGCGCTAAGCTCAGATGTAGCCGAAGGAACCGGAGTCTCTCTCCAATATATCATCAGCGGGTACTCCTTTACGTCGATATTCATATCCAGCAATTAAAAAAATCTCGGATTGGTCGCAAAACGCATCCTTGCAGCAACGCAAAATGAGTCCCTAGATTACCCTCCCAATGTTTATGTCGCAAATCTAAGTCAACAAAGTGCAATTAGCAAATAGACCACTGTAAGGTATGAAATTGGATTTGATGCTTTCCCGGCGAATGATGTGGGTAAACACTTTTCGGGGTTCAACAAAATTTATCCCTTAGGATGAGCCCCGAATCGGAGCTTGAAATGTTGGCCATTATGGAAAAATTAACCCGGTGGGAATCCCGAGAAGATTTTGCTCACACTGCAAGGTATGTTGGAATTATGCTTATATCAAAGGAATGATGCCTCCTATTTGGGCGGTATTCGCTGGGTACCATCATAATGAAATCCTTTTAAATTTTGTGCACGTACTTTTCACTCGGAAAGGAATCGATAATCGCAGATTTTATAACTTTTGCTAATCCTCCGACGGGGGAGGCAAACCTCCAAAAGTGGGACCCTGTTTCTTCAAATAACACCACACGCTCCCCTCTAAACTTGTATTGATAAGTCCTCTTGCCTTTTTTCATCAGACAAGAGTATAGTCCTTCATTCCAATAAAATGGAACCCTTTGATGACACCTCTCTTTTCTTATTTACAGTAATTGGCATCTTTTTCTGTCTACGTAAGTAATTCTGGTACACTAGCTTTGATGTATCTAACGAAGTTATGACTTTTTTGTCAGCTAAAGTTGCGGGAACGATCATTGATGTTGCTTGATACTTGCATATACCTATATCACCGTTGGCAGACGAATTTTCCCCGAAGAAGTCCCAATTTGAGTTTATAGTCCTTAATGTTTATTTTACGAGGAAAGTAGAGATAAAAATCGGCTAATTTCTCGCCAGTTCAATTTTATTCGGATGAATGGACGAAGAAAATTTTTGATACTATTTGCCCGTACAAGAATTGACGATGTTGACTCAACGCTCTCCTACGATTCCCTTTTTTCCTCAGTAGTGGAGTTTCTTTAGGGTTCAATCCAGCAGCCATCATCTTTCTTTTCGTCAGCTTGTTTCTCAAAATACTTCTTCATTGGGGGAACCTTATGCTCCTCCTTGCACTTACACGCAAAAATATCGCATAATTTAAAATTTTCCTTTAAAATTGTTTGAGTTTTATCTTCTTATATATAAAAATGAATCGCAAAATGTGTTGGTAAGCGCATAACTCAACAACGCCTGGACCAATTTGGCCAATTCTTTTTTTTAAATGTTCGTTGAAGCCCAAGGATGGTTCTTACGGCGAGAAAAAATCGAATAATTGCCGGGAAAACCCTAAAAACAGCCCTTTTCTTTTTCACATACAAACGTTTTCTAACTAAAACGTAGAATCAATTTGAGCTTTATTGCTATTATATAAAGTTCATATTAAATTACAAGCACTCACTGTTATCTAAGAAATGTAGGTGTGTTCCTAACGTCAAAAAGTAAATTTGCACTTTCTTACCGCTATACAAAGTTCAAATTCAATCATATCTATCAAAACAGTGTGCGTGTGTGCGTTGGAGCACAGAATACGTCGTTGGAGGATTTAATGTCGCGTTCCGAAACTAAAAAAAAGTGATCGCGGACCCGACCAAATTCAATAGTCACAAAATATAATAATAACAACTTGGTTGGCTTCGCGATATTATTTCTTTTGTTTTACTTTCGGCAGGCGACAAAAAAAAATAAAACATTGGTATGGCTTTAAAGGATTTGACTTCAAGTCATATCAGATTAAAAAAAAAAACAAATTAAAAAAACAACTGTCAATGTCGATTTGCCGCCTTTGCCGGTGTTGTTTTCGATTGGTCGAATTTATTCAGTACATCCAAGCAATGATGAATGTTTTTATTTACGACTGCTATTAGTCAATGTACGTGGCCCAACATCATTCCAACATTTACGAACTGTTGATGGTGAATTGTGTGGATCCTACAGAGAAGCCTGTCAACGTTTACAATTGCTAGAAAATGACGCTCATTGGGACCAAACTCTCAGTGATGCTGTAATATCTTCACACGCTCATCGAATACGAACATTGTTTTCTATAATCATATCTACATGCTTCCCATCAAACCCAATTGATTTGTGGATCAAGTACAAAGATTATATGTGTGATGATATTTTGTGTCAAATACGGAATAGAATGGGAAATCCAAATATGCAAATCAGTGAAGAAATTTACAACGAAGCATTGATTTCAATTGAAGACATGTGCTTGATGATGTCAAACAAACTATTAATTCAATTAGGCCTGGCCGCGCCCAATCGTCCAATGCATGAATCTTTTAACCAAGAGTTGCACCGAGAAAAACTGTATGATCTCAACACTTTGAAAGAATTAATTCAAACAAATCTTCCACTGTTGAATGAACAACAGAGGTATGTATTTGATACTCTTATGAAAGTAACAAATGATGAAATTGGGGGGATTTACTTCTTAGATGCACCTGGTGGTACAGGAAAAACATTTTTGATTTCATTAATATTAGCAACAATTCGCTCACAAAATAAAATTGCACTTGCACTCGCTTCGTCGGGAATCGCAGCAACTTTGCTTGAAGGTGGTCGAACAGCCCATTCAGCACTAAAATTGCCATTAAATATGCAAAGCAATGAAACTCCAACCTGCAACATTTCGAAGAACTCTGCAATGGCAAAGGTTTTGCAGCAATGTCAATTGATCATTTGGGATGAATGCACGATGGCACATAAAAAATTTTTGGAGGCTTTAGACAGAACCTTAAAAGATCTACGGAGCAATCAGAACCGATTTGGTGGTGCAATGATTTTATTAGCAGGAGATTTTCGTCAAACATTGCCAGTGATTCCACGATCAACGCCAGCTGATGAACTCAACGCATGTCTAAAGTCATCCAATTTGTGGAAATATGTCAAAGTACTTCATTTAAGCAGGAATATGCGTGTTGAGTTGCAAAATGACCAATCTGGAAACATATTCTCTAAACAACCTATTGACATTGGTAATGGCAATTTTCCTATTGACATGTTGACTGGATGCATTAACTTTCCTCAAAGTTTTTGTCATTTAACTCAATCAAAAGAAGAACTCATTCAGAAGGTATTTCCAGATGTTGCTCAAAATTACAGAAACCGTTATTGGTTAAGCGAACGAGCTATATTGGCAGCCAAAAACATTGATGTAAATGAATTAAATTTCAAAATTCAAGAACAAATTACAGGCGAATCGAGGATATATAAATCAGTTGATTCGGCAACTAACCAAGACGATGTAGTTAACTATCCACCGGAATTTTTAAACTCGCTGGATTTGCCAGGATTGCCACCTCACAATCTTCAATTAAAGGTTGGATCGGTAATTATAATGTTGCGAAATATCAACCAACCGCGCCTTTCCAACGGCACACGGTTAGCGATAAAAAAACTACTAAACAACGTGATAGAAGCAACTATATTGAAAGGAAAGTATAAAGGAGAAGATGTTCTCATACCGCGCATCCCAATGATTTCGACTGATGTGCCATTTGAGTTTAAACGACTACAGTTTCCAGTGCGGCTTGCTTTTGCTATGACCATAAACAAGTCCCAGGGGCAATCATTAAGTGTTTGTGGTATTAATTTGGAAAACCCATGTTTCTCACATGGTCAATTGTATGTTGCCTGTTCCCGTATTGGAAAACCATTAGATTTGTTTGTCTATGCGCCAGGTAATCAAAGAAAAAAACATCGTTTATCACAAAGCACTACAATGAAAATAGAACTGATTTTTTTTGTTAATAATTATGATTTACATGATTAAAATTACTTACTTTTAAATGCTTATAGTGTTTTATTTAATTATTTTTAATTCACACCGAATTATTACCAGGGTGACGGTTCTGTTCAGGATAATTTTTTGCAAAGAATATAAAAAAGGTAGGAACAAAACACTGCAACATTACAAATTTTTTTGACAGGACGAAGTCTGTCGAGTCAGCTAGTACTTCAATAAAATCCTACTTTTGGCCTGTTACGATTTTCCGTAAATTTTAGTACTTCCTGTGGTACCGCTAAATCCATTCAGTCACATTACTAATGGAAGAGAAACTGTCAGCAAAAATAGCCAACAAAAGAATTTGCTAAATAATATAGGGATTGATATATTCACATTTCGAGCACCCAAAGTTTACTTTTTAGCTGTCGATGGATGTCATCTTTCATGGCCAAACTTTTTCATAATAATAAACGCGAAGAGTATTAATTTTGAATCGCGCATTCGCAAGCACAGCACTTTCGTCACTATAATGAGGAGCCGGCGAATAGTCGGAAGGCTACATACTACCATATCATCGCCTAGGCTCGTCTCCATTCAACGCCAACATACCGCGAAAACGCCCGGAACATCCTCTCATTCTTTTTCAAACACTCGCTCTTCACAATACAATGCTACGCTCCATATCACCCTTCGCTTGCTTTTTTTGCACTTTCATATGATAAAAATTCAAATTTTCATGAAAAGGAGATAATGAACAAACGAGCTAAAAACATTGAAACTTTGAAACATTTTCATGCAATCAATGAGACCATTAATAACTGAAAATTCGCGAAAATATTTGTTGCATGTAGAGATTCTCAATAAATTTGACGATATATTCGAGATAAAAGCCTACAACAAAGGGTGTGTCAAATTCTAATATTTCGCTTCAATTAAAGTGGAGTGTTCCGGGGTTTTCACTGCGTAGTTCCTTCAATTTTTTGGCGATTACCCTGGAACTTCCTCATTTTATGTAAAACTTATGCAGTCATGTAAATTATAATCTACATTGCATTATTTGAGTGATTGTTTTACATGCTCCTCTGAACCATGATACAAACAAATTGTTTCACAGCTAAGTGGTACAAATTTCATTGAAGAGTGACTTGAAACTCCCAGTTCAATAAAATGTTTATCTATCCATCAAAGAAAGTTACATCACATCCGCTAAGAAAGCCAATCTCACCACGTTAGTCAAGCATCATTAAAGCCACATTTTATAGAGATAACAATTTACAAACATTTTCGTACATCAACATAATAAAATGTCTGACTCTAAAATTTCTAGGTGTATTCATATCAATTTAAATATTCAGAGAATATTTCGACAATTTTTTGCGATATATTACAATATTAATTTTTGTGATACTCATGGCAGAAAAAATGCTTCGAATCACATCATTCCTTATATTTCCTTATTAATTAGTAGAGCTACGATTTATGACGAATTTGAAAGCTAAACCTTTGCTAATACGTAAAATATGAATAAAATTGATTAAATACCACTTCTTATTACTGGTTTCTTTAAATTTTAATATTTTTTTTATTTACTTTTTTAATGATACTTCGATGCAGAATTAGCCGTAATTCTTACTTTACTATCTACACGTGGCTACCTTACTATGACAAAAATACAATTTAGTAGTTAACAATAAATAGAAATGCCATCGATTATCGCCTCACATTGTGTTGTCAACGTTTTCTACCAAATTGAAAAGAAATCTCTTCTTCATATACTAAATAATTCCCAAGTCATAGTAATCGACTATTAATGCACTCCACCTCTTAGCTATAAACCTATTCAACCACGCGACGTGGACACAGAAGTTATTTCATACCACGCAATACCCCAGGGGGGTCTATAAATACGTTTTCTGCGTGAATTATATACATGGCGACAAAAAATATATCTACACAAGGCACCGCATGAATTAGAAAATCGAATCCGAAGAAAAGATTATCGCTAATGTATCGATCTTATTTCCAAGAGGTTGTGAAACCACTTACACGAAGGCATGGTACGATGAGTTTAGAAGCTGAAACTCAAAATAGGCAGACATGAACGTGCATGAAGACTTAATCAAGATGCTGAGTTAACGGGAGGACTGGGGTATTTTTCATAGGATACCCCTCAGTTATATTTTTTACTTTTTACTGCTTTCGACACGCTAGATAGATATTTAGCACATTCAGTAGGATCACGCTTATAGGAAAAAAACATTCTTTGACTACGCAAAACTCATATTTAAAACTCCTGACTAAAGATAATCTCTAAAATATTTTCTCTCAAGTTCAGCCAATGTCCGAATGAACTCTCAACGGTCTGCATAAGTGTGCAGTATATTTATACATTTCTTAGTCAATTTTGTTCTTTAAGTCGATAATACTCTTGAATGTGCGACTATGGCAAGGAGGAAAAAAATTATTCCAACATCTACACACTTTGGATTGATTCTGATTTTGTCACGATTGTCTTAATTCATAATTATCACCTAATTTTAGCAAGTAAATAACCAAGGTTATGAACCTCTAGAGAGCTGTATACATATGCTAACTAGCCTAATGCTGTATTAAAGGAAGCTTTAAATGGCAAAATTAACGAAAATCCCGCGGTTTGTTTCATATGGTGAAAATCAATCAAATCAGAAACAAAAGACTTATTGCAGATAGTGTTTTCTACAGCAAGATTTCCTTGCATAGAAAATTTGTAGACAAGCATTAATAACAAAAATTTCAACAATCAGAAACCCCTAGGAAATATATCCCTGCTGCAAAATAAACCTCATAAAAAACGAAATGAACAACATGCTTCCCTAAACTTTAAATCCATCCAGCCCCTGAACGTAAGTTACATTGAATTTAAAAAAAAAATATTCCCCCACCCCAAATGTGACGTATTACTCGCCCATTAAATATCACATTATACATTTATTCTAGTATATTCGGGTAAATATTCATTTCAAATACAAATTCCTAAACGCGCAACATTTAAAAACCTAACATTCGAATTTGGTGGACAAAAATGTATGTGTGCTTCTTAAAATATCAATATCTAAATAAAATAAAAATACAGAGCCTAATAAAAGAAAAACAAAACTGGGATTGCACTACAATAATATAAAAATAAAAGCCATTAAATTAATACATAAAAAATTAACGTAATTACATGACCAATGCTTTCACATCAAAACCAAAAAATAACATCACTTCCAAGAGGAATGAATTGCGGCGATGAGTGGGAAATTAAATATGTAAGGAGTACACAAATAAAATATAATAAAAATTCTGTGTTAAGGCAAAGTAATGAAAATCGCATTTAAGTTAAAAAAGCAATCAGTGGCAACACGTCCAATTCAGAGCAAATTAGAAAACAGAAATACAGGGAATAAAATTTATGTGGTTAGTTTTTTGGTAAAATAATTTTCAAAATACTTCCGGAAATATATAAAAATACTTTATTTGATTCACTTAGGTTAAAGACAATGAATAATGCGATTAAAATCATATCGATGGGGAAGCAATCCCTGAGCGCTCGTGCATTCATAAATTCGCAGGGACCAATTGTTGTGGTTGTCATGGTACAAAACGTTCAGAAGAAGCTCTGAGAATTCATGCGCTAGCAAACAGCACTTGGGATTTTCTAAAGAATTTGAGTGAATTTTCGGGATAATTAAAGCAACCGAGTGATACGCTCGAAGAATTTCATCTACAACGCTTAGTGTTCGAGAAAGAACCACGGAAAGAGATATAAAATCGCTGAAAGCTGTACCAGATACCTGGATATCTTCAGCTATTCACGATGGAAAAGATTTGGCGTGAGTAAAACATTATTTCACACTGGGCAAATGCAGCTGAGAACCTTTCTGACACATTAATAGTGTGAAATTGGTGATTC
Organism: Ischnura elegans; assembly: GCF_921293095.1. Classification (NCBI taxonomy): domain Eukaryota; kingdom Metazoa; phylum Arthropoda; class Insecta; order Odonata; family Coenagrionidae; genus Ischnura; species Ischnura elegans. Next base: position 25,260,864 of record NC_060252.1, read on the forward strand.
TACGGTTTTTTGTTAATTCCTTTGGTCACTAGATATTAGTAAATAAGAAAAATATAAATATAGTCATATGCTGTTTGATCACAAGGGACTTTGGTCTAAAAATATCAAATTGAAATGAAAATAATAATTAAAGATATCAATTTTACTCGGTTTTCAAATTAAATATACTTTATAAATTGAAATACAATCTAAAAATAAACATCATTATTTCATTTCACTTCCAGTTTCCGACGACGACTTGGGAGAAATTGGTGCACTTCGATACCAAGTCAACGTTTGGCGTAAGTAAAACTCACGGAAACCTTTTTTTTATCCACACCACCGGAAAAAATGTCAGTAACTCATATAAATCATTACCTTTTTCCAGGTGGAAGGAGGGAACTACCAGAAGAAGTGCGACGAAATATCATTGGAAAGTAAGCGAAAAATTCTATACTCTGACGTAAAATCAAAATTTAACATTTAAAATTTAATAAAGAGAAATAATTGAATTAAATTCAACAAGCCTTTCATTATGGAGGCGAATAAAATTAGAAAAATAAACTGTTTGAAAGCGAGTCTACGCCATCAAGTCTTTACTTTAAAGAATTCAAAGCAATGCAACATCGTCTAATAGATTTCATAAGAGATAATCAGCAATTTTTCTCGTGTTATATTTAACAGACAAACGAAAACATCACCTTCGAGGAGGCTGACATCTTGGTTGAATTCGGGGTTTTGTTTCCTCCAAAGAGGAGAAAATGAAACAAACGAAGAAAACGTGGCAGGTACGACCACATTCCCTCTGTCCCAGCATCAATTTCCCAAAAGAATTAATTTACATCCTATTATCCTAATATGCGGTATTGCTTGAAATAATAAATTTTTCATTACGGAAAACATTTAAAAAAGTCAAAAATGTGATATATATAAGTAAGCCATTTATATAGCTCATCTAATTTATTCATCGTGAAAGAAATGTTTTAGCATCATGAAATTATTAGAAGCCATATAAACGCGATGACTAACATTTAAAATAATATTGGATGCATTTCATTTCACAGTGGCACTGCGGTCCTGTCTCAACAACACTGCGAGAAAGATTTATTCATCATGTCCGGAACTTACTGGTAACTTATGATTATTTTGATTTAAATTTGGAGTGAGTAAAAATTAAAGAAATATTTTATAGCACAGCCATATGGATTTCAAAATAATTTATAATCACGGAGGTTTTATCTTGATTCCAGATGAAACAACCGAACAACCGAAAGAAGTGCCAGGAAATGTGAAGAAAAAGTAAGCACATAAATATTTATTTCATATTAGCGTTAACATTTTATTCTGTAAAAATATTAAATCCTGCAAACTTCTTTTAATTTAGAAGCAAAACTAAAACACTATTTTGATCATGTTTGATTTACAGTGCACCGAAAAGATCAACGTTTAGGGGACAGACACATGGGTTGGGTCCGGCGTTTTGTTCCTTCCACCGTGGAGATAAAGAAACACAGAAAGAAGCCAAAGCAGTTACTACCTCATCAAGTCTCTCTCTAAATAATTTCCCAAATTGTAAGTATCTATCTTTGCCCTCAAAATTTACCTTGCACACGATGATACTCGAAAGAACACCTGACACGCTTCTGAACGTATTTTAAAAAGTTATGCTTAAAGATCGGGAGAAAATATTGGCACGCTCAATCCCGCACATTGAAATAATTTGAATGGCATCTAGCATAGAGTCGCGATTACTTTTATAAATCGGACAAGAAGAATTTGCATTCCATTTAAATTATTTATGTAACTGAACGACTAGGAGGCATCATAAAATTGATGATTAACATTTAAACTAATTTTAATGCATTTTCATTCACAGTGCCACTCCGGTCATGTCTCAACAACACTCCGAGACAATTTTATTCATCATGTCCGGCAATTTCAGGTAAATTATGATTAATTTGGATTTAAATTTGGAGTGAGTTAAAAATATAGACTTTTTTTAGAAAAGCTATAGGTATTTCATAATGATTTAAACTCATGGAGGTTTTATCTGGATTCCAGATGAAAGAAATGAACAACCGAAAACAGTGCCAAGATATGTCAAGATAGAGTAAGCACATGAATTTCTTTCATGTTAGCGTAACATATTTATTCTGTACAAAATTTTAAAATTCTGCACACTTCTATTAATTTAGAAGCGAAAAAAAAACTCAATTCCTATCATCTTTTATTACAGTGCACCGAAAAGATCAACACTGAGGGGACCGACATCTGGTTTGGGTCCAGCGTTTTGTTCCTTCCGCCGTGGGGATAAAGAAACACACGAAGAAAACCCAGGAAATACTACCTCATCAACTGTCTCTCTACATAATTTCCCAACTTGTAAGTACCTATCTTTGCACTCAAAATTTACCTTGCACACAGTGTTACTCGAAAGAATGCCTAACACGCTTCTGAACGTATTTTAAAACGTTGTACTTTTTGATCGGATAAAAATATTGACACGCTCAATCCCTCACATTGAAATAATTTGAATGGCATCTAGCATAGTGTCACGATTACTTTTATAAATCGGGCAAGAAGAATTTGCATTCCATTTGATTTATTTATGTAGCTGTAAGATTAAAAGGCATCATAAAATTGATGACTTATATTTAAACTAATTTTTATGCATTTCCGTTCACAGTACCACTACGGTCATGTCTCAATGACACTCCGAGAAAATGTTATTCATCATGCCCGGAACTTGCAGGTAACTAATATTAATTTGGATTTTAATTTGAAGTGAGTAAAAAGTATAGAAATATTTTTGTAGCAACGTCACATGGATTTAATAATTATTTAAATTCATGAAGGTTTTATCTTGATTCCAGATGAAAAAAAAGAACAACCGAAAGAAGTGCCAACATATGTCAAGAAAAAGTAAGCACGTGAATTTTTTTCATGTTAGCGTATCATATTATTTTGTACAAAATTTTAAATTTAACTTTAAATTTAGTTTTAATTTTAAATATACTTTATTTTGATCATTTTTGACTTACAGTACACCGAAAAGATCAACTTTGCGGGGACTGACATCTGGGTTGGGTCCAGCGTTTTGTTCATTCCGCCGTGGAGATAAAGAAACACACGAAGAAGCCAAAGCAGTTACTATCTCATCAAGTCTATCTATACATAATTTCCCAACGTGTAAGTACCTATCTTGGCACTCAAAATTTTTCTTGTATACGGTGATACTCAAAAGAATTCCTGTTACGCTGCTGAACGTATTTTAAAACGTTATTCTTTTTTTTTTCGGAAAAAGTATTAACACGCTTAATCCCGCACATTCAAAAAATTTGAATGGCATATAGCATAGAGTAACGATTACTTTTTTTAATCGATCAAGAAGAATTTGCATTCCATTTTAATTATTTTTGTAAATGAACGATTGGAAGGCAACATAAATTCGAAGACTATCATTTAAACTAATTTTTGATGCAATTTCCATTCGCAGTGCAATTCCGGTCCTGTATCAACAGCACTCCGAGACAATTTTATTCATCATGTCCGGCAATGAAAGGTAACTTACGATTAATTTTGATTTGAATTTTGTTTGAGTTAAAATAATAGAAATATTTTTGTAGCAAAGTCATATGGATTTCATAATTATTTAAATTCAGGAAGGTTTTATTTTGATTCCAGATGAAAATAATGAACAACCGAAAGAAGTGCCAACATATGTCAAGAAAAAGTAAGCACATGATTTTTTTTCTTGTTAGCGCAACATATCATTCTGTACAAAATTTTATATTCTGCAAACTTCGTCTAATTTAGAAGCGAAACGAAAAATTTATTTTGATCATGTTTTATTTACAGTACACCGAAAAGATCGACTTTGCGGGTACTTATGTCTAGGTTGGGTTCGGCGTTTTGTTTCTGCTGCCGTGGAGAAAATGAAACAGACGAAGACCCAGCAGATACGATCTCTTCTACTCTGTCACCTAATCATTTTCCAACGAGTAAGTACCTATCTTGGCACTCAAAATTTAACTTGCACACGGTGTTACTCGAAACAATACCTGTTACGATGCTGAACGTACATTAAAACGTTATACATTTTGATCAGAAAAAAATGTTGACATCCTCAATCCCGCACATTGAAATCATTTGAATGGCATAGAGCATACAGTCACGATTACTTTTATAAATCCGGCAAGAAGCATAAGCACTCGGTTTTAAATGTTTTTGTTAGTGAAAAACTAGAAGGAAAAATTAATTCAATAACTAAAATCTAAACTAATTTTTGACTCTTCACAGTGCCTCTTCGATCCTGTCTTAAGAACAGTTCCAGCACATTTTATTCATCATGCCCGGAATTTACAGGTCTCTTACGATTCGTTACAATTTCAATTTTATCCAATTCGTTGAAATTCTATTGCATAACGAATTATAAGGTCCGCAGATATTTTACAAACAATTGTTTGCCGATTAATAATGTTTAAAAAGCTCGGAGTTGTAGTTGTCCTTTCCCCTATCACACTATAGCAAGTTAGTCGTATTTTCACAAGTGTATTGCATTCCTCTGCCTCTCCGTACGACATAATGATTATTTTTACAATGATATTTTATGGACTATTGTATGAAGATAATGGATAGAATGCAGTCGTATTTGGCATTTAAAATTACAACATGATTACAACGGTGGGTCGATAGCATTAATTTCTGTAGTCTCTAGGGTAAACTACAAAATCCAATATAGTTTTCCCTTTATCCTAGATGCTACATTGTCATTATATGTAAAATATAAAGAATGTCCCTGATTAATTTTGACACCGTCATCGCTCTACACCAATTTCGAGCAATCGTTGGAACCCCATAACTCACGACCAAATTAATGGAAGTATTTTCCATTTCGTCCACCTAATTCCTCTAAAAAAATATAGCAATTCTTTTTCGGCCTCTAAAGATTAAGCAGATTTGTCCCTTGTGTTCAATTCAACATAATCAACTGCAATCCGTTCAAAATCTGAAATTTTCTTAGAGCATATAGATATTTTTCAATAAGGTATTAAGATTTTTTAATAAAACGTTTTATCACCTACCTCATTCGGCAAATATGTATAGGTTTCATGAAAATAATACATGCTACAAGACTTGTGGTTCACATTTAAAGCTTTGATTTTAATCAAATAATAATGAAATTGAATCAATGCTTTAGAGATATATTGGTTATTCAAAACTCTAAATCCAACATTCTGTATGGCTACAGTTTCTATTATTTAGTGCCAAATTAGCACATTTATCAGTCAAACCATTGCAGGTGATACATTGCATAGAAGAAAAATAAATAGGTGTATTACATTTTTCTTCGAAGCAATTTTTTCTTCATTTTTTAATTATAAAAATACATAATTAAAATTTTCACAGTAATAAATACCCAGTTTTATAATAATTTGATTATCAGCATACGCAAATACATAATGCACATGCAGTACTTCTATTTGAACTACATATTAAAAAATGCTAGAGAATGCATAGCTTCAGAGATTTTTCTTTTTTTGGAAACTCGGCATATGTATTTAATCTTGGATTGGCTTTCCTTTGCATTACATGCCCCTTAAAGATGATACTAATAGACTTAAACATCCAGGAAAACAGAGACTGAACAGAAAATTGGTGCCCCAGAAGCACACCTTTTTCTTTATTTTGGTCAGCTGGGCTATACACTATTTTGCAATACATGTGATGGCATGAGGACCATGAGAATTTAAAGGAGAGAGAAAAACAGCCAAAATATTTATGTAATCAAGTTGAGAAAAAATGCGACAAACCATTTACAAACAGGAATGAGTATTTATTGATACTTACATGCATAAAATAAATAAAAATGATTAACACGTAAAAAAGCATTGTGAGTGGATAATAATTTTGGCCTCACTGATACTTCAATCTACAAGGCAATAGAATGGATTTTGGGGATATATGCATATAAGAAATGAATGGTTATCCTCCTAAATCATTTCTGTCGAACTCTGTTGGAAATAGAAATGGTCATCTATTGTAGATTTGTTCATAATAAATTTAATGGAAATGATTTACCATGGTAAGTAAATATTTTCAGTATATTTACATGTGTGTGGGTATGTATTCCATTAGCCACACCTTCACTGATTCCGAGAGAAGTCAAAAAAAAAAAACAAGAATGCTTGGCAGTCAATCATCAGGCTGCATCTGGTAGAAATTCATAGTATTCATGGTTGAATGAACATTGCAATTTCTTTCATAAAATATTGATATTTGCTCCAGAGCACCCAATTTTAAGTCTTTTCGAGAGATACGCAGAATTTTCGGAATGAATTCACCCGCTTCATTGTTTAACATTAAGTTTATTGCAGTGAGGAAATCTGAATCCCAGTCCCTCAAACTTCTAGCTTTCTCTTAAATTTGAGAGGAGAAGCTTTCACCAGATTAGCCTGTTCTGCACCTCTGCAACACACTGCAGTGCACCTACTAGGTATACCTAATTTTGTAAATACAAGATTCACTATTTATTAATTATTTCCATTTTCTATTATTGCATCTTAATCAATTCAAAATTGAATTTCATTAGCTCTTAAGAAATTGGACACTTATCTGATCACCGGACACAAACAATATGTATCAATATGGCGATGTCGCAAGTCAGCAAAATGTATGGTGCAAACAAAATATTTATCAAATAATTTCAACAATGAGTTCAATATATTCCACCATTAATTAAAGACTGTTTTTCTTAGGTACAAGTCCTTGCCAACTTTTAGTATTTATTCACAATATACATTTTTCAGTTTCCATCCCATTCTAATTGCTGTGCTGTGACAAAGCCCACTTATGTTTTGCTTTCTATTTTATTTCAAAATTGAAAGTAATTCTATTTTTCCCTAGTTTTATCTCGTCTTCACGTACAGAATACACCACAAGACTTGAAATAAAATTGGAGAGCATAAAAGGTGACTAACTCATGGCAGTCTTGAAAAATATATGTCACCTTACAGAGAAATCATGTATATTACAGGTCCTTTGGGGAATGGCAAAAAAACTACGTATTTTATTCAAAATTAAAAGAAATGCGTGAACAAAAAGGATGATGATGTTCTGAATTGGTGAATATTTATCTTCTTGGCAGGCACATTTGGAATTGGCAGAGGAACTGTATTCTGAAGATCCAGTGAACTTTGAATGGAGGTGACATCGCACAGCTCTGAACTTCCATTGGCTAACGAGCAACAATCGGTGCCAGTGGTGACTGAAACAGGAGGAGGAGGAAAGAAAAATATTCAAATGCAGCAGCTTACTTAGGACACTGAAAACTAGAACCCCACTTGAGCTATGAATTTTGGAAATGGCAGATTTGAAATTTATTAGATGAAATTTTTATTTGCATTAATCAAATATAAGTCTACGTGAATGAAGTTCCTCCCCGCTAGTGGTGATGATTTTGTTTATATGGTGCACATATATATCACTTTAAATATTAATGTGCCAGAATCTAACACTTAAAGGAAAAAGAGGTGTCAGAATGTATCCACTCTCTTTTTGCTTGTAGAAGTTTGTTTTATTTGATGGCCATCTTTTCAATGACATTACATCAGTGTTTGGTTTCTGCTGTTTCCATCTTGCTTGTTAGTATGAATTGGGAACTCGCTGTTGTAAGTGTTGGCCAATAAATCTTTTTTGTCCATCCCCAAAGGGGTTGGTTTAATTATTCGATGCATAGCAACAATTAGAATATAATCAGTTTTTAATTCCTTATAATACTAACTTTTCTCCATTTGTTTTATAACAATGAAATGAAAGTGGAGTTTGGGATTTCAATGTTTTCCTCAGCTTTTGCTAGCAGTGCAGTACCTCAAATAATCAGTTTATACTTAGGTACTCTAATGGGGAATACTGAAAGATATAAGCCCTCAAATGTCATTACTTTTCTCACTATTGTTGAACCAACTTTATGTTTTTGGTAACTTTTGGAAATTCAGCAAAGAGCCAAAGTCAGCAAGTTAACATATGACAGGAATAAAGGATTGACAAAAAAATAGATGCGAGTTTTTATCAAATCCATTATGAGAGAGAGTTTTGCGAGCATGCGAGTTTTTATCAAATCCTTATAAACAAAAATAATGGGGCAATTTCTCCTAAAAGGAGTTTAAATGATGAATAAAATAGCAACACAATAATATATTTATTTATTTATTTAAGTTTTCTACTGATTAAGGTAGGCTTCCATGGGGTATTAAATTTTTTTTCTGACAGCCTCTCCTTACATCCTGGATTTCCCTCTTCATTTCACAATAAGGTCTTCTTCATTTCATTCTATCTAATAATCCTATTCTCTTCCTTCCTTTTTTTACCCAACATTCTACCCTTTAACACTGTTTTCAACATCCCTTTCCGGCTCCCTGCCTCTTCTAACCCAACATGTCCAGTAGGGCGGATCGCAAAAATCGATTATTTTCACATCCATCTGGCCCAATGAAAAAAAGTTGTGAGACCGATCAAAAATAAGGCCTGAAAAAATTGAGACCTCTACGTGAACCCCTGACCCTCGCTTAAATGCAATTTAGGGGGGGAAGGTCAAAATTCGAAAAATATAAACTTTTTTGGTCATTCTCTATAGATTTTGCCGAGTTACTGCCCTCGTAGGGCAAAAGTTTCGTGCATTCGACGTATCTGCCACCGTTTAGCCACAAAATACCTAATTTGAGTCCGCGCCCGCGAAGAAAATATTCCAACTCCCACGCAGCTTCGCGGATACAAGAGCAGCAAGTCGATCCCGTCCCCTCCCCGCTCGCTTCTTCCCCTCCCACGCCTCGAATGTAGCAAAATTCATCCCGCGTGTGTTGCTAGGAGGGCGACCATCTTTGATAATATAAATCAGAAGATGGTGGAAGGTAAAAAACGATGCGTAGTGAGACGACTTGTCCCTTATTTGGCGCCTCGTCGGCGTTAAACAAATCGATGTTACCAACTTTTAGAGAAGCGATGAAATATTTTTAGATCTGTGCACGCAGGAAAGGAGACTACAGTCAATGAAGACGCCTCTCGAGTGGCTATGAAAGTGTGCGAACTATATTGACGCGCTTCTCTTCCATTATGAATGTGTAAGGTGTGGGAACTTAGGTTATGCACTTCTATTCCGGTATTGTTACAGCTGTGACTAAATGGATTTTGGGTGAAGGTCGCCGGCGTCCTCTCCCCGCTCGCTTCTCCCACGCTCCAAATGCACCAAAATTCACACCAAGTGCGTCTTTCTTCGTTAGTCTTACTAATATTTGATGTTTTAGCATCGTCCGGTAAGGAACAATCACGGAAGAATTACTCAATTACCTGTTTTCCAGTCTGTATTTCTTATGCCAGTGTCATTCCTCGTCTTTCGCTGCTGTCAACAAAGTTTTGGTAAATTCTTTCCCGAATCTCTCGTCCGCATGTTTAATAAAAGGAATATTTAAATTCAAATTTGAACGTTCATCGATAGATTTTTAATTTCCACAGCGCTAAGCTCAGATGTAGCCGAAGGAACCGGAGTCTCTCTCCAATATATCATCAGCGGGTACTCCTTTACGTCGATATTCATATCCAGCAATTAAAAAAATCTCGGATTGGTCGCAAAACGCATCCTTGCAGCAACGCAAAATGAGTCCCTAGATTACCCTCCCAATGTTTATGTCGCAAATCTAAGTCAACAAAGTGCAATTAGCAAATAGACCACTGTAAGGTATGAAATTGGATTTGATGCTTTCCCGGCGAATGATGTGGGTAAACACTTTTCGGGGTTCAACAAAATTTATCCCTTAGGATGAGCCCCGAATCGGAGCTTGAAATGTTGGCCATTATGGAAAAATTAACCCGGTGGGAATCCCGAGAAGATTTTGCTCACACTGCAAGGTATGTTGGAATTATGCTTATATCAAAGGAATGATGCCTCCTATTTGGGCGGTATTCGCTGGGTACCATCATAATGAAATCCTTTTAAATTTTGTGCACGTACTTTTCACTCGGAAAGGAATCGATAATCGCAGATTTTATAACTTTTGCTAATCCTCCGACGGGGGAGGCAAACCTCCAAAAGTGGGACCCTGTTTCTTCAAATAACACCACACGCTCCCCTCTAAACTTGTATTGATAAGTCCTCTTGCCTTTTTTCATCAGACAAGAGTATAGTCCTTCATTCCAATAAAATGGAACCCTTTGATGACACCTCTCTTTTCTTATTTACAGTAATTGGCATCTTTTTCTGTCTACGTAAGTAATTCTGGTACACTAGCTTTGATGTATCTAACGAAGTTATGACTTTTTTGTCAGCTAAAGTTGCGGGAACGATCATTGATGTTGCTTGATACTTGCATATACCTATATCACCGTTGGCAGACGAATTTTCCCCGAAGAAGTTCCAATTTGAGTTTATAGTCCTTAATGTTTATTTTACGAGGAAAGTAGAGATAAAAATCGGCTAATTTCTCGCCAGTTCAATTTTACTCGGATGAATGGACGAAGAAAATTTTTGATACTATTTGCCCGTACAAGAATTGACGATGTTGACTCAACGCTCTCCTACGATTCCCTTTTTTCCTCAGTAGTGGAGTTTCTTTAGGGTTCAATCCAGCAGCCATCATCTTTCGTTTCGTCAGCTTGTCTCTCAAAATACTTCTTCATTGGGGAACCTTATGCTCCTCCTTGCACTTACACGCAAAAATATCGCATAATTTAAAATTTTCCTTTAAAATTGTTTGAGTTTTATCTTCTTATATATAAAAATGAATCGCAAAATGTGTTGGTAAGCGCATAACTCAACAACGACTGGACCAATTTGGCCAATTCTTTTTTTAAAATGTTCGTTGAAGCCCAAGGATGGTTCTTACGGCGAGAAAAAATCGAATAATTGCCGGGAAAACCCTAAAAACAGCCCTTTTCTTTTTCACATACAAACGTTTTCTAACTAAAACGTAGAATCAATTTGAGCTTTATTGCTATTATATAAAGTTCATATTAAATTACAAGCACTCACTGTTATCTAAGAAATGTAGGTGTGTTCCTAACGTCAAAAAGTAAATTTGCACTTTCTTACCGCTATACAAAGTTCAAATTCAATCATATCTATCAAAACAGTGTGCGTGTGTGCGTTGGAGCACAGAATACGTCGTTGGAGGATTTAATGTCGCGTTCCGAAACTAAAAAAAAGTGATCGCGGACCCGACCAAATTCAATAGTCACAAAATATAATAATAACAACTTGGTTGGCTTCGCGATATTATTTCTTTTGTTTTACTTTCGGCAGGCGACAAAAAAAAATAAAACATTGGTATGGCTTTAAAGGATTTGACTTCAAGTCATATCAGATTAAAAAAAAAAAACAAATTAAAAAAACAACTGTCAATGTCGATTTGCCGCCTTTGCCGGTGTTGTTTTCGATTGGTCGAATTTATTCAGTACATCCAAGCAATGATGAATGTTTTTATTTACGACTGCTATTAGTCAATGTACGTGGCCCAACATCATTCCAACATTTACGAACTGTTGATGGTGAATTGTGTGGATCCTACAGAGAAGCCTGTCAACGTTTACAATTGCTAGAAAATGACGCTCATTGGGACCAAACTCTCAGTGATGCTGTAATATCTTCACACGCTCATCGAATACGAACATTGTTTTCTATAATCATATCTACATGCTTCCCATCAAACCCAATTGATTTGTGGATCAAGTACAAAGATTATATGTGTGATGATATTTTGTGTCAAATACGGAATAGAATGGGAAATCCAAATATGCAAATCAGTGAAGAAATTTACAACGAAGCATTGATTTCAATTGAAGACATGTGCTTGATGATGTCAAACAAACTATTAATTCAATTAGGCCTGGCCGCGCCCAATCGTCCAATGCATGAATCTTTTAACCAAGAGTTGCACCGAGAAAAACTGTATGATCTCAACACTTTGAAAGAATTAATTCAAACAAATCTTCCACTGTTGAATGAACAACAGAGGTATGTATTTGATACTCTTATGAAAGTAACAAATGATGAAATTGGGGGGATTTACTTCTTAGATGCACCTGGTGGTACAGGAAAAACTTTTTTGATTTCATTAATATTAGCAACAATTCGTTCACAAAATAAAATTGCACTTGCACTCGCTTCGTCGGGAATCGCAGCAACTTTGCTTGAAGGTGGTCGAACAGCCCATTCAGCACTAAAATTGCCATTAAATATGCAAAGCAATGAAACTCCAACCTGCAACATTTCGAAGAACTCTGCAATGGCAAAGGTTTTGCAGCAATGTCAATTGATCATTTGGGATGAATGCACGATGGCACATAAAAAATTTTTGGAGGCTTTAGACAGAACCTTAAAAGATCTACGGAGCAATCAGAACCGATTTGGTGGTGCAATGATTTTATTAGCAGGAGATTTTCGTCAAACATTGCCAGTGATTCCACGATCAACGCCAGCTGATGAACTCAACGCATGTCTAAAGTCATCCAATTTGTGGAAATATGTCAAAGTACTTCATTTAAGCAGGAATATGCGTGTTGAGTTGCAAAATGACCAATCTGGAAACATATTCTCTAAACAACTCATTGACATTGGTAATGGCAATTTTCCTATTGACATGTTGACTGGATGCATTAACTTTCCTCAAAGTTTTTGTCATTTAACTCAATCAAAAGAAGAACTCATTGAGAAGGTATTTCCAGATGTTGCTAAAAATTACAGAAACCGTTATTGGTTAAGCGAACGAGCTATATTGGCAGCCAAAAACATTGATGTAATGAATTAAATTTCAAAATTCAAGAACAAATTACAGGCGAATCGAGGATATATAAATCAGTTGATTCGGCAACTAACCAAGACGATGTAGTTAACTATCCACCGGAATTTTTAAACTCGCTGGATTTGCCAGGATTGCCACCTCACAATCTTCAATTAAAGGTTGGATCGGTAATTATAATGTTGCGAAATATCAACCAACCGCGCCTTTCCAACGGCACACGGTTAGCGATAAAAAAACTACTAAACAACGTGATAGAAGCAACTATATTGAAAGGAAAGTATAAAGGAGAAGATGTTCTCATACCGCGCATCCCAATGATTTCGACTGATGTGCCATTTGAGTTTAAACGACTACAGTTTCCAGTGCGGCTTGCTTTTGCTATGACCATAAACAAGTCCCAGGGGCAATCATTAAGTGTTTGTGGTATTAATTTGGAAAACCCATGTTTCTCACATGGTCAATTGTATGTTGCCTGTTCCCGTATTGGAAAACCATTAGATTTGTTTGTCTATGCGCCAGGTAATCAAAGAAAAAAACATCGTTTATCACAAAGCACTACAATGAAAATAGAACTGATTTTTTTTGTTAATAATTATGATTTACATGATTAAAATTACTTACTTTTAAATGCTTATAGTGTTTTATTTAATTATTTTTAATTCACACCGAATTATTACCAGGGTGACGGTTCTGTTCAGGATAATTTTTTGCAAAGAATATAAAAAAGGTAGGAACAAAACACTGCAACATTACAAATTTTTTTGACAGGACGAAGTCTGTCGAGTCAGCTAGTACTTCAATAAAATCCTACTTTTGGCCTGTTACGATTTTCCGTAAATTTTAGTACTTCCTGTGGTACCGCTAAATCCATTCAGTCACATTACTAATGGAAGAGAAACTGTCAGCAAAAATAGCCAACAAAAGAATTTGCTAAATAATATAGGGATTGATATATTCACATTTCGAGCACCCAAAGTTTACTTTTTAGCTGTCGATGGATGTCATCTTTCATGGCCAAACTTTTTCATAATAATAAACGCGAAGAGTATTAATTTTGAATCGCGCATTCGCAAGCACAGCACTTTCGTCACTATAATGAGGAGCCGGCGAATAGTCGGAAGGCTACATACTACCATATCATCGCCTAGGCTCGTCTCCATTCAACGCCAACATACCGCGAAAACGCCCGGAACATCCTCTCATTCTTTTTCAAACACTCGCTCTTCACAATACAATGCTACGCTCCATATCACCCTTCGCTTGCTTTTTTTGCACTTTCATATGATAAAAATTCAAATTTTCATGAAAAGGAGATAATGAACAAACGAGCTAAAAACATTGAAACTTTGAAACATTTTCATGCAATCAATGAGACCATTAATAACTGAAAATTCGCGAAAATATTTGTTGCATGTAGAGATTCTCAATAAATTTGACGATATATTCGAGATAAAAGCCTACAACAAAGGGTGTGTCAAATTCTAATATTTCGCTTCAATTAAAGTGGAGTGTTCCGGGGTTTTCACTGCGTAGTTCCTTCAATTTTTTGGCGATTACCCTGGAACTTCCTCATTTTATGTAAAACTTATGCAGTCATGTAAATTATAATCTACATTACATTATTTGAGTGATTGTTTTACATGCTCCTCTGAACCATGATGCAAACAAATTGTTTCACAGCTAAGTGGTACAAATTTCATTGAAGAGTGACTTGAAACTCCCAGTTCAATAAAATGTTTATCTATCCATCAAAGAAAGTTACATCACATCCGCTAAGAAAGCCACTCTCACCACGTTAGTCAAGCATCATTAAAGCCACATTTTATAGAGATAACAATTTACAAACATTTTCGTACATCAACATAATAAAATGTCTGACTCTAAAATTTCTAGGTGTATTCATATCAATTTAAATATTCAGAGAATATTTCGACAATTTTTTGCGATATATTACAATATTAATTTTTGTGATACTCATGGCAGAAAAAATGCTTCGAATCACATCATTCCTTATATTTCCTTATTAATTAGTAGAGCTACGATTTATGACGAATTTGAAAGCTAAACCTTTGCTAATACGTAAAATATGAATAAAATTGATTAAATACCACTTCTTATTACTGGTTTCTTTAAATTTTAATATTTTTTTTATTTACTTTTTTAATGATACTTCGATGCAGAATTAGCCGTAATTCTTACTTTACTATCTACACGTGGCTACCTTACTATGACAAAAATACAATTTAGTAGTTAACAATAAATAGAAATGCCATCGATTATCGCCTCACATTGTGTTGTCAACGTTTTCTACCAAATTGAAAAGAAATCTCTTCTTCATATACTAAATAATTCCCAAGTCATAGTAATCGACTATTAATGCACTCCACCTCTTAGCTATAAACCTATTCAACCACGCGACGTGGACACAGAAGTTATTTCATACCACGCAATACCCCAGGGGGGTCTATAAATACGTTTTCTGCGTGAATTATATACATGGCGACAAAAAATATATCTACGCAAGGCACCGCATGAATTAGAAAATCGAATCCGAAGAAAAGATTATCGCTAATGTATCGATCTTATTTCCAAGAGGTTGTGAAACCACTTACACGAAGGCATGGTACGATGAGTTTAGAAGCTGAAACTCAAAATAGGCAGACATGAACGTGCATGAAGACTTAATCAAGATGCTGAGTTAACGGGAGGACTGGGGTATTTTTCATAGGATACCCCTCAGTTATATTTTTTACTTTTTACTGCTTTCGACACGCTAGATAGATATTTAGCACATTCAGTAGGATCACGCTTATAGGAAAAAAACATTCTTTGACTACGCAAAACTCATATTTAAAACTCCTGACTAAAGATAATCTCTAAAATATTTTCTCTCAAGTTCAGCCAATGTCCGAATGAACTCTCAACGGTCTGCATAAGTGTGCAGTATATTTATACATTTCTTAGTCAATTTTGTTCTTTAAGTCGATAATACTCTTGAATGTGCGACTATGGCAAGGAGGAAAAAAATTATTCCAACATCTACACACTTTGGATTGATTCTGATTTTGTCACGATTGTCTTAATTCATAATTATCACCTAATTTTAGCAAGTAAATAACCAAGGTTATGAACCTCTAGAGAGCTGTATACATATGCTAACTAGCCTAATGCTGTATTAAAGGAAGCTTTAAATGGCAAAATTAACGAAAATCCCGCGGTTTGTTTCATATGGTGAAAATCAATCAAATCAGAAACAAAAGACTTATTGCAGATAGTGTTTTCTACAGCAAGATTTCCTTGCATAGAAAATTTGTAGACAAGCATTAATAACAAAAATTTCAACAATCAGAAACCCCTAGGAAATATATCCCTGCTGCAAAATAAACCTCATAAAAAACGAAATGAACAACATGCTTCCCTAAACTTTAAATCCATCCAGCCCCTGAACGTAAGTTACATTGAATTTAAAAAAAAAATATTCCCCCCCCCCAAATGTGACGTATTACTCGCCCATTAAATATCACATTATACATTTATTCTAGTATATTCGGGTAAATATTCATTTCAAATACAAATTCCTAAACGCGCAACATTTAAAAACCTAACATTCGAATTTGGTGGACAAAAATGTATGTGTGCTTCTTAAAATATCAAAATCTAAATAAAATAAAAATACAGAGCCTAATAAAAGAAAAACAAAACTGGGATTGCACTACAATAATATAAAAATAAAAGCCATTAAATTAATACATAAAAAATTAACGTAATTACATGACCAATGCTTTCACATCAAAACCAAAAAATAACATCACTTCCAAGAGGAATGAATTGCGGCGATGAGTGGGAAATTAAATATGTAAGGAGTACACAAATAAAATATAATAAAAATTCTGTGTTAAGGCAAAGTAATGAAAATCGCATTTAAGTTAAAAAAGCAATCAGTGGCAACACGTCCAATTCAGAGCAAATTAGAAAACAGAAATACAGGGAATAAAATTTATGTGGTTAGTTTTTTGGTAAAATAATTTTCTAAATACTTCCGGAAATATATAAAAATACTTTATTTGATTCACTTAGGTTAAAGACAATGAATAATGCGATTAAAATCATATCGATGGGGAAGCAATACCTGAGCGCTCGTGCATTCATAAATTCGCAGGGACCAATTGTTGTGGTTGTCATGGTACAAAACGTTCAGAAGAAGCTCTGAGAATTCATGCGCTAGCAAACAGCACTTGGGATTTTCTAAAGAATTTGAGTGAATTTTCGGGATAATTAAAGCAACCGAGTGATACGCTCGAAGAATTTCATCTACAACGCTTAGTGTTCGAGAAAGAACCACGGAAAGAGATATAAAATCGCTGAAAGCTGTACCAGATACCTGGATATCTTCAGCTATTCACGATGGAAAAGATTTGGCGTGAGTAAAACATTATTTCACACTGGGCAAATGCAGCTGAGAACCTTTCTGACACATTAATAGTGTGAAATTGGTGATTCTACGGTTTTTTGTTAATTCCTTTGGTCACTAGATATTAGTAAATAAGAAAAATATAAATATAGTCATATGCTGTTTGATCACAAGGGACTTTGGTCTAAAAATATCAAATTGAAATGAAAATAATAATTAAAGATATCAATTTTACTCGGTTTTCAAATTAAATATACTTAATAAATTGAAATACAATCTAAAAATAAACATCATTATTTCATTTCACTTCCAGTTTCCGACGACGACTTGGGAGAAATTGGTGCACTTCGATACCAAGTCAACGTTTGGCGTAAGTAAAACTCACGGAAACCTTTTTTTTTATCCACACCACCGGAAAAAATGTCAGTAACTCATATAAATCATTACCTTTTTCCAGGTGAAAGGAGGGAACTACCAGAAGAAGTGCGACGAAATATCATTGGAAAGTAAGCGAAAAATTCTATACTCTGACGTAAAATCAAAATTTAACATTTAAAATTTAATAAAGAGAAATAATTGAACTAAATTCAACAAGCCTTTCATTATGGAGGCGAATAAAATTAGAAAAATAAACTGTTTGAAAGCGAGTCTACGCCATCAAGTCTTTACTTTAAAGAATTCAAAGCAATGCAACATCGTCTAATAGATTTCATAAGAGATAATCAGCAATTTTTCTCGTGTTATATTTAACAGACAAACGAAAACATCACCTTCGAGGAGGCTGACATCTTGGTTGAATTCGGGGTTTTGTTTCCTCCAAAGAGGAGAATATGAAACAAACGAAGAAAACGTGGCAGGTACGACCACATTCCCTTTGTCCCAGCATCAATTTCCCAAAAGAATTAATTTACATCCTATTATCCTAATATGCGGTATTGCTTGAAATAATAAATGTTTCATTACGGAAAACATTTAAAAAAGTCAAAAATGTAATATATATATATAAGCCGTATTAAATAACTCATCTCATTTATTCATCGCGAAAGAAATGTTTTCGCATCATGAAATTATTAGAAGCCATATATACGCGATTACTAACATTTAAAATAATATTGGATGCATTTCATTTCACAGTGGCAATGCGGTCCTGTCTCAACAACACTGCGAGAAAAATTTATTCATCATGTCCGGAACTTACTGGTAACTTATGATTATTTTGATTTAAATTTGGAGTGAGTAAAAATTATAGAAATATTTTTTAGCACAGCCATATGGATTTCAAAATAATTTATAATCACGGAGGTTTTATCTTGATTCCAGATGAAACAACCGAACAACTGAAAGAAGTGCCAGGAAATGTGAAGAAAAAGTAAGCACATAAATATTGATTTCATATTAGCGTTAACATTTTATTCTGTAAAAATATTAAATCCTGCAAACTTCTTTTAATTTAGAAGCAAAACTAAAACACTATTTTGATCATGTTTGATTTACAGTGCACCGAAAAGATCAACGTTTAGGGGACAGACACATGGGTTGGGTCCGGCGTTTTGTTCCTTCCACCGTGGAGATAAAGAAACACAGAAAGAAGCCAAAGCAGTTACTACCTCATCAAGTCTCTCTCTAAATAATTTCCCAAATTGTAAGTATCTATCTTTGCCCTCAAAATTTACCTTGCACACGATGATACTCGAAAGAATACCTGACACGCTTCTGAACGTATTTTAAAAAGTTATACTTTTTGATCGGATAAAAATATTGACACGCTCAATCCCGCACATTCAAATAATTTGAATGGCATATAGCATAGAGTCACGATTACTTTTATAAATCGGGGAAGAAGAATTTACATTCCATTTAAATTATTTACGTAACTGAACGACTAGGAGGCATCATAAAATTGATGATTAACATTTAAACTAAAATTTAATGCATTTCCATTCACAGTGCCACTCCGGTCATGTCTCAACAACACTCCGAGACAATGTTATTCATCATGTCCGGCAATTACAGGTAAATTATGATTAATTTGCATTTAAATTTGGAGTGAGTTAAAATTATAGATTTTTTTTAGAAAAGCTATAGGTATTTCATAATGATTTAAACTCATGGAGGTTTTATCTTGATTCCAGATGAAAGAAATGAACAACCGAAAGAAGTGCCAAGATATGTCAAGATAGAGTAAGCACATGAATTTCTTTCATGTTAGCGTAATTTTAAAATTCTGCACACTTCTATTAATTTAGAAGCGAAACAAAAACTCAATTTCTATCATCTTTTATTACAGTGCACCGAAAAGATCAACACTGAGGGGACCGACATCCGGTTTGGGTCCAGCGTTTTGTTCCTTCCGCCGTGGGGATAAAGAAACACACGAAGAAAACCCTGGAAATACTACCTCATCAACTGTCTCTCTACAAAATTTCCCTACTTGTAAGTACCTATCTATGCACTCAAAATTTACCTTGCACACAGTGTTACTCGAAAGAATGCCTAACACGCTTCTGAACGTATTTTAAAACGTTATACTTTTTGATCGGATAAAAATATTGACACTCTCAATCCCTCACATTGAAAGAATTTGAATGGCATATAGCATAGTGTCACGATTACTTTTATAAATCGGGCAAGAAGAATTTGCATTTCATTTGAATTATTTATGTAGCTGTAAGATTAAAAGGCATCATAAAATTGATGACTAATATTTAAACTAATTTTTATGCATTTCCGTTCACAGTACCACTACGGTCATGTCTCATTGACACTCCGAGAAAATGTTATTCATCATGTCCGGAACTTGCAGGTAACTAATATTAATTTGGATTTTAATTTGGAGTGAGTAAATATTATAGAACTATTTTTTTTAGCTAAGTCATATAAATTTCATAATAATTCAAATTCATGGAGGTTTTATTTTGATTCCAGATGAAAAAAAAGAACAACCGAAAGAAGTGCCAACATATGTCAAGAAAAAGTAAGCACGTGAATTTTTTTCACGTTAGCGTATCATATTATTTTGTACAAAATTTTAAATTTAACTTTAAATTTAGTTTTAATTTTAAATATACTTTATTTTGATCATTTTTGACTTACAGTACACCGAAAAGATCAACTTTGCGGGGACTGACATCTGGGTTGGGTCCGGCGTTTTGTTCATTCCGCCGTGGAGATAAAGAAACACACGAAGAAGCCAAAGCAGTTACTATCTCATCAAGTCTATCTATACATAATTTCCCAACGTGTAAGTACCTATCTTGGCACTCAAAATTTCCCTTGTATACGGTGATACTCAAAAGAATTCCTGTTACGCTGCTGAACGTATTTTAAAACGTTATTCTTTTTTTTTCGGAAAAAATATTAGCACGTGACGGTCTCTTTGGTTTTTGTAGACAGTCCCTATGGATTCGGGGGAGACGGTTCGCCCTGTGCTAGCTGGGACGTTAAATCCCGCACACTCAAATAATTTGAATGGCATATAGCATAGAGTCACGAATACTTATTTTAAGCGGTCAAGAAGAATTTGCATTCCATATTAATTATTTTTGTAATTGAACGATTAGAAGGCAACATGCTTTCATTCGAAGACTAACATTTAAACTAATTTTTGATGCAATTTCCATTCACAGTGCAATTCCGGTCCTGTATCAACAGCACTCCGAGACAATTTTATTCATATTGTCCGGCAATGAAAGCTAACTTACGATTAATTTTGATTTCAATTTTGATTGAGTTAAAATAATAGAAATATTATTGTAGAAAAGTCATATGGATTTCATAATTATTTTAATTCATGAAGGTTTTATTTTGATTCCAGATGAAAATAATGAACAACCGAAAGAAGTGCCAACATATGTCATGAAAAAGTAAGCGCATGATTTTATTTCTTGTTAGCGCAACATATCATTCTGTACAAAAATTTATATTCTGCAAACTTCGTCTAATTTAGAAGCGAAACGAAAAATTTATTTTGATCATGTTTTATTTACAGTACACCGAAAAGATCGACTTTGCGGGTACTTATGTCTAGGTTGGGTTCGGCGTTTTGTTTCTGCTGCCGTAGAGAAAATGAAACAGACGAAGACCCAGCAGATACGATCTCTTCTACTCTGTCACCTAATCAATTTCCAACGAGTAAGTACCTATCTTCACACTCAAAATTTAACTTGCACACGGTGTTACTCGAAAGATTAACTGTTACGATGCTGAAGGTATATTAAAACGTTATACATTTTGATCAGAAAAAAATGTTTACATCCTCAATCCCACACATTGAAATCATTTGAATGGCATACCCAGTGAGAAATGGATCATCGAATCTACGTCGATTCGACGTCGAAGTACTCATCGATAAAACGTCGATGGTAACACATCGATCGATGTCTATATGGTCCGAAAATCGACGTGTTTTCGACGTCCAAGCCATCGACGTGTTTTCGACGTCGACGCCATCGACGTGTTTTCGACGTCGACACCATCGACGAGTTTTCTATGCCGACGAGATATCGTCTTTTTACCTGCGATTCCTACTAATAATTGCGGAAATATACATCTTTTCGGCTAATAAAGAGCATCTATTGCTGCGCCAACGACGTATTTCAATCGAGCACGTGAAGTCTAAACAAATGAATGCTGAAATAAATTTATAATGGTGATTTGTAATCTTAAGTCCTTCGTATTCATCTTCAATAATAATCAGAAATCCTTGAGAAAAAATGTGAGGTGTTGACATCTATGACGCTAGTATAAAGGTATCGAAATGAGGTAAACGTAGTCACAAAGCCAAGCTTGTGCATATCACATACCACGCAGGAAAGAAGTTAGAACTTGGACGCAAATAGAAGGTCCGGCGTATGTGGCAAATGTGTGAAAATGGAAATCTTGAACACATTAAATAGGGGAAGCTAATCCTACCTGTCATACAGCGGTCCAAAAGCAGACCGATTCCGAAGTATGGAAGAGGTAGTGAAGCTTGTCTTTACTAAGCGACGGAATGCCTTTTTCGATGATCAATACGAATCCAAAAGCTCATTAAGTTTCAGAAGGATTTTAAATACCAATAACAGGATTTAGAGCTAGCAAAGTTTGTCGCGCAAAATAAATGCGACAATAAATTTTCTATACGGCGCGGAATGTCTCTGTTCCGAGTTTACTGCAAGGAACTAACAGCATGACGACTAACAGCTCCACTGATACACGCAATCGAACTTCAACGGTCAAGTTACAGAATTAAAAGGAATCAAAGATTGTTCTCGGAGATGAAAACTAATTTTTATGGATAAATAAAATAATTATTTAATCTTATATTTCTTATTTAAGACACATATGTTGTAATAGCGTCTCACCGTTATTTTTAAGACATTAAAACTACATCCCTAAGTTCTCCCCTCAGCCAATCAACACGCTGACCCCGCTGGCCAATGAGAATAACACGTCGAAAAAACGTAGATTGAACAAATAAAATCGACGTCGACCACATATCGATCTATAGTCGTCGAATCGACGAAGATTCGACGTAGATTCGATGATCCATTTCTCACTGGGATAGAGCATACAGTCACGATTACTTTTATAAATCCGGCAAGAAGCATTTGCATTCTATTTTAAATGTTTTTGTTAGTGAAAAACTAGAAGGCAACATTAATTCGATAACTAAAATGTAAACTAATTTTTTACTCTTCACAGTGCCTCTTCGATCCTGTCTTAAGAACAGTTCCAGCGCATTTTATTCATCATGCCCGGAATTTACAGGTAACTTACGATGAATTACAATTTCAATCTTATCCAATTCGTTGAAATTCTATTGCATAACGAATTATATGGGCCGCAGATATTTTACAAACAATTGTTTGCCGATTAATAATGTTTAAAAAGCTCGGAGTTGTAGTTGTTCTTTCCCCTATCACACTAGCAAGTTAGTCGTATTTTCACAAGTGTATTGCATTCCTCTGCCTCTCCGTACGACATAATGATTATTTTTACAATGATATTTTATGGACTATTGTATGAAGATAATGGATAGAATGCAGTCGTATTTGGCATTTAAAATTACAACATGATTACAACGGTGGGTCGATAGCATTAATTTCTGTAGTCTCCAGGGTAAACTACAAAGTCCAATATAGTTTTCCCTTTATCCTAGATGCTACATTGTCATTATATGTAAAATATAAAGAATGTCCCTGATTAATTTTTACACCGTCATCGCTCTACACCAATTTCAAGCAATCGTTGGAACCCCATAACTCTCGACCAAATTAATGGAAGTATTTTCCATTTCGTCCACCTAATTCCTCTAAAAAAATATAGCAATTCTTTTTCGGACTCTAAAGATTAAGCAGATTTGTCTCTTGTGTTCAATTCAACATAATCAACTGCAATCCGTTCAAAATCTGAAATTTTCTTAGAGCATATAGATATTTTTCAATAAGGTATTATGATTTTTTAATAAAACTTTTTATCACCTACCTTATTCGGTAAATATGAATAGGTTTCATGAAAATAATACATGCTACAAGACTTGTGGTTCACATTTAAAGCTTTGATTTTAATCAAATAATAATGAAATTGAATCAATGCTTTAGAGATATATTGGTTATTCAAAACTCTAAATCCAACATTCTGTATGGCTACAGTTTCTATTATTTAGAGCCAAATTAGCACATTTTTCAGTCAAACCATTGCAGGTGATACATTGCATAGAAGAAAAATAAATAGGTGTATTACATTTTTCTTCGAAGCTATTTTTTCTTTATTTTTTAATTATCAAAATACATAATTAAAATTTTCTAAGTAATAAATACTAAGTTTTATAATAATTTGATAATCAGCATACGCAAATACATAATGCACATGCAGTACTTCTGTTTGATTTACATATTAAAAAATGCTAGACAATGCATAGCTTCAGAGATTTTTCTTTTTTTGGAAACTCGGCATATGTATTTAATCTTGGATTGCCTTTCTTTTGAATTACATGCCCTTTAAAGATGATACTAATAGACTTAAACATCCAGGAAAACAGAGACTGAAAAGAAAATTGGTGCCCCAGAAGCACACTATTTTCTTTATTTTGGTCAGCTGGGCTATACACTATTTTGCAATACACGTGATGGCATGAGGACCATGAGAATTTAAAGTAGAGAGAAAAACAGCCCAAATATTTATGTAATCAAGTTGAGAAAAAATGCAACAAACCATTTACAAACAGGAATGAGTATTTATTGATACTTACATGCATAAAATAAATAAAAATGATTAACACGTAAAAAAGCATTGCGAGAGGATAATAATTTTGGCCTCACTGATACTTCAATCTACAAGGCAATAGAATGGATTTTGGGGATATATGCATATAAGAAATGAATGGTTATCCTCCTAAATCATTTCTGTCGAACTCTGTTGGAAATAGAAATGGGCATCTATTGTAGATTTGTTCATAATAAATTTAATGGAAATGATTTACCTTGGTAAGTAAATATTTTCAGTATATTTACGAGTGTGGGTATGTATTCCATTAGCCACAACTTCACTGATTCCGAATTAAGTAATGACAAGAAAATAAGAATGCTTGGCAGTCAATCATCAGGCTGCATCTGGTAGAAATTCATAGTATTCATGGTTGAATGAACATTGCACTTTCTTTCACAAAATATTGTTATTTGCTCCAGAGCACCCAATTTTAAGTCTTTTCGAGAGATACCCAGAATTTTGGGAATGAAGTCACCCGCTTCATTGTTTAACATTAAGTTTATTGCAGTGAGGAAATCTGAATCCCAGTCCTTCAAACTTCTAGCTTTCTCTTAAATTTGAGAGAAGAAGCTGTCACCAGATAAGCCTGTTCTGCACCTCTGCAACACACTGCAGTGCACCTACTATACCTAATTTTGTAAATACAAGATTCACTATTTATTAATTATTTCCATTTTCTATTATTGCATCTTAATCAATTCAAAATTGAATTTCATTAGCTCTTAAAAAAATGGAGACTTATCTGATCACCGGACACAAACATTATGTACCAATATGGCGATGTCGCAAGTCAGCAAAATGTATGGTGCAAACAAAATATTTATCAAATAATTTCAACAATGAGTTCAATATATTCCACCATTAATTAAAGACTGTTTTTCTTAGGTACAAGTCCTTGCCAACTTTCAGTATTTATTCACAATATACATTTTTCAGTTTCCATCCCATTCTAAATGCCTGGCTGTGACATAAAATCCAGCTTAGCCCAATTATGTTTTGCTTTCTAGTTTATTTCAAAATTGAAAGTAATTCTATTATTCCCTAGTTTTATCTCGTCATCACGTACACAATACACCACAAGACTTGAAATAAAACTGGATAGCATAAAAGGTGACTAACTCATGGCAGTCTTGCAAAATGTATGTCACCTTACAGAGAAATCATGTATATTATAGGTCTCTTGGGGAATGGTAAAAAAACTATGTGTTTCATTCACAATTAAAAGAAATTCGTGAATAAAAAGAATGATGATGTTCTGAATTGGTGAAAATTTATCTTCTTGGCAGGTACATTTGGAATTGGCAGAGGAACTGTATTCTGAAGATCCAGGGATCTTTGAATGGAGGTGATATTGCACAGCTCTGAACTTCCATTGGCTAAGGAGCAACAATTGGTGCCGGTGGTGACTGAAACAGAAGGAGAAGGAAAGAAAAATATTCAAATGCAGCAGCTTACTTAAGACACTGAAAACTAAAACCCTATTTGGGCTATGAATTTTGGAAATGGCAAATTTGAAATTTATTAGATGAAATTTTTATTTGCATTAATCAAATATAAGTCTACGTGAATGAAGTTCCTCCCCACTAGTGGTGATGATTTTGTTTATATGGTGCACATATATATCACTTTAAATATTAATGTGCCAGAACCTAACACTTAAATGAAAAAGAGGTGTCAGAATGTATCCACCGTCTTTTTGCTTGTAGAAGTTTGTTTTATTTGATGGCCATCTTTTCAATGACATTACGTCAGTGTTTGGTTTCTGCTGTTTCCATCTTGTTTGTTAGTATGAATTGGGAACTCGCTGTTGTAAGTGTTGGCCAATAAATCTTTTTTGTCCATCCCCAAAGAGGTTGGTTTCATTATTAAATGCATAGCAACAATTAGAATATAATCAGTTTTTAATTCCTTATAACTAACTACTAACTTTTCTCCATTTGTTTTATAACAATGAAATGAAAGTGGAGTTTGGGATTTCAATGTTTTCCTCAGCTTTTGCTAGCAGTGCAGTACCTCAAATAATCAGTTTATACTTAGGTACTCTAATGGGGAATACTGAAAGATATAAGTCCTCAAATTTCATTACTTTTCTCACTATTGTTGAACCAACTTTATGTTTTTGCTAACTTTTGAAAATTCAGCAAAGAGCCAAAATTAAGCAAGTTAACAAATGACAGGAATAAAGGATTGACAAAAAAATAGATGCGAGTTTTTATCAAATCCATTATGAGAGAGAGTTTTGCGAGCATGCGAGTTTTTATCAAATCCTTATAAACAAAAATAATGGAGCAATTTCTCCTAAAAGGAGTTTAAATGATGAATAAAATAGCAACACAATAATATATTTATTTATTTATTTAAGTTTTCTACTGATTAAGGTAGGCTTCCATGGGGTATTAAATTTTTTTTCTGACAGCCTCTCCTTACATCCTGGATTTCCCTCTTCAATTCACAATAAGGTCTTCTTCATTTCATTCTATCTAATAATCCTATTCTCTTCCTTCCTTTTTTTTACCCAACAGTCTACCCTTTAACACTGTTTTCAACATCCCTTTCCGGCTCCCTGCCTCTTCTCACCCAACATGTCCAGTAGGGCGGATCGCAAAAATCGATTTTTTTCAAATCCATCTGGCCCAATGAAAAAAAAGTTGTGAGACCGATCAAAAATAAGGCCTGAAAATTTTGAGACCTCTACGTGAACCCCTGACCGTCGCTCAAATGCAATTTAGGGGGGGAGAGTCGAAATTAAAAAAATATAATATTTTATGGTCATTCCCTATAGATTTTGCCGAGTTGCTGATCTTACAGAACAAGAATTTCGTGCATTTTGACGTTTCTGCCACCGTTTAGCCACAAAATACCTAATTTGAGTCCGCGCCCGCGAAGAAAATATTCCAACTCCCACGCAGCTTCGCGGATACAAGAGCAGCAAGTCGATCCCGTCCCCTCCCCGCTCGCTTCTCCCCCTCCCACGCCTCGAATGTAGCAAAATTCATCCCGCGTGTGCTGCTAGGAGGGCGACCATCTTTGATAATATAAATCAGAAGATGGTAGAAGGTAAAAAACGATGCGTAGTGAGACGACTTGTCCCTTATTTGGCGCCTCGTCGGCGTTAAACAAATCGATGTTACCAACTTTTAGAGAAGCGATGAAATATTTTTAGATCTGTGCACGCAAGAAAGGAGACTACGGTCTATGAAGACGCCTCTCGAGTGGCTATGAAAGTGTGCGAACTATATTGACGCGCTTCTCTTCCATTATGAATGTGTAAGGTGTGGGAACTTAGGTTATGCACTTCTATTCCGGTATTGTTACAGCTGTGACTAAATGGATTTTGGGTGAAGGTCGCCGGCGTCCTCTCCCCGCTCGCTTCTCCCACGCTCCAAATGCACCAAAATTCACACCAAGTGCGTCTTTCTTCGTTAGTCTTACTAATATTTGATGTTTTAGCATCGTCCGGTAAGGAACAATCACGGAAGAATTACTCAATTACCTGTTTTCCAGTCTGTATTTCTTATGCCAGTGTCATTCCTCGTCTTTCGCTGCTGTCAACAAAGTTTTGGTAAATTCTTTCCCGAATCTCTCGTCCGCATGTTTAATAAAAGGAATATTTAAATTCAAATTTGAACGTTCATCGATAGATTTTTAATTTCCACAGCGCTAAGCTCAGATGTAGCCGAAGGAACCGGAGTCTCTCTCCAATATATCATCAGCGGGTACTCCTTTACGTCGATATTCATATCCAGCAATTAAAAAAATCTCGGATTGGTCGCAAAACGCATCCTTGCAGCAACGCAAAATGAGTCCCTAGATTACCCTCCCAATTTTTATGTCGCAAATCTAAGTCAACAAAGTGCAATTAGCAAATAGACCACTGTAAGGTATGAAATTGGATTTGATGCTTGCCCGGCGAATGATGTGGGTAAACACTTTTCGGGGTTCAACAAAATTTATCCCTTAGGATGAGCCCCGAATCGGAGCTTGAAATGTTGGCCATTATGGAAAAATTAACCCGGTGGGAATCCCGAGAAGATTTTGCTCACACTGCAAGGTATGTTGGAATTATGCTTATATCAAAGGAATGATGCCTCCTATTTGGGCGGTATTCGCTGGGTACCATCATAATGAAATCCTTTTAAATTTTGTGCACGTACTTTTCACTCGGAAAGGAATCGATAATCGCAGATTTTATAACTTTTGCTAATCCTCCGACGTGGGAGGCAAACCTCCAACAGTGGGACCCTGTTTCTTCAAATAACACCACACGCTCCCCTCTAAACTTGTATTGATATGTCCTCTTGCCTTTTTTCATCAGACAAGAGTATAGTCCTTCATTCCAATAAAATGGAGCCCTTTGATGACACCTCTCTTTTCTTATTTACAGTAATTGGCATCTTTTTCTGTCTACGTAAGTAATTCTGGTACACTAGCTTTGATGTATCTAACAAAGTTATGACTTTTGTGTCACTTTAAGTTGCGGGAACGATCATTGATGTTGCTTGGTACTTGCATATACCTATATCACCGTTGGCAGACGAATTTTCCCCGAAGAAGTCCCAATTTGAGTTTATAGTCCTTAATGTTTATTTTACGAGGAAAGTATAGATACAAATCGGCTAATTTCTCGCCAGTTTAATTTTATTCGGATCAATGGACGAAGAAAATTTTTGATACTATTTGCCCGTACAAGAATTGACGATGTTGACTCAACGCTCTCCTACGATTCCCTTTTTTCCTCAGTAGTGGAGTTTCTTTAGGGTTCAATCCAGCAGCCATCATCTTTCTTTTCGTCAGCTTGTCTCTCAAAATACTTCTTCATTGGGGGAACCGTATGCTCCTCCTTGCACTTACACGCAAAAATATCGCATAATTTAAAATTTTCCTTTAAAATTACTTGAGTTTTATCTTCTTATATATAAAAATGAATCGCAAAATGTGTTGGTAAGCGCATAACTCAACAACGCCTGGACCAATTTGGCCAATTCTTTTTTTTAAATGTTCGTTGAAGCCCAAGGATGGTTCTTACGGCGAGAAAAAATCGAATAATTGCCGGGAAAACCCTAAAAACAGCCCTTTTCTTTTTCACATACAAACGTTTTCTAACTAAAACGTAGAATCAATTTGAGCTTTATTGCTATTATATAAAGTTCATATTAAATTACAAGCACTCACTGTTATCTAAGAAATGTAGGTGTGTTCCTAACGTCAAAAAGTAAATTTGCACTTTCTTACCGCTATACAAAGTTCAAATTCAATCATATCTATCAAAACAGTGTGCGTGTGTGCGTTGGAGCACAGAATACGTCGTTGGAGGATTTAATGTCGCGTTCCGAAACTAAAAAAAAGTGATCGCGGACCCGACCAAATTCAATAGTCACAAAATATAATAATAACAACTTGGTTGGCTTCGCGATATTATTTCTTTTGTTTTACTTTCGGCAGGCGACAAAAAAAAATAAAACATTGGTATGGCTTTAAAGGATTTGACTTCAAGTCATATCAGATTTAAAAAAAAAAACAAATTAAAAAAACAACTGTCAATGTCGATTTGCCGCCTTTGCCGGTGTTGTTTTCGATTGGTCGAATTTATTCAGTACATCCAAGCAATGATGAATGTTTTTATTTACGACTGCTATTAGTCAATGTACGTGGCCCAACATCATTCCAACATTTACGAACTGTTGATGGTGAATTGTGTGGATCCTACAGAGAAGCCTGTCAACGTTTACAATTGCTAGAAAATGACGCTCATTGGGACCAAACTCTCAGTGATGCTGTAATATCTTCACACGCTCATCAAATACGAACATTGTTTTCTATAATCATATCTACATGCTTCCCATCAAACCCAATTGATTTGTGGATCAAGTACAAAGATTATATGTGTGATGATACTTTGTGTCAAATACGGAATAGAATGGGAAATCCAAATATGCAAATCAGTGAAGAAATTTACAACGAAGCATTGATTTCAATTGAAGACATGTGCTTGATGATGTCAAACAAACTATTAATTCAATTAGGCCTGGCCGCGCCCAATCGTCCAATGCATGAATCTTTTAACCAAGAGTTGCACCGAGAAAAACTGTATGATCTCAACACTTTGAAAGAATTAATTCAAACAAATCTTCCACTGTTGAATGAACAACAGAGGTATGTATTTGATACTCTTATGAAAGTAACAAATGATGAAATTGGGGGGATTTACTTCTTAGATGCACCTGGTGGTACAGGAAAAACTTTTTTGATTTCATTAATATTAGCAACAATTCGCTCACAAAATAAAATTGCACTTGCACTCGCTTCGTCGGGAATCGCAGCAACTTTGCTTGAAGGTGGTCGAACAGCCAATTCAGCACTAAAATTGCCATTAAATATGCAAAGCAATGAAACTCCAACCTGCAACATTTCGAAGAACTCTGCAATGGCAAAGGTTTTGCAACAATGTCAATTGATCATTTGGGATGAATGCACGATGGCACATAAAAAATTTTTGGAGGCTTTAGACAGAACCTTAAAAGATCTACGGAGCAATCAGAACCGATTTGGTGGTGCAATGATTTTATTAGCAGGAGATTTTCGTCAAACATTGCCAGTGATTCCACGATCAACGCCAGCTGATGAACTCAACGCATGTCTAAAGTCATCCAATTTGTGGAAATATGTCAAAGTACTTCATTTAAGCAGGAATATGCGTGTTGAGTTGCAAAATGACCAATCTGGAAACATATTCTCTAAACAACTCATTGACATTGGTAATGGCAATTTTCCTATTGACATGTTGACTGGATGCATTAACTTTCCTCAAAGTTTTTGTCATTTAACTCAATCAAAAGAAGAACTCATTCAGAAGGTATTTCCAGATGTTGCTCAAAATTACAGAAACCGCTATTGGTTAAGCGAACGAGCTATATTGGCAGCCAAAAACATTGATGTAAATGAATT
This sequence comes from Ischnura elegans, assembly GCF_921293095.1. Lineage (NCBI taxonomy): Eukaryota > Metazoa > Arthropoda > Insecta > Odonata > Coenagrionidae > Ischnura > Ischnura elegans. The sequence continues at coordinate 25,292,238 of NC_060252.1, forward strand.
AAATTTCAAAATTCAAGAACAAATTACAGGCGAATCGAGGATATATAAATCAGTTGATTCGGCAACTAACCAAGACGATGTAGTTAACTATCCACCGGAATTTTTAAACTCGCTGGATTTGCCAGGATTGCCACCTCACAATTTTCAATTAAAGGTTGGATCGGTAATTATAATGTTGCGAAATATCAACCAACCGCGCCTTTTCAACGGCACACGGTTAGCGATAAAAAAACTACTAAACAACGTGATAGAAGCAACTATATTGAAAGGAAAGTATAAAGGAGAAGATGTTCTCATACCGCGCATCCCAATGATTTCGACTGATGTGCCATTTGAGTTTAAACGACTACAGTTTCCAGTGCGGCTTGCTTTTGCTATGACCATAAACAAGTCCCAGGGCCAATCATTAAGTGTTTGTGGTATTAATTTGGAAAACCCATGTTTCTCACATGGTCAATTGTATGTTGCCTGTTCCCGTATTGGAAAACCATTAGATTTGTTTGTCTATGCGCCAGGTAATCAAAGAAAAAACCATCGTTTATCACAAAGCACTACAATGAAAATAGAACTGATTTTTTTTTGTTAATAATTATGATTTACATGATTAAAATTACTTACTTTTAAATGCTTATAGTGTTTTATTTAATTATTTTTAATTCACACCGAATTATTACCAGGGTGACGGTTCTGTTCAGGATAATTTTTTGCAAAGAATATAAAAAAGGTAGGAACAAAACACTGCCACATTACAAATTTTTTTGACAGGACGAAGTCTGTCGAGTCAGCTAGTACTTCAATCAAATCCTACTTTTGGCCTGTTACGATTTTCCGTAAATTTTAGTACTTCCTGTGGTACCGCTAAATCCATTCAGTCACATTACTAATGGAAGAGAAACGCGTCAATATAATTCGCACACCTTCATAGCCTGTCGAGAGGCGTCTTCATAGACCGTAGTCTCCTTTCCTGTGTGTACAGATCTAAAGATATTTCATCGCTCAAATTAGGCAAACTGTCAGCAAAAGTAGCCAACAAAAGAATTTGCTAAATAATATAGGGATTGATATATTCACATTTCGAGCACCCAAAGTTTACTTTTTAGCTGTCGATGGATGTCATCTTTCATGGCCAAACTTTTTCATAATAATAAACGCGAAGAGTATTAATTTTGAATCGCGCATTCGCAAGCACAGCACTTTCGTCACTATAATGAGGAGCCGGCGAATAGTCGGAAGGCTACATACTACCATATCATCGCCTAGGCTCGTCTCCATTCAACGCCAACATACCGCGAAAACGCCCGGAACATCCTCTCATTCTTTTTCAAACACTCGCTCTTCACAATACAATGCTACGCTCCATATCACCCTTCGCTTGCTTTTTTTGCACTTTCATATGATAAAAATTCAAATTTTCATGAAAAGGAGATAATGAACAAACGAGCTAAAAACATTGAAACTTTGAAACATTTTCATGCAATCAATGAGACCATTAATAACTGAAAATTCGCGAAAATATTTGTTGCATGTAGAGATTCTCAATAAATTTGACGATATATTCGAGATAAAAGCCTACAACAAAGGGTGTGTCAAATTCTAATATTTCGCTTCAATTAAAGTGGAGTGTTCCGGGGGTTTTCACTGCGTAGTTCCTTCAATTTTTCGGCGATTACCCTGGAACTTCCTCATTTTATGTAAAACTTATGCAGTCATGTAAATAATAATCTACATTGCATTATTTGAGTGATTGTTTTACATGCTCCTCTGAACCATGATGCAAACAAATTGTTTCACAGCTAAGTGGTACAAATTTTATTGAAGAGTGACTTGAAACTCCCAGTTCAATAAAATGTTTATCTATCCATCAAAGAAAGTTACATCACATCCGCTAAGAAAGCCACTCTCACCAGGTTAGTCAAGCATCATTAAAGCCATATTTTATAGAGATAACAATTTACAAACATTTTCATACATCAACATAATAAAATGTCTGACTCTAAAATTTCTAGGTGTATTCATATCAATTTAAATATTCAGAGAATATTTCGACAATTTTTTGCGATATATTACAATATTAATTTGTGTGATACTCATGGCAGAAAAAATGCTTCGAATCACATCATTCCTTATATTTCCTTATTAATTAGTAGAGCTACGATTTATGACGAATTTGAAAGCTAAACCTTTGCTAATACGTAAAATATGAATAAAATTGATTAAATACCACTTCTTATTGCTGGTTTCTTTAAATTTTAATATTTTTTTCATTTACTTTTTTTATGATACTTCGATGCAGAATTAGCCGTAATTCTTACTTTACTATCTACACGTGGGTACCTTACTATGACAAAAATACAATTCAGTAGTTAACAATAAATAGAAATGCCATCGATTATCGCCTCACATTGTGTTGTCAACGTTTTCTACCAAATTGAAAAGAAATCTCTTCTTCATATACTAAATAATTCCCAAGTCATAGTAATCGACTATTAATGCACTCCACCTCTTAGCTATAAACCTATTCAACCACGCGACGTGGACACAGAAGTTATTTCATACCACGCAATACCCCAGGGGGGTCTATAAATACGTTTTCTGCGTGAATTATATACATGGCGACAAAAAATATATCTACACAAGGCACCGCATGAATTAGAAAATCGAATCCGAAGAAAAGATTATCGCTAATGTATCGATCTTATTTCCAAGAGGTTGTGAAACCACTTACACAAAGGCATGGTACGATGAGTTTAGAAGCTGAAACTCAAAATAGGCAGACATGAACGTGCATGAAGACTTAATCAAGATGCTTAGTTAACGGGAGGACTGGGGTATTTTTCATAGGATACCCCTCAGTTATATTTTTCACTTTTTACTGCTTTCTACACGCTAGATAGATATTTAGCACATTCAGTAGGATCACGCTTATAGGAAAAAAACATTCTTTGACTACGCAAAACTCATATTTAAAACTCCTGACTAAAGATAATCTCTAAAATATTTTCTCTCAAGTTCAGCCAATGTCCGAATGAACTCTCAACGGTCTGCATAAGTGTGCAGTATATTTATACATTTCTTAGTCAATTTTGTTCTTTAAGTCGATAATACTCTTGAATGTGCGTCTATGGCAAGGAGGAAAAAAATTATTCCAACATCTACACACTTTGGATTGATTCTGATTTTGTCACGATTGTCTTAATTCATAATTATCACCTAATTTTAGCAAGTAAATAACCAAGGTTATGAACCTCTAGAGAGCTGTATACATATGCTAACTAGCCTAATGCTGTATTAAAGGAAGCTTTAAATGGCAAAATTAACGAAAATCCTGCGGTTCGTTTCATATGGTGAAAATCAATCAAATCAGAAACAAAAGACTTATTGCAGATAGTTTTTTCTACAGCAGGATTTCCTTGCATAGAAAATTTGTAGACAAGCATTAATAACAAAAATTTCAACTATCAGAAACCCCTAGGAAATATATCCCTGTTGCAAAATAAACCTCATAAAAAACGAAATGAACAACATGCTTCCCTAAACTTTAAATCCATCCAGCCCCTGAACGTAAGTTACATTGAATTTAAAAAAAAAATATTCCCCCACCCCAAATGTCACGTATTACTCGCCCATTAAATATCACATTATATTTTTATTCTAGTATATTCGGGTAAATATTCATTTCAAATACAAATTCCTAAACGCGCAACGTTTAAAAACCTAACATTCGAATTTGGTGGACAAAAATGTATGTGTGCTTCTTAAAATATCAAAATCTAAATAAAATAAAAATACAGAGCCTAATAAAAGAAAAACAAAACTGGGATTGCACTACAATAATATAAAAATAAAAGCCATTAAATTAATACATAAAAAATTAACGTAATTACATGACCAATGCTTTCACATCAAAACCAAAAAATAACATCACTTCCAAGAGGAATGAATTGCGGCGATGAGTGGGAAATTAAATATGTAAGGAGTACACAAATAAAATATAATAAAAATTCTGTGTTAAGGCAAAGTAATGAAAATCGCATTTAAGTAAAAAAAGCAATCAGTGGCAACACGTCCAATTCAGAGCAAATTAGAAAACAGAAATACAGGGAATAAAATTTATGTGGTTAGTTTTTTGGTAAAATAATTTTCTAAATACTTCCGGAAATATATAAAAATACTTTATTTGATTCACTTAGGTTAAAGACAATGAATAATGCGATTAAAATCATATCGATGGGGAAGCAATCCCTGAGCGCTCGTGCATTCATAAATTCGCAGGGACCAATTGTTGTGGTTGTCATGGTACAAAACGTTCAGAAGAAGCTCTGAGAATTCATGCGCTAGCAAACAGCACTTGGGATTTTCTAAAGAATTTGAGTGAATTTTCGGGATAATTAAAGCAACCGAGTGATACGCTCGAAGAATTTCATCTACAACGCTTAGTGTTCGAGAAAGAACCACGGAAAGAGATATAAAATCGCTGAAAGCTGTACCAGATACTTGGATATCTTCAGCTATTCACGATGGAAAAGATTTGGCGTGAGTAAAACATTATTTCACACTGGGAAAATGAAGCTGAGGACCTTTCTGACACATTAATAGAGTGAAATTGGTGATTCTACGATTTTTTGTTTATTACTTTGGTCACTAGATATTAGTAAATAAGAAAAATATGTATATAGTCATATGTTGTTTGAGCACAAGGGACTTTGGTCTAAAAATATCAAATTCAAATGAAAATAATAATTAAAGATATCAATTTTACTCGGTTTTCAAATTAAATATACTTTATAAATTGAAATACAATCTAAAAATAAACATCATTATTTCATTTCACTTCCAGTTTCCGTCGACGACTTGGGAGAAATTGGTGCACTTCGATACCAAGTCAACGTTTGGCGTAAGTAAAACTCACGGAAACCTTTTTTTTTATCCACACCACCGGAAAAAATGTCAGTAACTCATATAAATCATTACCTTTTTCCAGGTGGAAGGAGGGAACTACCAGAAGAAGTGCGACCAAATATCATTGGAAAGTAAGCGAAAAATTCTATACTCTGACGTAAAATCAAAATTTAACATTTAAAATTTAACAAAGAGAAATAAATGAATTAAATTCAACCAGCTTTTCATTATGGAGGCGAATAAAATTAGAAAAATAAACTGTTTGAAAGCGAGTCTACGCAATCAAGTCTTTACTTTAAAGAATTTAAATCAATGCAATATCGGCTAACAGATATCATCAGAGATAATCAGCAATTTTTCTCGTGTTATATTTAACAGACAAGCGAAAACATCACCTTCGAGGAGGCTGACATCTTGGTTGAATTCGGGGTTTTGTTTCCTCCAAAGAGGAGAATATGAAACAAACGAAGAAAACGTGGCAGGTACGACGACATTCCCTATGTCCCAGCATCAATTTCCCAAAAGAATTAATTTACATCCTATTATCCTAATATGCGGTATTGCTTGAAATAATAAATGTTTCATTACGTAAAACATTTAAAAAAGTCAAAAATGTGATATATATAAGTAAGCCGTATTAAATAACTCATCTCATTTATTCATCGCGAAAGAAATGTTTTAGCATCATGAAATTATTAGAAGCCATATAAACGCGATGACTAACATTTAAAATAATATTGGATGCATTTCATTTCACAGTGGCACTGCGGTCCTGTCTCAACAACACTGCGAGAAAAATTTATTCATCATGCCCGGAACTTACTGGTAACTTATGATTATTTTGATTTAAATTTGGAGTGAGTAAAAACTATAGAAATATTTTTTAGCACAGCCATATGGATTTCAAAATAATTTATAATCACGGAGGTTTTATCTTGATTCCAGATGAAACAACCGAACAACTGAAAGAAGTGCCAGGAAATGTGAAGAAAAAGTAAGCACATAAATATTTATTTCATATTAGCGTTAACATTTTATTCTGTAAAAATATTAAATCCTGCAAACTTCATTTAATTTAGAAGCAAAACTAAAACACTATTTTGATCATGTTTGATTTACAGTGCACCGAAAAGATCAACGTTTAGGGGACAGACACATGGGTTGGGTCCGGCGTTTTGTTCCTTCCACCGTGGAGATAAAGAAACACAGAAAGAAGCCAAAGCAGTTACTACCTCATCAAGCCTCTCTCTAAATAATTTCCCAAATTGTAAGTATCTATCTTTGCCCTCAAAATTTACCTTGCACACGATGATACTAGAAAGAATACCTGACACGCTTCTGAACGTATTTTAAAATGTTATACTTTTTGATCGGATAAAAATATTGACACGCTCAATCCCGCACATTCAAATAATTTGAATGGCATATAGCATAGAGTCACGATTACTTTTATAAAGCGGGGAAGAAGAATTTACATTCCATTTAAATTATTTATGTAACTGAACGACTAGGAGGCATCATAAAATTGATGATTAACATTTAAACTAATTTTAATGCATTTCCATTGACAGTGCCACTCCGGTCATGTCTCAACAACACTCCGAGACAATGTTATTCATCATGTCCGGCAATTACAGGTAAATTATGATTAATTTGGATTTAAATTAGGAGTGAGTTAAAATTATAGATTTTTTTAGAAAAGCTATAGGTATTTCATAATGATTTAAACTCATGGAGGTTTTATCTTGATTCCAGATGAAAGAAATGAACAACCGAAAAGAGTGCCAAGATATGTCAAGATAGAGTAAGCACATGAATTTCTTTCTTGTTAGCGTAACATATTTATTCTGTACAAAATTTTAAAATTCTGCACACTTCTATTAATTTAGAAGCGAAACAAAAACTCAATTTCTATCATCTTTTATTACAGTGCACCGAAAAGATCAACACTCAGGGGACCGACATCTGGTTTGGGTCCAGCGTTTTGCTCCTTCCGCCGTGGGGATAAAGAAACACACGAAGAAAACCGAGGAAATACTACCTCATCAACTGTCTCTCTACATAATTTCCCAACTTGTAAGTACCTATCTTTGCACTCAAAATTTACCTTGCACACAGTGTTACTCGAAAGAATGCCTAACACGCTTCTGAACGTATTTTAAAACGTTGTACTTTTTGATCGGATAACGACACGCTCAATCCCTCACATTGAAATAATTTGAATGGCATCTAGCATAGTGTCACGATTACTTTTATAAATCGGGCAAGAAGAATTTGCATTCCATTTGAATTATTTATTTAGCCGTAAGATTAAAAGGCATCATAAAATTGATGACTAATATTTAAACTAATTTTTATGCATTTCCGTTCACAGTACCACTACGGTCATGTCTCAATGACACTCCGAGAAAATGTTATTCATCATGTCCGGAACTTGCAGGTAACTAATATTAATTTGGATTTTAATTTGGAGTGAGTAAAAAGTATAGAAATATGTTTGTAGCAACGTCACATGGATTTAATAATTATATAAATTCATGAAGGTTTTATTTTGATTCCAGATGAAAAAAAAGAACAACCGAAAGAAGTGCCAACATTTGTCAAGAAAAAGTAAGCACGTGAATTTTTTTCATGTTAGCGTATCATATTATTTTTTACAAAATTTTAAATTTAACTTTAAATTTAGTTTTAATTTTAAATATACTTTATTTTGATCATTTTTGACTTACAGTACACCGAAAAGATCAACTTTGCGGGGACTGACATCTGGGTTGGGTCCGGCGTTTTGTTCATTCCGCCGTGGAGATAAAGAAACACACGAAGAAGCCAAAGCAGTTACTATCTCATCAAGTCTATCTATACATAATTTCCCAACGTGTAAGTACCTATCTTGGCACTCAAAATTTTCCTTGTATACGGTGATACTCAAAAGAATTCCTGTTACGCTGCTGAACGTATTTTAAAACGTTTTTCTTTTTTTTCGGAAAAAGTATTAATACGCTTAATCCCCCACATTCAAAAAATTTGAATGGCATATAGCATAGAGTAACGATTACTTTTTTTAATCGGTCAAGAAGAATTTGCATTCCATTTTAATTATTTTTGTAAATGAACGATTGGAAGGCAACATAAATTCGAAGACTAACATTTAAACTAATTTTTGATGCAATTTCCATTCGCAGTGCAATTCCGGTCCTGTATCAACAGCACTCCGAGACAATTTTATTCATCATGTCCGGCAATGAAAGGTAACTTACGATTAATTTTGATTTGAATTTTGATTGAGTTAAAATAATAGAAATATTTTTGTAGCAAAGTCATATGGATTTCATAATTATTTAAATACATGAAGGTTTTCTTTTGATTCCAGATGAAAAAAATGAACAACCGAAAGAAGTGCCAACATATGTCAAGAAAAAGTAAGCACATGATTTTTTTTCTTGTTAGCGCAACATATCATTCTGTACAAAATTTTATATTCTGCAAACTTCGTCTAATTTAGAAGCGAAACGAAAAATTTATTTTGATCATGTTTTATTTACAGTACACCGAAAAGATCGACTTTGCGGGTACTTATGTCTAGGTTGGGTTCGGCGTTTTGTTTCTGCTGCCGTGGAGAAAATGAAACAGACGAAGACCCAGCAGAAACGATCTCAACTACTCTGTCACCTAATCATTTTCCAACGAGTAAGTACCTATCTTGGCACTCAAAATTTAACTTGTACACGGTGTTACTCGAAACAATACCTGTTACGATGCTGAACGAACATTAAAACGTTATACATTTTGATCAGAAAAAAATGTTGACATCCTCAATCCCGCACATTGAAATCCTTTGAATGGCATAGAGCATGCAGTCACGATTACTTTTATAAATCCGGCAAGAAGCATAAGCATGCTATTTTAAATGTTTTTGTTAGTGAAAAACTAGAAGGCAACATTAATTCGATAACTAAAATTTAAACTAATTTTTTACTCTTCACAGTGCCTCTTCGATCCTGTCTTAAGAACAGTTCCAGCACATTTTATTCATCATGCCCGGAATTTACAGGTAACTTACGATTAATTACAATTTCAATTTTATCCAATTCGTTGAAATTCTATTGCATAACAAATTATATGGGCCGCAGATATTTTACAAACAATTGTTTGCCGATTAATAATGTTTAAAAAGCTCGGAGTTGTAGTTGTCCTTTCCCCTATCACACTAGCAAGTTAGTCGTATTTTCACAAGTGTATTGCATTCCTCTGCCTCTCCGTACGACATAATGATTATTTTTACAATGATATTTTATGGACTATTGTATGAAGATAATGGATAGAATGCAGTCGTATTTGGCATTTAAAATTACAACATGATTACAACGGTGGGTCGATAGCATTAATTTCTGTAGTCTCCAGGGTAAACTACAAAATCTAATATAGTTTTCCCTTTATCCTAGATGCTACATTGTCATTATATGTAAAATATAAAGAATGTCCCTGATTAATTTTGACACCGTCATCGCTCTACACCAATTTCGAGCAATCGTTGGAACCCCATAACTCACGACCAAATTAATGGAAGTATTTTCCATTTCGTCCACCTAATTCCTCTAAAAAAATATAGCAATTCTTTTTCGGACTCTAAAGATTAAGCAGATTTGTCTCTTGTGTTCAATTCAACATAATCAACTGCAATCCGTTCAAAATCTGAAATTTTCTTAGAGTATATAGATATTTTTCAATAAGGTATTAAGATTTTTTAATAAAACGTTTTATCACCTACCTCTTTCGGTAAATATGTATGGGTTTCATGAAAATAATACATGCTACAAGACTTGTGGTTCACATTTAAAGCTTTGATTTTAATCAAATAATGATGAAATTGAATCAATGCTTTAGAGATATATTGGTTATTCAAAACTCTAAATCCTCCATACTGTATGGCTGCTGTTTCTATTATTTAGTGCCAAATTAGCACATTTATCATTCAAACCATTGCAGGTGATACATTGCATAGAAGAAAAATAAATAGGTGTATTACATTTTTCTTCGAAGCTATTTTTTCTTCATTTTTTAATTATCAAAATACATAATTAAAATTTTCAAAGTAATAAATACTAAGTTTTATAATAATTTGATAATCAGCATACGCAAATACATAATGCACATGCAGTACTTCTGTTTGAACTACATATTAAAAAATGCTAGAGAATGCATAGCTTCAGAGATTTTTCTTTTTTTGGAAACTCGGCATATGTATTTAATCTTGGATTGGCTTTCCTTTGCATTACATGCCCCTTAGGGATGATACGAATAGATTTAAACATCCAGGAAAACAGAGACTGAAAAGAAAATTGGTGCCCCAGAAGCACACTCTTTTCTTTATTTTGGTCAGCTGGGCTATACACTATTTTGCAATACATGTGATGGCATGAGGACCATGAGAATTTTAAGGAGAGAGAAAAACAGCCAAAATATTTATGTAATCAAGTTGAGAAAAAATGCAACAAAACATTTACTAACAGGAATGAGTATTTATTGATACTTACATGCATAAAATAAATAAAAATGTTAAACGTGTACAAAACATTGCGAGTGGATAATAATTTTGGCCTCACTGATACTTCAATCTACAAGTCAAGTGAATGGAGTTTGTGGATAGATCCATACAAGAAATGAATGGTTATCCTCCTAAATCATTTCTGTCGAACCCCTTTCGAAATAGAAATGGGCTAGTATATTGTAGATTTGTTCATAATAAATTTAATGGAAATGATTTACCATGGTAAGTAAATATTTTCAGAATATTTACATGTGTGTGGGTATGTATTCCATTAGCCACACCTTCACTGATTTCGAGAGAAGTAATGAAAAGAAAACAAGAATGCTTGGCAGCCAATCATCAGGCTGCATCTAGTAGAAATTCATAGTATTCATGGTTGAATGAACATTGCACTTTCTTTCACAAAATATTGTTATTTGCTCCAGAGCACCCAATTTTAAGTCTTTTCGAGAGATACGCAGAATTTTGGGAATGAAGTCACCCGCTTCATTGTTTAACATTAAGTTTATTGCAGTGAGGAAATCTGAATCCCAGTCCGTCAAACTTCTAGCTTTCTCTTAAATTTGAGAGGAGAAGCTGTCACCAGTTTAGCCTGTTCTGCACCTCTGCAACACACTGCAGTGCTCCTACTACACCTAATTTTGTAAATACAACATTCACTATTAATTAATTATTTCCATTTTCTATTATTGCTTCTTAATCAATTCAAAATTGAATTTCATTAGCTCTTAAGAAATTGGACACTTATCTGATCACCGGACACAAACATTATGTACCAATATGGCGATGTCGCAAGTCAGCAAAATGTATGGTGCAAACAAAATATTTATCAAATAATTTCAACAATGAGTTCAATATATTCCACCATAAATTAAAGACTGTTTTTCTTAGGTACAAGTCCTTGCCAACTTTTAGTATTTATTCACAATATACATTTTTCAGTTTCCATCCCATTCTAATTGCATGGCTGTGACAAAGCCCACTTCTGTTTTGCTTTCTAGTTTATTTCGACTTTGAAAGTAATTCTATTATTCCCTAGTTTTATCTCCACTTCACGTACACAATACACCACAGGACTTGAAATGAAACTGGAGAGCATAAAAGGTGAATAACTCATGGCAGTCTTGCAAAATGTGTGTCACCTTACAGAGAAATCATGTATATTGCAGGTCCTTTGGGGAATGGCAAAAAAACTACGTATTTTATTCAAAATTAAAAGAAATTCGTGAATAAAAAGAATGATGATGTTCTGAATTGGTGAATATTTATCTTCTTGGCAGGCACATTTGGAATTGGCAGAGGAACTGTATTCTGAAGATCCAGGGAACTTTGAATGGAGGTGAAATTGCACAGCTCTGAACTTCCATTGGCTAAGGAGCAATAATCGGTGCCGGTGGTGACTGAAACAAAAGGAGAAGGAAAGAAAAATATTCAAATGCAGCAGCTTACTTAAGACACTGAAAACTAGAACCCTACTTGGGCTATGAATTTTGGAAATGGCAGATTTGAAATTTATTACATGAAATTTTTATTTGCATTAATCAAATATAAGTCTACGTGAATGAAGTTCCTCCCCACTAGTGGTGATGATTTTGTTTATATGGTGCACATATATATCACTTTAAATATTAATGTGCCAGAACCTAACACTTAAAGGAAAAAGAGGTGTCAGAATGTATTCACTGTCTTTTTGCTTGTAGAAGTTTGTTTTATTTGATGGCCATCTTTTCAATGACATTACATCAGTGTTTGGTTTCTGCTGTTTCCATCTTGTTTGTTAGTATGAATTGGGAACTCGCTGTTGTAAGTGTTGGCCAATAAATCTTTTTTGTCCATCCCCAAAGAGGTTGGTTTCATTATTAAATACATAGCAACAATTAGAATATAATCAGTTTTTAATTCCTTATAATACTAACTTTTCTCCATTTGTTTTATAACAATGAAATGAAAGTGGAGTTTGGGATTTCAATGTTTTCCTCAGCTTTTGCTAGCAGTGCAGTACTCAAATAATCAGTTTATACTTAGGTACTCTAATGGGGAATACTGAAAGATATAAGTCCTCAAATTTCATTACTTTTCTCACTATTGTTGAACCAACTTTATGTTTTTGCTAACTTTTGAAAATTCAGCAAAGAGCCAAAGTCAGCAAGTTTACAAATGACAGGAATAAAGGATTGACAAAAAAATAGATGCGAGTTTTTATCAAATCCATTATGAGAGAGAGTTTTGCGAGCATGCGAGTTTTTATCAAATCCTTATAAACAAAAATAATGGAGCAATTTCTCCTAAAAGGAGTTTAAATGATGAATAAAATAGCAACACAATAATATATTTATTTATTTATTTAAGTTTTCTACTGATTAAGGTAGGCTTCCATGGGGTATTAAATTTTTTTTCTGACAGCCTCTCCTTACATCCTGGATTTCCCTCTTCAATTCACAATAAGGTCTTCTTCATTTCATTCTATCTAATAAACCTATTCTCTTCCTTCCTTTTTTTTACCCAACATTCTACCCTTTAACACTGTTTTCAACACATGTCCAGTAGGGCGGATCGCAAAAATTGATTTTTTTCAAATCCATCTGGCCCAATGAAAAAAAGTTGTGAGACCGATCAAAAATAAGGCCTGAAAAATTTGAGACCTCTACGTGAACCCCTGACCCTCGCTCAAATGCAATTTAGGGGGGGAAGGTCAAAATTCGAAAAATATAAACTTTTTTGGTCATTCTCTATAGATTTTGCCGAGTTACTGCCCTAACAGGGCAAACATTTCGTGCATTTTGACGTTTCTGCCACCGTTTAGCCACAAAATACCTAATTTGAGTCCGCGCCCGCGAAGAAAATATTCCAACTCCCACGCAGCTTCGCGGATACAAGAGCAGCAAGTCGATCCCGTCCCCTCCCCGCTCGCTTCTCCCCCTCCCACTCCTCGAATGTAGCAAAATTCATCCCGCGTGTGCTGCTAGGAGGGCGACCATCTTTGATAATATAAATCAGAAGATGGTGGAAGGTAAAAAACGATGCGTAGTGAGACGACTTGTCCCTTATTTGGCGCCTCGTCGGCGTTAAACAAATCGATGTTACCAACTTTTAGAGAAGCGATGAAATATTTTTAGATCTGTGCACGCAGGAAAGGAGACTACGGTCTATGAAGACGCCTCTCGAGTGGCTATGAAAGTGTGCGAACTATATTGACGCGCTTCTCTTCCATTATGAATGTGTAAGGTGTGGGAACTTAGGTTATGCACTTCTATTCCGGTATAGTTAATGCTGTGACTAAATGGATTTTGGGTGAAGGCCGCCAGCGTCCCCTCCCCGCTCGCCTCTCCTACGCCCGAAATGCACCAAAATTCACACCAAGTGCGTCTTTCTTCGTTAGTCTTACTAATATTTGATGTTTTAGCATCGCCCGGTAAGGAACAATCACGAAAGAATAACTCAATTACCTGTTTTCCAGTCTGCATTTCTTATGTCAGTGTCATTCCTCGTCTTTCGCTGCTGTCAACAAAGTTTTGGTAAATTCTTTCCCGAATCTCTCGTCCGCATGTTTAATAAAAGGAATATTTAAATTCAAATTTGAACGTTCATCAATAGATTTTTAATTTCCACAGCGCTAAGCTCAGATATAGCCGAAGGAACCGGAGTCTCTCTCCAATATATCATCAGCGGGTACTCCTTTACGTCGATATTCAAATCCAGCAATTAAAAAAATCTCGGATTGGTCGCAAAACGCATCCTTGCAGCAACGCAAAATGAGTCCCTAGATTACCCTCCCAATGTTTATGTCGCAAATCTAGGTCAACATAGTGCAATTAGCAAATAGACCACTGTAAGGTATGAAATAGGATTTGATGCTTTCCCGGCGAATGATGTGGGTAAACACTTTTCGGGGTTCAACAAAATTTATCCCTTAGGATGAGCCCCGAATCGGAGCTTGAAATGTTGGCCTTTATGGAAAAATTAACCCGGTGGGAATTCGGAGAAGAGTTTACCCACACTGCAAGGTATGTTGAATTATGCTTATATCAAAGGGATGATGCCTCCTATTTGGGCGGTATTCGCTGGGTGCCATCATAATCAAATCCTTTTAAATTTTGTGTATTTAATTTTCACTCGGAAAGGAATCGATAATCGCAGATTTTATAACTTTTGCGAATCCTCCGACGGGGGAGGCAAACCTCCAAAAGTGGGACCCTGTTTCATCAAATATAACCACACATTCCCCTCTAAACTTGTATTGATAAGTCCTCTTGCTTTTTTTCATCAGACAAGAGTATAGTCCTTCATTCCAATAAAATGGAGCCCTTTGATGACACCTCTCTTTTCTTATTACAGTAATTGGCATCTTTTTCTGTCTACGTAAGTAATTCTGGTACACTAGCTTTGATGTATCTAACGAAGTTATGACTTTTGTGTCAGTTAAAGTTGCGGGAACGATCATTGATGTTGCTTGGTTCTTACATATACCTCTATCACTGTTGGCAGACGAATTTTCCCCGAAGAAGTTCCAATTTGAGTTTATAGTCCTTAATGTTTATTTTACGAGGAAAGTAGAGATACAAATCGGCTAATTTCTCGCCAGTTTAATTTTCTCCGGATGAATGGATGAAGAAAATTTTTGATACTATTTGCCCGTACAATAATTGACGATGTTGACTCAAAGCTCTCCTACGATTCCCTTTTTTCCTCAGTAGTGGAGTTTCTTTATGGTTCAATCCAGCAGCCATCATCTTTTTTTTCGTCAGCTTGTCTCTCAAAATACTTCTTCATTGGGGAACCTTATGCTCCTCCTTGCACTTACACGCAAAAATATCGCATAATTTAAAATGTTCCTTTAAAATTGTTTGAGTTTTATACTTCAATAAAATCCTACTTTTGGCCTATTACGATTTTCCGTAAATTTTAGTACTTCCTGTGGTACCGCTAGATCCATTTAGTCACATTACTAATGGAAGAGAAGCGCGTCACCATAGTTCGCACGCCTTCATAGCCACTCGAGAGGCGTCTTCATAGACCGTAGTCTCCTTTCCTGTGTGTACAGATCTAAAAATATTTCATCGCTCAAATTAGGCAAACTGTCAGCAAAAGTAGCCAACAAAAGAATTTGCTAAATAATATAGGGATTGATATATTCACATTTCGAGCACCCAAAGTTTACTTTTTAGCTGTCGATGGATGTCATCTTTCATGGCCAAACTTTTTCATAATAATAAACGCGAAGAGTATTAATTTTGAATCGCGCATTCGCAAGCACAGCACTTTCGTTACTATAATGAGGAGCCGGCGAATAGTCGGAAGGCTACATACTACCATATCATCGCCTAGGCTCGTCTCCATTTAACGCCAACATACCGCGAAAACGCCCGGAACATCCTCTCATTCTTTTTCAAACACTCGCTCTTCACAATACAATGCTACGCTCCATATCACCCTTCGCTTGCTTTTTTTTGCACTTTCATATGATAAAAATTCAAATTTTCATGAAAAGGAGATAATGAACAAACGAGCTAAAAACATTGAAACTTTGAAACATTTTCATGCAATCAATGAGACCATTAATAACTGAAAATTCGCGAAAATATTTGTTGCATGTAGAGATTCTCAATAAATTTGACGATATATTCGAGATAAAAGCCTACAACAAAGGGTGTGTCAAATTCTAATATTTCGCTTCAATTAAAGTGGAGTGTTCCGGGGTTTCCACTCTGTAGTTCCTTCAATTTTTCGGCGATTACCCTGGAACTTCCTCATTTTATGTAAAACTTATGCAGTCATGTAAATTATAATCTACATTGCATTATTTGAGTGATTGTTTTACATGCTCCTCTGAACCATGATGCAAACAAATTGTTTCACAGCTAAGTGGTACAAATTTTATTGAACAGTGACTTGAAACTCCCAGTTCAATAAAATGTTTATCTATCCATCAAAGAAAGTTACATCACATCCGCTAAGAAAACCACTCTCACCACGTTAGTCAAGCATCATTAAAGCCATATTTTATAGAGATAACAATTTACAAACATTTTCATACATCAACATAATAAAATGTCTGACTCTAAAATTTCTAGGTGTATTCATATCAATTTAAATATTCAGAGAATATTTCGACAATTTTTTGCGATATATTACAATATTAATTTTTGCGATACTCATGGCAGAAAAAATGCTTCGAATCACATAATTCCTTATATTTCCTTATTCATTAGTAGAGCTACGATTTATGACGAATTTGAAAGCCAAACCTTCGCTAATACGTAAAATATGAATAAAATTGATTAAATACCACTTCTTATTACTGGTTTATTTAAATTTTCATATTTTTTTTTCATTTACTTTCTTATGATACTTCGATGCAGAATTAGCCGTGATTCTTATTTTACTATCTACACGTGGCTACCTTACTATGACAAAAATACAAATTAGTAGTTAACAATAAAAAGAAATGCCATCGATTATCGCCTCACATTGTGTTGTCAACGTTTTCTACCAAATTGAAAAGAAATCTCTTCTTCATATACTAAATAACTCCAAAGTCATGGTAATCGACTATTAATGCACTCCACCTCTTAGCTATAAACCTATTACACCACACGACGTGGACACAGAAAGTTATTTCATACCACGCTAAGCTCCCAGGGAGTCTATAAATTACTTTTCTGCGTTAATTATATACATGGCGACAAAAAAATGTATCTACACAAGGCACCGCATGAATTAGAAAATCAAATCCGAAGAAAAATTATCGCTAATGTATCGATCTTATTTCCGAGAGGTTCTAAACCACTTACACGAAAGCATGGTACGATGAGTTGAGAAGCTGAAACTCAAAATAGGCCAACATGAACGTGCATGAAGACTTAATCAAGATGCTGAGTTAACGGGAGGACTGTGGTATTTTTCATAGGATACCTCTGAGTTATTTTTTTTTACTTTTTACTGCTTTCGACATGCTAGATAGATATTTAGCACATTCAGTAGGATCACGCTTAGGAAAACAACATTCTTTCACTACTCAAAACTTATATTTTAAACTCCTGACTAATGAAAATCTCTAAAATATTTTCTCTCAAGTTCAGCCAAAGTCCGAATGAACTCTCAACGGTCTGCATACGTGTGCAGTATATTTATACATTTCTTATTCAATTTTGTTCTTTAAGTCGATAATACTCATTAATGTGCGACTATGGCAAGGGGGAAAAAAATTATTCCAACATCTACACACTTTGGATTGATTCTGATTTTGTCACGATTGTCTTAATTCATAATTATCACCTAATTTTAGCAAGTAAATAACCAAGTTTATGAATCTCTAGAGAGCTGTACACATGTGCTAACTAGCCTAATGCTGTATTAAAGGAAGATTTAAATGGTAAAATGAGCGAAAATGCCGCGGTTCGTTTCATATGGTGAAAATCAATCAAATCAGAAAAAACCGACTTATTGCAGATAGTATTTTCTACAACAGGATATCCTTGCATAGAAAATTTGTAGACGAGCAGTAATAACAAAAATTTCAACAATCAGAAACCCCTAGGATATATATCCCTGTTGCAAAATAAACCTCATAAAAAACGAAATGAACAACATGCTTCCCTAAACTTTTAATTCATCCACCCCCTGAACGTTAGTTAAATTGAATAAAAAAAAATCCCCCCCCCCCCCCCGAATGTGACGTAATACTCGCCCATTAAATATCACATTATACATTTATTCTAGTATATTCGGGTAAAGTTCAGCATTCTTTCGGGCTGCATCCGCGTCCGTTGTCGAAGAACCACAATAGTTTCGCCTGCTCTCCTGCCAGCGTCCTCAGGTGAAGGATGAAGTGAAGCTTTTAGTCCTCTCTTATATAGTCAATTTTTGGCGCCAATTAGGTGGATTTCTTTCGACCAATCAGGGAACGTCCTCGTATTTGCGTCGAATATACCCTTTAAAAGGTACCGTCGGTATTTGCGTCAAATATACCTTTTAAAGGGTATATTCGACGCAAACACGAGGACGTTCCCTGATTGGTCGAAAGAAATCCACCGAATTGGCGCTAAAAATTGACTATATAAGAGAGGACTAAAAGCTTCACTTTATCCTTCACCTGAGGACGCTGGCAGGAGAGCTGGCGAAACTGTTGTGGTTCTTCGACAACGGACGCGGATGCAGCCCGAAAGAATGCTGAACTCAAGTAATCACCGCGGAAAACTGCGTACGAACATATTCGGGTAAATATTCATTCCAAATACAAATTCCTAAACGCGCAACATTTAAAAACTTAACATTCGATTTTGGTGGACAAAAATGTATGTGTGCTTCTTAAAATATCAAAATCTAAATAAAATAAAAATACAGAGTCTAATAAAAGAAAAACAAAACTGGGATAGCACTACAAAAATATAAAAATAAAAGCCATTAAATTAATATAAAAATAATTAACGTAATTACATGACCAATGCTTTAACATCAAAACCAAAAAAAATTAAATCACTTCCAAAAGGAATGAATTGTAGCGATGTGTGGGAAATTAAATATGTAAGGAGTACACAAATAAAATATAATAAAAATTCTGTGTTAAGGCAAAGTAATGAAAACCGCATTTAAGTTAAAAAAGCAATCAGTGGCAACACGTCCAATTCAGAGCAAATTAGAAAACAGAAATACAGGGAATAAAATTTATGTGGTTAGTTTTTTGGTAAAATAATTTTCAAAATACTTCCGGAAATATATAAAAATACTTTATTTGATTCACTTAGGGTAAAGACAATGAATAACGCGATTAAAATCATATCGATAGGGAAGCAATCCCTGAGCGCTCGTGCATTCATTAATTCGCAGGGACCAATTGTTGTGGTTGTCATGGTACAAAACGTTCAGAAGAAGCTCTGAGAATTCATGCGCTAGCAAACAGCACTTGGGATTTTCTAAAGAATTTGAGTGAATTTTCGGGATAATTAAAGCAACTGAGTGATACGCTCGAAGAATTTCATCTACAACGCTTAGTGTTCGAGAAAGAACTACGGAAAGAGATATAAAATCGCTGAAAGCTGTACCAGATACTTGGATATCTTCAGCTATTCACGATGGAAAAGATTTTGCGTGAGTAAAACATTATTTCACACTGGGAAAATGAAGCTGAGGACCTTTCTGACACATTATAAGAGTGAAATTGGTGATTCTACGATTTTTTGTTTATTACTTTGGTCACTAGATATTAGTAAATAAGAAAAATATGTATATAGTCATATGTTGTATGAGCACAAGGCACCTTGGTCTAAAAATATCAAATTCAAATGAAAATAATAATTAAAGATATCAGCTTTACTCGGTTTTCTAATTAAATATACTTTATACATTGAAATACAATCTAAAAATAAACATCATTATTTCATTTCACTTCCAGTTTCCGTCGACGACTTGGGAGAAATTGGTGCACTTCGATACCAAGTCAACGTTTGGCGTAAGTAAAACTCACGGAAACCTTTTTTTTATCCGCACCACCGGTAAAAATGTCAGTAACTCATATAAATCATTACCTTTTTCCAGGTGGAAGGAGGGAACTACCAGAAGAAGTGCGACGAAATATCATTGGAAAGTAAGCGAAAAATTCTATACTCTGACGTAAAATCAAAATTTAACATTTAAAATTTAACAAAGAGAAATAATTGAATTAAATTCAACAAGCCTTTCATTATGGAGGCGAATAAAATTAGAAAAATAAACTGTTTGAAAGCGAGTCTACGCCATCAAGTCTTTACTTTAAAGAATTCAAAGCAATGACACATCGTCTAATAGATTTCATAAGAGATAATCAGCAATTTTTCTCGTGTTATATTTAACAGACAAACGAAAACATCACCTTCGAGGAGGCTGACATCTTGGTTGAATTCGGGGTTTTGTTTCCTCCAAAGAGGAGAATATGAAACAAACGAAGAAAACGTGGCAGGTACGACGACATTCCCTCTGTCCCAGCATCAATTTCCCAAAAGAATTAATTTACATCCTATTATCCTAATATGCGGTATTGCCTGAAATAATAAATGTTTCATTACGGAAAACATTTCAAAAAGTCAAAAATGTGATATATATAAGTAAGCCGTATTAAATAACTCATCTCATTTATTCATGGCAAAAGAAATGTTTTAGCATCCTGAAATTATTAGAAGCCATATAAACGCGATGACTAACATTTAAAATAATATTGGATGCATTTCATTTCACAGTGGCACTGCGGTCCTGTCTCAACAACACTGCGAGAAAAATTTATTCATCATGTCCGGAACTTACTGGTAACTTATGATTATTTTGATTTAAATATGGAGTGAGTAAAAACTATAGAAATATTTTTAGCACAGCCATATGGATTTCAAAATAATTTATAATCACGGAGGTTTTATCTTGTTTCCAGATGAAACAACCGAACAACTGAAAAAAGTGCCAGGAAATGTGAAGAAAAAGTAAGCACATAAATATTTATTTCATATTAGCGTTAACATTTTATTCTGTAAAAATATTAAATTCTGCAAACTTCTTTTAATTTAGAAGCAAAACTAAAACACTATTTTGATCATGTTTGATTTACAGTGCACCGAAAAGATCAACGTTTAGGGGACCGACATCTGGTTTGGGTCCAGCGTTTTGCTCCTTCCGCCGTGGGGATAAAGAAACACACGAAGAAAACCCAGGACATACTACCTCATCAAGTCTCTCTCTAAATAATTTCCCAAATTGTAAGTATCTATCTTTGCCCTCAAAATTTACCTTGCACACGATGATACTCGAAAGAATACCTGACACGCTTCTGAACGTATTTTAAAAAGTTATACTTTTTCATCGGATAAAAATATTGACACGCTCAATCCCAAACATTCAAATAATTTGAATGGCATATAGCATAGAGTCACGATTACTTTTATAAATCGGGGAAGAAGAATTTGCATTCCATTTAAATTATTTATGTAACTGAACAACTAGGAGGTATCATAAAATTGATGATTAATATTTAAACTAATTTTAATGCATTTCAATTCACAGTGCCACTCCGGTCATGTCTCAACAACACTCCGAGACAATGTTATTCATCATGTCCGGCAATTACAGGTAAATTATGATTAATTTGGATTTAAATTTGGAGTGAGTTAAATTATAGATTTTTTTAGAAAAGCTATAGGTATTTCATAATGATTTAAACTCATGGAGGTTTTATCTTGATTCCAGATGAAAGAAATGAACAACCGAAAAGAGTGCCAAGATATGTCAAGATAGAGTAAGCACATGAATTTCTTTCTTGTTCGCGTAACATATTTATTCTGTACAAATTTTTAAAATTCTGCACACTTCTATTAATTTAGAAGTGAAACAAAAACTCAATTTCTATCATCTTTTATTACAGTGCACCGAAAAGATCAACACTGAGGGGACCGACATCTGGTTTGGGTCCAGCGTTTTCTTCCTTCCGCCGTGGGGATAAAGACACACACGAAGAAAACCAAGGAAATACTACCTCATCAAGTCTCTCTCTAAATAATTTCCCAAATTGTAAGTATCTATCTTTGCCCTCAAAATTTACCTTGCACACGATTATACTCGAAAGAATGCCTGACACGCTTCTGAACCTATTTAAAAAAGTTATACTTTTTGATCGGATAAAAATATTGACACGCTCAATCCCGCACATTCAAATAATTTGAATGGCATATAGCATAGAGTCATGATTACTTTTATAAATCGGGGAAGAAGAATTTGCATTCCATTTGATTTATTTATGTAGCTGTAAGATTAAAAGGCATCATAAAATTGATGACTAATATTTAAACTAATTTTTATGCATTTCCGTTCACAGTACCACTACGGTCATGTCTCAATGACACTCCGAGAAAATGTTATTCATCATGTCCGGAACTTGCAGGTAACTAATATTAATTTGGATTTTAATTTGGAGTGAGTAAAACGTATAGAAATATGTTTGTAGCAACGTCACATGGATTTAATAATTATTTAAATACATGAAGGTTTTCTTTTGATTCCAGATGAAAAAAATGAACAACCGAAAGAAGTGCCAACATATGTCAAGAAAAAGTAAGCACGTGAATTTTTTTCATGTTAGCGTATCATATTATTTTGTACAAAATTTTTAATTTAACTTTAAATTTAGTTTTAATTTTAAATATACTTTATTTTGATCATTTTTGACTTACAGTACACCGAAAAGATCAACTTTGCGGGGACTGACATCTGGGTTGGGTCCGGCGTTTTGTTCATTCCGCCGTGGAGATAAAGAAACACACGAAGAAGCCAAAGCAGTTACTATCTCATCAAGTCTATCTATACATAATTTCCCAACGTGTAAGTACCTATCTTGGCACTCAAAATTTCCCTTGTATACGGTGATACTCAAAAGAATTCCTGTTACGCTGCTGAACGTATTTTAAAACGTTATTCTTTTTTTTCGGAAAAAGTATTAACACGCTTAATCCCGCACATTCAAAAAATTTGAATGGCATATAGCATAGAGTAACGATTACTTTTTTTAATCGGTCAAGAAGAATTTGCATTCCATTTTAAGTATTTTTGTAAATGAACGATTGGAAGGCAACATAAATTCGAAGACTAACATTTAAACTAATTTTTGATGCAATTTCCATTCACAGTGCCACTCCGATCCTGTATCAACAGCACTCCGAGGCAATTTTATTCATCATGTCCGGTAATTAAAGGTAACTTATGATTAATTTTGATTTGAATTTTGAGTGGTAAAAATAATAGAAATATTTTGTAGAAACGTCATATGGATTTCATAATTATTTAAATTCAGGAAGGTTTTATTTTGATTCCAGATGAAAAAAATGAACAACCGAAAGAAGTGCCAACATATGTCAAGAAAAAGTAAGGACATGATTTTTTTTCTTGTTAGCGCAACATATCATTCTGTACAAAATTTTATATTCTGCAAACTTCGTCTAATTTAGAAGCGAAACGAAAAATTTATTTTGATCATGTTTTATTTACAGTACACCGAAAAGATCGACTTTGCGGGTACTTATGTCTAGGTTGGGTACGGCGTTTTGTTTCTGCTGCCGTGGAGAAAATGAAACAGACGAAGACCCAGCAGAAACGATCTCAACTACTCTGTCACCTAATCATTTTCCAACGAGTAAGTACAAATCTTGGCACTCAAAATTTAACTTGCACACGGTGTTACTCGAAAGATTAACTGTTACGATGCTGAACGTATATTAAAACGTTTTACATTTTGATCAGAAAAAAATGTTGACATCCTCAATCCCGCACATTGAAATCATTTGAATGGCATAGAGCATACAGTCACGATTACTTTTATAAATCCAGCAAGAAGCATAAGCATTCTATTTTAAATGTTTTTCTTAGTGAAAAACTAGAAGGCAACATTAATTCGATAACTAAAATTTAAACTAATTTTTGACTCTTCACAGTGCCTCTTCGATCCTGTCTTAAGAACAGTTCCAGCACATTTTATTCATCATGCCCGGAATTTACAGGTAACTTACGATAAATTACAATTTCAATTTTATCCAATTGGTTGAAATTCTATTGCATAACGAATTATATGGGCCGCAGATATTTTACAAGCAATTGTTTGCCGATTAATAATGTTTAAAAAGCTCGGAGTTGTAGTTGTCCTTTCCCCTATCACACTATAGCAAGTTAGTCGTATTTTCACAAGTGTATTGCATTCCTCTGCCTCTCCGTACGACATAATGATTATTTTTACAGTGATATTTTATGGACTATTGTATGAAGATAATGGATAGAATGCAGTCGTATTTGGCATTTAAAATTACAACATGATTACAACGGTGGGTCGATAGCATTAATTTCTGTAGTCTCCAGGATGAACTACAAAATCCAATATAGTTTTCCCTTTATCCTAGATGCTATATTGTCATTATATGTAAAATATAAAGAATGTCCCTGATTAATTTTGACACCGTCATCGCTCTACACCAATTTCAAGCAATCGTTGGAACCCCATAACTCACGACCAAATTAATGGAAGATTTTCCATTTCGTCCACCTAATTCCTCTAAAAAAATATAGCAATTCTTTTTCGGACTCTAAAGATTAAGCAGATTTGTCTCTTGTGTTCAATTCAACATAATCAACTGCAATCCGTTCAAAATCTGAAATTTTCTTAGAGCATATAGATATTTTTCAATAAGGTATTAAGATTTTTTAATAAAACGTTTTATCACCTACCTCTTTCGGTAAATATGTATAGGTTTCATGAAAATAATACAAGCTACAAGACTTGTGGTTCACATTTAAAGCTTTGATTTTAATCAAATAATAATGAAATTGAATCAATGCTTTAGAGATATATTGGTTATTCAAAACTCTAAATCCTCCATACTGTATGGCCTCTGTTTCTATTATTTAGTGCCAAATTAGCACATTTATCATTCAAACCATTGCAGGTGATACATTGCATAGAAGAAAAATAAATAGGTGTATTACATTTTTCTTCGAAGCTATTTTTTCTTCATTTTTTAATTATCAAAATACATAATTAAAAATTTCAAAGTAATAATACTAAGTTTTATAATAATTTGATAATCAGCATACGCAAATACATAATGCACATGCAGTACTTCTGTTTGAACTACATATTAAAAAATGCTAGAGAATGCATAGCTTCAGAGATTTTTCTTTTTTTGGAAACTCGGCATATGTATTTAATCTTGGATTGGCTTTCCTTTGCATTACATGCCCCTTAAAGATGATACTAATAGACTTAAACATCCAGGAAAACAGAGACTGAACAGAAAATTGGTGCCCCAGAAGCACACCTTTTTCTTTATTTTGGTCAGCTGGGCTATACACTATTTTGCAATACACGTGATGGCATGAGGACCATGAGAATTTTAAGGAGAGAGAAAAACAGCCAAAATATTTATGTAATCAAGTTGAGAAAAAATGCAACAAACCATTTACAAACAGGAATGAGTATTTATTGATACTTACATGCATAAAATAAATAAAAATGATTAACACGTAAAAAAGCATTGCGAGAGGATAATAATTTTGGCCTCACTGATACTTCAATCTACAAGGCAAAAGAATGGATTTTGGGGATATATGCATATAAGAAATGAATGGTTATCCTCCTAAATCATTTCTGTCGAACTCTGTTGGAAATAGAAATGGGCATCTATTGTAGATTTGTTCATAATAAATTTAATGGAAATGATTTACCATGGTAAGTAAATATTTTCAGTATATTTACATGTGTGTGGGTATGTATTCCATTAGCCACACCTTCACTGATTCCGAGAGAAGTCAAGAAAAAAAACAAGAATGCTTGGCAGTCAATCATCAGGCTGCATCTGGTAGAAATTCATAGTATTCATGGTTGAATGAACATTGCACTTTCTTCCACAAAATATTGTTATTTGCTCCAGAGCACCCAACTTTAAGTCTTTTCGAGAGATACGCAGAATTTTGGGAATGAAGTCACCCGCTTCATTGTTTAACATTAAGTTTATTGCAGTGAGGAAATCTGAATCCCAGTCCTTCAAACTTTTAGCTTTCTCTTAAATTTGAGAGGAGAAGCTGTCACCAGATTGGCATGTTCTGCCACACACTGCAGTGCACCTATTATACCTACTTTTGTAAATACAAGACTCACTATTAATTAATTATTTCCATATCCTATTATTGCATCTTAGTCGATTCAAAATTGAATTTCATTAGCTCTTAAGAAATTGGACACTTATCTGATCACCGGACACAAACAATGTACATATGTACCAATATGGCGATGTCGCAAGTTAGCAAAATGTATAGTGCAAACAAAATATTAAGCAAATAATTTCAACAATGAGTTCAATATATTCCACCATAAATTAAAGACTGTTTTTTTTTTAGGTACGAGTCCTTGCCAAATTTTAGTATTTATTCACAATATACATTTTTCAGTTTCCATCCCATTCTAATTGCTGTGCTGTGACAAAGCCCACTTATGTTTTGCTTTCTAGTTTATTTCAAAATTGAAAGTAATTCTATTTTTCCCTAGTTTTATCTCCACTTCACGTACACAATACACCACACTCCTTGAAATAAAACTGGAGAGCATTAAAGGTGAATAAGTCATGGCAGTCTTGCAAAGTGTATGTCACCTTACAGAGAAATCATGTACATTCTAGGTCCCTTGGGGGATGGTAAAAATGGTATTATATTAAAAATTAAAAGAAATGCGTGAACGAAAAGGATGATGATGTTCTGAATTGGTGAAAATTTATCTTCTTGGAAGGTACATTTGGAATTGGCAGAGGAACTGTATTCTGAAGATCCAGTGAACTTTGAATGGAGGTGACATCGCACAGCTCTGAACTTCCATTGGCTAAGGAGCAATAATCGGTGCCGGTGGTGACTGAAACAGAAGGAGAAGGAAAGAAAAATATTCAAATGCAGCAGCTTATTTAAGACACTGAAAACTAAAACCCTATTTGGGCTATGAATTTTGGAAATGGCAAATTTGAAATTTATTAGATGAAATTTTTATTTGCAATATTCAATTATAAGTCTCCGTGAATGAAGTTCCTCCCCACTAGTGGTGATGATTTTGTTTATATGGTGCACATATATATCACTTTAAATATTAATGTGCCAGAATCTAACACTTGAAGGAAAAAGAGGTGTCAGAATGTATCCACTCTCTTTTTGCTTGTAGAAGTTTGTTTTATTTGATGGCCATCTTTTCAATGACAATACATCAGTGTTTGGTTTCTGCTGTTTCCATCTTGTTTGTTAGTATGAATTGGGAACTCGCTGTTGTAAGTGTTGGCCAATAAATCTTTTTTGTCCATCCCCAAAGAGGTTGGTTTCATTATTAAATACATAGCAACAATTAGAATATAATCAGTTTTTAATTCCTTATAATACTAACTTTTCTCCATTTGTTTTATAACAATGAAATGAAAGTGGAGTTTGGGATTTCAATGTTTTCCTCAGCTTTTGCTAGCAGTGCAGTACTCCAATAATCAGTTTATACTTAGGTACTCTAATGGGGAATACTGAAAGATATAAGTCCTCAAATTTCATTACTTTTCTCACTATTGTTGAACCAACTTTATGTTTTTGCTAACTTTTGAAAATTCAGCAAAGAGCCAAAGTCAGCAAGTTTACAAATGACAGGAATAAAGGATTGACAAAAAAATAGATGCGAGTTTTTATCAAATCCATTATGAGAGAGAGTTTTGCGAGCATGCGAGTTTTTATCAAATCCTTATAAACAAAAATAATGGAGCAATTTCTCCTAAAAGGAGTTTAAATGATGAATAAAATAGCAACACAATAATATATTTATTTATTTTTTTAAGTTTTCTACTGATTAAGGTAGGCTTCCATGGGGTATTAAATTTTTTTTCTGACAGCCTCTCCTTACATCCTGGATTTCCCTCTTCAATTCACAATAAGGTCTTCTTCATTTCATTCTATCTAATAATCCTATTCTCTTCCTTCCTTTTTTTACCCAACATTCTACCCTTTAACACTGTTTTCAACATCCCTTTCCGGCTCCCTGCCTCTTCTCACCCAACATGTCCAGTAGGGCGGATCGCAAGAATCGATTTTTTTCAAATCCATCTGGCCCAATGAAAAAAAGTTGTGAGACCGATCAAAAATAAGGCCTGAAAAATTTGAGACCTCTACGTGAACCCCTGACCCTCGCTCAAATGCAATTTAGGGGGGGAAGGTCAAAATTCGAAAAATATAAACTTTTTTGGTCATTCTCTATAGATTTTGCCGAGTTACTGCCCTAACAGGGCAAACATTTCGTGCATTTTGACGTATCTGCCACCGTTTAGCCACAAAATACCTAATTTGAGTCCGCGCCCGCGAAGAAAATATTCCAACTCCCACGCAGCTTCGCGGATACAAGAGCAGCAAGTCGATCCCGTCCCCTCCCCGCTCGCTTCTCCCCCTCCCACGCCTCGAATGTAGCAAAATTCATCCCGCGTGTGCTGCTAGGAGGGCGACCATCTTTGATAATATAAATCAGAAGATGGTGGAAGGTAAAAAACGATGCGTAGTGAGACGACTTGTCCCTTATTTGGCGCCTCGTCGGCGTTAAACAAATCGATGTTACCAACTTTTAGAGAAGCGATGAAATATTTTTAGATCTGTGCACGCAGGAAAGGAGACTACAGTCAATGAAGACGCCTCTCGAGTGGCTATGAAAGTGTGCGAACTATATTGACGCGCTTCTCTTCCATTATGAATGTGTAAGGTGTGGGAACTTAGGTTATGCACTTCTATTCCGGTATTGTTACAGCTGTGACTAAATGGATTTTGGGTGAAAGTCGCCGGCGTCCTCTCCCCGCTCGCCTCTCCCACGCTCCAAATGCACCAAAATTCACACCAAGTGCGTCTTTCTTCGTTAGTCTTACTAATATTTGATGTTTTAGCATCGTCCGGTAAGGAACAATCCCGAAAGAATTAATCAATTACCTGTTTTCCAGTCTGTATTTCTTATGTCAGTGTCATTCCTCGTCTTTCGCTGTTGTCAACAAAGTTTTGGTAAATTCTTTCCCGAATCTCTCGTCCGCATGTTTAATAATAGGAATATTTAAATTCAAATTTGAACGTTCATCGATAGATTTTTAATTTCCACAGCGCTAAGCTTAGATGTAGCCGAAGGAACCGGAGTCTCTCTCCAATATATCATCAGCGGGTACTCCTTTACGTCGATATTCAAATCCAGCAATTAAAAAAATTTCGGATTGGTCGCAAAACGCATCCTTGCAGCAACGCAAAATGAGTCCCTAGATTACCCTCCCAATGTTTATGTCGCAAATCTAAGTCAACAAAGTGCAATTAGCAAATAGACCACTGTAAGGTATGAAATAGGATTTGATGCTTTCCCGGCGAATGATGTGGGTAAACACTTTTCGGGGTTCAACAAAATTTATCCCTTAGGATGAGCCCCGAATCGGAGCTTGAAATGTTGGCCATTATGGAAAAATTAACCCGGTGGGAATCCCGAGAAGATTTTGCTCACACTGCAAGGTATGTTGGAATTATGCTTATATCAAAGGAATGATGCCTCCTATTTGGGCGGTATTCGCTGGGTACCATCATAATCAAATCCTTTTAAATTTTGTGAACGCACTTTTCACTCGGAAAGGAATCGATAATCGTAGATTTTATAACTTTTGCGAATCCTCCGACGGGGGAGGCAAACCTCCAAAAGTGGGACTCTGTTTCTTCAAATAACACCACACGCTCCCCTCTAAACTTGTATTGATAAGTCCTCTTGCCTTTTTTCATCAGACAAGAGTATAGTCCTTCATTCCAATAAAATGGAACCCTTTGATGGCACCTCTCTTTTCTTATTTACAGTAATTGGCATCTTTTTCTGTTTACGTAAGTAATTCTGGTACACTAGCTTTGATGTATCTAACGAAGTTATGACTTTTGTGTCACCTAAAGTTGCGGGAACGATCATTGATGTTGCTTGGTACTTGCATATACCTATATCACCGTTGGCAGACGAATTTTCCCCGAAGAAGTTCCAATTTGAGTTTATAGTCCTTAATGTTTATTTTA
Organism: Ischnura elegans; assembly: GCF_921293095.1. Taxonomy (NCBI): domain Eukaryota; kingdom Metazoa; phylum Arthropoda; class Insecta; order Odonata; family Coenagrionidae; genus Ischnura; species Ischnura elegans. The sequence goes on from NC_060252.1 coordinate 25,322,257, forward strand.
CGAGGAAAGTAGAGATACAAATCGGCTAATTTCTCGCCAGTTTAATTTTATTCGGATGAATGGACGAAGAAAATGTTTGATACTATTTGTCCGTACAAGAATTGACGATGTTGACTCAACGCTATCCTACGATTCCCTTTTTTCCTTAGTAGTGGAGTTTCTTTAGGGTTCAATCCAGCAGCCATCATCTTTCTTTTCGTCAGCTTGTCTCTCAAAATACTTCTTCATTGGGGGAACCTTATGCTCCTCCTTGCACTTACACACAAAATAATCGCATAATTTAAAATTTTCCTTTAAAATTGTTTGAGTTTTATACTTCAATAAAATCCTACTTTTGGCCTATTACGATTTTCCGTAAATTTTAGTACTTCCTGTGGTACCGCTAAATCCATTCAGTCACATTACTAATGGAAGAGAAACGCGTCAATATAGTTCGCACACCTTCATAGCCTGTCGAGAGGCGTCTTCATAGACCGTAGTCTCCTTTCCTGTGTGTACAGATCTAAAAATATTTCATCGCTCAAATTAGGCAAACTGTCAGCAAAAGTAGCCAACAAAAGAATTTGCTAAATAATATAGGGATTGATATATTCACTTTTCGAGCACCCAAAGTTTACTTTTTAGCTGTCGATGGATGTCATCTTTCATGGCCAAACTTTTTCATAATAATAAACGCGAAGAGTATTAATTTTGAATCGCGCATTCGCAAGCACAGCACTTTCGTTACTATAATGAGGAGCCGGCGAATAGTCGGAAGGCTACATACTTCCATATCACCGCCTAGGCTCGTCTCCATTCAACGCCAACATACCGCGAAAACGCCCGGAACATCCTCTCATTCTTTTTCAAACACTCGCTCTTCACAATACAATGCTACGCTCCATATCACCCTTCGCTTGCTTTTTTTTTGCACTTATATATGATAAAATTCAAATTTTCATGAAAAGGAGATAATGAACAAACGAGCTAAAAACATTGAAACTTTGAAACATTTTCATGCAATCAATGAGACCATTAATAACTGAAAATTCGCGAAAATATTTGTTGCATGTAGAGATTCTCAATAAATTTGACGATAAATTCGAGATAAAAGCCTACAACAAAGGGTGTGTCAAATTCTAATATTTCGCTTCAATTAAAGTGGAGTGTTCCGGGGTTTCCACTGCGTAGTTCCTTCAATTTTTCGGCGATTACCCTGGAACTTCCTCATTTTATGTAAAACTTATGCAGTCATGTAAATTATAATCTACATTGCATTATTTGAGTGATTGTTTTACATGCTCCTCTGAAGCATGATGCAAACAAATTGTTTCACAGCTAAGTGGTACAAATTTTATTGAACAGTGACTTGAAACTCCCAGTTCAATAAAATGTTTTAAAGCCACATTTTATAGAGATAACAATTTACAAACATTTTCATACATCAACATAATAAAATGTCTGACTCTAAAATTTCTAGGTGTATTCATATAAATTTATATATTCAGAGAATATTTCAACAATTTTTTGCGATATATTACAATATTAATTTTTGCGATACTCATGGCAGAAAAAATGCTTCGAATCGCATCATTCCTTATATATCCTTATTAATTAGCAGAGCAACGATTTATGACGAATTTGAAAGCTAAACCTTTGCTAATACGTAAAATATGAATAAAATTGATTAAATACCACTTCTTATTACTGGTTTCTTTAAATTTTAATATTTTTTCAATTACTTTTTTTATGATACTTCGATGCAGAATTAGCCGTAATTCTTATTTTACTATCTACACGTGGCTACCTTACTATGACAAAAATACAAATTAGGAGTTAACAATAAAAATAAATGCCATCGATTATCGCCTCACATTTTGTTGTCAACGTTTTCTACCAAATTGAAAAGAAATCTCTTCTTCATATACTAAATAATTTCCAAGTCATAGTAATCGACTATTAATGCACTCCACCTCTTAGCTATAAACCTATTCAACCACGCGACGTGGACACAGAAGTTATTTCATTCCACGCAATACCCCAGGGGGGTCTATAAATACGTTTTCTGAATGAATTATATACATGGCGACTAAAAATATATCTACACAAGGCACCGCATGAATTAGAAAATCGAATCCGAAGAAAAGATAATCGCTAATGTATCGATCTTATTTCCAAGAGGTTGTGAAACCACTTACACGAAGGCATGGTGCGATAAGTTTAGAAGCTGAAACTCAAAATAGGCCAACATGAACGTGCATGAAGATTTAATCAAGATGCTGAGTTAACGGGAGGACTGGGGTATTTTTCATAGGATACCTCTCAGTTATATTTTTCACTTTTTACTGCTTTCGACACGCTAGATAGATATTAAGCACATTCAGTAGGATCACGCTTATAGGAAAAAAACATTCTTTGACTACGCAAAACTCATATTTAAAACTCCTGACTTAAGATAATCTCTAAAATATTTTCTCTCAAGTTCAGCCAATGTCCGAATGAACTCTCAACGGTCTGCATAAGCGTGCAGTATATTTATACATTTCTTAGTCAATTTTGTTCTTTAAGTCGATAATACTCTTGAATGTGCGACTATTGCAAGGAGGAAAAAAATTATTCCAACATCTACACACTTTGGATTGATTCTGATTTTGTCACGATTGTCTTAATTCATAATTATCACCTAATTTTAGCAAGTAAATAACCAAGGTTATGAACCTCTACAGAGCTGTATACATATGCTAACTAGCCTAATGCTGTATTAAAGGAAGCTTTATATGGCAAAATTAGCGAAAATCCCACGGTTCGTTTCATATAATGAAAATCAATCAAATCAGAAAAAAAACACTTATTGCAGATAGTGTTTTCTACAACAGGATTTCCTTGCATAGAAAATTTGTAGACAAGCATTAATAAAAACATCCACACACTTTGGATTGATTCTGATTTTGTCACGATTGTCTTAATTCATATTTATCACCTAATTTTAGCAAGTAAATAACCAAGTTTATGAACCTCTAGAGAGCTGTATATATATGCTAACTAGCCTAATGCTGTATTAAAGGAAGCTTTATATGGCAAAATTAACGAAAATCCCACGGTTCGTTTCATATAATGAAAATCAATCAAATCAGAAAAAAACACTTATTGCAGATAGTGTTTTCTACAACAGGATTTCCTTGCATAGAAAATTTGTAGACAAGCATTAATAAAAACATCTACACACTTTGGATTGATTCTGATTTTCTCACGGTTGTCTTAACTCATAATTATCACCTAATTTGAGCAAGTAAATAACCAAGGTTATGAACCTCTAGAGAGTTGTATACATATGCTAACTAGTCTAATGCTGTGTTAAAGGAAGCTTTAAATGGCAAAATTAACGAAAATCCCGCGGTTCGTTTCATATGGTGAAAATCAATCAAATCAGAAACAAAAGACTTATTGCAGATAGTGTTTTCTACAGCAGGATTTCCTTGAATAGAAAATTTGTAGACAAGCATTAATAACAAAAATTTCAACAATCAGAAACCCCTAGGAAATATATCCCTGTTGCAAAATAAACCTCATAAAAAACGAAATGAACAACATGTTTCCCTAAACTTTAAATCTATCCACCCCCTGAATGTAAGTTACATTGAATTAAAAATAAAAAATATTCCCCCACCCCAAATGTGACGTATTACTCGCCCGTAAAATATCACATTATACATTTATTCTAGTATATTCGGGTAAATATTCATTTCAAATACAAATTCCTTCTTTATTAATTTCCAAATGGGAAAAAGTTCTAAATTTTCTGAATTGTTAGCGTAAGATAAAGTTTTTGGCTGAAATGATTCTACAGCCATGGTTTTATCGATTACATGAATCAACACTGAAAATTAGGAATAAAAAACACGTTTTTCTCTAAAAAAAAAAAAGGTATAAAATGCACGATTTAAAAACCTAACATTCGAATTTGGTGGACAAAAATGTATGTGTGCTTCTTAAAATATCAAAATCTAAATAAAATAAATATACAGAGTCTAATAAAAGAAAAACAAAACTGGGATAGCACTACAATAATATAAAAATAAAAGCCATCAAATTAATTTAAAAATAATTAACGTAATTGCATGGTCAATGCTTTCACATCAAAACCAAAAAATAACATCACTTCCAACAGGAATGAATTGCAGCGATGAGTGGGAAATTAAATATGTAAAGAGTACACAAATAAGATATAATAAAAATTCTGTGTTAAGGCAAAGTAAAGGGAACCGCATTTAAGTTAAAAAAGCAATCAGTGGCAACACGTCCAATTCAGAGCAAATTAGAAAACAGAAATACAGGGAATAAAATTTATGTGGTTAGTTTTTTGGTAAAATAATTTTCTAAATACTTCCGGAAATACATAAAAAAAACTTTATTTGATTCACTTAGGTTAAAGACAATAAATAATGCGATTAAAATCATATCGATAGGGAAGTAATCCCTGAGCGCTCGTGCATTCATAAATTCGCAGGGACCAATTGTTGTGGTTGTCATGGTACAAAACGTTCAGAAGAAGCTCTGAGAATTCATGCGCTAGCAAATAGCACTTGGGATTTTCTAAAGAATTTGAGTGAATTTTCGGGATAATTAAAGCAACTGAGTGATAGAGTGACTGAGTGAAGCGGAAAGAGATATAAAATCGCTGAAAGCTGTACCAGATACTTGGATATCTTCAGCTATTCACGATGGAAAACATTTGGCGTGAGTAAAACTTTATTTCACCCTGGGAAAATGAAGCTGAGGACCTTTCTGACACATTAATAGAGTGAAATTGGTGATTCTACGATTTTTTGTTTATTACTTTGGTCACTATATATTAGTAAATAAGAAAAATATGTATATAGTCATATGTTGTTTGAGCACAAGGGACTTTGGTCTAAAAATATCAAATTCAAATGAAAATAATAATTAAAGATATCAGCTTTACTCGATTTTCTAATTAAATATACTTTATACATTGAAATACAATCTAAAAATAAACATCATTATTTCATTTACCTTCCAGTTTCCGTCGACGCCTTGGGAGAAATTGGTGCACTTCGATACCAAGTCAACGTTTGGCGTAAGTAAAACTCACGGAAACCTTTTTTTTATCCGCACCACCGGTAAAAATTCAGTAACTCATATAAATCATTACCTTTTTCCAGGTGGAAGGAGGGAACTACCAGAAGAAGTGCGACGAAATATCATTGGAAAGTAAGCGAAAATTTCTATACTCTGACGTAAAATCAAAATTTAACATTTAAAATTTAACAAAGAGAAATAATTGAATTGAATTCAACAAGCCTTTCATTATGGAGGCGAATAAAATTAGAAAAATAAACTGTTTGAAAGCGAGTCTACGCAATCAAGTCTTTACTTTAAAGAATTCAAAGCAATGCAACATCGTCTAACAATTTTCATCAGAGATAATCAGCAATTTTTCTCGTGTTATATTTAACAGACAAACGAAAACATCACCTTCGAGGAGAATGGCATCTTGGTTGAATTCGGGGTTTTGTTTCCTCCAAAGAGGAGAATATGAAACAAACGAAGAAAACGTGGCAGGTACGACGACATTCCCTCTGTCCCAGCATCAATTTCCCAAAAGAATTAATTTACATCCTATTATCCTAATATGCGGTATTGCCTGAAATAATAAATGTTTCATTACGGAAAACATTTCAAAAAGTCAAAAATGTGATATATATAAGTAAGCCGTATTAAATAACTCATCTCATTTATTCATGGCAAAAGAAATGTTTTAGCATCCTGAAATTATTAGAAGCCATATAAACGCGATGACTAACATTTAAAATAATATTGGATGCATTTCATTTCACAGTGGCACTGCGGTCCTGTCTCAACAACACTGCGAGAAAAATTTATTCATCATGTCCGGAACTTACTGGTAACTTATGATTATTTTGATTTAAATTTGGAGTGAGTAAAAATTATAGAAATATTTTTTAGCACAGCCATATGGATTTCAAAATAATTTATAAATACGGAGGTTTTATCTTGATTCCAGATGAAACAACCGAACAACTGAAAGAAGTGCCAGGAAATGTGAAGAAAAAGTAGGCACATAAATATTTTTTTTATAATAGTGTAACATTTTATTCTGTAAAAATATTAAATCCCGCAAACTTCTTTTAATTCAGAAGCAAAACTAAAACACTATTTTGATCATGTTTGATTTACAGTGCACCGAAAAGATCAACGTTTAGGAGACCGACATCTGGTTTGGGTCCAGCGTTTTGCTCCTTCCGCCGTGGGGATAAAGAAACACACGAAGAAAACCCAGGACATACTACCTCATCAAGTCTCTCTCTAAATAATTTCCCAAATTGTAAGTATCTATCTTTGCACTCAAAATTTACCTTGCACACGATGATACTCGAAAGAATACCTGGCACGCTTCTGAACGTATTTTAAAAAGTTATACTTTTTGATCGGACAAAAATATTGACACGCTCAATGCCGCACATTCAAATAATTTGAATGGCATATAGTCACGATTACTTTTATAAATCGGGGAAGAAGAATTTGCATTCCATTTAAATTATTTGTGTAACTGAACGACTAGGAGGTATCATAAAATTGATGATTAACATTTAAACTAATTTTAATGCATTTCCATTCACAGTGCCACTCCGGTCATGTCTCAACAACACTCCGAGAAAATGTTATTCATCATGTCCCGCAATTTCAGGTAAATTATGATTAATTTGGATTTAAATTTGGAGTGAGTTAAAATTATAGACTTTTTTAGAAAAGCTAAAGGTATTTCATAATGATTTAAACTCATGGAGGTTTTATCTTGATTCCAGATGAAAGAAATGAACAACCGAAGAGAGTACCAAGATATGTCAAGATAGAGTAAGCACATGAATTTCTTTCATGTTAGCGTAACATATTTATTCTGTACAAAATTTTAAAATTCTGCACACTTCTATTAATTTAGAAGCGACACAAAAACTCAATTTCTATCATCTTTTATTACAGTGCACCGAAAAGATCAACACTGAGGGGACCGACATCCGGTTTGGGTCCAGCGTTTTGTTCCTTCCGCCGTGGGGATAAAGAAACACACGAAGAAAACCCAGGAAATACTACCTCATCAACTGTCTCTCTACATAAATTCCCAACTTGTAAGTACCTATCTTTGCACTCAAAATTTACCTTGCACACAGTGTTACTCGAAAGAATGCCTAACACGCTTCTGAACGTATTTTAAAACGTTGTACTTTTTGATCGGATAAAAAAATTGACACGCTCAATCCCTAACATTGAAATAATTTGAATGGCATCTAGCATAGTGTCACGATTACTTTTATAGATCGGGCAAGAAAAATTTGCATTCCATTTGAATTATTTATGTAGCGGTAAGATTAAAAGGCATCATTAAATTGATGACTAATATTTAAACTAATTTTTATGCATTTCCGTTCACAGTACCACTACGGTCATGTCTCAACAATACTCCGAGAAAATGTTATTCATCATGTCCGGAACTTGCAGGTAACTAATATTAATTAAGTGAGTAAAAAGTATAGAAATATTTTTGTAGCAACGTCACATGGATTTAATAATTATTTAAATTCATGAAGGTTTTATTTTGATTCCAGATGAAAAAAAAGAACAACCGAAAGAAGTGCCAACATATGTCAAGAAAAAGTAAGCACGTGAATTTTTTTCATGTTAGCGTATCATATTATTTTGTACAAAATTTTAAATTTAACTTTAAATTTAATATTAATTTTAAATATACTTTATTTTGATCATTTTTGACTTACAGTACACCGAAAAGATCAACTTTGCGGGGACTGACATCTGGGTTGGGTCCGGCGTTTTGTTCATTCCGCCGTGGAGATAAAGAAACACACGAAGAAGCCAAAGCAGTTACTATCTCATCAAGTCTATCTATACATAATTTCCCAACGTGTAAGTACCTATCTTGCCACTCAAAATTTCCCTTGTATACGGTGATACTCACACGAATTCCTGTTACGCTGCTGAACGTATTTTAAAACGTTATTCTTTTTTTTCGGAAAAAGTATTAACACGCTTAATCCCGCACATTCAAAAAATTTGAATGGCATATAGCATAGAGTAACGATTACTTTTTTTAATCGGTCAAGAAGAATTTGCATTCCATTTTAATTATTTTTGTAAATGAACGATTGGAAGGCAACATAAATTCGAAGACTAACATTTAAACTAATTTTTGATGCTATTTCCATTCGCAGTGCAATTCCGGTCCTGTATCAACAGCACTCCGAGACAATTTTATTCATCATGTCCGGCAATGAAAGGTAACTTATGATTGATTTTGACTTCAATTTTGAGTGAGTAAAAATAATAGAAATATTTTTGTAGCAAATTCATATGGATTTCATAAATATTTAAATACATGACGGTTTTATTTTGATTCCAGATGAAAATAATGAACAACCGCAAGAAGTGCCAAGGAATGTCAAGAAAAAGTAAGCACATGATTTTTTTGTTCATGTTAGCGTAACATATTATTCTGTACAAAATTTTATATTCTGCAAACTTCCTCTATTTTAGAAGCGAAACGAAAACTCTATGTTTATCATCTTTGACTTACAGTACACCGAAAAGATCAACTTTGCGGGTACTTATGTCTAGGTTGGGTTCGGCGTTTTGTTTCTGCTGCCGTGGAGAAAATGAAACAGACGAAGACCCAGCAGATACGATCTCTTCTCCTCTGTCACCTAATCATTTCCCAACGAGTAAGTACCTATCTTGGCACTCAAAATTTAACTTGCACACGGTGTTACTCGAAAGAATAACTGTTACGATGCTGAACGTATTTTAAAACGTTATACATTTTGATCAGAAAAAAATGTTGACATCCACAATCCCGCAAAATGAAATCATTTGAATGACATAGAGCATTAAGTCACGATTACTTTTATAAATCTGGCAAGAAGAATTTGCATTCTATTTTACATGTTTTTGTTAGTAAAAAACTAGAAGGCAACATTAATTCGATAACTAACATTTAAACTAATTTTTGACTCTTCACAGTGCCTCTTCGATCCTGTCTTAAGAACAGTTCCAGCACATTTTATTCATCATGCCCGGAATTTACAGGTAACTTACGATTAATTATAATTTCAATTTTATCCAATTCATTGAAATTCTATTGCATAACGAATTCTATGGGCTGCAGATATTTTACAAACAATTGTTTGCCGATAAATAATCTTTAAAAAGCTCGGAGTTTTAGTTGACCTTTCCCCTTTACACACTAGCAAGTTCATCGTAATTTCACAAGTGCATTGCATTCCTCTGCCTCTCCGTATGTCATAATGATTATTTTTACATTGAGATTTTATGGACTATGCATGCAGATAATTGATAGAGAGCAGAGTCGTATTAGGCATTTAAAATTACAACATGATGACAACGGTGGGTCGATAGCATTATTTTCTGTAGCCTCCAAGGTAAACTGCAAAATCCAATATAGTTTTCCTTTTATCCTAGATGCTACATTGTCATTATATGTAAAATATAAAGAATGTCCCTGATTAATTTTGACACCGTCATCGCTCTACACCAATTTCGAGCAATCGTTGGAACCCTATTAATCACGACCAAATTAATGGAAGTATTATCCATTTCGTCCACCTAATTCCTCTAAAAAAATATAACAATTCTTTTTTTTATATTTCCAGGACGCATCGCTCCAATAAGAGATGCAACTTCGGAATGATGATTCACTCCTGACGCAGCCCTTTGTGTCTGCCTCCCAGAAAGAACCGAAAATTTATTGACACGTTTTTTGGTGGAAATACTGCCAAAAATAGAACTCGGATATTATCAGAATAAAATCCTTGTAAAGTATTCAGCATTCAAACGCACATTTTGGTAAACTTTTGGAATAAATCCATTCCTGCCATTATTTTTGGGTTTTTTTAAATTGCTCGCGTACTTCCAGATATGCAAATGTGTAATTTAAAAAACTATATTTATTTGAATATGTCCGTGACTTCATCAAACGACTGGATCGTCCTTTCAAAAATTGCTACCTTGATAAATATTGTTTCAGATTTAAAGTGATGAGTGTATTTAATATTAGCGGAGAATACTCTTTACAATAAAAGAGGAAAATGTTTTTCGTGATATTCAAGATATTTCGGGATGCTGATGGTAGCAGACATGTTGGACTATGCGTTCTCGGTAGCACCGTCTGTTTGGCTCCGTGTCGCTGGATAAACACAGGGATACACAAGATACAACGATACAACCTCAGGTACAACAACGCGCTAATATTGCAACCTCTGCACCTTATAGTCTACTGCTCCCTGCTGCTTTCATTAAAAGGTGAGTTATCAATTTTTTATGCGATTTACATTTGTTTGTCATACGTAATCTTACAAATGTGTCCTTAGCCATGAGGTTCGTGATGTCATGAAAATGGCCTATGGACGCCATTAGGTAATAGAAGGCATTCGTAGTTCTTAACCATAGAGATAATAATTCATATTCTATCTGGGTTCCCATTCTACTAAATAATGAAATTCACGTTTTTTCCAGGTTTTCACGGTTTTTTCCAAGTTTTCGCGTTTTTTTCAGGTTTTCACGGTCTCAATGTCGTCAAATTCATGGTCCATTTATAAGTCAACAATAGGACAATCACCGGCCGTATATTAACTAAAAATTAACATACGCCTCATACGCCGTGAATGTAATCGCAGCAATGAAAAGTGATATCTGTTATGACGTCAACGTTTGGAAAATTCAGGGCCAACTAAAGGCCCAAGCTAACCGCGCTCTTGCCCGGACGCCGAATACCATGGCCTCCTTTAATATGCGAATGCACCTTATGACCTTCTTCCGTCTGAACACCGGAAGTCCTTTTTTAATTCCTCGCCGATAGATTGTTTTTTGCGCACGTTGTTTCTGCCGCACAGCAACCAAATTTCCCTTGCCCAATCTTTCTGAGATCGCGGAAAATATTTATTAAAATTTTTTATAGAATGTAATAAATCAAAAAAATCAATTTCATATAAATACAGTGGAACCTCGATGTATCGTTTTTCGGGGGGATGGGAGAAAAAATGCGGGAAAACGATCGATGCGGGAATGTTTGGATAGGTTGCCTATCTCCCAGGAAACGCAGGATTTTGGCGTGTAATTACGATATTTGTCAAAGGTTTCAAAGGAGATTTTTACCAATTACAGGAATACTAGTACTTTATCGAGACACTTAGGTCACATTGTTGATTCGAATAATATCTCTTTCAAATATCCTAAAGGAACACGCCACCTCACTAAAAATGTTTGCTCTCCACTCGGCATTTATCCCTGCTATTATGAATTTCTCTCTGATGTAAAAATCCATGAAACGCCATTTCAAGTACACATATTCACGAGAGCAATGTGCATGTTATGCCTAACACAACCGCTTTCGCCGGCGCAGTGATTGGTTGTGAGATGGATCATATAGGCCAAAAATAGTCAATTATTTGTAATGTTCCTGTCTAATAAATATATTTTTCATATAATTTTGGCCATGTGTACATCGTGAACAATGCTGCGTTAATCGTCAGCGGCACGCCCGCCTGAGCCTCGGTTTCATCCCACTTCTTGTTTTTACCTTGTAGCTCGCTCTAACCCCACCCCTACCGTCATGTGCTAGCGAACAGCCCGAGCCGTTCTCCAATATTCACGCGCTTATATCCCGGATGCTTTTCTTAATATTCAATTATTTTCAGTCCATCTTTTAAAGTGCTCACTTGTATTTTCGTAAGGGCGATGGTCGGAAGACGGATAAAAATAAAACTAAAAAAAATGAAACGTTACTTTTTAAAATCCACACGAAAAACACAAAAACTAGTTTGGAGTCAACCCACCCTGGAAAGTACGGAACCACTCGTGCGAGGTGCAGTTCGGAACTGATGCTATCGCGTACGTCTTACGCAGAATATACCGCAGAGGGTGAAGCATAAACATATGACTGCGCCATGAATTTTTTTGTTCTAAAGAGAAGGCAACTTACACATTCTTTTCTAATTATCGTAGCGCCAGATGAGTAGATAAATTCGGATCGTTGGTAGGGAGAAATAAAATATCTTGAGAAGTTATCCCTTCCTCAGTAATTCTGACAAGTGAGACTCATAGTATAACTCGTAAATTGATAACTGATAATAACCTGATATCCCGTTTTCGGAAAAATGCCACATTAACAGCCGAGAAGCTCAGCTATGAGGATATCGAGTTTCACCAGAAATCACCATTGTATTTTTCCGACTATTTCCTTGCTTTACATGCTTAAATAACGTTATAAATTAGTCGTGTTTGGTTTCATTCTTTTTTGAATTACGTGCACTTTACAATTATTTCAATTTAATCAAAGTATAATGCCAATTGCCGAAATTCATTGTTAGACACCTTTTGTGCTAATAGGTGATTCATTCTTTGTTGACCTCCAGAAACAGGGAACTTCGAAGCAGTTAGGCTGAAAAAGGTCAGTGGGTGAGAAAAGAGGGGAGCGCGAAACACGTTTCTATTGTTCTCGTGTAACTTGATATTTTTTCGAAGCTAAGGTCTTCGTAATATTCGATCCCTGTGCGAGCTGAGACCTTTTTTTATTTCGGAGAAGAGGAAAGCTTCAGAGGGAGGGAGGCGAGTTCTGAGTGGACGGGGATAGCGGATCTTGGGAAATACGCTTATGTAACTAACCCACGGTACTCAGCTTCTCCCTATAGTAATTCAATCTCCTATGGGTGTCTGTCGTTATTAGCCACAAACAACACGTTCTAAACACTTCGTCTCATTTTCGTCAAACGATGGATACGGGAAAATTATACGACAGGACAGCGATCTTCAAACGATGGATGCGGGAAAACGATGCTTCGGGGAACGATGGATGCGGGAAAAAATTACATTGCCTTTATGGAACTTTATTTGGGACCAGGAACGGCGAATGAATGAATGAACGATGAACGCGGGAAAACGATCAATGCGGGTACGATAGATCGGGGTTCCACTGTATAATGCACTTGGTTTTAAATGTATAAAGACAAAATAAATACCTGCTGAAACACGTTATTTTCACTTTTACTTTATTATTCACATAAATGCAAACGAGGTGAGCGTTGTCTATTGAGAGCTATTGCCATAAATTGAAAGCCTATTTACCGTAGAAATGTTTCCTTAAGTAAAACTCCAATGGCAAACTTATATTTCGAAGCATATGGCATGTGTCCTAATTTTGTGTGGAAACCGAACTTCGAGTTACAAATCAGATAATTTTCGAAAATGGTTCATTCTGGGCCCATTATAAATGCAAATTATTTCATTCGTCCTTTTTCGAGTATAAGTCCATCCCAAGCTATCCCTGAAATTGAAACGCTTATACAAAATAACAGACTTCCGCCATTAAAATGGAAAATATCGGTCACTGTGTCGTCATACAGTGCGGACCTATTACTACACTTCGAATATTCGTGTGTAGAGAAATGCGTAGACTAAGAGTCTACGCGAGCCTGACCATGAAACAAGATTAACATATCGTAGTTGATCAGTCAATCGTAGTATTATTATCAAGATTGAGAAATTTTTAAGGTTTCACGGCGAAATTCACGGCTATTTCCGGGTTTTTTCACGGTAGACGAAATTCACGGCTTATTCACGGTTTAAGGTTTTCGCGGTTGAGTGGGAGCCCTATCTATTCTGTTATCCATGGGATTTTCAATGGATCTTAATTTATCATTTCCCATCCGTGTGCTATGAATACTTCAAATACAGCCGTGATTCGACGCTATTCGTATCTTCGTCGGGTGATATATTTTTTTTATTTAATCTTCGGGCGTCAAAATTCCAAGAACCCTTTAAATAACCATGTTAAGGTTCTTGACTGATTCCATGGTTTTATTTTGCCCTGATTTCGATTTACATTTATTTGTCATACGTAGTTAACTTTATAAATGTGTTCCTTTCCCTGAGGTCATGACGTCATAAAAATGGCCGCAGGACGACGGAAGTTAATTGCCAGCCTTTTTTTCTTAGCCATAGAGAAAATATATAATATTCTTTTGTTTCATCCACTGAGTTTTTATTGGCTATTAATTCATCATTGCTCATCCGTGTGGTTTAATTACCATAAATAGAGCCGTGATTCGACGCAATTCATACATTTGCCGGGAGATGTACCTATTTGTCTCATATTTTTGGGGGTCAATTGGTGATTTTATTGGTTATTTGGTCCGGATTTTTCAATTGATATTTCGGAGAATCAATTATATGAGTGCTAGTGTGAAGCATATTTTCACGATGCTTTAACGCCGTGGTTAATATGCCGGTGAATGGTTCAAAAATGAAGGCTTTGCTCGTTTATCTTATTATTATTATTTGCTACGGTGATATTTGCTATAATATTATCCAATTATATTTCGTTAATTTCGCAGTAACACTCCTGATAAAAATGATCCTGATGGAAAGGTGCTAATTATTTTTTGATTAACAATCTCGTGCCAGAAATTTATTTACCGTCCCATACGCACAAAATGATTACACGTGCTTCAAAACCCCCGTCCGGTGAGGAGTCTAAAGAGATAGGCCTCTTTCCCGATTTCTCCCCACCTTCACCACCTCGAGAAACCCCACCCTCTTTGGGGTATAAAACCTCGAGAGCCGCCAGCTGAAATAGGTACACCAACCCTGGCCTTTTCACGTTGCTGGATGCTCTGCCGATTTGTTGAGGCGCCTCATTAAATAAGTTGTCTGATGAGAGAGATAGGACCTGGAAAACATAGGAGTTTGGACTGAAAAGGAGGAGCCTGGCGGAGAGAAGGAAACAGGAAAATGAAAGGTGGATTTCCATCGCCATTAAGAAGAAGGTCAACCCACGTCATCCCTCTGACAATGAGTATTCCCTCAGAACACGGTGTGCAGTAGGCGCAGTGATTATCTATGGAGGTCATCCCTCAGCCGTGAACGAGAGCAGGAAAACCTGATAAGTAGAACCACATTCCTGCATTACGTCCCCCAAGTAAAGAAGAATCTTGACGTAAAGCCCCGATCTAGTGTTGTTGAAGAAATCCAGAATCCCCCCCCCCCAAGAACCGAAGAATTATCCCTGTGTTGAAAAGTCTTCGCTCCCACGTTTTTGTTTATTGCATTTTCATTTTTCCCCACTTTCCCCCATTTCCTTTGAATGATTGCGTGTGTTTTAGTATCTTAGGGCAGAGTGTGCTTTCTATCAATGATTTGTGCTTAAGGTTAATGTTTCCTTTTCCTGTAAACTCATTTTTGGGTGCTCATGTCTCGGTGAGAAACCATGCCAAAGACTGATTGGAGTGGAAGCTTCTTGTTTTCCTTTTTTATTAAGTTGTCATTGTTTGTCGATCGCACATCTCAATCGTAATGGGCTGGGATTTGGTTATTATCACTGGCCAGTTAGATGTTCAAAGCAAAGAAAGATATTGAACAATTTCATGTGTTTTGTGTGTATTTTGCCCTGTTTTTCTGCTTTAACTAATCCGTCAAACTCAGAACCTATGTTATAAGCTCTCGTTCTTTCGTGGACGCCAATCATTGTAGCGAGCCTCCCCACATAATAACTATTCCCTCTCCCTTCCCCTCCTCTTGCCGTTCACCTCCTATCCCCTCTCCCTCTCCACAGCCAACCCAAACCCCCCTCTACATTACAATATATTTTGGACGACTTACCCGCGGCACCATCAGGCGATGGGCACCAGAAGGAATGAGAATAGCAGAAGAGCAAGCAGTAGGAGCGATGGAGGAAGTGCAGCTGCACGGTTGCATGGGAAATCAGCAATGGAATATGGCTGGCAGGCACACACCTCCTTGATGTGTCCACCCACGTATGAGGTCACGCAGCCAGAACTCATTGCATAGTCACTATCCACGGTGACTCGTGCGCACATGTAGGTTATGTTCTCCACTGTTGATCATGAGAGGAAAGCTAGGGATCAAACAATATCCTGCAGTGAGCCACCTCAAGGGTGTTTGGCAGGGTGTGAGATATCAACAACATGGGACATGCAACGTCATCTGCATTTCATCTTAGCAAATAAATCTGCAACATAACTATTTCATTTTGCTCTTTCTCTGATGGCATTCTCAGGTGCCATGTCTCCACTTAGTAACCCCTAAGTGGATGAACCTAGTATTATCCCATCAAATATATAATCAATATTGATCTTCAACTTTTCAACACACGATTGATTGATATATTATAAAACATCTTCCCAATTGCAGATCCAGATAGGGGCCATAGTCAATGTTAACCCCTCCCCTTGGGATATTCATTTTACACTAGATAAAATGGTAATTTTGTTCAATTGCCGAATATAAACAGGAGAGTACCCCTTCCCCCTTTATCCCTATTCTGTATTCGCCACTGCTTTTTCCCATTTACAATTAACAATATTAGACAAATATTTTTGTAAAATAATAAACACGAATTCTATAAACAGAGAGCACCATACATGCCATTATTAAGGAAGAACATATGTATATGGTCACAGTATTTTTGAAACTCCAAAAGTGACAATAGTAAAAAGAAAATACCAGTTTTTCTTTATTTAAAATAATGAACAATAAAAAAACATCTTTTCTGCCAGCCCAATTCACTGTGCACATCATTAAATTGTTGTGCTGCAAAAGGAATTTTGATGATGAAGTGCATTTTTTTTCAAATTTCATAATACATATACCAAAGTTGTAACAAGTAAAAATGTAGGAACCTACAAAAACTAATTTTGGAGTCACAAGCAAATGAATATGTAGGTATGTGTTGAAGATGCGAACACTTGTAAGTCAAGACGACGCATCACTCACATTTGAGTGATATTTTTTCCTTAAATTTTATGAACTTACTTAATGCTATATGTTTAGAGCCATCATTTTGAAATTTTCAAGATTACTAAGTAGACCCTTGTCAATTACTTTCATGTATCTCAAAGAATAAACGTTTGCCTCACAAGACCCCCACTCTGCATGGAAAAATATACCAAGGAGACAAGAGCCTTTTTTTCTGCTGGCAGGGGCAGAGCAGATACGAGACCATGTATAACCTCTTCTTAGGATACGTCGCGGGTAAGATTATGTAAGAGCGCCGACGTTTCGGGTTCCGACTCGCTACCCATTCTCATTGCAACTGAATAAACAAAATATATAATACAAATTTTGGGGGTACTCTCCTGTTTATAGTCGACAATTGAACAAAATTACCATTTCATCTAGTGTAAAGTGGATACCCCAAGGGGGGGAGGGGTTAACATTTACTCTCTGGATCCGCCTTTGGGAAGATGTTTTATAATATATCAAAATATAACGTATGTTGAAAAGTTGAAGATCTCTATTGATTATATTTTTGTATTTTTTCTGTAGCCGTGAGAATGGGTAGCGAGACGGTACCCGAAACGTCGCGTCGGCTCTCTTACATAATCTTACCCGCGCGGTATCCCGAGAAGAGTTTACACATGTTGTTCGCCGGGAAGGTGTAAAATCTTATATAGGTAAGAGACCCTTTTGATTCCCTCTCTATCCTTTTCCCAAGGGCTCAAAGGGAGGACACCAACCACCACGGAACAGATTAGTGAAATATCAGATAATTTGGTGAATTATGTCATAGGCTTAAATCTACAAAACAACTATTACCTGAAGTTTGTTGGTAATTTCCTGTTAAATTTGAAACTCAACACCAAGGAAATCTATTGATTTTACCCACATTGGTTTAAACTCTTCTGTGCATTTGATTTATCACATTTAGTCTCCAGATTGTATACATAGGATGAGAGAAGGATAAAGTAGTACCTCAAGGCATGGAATGCGACCACTAACAAGCGAGTGAGAGACTGGTTTGGGCATAAAGTTAGGATTGCCAATTGTCCCATTCATGAAAGAAAGTTTGCTTAGACCATAAAGATATAAAGGACCTTGAAAATCAAGTGAGAAGAGATATTTTAATGTTCATGTACATTTTCTCCTCATTGTTAGTCAATGTTACGCTCATACATATACGTTTCCAGCAGCTGCAATGCTCAGCAAGAAAAACTTCAGGAAGTCAAGACAAAATACTGATGTTTTAGGATGCTAATTAGGGTGGTAAACTTTTTCACTCGTAGAAACACATTGACTTCACCTTGATCTTACATTTGAACATCAGCAGGAATGCCATCCATGAAGCAGTAGATAATGCAAGGGGAAGAATTAGAATAAAACAATGTTTCATCAAAACAGAAGCGGATACATATGGGGGGCACGCCCCCCCCCCTTGCGGGGCCATCTGCATTGCCTTACAAAGCAGAACCACAATTGTAACTTTTTTATATCATAAGATAGCATTATCTTGTATACGTGGATAATCAGCTTAAATGAAACTTTCTCTAACTTTGCATGCGACTTATTTTTCATTCCGATAAAAGTTCTCAAGAAATATTTTGCGCCCCCCACCCTTGAGTTTTTTCTGTAGCCGCTACTGCATCAAAACAAGTTTCACAAGGCGACCCAACCATCCACAATGCTGGCGACATATTCAAGAAATGTACGACTTACCCCCGCCATTATAGTAGTACGTGAACTTGACACAGGCCTCATTTTCTGAGTGGCGACATCCTATCTCAGTCTTCTTATATTTCTTCCACAGCCACGTCATGTTTGGTGGCGTACCGTCGTCTGTTTACACAGGAAGTCAATAGCATGTAAAATAAGTAATTGAAGAAGAATTATAAACGGTGCAATTATCTTTCAGCCGAGGTACTCCGATGACCAGATAATTTTCGCAGTATGAGTTTTTCAAGAAACTGAAAATGGGATGGTACCTCACCATCCTCACCCACCTTGGTCGCAAACTTTTTTCCAAGATTTCTTCGTAGTATTCTTAAGAAACCTCTACTTCTGACTGTGATGTAAATTTCCCGAGTTGTATATTTCGCAAACGAAAGATAATGTCTGCTTTAATTAAAATTCCAAGCGAAAAATGGGTACGCAATTTTGTGTTGTAAAACCATGCAGATGTGAACCAAAATCTTCAAAAATCATGGAAAACACAGCCAAAGAATCTGGTCAAAGGAATATTGTGTTTTTTATTCCATAACAATCATACCACTACTACACCACCTATTTATGATCAAAGATTATCGGAGGAAAACGGGATCGCGCGCGTTTTTGAAAAATTGCCCATGTTTGACCTACCGTACCTCAGCAACGGATCAAGTTTACGTAAAGTGGCACCCAAATCCATAATTGGCAAGCATTTATGATTATTTACGCTATTTTTAAGACTCTATCTATAAAAAAAAACATTTTGGAGTTTTGTCCAGCTTTTTCCGATTCCGGACAACTCCGGTTTTTTCCCAATTTTGACAGTTCCCATCAACGTTCCTCATTATCACCTCCTTGTTGCATCAGTCCAAGGCTTCAAAATAGAAAATTCACAAAGGGATTGGAAAAATGAGAACATGTTGGTGCAAGGATTGTTATTTCGCCTAGTCCAGAAATTACCATACTCGACTCGATACTCGCGAGTAGTTTTCAACTCGACTCGAGATCAAAAAGCGCTACTAGCAC
This sequence comes from Ischnura elegans, assembly GCF_921293095.1. NCBI lineage: Eukaryota > Metazoa > Arthropoda > Insecta > Odonata > Coenagrionidae > Ischnura > Ischnura elegans. The sequence goes on from NC_060252.1 coordinate 25,341,826, forward strand.
ATCTCTAAACATGATTATTTGACTGCACGTTCCAAAGTTTCACGCTCATTATTTCAATTATTCAAAATATACCAAACTTCACGCTATGCCTCGCGCTAATAGGGTGGTTTCCTTTTATTTTTTTATTGCCTAGATCGAAAGATTATTACTCCTGGAGTACGTATTTCACGCTTTTAGATTTTTAAATGACGATATCTATTTTTCGCGATTAAATGAAAAGTGAAAATTTTCAAGCGCCCGAAAACGCGACGCGTAAGTAGGAACGGTGGGAAAAAGTCCGTGCGACGCATTTCTGGTTCCCCCTCCCGCCTTGTGAGGTGACCTTGATCGAGGCTCTGAGCGCTGATAGGACGCAGGATGCTAGCGGGTAGCTGAGTACCCTGCTGGCTGGTAGCGCTTGGCTTAAATAAGGATTATTAATACATTATCAAATGAAGAAAACTTTCCGACCTTAGCCAGTTTTAATAAGTGATTATTAAGACATGTTTCCCTGAGCTCTGCGCCTCATGCATGCATTGGTAACCTCAGACGACGTATAACTCCTATCTTCTCGTATAGAAACTAGGTCCCTGTGACGTCACGTGGAGTGGCATCGCATGGGCGCCAATCTGGCCCTTTTCAAATGAGGATAAAATTTGACTCTTGCCATTCGTCAAAACCGGTATTTCTAAAATCAAATAATTTGTATATTATGAATACACTAATGGTGGGTAACGAATCGCAATCAATGACTGTCGTTTTCTTTGATGAAGGAAACTACCCTATTCCACCAGGTTCCGCGCATATATTTTTTTTCAATTTAAGCCACCATTGACCTATGGGTATTGGAATCTCATGCTTACTACTCCATATGGATAATTTATAGCAATTGTATTTTATTTATCGGCCTTAACAAATGGAACTTGCGGGTACGGAGAACAAGCGATACGGAACATGCGCGCTCGGCTCAGTACCACTACTGTACTGAACTACTTACTGCACGCCCCTAAAATTTCGTGCTTAGACAGATCTCCCGTGAAGTCTCCAGCAAAAAGTTGGGTCAAAATTTGAAGCGTTTTTGCATAAGCATCGTTGAACATACATAAAGAAATAAGAGGCACAGCGCATGGTTGGTACATGTAATGTAAAGGCATATTAAGGGGCGTTCAATTTTTTTAAATATGACTGATAAAAATCTAATAAATTTCTACTCATTTAAATATTGGATGACGCAAATTTCCTACATATCACGTGCAACCCACAGCTGGATTCATTGCTACGTAATTTTTGGTCAGCTAAATGGGTTACAGGGGTGATATCATGAGCAAAATTGGCTGACCCCCATTATTCCCCACGAGGAATAGCTGAACTCTCATTGACCGAATCAGCAAAAAAGGACTACAAAACATGGGTAGGTAGCCATTCAAAGGGGAGTAATGATTTTTTAATCAATGGGGTTCCTGTATGATCACAACTTGCTTAGACAGTTGGATAGATGTTTGCAGGCCTTGGTGGATACATAAAAAAATACAATGTGGGAAACATAGCATATGACAATAATTCACAAAAGTAAAAGCGTAAGAGGAAGAGGTTGCAAACCCTCACCCCGAGTAATTTCAGAAAAAAATGAAAAGATAGGAATGTTTTAGGTTCTGAAGGAGGTTTCAGGCTCTCCAAGGAAAATTTTTATTTCACCAATTAAAAACACGATGCATAAAAATTATTGAAAAATAACTAAAAGCCTACGCATATCAGGCCTCAGATGTGCTTTCGCCAGGGGTAATGCATAACACTCAGGGACCGCGGTATTGATCATACTTAATGAGGGATGCCGACTTACAAAAAATATTGGGGGGAGGCAAACCGGGGTGCATGCCCCATAAAATTTTATAAGTAGTGAGTTTTAAGTTTTTTAAAGCATTTTAGATGTCATATGATCAACATTAGAACCCTGATAACTTGAATCTCGATATCAGATCACTGCGGGGAAAATCGACAAGCCTGACACATTTTTTCCTCACACCCATAACGAATTTTTGAGGGGGCTCGGGCCCCCTCAGGCCCGATAGAGTCGGCGCCACTGTCCTTTAATCCGCCCCTAATCCATTGGGTATTTTCGGATACGTTTAATGGTGCAGCGGATGGAGCCGGTCAAGTGCCAGCGTGGACAAGAAAAATAGAATAGGGTGGTTTCCTTCATCAAAGAAAACGAAAGGCATTGATTGCGATTCGTTACCCACCATTAGTGTATTCATAATATACAAATTATTTGGGTTTTGAAATACCGGTTTAGACGAATGGCAAGGGTCAAATTTTATCCTCATTTGAAAAAGGCCAGATTGGCGCCCATGCGATTCCACTCCAGGTGACGTCACAGGGACATAGTTTCTACACGAGAGGATAGGAGTTATGCATCGTCTGAGGTTACCAATCCATGCATGAGGCACAGAGCTCAGGGAAACATGTCTTAATAATCACCTATTAAAACTGGCTAAGGTCGGAAAGTTTTCTTCGTTTGATAAGGTATTAATAAACCTTTTTTAAGCCAAGCGCTACCATTCAGCAAGGTACTCAGCTACCCGCTAGCATCCTGCGTCCTATCAGCGCTCAGAGCCTCGATCAAGGTCACCTCACAAGGCGGGAGGGGGAACCAGAAATGCGTCGCACGGACTTTTTCCCATCATTCCTACTTACGCGTCGCGTTTTCGCGCGCTTGAAAATTTTCACTTTTCATTTAATCGCGAAAAATAGATATCGTCATTTAAAAATCTAAAAGCGTGAAATACGTACTCCAGGAGTAACAATCTTTCGATTTAGGCAATAAAAAAATAATAGGAAACCACCCTATTGTCCACGTTTTAAATTTTCAGGGGGGATCGGAGATAAAAAGCAGCAGTTTTTGTCTAATGTTTCCTTAGATCATTTTTGGACCACCACCTTTAGTAAAATTCCAAGCTTTCGACCTCTGTAGGAAATGGTCAACTGTGTGTTTTCCTGGGGGAGTGAGTCAATTACACAAGGGGCTGCAAATATCTAACAGACTTTGGGAATCGCATCGATGAAAATAGGATCTATGCCTATTTAGTAATAATTGCGATATTCTATCAAAGTAATTATTCCTATTAGTTCTACCATAGATAGCCCATAGTGAAAACGCATAGTGTACAAGGCATCGCAAAACGGGTGCTTTTTTCTTCTCACTCTAAAATTAAATCTTTACCATTAAAAATGCTCCAAGAATTTCAGGATTATATTAACTGAAAATTTAGTGATAGCCTGGATTGTTACTTCCTCAATACTTCCGTTAGAAAATACAGGTAGCGTCCCTTCTCTCGGTTAACAAAACCAAAGTGATTTGTGTCTAAATATATTGTTGTACATTCTCAACGATGATAAAAATGTAGAAGCAACATCAATTTCAACACACACTCGATATTACAAGTCAGAGAGTTAACTTCATTTTAAGTTTATCACTTGAACAAATAAACCAACTTCGCAATTTTGGGAAAATAAGCTCCGAAAATTGGGGGAGCCTAATCGAAGGAGAGGTACATGTGCCTACTCTGCGGAAAAATCTGAAGTCGAAACATAATGATTCACCATAAACGAATACCGATAATTTTTTGGTTAGTAATGACGATTGTTGCTGTTTATAAAGATTAGTCCACATCAAGTTGCACAGCTATAATTAATCGCGTTGTTTCTCATTCACCATACCCAATTCTACGAAAGATGCAGCGCTACAAGTCTTAGCCACTTAATCATCTTGCAATGACACTTTCAAAACATTAATAAGCTTTGTAGAATTTAATACGATTTTAGATTTTTTCCACGTGCTTAATAAATTGAAATCAAGCAGTTTATCTATAATTGAATGAGAATAATTAATGCAATTCTGTCGTTACTTGTATTACGTCCCTCGAGGGATGATCATTACTTGTATTTTGAGTAAGTAATGTATCTTGAACTCTACTCGAAACTTGTACGTTACTTAAACGCCTTACTTGACTACAGCCTATAACGATAATAATGACAACGATAAAACTTCTCCACTTTTACCTCAACACAAAAATCCATCCGGTAATTCACGAACTATTTACAAATATGAAATATTGCGATAAAATTTCTCATGCAACCTAGCGTTACTAGCGTTCGCTCGTTCATTCTCAATGTGCCAGAGCATTTTTAAACCGAGACACACACAATAACGACAATAATCGATTCCGAGTCAACCTCATTACGTGGAGGCGTGTAATATACTTACAGGTGATGACCAATGGGTCCATGCACACTTCCGGCTTCTCATTTAAGTGCTGGCAGCTTCCGTTGCCTTGGCTCTCATTGTTCCACTTTGGACCCAACCACGTGAAGCTGAAGCAATAGGAGTCGCTCGTGGCCAGCGTCCCTGTATCGACATAAACACACAACGGCTCTAAACATTAACTAATCGCTAGTATACCATAGAGCTAGGATATAGTAGAGCGTTTTTTGTCTTTGAGCAAGTAGGCCGACTAAACGTCGGCCTACCTACCGAAGACGTCGCGACTCAGCAGAAAATAAGATACATCTCTCAAAAAAATTACTCGTCACTGGAATATGTACTCCATATCGTCAGTGTGCAATCTTAGACATAAACTTTTTAATCTTTTAAATTCAATTTTTAATTCTCCGTGACTTATTCGCACTGCCCCGAAGTTATCATCGGTGAGGACGTCAGCGTGCGACGCAGGCCGCTAGAAATACCTCTGGACACAGCACAGTGGTCCAGAATGTTGAAAAGCGCGGCACGGTAATACATCGTAACAAAAGTAGAATGAATATTGGTTTTTTAGTTCGCTGCAGCGCTGTAGTTGGGCCGGTGCCCCCTAAAATCAAAACTCGTTATAAGCGTGCCGGTTAAACTACCTTTTCAAATCTGTAAAAGAAATAGCCCTACTGTAAATTGTCCAATGGATTTTAGAAATAAAAATCGGAAATGATTATTTACTAGTTCAGAGTTATCTCGTGGCACATCTTGGAACTAATACAAGAGTTAAAGAGTTCGACATTTCAATCGCGGCCGGATGTATTCATCGATTTAGATTTTAGAATACACGTTCAACTGTTGGCAATTTTTGGTGAGTACCGCCTAAATTCTTTTCCCAACTACAGCACTAGGTCGCTGGTTAAGAATTTGGCCTCGGGCCTAACACAAAATCAAAATGTTCACAAATACAAAAAATCTGAAATTGTGTTTGGAGAATATTTAGTAACCCGGAAATTCTACCGAGTTGAAAAGATTTGTTCCATAAATTATACATATGCTAATGGACCTTGTTGAATATCTAGATCAGCTGCGAGCTCCTTTGTCGAAGTAAAATATAGATGTATAAGAATTTAAATTAACCTTGCAACTACTTACGCAACCCCACATCAAATGTCCACAAGATTGCGTCCACACATGCACAAAACGTTGCAAGTTGCAAGGCCTAAAGCGGACATTGAGCACTGTAACGTGTGATGAAGGCATCTGTAGGAAAAACCGCGGGATACTTACTGGTGAATCAAAACGCAGTCGTCAGCAAAAATACTTCATGTAGGAATTTCCATGGAGGAAAAATCATTAGCCAAACCCATAATCATTGAAAACGTCATCTTTAACTCGTAATTAACAACGAAATTATCAGAATCTTCACTCTAGCAAATTGTATTTCGTTCAGTTTTGTAGTATTGCATTGCTTACTTAGCTCGCCTTCGAGTTATTCCCAGAAAATATAAAAAGGTCACTTTGAGGGGCCCCTCCTCATCTTTCCCAGTGAGACATCGATTCGACGTCTAAGTAGTCTTCGATAAAACGTCGATGGTAACACATCGATTGATGCCTATACGGTCCAAAAATCGATGAGTTTTCGATGTCGACGTCATCGACGTGATATTGACTACTTACCTGAGATTTGTTATGTAGCGAATTTTGGTTGATTGTGATGCAATAGAAAATAAGGTTAAATAACAATTACGGAAATCTTTTCGACTAATAATGACCATCCATTGCGGCCACAACGACGGATTTCAATCGAGCACGCAATGTGTAAACAAATGAAGGCTGAAGTAATTAGGCGGCTTCAATTTTGTTCGCGAATAGTAACCTCAAGTCTTGCATATTTATCTTGAATAATAAGCAGACACCCTTAAGAATAAAAAAGAGAGATCATCCGTTGACATCCGTGGCGTGAGTGCAAAAGGTATTAAAATGAATAGGGTGCTCTCCTATTTTTTTTATTGCCTAAATCGAAAGATTATTACTCCTGGAGTACGTATTTCACGCTTTTAGATTTTTAAATGACGATATCTATTTTTCGCGATTAAATGAAAAGTGAAAAATTTCTAGCGCGCGAAAACGCGACGCGTAAGTATGAATGCCGGGAAATCTCTCCGTGTGACGTATTTCTGGTTCCCGCTGCCACCATGTGTGGTGACCTTGAGGCGAGTTGAGCGCTGATACGACGCAGGCTGCTAGCGGGTAGCTGAGTACCTGAGCTGGTAGTGAGAAACTAGGTCCCTGTGACGTCGCGTGGAGTGGCATCGCATGGGCGCCAATCTGGCCCTTTTCAAATGAGGATAAAAATGGACCATTGCCATTCGTCTAAACCGGTATTTCTAAAACGAGATAATTTGTATATTATGAATACAGTAATGGTGGGTAAAGAATCGCAATCAAGGACTTTCGTTTTCTTTGATGAAGGAAACTTCCCTATTAGACGTTGTTACAACGCCAAGCTTAAGAATAGTGTCACACATCACGGAGGATATACTAAGAACTGTGACACAAGTAGAAGGTCCGGTGTATGTGAGGCAAATGTGTGAGCATGGAATTCTGCACAGCATAAATTGCGAATACAGCACCAACAACGACTGACACACGTTTCGACCGGCTTTTCGACTCTTTCTTCTACAGCACCTGCCTTCAAGCTTGAACGCCACGCGCTTCCTGTCAAGTTACTGAATGAAAAGGAATCAACAATTGTTCCTCGAGATTGAAGCTAATGCACGAAAATTAACCAAATAAATGTTTCATTTTAGCTATCTTATTTCTGTCAGATATGTTTTAGTAGCGTCTCTCAGTTAATTTTAAGACTTCAACGCTACTCAGGGAAAAATTTCTGCTGTGTAAGTCATTTGGAACTGTCATCTATCTGCTTTGTACCACTGATTTGTATGCGCTTTCGAACTGCTGTGGAATTGAAACCGTTACACAGCAGTTAATGACGTCATAGCGTCCAACCATGTCATCAACTCATTTGTAACACATTTTGAACTGCTTTGGATTTCCATTGGAAACTGCTATGGAACTAATTTTCAACCTTTGGAAATCATTTGGATTTAAATTTGGAACTCGTTTGTACCACTCGTTCATCCGTTTTGAAACTGATTTGTACCAGTTGGACACCCATGTGGAACTCATTTGTACACAATGCCACCTGCTTTGTAGCAGCTCAAGATGGCGTATTCAATTTTCTTGAAGTTTATTTTAGTATGTTTCGGAAATTTAAGCAAGATGAATATTGCGAATTGAAGTGTGGCAGTGCCATCATTTCGCAATAGCTCCATTGCTTTCCAAAGCATTAGTTGTAAGCAAAGGACCTTCAAGCTCGGCAAGCTTAACACAAGTTTCATATTTTCAGAGAGACGCATGGGGTGGCGTTTTAAATGCCTCTTTGGACATTTTGTCGGCTTTTCGCCCTTGCGGGCTTTAAGTCGTTGCAGCTCTTATCATATGCACCGTTCCGATGCTGGCAGGTTTACTGCTTTGGGAGATGCTTTGTCAGTCCTGTGGCGGATATATCGCGGAGTGAGGGGTAAGTCAGTTTGGTGGTAAAGAAAGTCCTTATCGAGAGCTTAATTCCGATCTTACGTGGTTGATGTGGATCATTCAGTGTCCATTTTTGAGTGAAATACCTTCGTTTCTGGATATTTTTTCTTGAAAACCGTCATGTTACTTAACTGAAAATTCAATAGAAAATGCGAAAAAAGGCCTTTCCGGGTAATCGAACTTGTCTACCTTGACATTGAAATATATTTTCGAAGGAGGGATTCATGGCGAAAATATTCAGTCCTATAAAATACGGATCGAAATATGGACATAAACCATTTCCTAGGGATCGCGATGACAATACATCGGTATGTTTTATGTATATTAATCGATGCAAAATACTACTTTTCCGGTAATATTAAAGTTCGAAAGCAATGAAAAAAGGTTGCAAAAATGCCGTAAAAGTCAATATGTGTATGTGCGAAGTATACTTTGAAAGCATAGACATTGATGTTTAAGATAATAATATACTTGGAAACGCAAAAAAACGCGAGCGCTATGAAGTTGTTATTGAATACCTTTATTATACGCAACCAAGATTCTCAGTACGTAGTGAAAATAATATTGTCGCATTTCAAATCGGACCCAAAAATACGATTTAAGCAACAAGGAAAATAGAATAATTTTGAAACTCATTCGAGTGAATATTTGGGAGTTCCGTTTCTATTAACTGACTCTGCGATTATTTCTTAAACCACTTATGCATTTTTATTGCAGAAGATTTACTATAGAATTTTTCTTTTCTCGATCAAACGTATCATACTGAATCTGGCCACGGTATGTTGGCGCGTAGGAGACAGTTCCAAAACAAATGATGACGTATATAAATAGCATGGATTTGTTCACAAAGAATTGCAAACGTATGGAAAGCAGTAACACATGAATCGTCTCCGTAAACAGCAGTTACAATACGAATTATGACGTCTGGAAATCCTATTGAATCGTTCAACAAGAATTGCAAACGTATGGAAAGCCGTTACTCATGAATCTTCTCAGTACACAACAGTTACAATACGAATGATGACGTCCAGAAATCCTGTCGTCTCGTTCAAAAGGAGTTCCAAATGAATCTTCTCCGTACACAACAGTTACAATACGAATGATGACGTCTGGAAATCCTGCCGAATCGTTCAAAAGGAGTTCCAAATGTGTAGAAAGCAGTTCCACACGAACACACTCTGTACAAAGCAGTTCGAAAAGGGATCACAAATGAGTTACATATGAATAAGTCTTCATATTTCTAATTTTTGGTACGAATGAGTGGAAATGAGTTTCACAGCAGTTCCAATGCAGATTTTGGTGTTCCAAAGCAGTTTCAAAAGGGTTCCAAAGCTGTTGCAAAGCAAAAATTTTTCCCTGAGTACTTCACTATGCCCCCCTCCACCAATTAACACCCTGACTTATCAGACTAACACGCCGAAAAATCGTCGATTTAACAAATAAAATGGACGTCGACCACATAACGAACTACAGACGTCGAATCGACGTAGATTTGACTATCCATTTCTCACTGGGTTAGCTCACACTTCGGGGCGAGGGTATTTCATACACCTCATACTCAAAGATCATTGCTTATTTTAATTTACTTCTCAGTTTTATCCGAAGGAATATATAGAGCAGTTAAAGGACACTATTCCGAATCCACATCAATCGAAGTCGGTTTTTATGATAATCTAATGATATTGCGTGATAAGTGTGACGTTTTATATTCGGCCTTCGTCCATGTGAGGAGACTTACGTACGGGACCATAACCATGCATCTATCCACATTTTATTGCAGTTAAGTTCCATCTGCGACCTGATGCTGAAGTAAAATCTTTATTTCCCAAAATTGCCAAATTTCAGGAGCAGATTAGTCGAATGACAGAAGTCACATGTCCCACATAAACGCAAAAAATAGACACCGTATGGTATGGAATAAGCAAAATGTGTAGAAAAGATTTTTTAAAGATTATCTTACGGATTTCACTGGGTTGAAAACCACAACTACCCAAGCAACAGACGTTACCCAACGGATATCTGCATAAGGTTGATATATCCAAAATACGTCGTTATTACATGATGAATATTTTGCAAACGTTACATAGATACGTGTAACATCCGCAACAAGTTATAAAAGTCACATAGATATCCAAGTTGTAATATCCGTGATATTAAAAAAATTGTTGTTCCAAACAGTATCATATAGCATAGGTAGCATATATACTGTATAGAATTGAAAGGCAGAAATGTTATATCCGTAAGCCTGGGTATTATCAAAAACCATAATGAGCACACACATTGTTTACTCATAGATCTTTCTTTCACTTACGACTTGTGAAGATACCTAAGATAATGTACTTCCGTGTTCACTGTTGGACATCCTTGGAACGTCGTTTGGCGGGTCTTTTCCATATATGACAGATGTCCATACAACATTAAATGGATTAACATGGATATTGTACAGATGTTACATGTTAATGCCGAAAATATTGTCTGGATGTTGTTGGGATATTGATTACTGCTTGGGTAAATAAGGTTTATATATACGAAACTAGCCGATATTACACGATAGATATTTTGACGTTACATAGATATCCTTTCTGTAAAATCCACGATGAGTTGTAAAAATAACGTTCCATAGATATCCAAGTTGCAAAATCAGTGATATTAAAAAATTGATATTCAAAACAGGATCCATAGATAGCATATGTTCTGTATAGAATTGAAGAGCACAAATATTTTGTTTGTATGTCTCGGGAATACCAAAAACCATAATAAGCACACCCATTATCGACTCATTAGAGTTTGTGAAGATATATGAGAGAGGTTGTAATATGGACCTTCATGTCCACTTTTGGACGTCGCTGCAACGTTTTTGGGCGGTACTTCGGATACTTGAGATATAGCCATGCAACGCAGTGGCGGATACAGATGGGGGCGCCCCCCCTTGCGGGGCCGCCCGCATTGCCGAACCACAACTTTTTTATACCATACGATGGTATCGTCTTTTATACGTGTATAATGAGTTTAAATAAAACTTCCTTAAACTGTTCACGTGGCCTGTTTATTTTTTTATTACGATAAAGTAAAGGTAGCTCAAGATATCCTTTGCGCCCCCCCTTGAGTTTTTTTCTGTATCCGCTTCTGATACAACGTTAATTGGGTTAACATGGATCTTACACAGATGTCATATTTTAACGCCGACAATACTGTCTGGATGTCGTAGGGATATTGATTGCAACTTGGGTAGACGGTGTATGGTGCATTGGATGCGGGAGGGGTAAGCGCGTTTCCAAGAGCGCCAAAAATGTTATTATCTTCTGAGTACACAGACTCCTCATTACGTCAAAACTCAAAATAGCGTCATCAAAAGCGATTTCAGGAAATACTTATGTTTTCAAGAGGAATAGCTTCCGACGAAATGGTGAATTCATTTTGTGATGATAGCATCGTTGGCACTAACGTAAATGCCCTAATCGTATTATCTCATAGACAGCATACCTACCGCGAAAACAGATTCGTTGTCCGAGCTAAAATTAATTTATCTGTGATTCTGTCGATAATTGTGAACTTAAAGTCGAGCAGATGTGGATATCATTTGTCAAAAAGAGACGAAGGGGACGAATCTGTCGTATTAATGATCGATGTAATGCTGGGTAAACTGAGACTACTAATTCGCTATTCGCGCTCTAGGTTTAAATGTCAGCTACATAGACGGCACTAATTCGCAATGTGCACCACACGTGGACTGTCTCCTTACCGGCGATGGTGAACACCACTGCGACAACCCAAAAGAGCAGCAGGAGACACGGCTTCAACTCCGCCATCGACTCGATCGAACTTGAACGGTGGAATCACACTGACTCATTTGCAGTCGATTAGCGCTGCTATCTCCGACCAGATAATAAAGCATCTTCCTTTATCAGAATCTTCAATCGGATTGTTGAAAAACGCGTCCGCTCGCGTCACTGATATCAAGACATTCCCCCGTATTCCGAAAAAAAATTTATCTTTATATCATTGCGTCTTTTTCGGTTCGGCGAAAACGGGCGGCGGCGCAGATATTTCGGCGCATAGAAATTATGCTGCGCCTGCTTCCAACGTTATTTAGCTGCTCGAGCTAAAGGAAGTTCGACGCCACTGGAAACTCGTTCACTCGAGTTCGAGCGCCATTGGAACCAAAAATCTTCGGACTAGTAGTCTGTCTTCTTGCCGCTTGCGCTACTGAAATATCAATGCTAGAATTGGTTCGAGAGTAAAATTCAGTCTTTTCGCTTTGCCTGGCTGTTGCTTCGAAACCACTTACGGTTGAGACAACACCGCCTCTCTAAGGGATGTTCGTATTCGCCCACGCTGCGCTCTCATTGGCTAACTTCAATTCAATCGCAAATAGCTCCGAAATGGTGCAACTTGGTGAACAAATTTAAGTAATTAGTTGTTAAGAATAACTCACTCTATAACGTCCTTGGTAGCGTAACAGTGAATTTCTGATCTCCCTGTATATTACATTGGTAGCGTATCAGCCTGCCAGCGTCGAACGTAAACTTCCTGCCCCCCGGCCTCGCACCCGCGATGGCGAGAGTCGACAGGGGCAAGACGTGAATTCGCGGATTCGAATCGAAGTGGTCCGATTGCATTAAATGTGAAAATAAAATGCAGTTCGCCGGCGCATGGGCATACCCAGGATCATATCTAGGGTGGGGAAGCCACGGTCTAGGGAGGGCAAACCAAGTTGTGACATTAGTTTAAGAGATTATTTCCTTGAAAACATAGTTTTATTTTAGTTACATATCTTAAATTTATACATATCATTTTTCATGGCTTTAAAGAGAATTTGTTGAATGCTTTTGTCTCAATTAAGTTTTGATTTTGCTTAAAGACTTTTGCGATTTTTGCTTTTAGGGGGGGCAGCTGCCCCCCCACATCTCGCTGGGTACGCCCATGCCCGGCAGAAGATAGAGCAACGCTTGGGAAACAGACGTGCACTATATCACAGTGGCAGGAAGGAGATTCGTTGCTGGAGTTGAAGAGATCCGGTGGCATTGAATGCAAACAAAATATACTCGCCATTAAGCACATGTCGTGAGATGAGTAAATTTGTGCTCGCATGATACAATGCATACTTTTGAAAATACACCACGTAGTTTGCGTTTGACACAGAATCTTGGCACGTACATTTTAGATTTGGTGGCAGCACTTTAGCTCGACATTTCGCAAAGTTGCGTGCATAAAAAGTGCAAATCGGCCATAAAGAGCCTACACACAGAATGGAAGACAAACAGTGAATGAACTCTGGACTCATGACATTTCTTTGAAATCAGCTAAGAGGAAAACAGAATGAAAAGAGACATTGGTTTCCAGTTAAGCTGCAACAATCATCAACAGCATGAGAAGGATGCAGGAAAGAATAGCAAATCACGTCGCTTCTCCTCCACCGACCTGATTTGTAAAAAAGTCCAATTCCAGGACATAATAATAGTTTTTTCACTATCCCATGTATTTCAGAAAACTAAGATACAAAGAAATTAAGCAAAAATAAAATTCCAACTATCAGGAACCTGTGAGTTAGTGAATATGATAAATGAAATCATAGGTTCATTCCAATATGTAATATTACTACAACACCAGGGACCATAGAAAACAAGACAGACTATTTTTATGAGTAACTTTTATATAAGTGTATAAATATTTACAAAATGAATATAAAAATAACTTTCCAGACATTAAATGACTCTATAACAATGGATATCTTAAGGAATTGATCAGTGACACATACAGCAATATCAGTCTTTACAACATTATAAATTTATACCAAAAACTATAACAAATCTTTTCACAAAAAATTCATTTGTAAGTATATGCAACTTACACTCCTCACAGCATTGGAACATAGACTTTGGTATCACAGATGACTTTTGCACATCTTCATTTGAAATTGGTGAGGTACGCCATTTCATTGATGATTTCTCATGCATGCAACTTTAACTTCATTTTCTGTTGTTAAAATAGGCCGATAGAGGAGGATTCCTACGAATACCTCCAATTGGAACAGCATTCGCTCTTGATGATAAACTTTGCTTTTTAATATCGGCAGGCACACTGCTCAAAGTCTTTTCTTTCATCTGTTTTTCCTTCAAATCTTTTTTTCCAATGTTTCCAACACCAGAGCTGCCGTGCTCCTGCGGTGTACCACCCTCATTTTCCTCTGCAATTTCCCCAACACCACCTCCGGGCACATGATTAGAATCACTTCCCCTATAATCACAATCATTATGAAAATAAATATCTTCACTTCCATATAAGGGTGGACACTTAAATGTCAAAATTAAATTTCCCAACTCTTCTAGATTTTCCACACTACATATTTTTGCAATTTTCAAGACTGAGAGAAGGGATACTTCAATTTAAGAAAATATAATATGTATTTCACCAAATATTTCTTGTAAAAGAATTTTCAAAACGTTAGAGAGACATAAAATTAAATGACGTTACACAAAGTAAATTAATTTACAAGTGAATTTGAACATGATGACTATGGTGTTTTTTTCAGTAGTATAAAACTGATTGATGACATGAAGAAATACACAAAATAGCTTTTGAATTTATATCTATCTAAAAGGTTCTAGATTCAAATCTGGGTGAAGACCTGGACACACTCAAGCTAATACCCTTGGAGGGGACTCAGAGAAAAGAATTTGTCTCCTAACTTGAATAAGTTGAATTCACCAGCCAATGGCTTAGTTAGGGGATAACTCTGATCTCACCTAAGTTTGTATTGAAATCAATATTCCAACTGAAACACTGAATAATGATGATGTATATGATAGCATAAAAGCATCAATCCTATTTCATAATTGTAATATCATTATCACCAACAGTTATCGATCAGAGGATTAGTTTGAAACAGGTCTCCACTCAATTCTCCAATCCCCTTATCTTTAGGGAAAAAATTGATGCCTGAAGGTACTGAATCTGGAGAATTGGGTGATGACAAAGCAAATAATACCCAATAGCCCACGGTTTTCTCATCACCATCACACTCTTGTGAGCAAATGTGTTGTTCTGGTAAAAGATGACTTTTTTCTTCTTCAAGCAAGGCCTCATTGTGAAAATTTTGGCAGTCAAATGGTGGGAAAAATTGGAGTAATATTCCCCATAATTTATTCTGCAAGGTAATCAATGAACAGAATCCCTTTTGCATTCCAAAACACACTGGCCATGAACTTCCAGGCATATGACATTGACTTGAATTTCTTTGGACTTGAACCATTGGCTTCAACCCACTGCATGGACTGCTGTTTTGTATCTGGCGTGCAGTGGTGGACACTTTTCATCATGGTGATGTATCGCCACAAATCACCACAAAATCCCAACTGAATTGGTCAAAAGATTCCAGCAATTTTCGTTAATGCATTTGCTTTTGATTGGCAGTCAACAGTGCCCTCTGGCTTAGTGCTTTTGCATTCCTATTTTTTTGCAGTAGATCTTCAACATTCTTCTTTCATCTAATATACCCACTGCTTCTGCTATGTCACTCACCTTCACACCCCATCATCCAACTGGATATCATGCACTTTTTATGATGATTTCTGATGTGGCTGCTAGTTTTAAGCCATCCTTCACGAGGGTCATCTTTCAAGAATGTGCAACCACATTTAAATTCAGATGCCCACTTCTTAACAATTGAGGAGGAAGAAGCAGATTCTCAGAAAACCTCGATAAACTAAGAATGAATTTCCATTCTAGTTCCTTTATTGTGAATATCAAATTTGGATATCAAAATTGAAGTTCCCATATCATCTTTTTCAACTTTATTGCCCTCTTCAATTATTTTGTGCCATATTATTTCTGTTGCATAACTCTACTTGGTATTCCCTCCATCTCCTCAGAGCATTTTGAGCTCCACTCCTTGAAGTACTCTCTCTCAATCGAACGGGCAGAGCTTTCACTTTTCTATGTGAAAGGTTGTTACACAGTAGATTTTCACTGAAATCATTCATCCAAATTTCTCAGGCTTTCCTCATATCGCAACTTTTTTTTTCTTATTCACTTACAACTAAGTTGCTCTTCTTCCGTTTCTGCATTTATACATTACCTTCTTTCTTCAATGAGTTCTTAGACTTCATCCGTCATACGAGTATCGCTGTATTGACCATTGTGATCTCCACTTTCAGTGATAAGAGGGTTGTACCAAAAGTAAGGTTCCCATATTCTTTACAAATACAAAACTTTTTTATTGATATTAATTTTCATATTGTTGGAAAGGTTACAGTTTTGCCTATTTTTCAACGTAGTCTCCATTTTTTTCGACACACTTTTAAAGACAGTGCTCCAGCTTTTTTATCCTTAAGTTGAAGAAGTTTCCCACCAACCTGTTGAGGAAATGTGTGACCTCTGCTCGGACTTCATCGTCGCTCTTGAAGCCTTTGCCACCTAACAGTTTTGTTTCGGGGATATAATGAAATAGCCACGCTTCATCTCCGGTGACGGTAGAGGCAAACAACTTCTCCTCGTGGCCCCCCACCTTAAAATTGTTGAAGAAATTTGCGAACAGTGTCAAGCTGTAGCTCCATTGTCAGTCAGCATCCGGGGTACCCAGCAAGCACACATCTTGCGATGACCCAACGTTTCTGTTAAAGTTCTTTCAATAGTGCCATGAGAAGCTTCAGAAATGCATTCAACAAATTCACGGACAGTGACCCTCCGATCTTTGAGCGGCTCACTGTTGATCTTCTGGACAATCCAAAACCTGCGGTCTTCCACTCCGTTCTTCATCGCGAACTTCCGTGCGGCCCTCAGCAAAAGCCCTGCATCATTTGCGGACGTGCTGAATGGACATGCACTCTTCACTATAAAGTTCAGTCAGTTGCTGATGAATTTCCAATGGTGGTAACTTCCTTGCAAGGAGAAATGGGATTACTGCTCGATCCTCACACTTGATAAGAATGGAGATCATCACTTTCATTGTTGACGGTTGCTAAGCCAATAATGAGTAACAAAGTGAATCCCGGAGTGGCGGACTCGGAGAGTAGGGGAACCACTGTGCACGGCAATGTTGCGGGATTAGCCTAGCACCTTCGCTCAACATTGTAGCTCATTGGGAGCCTTACTTTTGGTACTAACCTCGTATGAAAAAGAGCTGCTCTTCTCCAGATGTTGGGGAGCATAGTTTTAGGGAGTTTCTCGTCACCAAGTCAAAGCTTCTTCCAGCACTTAAATGGCCTATTACCCAAGGATAGACCAATATCCCCACAGATTGCCATAGCTTTTTGCCCACTATAACTAAGAGTTAACTCCCTCATGTCACATTAAGCCTCTCTAACTTAAGTCCGACCCTTCATCCACAACCCAATGGCTTCAAGCTTGGTAGGGAGAAAAAATAAAAATTGTAATATACAAGGTAAAAATTTTCAGACCAAGTCTTCAGAAATGTCCTGGACATGTTTACATAACACCGTCGATTCAAATACATATGCAGATGGCAGTTAGCCAACTGGCTATACTTGGCTTCCCATGAAAGGGCCCCTTATTCACAAGATTACTGAATGCATCGCCTAACAATTTTATATTTATCATTCATAATTTTCTCAACTCTTTTTTCCTTCATTAAGTAGGTAATAATTCCCTCTTTCAAAGCATCATGATTAGGTCTGTATCCTTTTGATCATTCAAAACTAAAAATATTATTTAAATACAAAAATAGCTAAAGAAAAGAAAGGAATAACAAACAAAAATAGGCTCAGCTAATAAAATGAAACATTCACTTACGCGGGTTCTTCAGAGGTTATCCTTGGAGCACTATGGATGCCTGGATGAGGGATAGCAGTGCTATTGGCCACCACCTGTTAATAAAAATTAAATGGAAAATTGCAAATTAATGCCATGGAAACAATAGTAGCATAATGTACAACTACTGCAAGTAGGTCATTCTCCCACAATCGTACAAAATTATGCCCATGGACTGCCATAAAAAAAACCAAAACTGGTAAATCAAAAATAAAGAGGCATATTATTTTATGTACCCTTTTACTGATTCGAGAGACAAATTATCAAAGAAAAAAAATTATATTCCCCAAATTTAATGTCCACAGATTATGATTTGTCATGTCCGTGGATGGTCCCACATAGATTTTCGAAGAAGTATTTATTGTATTAACAACCTTTACTAAATAATGTACACCATAAAATCTATAATTTAACAAGTTACAACAATATAAACATTCCAAAACAGTCTTTTTTGTTTGCATTTATTCATAATATTTATTATAAAAGAAAGAAACATTTGTTCTATCGAAAAAAGCAATCTCCGTGGACACACAGGAAAAAGGAGGAATTATTCATAGGATATGGTGGCAGCCCTGAACAACCAGTGTGTAGAGAAAGATAATGTCAGCTATATTAGGTTGTTTGAGTTTATATTTGCTTTAGTGAATGTTTTAACCCTTAAACAGCGGAGTTTTTTTTCCGAGTTTTATTTTGTTTTTCCGTTAAAAACTGCTTAATTACCTCCCAAGGATTCAGATAAACACTTAATTTTAAAATTCTGTCGATTCGTTCTTGCTAGAGGGGGTGTGCCCATATGGGCACGCTAGCCGCTCCGGCCACCGGTCTGCATTCTGCAGAAGAATATCTCGAACCAAGATAATTCTTATTTTTACTGCGTGATACGCCATATATTTTCGCATTTGCCTATAATACTTCTTTTATTTGGCCATTTGAAGTAAATTCAAATCATTATACTATATTTTTTCGGTTTCAACATTTTTTGGCTGTCCAAAGATCTTAGCAGTAAAAAACTCAGATTTGAAAACAGTTATTGAATAAAAAAACACGTTATCGATGAGTTTATTTACAAAATTAGTCCTATATTGCTGATAGAGTCTTTGAATAATATATATTGGGTTTTCAATTGCCGAGTATGATAGTTAGAATTTCATTGAAGGCAAAGACCTGGGCACTTAGCCTGAGTCTGAGCGCGCGCGGGAAGAATATTCTTCATAAGAACATCGGCGTCTAATGAAACGGGACAAATTGGTTATCCCTGCCATCATGCCTTATGTCATCAGACTTTCTATGATTAGTTGCACTTGATAGGGAATATTAAATACGACCACCAGGTCTGGGAAAGGTACATCTTCGTTACAAAAACACTTGTGCAATCTCTCGCCTAAAGGTTTACTGCGGTATATTTGAACCAGAATTTTCCATATAGATCCAGGCATTTACGATGACGGCATCAAGGAGATAGCTTCATGTGGACCATCACCATTTTTTCCTCTGATAACATTCCTGTACCTGTTGATATTTTGATCCGTGAGATCAGTTCCGCCTATCTAAACATTGTAGCTAGAGACTACTGCTGGCTGCCTAACTTTTATGAGGTAACACGTGGGAATCTCGTGACCTTTGTGAGTGGGTGTACACATTGGCAAGGTGACTTGACAGTCACTACCGAAAAGTCATTCTATCTAACAACAACAATATTTCCTTTTTTCTCCCGTGCGAAAGCATGGGAGCAGCGGGGCTGCTTAGCTAGCTGATTTTTCGACCTTTGAGTATCCTTTTTCTCAGAAATGTTCCAGTACCCTCACATCCCTGAGATTTTAACTGACTTATAGGAGGAAAGCTAGTAAACCAATTGTCAAAATAAATGGAGAATATTTATCGCTTGCTCTAGTAAATTGTCCAACATGATAAGCAAATACGAAGAGCATTTACCTACGAATTTATGGTAGTTATTTTTTTCTTCAGCACTCAGTCCCTGCTATATGCTGAATTCCACCAAGTAATCTTGAGGAGCATTCAAGCACTATATTTTAAAGCTGAAACTTATAGGTTCACCCCGTATGAACTGTTTGCAGCCATGATTGCCAAAATATTTTATCATGGATTCATCAAGTTTTAGCTTTCTCATCCACCCTTCCACCATGCCCTTGATTGTTGGGTATGTATACCAGTGGTAGAAAATAGCCCTATCATTCTCCATACTAGATAGTTGAGGAAAGTATAACGCAAGCACCATGAATAAAAGTGTTGAATAGTATAAAATGTATTTTTTGTACTAAAAATTAATCGAAATATTACAAAAAAATACAGCAAAAAATATTGAAGCCGTTAAAATCGAGTGACATAAGAAAAAATGAAAGATTGACAGAAACTTAGCGTTTTACATCGAAATTATTTGATAACAGACCCAATAATGACGGTTGTAGCGAAGGACACCAGCCAAAAAAGACACCCCCGGCTACCGGCTAGCGTGCCCATACGGGATCACCCAAAAATAAATTCAAATTCCTTGTTTCATACGAAAGATATCACAATGCTGGCAAAAGAAACTGAAGTTGACAACATTCATTATGAGGATAAGATTAAATACTTAGCCGAGTATAAAAAATAAGAAGGAAAAAAATTGCATTTTCTGAAGACACTTCGCCATTTTTCCTCTTTTGCCACCTCGAACAGAGTGAGTAAGAATACCTATCATGCCACAGTCAACTACTGCTATAAATGCTGGCCGTAAGCACATGAACCGAATAAAGTGATACATTGTAATCATTTTTGGCGAAAACAGCATGCTCTATAATGTTTGGGTCGGAATTTATACGAAATTATTTAGACCACTGCAGCTGTGCCCATATGGGCACGCTAGCCGTTCAAGGGTTAACGCTGGAAGAAAAATTTTGGTTCAAATTTTTGAAAGAGCCAAGATCATCAGTCATGTCTGTGGACCGGTAAAAATTAGTAAAAATAAAATATTTTACCAATAGCAATTGAGATATCTTTTGCAGCTATAAAATGCAAGTTAAATGTAGTAAGGGCAGTGCCCTAACTTATTGTAAGTCCCTACCATAACTTAATTTAGAGGAAATCGTTATGTCCATGGACATCATGCTCGTAAAATCTGCAGTCCATGGACATGACAGACGGTAACGAACATGAGGATACCTATACTATGACTACTGTCGGCGTCAAAATGATGTGCCGCTGTACTTTGCAAATTTATATCTGGAATTCAGTGCATGCCATAATTATATATAATAGGTCATTTTACAGGAAATTTTATTCTCAATTCTTACTTATTATTTGTTTTATGAAAAATTCAAAAATGTAGACACGCGAGTGCAATAAATGACTCTGCGCACCATAAAATCAGCCGTTTGGTCAACTTCAAGAATTTTGTAACTCAACCTAGGGAAAACTACTACGTCTACAACATTCATGTTCCACAAAAAGTTTCAAACATTAATGTAGATTAATAAAGTTGCCTTTGCGTATTTTTAAAATGCATACATTGTTGCAAAATAACGAAAATGTTTAAAGATTATCTAGTCCTACAGTTTACCCCGAAAGAAAAAATAAAATTTATAGAAACACTCCTTAATTTATTTGAAAATTTTCTATGATCCATAATCTATAACAATATTTATATTTGTGAATGTCAATAACTTATATTAATGTCATGTTGCCAAACGGGGCTGCGCCAGGCTAATGCTGGTTACCAGGAAGTAAAGTTTAGCGTGCAAGACGTGGCAACGCAGCTTTCGTTCGCTTCGGCGTATTTTTTTAATGCCCATACATAATCTATAATACATAAAAATCACGTATTTTCGGATCATAGAAAATTTTCAAATTAAATTAAGGAGTGTTTCTATAAATTTAATTTTTCTTTTGGGGTAAACTGTAGGACTAGATAATCTTTAAACATTTTCGTTATTTTGAAACAAAATATGCGTTTTAAAAATACGCAAAGGCAACTTTATTAATCTGCATTGATGTTTGAAACTTTTTGTGGAAGATGAATGTTGTAGACGAAGCAGTTTTCCCTAGGTTGAGTTACAAAGTTCATGAAGTTGACAAAACGGCTGATTTTATGGTGCGCGGAGTCATTTATTGCACTCGCGTGTCTACATTTTTGAATTTATCATAAAACGAAAAATAAAGAAGAATTGAGAATAAAATTTCCTGTAAAATGACCTATTATATATAATTATGGCATGCACTGAATTCCAGATATAAATTTGCAAAGTACAGCGGCACATCATTTTGACGCCGACAGTAGTCACAGAATGTCCAATGACAAATTAAAAAAATATTTTCCCATGAGTAAACACAGTATTCCTCTTCTGATATGTCCGTAGACGGCACAAAAGTAAAAATAAAAAAAAGAAATATTACTAACAATCTCTGCCACTTACGTCATTAGATTTTATGATTGACAAACTGTAATTACACAATTATGGTTCTCAATAAACGAAAATTATTTTTTTTAAATTTTGCCCGTAGAAAATGTATGTTTTTTGGAGATTGACCTGAAGTACAAAAAGTACATACATACATATGACTTAAAATCAGTCACAGTATGTTGAAAAATGTTTGAAGAGGGAGAGGGGTCAAGCGCATGAGGCAACACAAAACATGCTTCGGGTAAACAGACCACTGACAATGAGTATCAAAAAAGCAAATCAATCACATGAACACATTTTGATGATATACTTTAGGAAGATTTTATATTACCACAAAGAAAATCAATACCTCTTCAGTTATCTCAGGTTGAGGTCTCCACTCACTGATTCAAAGTGATGAATGGTTTGGACAGAGGAGGGTAGAACTCACCCCAAACTAAGTCACAGTGAATATCACACATTCAGGGTGAGGGATCCAGTTGCTTCCCCAGGGCTATCTCGCACATCGAAGATTTTAGTATGGGGATGTCCAAAGGCTTCAACCAGGATTTGAATCCAGGCCCCTTCGATCAGCAGCCAAGTGCTCTACACACTAGGCTACCATGCTTCCCCTTAGAGGTCGTACTATGTGAAAAAATCTATGCATTGCCTATGCCTAAAAAATTTAATATCTTACATTGGCATCTTAATTGGCTATCAAACAGCCAGGTTGACTGCGCCACCAGTCATTCCCTGATCACCTATCACTGAGGCACTGTTGCCTGCCATAATATTGTACCTGTTGCAGGTTGCTAGTTTTGTAAAGGAGAACCACTGCAGTGGGAAGACAGGAATTACCTAATTGCGGCTTGCCACTCTTTGTCTCCTGTTTTGTGGGCAGGCTGTTTTTTGTCCGTTTCTACATGTTTTTTGCCCATAGCTTTATGCAATGTTGAACTACACCATAATTCACAGTGTCCTGCGATATCTGGTGGAAATGTTTTATATCCATGAGAATAAAATAAAATGGTAAACTTCCGCACAATTTTATTCACAAAATACCGACCCAGTTTCGATAATGACACTACATGTCGAAACCGGGTAGGTATTTTGTAAATAAAATTGTGTGGAAGTTTACCATTTTATTTTATTCTCATTGAACTACACCACTGAGACCAAGTGTAAAACGTGCATGCAGAGATCCTGCATCAAACAAAAACTACATGATGTATTTTCAAATGCACGATCGCATCATGACAGCATAAATTTACTCATCTCACGACGTGGACCTACGGGTGAGAATAATTTGTTTGCATTCAATGCCACTGTACCATTTCGACTCCTGTCGCTGTAATGTGGTGAATGTCCATTGCTCTATCTGTGATCAGCGAACTGCATTTTATTTTCACATTCAATGCAAGCCGACCACCACGATAATCAATTCCTGGAACTGACCCATCCTTAGTACATCACAGTCGTTTGAGCCACAAGGAATGTTTCAGTGGCATTGCAAGAAGCGCTGGAGACAAGGAACCACTCACCTGAGCACTTACTGAGCGGTCGGCCAATATTCTCGGATTTGGGGCAAAGGGCATGTACTGGATGGAGGATGAGTGATAATGAGAGGCTGACGTGGCATCAGACGCAAGCGGTCGCTGCATGGGGTAGCGAAGGGGCAAGCGGCTATGGAAGCCCTGCTCCTGCTTTTCTCTCAGCTTCCGGTTCAGGCGTTCTATCACTGAAGAAAAAGAAAGAAATTACAAGATCATATACCAATGGGGAGCACTTTCACCGAATGAGGCTCATTAGAACCATCCTGATATAATGTTGTTACCACTTGGCAGGATTAGTCAGGAGGGCATGGCAAAAGTTAGACCAATCACAGCTCATGGGCTCAATTAAAGATGAAGAAATTAATGATTCAGGCAACACGGCCTGAATATGCTCAGAGGATACAAAGTGAAACTGTTGTCAAAATAACAACATGTATGTGGTGAGAGCTCAAAAGATGGTAAACCCTTCATTTAATTTTGGTTAATTTGATTAGAATTACAATATCCCACAGTCACAACCTTGTATCTTTTCACATAGTTTCTGTTTTGAAATACAGTCACTGAAATGTGCAAGAGCAAAAGATAAAGTGAAAATACAACAATAGGACATAGCTCAACATTCCATAAGACATACAAAAGCTGCTTTTGTGATAAAAGAAAACTCAATTATGCAATGAATCATGCTTGAAATGATGTTTTAAAATGATAACTTACGGGAGCAAAAGATCAGCACAAGTGAAATTTAAAGGATAGCACACTTCTTAAAAATCCTAAGGAGCTTATTGTCAAGTTCATTTTTTTATGAGGAAACCACAGAGTAAAGATGGGTCAATTCAATTTTAAATGCAAGGGGAAAGAGGTTCCAGCAAGAATTGAAATAGGTAACTAGAAATTTTCAAGAACATTTCTCAAGCTTTGCACAGGGTGATATGTTCTTATGCTACTATTTCTAAAGAAAACTTTTCTTTCATTTTAAAAGGATGTACCTAATCTCTGCTCTGTCATATGAAACTAACAAATACATAGTTCATATTTGAGACCGCATTTATAGCATTAGAACACATAATCTAGAATAGAGCCTGAGAAATATAAAGAGTGAGCATAAAGTTTTGCCATGATATAAAAAATGTATTAACCGTTTGACATACATAAAAACTTTTTTTCTGGAGCTATATCCAGGACAGCCTTCACCACACCAGTTGCTGATGTCCACTGACTGAAGGCTAGAATACAAGCTGCTGTGGTCCTGTGACAGAGTAGATTTTACAAAACACCTGGCAGGAACTGGAACACTGCTTTGACATTCTCTGAGAAACCCAGGGGGTACATGTTGAAGTTTACTGACATAAGCGGTCTTAAAAAAAAACTAGTAACACTGACCTAATAAAAATAGCAAATTTAAATTGTGTATTATGTCAAACAGTTATTCTGTAATATTTTTTTTTAATCAGGGCAAGACATTATGCTCAACCTGTACTTAAATGTAATAAAATGGGAAAAAATTAAATCTTATGATTAGAAAAATGTATCAACTGAATTACCATCGTCACTCAGTTTCAGCCTCTTGTCCTTGTCCTCTAAAGCTTTCTCTTTTTTTTCTAAACTCTCTTCCAAATGCTGCTTCTCTGTATCCAAGTCTTTTATCCTACTTTTACAGGCTTCCAGCTCTTCCAACAATTGTGATACTTCTTTACTCTTCTTTTCCAAAATTTTCTCCTGTTCAAATGCTACATTTGTGCTCAGTTGCAACTATAGACAAACAAATAATAAAATACTAACAGTTCAGAGAAAAAACAAATTGTTTAACAGCTAAGCTTAAGAATAGTGCCTCAACTGAAACAGCAGGGCTAATAAACAATTCTGCATATAAAAGGTCTGTTCAAAAAATACTTAGACTCATGTCATAAAGCAAGATATACCTCCTTTATTTACAAGTCTCTGTCCCCTACAAAGTACTCTCCTCCTCTACGGATTGGATACCCAATTGGTTTTCCACTTTTGGAAAGAGACCTGGAACGCTTCTTTTGCGATACTCATCAGCTGTGTCATTGTATTTGTCTTGATCTCATGAATTGTCTAAACTCTTCTTCCCTTTAAAGGTTTTTTTCATTTGGGGAAACAAGAGGAAGTCACAAGGAGAAGTTCATCACCTTTAATGATACTTTTCAAGGTTTTATCTTCTCCTGAACATTCAAGCAACTCCTAGCAAGTCTGTATGTGATGGGCATTCTGGTCTTGGAGGGGGAACAAATTTTACAGCAACGGTAATATCTCCATCAAAATTTTGTGACATGGCCCAAATGATATCCCACTCTCTTAACCAGTTCTCTAACAGTCAGATGTTGATTGTTTTGAACCAGGGTATTGATTTGGTAGACATGAGACTCATTAGTTAACATGTAAGGACATCCAGAATGCTCATTGTCTTCAATTGACTGAGAACCATCTTTAAAACGCACATGCCTCTTAAAACATGTTGCATGCTTCATAGCATTGTCACTGGAAGTCACCTAGAGCATATCATATGTTTTGGTTGCAGATTTTCCGAGATTAACAAAAAATTTCACAGTCACTCTTTGCTCATTCAAGTTATTCATCCTAACAACTTCCAAACAACACAAAACGCACTTCAAAAACAGCTGTGTTACTAACCAACAAATAACGATAACTGCACAAACAAAACCGTCTTGTGGTCAGCTGATGTTTATGAAGAAGTCGACACCAAGCAGATTTATCGGGAACTAACCGGATCGGCATAATTCAAATAGTCTACATATTTTTTAAACAGACCTCGTACATTCACAGTGACAGCTTAGTAAGAAAATTGATGTTAGACCCAGGATACAGGTTTTAGGAAAAGATAATTTTGGCATAATTAATACATATTACTACACAAAGAAAGCCACACAAATATACTGAATATCCATTAAAACCACTCCTCTTTTATTTAATAAATAATGAGAATATGCAGGTAGGTTGGTCATTCCATACAATTTGTCCAGAAAATTACTGATCGATTTTGCATATTTTACTTGACACAGTAGAGGCTAAGGTAATTTACATATTATGAATAAAAATTTTATCCTGCCAACGAAAATGTTCTCTCTCTCATATATGCCCCATTTCATTCCATAGGTCCCCACTACAGTAATGCAAATGAAATCACAAATGAAAGATACAAAATTCCAGCTTCAAAATATCTCGTTTGTATTGCAATTCATAGAACATACGATGGCTGTCCAGAAAGTAACAGACATTTTGTCATGGCGCGGCACTGGGTGGAACTATTACCTCTACCTTAGCATCAGAATGTTCCTACACTCCGTACAGAACCAGCCAGGATATCTTACGCATCGTGTATATTGCACTCTGCTTACAGTAGAGGGTTAACATGAGCGCTGCAATTGAAAACCCCACCGGTAGTCAAGTGCAAGCTTCGTAAATGTTTTTGGTGAAAAAATCACAAACCAACTGAAATTTATCACCAGATTTGCGATGTGCATGGTCAAGGAATAATCACTAAAAAATTGACATCATGGCACAAAACAAGCATTGGAGAAAACTCAGCAAGAAAGTTTTGTTTCTCCGCAACTATGCTTTTCCACACATGGCAATTCGAACCCAGGAGCTCTCGGATGGTAAGTTTTCAATAACCAGGCACGCAGCCCAGATTTGGCACTGAAGGGCTACCAGGATTACCACCTCTTTCCATTCATGAAGAAGTGGCACATTACGCAATGATTTGACACTGACACTGAACTGCAATACAGTGTACCTAAACTAATGGTTGAACTAATAGGGGGCAGATTTGTCACAGAGAGGGTATTGAAAAACTTGTACCATGTCATGATAAATACCTTCATTTAAATGGTGGTAACGGATAAAAATTACTAAAGTTTCAACATATAATCTAACTTCAAAATATAGGGGAACCTGGGTCAGAACACAGTGGCGGGGTGGAATGGAGTAAGCGATTTTTAACAGCGAAAAAAAGCAGCAATAACTATCACTAGTCCAGATTGGTGTTGCTTAACTTATAAGCAACACCAATCTGGACTAGATATACCTAGTTATTGCCGCTTGCACAGCACCTTCTTTTGCACTTAAAAAAATTGCTTACCCCGTTCCGCCCCAGGTTCCCCTATGATAAAAAAATGTTGCATATTTTCACTTTGTTTATTTCTTTCAAACGTTTTTCTTTCTGGACAGCCCTCTTAGATGGTACCATGTTATTTTGTATTTTTAAGGGTCCTTTTAACAATAACTTAATTTCCAAAAATCCTCAAATATACACTTCCATAAGAATTAAAAACAACATGGACACCATTGCAAAGATTGTCCTAGAAGACACAAGAATCAGTGGAATAAGCTCAACAAACTCATTTTACCTTGGACCTGATCATGTCATACTCCTTCTGGTGCATGGTAAGGATTTCATTGGCTTTGACAAAGTCCCCAGAGACTGCTTGGAGTGCCGACTGAAGACGCTGAACAGAACCCTCCTTTTCCATCAGAGTTCCTTCCAGCCTTTCCTGGGAAAAATGGCAAAATGAATAACTGAACATTCCCTCAATGACAAAAGCCAGAATTCCAATGGGAAAATATTGGGAAAGTATTGCATTGAAAGAGAGGTAAATACATATGTGACGTATTTTATGGAGTGTTTGAAATTGGGTTATTTGGGTCAATGTTCATTGTTAGTTGTATGATATTAGAAGTAATGTAGGTATTATTTTATACACTAGGTGCCTTTTATGTTTCTTACTTTGTTATTAGATAGGCAGATTTGTTATTCATGTGTGTAAATCTAATGCTGCCCCTAGGCAATAGCCTACTTGCAGCAATATGCAATATATAATAGAATGATAATTAATCTACATATTTTATTTTTTTGGCAACACAACTCACTGATTAAATTATTGATAACAGAGTTTTATTTATTGCATATCTACAAAATGCATTGCTATTCAAGGACATGATGTTTATTTCTAATTACCCTGGCTTCTAGCCATCAGTTTATAAATCTGTATGATTTTTGAATTATGGTCTAATTATGTTACTTCTCCTCAAAATGTAAAAGTGCCAAGAATGGAAACACGATTCTTAAATTCCTTAATGTATTTTTGATGCAATAAAAAATTATCTAGGGAGGTGCCGAAAGTTAAATCTCCATTACATCATTATTCCGGATGTTAGCAGCATAGTTTTAAGAAACCCACAGTAGTGGCCACTACTGTGGGTTTCTTAAACTACTACTAGCCACTCACTACATATTAAGAACTTTCCTTATACATATTTCCTTCCACCTCATCTAGATGACTTATATGTATCAACTAGGCAGTAGTAGTTATAGCAGAAATAAAACAAGTAGTACCTAGCCAGAACAACAATGCACCAACCTTGCCACTTGAACACAGCAACACTCCCTGTGTTTACCCACGGTTTTCATCTTTTTGGTACTCCCTTCAAGTTACCTCTCCTCTCCCTTAAAGTGGCTTTAACAAAAATTTGTTAACATAGTGAAAGGGCTGGAAGTTTACTTTGTTATAATTGAAGTAGTAGTAGTAGTATTTGAATTTAGGGTGCGTCGACGTCTAGGTCATTTCGCACCACTACTGTGTCATTTAATTACAAAACTTATAAGTAAAAAGTGATCCACTGAATACGATGTTTTCGTACAAAGAGTGAGCATAATTAGACTTTATTAAAAATATTTATTTCTCTGAGGAACTGAAATGTATAATTTAAGTTGGTAGGGTGGTCTCCTAAAAGGATTTTTAGGTCTCCCCCTAGATTATTCCGTCTTCGCGCTTCGCGGTACTTAACACAATCTATCATGATATGTATAATACTTAACGGGCACCTACAATCATCACATTGAGGAGGTTCCTTCTCTTCAGCAAAGAGATACGCATGGGTCAGGGGGCTGTGCCCTATCCTCAACCGTGTGAGTACTACCTCCTCTCTCCGATTACTACGAGAAGAGGAGGGCCACGCTGCTACTATGTCCTTGATGCCACGGAGCTTGTTATTATTAAGAGTCCTCCATGACTCCCTCCATTGCTCCAATACCGCATTCCTTAGTGATGCTCTTAGGTCCTCGTAGGGAACCAGCGTTGAGGCAAACTCTTCGTCACTCAGAGCTTCCTTGGCCATAGCATCTGCTTTCTCATTCCCGGCTATCCCCTCATGTCCCGGTATCCACAGTTATAATTGAACTTCATTGCATTTGGCCCACCTTACCACAGTAATATTGAGGCATTAATTAAATAACCACACACAGGAAAGGAAAAAAATGTTTAAAAGCTTTACAGGAAATTTCTTCCATCCAAATCAAATGAGAAAACCGCTACCTTTCTCCATTTCAGAGCCTGACCCCTCAGTCAACTTCTAAAGAATTCCATGCGATAGATGCTCAAATGAACGTACCAATTCAACTATCTTTCGTGCAGTTAAGATAGTAAACAAGGAATACATTTTTTGTGGTCTCGTATTTTTTTAAAGATGGCAGGAAACATCGAAGGTCATTCATGTACAGATAATATGCTGCATGTATAATGCACGCAGATAATTAGGAGCTTACTCAAACCAAAAAATATCCATTGAAGAATTAAGTATAACGGAAGTACGCTGCAAGAACAACAGAAATTTTTACAATGGAAGGTTAATGAAATAGGATTCTCTATTCAACCCATTAAGATTTCTGGGAAAATAGCAACAAAGAAGTTAGTTTTTTTTTTGCTTTTCTTTGGGTGTGTCGTGAGAATTCAAGATATTATGCTAGTTTGCACCATAAGCTGTACGTGAGAAAAGCCGATTATTGCAAGACTCGTGTTGAATCCAATGAGTTTTTCCAGAGGTCAAATTCTGCAAGTATTCCAGGAAAGCAGATACCCAGACATGCTAATTTTAGGATAGGTAATTGCAGTGAAATTTGAGAGTGCTTTAATTTTTAATGAAATCTGGCCACTGATTGGCTTTCCCGGTAATACATGCTTTGACCAAATCAAAAGACTGGCTAAAGAACTGTTTTAAAAACTGCCAATATTGGGCAATTTCACACTATTGCAGCCATGAGCAAGTCCCATTTTCATTATTTATATTGAACACTTAATTTAAAAACTTACTTTCTGAGCAAGTATAATCTGGTTTTCTTCTTCTAGCTTCCTCAACAAAACAGCTTTATCATCAAGCTCCTGAAAGAAAATTAACACATGACTTCAGTATTCTTCATACCAATGCAAATGAGAATTTTACAGCCGAAACTAAGAAAATGAAAGCCACCAAGCACATAATTCTTTCCCTAAAAAATGTTAAATCATAGAAGTTGCTGAGAAGTAGATGTTTATGGAATCTAACACCACAATAAAAACACATTTTGATGACATGATTGTCCCTATGATGATGATCACATATCCCTCTGAAAGGTATCTGCAATCCTAATAACAATCTAATACTAGTACATAGCCCGCGGGTATCCAGTGGCTCCCATCCCAATTTGTATAAAAGCTGTTTCCTGCTCTGTGTTCACTGGTAGCAGTTCGATACGAATTACGTAGCTTTCCTATGTATTTTGTTAAGTTCACTGATTGAGTCTTTCCGCACCAGAATCCATTTACTCACGGAATATTAATTGTGAGGCTCGAATAAGTGGCATAGCCAGGAATTTCATTGGGGGAGGGGGGTCCAAAACCAGATAGGATCTGGAGGAAAATTTTCGGAAAACATGCTACTAATTGTAAGTAGAGAGTTTTAAACTAATTTTAACAGTTTTCATAATAAAAAAATCTTCATTTTTCACAGAAATCTTTTATGAAATCATGATTTTTCAACATTTTGTTTTCATTTATGACGAAGCAAAGTAATTGTGCCCTTATATTTCGGGGGGATCCAGGCCCCCCGGTCGCCCTCCCTCGCGACGCCACTGGCTTGAATATTGCAATGATGTGGCACCTCCCTTTTACACCTTCCCACAACATGCTCGACAAATCCAAGTTTTTTTCATGGGTGTTCATATGTTTGAAGTCATTGTAACTCCTATATGTCATGCTGCTTACAGGGATTTGTGCCCAAAGCAAAAAAAATCTATTCATTCCTAAATGCAAATACCTATGCATCGAAAGTGCCTGACGTGGGCTTCTATGGGTACTTTATAACATAGCGAATCATTATTATGGAGAAAGATCACCTGTTTCATGACGGCCAGGCGAGTCTTCAGGCTCTGCACCATCCTCTCTTTCTCATGATAATCACCGTCCAACTCTGTGTTTTGCTTCCTTGCCGATCCAAGTTCCTTGAGCATGCTTTCGCGTTCTGCTTGGGCATCACTAAGCTGCTTTTTCAATTCTCTGCAATGGAGGGGGATACGGAGAAAAGGCCTGTAACTTCAGCCACAGCATGGAATGAATCCTGATGAGGGATATTTTGGGTGATATAGGGAATTATGAATCATCTGTGGGAACATCCACAGCCATTTAACCTAGAAGGGAAGTGCTAACACTCATACTTAAAAAAGTAATCATGAGCATAATGAAAAATAATAGTATGGGTGAATACAAACTTTTATGCCTTCTTACTAACTTTGCACTTTCTAGTTCGTACACACAACCAGAACCACCAATAATGTTCACCTCAAAGACTACCCCAGTACTTTCTGCCAATAAGGACCCTTATTATCTCAATCAAAAATATACAAAAAATTACCAAATGATATCAAATGTCTTCCACCTACACCATTCAAGAATGCTTTGAAGAAATATTTAATGAAAAACAACTACTATAGCCTGAAGGATTTTATGTTGGGCTCTTGAGTAATCTTTGTCCACAAGCCAAAAAAAATGTAACTTTTCCTTTAAACTGTAAAAATTGTAAGTATTCATACGACTTCGCTTATTTATAACTATTTTTATTCATTTTAATTATTTTTTTGAAGACTTCAAATATCACCGGTACATATGTATGTGATCTCTAGAAACAATAAAAGTTATTATTATAATTTCATTCACTCTATTGGGATCATTTAACCCAATCTAAAATCACAATTCATCAACATAACCCAGTGGTTGAAATGGTAAGGTAATTGACCGTGAAAAGATACAGAGTGCCGAGCCAATCAAAGCAGAAAAATTCATGCATAATACCATGTTAATGCTACGTGGTTATGCGATAGGTACGAATTTTAAAACACCCAATTTGACCTCAATACTTCAAAATAACATTGTATGCATGAATTATTTTACGTTCCTAAATTAAAGGCTTACAGTTGGTAGCAGAAATTTTACACTTAATTTATGAATGTTTAACTCGACCTCAAGACATTAGTCGTACTTTAAAGAGTTATTCAGATGAATACAGATATGCTGGCATGAAGTGCAATTGAAAACGTAATCAATACATTATAAAGCATACATGTACATACAATAGGCCAGAAAATGGGTGTTGAACTGGCAAAATTTTATGTGAAATGAATTGGAAAGGAAAGATTTGGAAACTCCAGGTTGGAGTGTAAATTCATGAATAATTCACGCATAATTCCTGATTCTCCCCGTATTTCCTGGTTGCTGGACACCCTGATATATCATCCTCACTCAGCAGCTCTCTATTACATTTAAAACAAAAAACTAATACATATTTTCATCCACTCCTAATGAATTTGCAACATAAGCATGGGATATCACCAAAACACCTCTGGAAGGATTAAGGCAGTTGATTTTTAATGAAGTTTGCACAGAATAATTATGAACACCACCACACACATTTCTTCAGCAATTGCTAAATAGCAGAGACTTAAAAATTTTGCATGCACATAAAAATAAGAGGAAGACATCACACCATGAGGATTACAGCGTATGTATTGCCGCTATTTGGTAATTTCTGGTAGAGAAAAGGAAGTTTTCCTTAGAAAAGAAAAGGAATGAATTGAATAAATTTTCCAAGGAAGAAAAAGGAATGTATGTATTCAACTTTTGAATGGTGAATGCATGAATTTCATTAGAAACTATCTCTAACAATTTCAAACTTTTATGCAGCACTTTTCAGATGTATGATCAAAATTACACAAGTATGTAATTCAGAATAGAGCATATTACAGATTTTTGAAGTGCCTATCCAAATTTATTGCCACTTTTTGCATTTTTCCACTTTGAGGAATAATAATATGAGTAATAAATATTCCGATAATAATCACAATGCATTCTATCAGAGAGATGTAAGACACAACATTCATTACTAGGTAAAGCCAAAAATACAGAGGGGAAAAAAAAAGAGCGCACTATGTTTTTAGAGCAATGTGAAATAGTTCAAAATTATGTATGTACTAGTCTTTGTTTCAGCATGAATAAACTACCCTTCCAAAAATATATGCCGGAAATGATTCCGTACAATTAAAAATACCTGCTGGCAAATTCAGCCTGAGAATTCTTCTCCGCTGACATCTGCAACTGGGACTTAAGGCTAGATATTTGAGTCTCTAGATTCTTTACAATATCCTGATACCTATCTTCCACACACTGCTTTTCCAGCTCTATGTTCCTTTGCATTTCAACAATAGCCTGAAAAGTTTGAAAGTAATCAAATAACATAAATGTCAATAATGATAATGCTTACAGCAATTAAGGATTTCAACAGGGTTTTCACAAAAGCAAACATATTTCAGGCTTTTAAAATAATTTACAAACCACAGGAGGTAATACTAATGTCTTGGACACTCCATTATCTCGTGTAATAGAAAATTTGACAGTATTGTCCAAGCCAGTGGCGTAACTGTGGAGGTGAGGGGGATAGATCCCTCCCTAAGCCTCAGAGAAACAAAAAAAATATTTAAAGATATAGCCTAGTTTTGACTTATAATAACTGCATCTGCTTTCAGTTGAATTTGAAGTGACAAAATGATGTAAAATGTATTTCGGGCATGTCATTTTTCAAAAATGTTCCCAGGCGCCTGGGGGGAATGGGGTTACCTGGGGGGAGGGGGGTTGCCAGGGGGGTCACCACCTCAGGCCATCTCACCTCCCCTCCCCAAAGCATATTCCTACCTATGCCACTGGTCCACGCACCACTTACTTTGTTCTTTATGTTTCTTACACTTTGATGCTTGCACCTTGTCATGGTCATTCCTATATACCATACGAACATTTTAGCATTTGACTAGAGTTTTCAAAGTTTCAAGTTTTACCCTTCACCTACAATTCAAAGGTATATTTTTGAAATGTACACAGAGCAATTTTACTGTATTGTACAATTTTTGAGAGGCAAATACATATCAGTTCCTTCTAGATCTGATATAATGCCATAAAAATAAAGTAATTAGCATTATACCACAAGATAAAAGTAGTATTCCTCTGTTTTGGAGCTCACTGGAAATACTAAGAGGTATACATTCTGCTATTCTTATTCTCTGTGAGTCCTTATGGACAGGGTGGTACATAAGGGTGGTCCTTATTTTTCGATTTTCTTTCAGGACACCCCCTCATTTTATGCCAATTGGTGTAAAAACATTTCCTGTAAAATATTATTGCAATTGGACTACGGGAAAACGTGCCGCATCGCACTCAAAGTTGAGAAATTTTGGTATTTTCGGCTGTTTTTCGGATATGAATGGCGATAAGAAGGCGCTGGTATTTCTCAACTGATTTTCTATGGTAACTAATGATACAATGGACATTTGACATGCTGCTCCTGAAATATTTACCAATTGAAACCAGTGGTTCCCGAGATACGGCAGCAAGAGTGAGCCCGCCCCACCCAAGGCAGAAATTTATGGTGGCACGCGGGTTGCATGCGCTCAACATTTGTAGATCATTCTCACTCATAGTAAAACCATAAAATTGTTTAGATTATTATTATAGTATTCTACCGATTATGGTAGGTTTCCATGGAGTATTCAAGAAGTGATCTTGGAGCCTCCCTTTCCTTCCAGCAATGCCTTCTTTAATTTACTGTAAGACCTACTCCCTTGCAATCTATCTAAAATTCCTATCCTTTTCCTTCCCCTCCCTTGTTTCCCTAACATCCTACCCTTTAACACCATTTTCAACATCCCCTCTCCTCACTAAGCACTAACTCCATCCATACCTTCTGTCTCCTCCGTATCTCATCTAAAAGCTGCCTCTCCTCACCCACCATGTCCAGCACTAAAAAAGGAGGTGTTCATGAACAGGAAGGAGCTTCTGAGAGGATCATTATGTAAGAGTTTAAAGAAAAGGTTAGTGAGGAGTTTGATTTGGAGTGTAGCTCTCTACGGTGCGGAAACATGGACACTGAGGAAAGAAGACAAGAGAATATTGGAGGCATTCGAGATGTGGTCATGGAGAAGAATGGAGAGGGTGAAATGGACGGAGAGGAAAAGGAACGCCGAAGTTAAACAATCATTAGTTACCAAAAAAAATAAGTTGAAAAATACCAGCGCCTTCTTATCGCCATTCATATCCGAAAAACAGCCGAAAATACCAAATTTTCTCAACTTTGAGTGCGATGTGGCACGTTTTCCTGTTGTACAATTGCAATAATATCTTACAGGAAATGTTTTTACACCAATTGGCATAAAATGAGGGGGCGTCCTGAACGAAATTCGAAAAATAAGGACCACCCTAGAGGTACATGCATACAAAAAAGTAATTACTGGCTGGAGTGAACACATTCAATCTATTCTTCCAAGAATTGCTTCCATAGATGTCTAATCATAACATACCTTATTATATCTTTCCTTCTCAGCAATCAATTCCTGAGTAAGTCTGGACTGAATATCTGATTTCTCCTCCATACACTTTGTCACAATCTGGTTGCATGACTCCGATTTGGTCTCCAGTTGCTTGACAATTTTGTCATGGCTTTGCTGAATACAGGCCAGCTCATTCTGAAGCTCCGTATTCTCTTCCTTTAAGTATTAAAAGTAAGCAATAGATGCTGTGATATGACTCTTCAGCGCTTATTTCACAAAAGCATACACATTTGTCACTAATTTAGCTGATCGCAATGACATGACAAGGGAAGGACATTTCATGAAAAATTCAATGCACTCTTTAGAGTCTGAAACAAATTAAGAATAGCAATGATAAAATCTGCACCATGATATGACATTAAGAACTAATTCTTGTAACAAACTTACTACACAACAATCAGCTAATGTAGGCATTCCTATACATATGTACTGAGTACAATAAAATTGAATTAAATGATAGCCAAATTGATACGTAAATTTAATAATTTATGATTCAAAGATTCCCACATATCTCAAAAAGCTAAAAATTAAACAGCTGTACCAAAAGTAAACAGGTAAGTTTTTAATTATTTTGAGATTAATATTATCACAATACGTCTTTGGAAAAAATATCTTTGATGCAATCAATCGACCACATTGTCTTTAAATACAAGTAACTGTTAGAGCATGAATACTTTAGGACAGTTAACTAATATGAAAATAACCATGGATAACAACACCACTCCAAAAATGTTACATGTAAAAGTTATATATGAATTACCATATTGCCAATAAGTCCCGATGTATTTTTTTATAGACTGAGGAAATTTCACAACACTGCAATGAATTTCACATTAACAAGACAGATAATTTTGGGATTCTTTCAATTTCATTGCATTACAGAATTACCTTGCCTAACATACCCTCAGATCATTTAGACTACAGTTAAAATAATTATGAAAAGGGAAAAAATGGCAATATGAGCTTGATGGTAAATCAAACCATGCACATTAACCCTCTTAGTGCTATCCTTCTTCCTGGGTTACTGGCGAGAAATGCGGAGGGTATTTTCATAAAATGTAGCAACTTGGAAAAAAAAACAATACATAGCTATTTTATTATATATCCATAAGCAGTTTTTTTTAATTATTGAGGTTAAACTGGTTAATCAAAAAAAATATTTTTCCGTTTACTGAAAAAAAATATATCAATGCAATAAGATATAGCAAATTAGATAATGTACTATGTAAGAGCCGATATATCGGCCCGCCGCACTAAAAGGGTTAATCAAGATATTGCAAAAAAAACAACAAATGTCATACCTGAAGGGTTTTTATCTTCTGAGCCATATGCTTTTTTACATCAGCGTCCGATCCTTTAGAAATGGGAAGTGCTAAATGGCATAAGTGTTTGAAATTAGTCACCTCCATCACCTGAAGTGTAGCGCCTCTTCCCAGTACATGCTTATCCCCATCTCTGCACGCTATTAATAATGAAAACCTTACGGAAGACAAAAATATAAAGACTTATACGAATATTTGTGGCCAAAATAACATGAATTTTTTTTACAAAAGCAATGCATATATCTTAGGAGCCGTGGGGTCATTCAATGAGGACCAAAATGGCAATTCATTATAAGAATTAGCAAGAAGGTAAGTTGTGACAAAATAAAGAATAAATCTTCCTCTTCCAGCCATTCTCTGACAAATTTAAAATAAAAAAAACATGAACATGTTCCCACTTTTCATAAGCTGGTAATGTCATGCAGGGGCGCAGCTAGGAATAAAGGCTAGGGGGGTTTCAGGCGCCACTAATACTGGGGGAGCCAGGGGGTGTGGCATACCTGCCAGGGTAAGTAGGAGGTGCAGGGGAAAAAATAAAGATAAATGGTTCAAAATGGTGAGTTTTACGGCATTCTGAGAGATCTTTTATTAATCCTTACACTATTCTATATAAGTAATATTACTCCAATTAAGTAAATTAGATTAAACTTAAAAAATTCTCTGAGCTCTGGGGGGGGGGAGTTTATCCCCCAAAACCCCCCCCTCGCTGTTCCACTGATGTCATGAGAGGTCAGTGTTCAGTAAAATTGCTCATTGAAGAAATGAATCATTCACATGAGCGTAGGTAACAACAAACCCCACTAGGTACATGCATTAGGCCAAGTAATAGCAGAGAACTCCGTTAATAATGAGTTTGTGATGTCATCAACTTACTGCAATAGGATTGAGGGCTTCAATTTTGATGTATGTGAGAAGTAGGCAATGGACAAAGAAATGGGAAAATATAGGTCTCTAAAAAGAGACTAGTTAACAAGCCCATTCAAACATTAAAAAGTAACTTTGAAAATGTTACATGAAACATTCTTACACAAAACGAAGAACTTTCTCACAAGTTGTAGGGTTTCAGTAGGCACTCATAATTATGTACTTAAATTTTCTATGGTGAAAATTAATAAAACTTCTCATTTCACTCCATATCACTTCTTTTCCATCAAAGAACTTTCTCAAGTAACAAACACAATTAATTTGAGGAATCAAGCATAGTTAAATACCAGATTCCAGACGGCCAAAGATAATTTTAAAAGTTTGAAAGAAACATGTGATATTATATTGGAAAAAGTACTAAGAAAGCATCGTCATATTCTAAGGACAAGGATTACTCTGAAATAGACACAATTGAACCTTATTATAACTTAAATAAAACCTTATTTAACATTGTTCAAGATACCCAAATTTTTTTTACTAGATATTTGATGTTTTGATTGAATTCCATCGATTTCTTTTTGGACACGCCTAGCTGATGATTTCAAAGTGTTTCACCATTAAGGTGGCGACAGTCCCTAGTACTGTTGCTTTTTTATGCACAAACAATATGCGCAAATTAATGTACAAACAATTTTTTCTTAAATGCATAACTTGGCTCCGTAGGGGCAAAATAATGAGTAATTACCGTTGAAAGATTGAACATCGCATCTAGAAATTAGATTGCA
Source organism: Ischnura elegans (assembly GCF_921293095.1). Classification (NCBI taxonomy): domain Eukaryota; kingdom Metazoa; phylum Arthropoda; class Insecta; order Odonata; family Coenagrionidae; genus Ischnura; species Ischnura elegans. The sequence continues at coordinate 25,381,040 of NC_060252.1, forward strand.
TGGTAAACACGAAAGAAAATAAGGAGATACCTTGTATCATTCCCGTCCATGCAATGATCAAACAGTCGTACAACGTGATCGAAAAATAAGGTGAAGTCCACGAGCAAGTTCTGCTGCTCCTTCAACGGCTTATATTCCTCTTCAGAAATACAAACATCACATACAAAATAAGGGTCTTCATCGTCCGTTACTACAATATTGAGGACCTACGGAAAAAGTAAAAAATATCAAATATTTCAATAGGACAGCAATTATTAGCCAATGTCAAGCAAAGAACTTACCTTCTGGCCAACTGGGCTAACGCCCGAATCACGTTCAACCGTGATCCTGAGACTTCTTTGCTCATCATCTCCATCCTTGTACCTAAGTATTGCTTTGATTATTTTGGAGAACAAGACATCCTTGCTTTTCCCATGACACATTGTGTTCACACCAAGCATTCTTCGCGACGACCTTAAGGTTAAAAAATCTGAATATCAACCAAAAGTTTATCATTTGAACACGTAATGGCTGGAATATACTATGATTCGTCGTTAACTAAAACAGAATCCTCTTAAACTTAACAATTACTTATAAAAATGTTGATGTATGGATATCAAAAAAGAAATGCAGACTTAAAACTCAATACATCATCCAATAAATTAACGAATAAACAACGACCCACAGACCGAAATTAAACCGCGGCCACAGCAAATTCCGCTGGTGTTTTGTTTGTTTCAACTGTCAATCCAATTCGTACTTATTAGATAACTGATGATAATTTAAGTGATAGTCAAAGATTTAAAAATACAAAAGAAAATACTTGAAATGTTACATTTATAAAAATATACTTCCAACTTTCTAATTATTCTTCAATTCCGGCAACGTTGCCAAACGAGGTGAACCTCACCGGGATATTCAAACCCTCCTTCAAGGATTCAAACATTAGATCGAAAAGAACCTTTCACGACTGTCTTTATTCATTGAATTTTTAGACTTCCATGTTCTTTTTTTAGCATTTCATAAATTGGAACATTTGATTAAATATATGTCAAAGCTACTAATGTAGTCATAAATAACCATATAGGCATGTTACTTTTGTACCAAAACATTTTATTTTTGTTCCAAAACATTTCACTTTTGTGATTGCTAATAATAGGGATACTCGTCCTGTTAGATAAATAAATTTTAAAATTAATTTCGTAATTCCATAGATATAAAATGAGCAGATTCTCTAGAAAGTTCCCTCCCTCCATTTATACTCTATGTCCGCTACAGTAGTGGTGCAACGAGGAAATGGTTTTGGGGAATAACTCCTACCCCCCCATAACTCAGAGAAATTTTAGAATTTAATCCATTTTACTCAATTGGATAAATATTACCTATGGAAAGGTGTAAGCATTAACAAAATATACGTAAAACTAGTCATTTTGAACCATTATTATAAAACAATTTTCTGGGGGAGGGCACCCTCACCTCCTGTATTCCCCCTTGTATTAGTCGCTCCTAAAACCTCCCCTAGCCGTAATTCCTAGCTGCACACCTGGTCCGCTAACATTTCTGATTAGTAATGAACAATTCCAAACTACTCTCAACTCCTTTTTCTTAAAAAAGGCCTTTTGAAGTACCAAGCCCATCATTTTGACATGTAGCCACTACTCATTACCACAATACCTAGGTTTTTAAAACCCATCTCTTTTTACTGATTTCTAATACTTTTTTGACGATGTGTATTACACTTTTACCAATCAGTCTTTTGAGCAAATAAAAATGCTACTTAAAACACCAATATATGTACCATTAGAGGACCAAGACCCATAAAAAGATGGATGGTCACTTTAGAATTACTAAGTTGTCATTCCTAATTATTTTTCCGTATTCACATCATTTTTCTTTATTTTCGAGTAGCTTTCAGATGATTATTGCCGCATTTAGAAGCATTTAATGTTTCTTATTGTATTATTTTGAAGCAGGCCCGTGCTGGGCCGCCGGGACGTATCCCAGTGTGCCCTCCAGCCTGGAAATCTTAGGTGTCCCCCAGAAGTCCTCCCCCAGCATAGTGCTGGTGCACTCTGGCCATGCTTATCCACCACCCTAAAAAGGGGGTCCAGCACGGGCCTGTTTTGAAGGTAGAGAACATATTTTATTATGTCGAACACTTTCGCAGACTCAGCACTTTTCTATCTTCTCATAATGATATGAAGGAGTAAATTATCTACTCTCTCGACAGTATCAATGCCTCATATATTGGTGCTATCTGTTTGATGAATCAGTTATACAATAACAGCATGTCTAAACAAAGAGGATGTTGGCCATTTATACATAATTTTTTTTATTTTCTTTGTGGTTTTGGTACTTCGTTTTAACCTTCAGCATGATTAGTTCCCATGATAGATAAGAAATACTTGCATTGAGACACTTAAAAGACATGCCATGGAGTAAATCTCAAAGAAAATGGGGGAGTTATCTCCTGCCTCTCTTCTGGGGGAGTGTTGAATGAAATCTCATAGCTTCTTCTTTACCTACAATAGTTTCAGCCCAGCTTGGAATATAAGACCCTGGAATGGACGTTGCCAATTTCACAAGAGCATTGAGAAATTAGTACAGAAAATTTCTGCAGTAAAAGTGGTTGCTAAACTGTCTACCATTTTCCAGCTGACAACTGACAATAAACAATTGTTTATTTTACTCCCTATCCTATATAGTAATTGTGTAAGACCCCCAATGCTCTAAGGGGTGTCGCCGATCAATTGGCAGGGATTTTTGGAAGGAAACTCATAGACTACGGAGAGATGATTTTATTCGACCCATTTACATTATTCGCCGTCACCACATGTCCGACTACCCGACGACCGCCTCCCAACAGCCCCCTCCGCTGACCTCCTCTCCTCCTCCTTCTCCATCCTCAGCCATCGTCTTATTCTTTCACCAAGCTCTGCAGTTTCCCATGGGAGGATGGAACCGCCACAGGATACGAGGGAGTAAAGTGACCCGACTCTTTGCAGAGACAGAAACTCGGGAAGGAATATGAACGAGAGTGTAGGTGATGGGTTGGGGCGTGAAAAGGATGGGAACGGAAGTTGAGTCTGCTGTTTCTGTCTCTTACAATTGTTTATTTTAAGTGTGTTCGCCCGTGTCAATGACAGTAGCAAACGGCTTTCCATTGTTGTGGAAGAAGATCTAAACAAACTCTATTAACATCAGGCCCCCCTGTTACTCCCTAAAGTCGACAGATCTCGGAAAGAAATCAGTGTTTGCCTTGTGACCTGCCAATCTTTATATAGTCATATTGATGAATTTCGCATTCATTTTTGCAATGCTTATTACGATATTATATGTCTCACTGAAACATGGCTAAACCCGAAAATCCCTGAGGAATTTGTGTCTCTCCCAAATTACCATCCGTTGAGGCACGATCGCCTTGGTAAAATAGGGGGAGGCATCGGTATATTTATTTGTCACGACTTTGACAGTTTTATTTCAACTGATTATACGCATAAACAAGACAATACTATCTCATCATATAAAAAAGTTAATTTAAAGAATTTTGTTTGACGGGTCTAAAACCAGGGGGAAACTTTTTTGAGGAACAGGGTACTAAGTGGAGAGTTTTAAACTAATTTTAGCACATTTCATAGCTGGAAAAACTTTATTTTTCAAAGAAATCTTTTATAAATTCATGATTTTTCAATATTTAGTTTTCTTTTGTTGTGAAAAGTAAGTGTGCTTCTATATTTTGGAGGAATTCCAGACCCTCCCTTCCCTCACTACACCACTGTCCTCCACCTCCCGTGTGCATCTGCCACTGTCACCAAGTCTCAACATCTTCACACGTTTTAAGTATCATTTAGATGGCCTATCTTACCCAAAGATAGACACATACCACCTCAGAATACTATTGATTTTCGTCCACTACTGTTTATTAGACAAGTAAACTTGCTTATCATAGCTCACTTCCATGTCCAGAGGTTGACCCACCGTCCACAATCCAGTGGATGCACTTGGTGGATTATAGCTCAGCCGTAAGATATGAACCATAATGCCTAAAAAAGTACCCATACTCCAACAGACAATAAGATACCTATATTGGATGGCTACTTTCAGAATGTTATTGTGTGTTCTATGTGGGGACGCTGAATACTTTCTTCTTTGGTTCATTATCATCTGCTTTTCTGCCTCCTCCTTTCCTTTCTCTTTCATTGTGGCTATGATAGAGAAGGCTTGGACTGTTCAGTGTTTGTCTCTCAATAGTTCGCGGAACCTCGAAGACCTGCCAGCATCTGGTATCTTATTTACTACGTTTGAAGCTGAGGGTTGTTTTTTTTATGCCAACATTTGCTTTGGTGGTTTTATTTTTTTTGGCCTTGGGTCTCTTCCGTATCTGAACCCCTCCTTAGTTGACCATACCTTCTAGCTATCGTGAGTTGTCCTATGAGCCTGTGCTTGATGCTCTGGTAGAAAAGAGAGCAGAATGTTCTGATACCACTTTGGAAGTTTCAATTAAATATGTACTCTCTTGACTCCAGGTCCAATGATTTACAACATCTCATTTTTCTGTGAATTTTTAAGAAAATAATTGGGAAGAGATCGGCTGTGAAGATGCACCTCTAACCTTTGCATGAGTTTTAGCTGGAAAAAAATATTGCCTATTCCTTCAAAGAGGATCCCTTGGTATGGGAGTTACTTTTTGATGATGAAATGATAGCAATCACAGTGACTGAAAATGGTAAGTACATATTAATAATTATCACATTCAAACAATTTTTTAAAGAATATAATTTTCTGAAATTTTTTTCGGTGAGCGATTACGACGCTAAAAATATTTTACTTAACATCTGCACAAAAGCTCCAGTGCCTCTGAATTAAAGCACTCTGGGCGATTTCAATACCTACGATTAAAGCACTGTATAGGAATAGAATAGCAAGGATGCATACGCTGCGTCACACACGCATGAGAGGTTAACAGACTGAGAAGTAAACTTTATAAATTTTCTTAAAATATTGCAGTGTTCTTTTAATTTTGCGGCACTGGCTGAAATCAATATTTTATGTGGCATATGAGATGAAGAACTAAGATTTGTAGACTTCACAATCTTAAGATGCAATAGGTCTCACCTTTCAAGTTGAGAAGTGGTGGTGTCCTAATTGGGGCCAGAAACTGAATCTTCTATTCAAAACTCAGTATCACAGCTTTCATCATTGAGTGCACTTTTGTCTCCAGCACAATATGTTCTTTGCTCTTAATCTAGGGTTGCACCTATACTCCACCAATCCAACCAGCCAGATTTTATAAAAAATTTAGGTGATGATGCAAAGCAATAGACTGCCCTACAAACACAAAAAGGGGTATTATTTTACAAGAGGTACAATCCGGATTTCGCCTTCAAACCTTCACTTTCCTATAGTATTTTTTCCTCCTGATTAACGTGGTGACATTCATTCCTGGCGGAAATTAATAGTTTTCGAGATATTTTAACTTTTATGGATAGCGATTTTCGGGTTCTGCGCATGCGCCGCCATTTACGATCTTCACTTACTCACCCTTTACTTTACGCACTTCACCTTCTGCGCATGCGCAAACATTACCATGCCGCCAAATTTAAAGTTTACCCACTGAGGAAGACCTGCCTGGGACATCTGGGCAACCATAAGCACTGGAAGGTAAGCACATTTTACCCACTTCTACCTCCCATCCTACAAACTGGACCAGCTCGAAGGATATTTTTTTCTAGTTGACCAACTCGTACATGTGCCTGGAAAGTGGTTTACCCACTTTACCAACTGGACCAGCTCGAAGGATATTTTTTTCTAGTTGACCAACTCGTACATGTGCCGGAAAGTGATTTACCCACTTTACCAACTGGACCAGCTCGAAGGATATTTTTTTCTAGTTGACCAGCCCGTACATGTGCCCAGAAAGTGATTTACCCACTTTACCAACTGGACCAGCTCGAAGGATATTTTTTTCTAGTTGACCAGCCCCTACATATGCCCAGAAAGTGATTTATCCACTTCTACCTCCCACTTTGTTATGTATTGGACCATCACTAGGGATATTTTTCTCTTGTTTACAATTTCAAACATGTTCCGTGAAACTCATTTACCGCCATTCCAATATGGCCGCGCATGCGCAGAACCCGAAAATCGCTATCCATAAAAGTTAAAATATCTCGAAAACTATTAATTTCCGCCAGGAATGAATGTCACCACGTTAATCAGGAGGCAAAAATACTACAGGAAAATGAAGGTTTGAAGGTGAAATCCGGATTGTACCTCTTGTAAAAATTTACCCAAAAAGGATCAAATCTGTATTTTAGGGAGATTTCATAATACAACAAATCTAGATTTCCAAATCCTTTTTAAATACGGATTAAATCTGTTTCCGAAGTTTCTGCGCCACTAGCGGCGCTAGCGGCGGTGACGTAATTTTTCAAAATGGCCGAAACATTAGTGATGAAGTGTGAAAGTGTGTTTTGTTATTGTTACTAAACGACTAGATTTGACCGACACGAGCTGCATATGGTTTATATATTTGCTCCATTATCTGTTATATTTTTCCTTTACATCCATCGATTGCATAAGTATCGTATTTGCACCTCACAGTAACCTGGATCTTCCGTATGTAGTGAACTTTATCATTCAATATACATGCATAGTTTTTTTTAACACGTTCCCTGCCACGCGCCGCCATAGGGCGTCTCACATAACTTCAAATTCGAGTTAGTGAGACGCCATATGGCGTCTCGCATTGCTGCTGGACGCAACTAGTGAGACGCCAATGGGCGTCAAAGTAGCGTTTTCGTTGAATCATCAAGCGATGTATAGAACTTGAAATTTAAGCTAAATTTCCTTATGCACTGACGAGACAATGTTATATTATGTGAAGGGAGGGTATTGGTAACACATTTTAGCTCGAATTTCATTTTTTTTTCGTCTTCGGTTTCTCATGTTTTTTTCGAGAGTGCCATTTTTCAATGGCTATATCATTCTATGTTTCAAGTGGAAGCTTGAGGTAATATGTCTCCACACAATGTTTCAAATTACATTTGCAGAGTTTTTTTCTTTCTTTTCCTTCCCTCAGTTGTCGCTTATACCTAACCGAGTGAGGAGCGTATCATTATACCAAATTTATTCTCTGTGTCTGTGCCTTCGATACGGAAGTGATAACCAGTCTAGTGAATATATAATGTGTACTCCGTCACGCATTATTGGGGGAAAGAAACGTTTTAACGAAGAAGAAATCGAGCATATGTTTCATTCTGACAATTCGGCTTCCACCAACCCAGACGGCACAGAACCCTCCGTATCTAATTCGTATGTACATAGTACCCATTGACTAAGGGGATACTATGCCGCTTCGTCGCTTTTCGTCAATGGATAATTTCCGTTCGCGGCCTGTCGACGAAGCGCGTACGCAGCATGTGAATGTCCGCTACTAAGCACGTACGATTGGATACGAAGCGCGCAGGAACACGGCACTCAGGCTAATCTCAATCGATTAGGTCGACATTAGATATATCGTAACTCGCACGATCGAAAAATGTATCGAACGCAACACAATCGATAGCTACCGACCGTAGCGAGAACCTTGATACGAATCATTATGAATTGTAAGTTCTCAATAGGTAAATAACACCATATCATGAATTCTAATTACCATGAAAGACTCACGACCGACAAAGTTTTGTCGGTTGCGAGTTTTTCATGGTAATTAGAATTCATGATATAGTATTATTTACCCATTGAGAACTTACAAAACTTACTCGGCCACTTAAATAACTCTGCGAAAAATGAGATTCTCATGGCTAATTCACGCACCCCCAGCATCCAGCATTGTTAAGTGGCTCGTACTTACTTGGAAACCTTGAGATGTTAATGAAAGTAAATTCTTATTAATTTTGACACTAAATAAGACATCACATAGCCCACGAGCATTAAAAAGCTTACCCTAAAGCCTGACGAAATAAAATTTTTAAATAAAAATTGCCGATGAAACAGGATTGCTGACACATCTGCTATTAGTATGATCGAATTCATCAAAATGCAAGCAAAAATTAACGTATAGTTCAGTCTCAGCTACTAAAACTTACCCATATCAGGCGCTAAAGTATTTGAAAAATTATTTGGGATGAGTAAAAGTCCCTAGGTCACTGCAGTAAATGTATCACTCTATTAAAAATATGAAAGTCCTGCCAAATCACCAGCATAAACACTTGTAAAATAAAACATGTTATCTCTTAGATCACACCTCCGATTTTATACTTACTTTGCATGAAGTCACCACCGCAAGAAATTTTAAAGAGGCAGGAAAGAAAAAACCCACAGAAATACAATACATATATTATGTATTTTCTATTGTCAACCACAATAATATTTCCAATTTTCTCTTCTATCCCACATCTAATTTAGCGAAACAATTACTCTTATTCTCTTTCGAATAGAAAATTATTTAAAAGAGGACTGGTCGATACATACAAACTATCGTCAATACTTTCTCCGATGAACGTCCACTATCACTGCACCAACTTGCACAAATCAAATCCACATCCACAAATATGTCACTTCTGCCACAACGTCTGTCTTCTTGGCGACAGGTAACAGTGAAGCAATGGTACCTTCCTCCAATCTGGGCACCTCCAATTCAGCAAGAATTTTCTCCTCGTCTTCTCGTCCAAGGCCACAGATTATTTTCTGATATCACAAGGTGCGATGTGAAGCTCAGACACCTAAAATTAATAAATAATAAAATACCATGTAACTTATTAGGTCAAATCATTTCCAATTTTTGGTATTTCTGCATGAGAAATCAAATTACTAGGCTCGTAAATATAGTAAATATTTTTATGCCTGATATTTTAATTGTTTTAAACTATAGCATAAGATAATTTGAAATGATGAAAGCCGACGTGTAATACACCATAGGGCAAGCTAAGAAGCAATATTCGAACCTATAAACTTGGCAGCTTATTCCTAGTTTCTCCTTTAACCACACGTTTACCGAATGAATTAATACAAAAAAGACAACTAAAATGCAAGAATTTTCAAAAGAATTGCTGCTACAATATTTTGAATCACCATTTTTAGTAGGTACTGAATAGTACTATAGTACTTCAGTACTGAATAGTTCGGGATGTTGATGCATCAACATCCCGAAGCCACTTCTAACTTACAATTACATCCAAATAATTACAGCGAGAAAGAGTACATACCTCACAGCTTTTCGTAGGGGTGAAATGTTTTCTTCTTATCGCCCAAATGCACTTCTTCTTCAACTCAGGATCTTTTGGAAAGCTAAAACCTTGAACCATGTCCCGGAGTTTCCATTACGTCATCCCGACAATAAACACACGAAAGGCATTTTTAACAAAAATATCTCACAAACACGTTCCTGAAGCCCAGTGAATGAAATTAAAGAATAAGGGAAACTTCACTATTACCGGACACTCTATTTTTCACAAACTTAACCACAAAAATCCCTGAAATGTGGTAAGACGTTACGTAAACGACGCGATCTCCAACGCCTTGTGCTAGCTTGTGAAGACATGTGATCTTTCTAGGAGGATATGGCACGATGGCACCAGATGGCACCACCCGCGTAAGAAAATAGTCCCAGACCGAATACAGTTTTATCGATGAGATACAATTTTATCGATGCATATGAATTTGCCAGTCCTCTTGCATCTTTATTCGTCATTAAAGGAAATAAAGAAACAAAACCTTCTAAGTAGCTTCATAAGTGCGATTTTTGTATCTTGATTGTCCACCCTCGTATTTAGGTACGAAAACTTCCTGTGCCGTCTGGGAACGATCTTGAAGGATTTTCTGAAGGAGACACCGCTAATTCAGGGTGTCTGAGGAGTCGTATGAATCCTCAGAGTCAGGTAATCTTTCTTCTTCTAATACAGGTATGATTCCTTATTCCATTTTTTTATTCACATTCTAATAACTCCTGCTCAGTGGCACCGACTCCATGGGGCATGAGGGGGCCCGAGCCCCCCCAAGAATTCGTTACAGATGTGAGGAAAAAATGTATCATCCCTACAAACACAGAAAGGATTAAATCTGTATTAAACACGTATTTTGAAATCCACGAAATCTCAATTATATCTAGATTTAATCTGTTGCAAAGGTGTTGCTATGTCCTCTTTTTCTCATATTATATCTAGATTTAATACATGAAATATCTTGCCCCACAATACAGATTTTTCAGGGATTAAATCCAGATTTCAGTATCTAGATTTTCCAGGGATACATTATAGTACTGCTTTTCATTTGAACTTTTATCAAGGAACCTTTGCGTTACAATTAATGATATATATTGAGGAAGCTTCCCTGGAGGGAAAACCCTCTGACCACCACAATAAGATCTCTACCTATTCACCCCTTAGCTCCAACAATAATTATATCATCAAACACCCAATAAGCAAAATCTTTAAAAATTAACTAACCACTATGCAATAATAAACTGACTTGAAGGAAAAAGAATGTTTATTTGGATTGAGAAAACATGACTCATAATAATTGATATTTTATTAAAAAGGTACAAATATCTATTTATATCACATACAAATTCCAAGCATTTCAAATTAAAGTGAAATTAATAATTTATTATTTCAACTAGCTTTTAATGTGCCCTTATCAATGTCATAGATTTTTAGGTGGAAAAATACATTAAGTAACCACTTCGCAATAATACACTGACTTGAGGAAAAAGGTTAATAAATTATAAAAGTACTAGTTCAGGGAGAAAGCAGATCAATAAAAACAAAGGCATTGAAATCAACAAACATGACGACACTCACGGCAGAGTTAAATGCTTATAATACAAGGTTAAGATAGAAAGCAGATTCATAAAAACAAAGCCATTTAAGTCAATATAAGTGAGCCCATTGAAGTCACAGTTTAACCATAGGCCCAATAACGGTCACTCTAGTGAATTTTTAGGGAGAGAAATGATAAAATTTTTATATTGCAAGGTTCAGTTAGAAAACAAGTTAATAATAACAAAGCCATTGAAGTTAACATACCTGAGGACACTAAAAGCACAGTTCAACCATGGGCTTAGTAAGAAAAAAGTTAATGGAGAAACCAGGTTCAAAAGAAGGATTCTGAGGGGAATTATGGAAACGGAGTTCAGACTTCAGGGTTCAATAAGCCCACCGAATAACATTGAGAAACGAAAAATTTCTCCTCGTCGTCGTTTTTGTTGCCAAGACCATCCCTCGTTACTATTTTCAGAGGCACTTTACAAATTGAAACATTACGATACAGTCATAAAATGAAGCTCATAATGAACCAATGTAATAGATAAATGTGCACCAACTAATGGAATATGGTTTTAAAAAAAAACTGTGCATATATATTGAATGATAAAGTTCACTACATACGGAAGATCCAGGTTACTGTGAGGTGCAAATACGATACTTATGCAATCGATGGATATTAAGGAAAAATATAACAGATAATGGAGCAAATAAACCATATGCAGCTCGTGTCGGTCAAAACCAGTCGTTTAGTAACAATAACAAAACACACTTTCACAGTTCATCACTAATGTTTCGGCCATTTTGCAAAATCACGTCACCGACGCTAGCGCCGCTAGTGGCGCAGAAACTTCGGAAACAGATTTAATCCGTATTTAAAAAGGATTTGGAAATCTAGATTTGATGTATTATGAAATATCCCTAAAATACAGATTTGATCCTTTTTGTGTTTGTAAGGATGCTTGTCAATTTTCCCCGGAGTGTCCAGATATCGTGATTCGAGTGATCAGGGTTCTAATGTCGATCATATGACTCTTCTAAAATGCTTAAAAAACATAAAATTAACTACTTATTAAATTTACAGAGACAGGGTCCCCGGTTTGGGCCCCCCCATTATTTTTTGTAAGTCGGCACCCCTACTCCTGCTGTAATGTATAGATACTTCTAGTGATTTGATTCATCCCACGCTTATGGAAAGAAATGTTGGGAGATAAGTCTCATTTTGTGGGTACCATTAGGAAAAATAGGAAAGGGCTGTTAAGAGAAATAACGACTGCTAAATAAAAGAAAGGCATTTCAGTGCTATGAAAAACTTGTGGAGCAACGGTAAAGAAATGGAAAGATCAGCGCGACGTATTCATGATCTCCACCACCATCAGACAGGAGATAATCCCAACGGGGAAAGAAATCGAAGAGGGGAAGTGGTTACTAAGCCAAAGATGGTGATTGAGTACAATAAAATAAAGGGAGGAATTGACATTGCTGACACCCTTTCGTTGTATCACTGCACCCATCGAAAAATAGTAAGGTGGTACCACAAGGTGGCCGATGATGCTCTTTTTGGGACTTGCATTGTTAATGCATTTATACTGTGGAATGAAACACGGAATCCAGGTGCCCACATGATCTCTCTCCAGCAGTTAAGACGATAAATTATAGAAGAATGGCTGCATATTCTTCGGGATTCCGTTGATAGGGTCTAAAAAAATTGACGCACTACCTGGTAAATACAAATAACACTGAAGGAAGTCTTCGAAGTCTGGTAATTTAGAGGATAAAATTATCATTACATAAAATCGAGAATTAGTATTTTTTGCACTATTTTTAGCGCTGTTTCTTCATTTTAGAAAAGCCCGTGTTGGCTGTCGTGGATGTTACAAAGAATTCTTGCAGACGACGAGTCGCAAAGTTGCCCTCAGTAATGCCAAACGTGTTTCTACAAAATTTATGATCTGTCCGGATCAGCCGTACCTAAGTCTCCCAAATTTAAATCATTGCACTAATCATCTCCGTATACGGTAGCAAATATTATTAAAAGCAAAATGAACAATTAAAATTTGTTTTAACACTATTTTCAACCATAGCTTTTGAGTGCACACTAAAAAGTTGGAACGCAGATCCAATTGCCTGAGCCGCCAAATGGCGTCTCATCAAATTTTAGGCATTGTCAAAAGTGGGGAGACGCCCTATGGCGTCGCACGTGACTAAAGTTACAATCGATAGCGCATCACATAATGAGTGTAAATATACCGAGAAATATTAGTAAAACCCGGAGATAGGCTCAATATCATTATTGCCGTTTGGTAATAGGTTGGAAAATATTCGCCTGGCACACGCGGAATGACAGTAGAATTCGGGCCCGGCAGCGAACGTGTTAAAACCATATTCCATTACGTTGGTGCACATTTATGTATTACGTTGGTTCATTATGAGCTTCATTTTATGACTGTATCGTAATGTTTCAATTTGTAAAGTGCCTCTGAAAATAGTAACGAGGGATGGTCTTGGCAACAAAAACGACGACGAGGAGAAATTTTTCGTTTCTCAATGTTATTCGGTGGGCTTATTGAACTCTGAACTCCGTTTCCATAATTCCCTTCAGATTCCTTCTTTTGTACCTGGTTTCTCCATTAACTTTTTTCTTACTAAGCCCATGGTTGAACTGTGCTTTTAGTGTCCTCAGGTATGTTAACTTCAATGGCTTTGTTATTATGAACCTGTTTTCTAACTGAACCTTGCAATATAAAAATTTTATCATTTCTCTCCCTAAAAATTCACTAGAGTGACCGTTATTGGGCCCATGGTTGAACTGTGACTTCAATGGGCTCACTTATATTGACTTAAATGGCTTTGTTTTTATGAATCTGCTTTCTATCTTAACCTTGTATTATAAGCATTTAACTCTGCCGTGAGTGTCGTCATGTTTGTTGATTTCAATGCCTTTGTTTTTATTGATCTGCTTTCTCCCTGAACTAGTACTTTAAAAATTTATTTTATATTGACTGCAAAGCCTTTCACTTTATCCACCTGCCACTTTTCTATGTAGTATATTGTGTTTATCTTTCCTCCCTTTCTGGCTGCGGCAGGCCAGTGCAAGGGGCAGGAGGAGGCAAATGATGCTCAACATCAATTAGATTCATAGTAATTTGGAATTCTATATAATGATAATAAAAAATACTTGTGATTTTTTTAATAAAGCATCAATTACTCTATCTCATGTTTTTTAATCCATATTATTAACCTTTTTCCTCAAGTCAGTGTATTATTGTGAAGTGGCTACTTAATGCATTTTTCCACCTAAAAATCTATGACATTGATAAGGGCACATTAAAAGCTAGTTGAATTAATAAATTATTAATTTCATTGTAATTTGAAATGCTTGGAATTTGTATGTGATATAAATAGATATTTGTACCTTTTTAATAAAATATCAATTATTATGAGTCATGTTTTCTCAATCCAAATAAACAATCTTTTTCCTTCAAGTCAGTTTATTATTGCATAGTGGTTAGTTAATTTTTAAAGATTTTGCTTATTGGGTGCTTGATAATATAATTCTTGTTGGAGCTAAGGGGTGAATAGGTAGAGATCTTATTGTGGTGGTCAGAGGGTTTTCCCTCCAGGGAAGCTTCCTCAATATATATCATTAATTGTAACGCAAAGGTTCCTTGATAAAAGTTCAAATGAAAAGCAGTACTACAATGTATCCCAGGAAAATCTAGATACTGAAATCTGTATTTAATCCCTGAAAAATCTGTATCGTGGGGCGAGATATTACATGTATTAAATCTAGATATAATATGAGAAAAAGAGGACTTAGCAACACCTTTGCAACAGATTAAATCTAGATATTATTGAGATTTCGTGGATTTCAAAATACGTGTTTAATCCAGATTTAATCCTTTCTGCGTTTGTAGGGTGGGCTGCATCAGACAATATGGGTGATTTCAATCTCCCACCTGCTGAGAACAGAAAAGCTGATGATACTATTCCAGGGCTGTGTTGAGAAAGACCTGAGCTGAGAAAGTCTCATTTGAGTCTAAAAACCTACATTTTCAGGATTAACCCGAGAAAGGGCATGTGGGGTTTATATCATCCCATAGTTCTTCTTCATTTAATAAGAATAATCATTAAAGTAGACCCTCGTTTACACGAACAACGTTATTACGAAGTCCTCGTTATTACGAAGCATATTGTTGGTCCCGACGACAGGGCCTATTCAATCTATAGTAAAGGAAACGTTATTACGAAATTACGAACCTCTGTCCCGGTCCCGGCAGTTACAAAATGAACTTTATTACGAAGTTCCACGGACAAGCAACGGCATTTAGGTGGATATACGCTACGCTAAGTTTTATTAATTAGGCCACGTTTAAGTTCTCCTCGTGTACTGGTTCCAAGAGTGTCAATTATGATTCTTTCTTCAGTATGAACGCAACATCATATAATAAGCTTCATTCCTGTGTAGTCATGGTTACCCACTCACTACCGTTCGTATATTGGACGTACAGGTAGTTCTCTTCACGCACATTCCATTTACGAACTTTCAGAGGTACGTGCATACAAAAATTTCAAATTTTGAATTTGACGCCTTTCGATTTGGCCGATGCGACGCAGTGTGGCGTGGAGGAACTCGCACTTAGGGCATAATCTGAAAAAGTATCGTTGAATCCGGTGTGAAGTTAGGAGCTGTTCAGCGTTTCGCCCGTCCTTCCTTAGCGCGGAGAGCGATTTTCTCGGCTCCGACAGCGTCACACGCCCAGCAAGATCAGTTCGTCACAATCATGAGTTAGCGTACAATTGTGATGCAGTTTTGCATTCTGCAGGATAACCGTACTCCTCGATGCCGTGCATGCAGTCCGGCCGGCGAGTGATGTCCGATGACAGCACAAAAGGAGGGGCGGAAAACCATACGCCAGCACATTTTGCAGCCAATCGATGTCCCCCAAACGCCCTCGCCTGGGCATACAACGTTTTCACCAAGGATTACTTCCTTTGGGTCTTTAACCCATTTCTTCTCAACGTTGCGTGAACGCAACGCAAACTTTGCGATTTTTTTTCTCCGTATTTGTTGTTGATAAGTAGTTAATATTTTTAACATAGGTAGTTCAATTCTTTCTTAAACGTTATAAATTTTTCTACGGAAGAAATTTAATAAATTATGTTTTTACAATGACCTTTTCATTTATATGTGAGTCGTTATTCTAGGCTACCTTCTAAGTTTACATATTATGTTAAATCTGAGGCACTCGATGATTATATCTCTCTGCAAATACAATGATGCATTTGTATTCTAGGCCATTGCAACAATTTGGGTGAATTTGACTGAGTGGTTTTTAAATTATTTAAGAATAAAGGAAGTGTTGCGTTCACGCAACGTTGGGAGAACCCCGGTAATCTAGGTAAACGGCGCGCCGCGGCGGTAGTCGTTTAGTGTGTTTCTTTTTGGACTGAAAAATGAAATGCTTATCAAGAAAATGTTACCTTTTTATGGTGAAACTTTAGTTTTAGGCAATTTTACAGTATTTTTGTCCTAAATATACATCTACATAAGTGTTGAAGGGTCCCTACTAGGATGTTTGGCAGGTGGTGAGTTTTCACCGAGTTGTGACTGTTAGATGTTTTTAACTTCGCGTATCGAGCAAGATTAAATCAGCGTTTACTTGCGCTATAGTGGGAATTTACTGTGACCTACACTAAAAGGTGCATAAAAACTTTGCTATAGAGTTGTCCAGAAAAATGCTCAGATTTCTGTAGGCGTCTGCAATTCCAAGATATACTGGCATTCTAAGGTAAGAACGATCTGCTTACCACAGTTGACAAGTATGCTAAAAGCAAGTGAGTATGTGAGGGTTAGCAAATAGATCGTAAAGTCGTATTTACGTGGTGTTGTTGACTAGAATTCAAAGGGAAGGTAGTGGGAGGGTAAAATGCATAGTTAGGCTGGGCGGGGATATCCCGGCACCAATGGGTCTCGGTGCACAGCGGGGGTTGGCGAGTGAGCAGAATGAATGGAGAGATAAGAGGGATCACACTATCGCAGTATTTTCTGAGAAATTCATGCCCACTGGCCGCTGACAATGAGCTGGTAAGGCTCCAAATGAGGGCGCAGGCCATTTCAAAAGAAATGTTTTGAGAACTATGAGTGACGATGAATGCACTGGGATTCCAAGAAAAATATTTCTTGGTATATTGCCTCAGGTAAAGGGCTTTATGGGTATTACGGTATCTAGAAGGGGCAATGTTTTGTTCCATCTGCTTTTACTATATCTGTGGTTGTCTGGTGAACAATTGTTCCCTCCAAATGACCTGAACCCACATTTGCAACCTGAGTTGCTCACTATCGCCAGTGATCGTAGTGCGTGAAATTCTCAGAAAATATTACAATAGTGTGGTATTTCTTCCGTTCTGATGTTTAGTGGTTATCACACCTTAGCCACAAAATATTACTGGAGTAAGGACGCTGATAAAGGCTTTCCTCTTGTGCGTCAAACGATGTCCCTGAAGTGTACCTAAAATGTACATACGCCTGGTTGGTAACCGAAGTTTGGACAAGGGGGATAAGTTTTCTAAGTTACGTCCATACTTTGCGAGCTCAACCAAATATTTCTACGGTTTGATGCAATTTCTCATAAATTGTCTTTTGACGAGAAGATGATGCCATATTTTGGCCGCCATTCCGTTAAAATGTTTATAAGAGGAAAACCAGTTAGATTTGAGGTTAATTTGTGGTGAATGATATCTTCCTTGGGAAAATTTTCTGCCTATGGATGAGCATCTGAAAAAAATGATACCTCTTTGAGTTTAGTGGAAAGGGTTGTAGTTGGCCTGGCAAAAGTTATTGAAGTTGCAAGGTATCACTTATTGTATTTTGAAAATAATTTCAAGTTATTTTTTACTGATACTTTTTTCTCAAATGGGATTTTTCCTAATTATGACTAAAGAATCCCTTGTAGTGTGAGAGAAAACAGAGTCGCAAGTTGCCTTCCTCGCACTCAAAAGGAACTGTTCAAGGGAAAGTTGTTTTGATTGTATGATCGGTAAAAAGAATGCGTCAGTCTTTGAGTTGGCTTGATATGTAACTAAATGTATTACCAAATTTCGGTATATTGGATCCATTTGTAAATTTGAAGTTGTAATTGGATCAACCATCAGTCAGGCATATTTTTGTTCAGAAATAGTGTTATGTTTCCTCAAGAAAAAAGAAAACAGTGAAGGAGAAATTACTCATTTTCAATAGTAGACACTTCGTTACTTTCGCGATATAAAAATTCCTATTATTTGATCGGTTGCTTTATATTTTCTGTACTTTATAATGGTGTAACAGCCGAAACCGGTCAAATACTATGGATTTTTATAAATAATTTGTGGGTGACATAAATTGTCTGTTATTGATAATATGGAGCCTTCCACCACGTACAAGCTTCAAGTTTCGATTTAGGCAACTACCCTTATAGTAACTTAAATTGCCATAATATAGGACATAACGGAATAAATAGTTAGCGAAATGCAGTAAGGAAAGACAAGGTTGGCCACAATATTGATCGTTACGAAAACATTCGCGATGAAGATGCCGAGTTTGTAGCAGCCAGAAAATTAGTGATTACCAAAAGTGCAATATTCATCTACATACTGATTGCTCTTCTAAATTTCATGAACAATACAAAGTTTAATCAATATTTTCGGTTAATTATATGTTTGGGTTATAATCAAAAAGAATTATTTTAAAAAAGAAAAGAGTTCCGAAAAAAAGGCAAAACGGCTCATTTGACCAGGGGAACTCCCAACGTTGCGTATACGCAACGTTTCACCAACGGCAAACTAAAAACAATAAAAATATAAAAATCGATAATTTGCCTTATTTAAGTCTGTTTTATTGCTAATTTATCAAAATATTTGGAATTTTTAAGTTATTAACATGCTTGGGATTTAATGGGTTAACGCTTGTCGTCCCTTCTGGTTCCTTTCTTCACGGAACCCTTTTGTTTACCATTGACGTCGACGTTGCGCTTTCTTACCTGGCAACCCTACCCCGAACTAGACCCTTCTAACTGTCATCGGACAGCTCTCGGCGCCCGGAGTGTAGGTTTATCAACTTACGAACAAGGTCTCGGAACGCATCTTGGTCCTATATCGAGGACTTACTGCATTTGGGAAGTTATTAACCTTCGATTGCGTCATGCCGCATTCTTCTATTGAGAATATGAAACGAATTTTCTTGTTTATATATATTTGCGCGTAAGAAATCGCGTACATTATATACGTTTTTTAAACGATTCCTAAAAGAAACGTTCACACAAACATCGTTATTACGAACATCCGGTTTTTCGGTCCCGCGAACTTCGTAATAACGAAAGTCTACTGTAGTATCCATATAATGCGGTGGACTTATTTAAAAAAGAGCAGCATAAAACTGCATATATGATTCCAAGGAAAGAGAAAAAAAATTCTTTCGGGTGTCGATGACCACGTGCCATCTAATGTTACATTTCACCACGATCCCTCTCCTGGGTTAAGGAAAGGGATTTAGACCCACAGTCGTCATTTGAATGTCTAAAAATTGATAATACTTGCAGATATTAAATGAATTTTATGAATGAGCTGGACAGGGTCGGCCCGGCTAGGTTGGCTGGTCGGCAATTGCTGAGGGCCACGAGCTTACGGGGAGCCCACAATGCTCCCAGATAATATATGAAATGCGTAATAACAAAATAATGAAAATAGGCATACGAAGGTTTTTTGCAATAATAAATTCTATTTTTTCTTAAGTTGTGTGCTGGGACTAGCCACGGAGGTAACACAAAATCTTTTGCACAATTTTTCATGAGTTACTTTATTTACAACATTCTCATTGTCAGTGTAAAAAGACAATAAAAAATTAATAAAATAAAGGTGTCAGAATATGAAAGAGAACCTGATGTTTTCTTGAAAGGATTATTCGAAAAGGTTATATTTAAGTTTATTTTTTTTGGTTTTGTTGTAGTTTCATGGAGCAAATTCACTAAACAATAGGAAATAGAACCCTAATACATTATTAAATTTTAAATGCAAACTGTGAAATTCTCACTTTTGAAAATATTTTTTTCTTATAAAATCGATATTTTTATTGGCTCTTATCTTGTTTTGAATCGCCAGAATAGCGTCGAAATCCATTTCCGGGCATGCAATTTCCTTAAATTTTCCTTGGGAGGACCTCCAAAATCACCTGGTAGGGAGGGCCCCAATATGAGCCCCAACTGAGGGCCCCTAAATCCCAGACTGCCCCTACCTC
Organism: Ischnura elegans; assembly: GCF_921293095.1. Taxonomy (NCBI): domain Eukaryota; kingdom Metazoa; phylum Arthropoda; class Insecta; order Odonata; family Coenagrionidae; genus Ischnura; species Ischnura elegans. Next base: position 25,401,053 of record NC_060252.1, read on the forward strand.
AGGAAGAAAGATCTATTTCAATTTGAGTTGGGATTAAAATTCTATTCGCTTTACAACTCAAAATGTTGCATGGCCATTTAAATCTGTAGCCTTTCCCTGGGTCAAGAATTTTGACAATGTGGATGTTGACCCCTACAGTTTTACTGGTAGGAATGATCCTCATATACCTATATAGGGACTACTCATACAATTTGTAGATTACAGAGTAGGAGCTAAGAAAAAGTATTTGGCACACATGGTGGTGTTAAATGAAAAAGAGCTGGAATATGAAAAAGAATGCAAGAATATGGCAAAGGAGGCAGCAATTAATAAAGTAATATTGAATGCAATGCTAATAACAAGGGTGGGAAAGATAGAAAAACATCAAAAAAGGAGGACATGAGTGTGTTATCTCCTAGACTTCTTGTCTACGCATATCAGACCTCAGACGCAATACTGCTGAGAGGCATTGCACACCACCAATGCACCACGGATATTTATGAACCCCCTAAAACAACGATCTTAAACGGCCCCTACCAAGGCCAGAAAGATTTCGCGGGAATAGGGAGGAAGGGTTCATCAGGACGTATTTAGCATATTGGCTAATCCGTTCTCCGCATATTTTACATGCCTCGGTACATGCCGCACAGTGCCCAAAGCTGCCTTCACCGCTTCTTTCCGTATTCCGCACATTACTACTACTTACACAACTTTCCTGACCGCGAGCGTCTCAATTTCGCATATTGCTGCTATGTCGACGGCAATAGTTCATATGTCGGATTATAAGTAGGTATGAAGTTATACACATGTATGATACCTTTCAAAAGACGCTCATTAGTTATTTGAGACAAATAATGGGCATAACTTAGCAAACCAATAAAACCAAAATTAAATTTCACTTTCAAGTTTCAAACTGCACGTAATTCTGCAAGAGATTAAAATTATAAACGAACCGTACCTGAACATGAATCTGATTGGTAGCCCCACCCCTTTTCCCCCGCATACATCACCGCATGACCTTGCGCCGAACAATAATATTCTAAGTACTGCCCCCACATCTACTCGGAATAATAGGGTAGTTTCCTTCATCAAAGAAAACGAAAGGCATTGATTGCGATTCGTCATCCATCATTAGTGTATTCATAATAAACATTATTATTTGGTTTTAGAAATCCCTGTTTAGACGAATGGCAACGGTCAATTTTAACCGCATTTGAAAAAGGCCTGATTGGCGCCCATGCGATGCCACTCCACGTGACGTCATAGGGACCTAGTTTTTTTCACGAGTAGATAGGAGTTTTACATCGTCTGAGATTAGCAATGCATGCATGAGGCACAGAGCTCAGGAAAACATTTCTTAATAATCACCTATTAAAATTGCCTATGGTAGGTATGTTTCCTTCGCTTGATAAGGTATTGATAATCCTTATTTAAGCCAGGCGCTACCTGCTAGCTGGGTACCCTGCTACCTGACAGCAGTCTGCATCGCAGCGGTGCACATACCCTCGCCCCAAGGTCACCTCACATGGCGATAGTGGGAACCCGAATGACGTCACACGGGGTTTTCCCAGCATTCATACTTAGCCGTCGCGTTTTCGCGCACTTGAAAATTTTCACTTTTCATTTAATCGCGAAAAATAGATATCGTCATTTAAAAATCTAAAAGCGTGAAATTCGTACTCCAGTAGTAACCTGATGTGTGATCTTTCGATTTAGGCAATAAAAAAATAATAGGTACCACCCTATTACCCACTGGTCATGCACGGAATATGGAAGTAGGGATTAGTGGACCTTTTTTCGATCCTTTCTGACGGTCAAAATATGTGCGGAGAATGGATGCGACCTCGGGTATGACCATACTCTCCAGCATTTCGGGAGGGAGGGGGTTTGAGTCCCATTCCTTCCCCACCACTACCAACAAGACCTCAAACTTCACAGAGAAACCATGACGTAAACACATGCTCGTATATGCGGAAGCTTCACCCTAAAGGCCTTAATGCACGATGGAGACCGCAATCAACCGCTGATCAAGTGAACCGCAAATGGATGTAAAGTAATTAGCAGTACAAAAACAGGAATGAGATTTAATATTCATGTTCAAATCCTTCCATGCTATAAATGGTGCAGCTCAATAAACTCATTTGTAGTGGCGTAACTATGGGGGAGATGTGGGGATAGGTCCTCCCTCCCCAAAGCCTCGGGCAAATAAAAAATTATTTAAAACTATCGTCCAGTTTTGACATATAATAACTGCATCTGCTTTAAGTTAAAATTTAAGTGCTAAAATTGTGTACAATGTATTTTCAGGTATGTCAAACATAATCATTTAACAGTCCAGTTTTCTAATTACGTAATTATGTAGTTGGATGTTTTACCTATGCGTACCAATGATGTATTTATCTTTCAGCATTATACATATTATATAAAGAAAATGTACCAGGTCTCATTTGCCCGGAGATTAGCAAGGACGTTGGACAAATTTTACCGCGTGAAACCGTCCCGTGGCCGCAAGCGTGAGGCTAAAATCAACTGTCCGGGAATTAATTGAAGACGGGTAAGAGAAATTTTAAATAAAAGTTAATCGTGAGCGGGAGTGAAAGGAAAGAATTAAAAAGAAAGTTAAGAATTTTCATTTAAATTTATAAAAAAATTAAAAGTTAAAAATTTAATACATCACATCGTGTGTATATACTTCGATTAACACTCCTACTTCGTAATATTCTTGGGTTTTATATACGTACTGTAGTCGTTTCAAATTGGACGAGCTACAAAATTCACCCGAATGAGGGGAAAAATAGGCATTATGTGCGTTTCAGCCGAGGGCTTTGGTTACGATCAGGCGTGTGTGAGTGCTCTCCATACAATTTCCTTTATATACCCTCTGTTTAGGCGAGTGTTCTATCCCTCCCCGCTGTGAGACTCAGCGCTGGCGAAGAAACCCGGTTGTGTGCTCCCAATCTCCACTCCTTAGCAACCGTCCTCCAGTGAAGGTATCGCCGGGATCGAATAGGGCTTATCCCAAGTGGACATTCATTCCACAACCACCCCCGCCACCCCCCACATTCTCTGGGGGAATCTAAGGCGCTGCTGTGAAACCCGAAGGAAGAATTTCCTTGATAAAGAGCCGATCGTGCACGTATGTCCACCATCCATCCATCCACTACTTATTTCTTCATTTTAATTCCACGGGTCCCAGCCAAATGGCTGTCTTCTGGGAGTTCCTTAAACTTTTGGATTCAAAATTAAGTAGTTCAATTTATATTGTCATAGAATTGCTGTAATGTTTGGCAGAGGTTAGGGGTTAACTGGGGACAGGGATGTCGGGGTTTGAGGCACACTTTGGTTTGTGCTCGGGTTTTCGGGTGGAAAAATATAAAAAAACATAAATTTTTTAAGAGTTCATTATTAATTTTGTCGAAAGATCATAAAGAAACTACATTTTATAACGTTTATAGATGAATGAAGTAGAATAATATTTGTGCCCTACATTCATTGAATGAATGATATTTTCACCTCGCTGCAAATCCTAATTATCGAATAATGTGCCTCATTCAGGTGATTACCTAAAATCACGATTTTGTCCATTCCTTAGTGTTCTATTTTTTCTGTTTTCTTATATATAATTAAGGAGCTATCTAATAAATAACATGAAAAAACGTAGGGGATAAAAAACGTATTAACTTTACAGAATTAAATAAAATTATTGAATTTTGAATTCAGAGATTCTACCCTGCAAATATTGATGAAAAAATTGCGAGTTTGACCTCGAGGGAAGCGATAAATAGAAAAAATGCTGCATAAACCAATAAATTTGGTCTTGAAATAATTTTTGCCGCAGAATCCAAATATGATCAAGGAATTAATTACCAATATTCGGGATGCTGTAGACTCAAAAATTGCTTATAAAAACGAGAGTTAAAACCCAAATTTATCAGTCTCACCTGAACAAAGATATCTTTCTCAAATCTTAAAAGAATCCTGACCCAAATTTCATTTATCAGCTTATTATCTATCCTTCTCGAATTATTCTCATTCCATAGATAGGACTCGTTCTCTTCTTTTACGCTCCGAATTTGCCGGAACCTAGAGCTAAAAGTGGCTGAGAAATTTACGAATGGAGCCGTTTTCTTCACTTAGCACGCGATATATAGTGACGGGAATGCTAATCCTGCAGGATAACAAGCAAATGAGATCCGCCGTTGATTAAGGCGTTAATTTGGACGCAATTAACGACGACTTCTTTGAATCGCTGACCTCGTCTTCGTCGAGAAAAACCCTAGCTCCTTTGAAGTTGCAGGCGAATTAAACTCGTCTACTCAAAGGCTGAACCGTTCCAGGGGTCTGGGTAGTAAGAGGAGAGAAAGACTTCAAGGAGGTGCCAACCTAAAATGAAGTTAATGTCATTTTCTTCATACTCCGGCTAACTAGGGAAAATCACATTCTCCATCTGCCAACGGAGACAAGTTCTTAACCAGCGCCACTAAATTTTTAATGAAAATAGTACTCGAATAACGTGCTATAAAATGCGAGAGCGAATAAAGTATTGAGGACTATGGCTTCCGATAAATGTTAGGTCAATTATAAAATCTTTTCTGAAGGAGATAGTTTATCAATGGGGAATTATAAGGCCTCCCCAATATTTAATAAATAGAACATAATTAGGGTATCATAATGAAGTTGGTCTCGAAACAATTTTTCCGCCAAATCTAAACATGATCGATGAATCAGATTTTAAGATATTTGGAACAATGAATGCCAAAATAACACATTCTGCCCGTTTTCGGATGTGTACACAGCTAGGAAACATTTAAAAACCTCAATCTTATTGAAAATTTATCTTAAATTCATATCTTTTTAATATTGGAACATGTTTTTCTCACCATAATACAGCAGAAATACATTTATTCGGCGCAAAAAACTGAGAACACTCAGTTGACCAGGGCGAGAAAAGTCCCTCATGCAAAGGTCTGTGGATGAATGTGAGTGATCCTTTGGTAATGGCGAACCACTGTTGCAGGTGACGATTTTCTTTCATACCAAGAACATAAATAATGGCACTGCAGTGATTTTGGAAATACTATTATTTAAAATTATCAAAAAAGGTAAAATATCAGATGTCTTTATCAGATGTCCTATAACATGTAAAAACAATACTTCCTTGTTTTAATATTCAACTAAAAATTTGTCATATTTGGAATACCTACTACCAAGTTAATAAGCTGCAATTGATTTTCACCTTATATGCATTGTATCTATTTTGTATTGATGAATCGTGAAAACGAATTGCTTGCACATTCATAGCAGAGAACTCACATATTTCGGTTAGAATCCCAGGTGATGCCCAAGGGCATACCCTATGTAGATTCTTAAAGCGGTAGTTCGTCCAAGGAAACTGTCCCCCTACTTGAATGAGTGATAGTGACAAGCCTTTGGCTTAGTTAGAGGTAAGCTATACCTTAACGTACACAAATCAACCTTTAAATTTAAAAATTAAAACATTACTGTGAATCTAGCACCATTAAAAGAAATAAGGTTTCTTTTATTTTAATGACTAAAGTCATATGCAATGGCCATATATCGGCCAAAATTCAACATAAAAAATACTAAGATATTATTATGCAACAAAACAAAGGAGTATTCCACATGCAATAACATAATAAAACAAAATCTTGAAGAGGCAATAGAGTTTTGTTACATAGGAAGCTGAAGAATTACCAACGATGGACGAAGTAAGAGAGAAATAGTTAGCAGAATAGCACAGGCGAAGATGGCTTTCTACAAAAAGATGAATCTAATTACAGCTGAAAATACAAGTATAGAAGTGAGTAAACAATTCATCAGATGCCAGATATGGAGCACGCTTCTGCGAGGGAGCGAGGCTTGTACGTTTATAGGAGCAGAGAAGTCAAGAGCGAAAGCAGTCGAAGTGGTGCTACCGAAGAATAATGAACATAAAATGTATCGACCGTGTAAGTAATGAGGATGTGCTAAGAAGAGTGGGAGAAAGGAGAAGTCTTCTAAAAGCAACGGCCAGAAATCAGCTGAAAATCAACCAAAAGGCACTTAGATATTAGTATTGGAAAATATTTATATGCACACTACTGAGACGAGACAACTTTCCAATCACCGCAAACAAAGCCATTGCCGTGTGAACAACACACATGCAAGCAAGGGGTGGTTCGATAGCGTCTTAAGTCCTCACTAAGGAATCACATTCGGGACCTTAAATTCGGCATCTAAACGCTCTCCTCAGTGAGATACAATGAACCTCATCCTCTATTAAAACATTACCATCATTGGTAATGCAAATCATAAGATTGGTTTGACGCAGCTCTCCATTCTTCTCACCTAAACGCTAGCCTTTTCATAGCGATATATTTTTTCTATTTTACATCCTACATAGCCTGTCCTATGTAACAAATAACGTATGTCCCATGAAATATGCAACGGTCCGTCTCTTGCACTTCTTCCCTTCTACCTGTCCTTTTACCACTGCTTTCACCAGGCCATCATGTCTCTTAAGGTGGCCAAATAAGTTACCCCGTCTTCTCCTTTACATTTTTAGAAGAATTTTCTTTTCTCCCTCTGTCCTCAGCTCTTCTTGATTACTTTCTCCCTCGATACGTTTTAACTTCATCATTATTCGGTGGCACAACATTTCGAATGCTTCCACTCTTGCCTTATCTGCTGCTGTAAACTTAAAACATAAGCACCTAAATTTTAAATCCCACGTCATTCGAGCGGTTAGAATGTTTTTTTTTCATTTCCACCTAATCTTCGGGACCTGAAAAAAAACTGAGAGACAAGACAGCCCAAGGAAGTCATTAGGGCCGGATGTAAAGAAAACGGTTCAAGGGATAAAGGGATACGGAAGGAATGCCACGAATTTCCACCGCGCCCTTCCCCGCCTCCTTAATTTCCCCGGGAGACATTTTGAACGCGCTGCCAGATCGAGAGAGGCAGATATTTAATGAAGGCGGCGGAAGAGCGCGCTGGGGCAACTTCAACTCGATGCCATCCCATCCTCTTCGCCCCCTTCCCGCCATCTGATTGGTCCAAATTGTAGCGTCGAAATTTCCTCTCCGCGCCGCTGAACGAAAATACAGACAGACAGTCTGTCGGGAAGGCGTCTGGCTGATTATGGAGCGCTTGGATTAATTTCCTCCGTTCTTATTCGGGACGTGGACGAGAAGACGCGGCAGCGCTGGCGATGATTCGCGGGAAATTGGGCGAAATATTCCAACAAAAAAAAAGAGACGCAACGCTCTGATCGAACAAGAATTCCTCGGAACGTACAGTAGCAAATGTGAACGAAACAAACGTCTACTGGTGCTGCTCGGTTGACGTGATTCTGCATGCATTGAGTACGACCACGGCGGAAATCCTAAATCTCGAAAAAATTAGCAGCGTTCGCTCCTCTGTTTTACATGAACACTCTTTGAATTACTTACATTTTCTTTATACATATAATGTACAATATAGTAACGACCACTCTGAATTTTTTCCACAATGCAGAGCTAACAACAGCGAAAAACTTTTACATATTTACAAGAGCTTTCAATAATGTACCTATTTATTTAGCAATAAAGTAATGCATACAGCTTACATTCGACGACATGAGACCCAATATTTGCAACTGTTAGGAAAAATATTCATTTTCGGTACCCATTTTTCATCAATGTAGTTTAAAAAACTGAAGAAACTTTCATATTTTAGTCTATTCTTGTAAACACTAAAATAAAATACTGTCTCGCAATGACTTGAAAACTTCATTCCTACCTTAAAACATACCCCATCTCCCCACTTACCGCCCATTCTACTCCCTTCTCCTTCCTTAACCATCTTATTTCCTCTTATCCCTCTCCGATTCCAAATTTTACTAAATATGCTCCCTTCCACCACACGACTCTATGCCTAGAAAATGGCACTGAGTTTCCAAAACCTAGGCCTGAGTTAGTATCAAATAGGGACGGAGTACTATCAGCGTTTCTTTCGTCAAGAATAACTATGATGCCTATAACATATAAATCTCGCTGTCTATTAATATATATTATGCACTAAAATTTTGAGATGCACAAGAAATGAACCGGAGACTACTTCATGGTACGAGAGAAACTAATGCAAGTCAACTTTTTAGGATCTCGATTGCCGTGAAACGTTAATGTTAGATTCGCAGGAGATATGTAATTATAGTCATGGTCAGATTTCCTATCAGCGATAAGCAACACAAGCGTTTATCCCTTAGTACATTTTGTTACCGTTAAAAACACATAGTTCGCGAAGAATTTATGATATATTACGAATGAAGTTAGGGCTCAGACATAGATATGGTTACATACGATATGAGTACGCAAAAAGGTAAAAATCTATGAACACGTCGCTACTCCGTACATACTCTGAGTGTTATTATTTATCTTCCCCGGCATATTATCTCAAAGTTTTGATAGAATTGAATCGCTTTTTGCCGTAAAGAAGCAAATGATCATTAATGACGTAAGTTAAGCTTCATTATAACTTACAAGATACATATAAATCATACCATAAACTACCTAATCCCAAGCGGCCTATTCAGATAAAAACAGAATGAATTTTTAGTGCAAATGAAATCAGCATACGCCCATCCAGGCTTTGTTTGCATCCAGACATCTTTTGACTTTACCTAGGGGCATGTAGTATCAGCCAATTAAAGACCTGGAATTCACCATGCTAAGTACATAATTTCAGAATTTGTGCTCCCACGGCTAATGTGGAACGGAATGAGTTTATGTAGTCCACTTGAGCCATAAGATTCTTGTAATCGAAGTAGTACTCCTTCGCGTTAAAGCCATTAAGACGTCAGCGAATTTATTGAAAAATGGGAAAATTTCCTGGGAAGGCAATGATGTAAGAAGATGGGAAAACAATGTGATGTAGACATGACTGAGTGAATTCTGAGGATGGCGTATTGGGGGATTTCATCTCAAATCAGGCAGATAGTGCAAAAACATGTCAGGTGACCATCACCGATTTCTCTGAAATTTATATATGTTAAAGCAGTATCCTTATGATGAATAACGATGACTTTATCTCTGCTCGGAACTGAACCGTCATAAAGTTACCGCCCCTTGAACATTGCAGTGTCAGGCCTCAGAGTAAAAAATGAAAAATCACATAAATGCTGATTACTAAGAAACCATGGCCCATAAAGCAGTGGTTATTGTTTTATTTTGAAGAGAATTCATTTATGCACATTATGGCATAACTTGCAAGTCATTTGAAGCAATAATAAACAAATAGGACTTGTTTAAACAATAAAAATTAGTCATTATTTAACAATTTATTACTAAAAAAGGCCACCTTTTATTTTCTTTAAAATTTCTCAGCGGGTAGTTTAAATGTTCTGCTTTCAATTTAAAAAATAAAAAAAGGTAGTATTTTTATACTTTTTGTTTTAAGGCATGTCTAAGTTAGGCATGTTTACGACTATTTTACACCAAGATTGCATACCTTCAAGGGGGGAAAATGCCGTTTCATTCTACTTAGCATTCATAACAGTGAAAATTTCATATCTGAATGATTGGTTACATCTCTTGACTGAAAGCAAGTCCAATCTTGTTTACTTCCATGGCATCCAATGTGTGCAAACACCCACTGCTACTGGCTGGAAACGGTGAATGAGTCTCAATTTGCACAGAGTATTTTTTAATGGCAGTTCACGTAAGTCTTTCTTCTACTTTGGGCCATGTGGAACATTTCGATGGACCATGTGGATGCATAAATGAGACACTAATGTCATTCTCTTCTAAAGACACTGCAGTGATTTGTGAAATCAGGTTTGACCAGGTTTTTCAGAAACACAATGAAGTCATTCATGGTGAGATTTTGAGCACTGTACGTCATTATATCTGAATTTGTCAGTGTCACAGCCTGTTTGATTGTGTGGATTACAGAGCGAGCTTTAGTTGTCCCGTGTCTGTTAACTACCAAGACATGAAACTGTTGACGCCATGTACAGGTGCTACTTTCACCTAATTATTTTTTGTCTAAATTGAGCTTGTTAACATGTGTAAAATGGAAGTTTCATATTAGGCAAGAATTTACTAACTTAATGAAAGTGATAAATGTCAAATATGTACTTCATGGTAAAATAATGTCTCAGCAGTTTTTTGAAGAAGCGAGAGTGAAATTTCTATGAGTGACCATGTTCAAATTTTATCATTCTTTTCCTTAATTTAATCTAAACAACATAAATTGGCTGCTTTTCCAATTTCAACCAAACATACGATTGACATATCATGCAGAGCTAAAAAAACTCGGAATATGGGGCAATGCTGATGTATAGTGCTGGCATCCTCTTCCTCATTGTGCTCAATCAAAATTGTGCTTTCATTTTACTTGGATCATGATAAAGATTGTTCTTGTGTAACTCCTAATCAGCAAGATGTGTTCACTGCCATTGAGAATCATTCAGACAAAACATTCATTCAGAGAAATTCATTGCCGAAGTTTAGGATTGAACCAAGAAAGGTATAATTATCATCACCATATCTGGAAAAAAGAAAGGGAAGCTATTCAAAAAGAGAAGTTGGTAACACTAATTGGTGTGGAGTTGGTGCTTCATTTCAAATTTTCCGAGAATTGGAGTGTGATTCTTCCAGATTAAGTACAACCGTATGACTGGCAAAAAGTACAGATATCAATATTAACCTGTCTGGAATATAATAACTAAGGTATGCAGGCACTTCAGATGATTTTTCACAGGACACTGTACATGCTTATCTTAGGATGAATCAAATAGAAGAACAATAGAGTAAAAAGATATCATATGGAGAAATAAATCATATATTTTAGAAAAGTCAGCCGCTGATTAAAAAAAAACATTTCAGATATTTGACTTGGAGAAAAGTCTTAAACAGGAAGAAAGTCATTGGTGGTTGTTCAATGCAACAGGACATGAATAGGGTCCATCTGATAGAGTTGCAAGAATTGGTAAAAAATTATGACACAAACTGAAACCTGAGATATTTCAATTGTGGCAAGTAAATTCAAACAAGTCCTTTGTGCAACATGTGAGTATATCCTTGACTAATATCAAACTTTTGCATTTTACATATGTTAAACTAGCCAAATAGGGTTCATTCCTTTCATTTTCCTTCATCAAAGAAAACGAAAGGCATTGATTGCGATTCGTTACCCACCTTCAGTGTATTCATAATATACAAATTATTTGATTTTTAGAAATCCCTGTTTAGACGAATGTTAATGGTCAATTTTAACCTCATTTGAAAAAGGATAGATTGGCACCGATGCGATGCCACTCCACATGACATCACAGGGACCTAGATGCTATACGAGTAGATAGGAGTTTTACATCATCTGAGATTACCAATGTATACATGAGGCACAGAGCTCCGGGAAATATCCCTTAACAATCCCCTCTTAAAATTGCCTTTGGTCAGAGAATTTTCTTTGTTTGATAGGGTATTAATAATCCTTATTTAAACCAAGCACTACCTGCTAGCAAGGAACTCTACGCTACCGCCATGCTCGGCCGCAAGCAGCCAGAGGTCACACGGGCTCTTCGCAGCATTCATACTTAGCCGTCGCGTTTTCGTACGCTTGAAAATTTTCACTTATCATTTAATCACAAAAAACAGATATCATCATTTAAAAATCTAAAAGCGAGTAATATGTATTCGAGGAGTAATAATCTTTCCATTTAGGCAATGAACAATTATAGGAAACCACCCTATGTAGACAAAAAAATGATTGGGTGAAAGGAGCACCTGTACACTAGGGCGGATCGCAAAAATCGATTTTTTTCAAATCCATCTGGCCCAATGAAAAAAAAATGTGGGACCGATCAAAAATAAGGCCTGAAAAATTTGAGACCTGTACGTGAACCCCTGACCCTCGCTCAAATGCAATTTAGGGGGGGGGAGGGTCAAAATTCGAAAAATACAATATTTTATGGTCATTCCCTATAGATTTTGCCGAGTTACTGCCCTTCTAGGGCAAAAATTTCGTGCATTTTGACGTATCTGCCACCGTTTAGCCACAAAATGCCTAATTTGAGTCCGCGTCCGCGAAGAAAATATTCCAACGCCCACGCAGCGTCGCGGATACCAGTGCCGCAGGCCGATCCCTTCCCCTCCACGCTCGCTTCTCCCCCTCCCACGCCTCTAATACAGCAAAATTCATCCCGCGCATGCTGCTAGGAGGTCGTTTATCTTTGATAATATAAATCAGAAGATGGTAGAAGGTAAAAAGCGATGCGTAGTGAGACGACTTATCCCTTATTTGGCGCCTCGTCGGCGTTAAACAAATCGATGTTACCAACTTTTAGAGAAGTTATGAAATACTTTTAGGCCTGCTCACGCAGGAAAGGAGACTACGGTCTTGAAGACGCCTCTCGAGTGGCTATGAAGGTTTGGGAACTTAGGTTATGCATTTCTATTCCGGTATTGTCCGACAGCTGTGATTAAATGGATGAATAAGGGTGAAGGCCGCCGGCGTACCCTCCCCGCTCTCCTCTCGAACGCCCCAGATGCAACAAAATTCACACCAAGTGCGTCTTTCTTCGTTAGTCTTACTAATATTTGATGCATCAGCATCGTCCAGTGAGGAACAATCACGAAAGAATTACTCAATTACCTGCTTTCCAGTCTGTATTTCTTATGTTAGTGTCATTCCTCGTCTTTTGCTGCTGTCAACAAAGTTTTGGTAAATTCTTTCGCGAATCTCTCGTCCGTATGTATAATAAAAGGAATATTGAAATTTAAATTTGAACTTTCATCAATAGATTTTAAAATTCCACAGCGCTAAGCTCAGATATAGCCGAAGGAACCGGAGTCTCTCTCCAATATATCATCAGCCTTTATGTCGATATTAAAATCCAGCAATTAAAAAAATCTCGGATTGGTCGCCAAACGCATCCTTGCAGAAACGCAAATTGGGTCCCTAGATTACCCTCCCAACGTTTATGTCGCAAATCCAAGTCAACATAGTGCAATTAGCAAATAGACCACTGTAAGGGATGAAATACGATTTGATGCTTTCCCGGCGAATGATGTGGGTAAACTCTTTTTGGGGTTCAACAAAATTTATCTCTTAGGATGAGCCCCCAGTCGGAGCTTGAAATGTTGGCCATTATGGAAAAATTAACCCGGTGGGAATCCCGAGAAGAGTCTACCCACACTGCAAGGGATGTTGGAATTATGCTTATAGCAAAGGGATGATGCCTCCTTTTTGGGCGGTATTCGCTTGGTACCATCATAATCAAATCCTTTTTAATTCTGTGTATCTAATTTTCACTCGGAAAGGAATCGATAATCGCAGATTTGATAACTTTTGCTAATCCTCCGAAGGGGAAGGCAAACCTCCAAAAGTGGGACACTGTTTCTTCAATTAACACCACACATTCCCCTCTAAACTTGTATTGATAAGTCCTCTTGCCTTTTTTCATCAGACAAGAGTATAGTCTTTCATTCCAATTAAATGGAACCCTTTGATGACAACCCTCTTTTCTTATTTACAGGAATTAGCATCTTTTTCTGTATACGTAAGTAATTCTGGTACACTAGCTTTGATGTATCTTACGAAGTTATGACTTTTGCGTTAGATAAGGTTGCGGGAACGCGCATTGCTGTTGCTTGGTTCTTGCATATACCTCTATCACAGTTGGCAGACGCATTTTCCCCGAAGAAGTTCCAATTTGAGGTTATAGTCCTTAATGTTTATTTCATGAGGAAAGTAGAAATACAAATCGGCTAATTTCTCGCCAGTTTAATTTTCTTCGGATGAATTGATGAAGAAAATTTTTGATACTATTTTCCCGTACAAGAATTGACGATGTCGACTCAACACTCTCCTTTGATTCCATTTTTTCCTCGGTTGCCGAGTTTCTTTAGGGTTCAATCCAGCAGCCATCATCTTTCTTTTCGTCAGATTGTCTCTCAAAATACTTCTCATTGGAGGAACCTTATGCTCCTCCATGCACTTACACGCAAAAATATCGCATAATTAAAAATGTTCCTTTAAAATTGTTTGAGTCTTATACTTCAATAAAACCCACTTTTGGCCTATTATGATTTTCCGTAAGTTTTAGTACTTCCTGTGGTACCGCTAAATCCATTCAGTCACATTCATAATGGAAGAGAAGCGCGTCACCATAGTTCGCACACCTTCATAGCCACTCGAGAGGCGTCTTCATAGACCGTAGTCTCCTTTCCTGCGTGCGCAGGTCTAAAATTATTTCATCACATGTCTAAAAGTTGGTAACATCGATTTGTTTAACGCCGACGAGGCGCCAAATAAGGGACAAGTCGTCTCACTACGCATCGCTTTTTACCTTCTAGAGCGGGGAGGGTACGCCGGCGGCCTTCACCCTTATTCATCATTTTAGTCACAGCTGTCGGACAATACCGGAATAGAAATGCATAACCTAAGTTCCCAAACCTTCATAGCCACTCGAGAGGCGTCTTCATGACCGTAGTCTCCTTTCCTGCGTGAGCAGGCCTAAAAGTATTTCATAACTTCTCTAAAAGTTGGTAACATCGATTTGTTTAACGCCGACGAGGCGCCAAATAAGGGATAAGTCGTCTCACTACGCATCGCTTTTTACCTTCTACCATCTTCTGATTTATATTATCAAAGATAAACGACCTCCTAGCAGCATGCGCGGGATGAATTTTGCTGTATTAGAGGCGTGGGAGGGGGAGAAGCGAGCGTGGAGGGGAAGGGATCGGCCTGCGGCACTGGTATCCGCGACGCTGCGTGGGCGTTGGAATATTTTCTTCGCGGACGCGGACTCAAATTAGGCATTTTGTGGCTAAACGGTGGCAGATACGTCAAAATGCACGAAAGTTTTGCCCTAGAAGGACAGTAACTCGGCAAAATCTATAGGGAATGACCATAAAATATTGTATTTTTCGAATTTTGACCCTCCCCCCCCCTAAATTGCATTTGAGCGAGGGTCAGGGGTTCACGTACAGGTCTCAAATTTTTCAGGCCTTATTTTTGATCGGTCCCACAACTTTTTTTCATTGGGCCAGATGGATTTGAAAAAAATCGATTTTTGCGATCCGCCCTACTGTACACGGCATCAACAGTTTCATGTCTTGGTAGTTAACAGACACGGGACAACTAAAGCTCGCTCTGTAATCCACACAATCAAACAGGCTGTGACACTGACAAATTCAGATATAATGACGTACAGTGCTCAAAATCTCACCATGAATGACTTCATTGTGTTTCTGAAAAACCTGGTCAAACCTGATTTCACAAATCACTGCAGTGTCTTTAGAAGAGAATGACATTAGTGTCTCATTTATGCATCCACATGGTCCATCGAAATGTTCCACATGGCCCAAAGTAGAAGAAAGACTTACGTGAACTGCCATTAAAAAATACTCTGTGCAAATTGAGACTCATTCACCGTTTCCAGCCAGTAGCAGTGGGTGTTTGCACACATTGGATGCCATGGAAGTAAACAAGATTGGACTTGCTTTCAGTCAAGAGATGTAACCAATCATTCAGATATGAAATTTTCACTGTTATGAATGCTAAGTAGAATGAAACGGCATTTTCCCCCCTTGAAGGTATGCAATCTTGGTGTAAAATAGTCGTAAACATGCCTAACTTAGACATGCCTTAAAACAAAAAGTATAAAAATACTACCTTTTTTTATTTTTTAAATTGAAAGCAGAACATTTAAACTACCCGCTGAGAAATTTTAAAGAAAATAAAAGGTGGCCTTTTTTAGTAATAAATTGTTAAATAATGACTAATTTTTATTGTTTAAACAAGTCCTATTTGTTTATTATTGCTTCAAATGACTTGCAAGTTATGCCATAATGTGCATAAATGAATTCTCTTCAAAATAAAACAATAACCACTGCTTTATGGGCCATGGTTTCTTAGTAATCAGCATTTATGTGATTTTTCATTTTTTACTCTGAGGCCTGACACTGCAATGTTCAAGGGGCGGTAACTTTATGACGGTTCAGTTCCGAGCAGAGATAAAGTCATCGTTATTCATCATAAGGATACTGCTTTAACATATATAAATTTCAGAGAAATCGGTGATGGTCACCTGACATGTTTTTGCACTATCTGCCTGATTTGAGATGAAATGGCCCTATTATATATGGATCTCATGAACACATATGCGCGCCGGATTCAGAAAATAGGGTAGATGTAGATTGAGTGGCATTATGATGTGTTCCTCCATTCCTCAGACACTTGGACACACCGTAGGGAAACATATTACTAGAGGTAACTAAGACAATTATTTTAATATCTTCATAATATCTCAACGATGTATTTCAGCCAATATATTGGTTTTTCGTGGAATTCACTATAAAATTTCTTCATTGAATACAGTTGTACTTCATTCTACCATTAATTTACCCTCATTTGGTTCTATAACAGGGCAAATAACCAGGAACAAAACACGAAGTTTACAATTATGACAATAAACTGCTCGAGTACATTTCTCTGAAAGTATCAGCTTATCATTACCGCAAATCCGCACACACACAAAATTACTAATTTTAGTATCATTACCATGACATGAACTACTGCGACTACATTCCTAAAACCGTGTTTTGGAAATCATAACTGTCCACCATCAGTTGATCAGAAAACTAAAAACACATTCTAAGGCTTCTCTTGGTAGAACCACATTGAAGTGTTTCGAAATAACTCCACTATTTAATTTTCCACAGAATTTTTTCTCTATGCCGACCTAGGTTTCAAAGCTGTTATCAAGCAAACAGCTCATGGTGAGATATTGTTACCTTAATGATACTTGTTTAGAGCTTTAACAGTTAATCTGTAAATAAAAAATGCCCGTATAAAATTACAAGGAAAAGATATTTCTCAATATCTGTTAATGATGTTCTTTCGGGTGTTCCTCGCGTTATTATTCGGTTTGTTACTCAATGTTTCGTGGCCGTTGCAGGTTACTTTTCCGTAGGGAATGAGGATAGGTCTTCCGTTGAGTGCATCTATCATGGTTCATAGAGGGAAGGAGGTTGAAAGAGTAAGGGGTGAAGGAGTTATCATTATTATCATTTTTAGCTTCAACCAATAAATATTTTCCAATATCATTAGTCATTAGAAGTTAAGGATTTACACAGATATTTTATTTATGTTATGATTTTCAACAAAATTAAACGATTTTGCAACTTAATATAGAGGGATTTATGGTATCCAATTTCGACAAAGCAAAGATGAGTACCTATTCATCGCACCATAAGGGGAAATCCCTTTCTCTCCTGCATAAAACATCGCGAGGCGCGTGTTCGAGTGCTCTTCACCTGCCGGAGACAGCCCCCGTCTTCTCGCCCAGCATGCTTTGCGCCAAAAGCGCCCCCAGGGCTCATGTGTCGGGAGATGTACTTGCCTTTCGCTTGACGGGTGCGGGGACGCGTGGCAAAACTTCCCCATCTTTATTCAATGCGGATAAAGGGGAGAGAGTCAGCGAGGTCTGGCGAGGAAAGTCTGGCGGTCTCGGCCCGCAGCCGGCATCGCGTTGACGGCGGTGAAATTCACGGTCACTGCCTCGCACTCGCTCTCTCGGAAAGCGTTCATCTCTCCGACCACGATTCGGGGCGGTCAAGGGGGAAAATTTTTTGAGCGTACGGTTTGGCTACTGTTCCTGTCATCTGAGTAAATATGACAAGGAAAAGAGGAAGGAGTTCATTTCCTCTCAGCCCCCTCGTTGATTCTTCTCTTATAATAGAACCATCGTCTTTTTTGTTCCATTACAAAGCCCAATTTAATATGCAGCACCTCATAAGGATTGCAATGGTGCGTGGCCGGAGTTTTGGCTGCAGAATTTGAGTTTTTCCCATCGTATAGTTTGAAGGAACATTTATCGGGTTTACCAATTGGTAATTGATCCTAACGTTTCGAAGGCTGAGTCTGCCATCGTCATCAGAGGTAGATTTTGGAGCCAAATTCTTGTCGGTATTTCTTTGAGTGAAGTATAGCGTTAACTTTCCACCCATTGTACTCCACCAATATTTCTACCACACAAGTTGAAAAAAACGGATAGTAAACCTATAATAGCACGAGTTACCGGAATTAAAGTTCTCACCGGCATTGATGATGCCGGTGGGGTTTATTATAAATGCTAATTAACCGCGAGGAAATCCCGAAAAACGGGGCTACATCAATGCCTAGTAGAATAAAGGGTCCTTGAGAAAAGATAACTGCATTTAATTTGAGAATATATGCGGTTAAATTGTTATAATTTTTTGTTCTTGAGAGTATCGTCTTCCTTGAATAAATTGGAATTCCATGAACTGGAATTGAAAGTTCAAGATTAGCCAGGAAGTGAATTTTTATTATAACTGGGTCATTCCGCGCCAACTCAGAAAGGAGCACACCTCTATCTTGTTGATGGAGACGAGTCTTGAAGATGAATCGACGCGGAGGTCAACCCGGAAACCTTGCTACGCACACCTCTATCTTCTTAGATTTTCATGAGAATTGGTATACTTTATTCTTCATTGGTGAATTAATTTTTTAGACAATTTTCCAATTTTTAACTTTAATATTTTTCATGATTTTCCAATTAATGTTCAGTATTAGCGTTTACAAAACTGGGAATTATTTTTTCTCAAATTTTCCACCTCGGAAGGCAAAAACTATAGATTCAGAATTTATAAGCGTAACTCTTACTACGAGTATAGTTAAAGTAAGTGTAAAATCATAAATAAGTTCATAATAAATATTTATAGATACATTTTTCTCCCGCGCGGCACTTCAGCTCACCCATCGTAAATCTATCGAGTGCGGATATGTTATAACTTATGGATGCCTATGAACACTGCAATCGAATTAGACTGTCGAATCTGTGAATGCACTATAAATATGTCGATAAACATCTGTTTACGTTTATTCCCCCCCGAAAATATTAATTCGAAAATTTCGTGTTCACACAAAAATCGACATTCTTAAAACTATCCGTAATCATACTATCATTCACAATTTTGTTCATGGTTCATAGAGAATATTTTTAACTGAGAAGGAAAACCACAATACAATTTTCATTAAAATCTTAGGGGCCAAGGGAATTGCAGCTCATGCTGGGCAACCTGCTATTTACTCATATCCTGTGAGATAGACTACACACAATTTATTATGAATGCTTGGCGCGCATACCATACAGGATGAACCTCACAGTAAAACTTACATCCTTATGAATGGGTCATTATTATAATTGTATTTTATGGATTATAGGGATTTATGGATTTAGATATAAATGAGAACGAATTTTTTAACGATTTTTTACGACTCCCCCAGGCTTCTCCACTCTCTCGCATTCCAATTCCCTATTCAGTTCACAATAAAGCCTATTCCTTTCCCTGCTATCCATTCCGAGTACTTATGTTTTTAAAGAAGTATACATAAATGGCTAGCTTTGCGGCAGGTACATGACAAACCTTGGAGTCATGCTGATATTAGGTTAAATAAGAATAATATTTGGAAAAATGCAGCACCAATAGTGACAATCATTTTCTGAGGAAAATGATGCATATTTTGACGAACTCCCACGGCAGTAGAATAAAATATTGAATGGATGGCAAGAAAATTTAAAAAATTATAGAATTATTTCATTAATAAATTCAACAGTCACAGAAACTCTAATGATAAATACGTAAGGCGCAAAAGTCAGAAAAAATATTTATAATCGTTATCAATAATGATCCCAAGCATTATGCCATGGATACCTCTAAATGGTTGATAGCTGGCAAATGAAATGGCTAAATGGGATTTTAAAACGTCATGAATACAAATAATTGCATTGTAAAAGTGGGGAGATGAGTCACGTCGCTGGATCAAGTAAGCAGATTTAGAATATTTACTACTTTTTCTGAAGATACAATTCCATCGGTGGGGGCTTCCCCGTTGTGTACTTATCGGAGTGGTGAAGGAATTAATTTCTACACGATGATGTATATCAAAGCCACAGGTGACGCAAGTTTATCGTTAGAAGCTCTTGAAAGTTTCAATAAAATGGACGACTAGGAACGCAAAAAAAGTATAATGTAATCCTTAAGATGGTTCGAAAATAAAAGGTCAAAGGTAAAACTTGGTTCTCCACTTGATCATTTTGGCATAAACTTCACTCTACTTCTCACGCCGTCCTTGTACCAATAACGAGTGAAATTTCCACCAAACGAAAGGAAAATCCTCTCTACATGTCTCCTCCGAGCTCGTGGTCCTCGTGAGTCCACAAATGGGAATGCAAAGCCGAGAGATCAATTAGCCTCTGCGCTAGCGAAATGAAAAAAAACACGTGAGAGGATTCTCGTTTGAGCAATTTTCCGCTCTCTCTACTTCGTGAGGGGGAGGAGAAGTATCGTGCGAAAGAACCATTGCGACCGAGTACTCGGATTGCTGATGGGAAACGAAACTGCAGCACTGTGGGCAGGACGGAGTGATGCTTCCCGCCGACGGACGGCACCGAAATTGCCCGAAATGTGCCGATATGTGGGTGGGAACCCCGGACCACCACGATTCGCTCAACGGAATACGGTGACACCACCTGATGCCGACAAAATCGGAGGCGGTCTTTTGCAAAAGGACAATGTAGACATAGAGCCGAAGAACTTGCGAAAGTAAAACTCTTATCGTGCAACATTCGTTCTCTTGATACGCTTTTATCCGTCTTTATGCTAGGCTGCCCGTTAAATGAACATTTGTGAGAAAAGAGAAGACTGCCTGAACGGTTTTGATGGAACGGAAGGTGTGATCATGCATGAATGGTTGAAATAGGTTCTACTATCTGTTCATGAGTGTGTAAAAGTTGGGAGGTATAAACTCTGCGATCATACATTTCGATTTTGAGTTAACTGTCAGTAAAATCAACACACCCAAAAAATGAATCAATAAATTTATTTATATATAAAATGATAAAAAATGAGCGGAGATACACAGAGCAGCAGTTACTGTGACTTTTTACTATTAAATACAAATTAAGTTGGGGGGGGGGGGGGGGTGTAGTTTTAAAGAGGAGGAAGATATCGGAAGTATTTTTTTCTGCTATTATAAAGAAACCATTTTCTGCAGTGGAGCGCCTAATTTCATGTAATCGTATTACAATATTATAATCATATTTCCAGGAACGTACTCCATTTTGGCGTTAATATAAAAGGGAGAGTAAAATAGAACATCAAATAGAAAATGGTTTTAGCTCATTCTAGTGATGATCTCTAAGTCTATACTAAAGAGAAATATCAGCTGAGAGACCTCATTAATACCCAAAAAAATATCAAAGTCGCTCTTTGAATTCCAGATTTCTTAGAACCAAAGTTTAATGCTGCCCCACATCACACCTGCCCCACACCACAAACCTGAAAGAAATCTCAGGTTTGTGGTGTGGGGCAAAAAAGAAAGCAAATTCAGAAGGTTATTCTCGGAATTGCTGTAATTAAAAGGCCCTGAGTCACCTAAACGCGTGCTTGTGAAGAGGATAAATAGCTTTATTTATGATTCCTCCTCCAATTATCCGTTTTTCTGTGTTTTTATTCATAGAAATGTAGTTCGGATAATTTTATCCCACTTATATAGCAATTGGAATGAGGAATTGGTTCGTTCAATTCCAATGTTTTTTGTTTTTCATACGCTTTGATACGATATTTTACTACTTGTAAGAATATATTTGAAGAGAAAAAATACTTAGTTATAAGAATACGTTTTTAATCAAAGTAATGACTTTTACCTTTGAATTAATTATCCAAGCATGAAGTGAAAGTGGTTATTTTTTTGATCCCGAAGATTGGCATGCGAAATGTTTACTCTTAAGTTTAGTTTGTAAGAACAATTTTTGAAATTACTGCGAATTACAGCAAAGTTAGAATAGTGATTAAATACATGAGTTCTTATTGACCCTCCTAACTGTAAGTAAATATTTCTATTTCTCAACGTTATTTAGCATAGCAATGCAAATGGAAGTGGTAGCATGTATGTATAACACCTACTGATAGATACATAACCTTGGGGAAAAAATTGTTGCATTTAGAGCCTCTCGAATGTAAGTTAATGATAAAGCGACATAATAAGCCGTGGCCCAGAATCTTAAATAATTAAATTATTACAATACTGCAGGATTATGGAAATTTAGTTAGAATTTTCCTACTTCTGAGAGCAATGGAGTACGTAAAACTACCACGCGGAAACTGCTATGAAGTAAGATCCGCTTAATTAGTAGCAATACTTTGCATTAATAACCAAGCGAAAGAATTTGAAGCCTATAGTCCCACGCGTTGCCATTCTTGATGGGTCGCAGGGGTCTAACACCTAGAACCGTAGAATCTCCGTAGAAATGCCATGTGAATTATAAAACCGGAACAGTGTAAGTCTTCGCAGTAGACCGGAAAGCTAGAGCTCCACGGTTCAATGCCCGGGTCAGGGGAATTTTTTCTCATGGAATTTAACGTGAAATTGATCAAATCGCTGTTCAACAAATTGGTTCGATACTCGTTTGTTTTTGCGGTGAGCCTGATACTGATGGCGCACATTTGTGCGAATGATATTAAATCGTAGATTCATATGCAAAATTATTGTTACCTGTGGTTTATTTCAAACCTGCCATGACAATTAATGTGAAATTCACATAAGTTGCCAGGGAATTTTTTCTCATCGATTTCACATAAATTGCAGTGAGAAAAAATTTCCCTGGCAATAAAAAATAATTTCACATTAATTGTCATAGTAGATTTGAAATTAGCCTCAAGGGGCACTAATGTTGAATCTGACTCCAAAATGTACTATCACGCACACAAATGTGCGCATGATGATGGTAGAGAAAGCAAGCCTGTGGTTTGAACAGTCAGGCGTCGGATGTTGTCATGCGGATCCAGATGACAGCGCGACTACATGCAACAGCTTCGGGGCAGATGGTTTGATGGGGATCGGTTACCAAGCAACCCTTCCCCACAGCATGCAAATTCCGCGAATTTTCTTCCCTTTGCCACCCATCGCAGCCACCACCTCCTCTGAGAGGACCAGGCTCCCACGCCGATGGCGGCGCCGCTGTTGAACAAATTGGTTCGATGCTCGTTTGTTTTCGCGGGGAGCCTGATGGGAGATTGGATGAGAGAGAGGGTGGGATGGATATGGCGAGGATTCAACAGTTTTCACGTCCGCCGCATAGGAATGAGAAATGAAACTGTAGACATAAAACCATTCGGTGACATTTCGGCGCGTCGGAATTCCCGGAAAAAGCTTCAACCGTCTAAAATCCCGTTGGTTCCACCAAACGGCGTTGGTGTCTCAGTCAAATATCATTCTGTCAAAATCCTGGGCATGAAATCGAGGAGAAAAATTAAAGCCCTGGCAGCGTGATGACGCGGCTAGTACCTTAGAGTGAGGTAAAGTAGACCATTTTTTATCAATTTAAAAAATAAAAGTACCTACCAGTTAATATTTTAGCACCCTTTTGGTATTTCAAATATAATACCTATGAAATTTTCCCGATGCAATGTGCATGTGAGGGCACCAACTTTCCAACAATTTGTTATTTTTTATTTAAAAAGTGACCCGTTTTACCCCACAAGCTTGGGTTAAGTGGTCCACTATTCTAATTCGTGCCTAGGATCTCTTTCTAATGGTATAAAGGTAAAAGTGAATCACCGATATTTGTTTTTAAAAAGTTGTTATGCATGTGACACTAAGAAATACGGTTTGCCCCATCATGGTTAACAATATTTTGAGGGATATATCAGAGAAACTTAGAAATTTTTAAAGTAATTCTTTAGGGTATTACCATCAACCTGGGCTCTGCTTTTTATAATCTCACCAAATCTTGCAGTGCCCTGAGTCACGAGAGAGGAAGCATCATATTCGTTTTTCACCTGGTCTATTATTTTTATAATGTTTTTCTTTCACAACTCTTTTTTATAGGAGTGCTTGTGTAGACACAATATCAAACATCACTTGCTGTATTAGAGCAGCCCCATTCTCCACATAAAATTAAACCGTTAACCATGAGGGTTTGATTATATATGGAAAATCACCACTCAACCTCCTATCTTGTCTTTCAGAGAGGTTTGCCGGTCGTTTCAGAGGATTTAAATTGTTCACACTAAGACGAATTGTTTTTCGAAGAACACCAAATATCTCTGTAACTTTCCTAATTGACATTTTGACAACATTTGTTTTCTGCATGCATTGAAGGTGATGTTGTGTAGATTTAATTTTTCATTTAATGTTCTTATATAACTTAAGTAGTATTAAGAAAGACTAAAAAAGATCATTCATGTGAGCAAAGAGCAAATGACATCGTTTTAATTGAAAACCTGTTCCAACTAACCAAAAGACTTCCTGACCCAATTGATGAAATAGGGTAATTCTTTAATCGGGTTCCGTTGCTGGATATTTAATTAAGCGGCTGACCCTAATATCAGGTGGCCTATCAATCGACATCTTCTGTACAAGCTTGCATAACCTCAAGAGACAAGTGCACACAAAAGAGTCGCACTTTTCCAAGGCATGGAAGAAAAACAAGAGACCACTCAAACAAGCCGTTAAGAGTATGCGAGCATGTACTCGTCTCCACGACGGGCAATCTTGTCTCGTTGCCATGGTCGCTCGTAACTCACTCCGGAAGACCGCTCGGTGCGATCATGCCTACGATCCAAGTAGAAAGAGAGAGAGAGGGTGGGGGTGTGGGAAGCGAGGGAAGGGAGAGAAAACTGTGCAGCCTATAGGGAAGGAGCAATGGGTTTTTCGAAAGGAGGTTCTTCATTGAATGAGGGAGGAAGGAGAGACCGCTTGGAGAAAATTGGAGAGGGGAGACGAAGATGGGGTCGGAGAAATAAGATGAAGTAGGGAAAAGGAACGGGAGAAGCGTAGAGTGAGAGTGGGAGGAAAGGGTGAATATGAGTGAAGAGCAAGGTCTTGAAATAAGGTCGGGCGGGCATTAAGAGCTTCAAAGAGGAGAGGGTTGGGATGGAAGTTTGGAAGGAGCAGTAGTGGTGGTACTAGCGTGATGGGATGAGGGCCCAGAGAGTGGAAATTGATAGCTTGAAGGCTTAATGGGAGGGGTGGAGTTTGTATGTGAGAGGGCGTAAAGGGATTTTGAAGAAAGCCCCGATACAAGTTGGAATGTCGGGAGTAGGGTGGGATAGTCGGAGCAGGGACCCTTACAGAAATGCCTGCGCAAGCAACCATAATTTTTTTTCGAGGAAATATTTGAAAACTTCAACAAAGGGCTAATGATTTTCCTTAGCAATTTACTAAAGCCTCAGGTCATACATCCGGCGATAAATTTAAATAGTAGATAAAACATTGAGAGATACGTAAGTAAATCTATAATAAAAGTGTACAGTCAAAGAGATATCTTACATAGTAATGAATGAACTGATTTGAAATAGATGTACTTGTACTAGGGTGTTCCGTAATGGGGTAAAACAATTTTTTCAAAAATTTTTGCACTCACCCCCAACATTTTCCCTTTTCGTCTTTCGAAGTCAGATATGAAATTTAATACAAAAGGATGTTGTTCACTCAAGCCGAATAGAATGCCATGATTAAATGGGTGTTTCAATGGAAAACTGGGAGTGATTGTTTTTTTTTCGTCGTAAATAAGGGTAAAGTCCGTAATTAATAATTCATAATCTAGTTTTTACTAATGCAAGATGAAATGACGTTGATGAGAGGAAAAATGACGCATTTTTTTTAGCAGATACTTATTTTATGAATTTTTCCTCTTTGTGACTCATACTTTAGCAGAGTAATTCAAATTTTTTTACTTGTACTATAGCATTAAAGCGAGCGAAATCATATTTATTTGTCATAAACTTCGAATGAAGTAATCTTGCATCCATATTTAAGCAAAAATAGACCTCTTTTCAATTTGACGAGCTCGTCTATCATTTATCTAACGAACCTCAGTCCATTGAAAGAATGTATTACCAAAGCCCAAGAAATTTCAATTTGTTCCACCTGATTTTATAATGGCTGACAACGCAAAATTGTTTTAAAAATATCATAATGATTACTATTGACTATTTATCATTCAAATTTTTAAAGACCACTATCTTTCTGCAAAGAATTAATTTTACCCAAATATGGTACCATTTTACCAAGTATGGTGTACCATTAAAATTTTTTGACGACAGTAATAATGATAAAGGCGAAAAATTAAAGACGGCACTATAAATTTAAGCGAATTCATCAAACAGCCAACAGCAAATCAAATAGAGTATTTATATTAAGATGATTTCATTTAGAGAATTTATTTAATTAATTATCAAGGATTTAATCATATAATTTCTATGATAACGAATGACACTAGAATTTATAACTATTTTATGACTCTATAGATTAGAAATAGATTCTGATGGGCAGTTACATGGGAAACTCATTTATTGCATCGATTTCCGCTTCTCTCATCCGAGAGGATCAAAACTTTAACGAGGTGCTTTAGACTCATCCGTGCGACAAGGGCCCACATCTCCCACCGGGTGGCTTACGCACTCGTCCCATGCCAATAGAGAGAGACAATAGAGCTCACAGCCAGACGCCTGCTTCTGAAACCTAGTAATACCCTTCAGTTGCACTCCACAGGGAACAAAGTTAGCGGCTGGATGACAAGTAAACGTAATAACATTTCTACCCTAGCCAGGATAATAGTAAAATACTCGGGTCTTTCTAGCCAGGAAATGCAATGGGAAGGTTTTGTGAATAATAAATCATTCTCAGGTTGTTGCGACGAAGTGCTAAACCTGAGAGAATCGCCTTGGAGCAGGTGATGAAAGCACGTTGATTGAGATAGGAGACGAAGAAAAATCTACGAATAAAGTAAAAACACGGATCCAAACTGATTGATTCAACAGTGCTAATATCTTTACTGGCTTAAAGGTAGCTCACTAGGCATGAGCTAGAGCTAGGGTTATTCGAGGTTTTTGGACGTTTGGAGGCTTTATAACCCAATACGAAAGATCATTTCGGTGCGCCGAGATGAATTTTACCCAAATAAATCTGTCAATAGTCGAATTCCAAAAATTTTAGCTGGTAGAGATAAATCACGATGTCAATGCTAATGGGGGAAAATTACCCCTCACCCTACTCGCATAAATGCTTTCAAAGTTATTTCAACACCGGCGTCAAATAAGGATAGTCGATAAAATCATTTTAATACACCCAAGACATTGTGTGTACTTTTTTGGAGACATAAAAAATGCGTATTTATATCCAATTTATTGAACATATATATATATATATATATATCCTTTTTTCCGGGCGTGGACGTATTGCGTAGGACCCTAAAAGACCTTTTCCCCATCCTCTCAGACAACACAACCACTTCCAGATTTTTCCCGCGATGCCCTTCACTCGTTTTTAAAAGACCACCAAATCTGGCCAGCATCTTAAAAACAACCAAACCACTGCCCAAACAAAGTACCTATATTAAACCACAGCCCTCGCCCTGCAACCGTGCAAGATGCAAAACTTGTCACATCCTCATCACCGAACCCCTTCCCGATCAATTCCTTGCCTTCCCTCTCCCCTCTGTGTCGGACATTTCTTGCACAACAAAAAACATTGTGTATATACTGTTGTGCCAGAAATGCCCCGCTTTTTATATCGGCTTATCCACCACTCCCCTTTGCATCCGAATGAACGGGCATCGCTCTTCATGCAATAGCGTTTCTTCTGTTTCTGCTTCCCTTCCAGTCGCCGTTCATGCTTCCTCCCACAAAGCTATGTTTGACCAATGCTATAAAGTGGGAATATTAGCCTCCCTCCCCCCATCTACCACCCCCCTAGAGCTGAAGGACTTGGAACAGGCATGCATATGGGCTTTCCGTGCGTTTTCTGGTCCAGGAATCAACCGCGCCCATTAGAAAGAACAACCAATCCCCGTCCACCGTTTTTCCTCCCTCCATCTTAGCCCTCTCCCTTGCACCCTTCCTTATGCCCTTTCCTCACTTTCCCTCCTCTTCTCACTTGAGAAAGATGGGCTGCGTCCCATCGAAAATTTGTAAAAACAACCTTTCCCCGTAAGTTCCTCACCTTTATTTTATTTTTCGTTTTTCTGTCAATTTCTAAGTTTTTTTGTGTGCCCACCCTAGGGCAAGAAGAAGTTCCTTTACATTATTTATATATATATATATATATATATATATATATATATATATATATATATATATATATATATATCAGACTTTGTTGTATATAAAAGATGTTTGTTTTTGTCAGTCTTCAGTTGAACTTTTCAATCAATAAGTAATGCAAGTATTTATTGCAGAGTATGCGAGTGAGTGATATAATCCCGAAATTTTCGGAAATCAGTAAAATTTCGGAATAGTAGTTCCTTATACAAAGAAAATCATATTAACTTCGCACTTCTTTGGAAAAACTATTGAATAATGACAAAATTATTTTTTTTCAAATTGTTTGCATCGAGAGTTATCCCTTCGTTAAATAAAAAAATCTTCTGGGTACTAGTTCGAAAAGGCAAACTTCCTGGATCCACCGCCTTGTGGACCACAAAATCAGCTTTGCCCGATGCGGAATTTTTTAAAGATCAGAAATGTTTCCTTGGAAATTCATCCGCTTCAGACAATTTGCCCTCCAGTCATATCTCTCTCCTTCCAAAATTAATCCTTCTAATCCAGAAAGTAACTGCCGTTTTGAAATAAAAAATTAACCAGTGAAGTTAGAAAAATTTTATTATTTAAATCTTAATACTAAAACTCTACTTTATTTTTCCACATAGTCGCCCAATCGATTCAAGCACGTGTGGTATCTTACAACGGTCTTTGCAATCTCCTCTTCATAAAAATCTGCCGTCTGTGAATGGAACCAACTGTCACGGCGTTTTGAGGCTCTCCATCATCGCTGAACCGCTGAGACAAAGTCACTGGCAAGAGAAGGCCTACCACTCCTTACTTCATCGATAATGCTTGTTCTTCCATTTTTTTAATTCGTGCCCACTGATGGACTGCACCTTCACTCCAAATGTTTGGTCTATCCACCGCACACGATTCATGATGAATTTCGGCTACTGATTGATTTTTTTGCCCACAGAAATCGTATAAGACCACGCACTTCACTCTTGCCGGGGTTATTACATTCATGTTTTTAGGCTATAACTAGACAACGCGGGAACGTACGGTACTTCGCTTTGAACAGTTAGAAGCGTACTTATTTACTGCGCGCGCCGGTGTCAATATGGTGTCGCTACCCTCGCTACTTCTCGCATCACACCTCGTACTTCCCACCCTTCCAAGCCTACCTGAATGATTCCCTCATTCTACCTTAACCTGATGAACAGGCCTAAGTATGAAGGGGAGAGAATCAAGGGGCTATTTACCCACCTGATGTCTGTATTCCCTCTCCTCCATATTAGCGCATTACCAGATTTTCTAGTATTTCCAGTCCACCCGGACAGTGACAAAAAAATTCCCGAGGGGGATCGGATAGGTGTTGAACGGCCTTGAGGGACGTCATTTTCGAAAGTTGGTTTCTACTACTCTTTGTTGAGATTTTAGAAAATTTATAACATAGCTTATTGTTCTATTGTAGCAATCATCATAATCTACCGATTCGATAGATAGATTTTTCTTCCTCATAGGAAAATCTACTAGAATTGGTAGAAAATTAATTGCATATGCTTGGTTTCGCTATTTAGTGGGCCCTTTTCGCTCTGTAGCGTTGAGGTGTTTTTCCCCGTCCCTCCCTTCCGCTCCTATCCTTTCCCAGAGGCGTCGGCGGGCTCCCATCGCGGCGGCGCCTCTATCCTTTTCCTTCCTCTCCAGCCCCTCCCCGGGTGATCGGGCGTATAAGCCTCGGGCTTGGGTCCCGGCCCCGGTGTGTTGTATCCCTAAGAGGGTTCACCTAGAACCCTCATCATCTCTGTAGCATTCATCCTGCTTTTCCACACTTACATTAGGCTTTTCCTCACACCTTTATAGCTGGTATTTTCTTGCTGTTCATCTTTCCCTCTTGATAATTATAATAAGTGGAGAAGTTTACTTTTAGTGATTTTAGTGGGTATATACAAAGAGTTCTGAATGAGGTGAAAGTCGGAGTAGCCAACAGCGTAGAAGTGGAGGCGTGTGAGGCATTTCTCCGGTTTCCGGGAAGTTGGGACTTCGTGACCGTAACAGTCGCCGGTTATTATTTATGTTTGAATCGAAAAGTTAGCGTCGACGCTATTCGTTATGGTTTTGCTCGTCTATGAGGAGTTCTCCCTCATATTGTGTCACCGACAGGTGGAAATAATTCTTATCGTGGACCCGGCGAATCTTAATAAACTACGGTTGGAAAACATTAAGCCTCATTGAATTAGGTGAAAATAGTTTGTTGAAATCAATTGCATGGATGCTGCGAATAAAGAGTCTCTAAAACATAATACTACAATTAAACTTTTTATCCTAAATGAGTAACAATCTCGCAGAATCTACTGATGTCATTCATTCACCTTTTTTACCAGATACTTTTACCATGAAAATGATGCAGTGACGAAAATTTGTCGGAAAATAAAAAAGAAGTGGAATACTATTAGGCGATGCATGTACTTGAACAAAATAGGTTCATAGTAAGTGAACATTACCCGAAAAAGCTCCTGAAACTCTCCTTTAGATTACGTATCAAAGATGTCGCTTGTTTTCAGACTTCATGATTAACTGTCTTATAGAAATCACCACGATGCAATGATATTATTATTTGTTTGGGTTACCTGCTTAAGTGGTGTTTCGAATAAATTATGAGAATTTTCTAAAAACAGCATGAAAATAACAAAACATATAACGGATGCTATCCATTTGGGAGGAATCCATTTGACGTGCAAAGACTGGTAGCCATAGCAACGCTGTATGTGACAGTGATAAAACATCTTGTTGAAGATGATAAATGAAGCTAAGCCGACGATTTAAGGAAGCGAAAGTTATGAAGGCAATAAAATGGAAATTGGCGAGCATCGCTCGAACAGAATGACAAACAGATTGCCGTGGAGGATAACAGAGTAAACCACAGAAACCGATCAATAGTGAGAGAAACTGATGCAGAAAATACGATTACGTAAAAGAATATACGCTAAGGACGACAGTACTTGCTTTCTGTGAACTATTTCCACCGCAATCAGGCGGTGGCAACTGCGACCCCTCGGCTAATCATGATCTGATGATGATGCTACTGCGTCGATACTAGTCATACCTGAAATAAATTGGTGGAAAAGAATAAATTTTTATTTTAATCATAATTCTGATAATATTAAATCAGTCAATTATAAATTTATCAAAGTATGAAAATGCCCATTCACAAAATCAGTTCTTAAAGATCGATTGGAAATTTCGTTGCCTACGCAACAACATCGATCTGTTTTCAGTTTTTCCTACGAAGGTTTGAAATATCGTCCACACTACGTTTCTGTAAATCGATATTTTAGGAACAGTTCGCAGTAAGGTTGAACAGCAGAGCCGACAGAGGAGCAGTTAGGAACGAACAAGGAAAATTAGAGGGGGCGAGCCATGGCTATCTTTGTCGGAGGTAATTACAGAGGGAGCGGCCGGGGCAGGCTCACTGGGTTGTTTTCCACGGAGATTGAAAAGCGGCGAGAGAAGGGATGCGGAAATTTTTCTCCCGCCTCGGAAAACGAGAAAGAGAGAGGAAGGAACACGTCTTGCGAGAGGGAGCATAATGAAAAAGAGTCCGGGAGCAGTTGGGTGCGGATGGCGGTCGTTCTGGCCGGAATCAAGGCCGTTGGCAAAGTGTGGAGGGGAAAAATGCCAGGAGGAGAAGCGTGATGGAAAGACGGAATGCGATGGAAAAGCAGGCGAGGAGGAAAATGAGAAATCGTATGTGCTCTCACAGCGAAGGCATTTGAAAAAAAATGAGAACACGAGAATGAGAAAATATTACATATAAGAAACGGAAATCCTTATTATTTTCCATTACAGTGGTGAAATAGTAAAAGTAGGTACTTCTAATTTTATCAATATCGAATCATAAACAAATATTTCGTACTGTCCACTATTTTTATTTTACAGCTCACAACACGTGTTTCGATTGCCTAGCAACCATCATCAAGTTAAACAAATAACAAACAAATAATAAAAGTATGATTTGTTTGTTATTATCATAATTATTTATTAACAAGTAAAGAAGTACCAGTACATTTTTATAAAACGTTTGTTTATAATTCTTAGATTACCTAATGATGATTGCAAGGCAGACTATTGAAAGACGTGTTGTGATATGTTAAATAAAATTAGTGGGCAGATCGATATCTTTGTTTATCAATCGATATCCTGTTACATGATATCTCCAAATGTTGACTACTATTCCATCGTTTAGATCAAACGGCTTTCCTATTATATTCACATGCTGTCCACCAATTTTTCTTTACTTTTGATTGTGATAGAGATTGGTAAATAATGAGATAATTGTATTTTTCCCTTCCTCGATTCATGCCATACTTCTTAACCCATTCGGGGCGGAATGTGAAGGAATTTACACTTTCGTGGATAAGTGTCGTAGAATAACGTCAGGCGCTCTTTCCAAGTGGGTCTATCGCATCTCAGCTACCCTCCTCGCATCGGTTCGTTGTTTTACGCTCTGGTGAACGATTACGTCCTTATTGATGAATCGGAACTGTTATGAAGTCATCAACGTATGAAAGGTGGGTGGAAACATTCGCGTATTGAAAGAATAATTCTTTTTCCCACCGGGGGTGATTTTGGGGAATAGGTTCTAACGTTTCAAAAGCTTAGAGAAAGAAATTTTAATTTTTTACTGCTCCCTGTCGTGCTACAAAAATTAACTTCAACTTTTCAAGAACCCACCGATCTCAATGTTTCACCAAAGGTCACTGAATGATCATTTGGTGCGTAATTATTTTGATGATGAATACTTATTTTCCTCGGATATGGGTGTGCGCATCGAGAAATAAGTAGTTCAAAAATACATAAGGATATGCAGCGGTGCACGTCCATTTGAACCAATCCTTTCCTGATCGCTCACGTCCGCGCCCATGTCTCCAGCGAATGGAAGTTGTTCAAATTCTACAGTAAATAAAAGAAAGGCAGGCAACACTTATAAAGATTAAATCTCTTTTCATAAATTGCTTTGAACTGAAAATCGTCCTAAACTGGTATTTAGTGGTTACCATCAATATGAGCTTACTTGAGAACATTTGTAAATCTGTATATTCGGATGACCGTTGGTTTCCATTTTACGTAAAGAAATATTTATGAAAAAGAGTTACAAATAGCGAGAATAAGGTTCGCTCACTCTGACCCTAGGTCAAAATTCGTTAAAACTGATCGTTAAATAGAAAAAAAACATTAATGAAGAAAAAATTATCCTCATAAAGCCATTCTATCCCGAGTGAAAAAATGACACAACGCGAATGTATAATTGGAATTTTTCGCCGCAATAAGTCTGAAGGAATAATTCTCGGTTTTCCCACCGGATGTGGTTTTGGGTAACTGGTCCTAAAGTTTTGAAGGCTGCTCTGTCATCGTCTTCTGCGGTAGAATAGGGGTAGAACTATCAGCGGATACGTAAGGGGGTCGCAGTGTCATGGTTAGATCAAGCAAAATGTTATCCTACCCTTAATTTTCTCACTTGAATCAAGCAATTCATATAACCATCATGTCATCAAGCCCGAACTCGCTCACTTCGTTCACAGCAACCATATTTTTCAAAAAGATAGAGAAAAGGTGAAATTGAGCTGAGTGAAGACATTCATCCATAATTTCAGCTGACGGGCAAATGAACGCACGGTGATCATCATTAACGGAAGCCATCAAACTGGATATCAGTTATTAAAATTTAAGCTCTTCCAATCCACGTCTCTTTCCCTTAATCTCTAGGTTAATCCAAAAATCATTATTTCATATCCCTCGGATATAATTGGTGTCCATCTCTTGTTTTTCTTTTCAGAACATCGAATTAATTTATTTTATAATTTTGTTCCATTATAATGTGCTCATATTTCGGTGAATTTGTTCTCAAAGCCAAGCAGGACATAGCGACGTTAATCGGTTTAATAGAGAAAAAAGCCATAAAAATGGAGCACTGGTAGAGAAATCTCTCCAATACGTTCATATTTTTTTAAACGTAGGTAAGTCGGTATTTGAAAGGAGAGATTATAGAAATCCAGGAAAAATACACGAGTGTGCACAATATATTTTTTATTATCTGCCATGAAAAGCATATCCGAAAACAGACCTTTTTTTCGTCCCAATAACGAGGAAAGAAGTGTGGTCAGGCTGAGATTTCATCGATTCTGCGTCAGTCCCACAAAACGGTTCGCTGGGTCTCAGGCGAAAACACCACCCTTCAAATCTCCACGGGAGAACTCCTCAGGGGCATAGACTCCTCTACGATGGAGGCTACCATGGGATTGCTTGCTGCTTTTCCTTTTGAGGTTTCCCTCTCTAGGCGAGGCTTTCCTACGGCGCACTGAGTAAACATTTTGCGCGGGAGATGGATTCGACAACCCTTTCATGACCATAGAAGATAGAATTCCAGGTGGCTTTTCGGGAATGCTTCAAAGGAAAACGTTGAATTGCCGTTTCAGGGATTTCTCGAAGAAATTGTCGCAACTTTGAGTTTGCAGCACACTCATTTCTTCTTATCAATGCGCTAGGAACTTGGCTGGAGATGAAAAAAAAATCTTCCATGAACTCAAAATCATGCCTGCGCATCAAAATCGTGTAATGCTTCACAGCTCCCAGATATAGATGGAGTTTTCGAGGAAAATATGAAAAGATTATTCATAGGAGGCGAGAGAGCAGTTTTTCCATAGGCTGGGCTCTCCTTTGGGTTATTCGTCTTGAAGAGAGACTCTGGATCGCAAATCTTAGTCTCAAAAGATATCCTGAAGAGAAGTCTAATTGTAATCAGTTTTATTTCGATGCCGTATGTAGTATGTATTGTGTTGTATACAGTATGTACTATGTTGTATTGTTGATGCTGTATGTAAAATGTGACGTAGTAGCCAGTCCCGGAGGTTTGCGTTTCCAAATATTCAACTGATTTGGCATTTTTTGTGCCATTTTTAATATTGATCGCAAACAGAATTCAAATAATCCGTTAAAACGATGAAACTTTCGTTATTTAAAATAGCTTCAATCTCCATGTGGAGGGGAATGACGAAGATATATGGACGGAGATGCAAAGTAATGAGGGAGTTCTTCATGTGGATGGTGAAAGAGGAAGCTTCTGAAGGAAATAACGAGGAATATTTGTATGGAGAGTGTATATTGCGAGGATGTTGGACAGCGCGAGCTCAAAGGAATGATGTTGCGTAAGCAAGGAAGAGGCAGGAAGAGTATTTAGTTATTGTTTATAAGGTTGATGCTGAAAAAATAAAAAAATGGCTTTATTGTGAATATAGGACTGCAGTGATTTACCAAATTTTGAATGTACACTAGCGTTAATCGGTGCATTATCAAGAATCATAATAACTTCACTTGACTGAATTTTATTTCACCTATGTTTGGCTTCGATGAAATTAATACCATGACCTGGTTTTATAAAAATAGTCGTTTTATACGGTAATGATATCTCTTGCTTTTCTTCAACCTACATGCTAAATTATGCAAAACTGGATATTGTACGGAAAACTAAAAGATTTCGTAAATTTGCTTAAATTGACTCATTATTGAAAGAACGCGTGGAGACGGAGAAAACAAAGAAAATTAGAAAATCACGTAGCCGTAGCTCGAAATTTGGATGCATTATATCATGGTTAAAATAGAAAATCCTAGATGAAAACTGCATTTAAAGTGGTCAGCTGAAACCAATCAAAGTTATATATTAGAAAGGAGTAGAAGAACATGTTGCGAATGTTAATGGATAAATAAATCAACCAATATTAGTTTATAAATAGCAGATTTTAGGAGCCTAGACAAATTTTTCTTGGGAATTCGGGAAATACGCAACGTTCAACGTGCAATCTTAGAGTGCCAAGTAGTCATGAACCCATCAAATTATTTATTTAAGAATGGATACAATGGTCCAGTTTTTTGTAAGTTTGGCTTTGTGAAATACTTTTATATGTGATTTATTTATAATTGAATTCAAATTACTAAGTGGGCGGAAGAAATGACTGCTTGTGTACCCGTCAGAGTGCTTCTCATTTACACCATAAAATAGGTTATTCAAAAGTTTTTTTTTCAAGGAAACAGTAAAGCTAAGGTAATATTTTTTTACTGTGTAAAAAAAGTGCATGGTTACCCTTTTCGAAAATTTTGATGGATTCAAAATTGTTTCACGCTACAAAATATGAGTAATACATGAATGTTTTTCTGTTATTATGGCTCTTTATTCACTTTTTTCACCTTTTTACCATACCATTTTGTTATTTGTTTAATTAGAACACATGATATATTTGTTTATCAAATACGTCTTGGTGCAAGTCTCCGTTTGCCTTTTTTTACATCGGTACATACATTTGTTATGTTATGAAATGGGAAGACATCATATAGAGACATTTAAAAATGAAAAGCTTGTCCATATTTCTAATTATTGATGTGCCTGCAAATTATTATTTTTGCTATTGTAGATATTTCCTGGACAATAAATACTTTTCTTTCTATCTAATACGCCGGGAATTTTCGGTCGCGTAACGTTCCACAGTTGAGTGTCCCGCTCTTAGCAACGCTTTCATGGACGAGAGCAGGAAAATGACATGGGAATATTAAAATTAATTTCACCCGTAAACGTGAGTCACTTTGGCTGTGACACTCCACGTTTCAATCATCGGAACGACAAGGGTTATCTCCATCATTAAGTAGGCTAGAGATTAGAGGTACACTGACCAGTACAAAGAGATTATTTTCCAGATAGCATGAGAGAGATACATCAAAGCCACGACAGCGTATATCATATGCCATCCCATGAATCCAAATGAGTTTGCATGATTGGAATAAATTTTCAAGAGAATGCAAATATGAAACAGAATGAATATCACGATATTTTTATTCCATGAATTGTAAACTTTAAACCGTGCATGTATTTTCGAATGATCTCTTTTCTTTGATCAAATTATCAGCATAATGTTTACTAAAAAAAATGAAATAACCTCACAAAGATAAATCCATTTTTTAAATTCGACATAAAATGATAACTTCTTATTTTGAAGCATTAAATAAACTCTTTGATGTGGAAAATAAGTGTTTAAAAAATTTTTTTTTTAATCAGAGTAAAATTAAATTTTCATGTGTGCCCTTAAATTATATTACGCGAATCAGATATGAATTATTCGCGTAGGAGATGAAATTAGGAGAGAAAATTTTGCTCGTCTAATTGTAAGTGAACAAGAGATTTTAAGAGATTTTAAACAAGAGATTGTAAGAGAGAGACAAGAGAAGAGAAAGTTAAATCGAGAATTGGGATTCCTTTTGTCTTTGTGAGCAAGTAATCCATACCTTTGAGCTCATCTAATGCCACAATGCTATAATTGCGCAGAGGAAATAAATGTGCATTTTTCTCTCAATACTGACCTAAAGCAGACATTTTAATGACAAAGCCTATAATCAATATATGCTTTTTCCAGGCAGTGAATAAATTAATTTCTAAGCTTCAAAACGCAATTATTTAATGAGGTTTCATGACAAGCTATCTGATTACGAGGTATCTATAAAAAATATCGCTAAGTAGGCAAGGCGTCAGTGTTGCATTTATGGCCGAATTTATATTGGCTTAAAATGATTAATATCAAATTTCAACAAATGATTAATAATTTACAAAGTATTATGTATTTAAAAAGTGCAATTTATTCATCATAGAATGAAAAAACTCATAATAAAACAGTAGTGGGTACTTATGGAACGGTGATAAGAGCAGGCTGGCGATAATTTTCCTCTCGTTAGCTGCACTTCAGGTATTCACCGTTGCAATCGCAAATGTCTGGAAAGAACATCTCAGAGGTAGTCGGTAGTTAGCAGCTTTAATATTTCCACAAATTAAGTAAACTCCGAGTATTTAAGCGTGATGGAGTGGAATTTTTCATTATTGAAATAAATTCTTACAAGTTTTCTCGATTATAAAATTTATTACCACCTAGGTTTCAATTTTACTACATGATATTCCTGGTTCAAATGGTGTGTAGATTATTAAATTCATTAAATTTTTAAATTTAGAGCACAGCTCACGTCGGACGAAGTTTTCGGCGTGTGAATTTCACACAACTTGGGTAATGGGGCCAGTTTCTTTCTCTCGGCCAATTGCAACTTCGAGGATTTTCGTGTGGGTATCCAAAGGCAGATCCCTGGATTTTAACCCAGTAACATTTGTGCATGCGTCCAATGATATTCCCACTTTCACGTCAACACGACGTTCTTTAAAAGAAAAAAATATAAAAACAATGTTATGACGTAATAGCTGCAGAATAACAAATCGCCATTTTCGATAGAGTCTTACGAATATACTAGTTTATTCTCCTGTAATTCTTCCCTGTAAAAAGTGAAAACAAAATATAATCATAAATTGCGACGCTGGAAAATAGTAGTATTTGATTATTCTTAAGTAAGAATAAGAACAGAAAATACTCTCTAATGTCAATAATTATGCGGTATCAAATATTTTTCAATATCTTAAGAAATAACTGTTAAATCGAACGGAAAATTTATGCTAAATGTGGCCTCCACGGCGGGTTCAAATTCATGTCATAGAGTTTTGATAAAGGGTTTTTCTGTACAACTATTATGTGACCGCAGGGACATAAGCGAAGAAATAGAATAATTAGGATAATGGGCCTTATTTTTTTACCCAAAATAGGCTAAGGCAGTTGATTTTTCGTCCTAAAAAGCTCGAAAAAAAAGGTGACGGATAGAAAAATGATAAATTCGGGTCTCTTCAATTTTCGAACTCTATCACGATCGGTAATAAATAAAATTTGGCGAACAAGTCCAATTAACAAAAAATATGGAGTAATTATTTTTTCTTTTGACTTTAATTTTTAATGTTTATTAACGTCTCGGAATATAAGTCTAAGAATGATATACAAAATTTCTACCCAAAATTTTGAAATGATTTTATAATATCTTCTTTATGGTTTTAATATGTGAGAGGGTTATCTTGGGTTATTGCTTAAATTTTCAATTTTTAATGTTCCAATAGATACGTTTCTGTCTCACGTTTTTCCACAGCTTACTTCCTCTGATCCTTTTTCTTGTACTTCTTTATTGCTGAATGAGATAATGATTTTATTAAACTTATAATTAATTTCCCTCCTTGGTTGATTTGGGGCATCAGAAATGGAAAATTTAGGCAATAATCTAAGAGGACCCTTACCACATGTAATAGTCCTGAAGAAGACACAAAAAATACATCAAAACGTTGGCCAGAAATTTTGCATATAATTATTAGACTTATACTCCGAGGCGCTAAAAAACATTATTTTTTTCCATCAACTCATTTTTGCAGTTCTTATTCAATCTCGCGGGGGCATAATTTACGCGCCGAAAGTACTGTGGCATATCGTCTGATGCTCTCGCATGTATCGACTCAGCGTAATCAGCGAGTGATATGACAGCGATGCGTGGGAGCTGCTGATGGAAGCTGGATGGATTGCGCTCTCCTGGGCTGTCTCCGCAAGGTGGGACGAAGTCAAGAAGATCAACGGATACGAATAATGGGTTGGCTCGGTTCGGATTTCGGTTTACACAAAAGGTTACCCCATCTCCTCAATCCCCCTTGTTGAATAATTCACCATGGGGACAAGACTCCTAAGATCCCATATCACG
This sequence comes from Ischnura elegans, assembly GCF_921293095.1. NCBI lineage: Eukaryota > Metazoa > Arthropoda > Insecta > Odonata > Coenagrionidae > Ischnura > Ischnura elegans. Next base: position 25,440,736 of record NC_060252.1, read on the forward strand.
GAGGCACGAGTGTAGCCTGTCCTGCATCCCCGTGACCTTAAGCGCCCTCTCGAATCCTCTAGAGGACGTATTCTACCCAAGAAGGTTTAGGACACGCACTCTCACCCTTACCGTTCGCTACTGTTCATTCATTCTTTTGAGCCACAGCGCTGGACAGACGGAACGATGAGAGATCGCATCTCATGGAGATAAAAATCCTTTATATCACAAGGAAAGTCTAACCCAGGGAACAAAGAGAATACACTACATCCAGTGGCGTAGCCAGGGGGGTCCAGGGGTTCCGGACCCCCCACCTCCCTGAAATAAAACAAACACAATTATTTTCGCTATTATTTTGAAAGAGTTTTAGAATACACTGGCGGTTGGCATAATCAGGGAAGGGAATATAATAGTGAACCGTACAAAGTTTTATTTCTTTATTTCCAACATGTACAGGTTTCACAAAGTCAAGCCCGAAGTTATCAGTTATATAATTATTTTTCTTCATAAAAAAAAACAAAATATTTAAAGTCATGAATTTACAAAATATTTCTATAAAAAAATGAAGTTTTTTTCGATTATGAAAAGTGCTAAAATTAGTTTGAAACCCTGTTACTTAGTACCCTTTTTTTCAAAATATTTCCCCCCCTTGTTTTGAGCCTCCCAAACGGAGTTTCTGGCTACGCCACTGACTACATCCTGCACCTAATGGGAGAGATTGAATATTTAGTGAATATGGATATGTTTCTTATTTGGTTGGGAGGAAAAAACAAGCTACGAAGGTCATTTCGGACAAGTTACTCGTATGCAAGACAGTCCCGTAGTCCAACAACGTATGGGTAGTACTACCCCAACTAAGACCGGGGTTGATACTCGATCTCGCAGATTTAGGTGAAAATCGGTATGTATTTTTTTAACGGTAAAATAAAAAGCTACCATTCGAAATATTTTCCAAAAGCCGTAAATAACTGAATAACTAGTATTTTCGAAAGTGTAGTTTTCCGCGAACACGAAATTTTCGTCGCCAGTTTTCGACCAGAAAGCAGCTTAAAGAGATATTTGAGGAATTAATCTCATGCCTAATTCTTTGAAAAATCCAACAACGAATAAAAAATTTGGGTCTAATTAGCAACTAAAAATTATTTGTTAAACAGTAAAAATTTTAAAAATCTAATGACAGTCATTTTTATTCCTTTTCATTTTTTTATCTGTAGAAACTTGTCATGCTAAAATAACAGCATTAAATTGGGAGGAAATTTAACGTTCAGAGGAGAAAAATTGAAAAAATATATACATGGGTAGGTAAAGGACCGAAAAATTCTATCATCGAGTAAAAAGGATTTATTCGCTTTAAGTTGAGCGCAAACCTTTTTAGCATAAATTATTTCCCAAAGGCATGAAACAGAATAGACAGTTCTAGAATACAATGGCGGTTGGCATAATCACGGAAGAGAAAATGAATTATTCTGTTGTTTCCTTTGATTTATTATTACACCTACAATTAATCCAGATATCAGATAGCGCATTGGGATTCATAATTCTGACGATGGAAGTTTGAAAAAATGTAATCATAGCCTTTCCTACGAAAGTGGACTCAATTTTACATGCAAACGAATGGGTGGACTCAGAACAGAGAAAATATTAAACCTATGAAAAATGCAATTACAGACCATGTTTATGTATTTAAAGTTAGAAATAAAGAACGTTATAAAAGGAAATTGGAATGTGCTCCGAAATTTTTACTTTTAACTCGAATACACATTTTTACATTTTTTTCGAAACGCTTCAACAATAAACAACACCTTTTTATGGCATACACGTGACAGGGGATTAAGGGTAGCTTAAAAAAGAAAGTTTGTCCACCAGCAATCCAATTCGTCCGTATATAGCAAATTAAAATGTTTTCCTGGGAATATATACGAATTCCCATGATGTTTTCACGTTTCTTGATTTTTTTTCCCTAAAGCTGATTGGATTGTTTCCTAGAGTCCTGGATCCAAACCTACAATGATGCGACGTGCAATGCCAAGTAGATATTTGAAAATACTTTAAAATCGATGCGCCTGGATTAAGACTTCGATTTTGTTCGCCCGTGAATAGAGATTGTCGAAACCGAAAGATTTAAAATGTTCGAGTCTGAAGGGATAGTTCGAGGGATCAATTTTGGAAATGCAACGTGAAGCTTCCTACTAATAAAGGATGTGGCTGACTTATTTCCCTGTGACATGTAAAATATTTGGCAATTCGTGATAAAGAATTCATACTTTTACCATATGGGAGATTAAGGGAATGATTCTAAGTATATAATTACCTTAGTCACATTGAAATTTAGGATCTAGTAGTATTTTTTTAATTTATGTAACTAGAGAATTCACAGAGGAGCCAATAAAGATATTTTTACCAGGGAAAGGGAATTGCTCATTGTTTCAATATCGACTCAAGGCGATGTCAATACCCAAGAGAGGCATTTGCTCACAAGCTTCCCTGGTTACACATCGATCACTCGCCGCAAGAGTATTTAGGTCGGTCTCCTAGGAGAGGGTTCTTAGTTAGTTGCGGGCAATGATCAAACAGCGTACCCGACCCAAGCGGTTTGAGCTTAACTACAGTCCCTGAGGACTGTGAGGATGTAGGCGGCAATGGTACCTCATAGAGTTCAAGTGACTGAACACAAGCTGTATTTCTTTTTTGTTTAGTAGGTCTCGAGGTTCTGGGCCGTGGATTACTTCTCTTCTTTAAACGAAGAGTGAGATTGTCCCCTATAAATTTATTTATTAATTATATTATTTGTATACTACTATTTTGCAATTTTTCCCTCGGAAGAACCTTCTTGTTTTTGGACGTTTTCCTGCTGTAGATTTTTTTCCAACAAGGATGATAGTCAATATCCTTATGTTTTCCCCACCTTTTTTCACATCTTTTTACACTTGGTAAATGTAGCTTAGTTCCTTTGAATTTTTGTTGGCTGCTATTTTTAAAATCATACCTATACAAAGATTATATATTACTTATTTGTCTGTATTGCTTTGATTTGACTAAATTTAATTTTAAGAGTAATTTGACAATGCATTCTTTTACGAATATTTAATGCATGGCGAGGGTTAGATGGAAGATGGAACTTTCTAGACCCTATCTCGCCCAATAAAGCCGAATTATTATTATTGCTATTATAATTACCCATATTCTCAGGTTTAAAGCATACAAAAGGATAGCACAGAGCATAATTCAAGGTTATTTCGACGAAGTTTAAAGTTTATCTAAAGACTTTTATGCTTTTACGATGAGTAAGTATGATAAAAAAATATTGAGAGAATGCAACCCGCGTGCCACCCAAATAGTCTGACTGGGGTGGCGCGCGCTCACTCTCGGTGCGATATATCGGGAACCAAAGGGCAGAGATGAAAGGCATTTGAGGTGATAAACTGAAATTGTCTGAAAATTCGTCGTAGAAAACAGAAAAGTGATAGAATAATCCGAGAGTGATATCATCTTCAGTTATGTCCGAAAAACACCTAAAATACCAAAATTTCAAAACTTTAAGTGCGATTCGACACGTTTTCCCGGCATCCGATTGCAAAAATAATTTTCATGATTTATTTTCCCACTAAATGGAACAAAATTGGGGAGCCCCAAAAGTTATTCGAAAAATTTTAAAATAAGGACCACCCTAGTTTACATTTTAAAATCGAAAAAAGAAGCCGCAGCAACGAACCTCAGTTTCACCGCACAGACCACCTCTGGGGTCTGCAAGGGCCTTGATGGTAATATGTAACAAACTTGGTAGAAAAAATAATAAAATGAATAATATTATAGCAAGCTGAGTGGGATATTTTAATAGGGTTAATTAATTAATAAAAATTTGGTCTCGGTATGTTTTTTTAGGAATTTGAAAGTAATAATGTGCCTTTTATAATCCCGTGTGCATGTGTGCATATCTGAAATTAATAGATTTCGACAGAGGAAGCTACTCTTCAACAAAGAGTGAACCAACCGAAAGCAGCAATTTAAAAAGATAATTCGAAATAGCATTTAAAAGAGTTGATGAAGAGAATTCCAGAGGGTAGAACACGATGAAACCAAAGTCATAACACTTCAGTAATAGAGATAAACCTTCTCGCAAAAATACATTTAAGCTTCAAATTTCACGTAGATTAGGGAAAAAATAATGATTTCAGGCATTCAAACCAGACACGGGACATATTCAGGAGATACGGATTGTGGGGGGATGTTTTAAAAATGCCATATTATACTTACTTACAAATCCCTCTTGATTTATCCCGAGACAAAATATTCAAGTAATCGCTTATTCATGTCCATACATCCCATAAAACTCCGACCCTCAACATAGCTGACACCCATCCACAAAATGAGCCAATATTGAAAAATTCACATCTCCCGTCAACATGAAGTAGCGAGAATGTAACGAGAATAGATAGCTCAAAACGCTTTGCTTGAAGATCGTAGGGAATAACAATAATAACATCACAACCTTTTTAATTTCAATGTTGGCTAAGATTCCAGAATCCAATACAACGGTATTTTTCTCGTGATATCCCCATAACGACAACCGTTCATAGGCTGCTACCCTTTTGCTTATCGGTGGACCGGCCAAGAGCAACAATTTAAGGTATTCTAGTAACATTTGTTAGATTGGGTGACGGAAGTTCCAGGGCATACCACACGACAAAACCAAGGTCGTAAAATTTGAAATGACATCACGAAGCCAAGCGGGGGGAAAAATAAGTCATGGGAAATAACAAAGATGGGAGAGGAAATTCACGACTGGAGGAGAGCGGCAAACATGCTAATTTCAGCGAGCAAAACTAGTTACGAATTTAAATCAGGGCATAATGTGGTCGAAAACTGGATGAGTAAACATGTTCCCTGTGTGCTAAGCTGATGTAATTCTCACGCAGATTTAACTCTTTCGACAACAAGGAAATTCACGGTTTGGCGCCGCTCCAAAGCCTGGAGTCTTTTCCTCAAGCCAAAGGCCAAGGTCCAGCCATTTACCCTTTTTCTCGAAACCAACCTACAAAATGCCTACGAGAGAATGGTGAAAGGACAAACATGGGGAACAAATTAGAATATTTTAGCTAAGTAGCTTTCACCATGTAACACACCCACCCTTCATATATTTAAGCACAGCTAATTATTTATAAGACCGGATTTATTTCCTATGTTCATTATAAATGGAAAAATTACTTTAAATATTTTAAAGATGTACAAATGATGCAAAATATTTGTTTCAGGAAGTATCGAATGGTGTAAATCACAGGAGTGCCAATTATATTTCTGTACGTATTTATGTTTATACTTATTGATGAAAATGTTTAATAGGTTCAGTCATATGTGCTTACTTGCTTGACAGCAGATTTGTGTTTACTCCTGCAATTTTATTTACTTATTTAAAAACACACTCAAAGCATTTTTTTGTAATTACGAACAAGTCGGTAAAGGTAAGCAGAGTTTCTTCCAAGGCATACCAGTAATACCCGCGTTAAGGAAAACTTTAAAGCCTGTATTTATGGTGCAGTTAAATAACCTATTTATTGTTATTTTTTGGGCCCGGCTACCCTATTACCAACATTTTTTCCTGAATCCAAAGACAGAATACTCACACTTTAGGATTTATCACTTAAGGATCCAAATGCGGCACATTAGCAACTTCAGCTTATTAAAGCGACTAGATTGAAAAGACAATTAACAGGACGAATTCATGTTGAAAGTGAAATGTGGCGAGTTCATTAAGGGAATTTTAACAGAGGGATTCAGGCATACTGTAATATTGCTCCCGCAAATTTCGAATACATCCCAATAATCTGGAAGCAAGATCGGAAAATAAATATTAGAAAGAAAAAGAAAATGTTTGAAATCCGCCATCAAACGCTGATACCTAAGATACGTAGGGAGAGCAGAGCCTGTAAATCAATCATAAAATAAAAGTCAACTACAAGGACAGACTTTACAATATCATAGACTCTATCATAGGCTCTACTTTAGAATACCATGAACGTATATAAAGGTTTTGTTCGCGAGACGTATTAAATATAGGGGATTTTCAGGATTACAATACTCTTTTGGTGCAAAAACGCGGGGATAATTTGACTAAAATTCAATAGCTTAGACCTTAACGATTATTTTTAATTTTAAGACGCAACTACTTGTCTCCATGATATCATATGAATGAGGAACATGTATATTTATTTCCTTATCCGGTACGGTCATTAAAACAGTGAGCTCATGCCACTACCGCACCCAAAAATGATAAAAGATTATTGATTTTTATGTAATTTATCACATTTAATCTCAGCTGGCTCAAACAAACTGGACACTTTTCAACTATTCTACCGATGTGTTACGATAAGGGCTGGCAGTTAATGAAGGGAATTCATCCTCAAAATGGTGAACATTTGAAGAAACAATGGTTTATGTCTAAGGTTGGTCATAATTGTTTTTAGTCCCCAGCTTTGAAGTTTATCTTTAATGCGATATTTCTTCCACTGCAGACTCTACCAAGGGGTGAATGTTGGCATAATTTAATCTCCATATACTTTTATTTCATCTGAAAAAATCTTGCATTTGGGTACATTCTCTTTCTCTGCATTGAAATGACGTAGAGGATTAATAATATTATTTAAGTTTTATACCGGCTAGGGTAGGTTGACGATAAGCATTTTTTTGAATTACCGCAGCCTATCTTACCTCACATACTGAGCTTCCCTTTTTTATTACAAATAATTTGAATTGCCTTATATTCTATGTGTGCATTCTATTCCATTATACACTTCTCCGCTTACCGAAAATCCTTCCCTTTAACACGGTTTTTAACATCCCGCTCAGTATTCCCTCCATCCAAACCCTCTGTCTCCACCTGAATTTTTCTCTCTTCGCCCATATCCAGCAATGAGTCTTCCTCTCCGTCCACTCCACCTTGTCCATTCTCTTCCGCAGCCAAACCTCGATCGCTTTCGGTCTCCTCTCGTCTTTTATCGTTCTATTTCCAAAGCGTCTACGTTTCCGCATCGTTAAGCTATAGATTTAAGATCAGACTCTACACTATTTTCTTTTTCTTCAGTATTTTATTTACACTCCTACATAAATCTCACCAGATCCTTTCTTTTTCGTGAACGTCTATTCAGCCAATGCAATTCTCTTCTTGATCACCATAAGGCTATTAACCCTTTAAGATCCATAAAGATTGCAGCCATTAAATTGCATAAAAAATACGTATTTATGCTAATATTATTGCGTAGATGCCAAAAACATTTACATGAAAGCGACATCTCTAATAGTTTCCGAGATAAGGCCTGGAACGCGAAATAATACCAATCCTCGCTCTCTTATGGCCCATAGGGACATATGTGTCCCATGACACTAATTTTGTGAAAATTAAAGCAAAAATGTGGAGTTTTTCGTACTAACTCCACAGGCTAGGTACACACAAAGAATAAACCGAAAGTCCTGTTATAGTTAACCTTCTCATCAATTTGTTATAAACTATCAAATTTTCACTTTGTAAACAGCATTTCAAGTGAAAGTTCTTAACAAAGTGGAGAAACTACCATATAAGGATATCACAAAAAGGATTTAAAACTAGAAGCCAATAGTTCATTCTAAAATAAAACCAATTATTACAATCATACGCCTTCTCATTTAATTTTGAGAGAATATATTATAAAAAATATTGGTAATGGCTCTTTGAACCTTAAAGAGTTAAATTGGTTAGTAAATGTCGACAGATCGAGCAAAAGTAGCGGCTTAAACAAAAAATAGGATCATAAATGAAATTTTGATCAGAGCTTTCGCTCTGGTTCACGCCATTTCCTTATAATACACCTGTTTATATATGATCATCCACCAATAAGGCATAATATCTGACCTGGTACCAATATCTATAGTTGTACGAGGAAATTAAAAAATGGCGGCATTCAACAGGATCGATGAAAAACAAAACAAATATACAATAAATATATAAACAATGGTGACTATAGGTAGAACCAATGAAGAAAAAGCAAATATACAGTAGAGAAAGCATGAATTATGTTCAGACAACGAAATTAACCTAGCCTTTTTTTTTGAACTTCAACCTTACGTTAACAAGACAATAATTAAAATTAATGTATCAAAACCTCGATGTTTGCTATAGCAAAACGAGAAACTAGTACATAATATATTTTTGCGTATGCTTAATACTCTGGGATATGAATAAACTGGGATCAAATATTACAATAAATTTAATTAGTACGAAAATTTAAATTTATGGTTATAGTAAGCATGGAAACATCGCCATTATCAATATATTCACGTATAACTATCCTCAGGTACAACTATAATGAATTTCGAATATTGCAAGAAATTTCATGGACTTTAGAAAATTGAGAAGGATTATAACGAAGTTTTTGAAGGAACGAAGAAGAATTGACGAGCTGAAATTCATTTAAGAGCGCTTAGGAAGCGAAAAGAGTCATTGAAATGTTTTTAGGAGAGACCAAGGTTTCGATTTATGCGTAAAACTAAACTCAACAGGCCAGGGCCTCAAAGTATCTTGGGGGCTTGGAAATGAATACAAGTGATTTAGAGAAGATCACAGTTTTAGAATACGTATAATTTATCAATTTGGAGGATTTACAGAAACAGGAGAAAGAAACGGAACTAAATTCAAAACATGCCTTTTGCGCCTCTTGCTATGCATTTAAGAAATTTGCGCAAAGGGCTTGAGGTGGAATTTTAGAATAAATTAAACCGAGAAAAGTAGAATTTCTCGCTCCAGCGCGGCATTGGGAGAAGGAGGCCGGTACATTGATAGCAAATAGAGGCCGTACAGAAGAACAAATGTCCTCTGTAGGTACCTTCTTATTGAAACCGTGACCTGGTTTCACAAAGGTTGCTAGAAAATTGCTTCCCACCAGCACCAATGTACGTATTTAATTTATTTCATCTCAACCGTGCCTTCTATGTGACTCGAACCAAATAATACAATTTTTTGTGCTGTTAAAGAGGGTTTTGATTACCACTGCCTTATACTTCACTGAATGCTCTGCAATAATTCCGATGCTATTGTAAATAGCCAATTCCGAAATAGTAGAAAACAATAAAAATCCTCCCCTCTCATGTGACGCCGCGCCGCTGTTCCAAAGCACCTTCTGATTTAACGACGCACATTTATTGAAGGACGTTTATAAATAACCTTAGTCTATGAACAAAGGAGGGTGGCAGCCCACGTAATATCACGTTGTAGTTGCGGTATGGAGTATTCTGGTGAATTATTTTTATTTTTGCCATGAAGTAGAATTTAATGGCATTTTTACTAGTTCTCTACTAAATAAAGGGCAACTTGTGGATGATAGCACTTGTCTCTTTTAAATTATATCTTTCTGTACTGCTTCTTCAAAGTGTACACCATCATTTTACGTACCACTCTCCACAATATAAGTTTCGGAAAATATTGCCATTCCATGCTAAAAATTCCATACATACCAATAGGTGCGGGGATGGTAGGGTCTCGAATAATTATGAAATGCTATTAGATGTAATCATAGAGTAATTTTTGCAGCCTTAAAAATTATAACAGAGTCATCTGTAAAACCAAAACGTAATATTTATTTTGGGATAAACATAAAGGTAACAGATGAAGTGAAGTTTCTAGGAGTAACGACTGTTTCGAACCTATTGGGGGGAACTCACACAAAAAATATTTGTGGCAGAACCCAGAAGAAGTTAGCATCGGCTCTTGGTGCCGTGAAGGCAAAGGCTGCAGGTTGCTTCATGTGCCAACCTTCTAAGTTTTCACCGGCCCGACCCCTTCAGTTAAGTGGGTCTCGTGAGTGTTTACATATTATTGAAAACGATAGAACATTCGGGTGATACGAACAAGGACTTGACGGAGGAGAATACCTGACCGAAATATTTTACATGTTATTCGTCCATTGCGATTTCGATAAAAACGATTAACGATATCCGCGGAGAAAAAAATGATTATTGCCATTCAAAATTTTATAACAGCAGTGGCTAATATGTGTTTAAGCGGATAGGAAAAATATATTACTGCCATAATTTCTCTGAAAAATTAAATCATGACGGAGATGTTCGAATTATCGAATATATATTCTTATCAATGGAAATCGTCAGCTTTACCACTATGCCAACGCCCTCATTATTTGTACTCGTGTTGCAATACGAGCTTTCGTAAGTCGTGCAAGGGAACGAACAAGTCTTCTAGTGTCACTAAATCAAACTGAATTTTGACTCACAGTGGCGTTAGTTGCTGTGATATTGCAGGGGATATTTTATATACATGTTACGTTCGCTATCTCCCGTCGAAAAACTTCGGCATTTATTGTAAGAAAATATATTTCGACGGATCGGCCAATTTACGAGAGAAAGTAAATTGAAGTTTTGGAGGCGGATTCATTATCTAGCATGAGCAAAACGACTTATGTGGTATTAATCAAGGTACATATCCCGCATACATATCCCTTTAATGATGTTGTAATAAAAATATTGCGGGAGGTGGGTAGTAGAATAGAGAATACCGAAACTCAATATCCAAAATGCGGCGAAAGTGGCGCCGCTTCATTAGTTGCAATACTTTTGAATCCGACTGTACATACACAAGATTTAAACAAATACTTACTATGTATTGAAAAATCTTTTATTTAAGAGTGACGAAATTATATTAGCCGAAGGGAAGTCACCAGCCCTGCACGCCGGATTACTGCAATGCCAGATTACAAATATTGTACAGTAATTATAATAATAATTTCGCATTTCAGGATTTTATGAACCTACCAGTGAAACGTTCATGTGGTACTGTGAGGCTCGCTGATTTGGATTAGGGAGTAAAACGCGAAGATGGCGCCCGCCAAGGTAGGGGATGTCGAATATCCCTGCCCCACCTAAAGCTTTTCCCCAGAGGGGAGAAAAGGCCTCCAGGCGGCGAAACCCTCTGTGAAAACGAGGCGAGAGGATAAATGATGGCGCAGTCGCCGTTCTCGAATCCAAAATAATTGTTTTTTTATTCGATCTCTCGCCTCCGAACCGGATCGGACCGATGGCAGGGGGTGTCAACTGTCCCCCACACCAACTCAACGTGAAAATCCCCAAGGAGCTCTCCCTCCGCCAGTCAGCCTACTTTATTTCGCGACAACTGAAGCGGAGAATCTTCGAAAGATGGAGTTTGGATTTCCCCAGGGGACAGCGGAGGCGCTGAGGGCCATATTGCGTTCCCTCGGGGGCGGAAAAACCCTCCAGGGGACGAGGCCACCCCTATATCCCTCCAGCATCCTGACCTCTTCCGTCCCAATGCAGACCGCGCATAAATAAGGGTCCTTCTAGACCCCAGAATATCTCCTCCTATCCTCACGCTATCTCAGGCCGATTCGTATTGCGTATGTACCTACAGAAAGAAGGCATTAGTCTTAGCCCATCGGAAAGGTGATCTCTTGGAGTAGGTAAAAATTTCTCTTTGCGATATTTTTCAAGGCAGAAGTTGCACATAAGTCTACGGGATGATTCTATGAGGCCTAGGCTCACCTACTGCCGTCTGCATGTCTCACATGATAACCCAATAAGATAATTCTGCGGGTTTCTGTTACCTCTAACAGGCATGACCATTGAGAAACGTCATCATTGCATATAATTCCATGGGTATGCACAAAATTTTGTTTTTTTTTCAGAATAATCTCCATCATATTTGATTTATAAAATTCCCTGTTCTTAAACTATCGTGATCAAGCTTAAATTTCCCCGTTTCTCTAGGTATTAAAAAGCATTTTTCTTTCTTCTCTGATTTTTCTAGTCCGGTATTTTTAGGGTCTTGATTGCTAGTTTCTCAGGAGGATGCCATAAAAGAATTTTTGGGCGTTATTATTAAAACTGTCTTCATTTAGCTATCTTCAGGATGTAATTTTGAAAAAAAAAACTTCCTTAAAACAACTGAGACCAATTACAAGCTGAAGGATAACGGTTTTCTCGTTCCAAAAATCAGAAAAACGGATATTCCATTAACATTGAAGCAAAAGATATGAATTTTGAAAATTTCGAGATATTTTCACCGCAAATGATAACGCATAGTCGCAAAATCCTTTCCTTTTCATCTATTGCAAATGTTTCTATCAAAGTATTTTCAACAGAATTCAACCATATGAAAACAATATACCTTTTATCCCCGCTGAATGCTTCGAAGGGGTTATTGCCATCAAAATTCAGCAAAGCCGATATGGAAATATCACCACCTTGATCCATCAAGAGGAAAATTACCAGAATTCTGTGGGACCCTCTGCGCTTGTAAAAAGTTTGCTTGAAAGAAATGAGGAGATATCCTTCTCGTTTCATCGGGGGCAATTTTACTTTCAAAATAAGGCGCGGGCCAAATCAATTTACCCCGTTTCGCTCCACCACACGGTAGCGTACGAAGGTGTGTGCTTTCCGCTCCGCTCCGGGTGTTGGCGGCGCCGAATAAACACCAGAAATCTAATCCTTCCGCGCCGCCGAGCAAATACATGTCGCGCATTAATTTACGTACGGGAGGACGACGACGAGGAGGCGTAATTGAAAAGTCAAGTGGTTTGCTAACCGCTCTTCCGCAACGGCACCGACAACTACCACGCTTTTGTTTTTTTTCAGTGTTTTTTACGCTCAGAACATGTCTTCCGGCTCAGCGCTTAATTTCTAAACTTTTTTATACCGAAACGAATAGTAACACGGTTAACAATCACAGTTTTAATGTAGTTAAATCCCCGAAACTTCCGATTTTTTATAACTTGTACAATATTTATAACTTTAACAATGATGAATAATGTTTTAATTATGATACCTCATTAATGAATCACAAATATAAAAAAAACTCGTAGGCCTCCCGGCGTTGCTCGGGAAGGAAAGTACCCAGAGAAGTGGAAAACTTGGAATTCATGGTCACATGGAAGGATTTTTGGGTAAAGAAACAAAGCAGGTATAATGACAGTATAGATATGTAATAGCAAAAAATGGAAAAAAATCATTTCCTTATACTTCGCACGGGATCAGCTTATACCCCGCTCCACAACATTTATCGTTATGTGCGTCTGTACGTGCGCAGACCATAAACGTCGTGTGAACGTATACCCTAGTAAAGAGGTGTCCGCCAAGAGTACGAATACTTTAGTGTATAATCCTTTGAGTTATGCTTTCCCATTGAGCGTTTCAAGACGTGTGCTTGACCGGCAGGATGTCCAACCACGTAAGTTGCATGGCATGACGTAACAAATAGTTATGAGAAAAAGACGCGTCGGACAAAACCAGAAGTGGCACTACCGAATTTGGGAACATGAGATGTACCTACGTTCTAACTTCGATTCCAATCCGTACAGCCATGTGGAAATACATAGCGGACAGACAATAGGACATCCTCTTTCAATAAGGAAATATTGGCTAGAACGGAAAAGCAATTCAAGGGTAAATTAGTAGGTCCGTCCGCTATCTCAATTTTGGCCCAGCCTTTACAGGTGGTAAGGGGCAAGCTGCCGGTGAGTATATATACCACCTCTTCAGCCGCGAGATTTTTGCGTAACTGAACACGCTGGGGAAAAGTATCGTAATTGTAGCGATAATTAACTAACTTATCACTACTTACTCTTTTTCTTTAACTTATTTATTCTTCCTCTTTTCCTTCGTACAGAAGATTACATGAACTTTTTTGTTCTCCCCATAAACAAAACATAAATAACCCCCCCATTAATGGTTCTTTTCCATGACGCCTTGGGTTGAGTTATTAAGGGTTTTCTATAACATTAAACATACGCGTCAAAAGTAACACAAGGGTATAGGTACATCCAAATCAGCGCACACACTTTAATCTCAAGGTGATGAAAATATAATGTTTTTACATAGTAATACCGCATTTTATGCTCTGTTTGGAAAGATCGTGTTTTAAAGTCTTTTTTAAATATTATTTTTATTTTCTATTTTTTAGTTGAATCATGCAATCGATCACACCACAGCTGCTAAAGAAATTTCTTCCAAAAAATATGACTAACGCCCTTTATTGAGAAAATTTAAAATTATTTTTCCACATTTAAATTGAAATTAGATCACAATAAAAAATTTTAAATGTCTGATTATTGAATATTGTATTGTCGAAAGAAGCAAACACGTGTAAAATTTCAAGCTCGTGCGGTATTCGGAAGTGGTTAAAAAGTGGATAACAAGATTTCATCGATGAAGCACAAATAGACGAAGCAAGTTTAGAATAAGCGTGAAAAAATAGGATACGGACGAAGATGTACTTGTATTCCGATATCCGCCTCATAGAAACGAGATTGAAGTAAGTGGAGTAATTCACCTTCCTTATTAACTCTTTGCGGTCCAACGTCGAGAAAGAGTCGACAGACCTAGCGCTATCAGATGCAACGAAAAGCTTAGCTCGACATCACAAAGCACTGCGATCATACAAGTGCTCAAGGGATTATACATTATTTCAAGAGATATCAACATCGAAAATTTTCTAAAGCCAGAATCACAGGATCATTTTATCCGTCATTTCCGAGTGATCACTACGGCGATCACTAGAGTGATCACTCGCAAATGATCGTCACCGGCAATTGTTTTCCGCGATCACTCCAATGATGAGGGTTCCCATCACTTTTTTCGTCACTCGTCTGGTCTTTTTTCCGTCGCTGAAACGTCACTAAAACCCCATATCAGCCAATCAGAACGCATTCCTGTACGGAGCGATAGCACCGCAACGTTTGGCAATCGTGGGAACGACATACATAGATATACAAACACGCTATACATTTTCGTTATGCGGGTCCTATGACAACGAGCTGTAGCATCTGAAGTGATGCGAAAGGCGACGCGACGGCGGGAGGGAACGTGTGATTCAGAAAAATGATCACTTAAGCGATCACTTTTCCGGTCGCGGATACCAATCGCTCTAGTGATCACTTTTCCCGACGAAAGAACCGTGTAATTCAGGCTTAAGAATAAACTCTGATAAAATACGGATAATATTAAAACCAGTAGATTTTTTCTTTAACCAATAAAATAAGAACATTTAGAGGAAATAAATCCCGTCAATTATTTCTTTTTTCCTAAAAATTATTTTGAAAACAATAATAATAAAAAAATTGGGCCGGAAAGGGAAAGTAAAAACACCGTTACCTGGGTCGGCAGAAGTACGACAGCCATCGAGTGTCGGAAAGCCCAAACTAAGGGAGCGTTCTTAGCAAAGAAGCCGCTACCATTATCGAGGAGAATAAGAATGGAAACCTGGAAAGCGTACGTGATAACATTTTTGAGGTCAGTGGCTCTCTATAGTCCAGAAGCTCGTACCACCGGAAAAAGAGGTCGAACAGAGGCCTTCGAGAACTGGTGCAGGAGGAAGATGGTGAAGATAAAATTCTACTTATTCATAATACCCCGTAAGCCGCCTAAAAGGCGAGTGGCAGGGGGTGCTACGACACCAGCCATTTGCTCATAAAAGCAAATGCTCTAACAAAATTACGACTAGCATTTATTAAAGTCCTTTATGATTCGGGGGAAAAAGGCATTTGCATATCTATCCGTTCGGCAAAATATCTCTCCTAATTTATCGCTTGTATAGGACGTGGAAATATAGTGGGGCTCTAATATTATGCTCTCCCTGTCGGTCTTAAAGATATCCATTCTCAATTGTTCAAACAATCTAAGCCTAGCGCGCTGCCTCCGAGTCTCCAGTGGCTCCCAGCCTAATTCGCTTAACATCTGGGTAACGCTGTCTGTACGACCGTAGCAGTTTTTGAAGAACCGCGCAGCCTTCCTTTGTATTTTATTCAGTTCGCGGATGCGTCTTTCTACACCGGATCCCATACCTTCGCTGCATATTCAAGGTGCGGTCGTACGAGTGTAAAATAGCACCTTTGTTTTACTTTCTCATACGTATATCTCCCACGATATGCTTGACGAATCCTAATTTCTTCATGGCTATGCCGCAAATATACCTTGTTTCTGTTCCCCACGAGAGTTTCAAGGTTATCGTAACTCCCAGGTACTTCACTGCGTCTGTTGTCTTTATGTTAATACCATCTACAGTATAAAGTTGGTTATATTTGGACGAATCTGCAAAAAATGTACCGACATGCATTTGCTCAGATTAAGTCCTATTCCCCACTCTTGGCTCCACAAATGAACGTTGTTTATTGGCGGATTGACGGATAGGATGAGAAATGAGGAGGTATATAACAGAGTAGGGGAAGAAGAAAGAACACGGTGAAACGGTATGCCAAAGAAGACGGTGGATTGCCCTCATGATGAGACAACAAAATCATGGGAAACATAACGGAGGGAAAAATTGGTGGAAAAGTCCCCGTAGGAAGACCAAGACACCATGAACAAGGACAGAAGAGTCTCTAGGTGATAAAAGAACTAGCTTGGGGTAGGAAGAAATGGAGTGGTGCAGTATACCAATACCATGTGTGCATAGGCCTTTCGAAAAACACATTCTAGATTAAGGTCACCGCAGTATCTTTCAATTCTAGGTACGTCATCTGGTTCCAAGAGAACACACAATTAACATATTGAAACAGGAATAACTAACCTGTGCGTTAAAGATTTTTTTCTTCATGTAACAATAATTTGAAGTTATGTAAAAAAATTACCATTAACTATTGCTATAAAAGAAACCGGAAGCTTCCCAGATATCCACTGCCATCAATTCTATCCAGGAATCAAGGTTCGCAGATGAACTGACAATGATCGCAGGTAATGAGGAAAATCTTAAGTATTCAAAAACCTAAATTGTAAAGCTGTTTTAGGCATTTATATGAAATGAAAGAAAAATTGACAAAGATTACAAATGTACTATCTTGTTACATGGTTATTTTTCCATCTTTCGAAGGAAAGAGCGTTAGTGCTAATTGAGAATAATGGACGACATTGCTTCCGCCGAGGATTGTAGTAAGTGTAACGATCAGGCAAGCAATTTTATGTCTAAATCTAATTAGCACCCACAATTTATTCTCATAGCGATGAAAAGCTTTTTTATTACTTTTTTGTATATTTTATACTCTGTTTGGAAAGATCATGCTTTTTAAGTTTTATATTTATTTTATTTTTACTTTCTATTTTTCAGTTGAATCATGCAATCGGTCAAACCATAGCTGTAAAAGAGATTTCTGCCAAAAACCTTATAATTATCTTCCGCCATCTATTGAGAAAATAAAAAACGTGGCATAGTGCGAGACCAGAGGAGGTACATTGAAGGTTAGGGGAGAACAAATAACACGGTGAAATGGCACGCCAAAGAACACGGTGGATTTCCCAATAGATGATAGCAATGAGATGGGAAACACAACAGAAGAAAGTATTGATAGAAAAGTCTTCAGGAAAAGACGAAGGGACATGGACCAACGACAGATCAAGGCGGATAAGAGGAAGAAGAGCCTCAGGGCTGCTAATGAACTGGCTTGGTAGGAGAAATGGATGGGTACAATAAACCAATCTTAGGATTGTAATGCAGTAGATTCCGTTTAATGGGTCCACCGGTTACTTGGGGCAGCCGCTTCATTGGGGCAGATCTTGAAGAACAGAACCCAATACAGGAATATCCCAGAGTATTCTCCGCTTATTTGGTACAGCACGCTGCTTTATTGGGCCATGAGTCGGCGACATAGACTCTATACTCGCGACAAAATTAAACTTTTTTGTTTTCATATTACCATTTTTTTATATTTACCTCCTTTGATTTACTCTTATTTTTCACAAATGTTCCTATTCTTGCCCTATTTTGAAAGCTCTTGTTGTTATACTATCCGCAAGAGGATAGGACTTTTCTTTAACAGGACTTAGTACATTCATACAAAAGACATTCATTCAGCGTCGCCCGAGGATGTGAAAAATATTTTTAACAAAAATTGTTAAAATTCTTAAAAATCATAATAAATTAACTAAACTCGCTGATTTATTAATCAAATTAATAGTTTAATAAACTTATGTTGCATTTTAAACATTCTTTAGTCTTTTTTCTATCATTGCAACGTTTGTTTATGCCCATTTACAGGATAGTTCGCCTAATTGGGGCAACGGCTTAATTGGGGCAATGTGAACAAGTCCCGATATGTCCCAATTAACCGGAATCTACAATACCATGAACAGAGTCAGCCAGTGATACAAGAAGATTGTGGGCAGGGATTGCAAGTGAAACGAAACGAAAATGTTTCGCTCCGACCAGGATGGAAACGAAAAGACGAGGCCTTGGTTTAGTTTCGCTCCCGCATGAAATAAAAATCACCAAGGAGTTTAGTTTCGACCCGGGACGAAACTTTACTCCCGGGAACGAAACTAAATTAATCGAAACTCCGCTGATCATAGTTAAGTTTCGATCTCAGAAGTTGAGTGGAGGGGGGTAAGAGGGAATAGTTTCGATCCATTACAGTTTGACATACGAGTAGAGAGATTAAAATAGGGGATCTGGTTGATGAGGTGGCTAGAGTGTTGGCTTCCCACCCGGCGGGCTCGGGTTCAAATCCCGGCAGTGGCAGAGAATTTTCAGAGACTGCCCGATCCCTGCTTGAGTGTTGTGTGGAGGTCATTTCAAGCGCAACACTCCGTCCGTCGGATGGGACGTTAAGCCGTGGTCCCCTTGTCGCCTTTCGTTAAGAGCAGGCTAATGCCGACGACGGGTTTCTCTCCACCCTTCATTCCATACCCTACCCTCATGGCGCAAATGACCTCAGCTGTCGGTCGTCTCCTCCAAACACCATACCATACACGAGATTAAAACATTAAGCAAAAAAATCGAATGGCCAGTTTGCGTTCACCGTTCTCCTGTTAGTGGAACAAATATGAGTGACCCATGCATCTAATGGCGGTGGGCCGAACCTATACTTCAATCAACCATACTTCACACTCGGTGTGTGGGTCGAAACTAAACTGTTCGATGGAGAAGCACGTGGTCCCTGCGGTGCGAAAACATAACCTGCGTTTGATGAATTCTTCTCGGGTTCTCAGCCAGGTTAATTCTTTCATATAAGCCGACGTTTCGTGAGCCGACGATAGTTTTAGTGTGAAATTGGACCTCCATAGAGTAACACGGCCTTGAAGATGGGAGACAAGTCGTCTCTCGAAACGTCGGCTTATATGAAAGAATTAACCTGGCTGAGAACCCGAGGAGAATGCATCAACAGTATTCACTAGGAGAAATTAGAATCGCTTATTACCTGCATTTTGTTTCGTCCTAGAGTTTTAGTTAAGTTTCGACCCGAAGTAGTTTTGACTCCGATTTCGTTACGACCCTTAGTTAAGCTCCCCAGGTTTAGATCCATTCCGTTTCGTTTCCACATTTCACTCCCGGGAACGAAACTATTGAAATTTTACTGGTTTTGACTTTCGTTCAGTTTCTATTGACATCCCTGATTGTGGGTGGCCTTAATACGGAGTTGGGAAGTAGTTGGGGGGAGGACTACTGATGCGTTACCAATCGCATAGTCTGCCATTTCAGTGTCCATGGATCGCCGGGGCTTCGCATGCCGCGATGCATTTATCAAAATGGAGGAAGCTTTGTGCAAACGCGACGATCTTTTCGTCATTTTACGGTCTGTTCTGAAGGTTTTTCAAACCGATCCACCCAGAATCATCCCATCTCTAAAACAAAGACTGCAGACGAGATATCCGCAAAAGACCTCAAATTGCTTTGGCGAAATACAAATCGCATAACGAATGTAGTACTGGAAAAATAGTAAAGAACATGGATGAGCAAGATGAGGCATGAATGAGCAGAGGAATAGATAAGCTTTCGCTGAGAAGACTCAACCGTGGCATTCGGGATTGTTTTTTTTTTAAATACTATGTATTTTATAGCCTATTCGAGGAATATATTTAGCACCATCCATTTTCCTCCGATTACGCCAAAATTCTTCCGCCTATGGTGGATTCATTCAAGTGAGCTTCGATTAACAATTTATGTAGGTAAAAAACTATGCATCATTCATCATATGGCTCACTTCCCCTTATACCGCCTCTTTCTGAGGCATATTTTCATGCTTATTTTGCAAATTTCTGCAAGATTTAGTGTGCATCATTGGTGAGATACTAAAACACTTGTTGAGGAATTCCGTCACACCAACAACACCCTATTGAAATGGAGGAGTTTGATAAATCTTTATCATTCATCAATAAATATTCCTTTCGTTTCTATTGATATTGATTTATTTTACATTTGCTCTATTTACAGCGCATCATCGGCGCATTGAAAAAGTTTTGCCCTAAATTAATGCACCGAAAATTCTCAATTGAAAAAAATTCTCCCCAGTTCCACTGCGAATGCAATGAAGAGGAAAACTAGCGCGAGTGCTGATCATGATCTGCCAATGAGATTTTTATCTATAAATTAAGAAATTTGCCGCCCATTAATTACTGTTAGCTGTATCCATTCCCTGATGATTCTTCATACATAAAAATTGGTAGATAGCTAATCATTTAGACAATAAGTACAAAGAGTTTGAGGGTTCTAGGTGAACCCTTCGAAGGATACAACGCACCGGGGCCGGGAACCAAGCCAGTGGCTTATACGCCCAGACACCCGGGGAGGGGAAGGAAGTGAAGGAAAAAGGATAGAGGCGCCGCCGCGATGGGAGCCCGCCGACGCCTCTGGGAAGGGATAGGTACGGAAGGGACGGGACGAGGGAAAAACACCCCAACGCTATAGAAGCTAAGGGGGCCC
The DNA here is from genome assembly GCF_921293095.1 of Ischnura elegans. Lineage (NCBI taxonomy): Eukaryota > Metazoa > Arthropoda > Insecta > Odonata > Coenagrionidae > Ischnura > Ischnura elegans. Next base: position 25,461,392 of record NC_060252.1, read on the forward strand.
TACTATTAGCGAAAACAAGCATAAGCAATTAATGTTCTAGCGATCCTAGTGGATTTTCCTATGAGGAAGAAAAATCCGTCGATCGAATCGCTAGATACAATAGGTACACTCGACAACTTCACAACATGGATATGCAAAAAGAAGTGTTCAATTTCAATATAACTAGAACAGATATTTATATGGCTAGGTTCGCCACAACTTCAAAGGATTAATTTATTTGGGAACCTCTATGGGACACTCTCAACAGTTCAGTAGTCACCGTTCCTTATCGGCTGGATCTGCCAACGATAATTCATAATAACTCAAGGGCAATTGCACAAGAGGAAGCCAAAGCACTCGAGCCACTAGAAATGAAAGGATCCTAAACTAGGCCGAGCCCAAAGCTGTCTCCAGCTGACTGATTCAGCTCACGACACTCAGTCGCACGTACCTGAAAGGTTCACAACTTGTCTAAGGGATGGGCACAAAGCTGTTCCCAGAAATCCTGACGGTTGTCTCTCAAGAGTCATAGGTATATGGACCTTCGGGTGGATCATCTGATTCGATTGACTGAAACGGAGATAAAACAAATCAGACGAGGGGCGACATTAGGAACAACTTGTCTGAGCCCAAATATTTTCAAGAGCGTGAAGATAAACTGTGGTGTATAAATAAAGCGTTTGCGGTAGTATGATTAATAGATTTCGAGGCCCTCCTATGCAATTACCTCACCGTGTCGTCACTCACATTCTATCTCTTATTCAGAATCTCAACCCGAGGGTTGGTTTGGATAACTGAGACTTGATTAAGAGGACGTATCAACCGACCGGTGGTGAATTTTCTTTTGACCCGTGACGTATCACTCGATTTAAGCATAAATTATTACGTAGAAATTTCAGTCTACAGAGTAGACAATTTTCAGCTTACACTTACACCTCAAATATAAAAAAATGCGTACGAGAAAATACCGAGGAAATTTTTTCAAATGTGAGCTACAGCCATTTATTAAAAAGAGTTAACTGAATATAATCTGAAATTTTCAAGGTAGATACGTTGAAGTTATAAGTTTTAAAGGTATACCACGAATACGCGTAACCAAAAATACCTGTGAAGCGGGAATGATGTGTTCTCTTAAGAACCGGATGCATGGACTTTCATTCAGTTCCCTTCTTGAATCACCTCGAATGTTCTACATTTAGAATTCATTCAAAAGTTTTCATCATATACTAAAACGAAGTATCATCCTCGTTGGGAAGCAGGGTAATTCAAGCAAGCATAGCAAGGATTCAAACTCCAAATGCTCTGGCGATTATGAATAGACCATGGCGCCCCTTATAATTTTTGATCTACGAAGGGTTTTATCTCTGTTTAATGTAGCAAAGTGATTATGTATAAGAAAAACATAAATATTACTGGCCATTATTTTATCGTACCATATTCCTTATTCTCAATATGAACTTTTTCCACATCCATTCCTTGTTTTTCTTTCTGTAGCCGAGGCGCTAAAATTCTAAAAAATCAAAAAGCAAATACAAAAATAAACTCCAGAAAATGAAACACCTAAAAAGACTGGAAATGTATAAGTAAAAACGTGTATAAAAGTTATGTAAGTCATTCAAAGTACATGCATCATATTTTCCTTTCAATAATGGTTAGCAAAGCCACAGGATTTTTGTTTAACCATGGAGTATAAATACCTGCCTGAGAGACCAGACTGATCTCGCGCTAGAGTAAGCACTGGTGGGGAATGCATTGGCATGAACCAGAAGAGAACAAACGCTGAGACGGTCGAGCTACGGAAGTAGTGACACCGAGAGTGAGACAAGCCTGTAGCGCTGGTTCTTCGGTGGGACGGATTTTTTCTAGCTCACCGACCGTTTTTTTTAACCTCGTCCGTCACAGGACGGCGCGGCAAGGTGTGAGCGAAGCGTTCCACGCCTCCGCTGCCGCTCCCGAGTGGGGTGGCGCGGCAAATGGATGAACATGTCAGCGGGGGGCGCAGAGTAGGGGGGTGATGGTGTCCAAATACCGCGGCGGCGCCGAAGGCAAACAAAAGAGGGTTTCCGCCCTGGGTGGATTATCCACTTTTCTGGTCGCCAGGAATGACGCCACCGGGCGGACGGGGAGAGGTGGAAAATTCAACCGCGGAGGGACGAATTGTGAAAACATCCCAAAAGTCTTTCCACGTCGCATTTCAGCGCCACTTTCGTCGCATTTCATTGCTCGTTGAGCCGGAGTAGAAGGAAAAAATGAGACATAGTAGTCAAATTGGCGCCCCACGTTGTGGTGAAATCGAAAAAACTTGGCCAAAAATGATTTTTTTCACCTTTAATTAAAAGAAAACAATTATGTTTTATTAAAAATAATCAAATAATTATTAAACGCTCTACTGATACCATTTTATTTCAAAGTCTTTTTTAGAGCAGGCGATGTCTTTCAATTGCATTTAAAATGATTTAAATTCAAAATATTTACCCCTTTTTTTTTAAGAAAATTGAATGACATATTTTGTTTTTTGATCTTTAATTTGAAGCATATAATAATTTATACGAGCATTTTTAGAAACATTTTTCACAGTATTCTCGCGCTAGGCCTTTGTAAGCCTTGCCGTGTTTTATCTTAATAAATGAATGGTAAAACTTTCAAGTCATTACAAGCAAAATTATTTTCTCCGAAATAGCAAATAAATGTGTGAAAGTAGAAAATAAGTTATCAGAGAAATAACTTCGTTTTTACTTTCATTTATTTGAATTGTTTAGCATACTACACCTAGTTTCCTCTGACACAGTCAATGCAAGGCTATGTGTTTGGGATCAGACCCATTTCATTCCACGACATTGTGGTGTAACGTCTGATAATATTTTAAATTGCTCTGGGTGTTTGATTTCGTTTAAATAGGGCGTATTGTACCCAAGGTTCCTTGGCGAAAATGTTTTAATTGTGTGCAATATATGCAGCCCTCAGCACACACCATAATTAGTCTTTATAAAAGATCTAATCTGACTGTGGTGAGATTTCTAGGTAAAAACTGAGATTAAAATTTATGAAACTGTAAAACTCGAGTTTAGGAGTGGAATTATATTCGTAATTATTGCAAATGTTGAAACTGTTACTGTCACTGATGGGCAGATAGTTTCTTATCCCTCGGTTAGGGAAAAAGTTAACTGGGGCTAATGCAATCAGATAAAGGGCATACAAAAGTTCTCTCGAAAGTTTTGGCACTAATTGCATCAACTTCAGCCTCCTCTCCTAAGAAGTTACGCTGCACGAATGATGAAGTAGCTTGAGCCATGAGTAATTCATGAGCATTAGAAAAAATCTAGTGCCGTTACCAACTTGAAAAGCGAAACAATTTAAGCCAAAAAAATACGAATACGGATGGGAGGATGTAACAGAGAAGGATTTCAATCCATCTGAAGGCTACCCTACTTCCTTATGTGAAGATTTTAGAAAATATAGGTTACAGGCATCATTAAGTAGATTTTTAAGTTAAATACACTAAGAATTAATTTCGAACCACTCGACCAAATTGACTCCGACTCTTGAAATATTTCTTAAAAAAAGACCTCATCATCACTGGCCAATAATTCTAAGATTGAAGTGACGCAGATATCCGCTCAATACTCTCATAGGCTATTCTTTTCACACTTGCGTGTTATTTCTCTTTCTCATCCTTTTTTACTTGTTCCATATATTTTTTGGAGGTCTTTCTTTTCCTTTCTAGCCATCCACTTGTCCCTCGACAATTGTCTTAATCAGACCATCGTGAATCAAGATATGGCCAATAAGGTTATTCCGTCTTCTTGTCAAGGTTTTCATGATGTTTCTCTTCTCTCCCACTCATCTTAGGACTACCTCATTACGACCTCGATCGATCCATTTGATCCTCATCAGTAGCACCACATTTCGAAGGCCTTTACCTTAGATTTCTCCGCGGCAGTCATAGGCAATGCCTCACTTCCACAGAGAAGCATACTCCAGGGTATGTTCTGATAAACTATTTCCTTATTTTTCATAGCTGAGAGTTGAAAAAGATACACATCCCGGATAGGGTCGGACTAAGATGGTGTGTTAAAGAAAGCAGGGATTTCTAATGAAAGGGCGGGGAGTTACAGCTGAAAAAAATAGCCATTTGGACCGTTATCAGCAACAATTTAAATCAAGGAATAAAAAATATCTTATCACTGCTAATTGCAAATCTATTTTTGGCTATAACGCTTATATTTTCAAAATAAAATTATTGGAGAGGATATAGCCATACGAGATGCTTAGCCGGATTGGAAGTGACAGTTGTTCATACTGAAGTTATTCAACCCTCTTTCTTTGTTTAAAGAATTCCACACTTTATTTTAACTCGACTGCCTACTTTTTATAGTGTTAATAACCTAAATCCGTTGATGGCCTAAGCAAATAAAAAATCCGCAAAAGTGTATGATTTGCATTTCAATGTGGCTCTAAGTAACAACCGTGAAAATTAATTTCAGAAGTAGTTCCGTGAAAGGTCGTTGGAAAAATAATCTACGTTCCATCAATTTTAAAAGTGAGTTCTGGTGAACGGGATATTTTGCTTCCATCGAAAAATGGAAATAACGTAAACACGAAGCATCAAAATGCCTGCACTTGGAAAAAGGGCTAAGTGCCATGGGAGAAAAGAAAAAAATTGCAAGGGACGAATTCGATAGACTTTAAAAGTTTGCGAAATACCCTTTTCCATAACGAAAAATTTAGCATAAAATATCAACTCAGAGAACATAAAAACAAAATGTAGATAATTTATTCTCAATTTACTAACACAAAGTTAATAGAAAAGGTCTCGTTCAAATTTGAAATGAAGATTGGAGGACCAGGGTTAAATGTGTTAGGTAAGACAATGCAGGATTAAAAAAATAACTGGTGATGTTTAGCATTAAAATATTTAAATAAGATAGAGGCTAAAAGCATTGCTACTTTGATATAAAACCTTAAGTAGATAATATAGTTTTGGTTGACCAACGCGTTTTCTATTGAAAACGAATTGTTGAAATCGACTTATTTGACAGATAATTCACCAGTGGTAAGTTGATGTGAGCTCTTTTAACATAATAAAAAACGATGTACTCAAGCATGTTTTTGTAATAAATTCATATTCACATAATAATATTCTCATAATAAGCATGTATTTAGATAGTGAATGCTTAGCACATACAGAGCTGTTTCGCTTTTCTTCAAGGAAAAGTATCCGACGTTTAACCTGCATCATATTGATGTGGGATACAATAACAACATGATTATTTACGAATTGCAATAAAGTTTTACTTTCTTTTAATTACATTCATATCGTGTCCCTAAATCTTCTTGAAATAGGGCATTAAGAACCTGATTGCGGTAAATGGGCGTAAGATTCAGAGTGTGTTGTTAAAATACTTATAAATTTTTAATAATGTTGTCTTGCTAAGTTACCTCACATGAATATCACAAAACCTACTTCGATATCCTGAAAATAACTACATCCCTCCCTTCTTATCCCTCCCTTCTTATCCCTCCCTTCTTATCCCTCCCTTCTTATCCCTCCCTTCTTATCCCTCCCTTCTTATCCCTCCCTTCTTTATAGAATACAAGGCACATATATCAATGGCTAATTCCAATTCTTGGTCTATCTTAGGCAAATACCATCAATATATCCCTGTGAAGGTAGGCTTCCTAATTCTATTGCCATCGCAAAAAATGCCTTGTACGTGGCATGAAACATGATTTAAATATTTTATGGTTGGAAGGAAATTTCTTAGCTTTTCTACAAAAACACACACTTTATTGCCGACTAGTTTCGGTTACACTGTGCCATTTTCAAGACTTTGAAAATTGAAAATGGTACAGTGTAACCGAAACTAGTCGGCAATAAAGTGTGTGTTTTTGTAGAAAAGCTAAGAAATTTCCTTCCAACCATAAAATATGGAATTCTACAAAGTAAAGGCCTCAACAATTCAGTGCATGATTCAAATGCATGGAATGTACTCTTTCTGCTTCATCAGGTAGTGAACGCGTACTGGAAATATGATTTTTCGACGAAATAAGCTTTACAACGACACAGTTTCTTTAAAATATTTTAAATTTATCGGCCGAATATACAAAAAACTTACATGTGATCATATTTTAAAATTTGATTTCATGTCTTCCTGTGCGTACCATAAATATCTACGTATTTTATTTATTTGCTACATTAATTTGTAACCCGCTATATAAGTCCACAGAGTACCATTTAAATTCGGGTGACATTTCCAAAGCAATTGTATTAATTCATATTTTCATTAAGTTTTATTGCCAATTTTTATGGAGCGATAACTTTTTATTGACATGTATTGATACGTTATATAATATGTCTAGTCAAGCACAGTCATAAAACAAACTCCATTAGCGAAATTCGGAACCGATTAAATGTTGTTTTTTTATAAAAAATTTATATTTGTCGGCGAAATTTTACTCTGCATGTCAGCTCGTCGAAAAAATTGCTTTTCCAAAATATGTACGAAACATGGGAAATTTGTGAACGATAAATATCGACCAAGCGGCCTGCAAATTAACTCTCCAAGCGCATCACACCGTTGCGTTGGTCGGAGGATTGATCAGCCATTGTCGCGATTAATCATCATCATCACTGGTCAACAATCCTAAGATTGATTTGACGCAGCTCTCCACTGAATTCTCCTTTCAGCTAATCTTTTCACACTTAAGTATTTCTTCTCATTCACATATTTCTTAACCTGTTCCATATATTTTGTTCGAGGTCTTTCTTTTCCATTCTTGACTTCCACTGGTCCCTCGACGAAAGGGTGGTTTCCTATTATTATTTTTTTATTGCTTTAATCGAAAGATTATTACTCCTGGAGTACGTATTTCACGCTTTTAGATTTTTAAATGACAACATTTATTTTTCGCGATTAAATGAAAAGTGAAAAATTTCAAGCGCGCGAAAACGCGACGCTTAAGTATGAATACCGGGAAATATCTCCGTACGTCGTATTTCTGGTTCCCCCTCCCGCCCGGTGAGGTGACCTTGAGGCGAGGCTTAGCGCTGATGCGTCGCAGGATGCTAGCGGATAGCTGAGTACCTTGCTGAATGGTAGCGCTTGGCTTAAAAAAGGTTTATTAATACATTATCAAACGAAGAAAACTTTCCGAACTTAGCCAGTTTTAATAGGTGATTATTAAAACATGTTTCCCTGAGCTCTGTGCCTCATGCATGCATTGGTAACCTCAGACGATGTATAACTCCTATCCTCTCGTGTAGAAACAAGGTCCCTGTGACATCATGCGGAGTGGAATCGCATGGGCGCCAATCTGGCCTTTTTCAAATGAGGATAAAATTTGACCCTTGCCATTCGTCTAAACTGGTATTTCAAAAACCAAAAAAATTGTGTATTATGAATACACTAATGGTGGGTAACGAATCGCAATCAATGCCTTTCGTTTTCTTTGATGAAGGAAACTACCCTATTGTCTTCATCAGGCCATCATGCCTCAAGATGTGACCTATAAGGTGGTATAATACTAACTCGGTCGATCCATTTCATCCTCATCATTCTTCTGTAGCACCACATTTCGAAGGCCTCTATCCTTGCTTTCTTCGCTGCCGTCATTGTCCACGCCTCACCTCTATATAGGCGCATTCTCCAAATGTAGGTTCTGATAAATTGTTTCCTTACATCCATATTAAACTTTCCCGCTGTAAGCAGGTCTCTCTTTTGGTGGAATGCTCTCTTCGCTTGAGCTATTCTCCACAGAGTACCATATTATTTCGGGTGAAACTTCAAAGCTATTCTATTAATTCATATTTTCATTACGTTTAATTGCGGTTTTTTATTGAGCGATAATTTTTTGTTGATATGTTATTTAATACGTCTAGTCAAGAATAGCCATAAAACTGACTCCATTAGCGAAATTGGGAACCGAAATAAATATTTGTTGGCGAAATTTACTGTGCTGATAATTTCTTTCTTGCTTCCCCCGTCGCAAGTTATCCTGCTTCACAGTTAGCAGAATACATCCACCGCGACTGTAACACAATATCGCACTTCATATGTTAAACTCCTAACGATTTTTATGATGAATTTAGTGAAAATTTTAAGTAAAGGCGAACCGCTTATGTCGTTAAATAAACCAGGATATTTTATCTATCCATTTTTGTAATTATTTTATTTTGCGGTCTAAATTACCCCCGATGACGAATGTCCCTCTATTTTGTTTAATTTTGCTATATTTTCTTGTTTTATTCCTGCAAATTCGAATTATTTCAATTACCTAATAATATTGAAGACTTAATGCAACCTTTCAAAGGAAAACAACGCATACATGCGAGAAAGAGCTTTAAAGACCCACCTCACCTGCCGTTGAGAGAAGGAAATGTCAGTATACTAAAATTATTATATTATTTTTGGGTAAATTTCTCCATTTTGTTTGTATGTTTTTTATTTTCCGTTTTCAGTTTCTCCCAATGACTGATGTGCCTTTATTTTGTTTTCTTGTTTAATTCCAACGCATTAGAATGATTTCAATATCAGCTTTTTTTACTTTTCACCCGAGTGTGGTCTCCTTGAAATAAATAAAATCAATTGATGAAAATATTCAAGGGAGGAAGTGGAAAATCTACCATGGGTGAGACGGGGACCTTTTCCAGACCCTCAAATTCTAAGGGTGCTCCTTGAAGATGAAGAAATAATAAAAAAAAAACAACAAAGAAAATCGTAAGCTGTACAAGAACGTTATATATATATAAGTTTGTAATTTGAGATTGGAGCCTTTTTACACAACATAGGTAATATTATAATGACAAAGCTGATCACCCCTATCAGTCACTCTCCAAAATGGAAATTATAATCGCTCGTGGACGTATTGACTATATTTTCAAAAACTGCTCATTTGGGGCATGAATACAAGTACGAGGAGTAGAGGAAGCTGTAAATTTAAGACTGGGAAGAGCACTTGGAAAAGGTCAATTTGATTTACATCTACATGCTATCCCCAAGTCGCCTTAATAGGATAGTTTAGGCATCGGTCGTTTACAACAAATAAAAGTAAGGTTGTATTGGAGATATATGACTTCTAAGCAAAGATGCCGAATTACAAAAAAATATTGGGGGGGGGGGCCCAAACCGGGAATACTGCCCCGGGAAATTTTATAAGTAGTGAGTTTTAAGTTTTTAAGCATTTTAGAAGAGTCATATGATCAACATTAGACCTATTATAATTCGAATCTCGATATCTGGACAATCCGGGGAAAATCGACAAGCCTGACACATTTTTTCCTCACATCCATAACAAATTTTTGAGGGGGCTCGGGCACCCTCAGGCCCCATGGAGTCGGCGCCAATGCTACTAAGTCCAACCTAGAATTTATAAAAGACCTTTATTGTTTAGGGAAAATAAGTAAAAATATTGCTGAGTATACGACTTTATGATAACAGCTGCTATGAAGGAAGTGGTTTTAGTTTTTGGTACGTTTCCAGGAATTGTCGCATGGAAAGTCATTATTTCAGTAAATTAATATTTACTCCTATGATTCTTAAGTTTTACATTTAGCAATGGCAACTATTGGGCTGAGGATGCACCACCAAAAACACTGGTTTTAAGCTTCCTTCCCGGACATTAAACATGTAAACATGCATTAGACAAAATTTATAAGCTGAGTAATTATAACTGTAGTTATATAGAAACCTAAGCACAGAGTGAAACAAGTAACTTATTACGCAGGAAGGCTTACGGGGGCTAATATAAATCAGGGATGAAATTCACCACGGAAACGAACTCAGAACCCATTTAACAAGTCAGGTAAACTAGAGAAGTATAGCCTACCTACCTCTCGATTTCTGCCTACTTCTTTTTCCAAATTTGATTGTAATGAGCGAAAATGCATCACATCTCCTCGTTAATGTATCGCAGGATGCTACATGCGTTCCACTGCGCTGGGAAATAAAATTGATTTTTCTTTATCAAAACTTCGAATTTTTGTGATTCGTGCGGAAGGAATAATTGAAATTTCTTCAGTAGAATGGTGTAACCTAAATGTTTTTATGAGATATAGTATGGGAATTTAAAATGTGGACACCTTTGTGCAATTCCGTTCGAGTGGCCAGAGTGGCACCACTTGGATTTTTGCCCTCATTGCATTTACTTTAAAAATCCCTCCTTTAAATATCAGCTCATCCACCTGCACACAAAAAATCTGTAATTATCTCACTCTCTGTTAGTAATAAATCGCAGGACGCAAAACCTGTGCCAATAAACTGAATTTTTGAGTGCACCAAATATTGGATAACTCTTGGTTGAACCAAAAAGCGAATGCCCAAATATTCATTCGCTACGTTTCGGGAAATAATTCGGCCATGCTGGTTACTGATCGGTAAGGAATGCGGTTAATGATGACGAGATATGTGTTTCACCAGTCGAGTTATGAATAGCTGTTCATAAATAATAAATCAAATAATAAAATATTTGATATAATAAATATAAAATTTGTTCGCATACAAATTATGCACATCCTAATCCACTCTCCCTCTACTTAAATTACAAATTGAGTTATCAATTAGACCAGAGAAAATTCATGCAAACAAAATTTCTCAATTAAAACACCCTTAAAATTGTTTTAAAAGTAAACAATATGAAAATATAAGATAAAATATGCAATGCTATAGGACAAAATGCATTTTAATATACGGTTATCAAAAAACATTAACGTACAATTTGAATGTACCTAAGAATGAACCCTGATGCACAGAGATTTTCCTTCAAATATTAGGAGATATTTCTTTGAGATTCACAAAGGTTTTCTTTTATTCCTAAAACAATAGATCCATCTATCTATCAATCTAACCCAAATTTTTTTGGAAGAGCAACCTGTAATTTAAACATTCGAGAGATCAAAAATTCTGGTCATAACCAGAAGAATTTTTATGAATTTTAAAACCTTTTTATATCGGGGATATGGGAGATTTGAAATTAAGAAATCCATATGATTTTTCTTAATATGAAGGCCTTCAAATGTTAGGTCTGTCATTTCACCTGTCTCTTAAGGTTTTCCACATTGATATTCAAGTAACACAGTTCGTCAACTAAGGCGGCAAAAAAAAATCTAATCCGATATGCTGGTGGGTCAAAGCACCCTAGACCTTTGTACAACTGCCTTCATTTCAGAAAAAAGCAAAAGGAAAAAAAATATCAAAACCCTTCGCAGGAGCAAGAATCAAAAAAGTCAAGCAACCTGAACGAATGAATAAAATTATTAAAAAATGTATTGCGCACGAATGATAAAAATGAAGGTGTTCAAATCACAATGCTGTATGTAGGTTACCCTTGGAGTGAATTGACCTTTCTGATTTGCATACAGAGCCTGGGAGACGTCCTTTCATTCCTAAAAATCATACTTCTTGATGGCTTTGGCTGAAACGAAAATGTAAAAGCATGCGAGGACGGAGCAAAAATTCCGCGCTCTGCATGGAAAATATTCAAAACAAACGAAGAGACCTTGTATGCATATGTCATCAGGTTGGCGTGATCAAACAGCCTCGCTCGCGACTTAACTTCCTGCGGACCCTGTATTTGCATTCTTTGGGAAGCAGCCGACCTTTTTTCAAGTACCTCGGTCTAGCGTTTCCCTGATAAAAATAACAACGGTAGGGGAAATAAATGAATAAACTGAAGCGTAGAAGGACAAGGAGTCACATACCTACAGTACCAGATTTCCTCTTCAGTGGGGTAACATGGGGAGAAAAGCTAGAATTATAAGACGGAGCTTAGAGCTTGGTCCTGGATTTTGCTCCCGCAATAGCAACAAATATTTTCATCCCAGTGGGTACCAAACTTCAGCTTTAATAAAAGGATCTCCGGTAAGACATCCGTTGGGCCTTTGCCATAACCTCTACTATGCTGCTGTTTCCCCGTGTTCCACGAAAATTTCACGCCTTACCATTTAACCCACAATTTTGTGAGAGAAAATAACTTGATACCTCCGAATGATCTCTAAATTATTGGTTATTAGGCCAAAAAAGAATAGAAGGGGATTATAGTCCAAGTCCAACGATTATCAAGAGTCAAATGGGCACATACAAATATTTCATTTCACGTAAGTTTGTTCTTTTAGTGATGTATCGATAAATATAAACATTTAAATAATACTACTGCATTTCTGTAAGAGAATTGATAATATTTGAAAAAACAATGTAAAATTACAGTTAATTTTGGCATAACTATCCATGCTTTACTTAGGTTGAAAAAGGGTTAAGTATTTCAAAATGGAGGCTACTTATATCCACATATCATCTATGAATATTTCAGTGGTATACTTAAACAGGATTTAATATCTTATGAGTTGATTGAAAAAAATTAAAGTTGGTTTTATACATTTAAAACAAATTGATACCAGCCAAATCAGAAAATCCCCTCCCTCTCCACGGCGTGATAAATAATACTTAAAGGGGTCAACATACCAAACATACCTACGTTCAATTTAGCGTAACTGCGGAGGATGCAAATTGCAGTATCTATCGATAGTTATTAGAAAATTAAAAAAGGAGTAATTTTACAAAATGCATCTAACAGATGCTATGATATCACAAATACACTTAGCAGTAATGCCGTAATATTCAGTGCCAGCTATTTTTTGTGTCAGCAGCATGGTTAGCAGTGTTGGTTTGCTTTCACGGTCCACCAGTTGCTGATTCTTAGAGTAAACCGTCTATAAATAATTCTAAAAGGCATCTTTACTCTAATTGCGAAGTCAGACAAAAGTCTAATACAGGGTCCGACGATACACTGTTCTCACTGTAGATAGGGAGCTTGAGGAAATGGAAATAGTATATTTTATTGTAAATAGAATGGAGTGCGCGTGTATATACCTAATGTCTAAGTTCTAGGCTAGATTTAATTGACAATTGTCCAAAATTTTCAAGTAAATAGAATAATTTGGCCATTACGATAAGTATTTTCTTTACTGTACATACATTGATTGTACATCATCAATGGTCATCAATACTAAGATTAATTTCAAGCAGAACTCCACTCAATACTCCTGTCAGCTAATCTTTTGACTCATTCTCTTTCACAACCTTCTCTGGCTGTTCCATGTATTTTATTTGAGGTCTTTCTATTCCGTTTTTACCATTTCTCGTCCCTCGACGATTGTCTTCATCGTGCCGTTATGCCTCAAGATAGAGTGGATTAGGTTGCTTCGTCTTCTAATCAAGGTTTTCATGATACTTCTATTCTCTTCTATTCTTTTTATGACTTCCTATTACTTGTGTCGATGATGATGATCGCAACATGCACTATTCCGTAAAAATATGGCCATGCTTTTTCATAAGTTTACGTGTGAGTTATTAAGATATGAAACTTAGCCAAATTCATCAAACACCTTTCGAAGCCAGTAATATTAAAGAGTGAGGCAATAATTCTACTGCGTCCGCATAGATATTGTTTTCATTCAGACCTATCAGCACTTAGAAATGATGGTAGTGAAAAATGTACCATAGGCGGACACAACATCCGCGCCTCTGTACACTAAAATGTAATTGTTCTCTTCAACATTAGGCATAAATATTACTGAATTTTCCTTCATACTTGGCAATTAAATTATCTTATCAGAGCATTTCGCGAAATTAGACCTTATTCTGGTAAGATCTCAAACCTCCTTCCGCCACTTTATAGATTCTCCCGTTGTCTCCTTTAAAAGGCTAAGTATATTGCACCGGGCGCCACCAACACATTGTCGATAACGCTGATGCACAGGCGCATTTGTCTTCTTCTTCGAAACCCCTGGGGCCGCCATTGTTAGCACGTAAGATGACCTGCAGACCGCACTCTTCACACAGAAGACAACAAAGAGTTGAGCGATGGGTTGGACCCCATCACCTTTCGCGCGGAAAAAATGAACCACTGGCTAATGGCGTGGAATCTGACGCTACGGTGCAACGTATGCGCCGAACAAGATGGGGAACGGGATAAGGAGCGGGGTTGTGTAACCTTTACAGAATAACACACTTACCCTGGCGCTACCGAAAAAGTTTTTTCTTTAAATGTGTAAAAGAAACATTTCGTCGATGTGCGGTAGTCATGGCCAAGCAAGGAAGGTTTAAGTACAACGAGAAGGAAATAGTTTGAAAAGTGCATTATATTGTCAGGGCATAGAGGTTAAATACACTGGCTAATGATGCTTAAATTCTAGTATACGATGACCTCCTAGGAACGACCACGGTAGTTTTTAAAAGTTGATCTATGTTGACATAGTCCCTTAAGCATTGATATCTCAATTATTAACTAATGCATGGAATACATTTTTCACAAGTATTAAGGCATTTTTCTGGCGTCGTAATTTATACTAGATCAGTATTCATATTTTCCATAACTGTAAATGTTAAAATCAAGGACAAAAAAATGAAATACCTCCATATAAGCGCTAATTAATATATGTGCACTTTAACATGCTGCATTTATTTTTAAGACCAATAATTTTAATTGAAGGTATATAATGTGATCGCATTGGCCGGATGAAATAATAATTCCCATAATTAATAGAAAATTGCCATAATTTGGTAAAAGGCACAGTCTTTTTTGTCGATATACAACGCCATATTATTCAAATACAAATTAATAAAAAGACGAGTCAAATTTAAGACTGCGAAGTTACACACAACGCGGGGAGAAAATCAATATGATCAAAATCATATGATCAATGAATAAGGGAGGGTAATTTATTGAATTAATGAAGCAGTATAATTTAGAATAAATTATGCAACTGGATAAAATGTAATAGATGATCACTTTTACCTCTCAAAAAGGTGTTCAGTATACTTAGATTGTCTATTATAAAATGCACTGTTCACTCACTATCACTTAGATCTCTCGCAAGACAGGCAGTGTTAAGTTTCTATTCTAAAAATAAAGGAGTTCCCCTAAAAACTTCGAAGAAACATTTTAATATTTAGGCGAGGTCTCTTAAATGTTTTCTTTCCTAAAAAACGATGCCAATCACCTCCTTCCTCGTCCTAACTCTTTCCCGTTCTCCGCACTATCTCTATCCCTCTCCACACCCAAATATAATCCTTCTGTTTTCATCCTACTTTCTCCTAGCCCTTGCTTTTGCTCCTTCGTACGTGCTACTTTATTTCATGTTCTTTGCCGGACACTTTTGAACGAGGTATTTTTCTTCTATTACATAATCAGGTAAAAGTCCTAAAGAGGTTTTTTTTCCCCACATGGTTGCCGAAATGCCGACTTACATCATGCATCGTGACGAGAAACGTTCATTAATTTGAGATGAAGATTATAATAAGGTCCTAAGGATTTGAGCTAATAATCATGAGTGCTAAATAACATGGAAAACCATAGCCCTATATACCTTCGGAGAGAAAAATTTTTAATGCAAAAGTTAATCATAAAGTCGTAGGCGAAAACTGGTCGGTGAATAAGGTTTTCATGGAAAAATTAATATTTTGCAAGGAAAACAAATCACAGATAAAAGCAGACTGGATGAGAAACCTGATGGTAAAATTTGAGAGGTCAAAAAATATCGTTAAATTCCTAGAGTACCGGAAACGTCATAGAAACCCCGGAAAAGAATTACATGCGATCCATAAGATAGAAAGATAGCCGCACAGCAGGTTTCATGAAGTTTAGTGTTTATTTCAATAGCGACAAGGGTACGAGGCTATTATTACGAGAATTATGATTGTCTCCGCAAAACGCATATATCCGTCGATGAAGGCTCAGGTGCCAGAAGAGACGAGAAACGTACAAAGTAAGAAGTTCTAAAATCGAGGTTATCGAATTATTAAGTCAGCTAGTTTAATAAATTAATTGGCTGGCGTATTACGAAAGAATTGTAAGTGAAGACATCAGAATCACCCTAAAAATTTTACCTACAAGTCCTAATTTACCTACAGCCTTATTTTCATATGTATAGCATATATGTAATTTGCTTCCACTGAAGTGGCACTGATTACAATAGCGAAGGTTAACGCTTAGAAATTCCGATTTAAGTACCTACACCAAAGACTTTCTTCCATTCAGTTTGTGGCAAAGGTTCAATTAAGATACATCTTTTCAAAGCGAAAAGATTAAATGCCAGACTGAAAAAGCATTTAAATTTTGTTGGAAGTTTGCGGTTCACTGGTCTTACGAAAATCCACCGCGGGAAAGTAAATGCCGATCGCCAGCCTGGAACGATTTTTCTTTCGCGCAAAGAGCACTCCAAAGGACAATGGAGTCATTCAGCGGGTTCGCTCCGTAGAGGCGAAAAGACCCCCGAGCAAAAATCTTGAGAAGCCTTGTTGGAAGGAAGAAAAATGCTTCACGCCACCGCACACCAATAACGATAATTCCTAATGCACCCCCCTTCGGCAGCCTTTAATGACGCACGACTTGATGTGGATATTCGTAGTTTCGATACGTCTGAGCGAAGGCAAGTGTAGGGCGTAGTTGATATCGATAATATATTAGTATTGAGTTGAAATGCTCTTTATCGTCCATAATTTCCCGTAACTTCTAGAGCCTAAAAAGACATTACTTAATTTTTATTTTTTGTGCCGATCTCTCATTAAGATAATATCTGTATTAGGATAGCGTATTTTAAAAAGACAGATTTATTCATTTAACCACCAAAAACCACAAATAGACTTTTTCATTGGCTGACATCAATAAATAAATAGCAGCTTATATAGAATTAAATAGATAAAAATGTCTAAACGTAAGAAGGGGGTTAGAGAGCGATGAATTGCTCAGGTGGTATTTTAAGAGAGTATTTGAGAATAGCGTTAGAGGAAAAGAGGTCCAAGGAAAGATATTAATGGATTTAAATTTAATGAAAAATTTCCATGAATAATTTATTTGCCGAACGGAGTCAGTACATTTTGTATCTAATTATTCCATTAATTTATTTAATGCCGTCCCAAAGCAGATCAAGGCCAATGAAAAATGGCTCATTATAGCAAAGGAGACGATTAATAAGCAGTAAACAAAACGTGGACGACAATGGACAAAACAATATTCAACAGTGTTATCAAATACAAAATGAATGGTAGTAGTCTTAGGGTGGAGAGAGGTGTGAAGGAAAGATTACGATGGAGTTGGTGCAAGCTAGATGAGGGATGAAAAACAAGATCAAAATTGGAAACAAATTTAGAATAGGAGTAAATGGAAGATGGTAGTCTAAATAGAAAAGAACGTAAAGAGACAGAAAAGCGGGGAGTGAAACAATGAAATATGTTACTCAACCTCGTCGTGCGCGAAGAAAGACGTAGCGGGAAAAGAGTATGAAGGTCTGTATTTGCCGTTAATAATACAGTATATTCCGGTTAATTGGGACATATCGGGACTTGTGCACTTTGCCCCAATAAAGCGGCTACCCCAATTAGGCGAACTATCCTGTATATGGGCATAAACAAACGTTGAAATTAATAATAAAACGTTATTGTACTTTTCCACACGATTTAATTAATACGACCGGTTTCGTCGCAGAGGCGACATCATCAGGTACAGAAACCGTTATAATAATCGTCCTGTACCTGATGATGTCGCCTCTGCGACGAAACCGGTCGTATTAATTAAATCGTGTGGAAAAGAACAATAACGTTTTATTATTAAGAATGGATTTTCACAAAGTAAGGCCAGAAACAATCAAGTTTAAACGTTGAAATGATAGAAAGAAGACTAAAGAATGCTTATAATGCAACATAAGTTTATTAAACTTTTAATTTGAATAATAAATCAGCGAGTTAAATTAATTTCTAATCATTTTTGACGCTGAATGAATATCTTTTAAGTCCTAAGTCCTATTCTCTTGCGGATAGTATAACAACAAGAGCTTTCAAAATAGGGCAAGAATAGGAAAATTTGTGAAAAATAAGAGTAAATCAAAGGAGGAAAATATAAAAAAGTAGTATTCTGAAAACAAAAAAAATTAATTTCGTCGCAAGTATAGAGACTATGTTGCCGACTCATGGCCCAATAAAGCGGCATGCTGTCCCAATTAAGTGGAGAATACTCTGGGATATTCCTCTATTGGGTTCTGTTCTTCAAGATCTGCCCCCAATTAAGCGGCTGCCCCTAGTAACCGGTGGACCCATTAAACGGAATCTACTGTACTTATGAAAGAGTCTCCTGTCATTGAGGACACGGCGATCATAGAAAGCTGCAACACCAAGAGAGGGTCATCTTCAGTTTCCACATATTTTGTATCATCTTTAGGTAACAAAATATTTTGAATGACGTTCTGAACATGACGATAAAACGCATAGGAACGTAACCTGAACATAAAGATAAAACCCACTGAAACCAGCTAATTAACTGAAGTGAATTATTACTATTAAAGCATTTTGAATGGGACGATTCAACGTAAAATGCGTTGGAAAAAAATATTTTTTATTAGTATTTTTCTACTTTCCGTGGAATTTCGAGCATGGTAGCAGGCAAGAGGAGTGATCAGTTGCTTAAATTATTCCCGTCAATATTCCTTTCACGGAATGAAATTGGATGCGATTTGATTAAAAAAAAGAGAAGATAGTTCGTGGATATGATAGCTATGGTTAAATATTTGCAAGTATAAAATATGGGAATAAAGGTTTTTACAAAAAAAATATAATAAGCGGTATTTATTTTGAGCATAATGCTATTAAATGATCACAATAAATAACTAAATTTGGTCATAGAGAGGTAGCAATTTTTTATTTTAAAATGAAAATGTAATTTATGAATGTGGTCGCTCTATCTAAAAATTACCATCGATGAAATCCACACGGCTTGAAGTTAAGCTGCTATAAACGGTCTTCGATCAAAATGGGTGGTAGTGTGTCCTATATATCTACCTCTATAAAAAGATGTGAACCCCATCTATGCCATTAATATCCATAGATATTCATTAGTCATCCCATGTCATTGCCTACCAAACCGCCGGATTCCCATTTCTGATGAAGTGACAATTCCGAAACCGCGGGAATGAATAGTTTATTGAAACCAATAGCGAAAATTGAAATTAAATGCTCTCGGGCACTCCTAAAAAATGAATACGTGCTACACGGATCTATCAATCTTCTGAAGAACTTCTCGCCAACTGCTGCACACATTGTTATTGAAATTGAGTTTAGAGATTTTTTAATTGATTGGCTCGGTGTCTTTTCCTGAGTTAAATTCTCCACATCATGTCATATCCACGGTTTTTCTCCACCCTATAAGTCTTTTTCTCGATTCACAGTTTAAATCAAAATATAAACGCAAGAATAGCGCATGAGACACTCAAACAAATGACTACGGCACTGCGCGTCCCAAAAGTTTTACGCTAATTTCCCCATTATTTCAAAATAGGTCATAAATTAGCCTGCCTCGGTGGAGGCGGGGTAAAGTCCTAGCCTGCTAATCTAGTGGTCACGGTGGTCAAAGTGGTATGCGCGTGTTCATTAACTTTATTGTAAAAGTAGACTTAATCTACGAAAAATCGTAGGATTTTTCTTCCTCATAGGAAAATCTTTCCTTTCTGTAGAAACATAAAAGTATGGTTTCACTAATAGTGGGCCCTGGTCGCCTTTATAGCGGCGAGGGTTTTCCCGTCCCGCTCTTCCTTCTCTATCCCTTCCTTGGAGGTGTCGTCGGGCTCTCATTGCGGCGATGCCTCCCGTGCTTTTTCCTTCATCTGTCCTTCCCCTCTTGAGATTCCGCGGGCGTGTAAGGTATAAGTCTCAGACTTGGTTCCCGGCCCTCGAGAGTATACCCCATGTGGGCCCGCCCTGGGTTCCAAATCCACTGTAAGAGTAGATTTTTTCTAGCGATTCGATCGATGGATTTTTCTTCTTCATAGGAAAATCCACTAGGATCGCTAGAATATTAATTGTAAATGCTTGGTTTCGCTAATAGTAGGGCCCCCTTCACTTCTATAGCGTCGGGGTGTTTTTCCCTCGTCCCGTCCCTTCCGTACCTATCCCTTCCCAGAGGCGTCGGCGGGCTCCCATCACGGCGGCGCCTCAATCCTTTTTCCTTCCCTTCCTTCCCCTCCCTGGGTGTCTGGGCTATAAGCCACTGGCTTGGTTCCCGGCCCCGGTGCGTTGTATCCTTGAAGGGCTCCCCTGAGCTCTCACACGTTGTAAGAGTAGACTATTTAACGATCTGATCGTCGGATTATTCTTCCTCATAGAATAATCCTCCAAGATCGTTAGAATATTAAAGGCTTGCCTGGTTTCGCGAATTGTATGGCCCTCTTCGCTTCTATAGCGTTGGGGTGCTTTTCCCTCGTCCCCTTCCTTCCGCACCTTTCCTCTCCCAGAGGCGTCGTCGGGCTCCTATCGCGGCGGCGCCTCTTTCCTTTTCCTTTCCTCTTCTCTCCCTCCCCGGGTGATCGGGCGTATAAGCCACTGGCTTGGTTCCCGGCCCCGGTGCGTAGTACTTTCGAAGGGTTCGCCCTAAACCCTCATACTCTATTGTAAGAGTAGACTGTGTGCATAGTGTTCGATTGTATACAGAGTCTTTATTATTATTTTTACCAGAGAATTATGTCTACAGAGTCCGCTTATGCAATTTAATTGTTTGGCAACCACATACTTCCATGCCCTGAATAGAAGTAAATCCACCTAGGCGGGATTCGAACCCGCGATCGATACGTTGGCAGGCAGAACATTCCCCCGGCGCCAACGAGGTGTAAAATCGGATGATAAATAAAGACGTAATAATTATTGCTATTATCATCAGTATTATTTTTTATTAAATTTTCTTCAGTTTTCACTGAATATTTTTGTAAAGAGTAGGGGCTCTCACCAAAATTACTCTTCACTGCTCATTTGAGTTAAGAAATTTCCTCGTGTTGAATTAATAATGGTCTTTTGCAGTATGAAGCATGTATTTGGATCAAGGTTGAGCATTTCAAAACTATTTTGTATTTGTTTTGGGATGATACCTGCAGCAGAAATGACAATAGGTGCTATTAAATTCTGTTCCATATTCCAAATTGTTTTTATTTCTATTGCAAATTCTTAGTAAATGTTTATTTTTCCGAATATTGTCTTTTTTATGTTATGCAAAAGTGGTACACCAATATCAACTACGAAACAAAATCTATTTTTCTTGTTATTCAGCATAATATCTTGTAAGTTAATGGCATTGGTTTTATCTTTCTTGATCGGAAAATCTGAATATAGTTTATATGAACTCTTTTCAAGCAGTTTCGGGGTGTATACTGATTTGTGAAGGTAGGCCAGTTTTTGGTGAATAATTATTTGAATTGATTATGTCCATTTAAGCATTCTGTATTGGCTAACATCTTACAACCAGGTAAGATATGTTGAATTGCTTGTGGTACCTGAAAACATTTGAATTTATCATTTGTTGTGCTTTTGTCATTCAGTATATATTGTACATAATTGTTTATGCGGATACTTTTGTATTGGATAGCTATCATCAACCCTTCAGTTACTCCGTAAAGTTCCCCCAATAATAACCATATGTTTTACGAAATTTTATCAAAGTATGGTTGATTGAGGTCATTGAGGTGTCGTCCATGTAATTATTCCTGGGTCCATATTTCTGCCTCTCTATTTCACGGAACAGTTCTTGTGTAGGTTGTTCTGAAAGACGTGCTATTTTTTTAAGTTTAAGGTGTTAAGTCATTGCCAGCATGTACTATTGATTTATGCAGCATCCGACAGTTTAATTTATAGTAAACGAAATTTTTAGTCCATGTATTTCATTTTTGAGGAGCTGCTGCATATTCATTAGTACCATAGGAGTATATCGGGGTAGTATTAGTCTCTCTATGGCAGCCTTTGGATGAGACAAATTAAATTTGTGAGTGATGTAGTACGTATTGATATTTCTATACCAGCTATTTCGGTTTCGGTCCAGCTAATCACTCCAAATGTATAACCCAACCCAGGGACCGCAAATGTGATGATAGCTTTGATTGTACTTCTTGCATTATTTTCTGTTTTAAGAATAGATCATAGATTAGATTCTGGATTTTATTATATTTGTTATTGTTATTATTTCAATAATTATTATTATCCATCAAATTTTGCGCTCAATTCACAAGATTCCACGCTAACTTTCTCTATGAACGCGCTATTGTGGTAAGGGAACTTGTATACTACGCTAAGTGTTTCCCTAAAGTAATGTTAAGCTAATTTATTCAACGCAGGCCTCAACACGTGGCGCGGAGTGGTGTAACTAGATTTTCATCGGGTCGTAGCGCTGACGACAGGTGGAGTTGGAAGGGCGAAGATAGAAAAAAATGCTTGAGCCGAAACCCCATTCCCACTGCTCTAAGCTTACTTAGAAGTTGAAGGACAAGAAAGGCAGAGCGGAGAGAAACTTTTCGGGGACTGAATTAAATAAAAAGTAAAATGAAAATAAGACTCTTCTTAGCATGGCTCTCTTAGCACCCCCACCACAGGAAGACGTGGCAGAAAAAAATTCAAACTTAGCTAAGTAACTCCTATTTAATGTGCTTCTTGGAAGGGCAGCACTGATGTTTTTGGGCGTAGTGCCTTTTTTCCCTTTTTATAACAAAATCTTCCTATAAAAATAAAAGGCTTCCCTCTTGAAAAATAAATTGGTTAAAAGTTTTCCGGAATATGTTTCTGAGCAGCATAAAGGCGTTGAATGGTTTCGTTCGTCGGAGACCTTAGGCAAGATTATGTTTTTTTTCAACTTCCGAATGTAAACAGCGTCATATACGCCACGTATAAAAAAAGAAGTGAAATCGCAGAATAAAAAAATGAGAGAAAGAAGACGTGAAAGGCTGAAGAAACTTCATGAGGTGACGAAAAGTTGAATGGAAGATGGAAAGTCACTCTGAAAAATCAATAGAGATGTCCTGTGAGCCGTCCACGTGACGTAACACGACGGGCGCACGTCTACAGAAAGTTTTCAAGAAGTCAGAGATGGAGAGAAAATAAACCGCCTCTTTTGGAAGCCAGAATTTTGGTTTCGGTTCCAAAAATCAAAAATAAAGTTTCTGAGGAGGTTGTAAAGTACCCGAGAACAAGTCTGTCGTTAATTAGAATATTTCTATTTTCACGATTCCTATTTTTCTTACCAAGCCCAAAACTAAATTGGCATAAAGATATAATTAACTTAATGATAAAATTATTTTTTTCCGAAAAAAGTAAAAGGGTGGTTGAAATTCAGTCGAGAGGAAATTTAAAAAAAATTGATCAATGAGGGAGGCCTCGAGTGAAATACTTATCCCTATTCCCACAAAGCAAACTGATCGTCCCAGATTCACCTCTCATCTGTTTTAAAGTATAGGTTGAACCTCAGATATCATAAATTGCGACTGAATTTCACTTTACTGCAATACAAATAGCTGCAAATGAGAAAATGATCGTGAGATTAAGAAAAATTTCACTATTTTTGTTCTATGAAGTTTCTATCTCCTCTAATCTTTGGCCGCGACAAGCGATGTCTGAGGATTGGGTAGTGGAGTGTCTTATCCAACTCAATTTCACTTATTTTATTTTACCTTTTATTCTATTTCATGCATTATTTGGGTTTTTGATTATATTAATTTATATATTAATGTATATTTTGATAGGATGATGCTCAAGATTGTTTATTGTCTGTTTTAATGAACGTTGCTATGTGTTGGTGATAAAAGAGGGGATTGTTCAAAAGAAAGTTTAAAGGAGAAGACGTGTAATAAAGAGGGGCAATGCCAAATTGAGATTTTAAAGAAGTTTATATTACTTGAGAGGTTCAGACGTCACAGTAGAGCTAGTAATTAGAATCTTGTTTCTCATCACGAAGGCTCTCATTATTCAAAGGTTACTTTTTTAAACAAAATACATGGCCAACAAATTAAACAAATTTCGCAAAAATTGCCCGCATTGAACTTTTTTTCGAGTTCGAGCTTCGAAGAAGAAAATGAATTGATAGACCCATAATATATTGGTAACACATTTATTTTCCATTAAAATATTATAACCTGATTTCTTCACTGCCAAATAATTATTGTTCATTCATGACGTTCATGCCGTACATGGCAATTTTGGAAAGGACACCGAGTTCCTCTCAGATATTGACAAAACTTTTTGAGTATCCACCCAAAAAATATCATCTCCAACCTTTCGCAACACAAAAATAAAATCGATGTGAATTTCAGAAAAAGTTTACTGGCGATTTTTGCCTTTATTACACTTTGGCAAGATGACTACAAATAACGTGCAAATTTTCCACATCCGTATTTAAAAACCATTTTTGGGCGTGCTTTTTGGATTTCCGCCCACCGTGCGAAGTTACGTGGCCTACTTCTGGTCACTCATACATAAAAATTAATAACTTTTGCCGTATTTGAGCTGCGAATGCTTCACCAACGGAAAAAACTCTAAAATATTTAATTAGCATTTTTGATAGCGTCGTGGACAAGGAGTAAGTCATGCATACAGTAATACTAAGATGAGAATTTTATTTTTATGGGATTACATTTCTGAGTCCCAACATACAATTATCTTTCATAATGCGTATCAGGTAGTATGGACGTAATGATAAATATGACCTCAAATAGGTTTATATTTCATTCCAACCTTAAGAATCCAGGCTCGCAATTGAGCGGATCAATACAATTACTTTTAGCATATTGTAACCAGCCCGTTCAATGGGTCCTCCCTTCCCCTGATGCCTACGTCCCAAGGAAGTGGTTATTTGCAAGAAATAAAAAAAAATTGGAAAATTTTGAAATCCCAGATGGGTGTTGGGGTTCGCCCACGAGTAAAACACGCTGATGATTCGGATGGAAATGACGGTTAGCCACCTTACAATACAGAAATAACAATTTATTATAACATCAAAAATAAAACCGTTGAACAATGAAAGGACCAAGTTATAACAACAAAAGAGAACAAAAAAATCCCTTTTCCCACACACGAACAGTGTTCACCGTATACGAGGAGGGGGGTCTTCACTGGGGGGGGGGGCGGGGGTTGGAGTGCAGATACTTTACGTTCTGTCCTTGACGTTACTGCGTCCGTATGGCTCCGCGGTGTCGAACTTCCTTTCCTTGGTTTCAATTATTTCACTCACCACTCACTACAACATCGTTGCACTCTTTTTTCTGTCCTGAATCCTCACCCGCCGCACCTTTTTATGCCGTCCCTAGGGACGGCGGCGTGCGAAAACCAGCCATGCTATCGAATCATCCGATTCGATAGCCCGCGAGTTCAAAACAAAGCATACAACATAAAATAAAATGGTTGGTGGCTAACCGTTAAAATATATTGTTCAAATATTTTTTGCCATTAGATGAGATGCGTTGGAAACAGAAGGTATGGATGGTGCGAGAGCTGAGTTTTTTTGGGGATGTTGAAAACTGTGGAAGAGGATAGAATGTGAAACGAAAGGCAAACGAGGGTTAGGAAGGAAGAGAATAGATTTTTAGACAGCATGGAAGGGAGTAGTACTTGAATGGGGAATCAGTAATAGACGTATAAACCAATAGTATCTGAATCGGTGGAAGCAGTTTGAAAAATACATTATAAATTAGAAGTTGAATTAAAAAACAATGCAAGGAATACTTAAATGTCTCTGAAGTCACCGCATCTGCTGCATACACAGGATTTAAGAATCAGTACACTATCATAGAGGATGTGAATCACAAGTAATGATCTTCAGCATATACGAATCTGATACTATTTTACCTGAGGGACCGTGTTCATCAAAAACGTGCGACTTTATTCCAGGGGTAAGGATGAGCGCTCAAGAAGAGAAGACATATTTTTACCAATACTTTGGAAGCGTCAAAAGATACAAGGAAATTGAAGACGATTCTGATAAAGCTGAGGCAAAGTCTCACTGAGATACCTCCGAATGTATCGTGCAGAGGCAGGGTTTTCTTGCCACCAATACTTTAGAAGCGGAGAATACTTCTACAACGGAGATTTACTCACAAAGTAAATCTCCGTTATAGAAGCACATCAACCTTCACCTTATGTCCCTCTGTCATCCATAAATGATAACCAAGAACTGCTTTCATGGTTTTTGGGAATCAATTCCCAACTTTCTTCTCTGAGCAATGTCGTAGATTAGAAATTATTCCTTCTTTCTCAACTTCTAATCCTTCAAACGGAATAAAGTCCAGGCTTAACGGCAAGAATTAACATATTTTAACTTGACTCAATGACATTCATTGACATACCTGTATATGAAATAATCCATCAATCACAGCTCACACCGTTAGTCAATGCTGGGGAGCCTAAGATAGTTTATATTATTGTTGATAGACATTTTCCTGTTACTGGGAAATTTTAAGATGAATTAGGGCTTCCTTATGAATATTCCATGTAAAATCACGCCACAGTATATTGTTGCGAACCAGCAGACTAATTCCTTAAGTTTTCAACTTCGTAATAACTCAACTCCCTTAGGGCCACGGGCTGACATATCGGCTTTTTCTCCAAGGGTGCCTGGCGAGCGTAAACAGGATTTTAAACCATAATAATTAACACATTTTGTTTCATAGTTAATTATATGCATTAGAACATTATAATAAACAAAAATTACTTAACAGTGTAAGAGAGCTGGCTCGTCATGTTCGAAAGCACCTACCTATGCGTCCCACGCTCTCTCCGTTCTTTTCCTCTGCTTGCACCTTACCTGCACATCCCTCTAGTTTCCGGTTGCTCCTTTCCCACCAATATGTACTGCAACATCAGCGACCTACGAGCCTCACACGCCACGGCGATGGCAACAAATCGGAGAGGCGAATGCCGATCACATGGGGACGCCTAAGTTGGACTTGGGAGAGTAAGCAGCTTGGCAGCGGGCAGTCGATCGCGGGATGTAGAGAGAGCAACATTTACTTGGGATCAATAAAGAATGGTCTTAACCTCACAAAATCTTTCAATTCTGTTCCCTGTACTTCCCCTGACGGACCAGTAGCGGTCGTAATTCTTACAACAGTGTAATTAATGTACATTAAATTGATATCTAAAATAGTAACTTCATATTGCATTTTATCAAGTGCCGCAAAATTCTAAAATTTAGGCTGGCAGTTTTCGTTAGTACCACCAAGTTTCTCGGAGGCTGCGCGCTAGGCTTAGATTGCTTGAGCAATTGATAATACAAAACTTTAAGTGCGGCAAGGAGAAAATCGTATTAGAACCACACTATATTTCAAGGTTCGATAGAATCGATAAATTTATAGAGACATTAGGCCGAACGGATAGATATGGGAATTCGTTTTCCCTCCGCAGAATAAGGGACTTTAATAAGTGCTAGTCGTAATCTTGTTTGAGATTCACATATGTAAACGGCTAGAGTCACCAGCTTATAACACTCCCTGTCATACGCCTTTTTAGGTGGCTTGCGGGGTAGCATGTAGATGCAGATTTTGGTGCCACTATAAGGGCTACAGACAAGTTGTTGCGGACGATGCCTAACTCATCTCTAAGGCTAAAGCTCATGACCATGACATTAGATGTGCATCGTTACCCTCAAAACCCAATACTATATCCTTGATACAAAATTTCTCTCGCCGCCAAATACATTTACTTTACTACACCATAGCAACCTTCCCGATGTGCGGATGTTCCATAGGCGTTCAATGTAACCACCGCCTTTGAGCTTGACTCTTTTGAGTGCGTGAGTGCTTGAAAATGCTATCCGTCCATTAAACCTCACCGTCTGCAGAAGAAAGAAACGACCTTCCTCCCAATGACCTTCATGGCACTTCGAAAATTGGATTCCTTTAGGCGAGTTCTCGAGCGTGTGAAAATTGGAATTTTTTTCGCCATTCTTCCTTTCTGGAGCTGCAGCAGCGCAATATTTTGAGAAATTTTCTGAGTGCACCCAAGGGAGAGCACCTTTTTTTCTCGAATTTCCATCGAAGAAGCAATGTTCACACATCACGCGCTATTGTACAATGTCCCATTTATGGGAGCCTCCATATAGTATCACTTCTCACCTTTCTCCCAGTTGGCTCGGCCAATATTTATCTGAATGAAAGTACCATCTGGTATCTACATAACACAGAGGCGTAATCTACTTGAAAGGTTTTCAAAGATGTTTATCACAAAAAAACAGGTTACTAACGATTGAACTCTTCAATGGTTTTACAACGAGTTAAAATCTCCAAAATTTTGATGGATTTTCCTTAGGCCCTGGGTATAAGACAGATAATTTATTCAGCCGTGACGACGTTAGATAAATAATCTAACAAAATGTCGACATGGATATGGATATATTAACCCGGAGTAAAACCCGTGAAGAATTAATCTATACCATCCGCCCGGAAAACCTGAAACAACGCATTAGGTTGAATATAGTTTGAAAAAATTTAACCTCGAATGAACCTTGAAAACTTTCCGCCCAAGCGGTGCTGGGATCGACCTATTTCCCTTCGTGAACTAAAGCTTTAGCGCGAACGAAGCCCAAAGGCTTTGTCGTTTTCTGGATAATAATTTAGTACTATTACGCTCTTTCTACGGGTAGGTCCATGTTTTACAATTTGAACGCTTTGCAAAGCTTTCGTAATCTTTACTGCATCTTCGCTCGCTCAAACAACGCCCAACAATCCTTGTCGGCAGGTCCTTGGCGCGAGTGAGACCCGCAGTACGAAAAGTTTTAATTGGACGCCATTACGGTGAAAGAGTATAAAAAGTACTTTGAACGGAAAACACACGTACATAACAAAGAGGATTTTCCCGTCGGCCCTTAGAAACGGTGTCAACCCTCGCAAATTAAATGGGTTAGCAAAATTCTTAACTCGCGTCGATGCTGGGCAGACCATAGACGCAGTTTTGGGAAAGGGCAGGGGGATCCTGACACCCCAGCTAAAATGGTAATTTGTCCTAAGTAAGTACAGAACCTAAGCAGAAACATCTATGGCTTAGATTTTACTTAAAATACTGGTTTCAGAGTAAATACCGCCCATGGGCAGAGCGATCCGACACGAGAGGTGGCAACCGAAATTATATTCGTGATTGAATTCGTTCAATGGTATTAGGCTCAACTATGTGGAAGTTAGTACTCGAAAATGACAAGGCAACTTCGTTGATTTCAACTGATTCATTTCCTCTGTACGACATGTTTCGAATCATAGAGGTCATTATCAAGTACAACAAATTTGAATGGTAAGCAAACATATATACTCCTTGAAGGGGATGGGGGAGAGGGTGGAAGAAGTAGGTGTCAGGAAAGGGAGGGGAAGGTGTTGGATTGGAAACCCAAAGTGGAAGTTGTACTGAGAATTGAGAAAACAACCGTTGGAGGACGGCGCGGGTGAGACGGAGGGAGGGGGGGGAGAGGTTGGTTGACTCAAAAGGGTTTTCCCGTGAGTTGGGATTAAGGCCTTCCCCTCCCCCTCCTGACACCCACTCCTTCCACCCTCTCCCCCATCCCCTTCAAGGAGTATGTATGTTTGCTTACCATTCAAATTTGTTGTATTTGATAATGACCTCTATGGTTCGAAACATTTCGTACGGACGAAATAAATACTGAGAATTAACTAAGTCTCCTTTACGTCTTCGCGATTGGAATTATTATTTTCTAAATTTTTATAATAAATGGATCGCCCAGTACTCATAGCCGCGCTGCTTATATTTTTGAAATCCATCGAAGTGCGCCTTTAGTGGCAACATAAATCAAGCGTCTAGGATACGGTCTGGGGCCACTTTTATGCAGCTCTTTGAGATAAAACATGCACGCCATTCTACATCCGCCGCTTCGCTGCCGCAAAGAGATAAAATATTGAAGCTGTTGGAAGAAATGGATCACAGCCATGAGTGGCATAAAAATTACCTAAGGAATTATTGTTACACCAAAAGGATTGCTCTGTGAAAGCTGGAAGCCCGCCCATATTATTATTATAGAAAAAAATCTAAACTGATACCAATAACGAATATGTTTTGCTGCCTCATTACATTCAATCAAAATGAATGCACTAAACCAAGGAATAGAGAAAAATTTATAATACACCATCAATCGAACGAAACAGCCTTTTGATACTGTTAGTAAATGAGGTGAGGTTGCAAGGTCCGCCAAAATATTATGCTTAATTCATCCACCCTTTGGATAAAGATTTACGAATAAAGAATCTCCTGTAGTAAAATAAAACGGAGGCTAATTTTATTTCAGCACATTATAAGCCACAAATTAGCATAATATCTAGGATCTTCGATGACAAAAAGAGTCTACGCAATAGCTTCCCATCTTAATTACATTAAATATAATTGCTGTAACACAATTTTAACACCTTTAGTACCTACGCATCACTAACGTAACTAGGAATATGCTTTGGGGGGATGGGGTGGTCTGGCGTGGCGACCCCCCCCCCCACAGGCAAATTTTTAAAATATGACATTCCTGGATATACATTTTTAATCATTTTGGTACTAAAAATTTAACTTTAATAAGATTCAGTTAATAAATTGCAAAACCAGACAACAGTTTTAAATAACTTCTTTATTTCTCTGAGGCTTTCGGGGGGTATCTATCCCCTCACCTCCCCCCAATAGTTATATCCAAGCTAAGGTACTCATGGTGTTTTTCCCAGTCTTTTCCCCTCAGTTAATATCATCTTCTCTTTTTCAGCCACACTTCGAACACCTTCAGTCTTTTATCTCTCTCTCGTAATCCTAGCGTTCGCAGCAGAAAAAGGATGAATTTACCAAGACCTATCCAGGAAACAACCGATGCATGCTCGAAGCCCTACATCCTGATGGGCAAACTTCATCCTTACTAAGCATTGTTCGCAACAACTTAGCTACACTTAACTTTATTTAACTATGGAGTTAATAGGTCATAATGAGCGTTTAATTTTAGGGCAATAAGGGATAAATTTGAATGATAAAAGTGGTCGTTAGATGAGAACAGCGGGGATTTTTCTGGACAAAAATAATGATACTAATAGGAATTAAAACTGAAGTCCTCTAAAATCACGATTGATACGCGGTATGCGCAGTGATCGAAGGAATATATCATTAATCTTTTTAATTAATAATACTTTTTACTTTGTAAAATGCCTTAGCAATCGTTTGAAAAATCTAGAAAACACTTATTTGCTACTCTTTATCACGATGTTACAACGGAAACAAGAGTAAATTAATGACAAACCCTAGTTTTCAAACTTGACACAGGTGAAAGTGTTGAATACCAAGGCTGAGGTGTTACAACATCGATTATTATCACTTTTGGGATGAAAGAACGGCCCTAGTAGCACGACCGACCGCGACGGGGCGTTTGAATTCAGAATCGACTGTCATTACGCTCCAGCTTCCACTTTGAAATCACTGTAGGAGAAAATAAGAAAATAACTTTCACGCAGTGATACAAGGGGAAAGAGCCCCTTACCCAGCGTTAACTTTGGAACACAATTGCTGCCATCTTTGCGTTACCTTGAATGACATGTGATTATTAAAATATATAATCTATCTTCAAGAATATCATACTAACTAGGATTACTCACAGTGAGGATGAAAGAATATTGAATTTTTTTCCCATACCACCTAATACAGCATATATTGGACATATTTCATCGGGGTGTTCAACAAATTTAACAATTACACGTGCATGAAACACCATACCCTGGATTGAGGCAACCTACTCAGGCGGGACTCGAGCGCATTCGAACCCATGCCTTCTTGCTTGATAAGCGAGAACTTTTTCCCGAACCTCTCCGCAACCAAAGCCGCCAAAAACTTTTTTCCCGACCTCCCGGGGAGAGCCGGATATCCTAACCACTACACAATACCGGACCATAGAAAATTGAGTGGAAATGAATTTAATAGCAAATTAAGGTAAGGATAAGCGTGGATTTAAGGATATTCGATAATGTTAAATAATCGAATTAAATCGGACATAAATTTTTTGATACGGGTATCAAAGTTTTACTTTAAGTTTCATTCAACGATAGCATTTGAATTTAAAAGATGAAGTTTCAATAGAATGTTGGAGAGACAAACTAACAATCGCCGACTGCACGGCCTCTCAGATTGCAAATAAGTAATTACTTTAGCATTTCATTCTTTGAGATGAAAATATTAGGGAAGAGTTAAATGAAATTATCTACACGCCTTTGAAGATTTATATCGACATATGATATCGATCATTGCTACAATAGACGTTACATATTCTCAAATTAGATGTAAACAGTTCTGATAGACATTTTTCCAGCACGTAAAGGGAGAGGTGCGTTACTTTCCTTTGCACAATTTCTCATACCTTTGAAGAGGGAAGCAGCTCAACAGGCTACTCTTTCTGGTCGGAGGTTTGGCCCTGTCCGATTATTTTTATCTCGATTTTCGGGAGCTTTGACTTTGGAAATAGCTTGTACAAAGTTATTTGCTTAGCATGAGCGATACGGAAAGCGAGAGAAGGCAAATGTGCAGTCACGCATCAAAGGCTTTCGAGTCAAGGATCTCTATAATGTAGCCATGGACGTCTGAAAGCGACAGTGTGAGCGAAATCCAGGGAGAGAGAAGGAAAGAGAGAAAATTAGGGAATCCTTCTTAGGGACGATACGAAGGCCGCAAGACAGCCAAAGGAAAGCCGCTTTTCCTCGAATCCGCAAGAAGATGAAAGCGTTTAAGCGATTGCGGGAATTCACGAGCCGTAAAAAGGTCCACTGAAAAACCCACCAAGGGTCCTGGCAAGAGAAAAGCTACCAGAGAAGCTGCTTTTATTTGTTTAACTCGGACGGTGGAAGCCATATCAGTAGGTACACTTCACACTAGTTTTTACGTGGTCATATAAAAATTCCAGAAAAAAATTCAGCTGGAAATGCTTTGAGATGAGAAAGAAATGCATTGGAGATACACGCAAATGCTCCAGGAATTGACGGAAAGAGGTGGCGTTAAGTTTGCGTTGAGAAAGTTTTTCGCAGGGGAAAGTTTTACAACATTCAAATTTACCCATATACCACTGTTAGTGCTAGTCCATTATATCCAATACATTACTCCAGTAGTGAGCATTTTTCCAAAATTTTATAATTTTTCAGTAATTTTACTCCAGTGCAAAGAAAGTTGAAATAAAAATGGCAATTTCTAAGACTCAACCTTCAAGTATATTTTCTATGCACTAATTCGTCTAAATAACAATTCTACTTAGATATCTGACCTTAATATTACGGAGGCAATATGAAAGGCGATCAAATTCAAACGGAAGTAATATTACGTTGCCACTGAGTATCACGGGAACGTAATTTAACGTCATTAGCAGTCAAAATGTTAATGTGCAATGTTATGTTTGTATATTGGAACTAAATGTCGTATTTATAGAAATCCCTAGAAATCCTTGCATATAAAAACAATAAAAATAGAGATTACAAGTAGATACGCCTCCATTTAAACCGTTTAAGCCCACATGATTTTTTTCTAAATATCTGGATTTTGTCTCTTAAATTATGATTAGACACAATATCTAGTGCAGGAAAATGTTTTAAAAAATCTCTAAAATTAGCGTAGTATTTAACCCTATACATATCTTAACCGTAAATCCTTTCGATATTTTAATTCAAGGGTTTTAATATCGTCTTTTGAACACGGAAAAGAAAGTGATCATCAAATATAAAAAATCTCTGCAAAGGGAATTTTAAGGCAGCTGAAGGAGAGATTTTGGCAGGCTGAATTTGATGCGAGAAAATTAATATTAACATTTAGAATCGCGACAGTCGACGATGTTTAAAAGGAGGAAATTGGTCCCATAAATTCCGAGTGTTTAAATTCACCGTATTGTGGCAAACGCTTGGTGATGTGCTTGGTGCCGCGGCGGAGGTGCTGAAAAATGAGCGTGCTTTGACGGCTAAGTGGCTTCGCTCTTTCTGCCTGCCACTTGCGTGCGGGGTCAGCAACCTTAGTGCAAATAGGATTCGAGCTCTTAAGGCGCTCATTCTATCACGGAGGTCGATGCCCCTCTCAAGACTTGAGAAGTTTAGGGGTTCACGCATAAGGTGCAAAACTCCGTGGCTTCGCCTTCAAACAAAGGTAAGGTATATCGCCATTCAAGATAGTTGAAACTTCTAAGAGGATAGTATGTGTTGAAGAGAATAATAGAAAGAACTTTAGGATTTAAATTTGGAACTTTGAATTAGAATTATCTTTTGAATAATGCAGCGACCTACCAAGTAAATTAATTAACTCTAACAATAGAAAAATGATGCATAAGTCTTAAAGACAGGAATTTGAAGGGCATTCAGAGTAATTTTTAAGATGCAAAAAGAATGTTAAATGTAATGCTTATTACAGCATGCAATAACTTAAAGGAGATATGACAAGAACTTGCAGGTACCCCGATCACTGTAGCCGCAAACTGTTCAGATAACTAACACATATGGATTCACCTTAACACTAAAAATTAAAACAGAATTAGTACGAAAAATAAATTCTTTGTTGCTGAATGTGCCAGGATTCGTTTTAAACTTAAAAGAATTACGCAGTCATAACTCAGGCAGGCTTGAATACACCTCGTGCCCGGCCTTCTAACCTCGAAAGGATCTTATGAATTATAGATCTCTATGACACACGGTATAGACTGCAGATCTTTCACAGTGTTTCATGCTATTGTTAGACATAAGTCATAAAAAAAGGTGGAAGTTTTCAAAAGCTGGTAGAAACTCCAGTATTAGCGCATATCATTCTTTGAATTATTCAGTCCCCAGATAGGACATAATTTGCATAGTTGAATTAGTATCAAACACAGAATGTGTGTATCCTATTAAAAATTCTGAATTTTCCACGGATTTGGATGCACATCATGTACATTTCTAGGCATTATGATCATTATGATCCTAATCCCGAAAACTCTGCTTTGAAAGCTAGATATGTGCACAATACTATACACTAATACGTGATAACGAGGAAGTATAATAGGCTCTTCGAGCGATAGGAAAAAGATAATTACCATAAGAGAAGAATATTTACGGACCTGACTACGAGCGAGCGAAAAAATACGAAATATCATTTGCCATATCAGGTGTGCATATTATAACCCATGAAAATTGACTCTGACGCAAATCAGCCAATGATTTACCACTTTTTCGAGCTCTATGCACACATATCATTATTTTTCAGGGCATAGGGTAAAAGTAATACAGGAAGGGAGTTGCTCTTTCCTGTTCCTCATGACTGGCGATTAAAAAGGTGTCAAGGGTCCAACCTCCAATTTGGGGCACGACGGTAAAACTAAAATGCCACCTCAAACTCTTTTACACACATAATAATCACGAAATTTTGCAAATGCTTTTTTTCAATATACAAAACAATGACTTATAAAAAGAGATAATATCTATGCATATAAAAGAGGATGTCTGTTTGTCTATTCGCTATGCATTTCCATACCGCTGCAGAAATTGCAACCAAAGATAAAGTGTATGTCCAATTTGGGGCAAGACGGTAAAACTAAAATGCCACCTCAAACTCTTTTACACACATAATAATCACGAAATTTTGCAAATGCTTTTTTTTTCAATATACAAAACAATGACATATAAAAAGAGATAATATCTATGCATATAAAAGAGGATGTCTGTATGTTTATTCGCTATGCATTTTCATACCGCATAAGTTAGAGCGTAGGTGCAGTTTGTATTCCCAAAGCCCGCAGTGCTAATTCCGGTCGTATCTGACGCGTTCTCAGCGGAGTTATCTTGTTACAATTTGTTGCATCACATTATTTAACTTCTGTGGTTCAACTCCTATCGGATCGGGAAGTATGACTCATAGGATTCTACTCTTAACTACATATTAATCCTCTTAGTGCAAACCTTTTTGCTGGGGTTTGCGTTCACACGATGTTTTTGCTCTATACACGAACGGACACGAACGATGACAAATCTTGTGGTGCAGGGTGTAAGATCATCCCGTGCGCGGTATGCGGAAATCATTTTTTTCCATTGTTGGTCGTTACATATGCATACCACCACCATACCTGCTTTCCTCCTTTGCCTAAAAATCCTGCTATGTGACCATGGATACCAAGTTACCCACTTCTCTGGGTACTTATCTTCCCAAGCAACGCCAGGTGGCCTCCTAGTAAGTAATAAATCTCACGATAAACAACTTCGTGTCACCGCTATGCAGCGCTTTTGCAGAAAAATAACCAGAAGTGCTTTACAGGCAGTCCAAAGTATGAGAATATTTTTAGGCATGCGATAACAATTTCATACATTTTTTCTATCTTTTCGGTATGCATAATACCTACTCTATTTCCCCCTGGCCTTCGTTAAATGAGCTTTCATCTCACCACCGCGATGAAGGTTTTGGCGTCTGAAACCTGTTAATAGAATATTTCCCATACGCGTTGCGACACGATGACATTAAAATGTTCTGACACGTGGCAATGCCATTAACTGATCAAAATAATTGTCCGGGCAGCTTTAAAAGCATCTGTGAGATGAAATTTCCCCAAATGTGATTCGTGAGAACGAGGCAGGACATCTGACAATAATCTACCAATCGAGTGACATGAATTGGCAAGTCATGAAAGCGATGAAGTTCACACAGCTAGGAGACAAATTTTGATTTCACTAGTGGGAATATCGCTTCGTAATTGAAATGCGGATAACAGCGGTTATAATAATCCATGTCGTGTCACTAGAAGCACAGTACGGAATTCATTGCCTCTGAATGGCCTGGAAGTGAATTACCATGGGGGAGACCATAATGGTGCGGCTGGCCTCCAGCACTCTTAATCTGTCAACCGCCGGCGATAGTTTATAAGCTAAGGGTTCCTTCACCGAATTATAACAAGGGAAATACAGACCAACAGTAGCATGGGGAATATGGCC
This sequence comes from Ischnura elegans, assembly GCF_921293095.1. Taxonomy (NCBI): domain Eukaryota; kingdom Metazoa; phylum Arthropoda; class Insecta; order Odonata; family Coenagrionidae; genus Ischnura; species Ischnura elegans. The sequence continues at coordinate 25,498,083 of NC_060252.1, forward strand.
AAATGGACGCTCTCCACGGCACGGTTGATCCAATTGCCACTCGAAACACCGAAAACATTGATTGAGTGATGACCATTATTTCGAATTTCAATGTGGCAGATATAACGAACTATCGTAACGAACGGATAATCAAGCCTCGCCTATCACCAGACTCACATGATTGCGGCTTCATTGCCTCCTCATAATTCAATTCTAAGGAAAGAAAAATTTTAACTCACTTGGCACCATTGTTCTGCTCATGGCATTGCATTTTGGGAATTGAGAACGTAATCTTGAGACATGAATATCTTTCCTGAAGTTAAATGAGTTTCTTTCCCATTTAGATGACGAAAAAAGTATAATTTGAGTATCTAAAAAAAACAGTATTCTCTATCGCACACTTAGCTAATCTTAAAAATGCCGTTGGAAATTTTTGAGACAATCTCTAGGCTTGGATAATAAATCTCTTCAAATAAATTCACTTTTCTTAGTAGTCAAACCATAGGGGGAGGAGATCCGCCTTCCAGACTCCGCCGGAAAAGACATGATACCTTTCCTGCAAGATCTTACTATTTTTGTTGAACCCTACGACGCAACACCGTATCTTCATCCATTGTTGAGACAATAATCCACAAAATAGTAAAATTTCACGATTTGGCTAAGACTCACAGTGCTTCGAAAGATCTAAAAATGGCTTCCTCGACGTATCTTATGGCCTAGATTCGTAAAATGACATTTATGAAAAATCGATTTTTTGATCCCCAAATGTTCCCAAAAAGTAGAGTGATATAAGCAGTTGGCAACACTGCGATAGATAGAAAATTTAGGTTCTAAAATCTAGGATATCAGACGATTTTAAAGTGGGCCAATTCTATGACTTTTTGTCGTATCTCGTATCGTTCACCTTAAACATTTGTATGGATCAGTTAGCCAGTAAGTGGTTGGAGGTGTGTTTTATAGTATATCGATAGAGATGTAAGGAAGAGAATTTCGATGGAACGAGTACTTACGGAGAAGGGAATATTGAAAACAGTGATAGGACGTAAGGTAAGCGAGGATGAGAGATACAGAGGATACGATTTAAGGATGGAATGCAACGGAGTAGGCCTGATTCTGAAAGGAAAATGGTGGTGTATTCTGGTAGGGGAGACAGGAAAGGGTAATCGTAAATTTGATGAACGCTCCGTGTAAACCTACCTTAACCAGTGGAATGCTTTAACAGTGTTATCCAATCGAGTAGAGGGATAGAAAAATTTGCTCATTGAATACTGGGGTAAATTAAACGTAATGATTAATCTTACAACTTCAAATAATTAAAAGAACCTTTTCAAATACATGAAAAGAATGTAGACGAAAACTCCCTTAAAATAGCAATAATATCAACATATGATCAGAAAATAGCTTGGAGGCGTCTCAACGGACTATTTCAACTGAAATTCCAACAAGTGACTTCTTATGGATACCGGCATAGTAAGGTATATTCTATTGGAGGAAAATTTGCTCAAGAGTGACGATGAACTTCTGATATGAAGATCGGAATTTAAAATTCACGTACGATTTTTGGACTGCAGCAGCCAAAAATGGTCGTAGCACAATTCACCATTTAGTAGCGGAAATCCTTTTCAATGGGGAAAAAATAATAATAGAGTAAAGGCCTTTCCGTTGCCATTGTGCACACATTTGTACGTTACACGCTTCATCAAGTGAGAGATTTAACAGCACGCATTATAACAACGACTCGCATGTCGCATAAAGTGGTCAGTACATCTAGACCACCTTATGAAAACATAATATAAGTAGTATATAGTCTGATGGCATATTTACGATTTCTAGTATCTTAATCACATTTGGTTCTTCTACTAACTTAATCAAATTGCCGAGGACTTTTTCCTATCGTCTCAATTTTTTCTGACTTTCATTTATTTTTATGGTACCTTTTCTTTTAAAATATAATTTAATTTTTTCACATCGATATGGAGTTATATCATCTGTATACCTCAAAAGACCAACGCCCGTCAAAATGACAGGTTAAGCGTTCATATTTCATTTGTAACGGTAACGCGAGTTTTACATAGGAAATCACTACGCTATATTACGTCTAGCCATTTTGATATCTTAGATGGCACATATATGCATATACATTATTTATTGCTCTTTGAATGGAAGCATATGTACCATACCAAGTGGTTTCTGGTCGGTCAGGGCAGGGGAAGCAGGAGCGACTTGACCTCTGTTCATTTTAAATTTTTTATTGTGATATCATTTGTAAAATCTCAACTACATTTACAATCAAACGAAAATGTTATTATTGATGAAATTATCAATTAATTTAAACATTAAGAAATAATTTTTTTAAATAATTACTGCCCGTCGAAATGCCGATCCTTGTAAGTAGTCATGCAACCCCGGTCCTTTAAGTGCTAATTAAATCCATCTTATTATCGTACGTATACAGCGATGAAGGGATAACTACGACGTGTATTCGAGTTTCTTGGGAACCGTGGTGAGGAAAACTGAAAGTTGAAACCGAATTTTCTTAATGGCAATAAAGAAAGAGCATGATTTATGAGTCTTAATGATGCGTGGAAGGGATTAGGAAAATATCCCTGCTTTCGTCACCGATCCCATAATTTCTTCCTCGGAAATGAGGCGAGAACAAAAAGCAAGAACTCAAGACGATGAAAGTTCGTGACGCATATCCTTCCGGCATTAAACTCCTCAAAACTTTCGTAATGGAGAAACGCTTAATGGGTTTATACAGCGCCCAACTCTCCACAAGTCTTAACAAAAAGACAGATAGATATACTCTTAATCTATCGTTTCCCGTCTCTTCAACACAGTTTCCCCCGCCTATTCGCTAGCGAGGGTACTTCTAACGTAGGCCCGCCTGGAGCGGTTTACGCCTAAGACCTTGTGAAACCCTGCTAATAGGGCCAAATACTGTTTTCGGAACTCAAATCCGTTTTCATTAGTCTTCCATCGAATTCCTCAGCCTTTACCCGACAAGAAGTTTTCAACTCTCTCTTCCCATGTCGTAAAACACAGCCACTTATGAACTTCATGAGTGACTGACGGACGTAAAATCAACATCAATTTTACCAAACTCTCAACCTATTCGTAGATTTTGGAGATAATTAAATACTAAGTAATTATAATTCCCAAGCAAAAAATATTTGATTTACGACTAATTATTTATCCTATTCCTTAGCAGTTTACTCATAATTTCATCTTTTTGCTGTATTTCACATGCTTTTGGATTTTCGCACATGTTTTGTATTTTCCCATACTGTTATCTGTAATGAGGAAGACTGAGGAGCAAATATAATTGAAAAATAATTAAATTGATTGAATGAGGCATATACTTTGTGGAGGGCCATTATGAGATACGCAATGAAACACTTTGCACTTTCCACATAAAAAGCTTGTACAGCGGCAACAATGAAATATCAAATCATATAAAAATAATAAAAAGATAATGTTTAAATAATCATTGATAATTGGTATAAAGAATATGACCAGGAAAGTAGACAAAGTAAGACCGTCTGAAACAGATCATGAAGCTAGAATTGCGGTATAAAACGTTAGCAGGAATGGAGGCAAAATTGGAGTAAGAAGAATAGAAACGGAATGAAAATTTTGAGAAGTATACTATATTCTTCCTACCAGCGTCCTACGATCTGCAACACCACAGAATACTCCTCATAAGGAGATAAGGATATGGAAAGCAACAAGGATGATTGCATCCATTAGGTAGTAAATTGCATTGAGACGGAAGAGATATGAATGCCATTTGAATAATTAGAATTCGTTTAACAAATATTTTAGTGAATGTAACAAAATCTGGTTTTTGAATGAGCTGATCCTTACCCTTAATTTTGGCGCGGCTGATTTGCGGGGTTTGGAGAAAAGACCTCGTACCTAAATTGAGCTCTAATTGATGAAGTAGAACAATTAAATTATTCGTGAGTTCCTTATTGTAATGGGAAAACGACCGCTAGGGTATGGAAATGAGAAATAAATCAGCAACAATAGAGAAAAGTTAAGTAAAAATAATGCATACTAATAAATAAAATACGCTTTTACATCTTAAATACTTCGATTTCACGTGTTATTGTTTTTAAAGATATGAAGTATGCCTTTTTGATACTAGTGATTTTGGTATTAATGAAGGATCAGTTCTATATTCGTTCATATCAGTACCGAATCGGCACCGCTATTACGTCATTACTTTAGGGCATTTAACAAATTGTAGCTAATGTACGTATTAACTGAATTAACTTCCAAAATAATGAATGCTTAACACCAATGATTAACAAATAGTTTCATAATAAAATAAAATAGTTACTTATCATATTGAAATAAATTACAGAATTCTAACAGAAAAAAGTGCATGCAAGTTTGAAAAGCAAGCAGAATTAATGCAAAATACTGAGTACCACTAAAACCTCAAATTAGGTAATGAAAGGAACCCTCTACTAAAGAACTCAGGCAAAACTTCCCTAGATTACATCCAAAGGTATTTTTAGTATGAGGTAGCTCTTCACGATTATCCTCCACTGTATAACAGGTAGGAATACCGTTGCGGACACTTCTTCTTTATCATTAAACCTCAAGGGTAACAATGCCTGAAAGATTTTAAATCAGGTTTATTAGGAGTCACATTCATTACAATAAAAAGCTCATGCAAAGGAAAGTGATGGACGGCAAAACACTTTTTGCTCCACACAAGTCGACGTCTGGAGTCTTAAATGATAATCAGGAAACATGTTTTTAACGCTATGTAACACGAGATGCTCTTCCACCTTGATGATCGACAGCGGAAGTAGAAATACCGATTCGGGAATTTAATTTCTTTCAATAAACTTTTGGGCCTACGATACATTCTTAAATTTTATCTTCAAGTCAATTTGGAGCTCCTATTTTCAGTGTGTACTTAGAGCTTGCACAGTGATGTCAGGGCATTATATTTTTAAGGTTTCTTGGTTAGTTAACTTTTACTTATGCCGCTAATTTTTTCACATACAGCGACCCGGGTTTTGATGAGTAATCACCATCACCAGGCGTATATTATTATGTTTTTATCTCATTACTAGCTGATCCGGCGAAATTCGTACCGCCTAATAATCAATGAAAATTCAGTGGCACCAATTATAAATCAAGAGCAGCTATTATGATTTTAATAATTTTTGACTCATTATAATAACATTTTTTTTAATCAATAAAACTACAAAAATAAGAATTACAATGGCTTGATAGAAAGAAATTTTCTTTATTCAATCTACCTAAAGTAGGCACGTATACACCGTTTTTTTTCAATGGGTTTTATAATTTTTATGGTTTAACTTAGGAAGTATTGGACATTGTGGTCTTATAATGCAGGTTATAAAGTCAAAATGTTATGCATGTTCAGTGGCTAGCCTATTTATGTTTGTAACCGTAAAAAAATGTTTTCAGGTCCAAGCCTAGTGTAAATTTGCCCCGTTGCAAGTCTACGCAATGCTGACTGGCGCTCAAAATCTCATGAAAATGTCCCGTTGGGAGCTGCATTAATATATCATGACTTATGGCGCAGTAGCTGTAACTCGGTTCGGGAAAGTGCACAGGGTAAACGTGCCCCATTGATGACCGTCCCAACACATTCGTCCTAACGTCCACCCTACACATTCATTTTTTTTTGAGCCAAGTACCTTCTGATATACAACAATGTATGTTCAGCTTTCAGGCGCAAAAACAAACTTAGCGATGCTTTACCGACAGTGAATAGTCCAAATAAATGAAACCATGAGAAAAACATGGTCTCTCTAGATTCAGATTACGAACACTCATCTTGGGATTTGTTAATCGTCATCGCGAATGCAATTAGAATTGGAAATTGAATACGTTAAAAAGCGCGTTCAACCATTTGTGATTTTTGTAGCTATCAATCATGTTCGGGAACTCTTTGCTTGATGAGCTCATCTTTTAATGAAACGAAATTGCAAAACTTCCGATGAAATGAAAACAATCTACTCGATTCGTCAATGGGAACACGATCATTACCAGTAGTCAACAATAGCTATTTGTTTGCACACACGTTTGTGACGTATTTGTTGACGACTCAACTGGAGCTGGGCTTAATTGAATAAAACTATTTTAATCTTATTTTCATATTCTGAATAAGTTTTAACCATTAAAAAGTTTTAATCTTGTTACAAAGTTCAGTCATTAAGTTGGTAAAAACAAAACAAATCATTGACCTTCGACCGACTAGATAGCTTTTGTAGTGTTACCAACTCCTAAAAATATACCCCTCATATCAAGATTAATTTTTTTCGTGAACTTTTACTTTTTTAAATGTTTATTCTGTGATACGTGGATGAGGCATATCCAATAAACCAAATATCATCAAAATCGATACAGCCGTTCACGACTAATGGTGCAAATAACTCGATTTTCGACTTTCTTTTTGTATATATGGACTGTAACCTAGTTACCTAACGGAGAAAGAGATGAATTTTGAAACGGACGCCAGAAAAGGATGAGTCAAGATATTCGTAAACGAAAATGAAAAGGAGACTTCGTTGATTTCCACAGATTTATTTCGGCCGTACGACATGTTTCGGCCATAGGTCATTATCAAACATGTCGTACGGACGAAATAAATCTGTGGAAATCAACGAAGCCTCCTTTTCATTTTAGTGCATTAATTCCACATAGTTGAACCTAATACAATTGAACGAAGATATTCGTATATCATAGTGTGGTCTTGGTTACAAATAGTACTTTAAATTTCTAACTTCTCTCATTTGTTTCTGCTTTCATTTCATCATTATTATCATTAAAACTCGAGGGAATAAATAAGAGCTACCCAAATACCTATGATATTTTAAATTCAAGCCGACTTGGAGTCGCTTTCAGTACAATAATAGCTCATGCGGAGAAAAAGCGATCGACGTCCCCATTGCAATCCACCAAACTTTTTTGTCCCTCACAAGTCGATGCTTAGGGATGTTGCGGTCCCAGGAGTAATATAATGCCATTGCTCGATTCCCCTTTTATAGGAGGTAGCTACCCCTGTCCAATGTCCACCACTTTTCGTCTCCTCGCCCCCACGCAGCCTCAAGTCCCAAGGGGGTTGAGAGAGAGAGGAAACTTTCCCCACTCACAAGAATTCCACGTCACGATTGATAACGAAAAGAGCCCTGGGACGCTGGGTGGAAGGGAGAGGGCCGATAAATCTGAAGCGGCCGAAAAAGACAGTTGAAGAGTGCGACAAAAAAATAAAAGATCTTTGCGTGGAAGAAAGACAGGGACAGAGGAGGGACAGTGGCACTTCCGATGAAGGTGAACATTGGAGTGGTCGCAGGAAGGAAAGGTACAAGTGGATCCTCTTTCCTCACCCGTCACTTCCTTTCTCTTACACCCCGTTTCGAACCTATTCTTTTAAACATTTGAAGTTAATATATTTTCTTTTCTTTTGATAAACAATCATTTTATTTGCAAACGGAGGTAAATAAGTGGTAATATTTCCCTCTCGTTCCCTGCCATTACCTACTACTATCATTTGTTTTCGATCGTCTTTCGTCAAACAAGATGGCTGCCTCCTCGTTAAAGTAACCACTTCCTAATCAAGATATGTACCATATTTATCATAATTAAATAGTTATGCTACAGCTTTTTTCCATGCCTAAGATTGTTTATAATGTTAAATAAGTCATAAATCCTAAATTTGGTGAAGATCGGTGGAAAAATGAGGAATCGATAAAACCCGACCATCCCCTGGACGGCTATTTCTTGACGGTTTTCTCTTAAACTTTCTTTCTAACAATCCCCTTCATTTTATCTACTAACCATAGCAACGTTCTTTTAAACAAACAATAAACAACCTAAAACATCAACCGAGCAAAACATGCATTAACATATTAATTAATACAATGAAAACCGAAATAACTAACGGCATTAAATAAATAAAGCCAAAAAAAAAAAAATGGAATTGGACAACGTATGAGGTTACAGAAGTAAAAGAATATTGGACTGAGTATTCATGACTGAGAAATCAAGGGTAGAGGTTTTCGAAAAATGGTTTCCTAGATGAAGGATGAAGATGATACGGATAGTTCATGTGAGTTATGCAGAAGTTAAAAGAGATAAGACAAGCCTATGGAAACGTAGAGGAGAAATGGCCGCATTATGAAACACGATGGCCCAATGAAAATTATCTTCGTTACATTAAATTAAACGGAAGGGAAGAACGGCAGAGGTATTCATCCGTATTTTGCAGAAGTAAAAAGATTAGATGATAGGACAAATGAGTGGAGTTATGCGTAACATCAATCTCCAGATTGATTACTGTTAATTATGATGATGGCAAAGACCTTTAATTTATCACGAAAAAATATCACCGCTATGCAGTTGTGCCATGGCGTCGAAACGAGCCGGAATTTCCGTTCCGGCATTGGTTAACAAAAGACATAATAGCCAAATAACACTTTAATCAATTTTGTTGCCTTAAAATTTCTAATATATACACTCTTAACCAGAAAAGAGTTTTTTAATAAAATGTAAATAATAACTTGTAACAAAAAACACACAGAGTAATATTCCACTTCTATGAAAAGTTAAGTAAAGTGTCTTCCGGCACTGCTAATTTTGCCATGACGTCAATACCGCTATATTATCGTAATGGAACGGAAAAATAAAATAAAAATCTGAAAAAAACTTATTTTCTTACCTCATCGAGCATACAATGGATGGAACAATACATTGCAAAGTAGAAGTTACCTCAACACTAACATCTGAAACCAAAATCCTGTACTTTGATGCAAAAAACAAAATTAAAACGAGTTACATTTTTGCCACCACAATTTATCAAGAATACCTGATAAAATTACCTGAGAACATGGACAATGGGAAGGTGAATATATGGGGTGCTAGTATACCGTAATTATTCATTAAAAACTTCTAGAAATTCAACATTTGTGACAGGAAATCAGAGTGTTATGAAAACGAATTTTGTATCAAAAACGTGGGCAAGCGAAACTTTTTTTTTTACCATAACCACCATTGCTTTACAGCTTTATGCACCTGGGAACCTATCAGCTGCGGGACGGAAGGTATTCAGCATAAATCCTAAAAATATATCTTCCTGCATCTATTCCACTGAAAACTCACTCTTTGGTGCTACAATGGAAGAAAATTTCTACTTTTTACCTCAGAAAAAAATTGTTCATGGCTATGCATTAGGAGAAGAGAGATATGAAATTTAAAAACAATAGCGTCCCGGTAGCGGACTATCGATTTGTACGACATTTTTCTCGTTTGTTTTTTGTCACGCCGGGATCGATGCTCTTATATGCTTTCTTGATATCCTTTTATCACACAACAAAGGAGCGCTCTCTTCCGGGGAGCCACTCCAGAGGCGGAAAAGAGGAGTGGCCGGTGTCAACTCTTGGAGGCAACGCCGCGTCAAAACCTCTCGACCTTCCCTTTAACTCAGGCACCGCCAACCCCTACTCCCACCTTCTCTCCGACCTGAACAACACCTAAGTTTTGACGCTGGGAATAAAATAATAAGAATAAAAAAATGGAAGCTTATTCTTGCGATGAGGGTATTTTCCTCTCCGTCGCTTCGAGGAGAGAGTAGGATGGGTGAAGAGTAGAAAGAATCTCTCATCTATTCCGTAACTGTTTCCTTGGGAACGTCGTAAATTTTCCTGGGTGCTTTCCATTCATGCGACCCAAGCGTCAACTCACGGAAACTGGTTTTAACTCTCAAATAACTGCGCGTAATCGTTTGTTGACTTGTGTCACAACAGTCGGCGACACGCATGGAATGGAACACGAAAAACGCGACACTAGTCGACTTGTGTTGAAGAGTGTCGATGAATGGAAAGCACCCTCTGTTTTCATAATACTCGAACAAAAAATTGAAGTCGAAACGTTGACGATTTAGCAATAAAACAAAAAATAATTTTAATTTTCAACTCCTGGAAAAATAGCCAGTAACAATGAAAAGGATTTCTTTGCTCTCATTACAACAATGAGGTTGAAGCTCACAATTATTGAAATAAATATTATATGCTACCTCTCACTTTAGCATAAAGCAATCACACATTTATTTAGTGATCACGAGAATATTATCAACTAAACACGTATAAATTGCAAGATATTTAAAAATCACTCCTTATTTATTTAGCCAACCGGAAGATTAATCCACACTACGAAATAAAAATATGAAAATCTAGCATGTCATTTTACCAGAAGAACCTCGCGTGATGATTTTCCATATTGATGCAAACAATGCAATTTTTAGAAAATTGCAAGTGCTTATTTTAATATTTATAATATAACCATATCCTGGTAGCCAATTTAATTTGCAATACATTGCTATTCAAATATAGTGAGTAAAAAAGCACGATAAGGTTGCAAAAGTTCTGTTTTCTTTTCAAATGCCGTAAAGGCCGTCAATTTACACCGCAAATACACCAGCGCAAACAACACGCTGATTTGTCGTCGTTCTCTGGTTAATTTATTGCCTTGTTTCTAGTACCTGAGTTTATACAGGCTTTGTGAGTAACAGCAAAATTTAAAGCTGAAACAGTGCATTTGTAGTCGTTGTTGCCCCTCATCTTTAACCTAATGCTGACAACTTTGAAAGATTCATATGGTAAGGTAGTTAACTCAGGTTTGTTGTCTGGATGAGGACATGTATGAGAGTGGCGTTGCAGTGAAAGAAACCAAATTGCTGTCATAGTAAATTTTAACCAACCTCAATTTCTTGCATCAAAGATTTAATATTAGTCAATTTAATTGCCATCACCAGGTGAACTAAGCAGCGTTACGTCCTGGAAATTGTTTAAGGCTCTTCCACTCCCTTTAAATATTACTTCAATTTAGAATTTCTTGTATAAATCATTTTAACGGTAAGCTGATAGTAAAATAAACAAACGCATGGGTTGGATAAATAAATACTTTAACGGGCCCAAAAATTGAACTAGAACTATAGCCATCTATCGTCCAGTCAAAAAAAGCTATCAATTCGCTATAAATAGATTCATAGCGTAATCTTTACCTCGTAAAAGTCAAAACCTCCACGGCAAAAGTATATCAATAAGCAGAATCACTGGTACTTCATTGTAAAAAAATATTTTGTAAAAAAATATAAATGAAGTATATAGGTATGAAGAAGTAAAGAATACAAAAATAAATAAAAATGTAAATATTTTTCTTATACTCCCAAAACTTTACCTTACTATTTATCCTTCCAATGAAGAGTCACAGTGTAAAATTATTTTTTTAAACTAAGACAAGAAAATGAAAGAGAATTAACCTTGAGACGAGACGTCATCTCTCCATAGGGGTTGTTTAGCAGTCAAGAAGAAAAATTAAGATTGAAAATTTGGTTAAGGACAGCCCTCAAGATGAAGATGCTAGATTTCTTTGTCATCCAAAGTTTCCGAGATCCAAGTCTCGACGAGAATTCTCTTAAATATTCCTTCTTTGAAAGGAGAAAAAAACTAAGTTTATGCCCTCCAGATACACTTCACATTTTAAGCCTTATTCACTTCCGGATAGAAACTTGAAAATGATTTAAAAAATCATAACTTTGCTAGGAGACGGCATAAGCGACTTTACACCCTCAAGGGTACTTCCTAAATGAAGAATAATTTGAAAACACGCTCTCAAGGAACTCAGACGAGAGAGACGGCTTAACCCAGTTTCAACCTTAACTTCCCTTTTATGTCATTTGAATCGCTTTATAGAGGAGGAGGAGCAAGATCTTATAAATAATTTTCACCTGCACCGCATTCTCCGCTACGGGCGTCATCATCTCCGCACGTCTGTGCTATAATCCTCCTTGTCTTGTAGCTCAAAGTAAGAATGAAAAATCTGCACGCCCCAAGACGTCCAAACCAAGTGAAGAGTTCTTCAAACTCATTCACGAGAGCACTCAACTATTCCGGTGAAAACATTTATGCACTTTTCTCCCCATATTTTTTTTACTTAATAAGCTGGATACTTATCTCCCAACTGCATTAATACGTTTTTATACGCTTTGAAACGTGGCTATTCTCTCGCAAATAGTCCACGCTTCTAAGAAATGCGAAAGGCAGAATAAATCAGATAAATCAATTTTGACGCGAAATTCGATGTTTTTCTCGGAAAAAAAGGGCTATAGTTAGATGATCAGAGTTTAGTCATGCGCCCAATACCTCTTTTACCACAAATTACATTAACTATGCAGTAGATATTCATATGAAGTTTATCGCTTTAAAATGAATCATATTGAACGGAATTCCGTCAGATGGGCGGTAAAAATAAGACAGAAATTTGTATCAATGAATTGTAGTTAAAAAAAAGTCATAAATGATAATTTGGTATCGTAAATGACCATATCTTTCACTCAATGGCAAAGCACGAACTTCGATGGTTTCGCCGAGTCAATTAAATTGCTGTCTCCATAATACAATGAAAAAAATTTCAATTAGCCAAAATAGTTAAAAACCGACAATATTGCTGCTGATGTATTTGACGAAATTAAGGAGGGAAAAGGTCGAATATCATTTCCTTGTTGAAGGCTGGCAAAAAAACCAATATAAGAATGTTATGCACCACAGAAAATACGTAATTCATTCATACCTTGTTGAAACGAGTTTTCCTTATGCATCATATACTCGACCAAATTTTAGTATTAAATACCAAAAAAATACATCAGCCTTTTCTTCTATTCGTACCGGTTACCATGAAATATTTTGATAATTATTTTTCACCTTCAGGAGTAGTTAATATTAATTTATTTTCCACCAGTAATTTTTACACATGCGACCGGGAAAAGAGGCACCCTGAGGCACGAAAAAATATTTTTTTACGTTTTAATCCAATTTGTAATGCATCCGTCCGCGATTAAGGAGCTCGGTATTCCATTTTTTATGGATTCAGCGGGAAAATGCATTATTAATGCACGGGAAGGCAACCAGGAACTTTTCCTCGGGGCCATTTGGCCTCATAGAAAAATAATCTCCCCACACCTATTAAGCTTCCTAGCGGGTGAGAAGGAGAAGAAGTTCTCCGTGGGAATAGTTCGGCCAGACGGGTTGGAAGGGTGGGGTGAAGGAGGGGTTGAAGAAGGGGCAATGGGGTAGTTTGTAGTGGAGGGGCAACAGGGTGATGTGTTTAGCGAAGTTTCGCCGTTTCCCTCCTGCGCCTGTACGGCCGAGAAGGAAAGAATTAGCCCAGGAAGAAGAAGAAGAAGAAGTAGCTGTACGAAGGGAGTGAAATGAGAGGAATTGCTGAGCTTTCTGGAGAGAGGGCGAAATGGAGGCTCTCTCTTCCCACTCCTTAATCTTCAGCACTACCTTCGTAACCAGGCTCTTCCTCTTACGTCGCGCAAAGAGAAGTTGGACGGGCGGATCCACTGATCCGAACCCCACCCACTCACGACCCTGTTTAATTCCCTTTTTCTATCCCACCTCCTCTCCGCAAGAAACTGCTCTCTTCCCTCCCCCTCCAAGCCGACGTCGCACCGTTGCCTTCTTTCCGCGGGGATGGTCCAGGGATTGTTTGCCAGTCGGATGGAGAGGGGGGAGGAGTGCTAAAGAATCTCTCACTGCGGAGTGCAAAGTTCGTGATACCCACCTGCCCGCCCGCCTCGACAGAAAGAGAGAGCAGTGCGAGGGTCGCGAATTTCGCCAATGTTTTCCTGCTTTCTCACCAACTCCCTCCTTCTCCCTTGACGCTTTGTGGTGGTCTAGCGGGGAGACAACTAAGCTACTGACAGGAGGAGGGTTCTGGGTCCTAATCACGGAGAAAAAGCCGACACAGTACGTCACAGTTTCGTTAATGCTTTCTCACCAACTCCCTCCCTCTCCATCTCCTCCTTCTCTCGTGTCCCCGTATTCATTCCCCACCTCCCCCTCTTCCTACACACTACGTGGTGGGCTTGCGAGTTGATCT